>NW_028079853.1:0-1200000 GCF_014824575.4 Sturnira hondurensis | reverse complement strand
AAATTATTTTGCCCTGGCTGGTGTAGCTCAGTGGATTGAGCGCAGGCCTGCGAACCACAGGATCACGGTTCGATTCCCAGTCAGGGCACGTGCCTGGGTTGCAGGCCAGTTCCCAGCAGGGGACGCACGAGAGGCAACCATACATTGATATTTCTCTCTTTCTCTCCTTCCCTTCCCCTCTAAAGATAAATAAAATATTTTAAAAAATAAAAATAAATAAAAATTATTTTGACATGGTTTCTTATCATTGGTAACAGTTATTTATGAAATTTTCTTCTTTGTGATCAGAAATACTCAGGTTATAGGATTTCTTTGATGATGGGGAAAGCATTTAGACAACGAGGCAATCATTCTGATCCAAATGTACTGTACTGATTTTTTTAATCCATGTTTGTGACCACGTTGATGTTCTCATGTAGGCGTGTCCAAAGCAATTTTGGAACAGGCTGGACAAGCTGTGGAAACAGAATGTTCTCGCCTAGGTGAGTAAGGCGCAGTGTGGTTTTCTGATCCTAAGTCATAGGTGGAAGGCTGAAAATGGAGGCTGTAGAGAGGCTAGGGCTTGGGGAGATACCATATTAATCTTAACATCACACTTTTTACTAAAGAATTCCAGTCATAGAGAATTAGAAATGAAAAGAAGTGAAAAATGAAATCACAGTTAAAAAGCGAAGGTAAGCAAGAAACATTCATGAAAGGTAATATTTCAGGAATCTCTTATTCATGTAAAATGTTTTATTTGCCAAATGAGACATTTTGCTTTCTTAACAACTAGAGAATGGGTTTAGAATCTGATTTTGCATCTTTTTGTTTTGTGTTTCTTAGCTCAACAGAGCAATGATGGTTATATAATTACTGAAGGTGGATTACTCAAGTGCAAGAATATTATTCATGTCGTTGGCGGAAATGATGTCAAGAGATCAGTTTCCTGTATTTTGCAAGAGTGTGAAAAACGGAATTACTCGTCCATTTGCCTCCCAGCCATTGGGACAGGTTTGTAGCCTCTTGAGGCTAAATTCCTAGGTATACCCTTTCCCCCGGATTTGGTGCTAACGCAGATGTCATGCTGAGTCTGAGGAAGGGCAGCTTCCTCACCCCAAGGCAGCCGAAAAGAGAGCAAGGACTGTGAGTGATTTAAGTGGAAAAGGGGGGAAAATGAAAAAAAAGAGAGGGTTGGGATATTAGGGAGACATTTGCTCTCTAATATGGTGGGGGAGGGAGAGGAAAAGAGGGGAAGGGAGCCAACAGAAAGTAAGGCCATCCCTCTTTCTCTTTTCATCTGTTCCTTTCTCTTTTTTCCGCCCTCTACATATACCCTATCATTTAGTCCTTAGCTTCCCACTCCATCCCTTCTCCATGGAGAACATCAGTGTATGGACCTCCATGCCCTGCAACTGACTCCCATGTGAGCCTTCCAGCCCTCCTCTCTCACCTCTTCAGCAGTGGCTGTGTAGCTTGGCTTAGGGCATCACTGTACAGAAATCTGTCGATCACCATAACACAATGGGCCAGACACTCGCCACCTTCCTCTTTTCAGCTTACCTGCCTCTTTGGAGTTTTCTGTTTTCCTCAAACTGTACAATGATTCTGTGATTGATTCTTCATATTTAAAGGTGGTGCTTTGGGTTTATCATTAGTAAGATGATGCCCTTTAAGCTCTTTTCCCAGAAATCTGAGTCATGTGCATTCATCAGGAATTTTTGCTTGGTCTCCCTTAAGAGAGCTGATCAGGAGAGGCAGACAACCGCAGGCCTGAAGGGTAGTGGAGCTGACAGGTGCCAGAGAGGGAACTCTGGGCACCGGATTGATCATCCCATTGCTCAGGAATCTAAGTATGAATGTCCGTATTGGCATGCTAGGCCCTCCAAAGCTTAGCCTCGTCATTTCTGGGCCTTCCAATTCTGTATCTCATATTTTAACTTAGGTAAATCTCTACCATTCCTCTTAATGTTCTCACGTGGAATGCTATGTCTACTTTGTTTCTTTGTATTTAAAAAATGTAATTTATAGCCCCTCTATGTTTTCATTACCCTGTGGTATCATCCAATCCTAGCAGATTAGCCAACATGTTATCTATCTGTCTATGTATCTGTCATCTTTTATGGACAGTCACAGATGATTCTCCAGTCTTTATCTCCATTTGCTTTTTCCTCTTTGTTCTGGTCTTGTGTTTCCACCTTAACTTTATGTGGGCCAAGAAAGCAGGCAGCCCAGGGGTGGCATGGCTCTTCCCAAGGGAGCCCACTGGATGGAGTCAAAGATAAGCAAAGAAATGAGGCAGTTTTGTATAAATATGTACACATGTTTGAATATGTCTGGATTACTGCAGACCTCTTGTTCCTTCCAACAACCTGGTGGCATTGCTGTTCTGCACGAATAAGTGTCCATTCCCAGGTTTACCTGTATGTCTCACCAGTTGAGCTTATCCTTAGACTCCTGGATGGGGAAGCTTTCTCCCTTGGTGGTATTTATGAGTTGAGTTTGACTGGGAGCAGGACAGCTTCTGGCAGTAAAGGAAACCCTCTACCTGTTACCCACGGATACCTGCCCTCAGTGGGGAGAATGGGTGGTCAGTGATTCCTACAAGTACCTCAAGGTCAATGCAAACTCCAAACTCCAATTCACTGTCTCCTCCCCCAAACCTTGTCTTTCTGTTACATCCCTGATGATGTTAAAAGCATCACTTTTTATCTATAATCCTTGACTCTACCCTCTTTATCACTCCCATGTTCATTTGCTTATTAATTAGTATGATGGAATATTTTTGAGTGCCTGTCATGTGCCAGGCACTATGCTAAGGCACGAGAGACAGAAAGATGACTAAGAAAAGGATGCCGTCCACAAGGAGCACCTAGCCTGTCATGAGAGGCAGGCATGTAAGACAACAACGCAATACAGAATGCCTGTGATGAACAGAGGAAGGTGTATGGGTGGCAGAAGGGGAGAAAGGTCAAGGGCACACACAATTGGTCACTAGGTCCTGCTGACTTGACTTCTAAATGTCTCCTTGGCCCCAACACCCTCATCTTCATTCCGGCCCCCTCTCTCCTACTAGCTCTTGCCTTTTGCCTAAACTTTCATTATAGCCTCCTATCTAGACCTGAGTTCTCTGCTCCAGTGACTCCTGTCCCCACCACCTCCCCGACCCCAGATTGATTTTTCTCAAAAACACCTATTTTCCTGAACACACAAGGTTGAAGTTGAACAAATCACACCCTCGTTACACAGTTCTAGGCTTTCCCTCATTTTTTCATACTACACCTGTTGAACATCTGTTCATCCTTACATATCCTTGGTGTCCTAAGTGCCTAGATGAGTGTCTAGCTTTTGATGAGACACAGTAAATGTTTATAGAAAGTGAGTGAATATATCTAAACACTCCAATTTAAATTCTTCCAGATATCATGAGATAACCACAGCTTTGCAAAAGAGAATTTCCCTCTTCCCTGCTCTCTAATTAAAAAAACAATCAAACAAAGAAAACCTGAACAAATCTTCCTGGTTAGTTTTATATGGTGTCTGTCTATGTTCCCACAATTATCTGCACAGTCAAGTCAAAGAGCTCTACTCTTACTCCTGCAATAATGGTGGACACCACCAGGGAGGGTAATCCAAGTGGGCCCTGAGTCTATCATACCGATTTGGTCAAGGGACTTTTACATTGCTAACCGCCCTCCCTCCCGCCCCTCACCCCATGTGACAGCTACCATTCATATGAGACTTCTTCCATGGTTTTCATGAGACTTTTCAAGGAACTTTTCATGATCTTACCTAGACAGTAGGTTCGAGAAACAAGGTATAGAACATGCTTAATTAGGAAAAGGCCAGATCAGGTGGCAACCGTGAACCCTGCTAGTCAAGCTAAAAGTTCAGGTGTGAGAAAAAAGACTTCCTGGAGGCTCATGGACAACCTGCATGTAAAAAAGTATATAGTTTATAGCTCCAGGTGTCTTGCAAAATTATCTTAGTGTACATCAAGTCCCCAAAGAATTCTGGGAGAATAAGGATACATGCATAAAGGAAGTGATGATTGAGAAAAAAAGTGTTGTTGTTTTTATAGAGCATGACATTTTGACATATATTGGTCTCTTTTACTTTTAATGGATATTTTGAGGACACTAGTAAGCCAAGAAAGATTAAGTGTGCTTTGCAATACAGAGGAACACAGTGAGCTAGGATCCGCTGAGTAGGGCAGATTCCACATTGGACCCCAAAAGTTAGATTTCTCAGTCCTTTGTTCATTGCTGGGCTGTTGGCTTCTTGACAAGAACTCTCCATTGCATCTAGGACTTCAAAAATGTTTGCTGATGCATTGTTAGAAAAATCTGTGGAGATAAAAAAAATTTGGGGAGTGTGGATTCATTCTGGTGAGAATTGGAATCCCTAATTTATTCCTCAGCCTTTTTCATTTGGGTCTTTTTTTTTTCCTAGTCATTTTTATTTGTCTTTCCAGGAAGTGCTAAACAAGACCCAGATAAGGTTGCTGAAGCCATAATTGATGCCATTGAAGACTTTATCCAGAAAGGACCAGTCCAGTCTGTGAAAAAAGTTAAAGCTGTTATCTTTCTACCTCAAATACTGGATGTGTTTTATGCCAACATGAAAAAAAGAGAAAACTCTCAGGCTTCTCCCTCACAGTCTGTGATATCTAAAATTGCATGTGAGTTGTTGATTTTATGAAGTGCATGTTCCTAATATTGATGTTGCATGAGAAATAGCTAAAATTCTATATTATTAGCACCCCCCCAGTTTTATTGAGATGCAATTGACATATATCACTGTATAAGTTTAAGGCGTACAGCATAATGGTTTGACTTACATATATCACTGCAATATATTTAGTTAGCATCCATCATCTCACACACTTCCAATAAAAGAGAAAGCAAAAAAGGAATTTTTTCCTTGTGGCGAGAGCTCTTAGAATTAAAAGCTTTCACGTATATCATACAGCTGTGTTAACTATAGTTATCCCCAGTACTTATTTATTTTGTAGCTGGTAGTTTGTACCTTTGACCACCTTTCTCCAATTTTCCCTTCCCCCAACCCACCTCCGGGAATCACAAATCTGATCTCCTTTTCTATGACTTTGGTTTTGTTGTTGTTGCTTAGATTCCACATATAAGTACGGTTTTATGGTATTCGCCTTTTTCTGTCCAACTTGAAAAGGCTAATCTTTAATAAACTATCAGAAGAAAAAACTAAGAAAATAATCACATTTACAATTATATCAGAATGAATAAAATACTTAGGAATAAATGTAACCAAGGGGGTGAAAAACCTGTACACTGAAAACTGTAAGACACTGATGAAGGAAGCTGAAGAAGACATGAATATATGGAAACATGTATTTTGCTCAGGTATTAGAAGAGCTGATATTGTTAAAAAGTCCCTACTTCCTAAAGCAATCTGCAGATTCAGTGCAATCCCTACCAAAATTCCAATGTCATTTTTCACAGAAATAGAACAGACAAACTTAAAATTCATATGGAACCACAAAGACCCTGAATAGCCAAAGCAATTTTGAGAAAGAAGAACAAAGGTGGAGGCATCACAATTCCTGATTTCAAAGTCCATAGCAATTGAGAAGCTATAGCAATCAAAACAGTGTGGTACTGGTATAAAAACAGACACATAGATCAATGGAAGAGAATAGAGGACCCAGAAACAAACCTGTGCACATATGGGCAATTAATTTACAACAAAAGAGCCAAGAATATACAATGGGAAAAGGATAGTCTCTTTAATAATTAGTGTTGGGTGCTCACTCTGGTAGCACATATGCTAAAATAAGTTGTGTTAGAGAAACCAGACAGCCATGCAAAAGAATAAAACTGGTCACTGTCTGACACCACTCACAAAAATATACTCAAAATGCCCTGGCTGGTGTAGCTTAGTGGATTGAGCACGGGTCTGCGAACCAAAGGATCATGGTTCGATTCCCAGTCAGGGCACATGCCTGGGTTGCAGGCCAGTTCCCAGCAGGGGACACATGAGAAGCAACCATACATTGATAATTCTCTCCCTCTCTCCTTTCCTTCCCTTCTAAAGATAAATAAATAAAATCTAAAAAGTAAATAAATAAAATTAAAAAAATATATATATATATATACTCAAAATGGATTAAAGACTTGATTGTAAGACCTGAACCATAAAATTCATAGAAGAAAATATAGGGGGTAAGCTTCTCAACATCAAAAATACAAACAGCAAAAGCAAAAATAAAGAAGTGGGGCCCCATCAAGCAAACAAGCTTCTGCCCAGCAAAGGAAACCAGCAGCAAAATGAAAAGGCAACTGACTGAGAGGAAATATTTGCAAATCACATACCTGAGAAGGGATTAACATAAAAAATATATGAAGAATTCATATAAGTCAATAGGAAAAACAAATAATCCAATTTAAAAATGGGCAGAAGACACAAACAGATTTTTTTCCCCAAAGAAGACATATAAATGGCCAATATGAACATGAAAAAGAGCTCAACATCTCTAATCATCAGGGCAAAGCAAATCAAAACCGTTATGAGATATCGTCTCATGTTAGAATGCTATTATAGAAAAGACAAGAAATAAGTGTCGGCAAAAATGTAGAGAAAAGAGAACTCTTGTGCGCTATTGGTGGGAATGTAAATTGGTGAGCCATTATGGAAAACAGTATGGAGGTTCCCCCCAAATTAAAAATAGAACTACCACATGACCCAGCAAGTTCACTTCTGGGCATGTATCTGGAGAAAGTGAAATCATTATCTCGAAAAGTATCTGCTCCGCCATATTTACTGGAGCATTACATAGCCAAGGCACGGACACCACCTGCTGTCCGCTGCAGACGAATGGATAAGGAAGATGTGATGCACACACACGGGGTCAGACGGAGGTTCACAGTCGTGAGTGTGTGAAACAGTTTATTCTTGTATTATTATTTGTTATTGATTGTATTATTTTTCATACGAACAATTGTAATTTTGCCATATCCTGTATATACGATGGACTATATTATTCAGTCATAAAAAGAAGGAAATCCCGCCATTTTCCACAATACAGATGGTCCTTGAGGACATTATGCTAAATGAAGAAGGACAGGGAATGACAAGTAATGTATGATATCTCTAATATGTAGAATCTTAAAAAAAACCAAACTCATAGATACAGAGAACAGATGGGTGGTTACCAGAGGTGGGGGGGTAGGGGGCAGGCAAAATGGGTGGAGGGGTTAAAAGGTGCAAACTTCCGGTCCTAGGTAAGTTCTGGGGATGCGTCGCTCAGCTCAGTGACTAAACAAGGAAGAAGTTGGAAAGGAGGGAGGGAGGGGAGGAGGAAGGAAAAGAAAAGTAGTAATAGCTAATTTATTTTAATCCCAACGTTTGTTACATGCCCTTTTCTTTTCTTTTTTAGCATTCCTTGGCTTCTCAAAGCAAACTCACAAAAAACAAAAGCCTTTGGTTTTGGAAAAGAAAACAGAATCAGCAGTTTTTCAGGTTTGCGGTGAAAATGAAAAATGCGTGGATCGTGCCCTCTCCTGTATCCAAGAGCTGATAAAAAATGAACAGAGTATTTATACCAGTGAAGATGAGTGTATCAAAGACTTTGATGAGAAGGAATGTCAGGAATTGATTAAGCTGCACGAGAACTTGAATATTAGCTTTTGCTGGAACTCTCAGAANCAAATCTTTAAAAAAGCCAAACTCATAGATACAGAGAACAGATGGGTGGTTACCAGAGGTGGGGGGGTAGGGGACGGGCAAAATGGGTGGAGGGGTTAAAAGGTGCAAACTTCCGGTCCTAGGTAAGTCCTGGGGATGCGTCGCTCAGCTCAGTGACTAAACAAGGAAGAAGTTGGAAAGGAGGGAGGGAAGGGAGGAGAAGGAAAAGAAAAGTAGTAATAGCTAATTTTTTTTAATCCCAACGTTTGTTACATGCCCTTTTCTTTTCTTTTTTAGCATTCCTTGGCTTCTCAAAGCAAACTCACAAAAAACAAAAGCCTTTGGTTTTGGAAAAGAAAACAGAATCAGCAGTTTTTCAGGTTTGCGGTGAAAATGAAAAATGCGTGGATCGTGCCCTCTCCTGTATCCAAGAGCTGATAAAAAATGAACAGAGTATTTATACCAGTGAAGATGAGTGTATCAAAGACTTTGATGAGAAGGAATGTCAGGAATTGATTAAGCTGCACGAGAACTTGAATATTAGCTTTTGCTGGAACTCTCAGAAGCCTTTGATCAAGGTGAAAGGAATTAGCAGAGATGTGGAACAGGTTAGGAAGGCAGTTGAGGAAATGATCAGAAAGGTCAGAGCAGCCAGGGAGCAGGAATCCAGAGCAGACTATGTCAGTGAGTTTGTAGAATGGCAATATAATGTCAATAACGCTTTTCATCAGTTTGACAAAATGACCAATCTGCGATTGGAGGAGGCAAAAAAAAACAAGAAAAATACAGTTAATGTCAAAATTAATAATCAGAGCTACACTGTGGACTTGAAATCATGGGTCGCTACAGATGCAAAGGGACACAGCTTACCTGTTCAGCGCCTCACAAAATCTGAAGGTGAGTCAAACCTTCATGCTTGTTACCCATTATTTTACACTTCCTCGGGGCTTAACACTCTTGTACATACATCAGAATTGTATTCAAATAGATAAAATTCAAGTGACCCTTACGGAATAAAATAGAAAACTTTGTCTCTCAGCTTAAAGAGCTTATATTATGGCTGGGAAAATACAGCACGGGAGCCCCACAGCCCGAGGACGACCGTCTTAGTGGTAACACGAGCCAAACCCTGCATTTTCACAGTTTACAAGCTTCCCAGAGCCAGTTCTTCTGGGTGGTAATGGTTGCTTCTGTTAGGGGAGGGAAAGCCATGAACTTCAAAGAAAAGTGGCCCGAGGTTTTGTAGAACAAAAGGCAGAAGACAGCTTGGTCAGAGGGTGGGCACTTTCTGGATCTGTAACTGATACCCAGAGAGGATCGGGGGCCTGTAGATCTTCTCCCAGAAGCTACTCCCTCCTCTGTCCTGGAAATAAGATTGTTTGATACACACACATCAGCCTTCAGATTCTCTGGCTCGGTCTGCTTCCCGAGAAGGGAATGCGTGACCTTCACTGAAAGGTAGTAAAAGATGGCTCCCCCTCCAGTACATTATCTTTATCTCTGTGAGAGCAATGTGAGTGAACTCCTCAGACCCTGGGCAGCCCTGGAGAGAGGAGCAGTCGCAATGATACTCTGTTTAGCAGAAGGGAGGCAGAGCTGCCACCACAAACTGCCACATGGCAAAGCCCACCACCGGCTCAACTCTCAGGGCGTTGGGAGGGACAGTGAGGACAGATGTGGAGGGCCTTGCAGAGGGGAGTTCTGGCAAACATCCGTGCACTGGAAAGAAGACAATAATGACTATTTAAGACATTGCAGGGAAATGATTTATTGTTTTTAACTTGTGACAGATTGGAGACTGAGCAGCCTGTGCAGCTGGGTCTCACTGTACCAGCAGCTCTCAGATCCGAACACGATCAAAACTTGTTAAGATGTAGGGACACATGTTCCGCCCCTCGGAGATTTTGATAGAATAGATCTGTGGGTGTTTTGTTTTTTTAAACAAGCATCATGGTTGGCTCTGTGGTTGTCTGTGGTTCACGCTTAGAAAACATTCTCCTGGAAAGCCAAGAAATTGTCTTGAACCCATTGTACTAGGAGACTGTCGAACAAGAACACAAGGGATACTCAGTTTTTCAAAGCGTACCGGGAAGGGGGACTGTGTAGCTAGATGAGCATTCCTGGGTGGACAGTATCCTCAGATGTCTGCTTTGCAGTTGGGAGCCCTGCTCACTGGTGTGATATGACGCAGCAGGATGTCCTTCTGGTGGAGCTGCCGCCCAGTCACCCAGAATACAACAAAGTGGCAAGTGTGTTCTCTCAGACCTGCTCAAATTTCAAGATTGAGAAGGTAAGCCTTCTGGTGGCATGGAGTTGCTTCACAGGAGACGTAAGGGGTATTGTGGTCTTCAATACATACATTTTGATTCATTTTCTAACATATTTTAACCCAGAACTAGAATAGTTTGTGGTCATTACATTTTAGATTCTAGATTCTGTTCATGTCACCATAATTGCCGAGACATTAAGACTGAAATTCTTGTGTCATTTATTGCAATATAACAGGTTACCATATGATATTAGACTACTAAAGGCACACATGTCCTTTGTAAAGCAAGCTAGTAAAAATTCAGAGATACGGCTCTAAAGTCGGAGTTCATAAGGAGCAAACCGCCGCAGAGAGATGCACAAAGGCTTCTCAGCTCAGGGCTCTGCCTGTGCCGTTATTCCACTGGGCACAGACCAATGTGCTCGTTTCCTTAGGAAATGCGTTGGTCCTTTCGCTGATCATCTCATCTATTTTGGCATCTTCCACTCTTAAGAATTAATATTGCTCTTTGAAATTTATGTTCTTTCTTGACTTCTGTGGCAATATTATTTCGATGCTTTCTTCTTCGTTAAATCTCTCTTCATTATCACTGGTGCCTGTTTCTCCTCCAAACCCCTAACCCCAGCTTTACCCGTAGGATTTCTACTTCGGTCTCCTGTCTCTGTGCTTCACCAGGTGATGTTTTTACTCTTCTTAAGTGCAGCTATTATTTCAATGTTAATAGCTCTTAAATCAACAGATCGCCAGTGCGCATCTTTGATCCCAGCTCTAGAACATATTCTCAGTGGCCTCAAAAACCAAAACAAAACCAAACAACTCCACTTGGTTAGTGATCTGCTAAATCAATTTTCCTAAAACCTAATTCATCATCTCTAAATAATGATCTATCCCCTTCTGCCTTTCTGTCCTTGGTTCCACCACTGTCTGAGTAAAGCTAGAGATTTGAGTGCCTTCTCTTTATCCAGAGTAATGAGTGTGCCAGTAAAGTCTGCGCTTCCTGTATTTGCAGACTTTCTAATTGCACTCCCGCCATTGTCTTTATTCCTGTAGTTAAGCACATAATAATTCAAAAAAGATTTGAAGTGTCCTAAAAGATATATACCACATGTTCAGATAAAATACATAGGTGAAGAAAATGGACAAAGAGAAAAGGAGAAAAGGGAAAGTAAGATAACACTGAAATATTGTTATTTCACAAAAAAAAAAATGTAACAGGAAGTTCTAGATAGTTACTAGAGGAGGTCCACCAAGTTTGTCCCTGAGCTTCCTAGGAGACAGAGCAAAGAAGTAAATAACCAGCTACAAGATTCATAATCTTGTCCACAAATCAAAAAGCAAACCACTTGATCAGGAGACTCACAGCTTTTCATAGTACTGAGACGGACTCTTGAGAGATTTATCCTGTGAATCAAATACTGGAGAATATCTTCAAAATCATCCTCACAATAAATGAAATACCAAATTTTATACCACTTTAAAACATCTCTCATGAAAACCAGTTGAGCAAAGACAAATCCATGAGGCAGTAAGACAATGTGATTCAAGTGTGATACGGTTCTGAGATGACAAATAAGTTTCATTTCAAACACCATCTGATGGTAACTGACTGGCGTCCTGCAATGGGATGCCAAGACCAGCCAGCAGGACCGTCCTGCTGACCAGCAGTGGCTGCGGTGACCTGGAGGCTTGCCACGTGTTGTCAAGCTTTCGCCAGAGAAATGATTTCACTACTCTTTTGTAGCGGAACCCTTTTTTTAAAAAAAAATTATGTGAAATCTTGGTGCATGACAGCTAAGTAATACTTAAGGCACCTCTGTGGAGGCCTCTGGTCATGTGAAAACATTAACATGAAAAATGGATGGTCTGTCATCCTTCATGACTATTATGTCTTATGACTACAATTTGTAACATGCATAAACTTCCACCTGGATTCAAACATTTTGCCACGTTTGCTTTTTCTCCCCTACTTTCCGATTTTGTTGAATTATTTGAAAGTAAGTTGCAGACATCATGACACTCCTAAATATTCTAGCACATATCTCCTGAGACTCAAGACACTCTCCCAAATAACAAATACAATTATCCCATGTAAGAAAATGACAGTAATTCAATAATTTCCAATATACAAGCCATAGTCAGATTTTTCCAATTGCTGAAAACATTTTTCTTTTCATTCTCACCACCTCTGTCCCTAATCTGGGTTCAGACACTGCATTAGGTCATTATGCCCCCTTCTCTCTTCTGATCTGGAACAGTACTCGTATTACTGCACTTTGAAGTATATTTTTATGACACTGAATTTTTTAAAGCATTTAAACCACTTGTGTAACAGAATGTCTCACATTCTGGCTCTGTCTGCCAGTCATTGTTGATTTTTTTTTTTAAAAACCCAAGCCAGTTTTCTTATAGGTTCTAGATTTGTCTGATTCAGCATAGTGCCGTTTAGTTTATTCCTCTATCTTCTTTATTTCTGGTAAACCAGAAACTAGGTTGGAGGGCTTGGTTAAATTCAGGTAAATAGTTTTTTGTAAGAAAATTTCTTGGGTGACTTCACATGGTAAGGCTGTTACACTATTAACAAGGCTACGTGTGGCCACGAGTTAGGGTGGTGCCCACCACATCTCCCCATTGGAATCAGCTGGTGATCTGTGGGATGACACTCTAGTCACTGTAGAGTAAGCACCCCGTTCCCCAGCAGCCTTTTTGGATTAGCTACATCAACAGTTATTGATGATCCTTTCCTAAATCCATATTTGCAGTGGAGGTTGAAAATGGGAATCTTTAGTTCTGTCATTCTACATTTTTTTTATCTGGCATTTTTATAAAGAAGAAATTTTCTTATCCCTTGCTTAAAAAATCAGTATGTTATATTTAATTATAGTGATTATTCCTTTAGATGCACAAGTTAATATACATTTGGCTAGTAGGGACCCCTTCAAATGGGCGCTGAGGTCATTTTGATGACCCCATTAATCTTTTGGCATTTCTTCACATTCTGGCACAAGATCTCTTCAGCTCACCTTTTGCTTTCTCTGTCTTAGGCTGGGATCAAATGTTTCTCTAAGAAATCCTGATTCTTTTCAGTGGGGGATGGCAGTGAGATAAAACCACCCAATTAAAAAACAGGCAAAGGACCTGAACAGACACTTCTCCAAGGAGGACACACAGAGGGCCCAGAGACACATGAAAGGATGCTCAGCATCATTAGCCATCAGAGAATTGCCCTGGCTGGTGTGGCTCAGTGGAATGAGTGAGGGCCCGTGAACCAAGGGTTTTCGGGTTCGATTCCTGGTCTAGGGCATGTGCCTGGGTTGTAGGCCAGATCCCCAGTAGGGGGCATGTGAGAGGCAACCACACATTTGTTTCTCTCCCTCTCTTTCTCTCTTCCCCTCTCTCTAAAAATTAAAAAAGAGAGAGATGCAAATTAAAACCACAATGAGATACCACTTCACACCACTCAGAATAGCCACCATAAACAAATCAACAAACAATGCCGATGAGGTTATGGAAACAGTGCACTGTTGGTGGGAATGCAGACAGGTGTAGCCAATGTGGAAAACAGTGTGGGATTTCCTTAGAAAACTAAAAAGGGAACTGCCTTTCCACCCCGCAATACCACTGTTGGGATTATATCCTAAGGATCCTGAAACGCTAGTTCAAAAGAACCTATGCCCCGCAATGTTCACAGAAGCACAACTTACAATAGCCAAGTGCTGGAAGCAACCCAAGTGCCCGTCAGTAAATGAGTGGATCAAAAAACTATGGCACATTTATGCAATGGAATACTATACAGCAGAAAGAAAGAAGGAGCGCCTACCCTTTGTGATAGCATGGATGGAACTGGAAAGCTTTATGCTAAGTGAAATAAGCTAGGCGGTGAAAGACAAATACTATATGATCTCACCTATAAGTGGAACCCCATCAACAAAACAAACAAGCAAGCAAAATACAATCAGAGACATTGGAATAAAGAACAAACTGATAGTAACCAGAGAGGAGGTGGGAGAGGGATAATATGAGAAGGGCCATCAAGGAACACGTATAAAGGACACATGGATAAAGCCAAAGGGGGTAGGTTGGAGGGTGGGAGGTGGGGATGGGTGGGGCAGGAGAGTGTGGTGGGGTAAAAAATGGAGACAACTGTACCAGAACAACAATAATAAAAAATACATATAAATGCTATGAACTTTTAAAAAATAGGCATGTGTAATATCACAAAACACTTTAATCGGTTTTGAAAAGTCAAGCTAATATAAGCTACATCCTGTAATTTGACCTAAGAAAGCACAAAATTATTCAGGTAAATACAAAAGTAACAATGGGTGAATTTAGATACTAAAAAAAAAATAGTGGTCATATTTTATTCGCTCTATCTTGCTACAGGCTCTTAGCACTGACAGAGTATTTTTCCTGACTGATTTGCAGATTGAGAGGATCCAGAATCCGCGCCTCTGGAAAGCCTACCAGACACAGAAAAAAAATATGGATGAGAAGAATGGTCATGTAAAAAACGAGAAGCTGCTCTTCCATGGGACAGATGCTGACTCACTGCCACATGTCAACAAAAATGGCTTTAACCGCAGTTACGCCGGAAAGAATGGTAAGGAAGCAAGTGATGTGGCTCCTCCAAATGAGGCTCAGCCACGAGAAGCCAAAATGGCTAAGGAACCACGTGGAGCCTTGCGTCCCCTCAGAGTTCATGGCCATGTAGGTGGCATCCAACGTGTTCAGACTCACCATGTTTCATCCCAAAGGGGCTGACTGGCCCTTTGAGGTGGAGGAGTGGTTTTTTAAAATTAAAAACATAGAAAAAATGTTAAGAGGTGTTAGAGAGAGCTGAACATTATATTAACATTATTTGATGTATTGGGTCCATATATCAAAGTATGGACTAAACTGGAATTCCTAAACATGTTTTTCTTTTCACAGCTACGGCATTTGGAAAGGGAACCTATTTTGCTGTCCATGCCAGTTATTCTGCCCATAATTCATACTCCAAACCAGATGCAAATGGGAAAAAGCATATGTATTATGTGCGAGTACTTACTGGATTGTACACCTGTGGGAATGCGTCATTAATCGTGCCTCCTCCAAAGAACCTTCAAAATTCTACTGACCTGTATGACACTGTCACAGATGATGTGAACAATCCAAGTTTGTTCGTGGTATTTTATGATAACCATACCTACCCAGAGTACCTCATTACTTTTAAATAACATTTTGGTATCCTTCCTAGAAGATGCTATTCACCTCTACCAGGGGATTTTCAACCTTTTTCATCTCCTGGACGGCACACATAAACGAATTGCCAAAATTCTGCGGAAAACCAAAAAAATATATTTTTTGCTGATTTGACAAAAGAAGGTGATTTTGACTCATTTACACTGGACGTTATTGTGGTGTGGGCGGTTGTCATTTGCTTTATTTGACAATCTAAGGGAAAGGAGGTCTGTGCCCCTGACTAAATAATCAGGTATTGCGTGTTTTAAAAATTCTTGTGGCACACTGGTTGAAGGTTGGTGATCTATATACCTGTGTAGTTGTAAAAAAAGTTTTAGATTTTTTTCTCTTAACAACTTTTTCTAAGATCAAAGGATCCTTGCCACTGAAGTCAGACTTTCTTCAGTTTCTCTTTTATAACTGGAGTGAATCATTCTTAAAAGCAGTGAACTTGGGGATTTAAATCAGGTAACTTAGTTACAACTGTGTGTCCACAACCATGGACATCAAATCTGCAGAAGAAAAGAACAGGTTTATACTGTCAGGAATGAGAATAACATTAATCTTACAAGCAGAGAGGACAGCTATGCACTTTCTGCTGCCACCAGAGGAGACAGCTGGTACCACGTCCGGACGCCACATACTGTGGGAGGCAGGCTTACTAAGTGCGTCGGACTGCTGTCTTTCCTGGGGGCACAGAGGGTGTCTTATTCATTTTGCTTTAATCCCTGGTCGGAGGTGTGTGCCTGATGTCCAATGGAAGTTCCGGAAATGTTTCATAAGCCAATTAAAAATGAAAAATCCTAAGTCAAACTCCTACTCGAGTAGGAACCATTTCTTCAACATCTTTGACCTATTGTCACGTTGCCTCAGACTGAACAGGTTCCGTGATAGTGAACTTTGTTTTTCATGAGCCAGCCATGACATAGGGCCTCCAGTCAGGGCTCTGGGGTTACAGTGCCACTGCACCCTGCACAGCCCAGGAGCTGTGGTCAGATGACTCACGTCCCACGGACTTGTGCAGCACGTCAACCACGGTTCCTGTTAGGTAGGATGGGTAGGAAACTAAGGCAGGGAGGAGGAAGACGTGTCTCACCTGTTGACTCCGCAGTCCAGAGCCTGGGCTGGTAAGATTGCTGGGTGCTCCGAACATCACAAGCAAGGATGGCGCAGGATGAGGGGAGTCCTTGAGACTCTGTACTGGGAAAGGGAGCTTCTGTAGCAATTTCACTAAGGCAAAGAGCCTTTACTAGCTGAGAAAGCATGCCTTTGTGGCTGTACATTATTCCCAAGTTTTGGGAGGGAGAAAAGGTGAGTCTAGAAGCTGAGGTACATGATAACCCCGGAACTCAATGGTCGGCACAGTCGGATTAGCTGTGTGCCCACTTGTAGCCTTCGCTCGTATGCCCAGAACAAACTTACTAGCTGCATTTCCTCTGTAGGTGGAGCAGACTAGCAGGGTGCTTGCTTGCAGCTTTGCATTCATGTTTCATAAATAAACTTGCTATCTCATTTCCATTGTACATGTTGTCTCTTGCTTGAATCCGTCTCTTGGGAGTGAGGCAAGACTGGAGGAACAAACTCTGAGGGGAGGGGTGGGGGGTTGACTTGGGTCTCTCCCTGGGAACAGCTCCAACTGGTCCTACTATGTTGATTCCAAACCTGCCTTCTGATAAGTTGTTTTGGTGTTAATTTTGCCCAGTGTAAAAAGTAGGATAGCAGCCTACTACATGTCTTAAGTGTGAAACACTCTGCTAGGTAAAGATTAAAGATGAATTCTGAGATTATTAAATGGCATATTTCCCTTGGCAGCCTAACTTTTGATGATTTAAAGGTGCATAAATAAACCAAAAATATTAAACGAAATGCTAATATTTTAACTCAGTATCTGTTGGACAGTAAGAAACTTTGTTAATTTCCACAAGTAAATTTCAGATTCGAACACCTACTTAGCACTTAGATTTTACCAGATAGTATTGGGTTGGCCAAAAAATTCATTTGGGCCCTGGCTAGTGTGGCTCAGCAAATTGAGTGCCAGCCTGTGAACAGAAAGGTCTGTGGTTCGATTCTCAGTCAGGGCACAGGCCTGGTTTGCAGGCCAGGTCCCCAAGAGGGGGCTTATGAGAGGCAACCGACTTATGTACCTCTCACATACAGATGTTTCTCTCCCTTTCTTTCTCCCTCCCTTCCACTCTCTCTAGAAATAAAATCTTTTTAAAAAATTCATTTGGTTTTTCCTATAAGATGGTTCTAGTAGCACTTAGTTGTATTTAACTTCATTAGAAGCATTTTTGTTAGATTGTATTATGACAGCTGTCATATCATTATGCATTAAAAATCAAAATTAATGAATTTTTAAAAATATATTTTATTGATTATGCTATTACAGTTGTCCCATTTTCCTCTCTTCACTCCCCTCCACCCTGCACACCCCCTCCCACCCACATCCCCCCCTTTAGTTCATGTCCATGGGTTGCACATGTAAGTTCTTTGGCTTCTTCATTTTCTATACTATTCTTATCCTCCCCCTGTCTATTTTGTACCTATCATCCATGCTGCTTATTCTCTGTACCTTTTCCCCCTCTCTCCTCCTCCCACTCCCCTGTCGATAACTCTCCATGTGACCTCCATTTCTGTGATTCTATTCCTGTTCTAGTTGTTTGCTTAGTTTGTTTTTATTTTTGTTTTAGGTGTGGTTGTTAATAGTTGTGAGTTTGCTGTCCTTTCACTGTTCGTATTTTTTAACTTCTTTTTCTAAGACCCTTTAACATTTCATGTAATAAGGGCTTGGTGGTGATGAAGTCCTTGAACTTGACCTTATCTGAGAAGCACTATATCTGCCCTTCCATTCTAAATGAAAGCTTTGCTGGATAGAGCAATCTTGGATGTAGGTCACTGCATTTCATGACTTTGAATAGTTATTTCCAGCCCCTTCTTGCCTGCAAGGTCTCTTTTGAGAAATCAGCTGATAGTCTGATGGGAACTCCTTTGTAACTGTCTCCTTTTCTCTTGCTGATTCTAGGATTCTCTGCTTAATTTTTATCTTGGGTAATGTAATTATGATGTGCCTTGGTGTGTTCCTCTTTGGGTCCAACTTCTTTGGGACTCTCTGAGCTTCCTGAACTTCCTGGAAGTCTATTTCCTTTGCCAGACTGGGGAAGTTCTCTTTTATTATTTGTAAAATTAGTTTTTCACTTGTTGCTCTTCTTCTTCCCCTTCTGGTACCCCTATAATTCAATACTGGAATGTTTGAAGATGTCCTGGAGGTTCCTAAGCCTCTCCTCATTTTTTCTGAATTCGTGTTTCTTCATTCTTTTCTGATTGGGTGTTACTGTCTTCCTTCTGGTCCATTCCATTGATTAGAGTCCCAGTTTCTTTCTCATCACTATTGGTTCCCTGTACATTTTCCTTTATTTCATTTAGCATAGCCTTCATTTTTTTCATTTAATTTGTGACCAAATTCAACCAATTCTGTGAGCATCCTGATCACCAGTGTTTTGAACTGTGCATCTGATAGGTTGGCTACCTCTTTATCACTTAGTTGTATTTTTTCTGGAGCTTTGATCTGTTCTTTCATTTGGGCCATTTTTTTTTTGTCTTGACATGCCTATTATGTATGAGGGGCAGAGCCTTAGGTGTTCACCAGGGCAGGGCAACCCACGTTGCTGGTTTGTGACGCTGTATGTGGAGCAGGGGTCTGAGAGGGAACAATAGTACTTGCTCCACTCTCTGCCAAGTTTCAGTCACTTCCCCTGCTTCCCACAAGCAAACTGGGCCCTCCTGGTGCTAGTTCCCAGGTGGATGGGTTTGTGTGCATTCTAGGACCCTGTGGGTCTCTCCAAAGAACTCTCCTGTGAGGCTGGGAGTTTCTTCCAGCACCTCAAATCCCACAAGTGTTTTCAATCACTGGTTTGAGGCTTTATTTCCCTGCACTGGGACCCTGGGTTGTCTGGGTCCCAGCCACCAGCCACTTGTGCACCCCACCCCTCCACAATCTGCCGCCTCATTGGGTCCTCCTGTGCCGGCCACCTTACTGCAAGTCCTCTCCTCCCGGGTGCCTGTCTCCACCCCTCCTATTGGTCTGGATTAATGTGTCTATTTTAACTCCTTGGTTGTCGGACTTCCATACATTTAGATTTTCTGGTGGTCTGTTGTTTTTTGTTTTTAAATTGTTGTTGTCCTCCTTTTGGTTGTGTGAGGAGGCACAGTGTGTCTACCTACACCTCCATCTTGGCCAGAAGTAAAGTTAGTGAATTTTTCTGTAGCCATTTTAACATTGAAGATGGAAGAAAGCACACAACATTTTGGTGCATTATGCTTTATCTCAAGAAAGGTAAAAACACAACTGAAACACAAAAAAAATTTTATGCTGTGTATGGAGAAGGTAACTAAGTGAATATGTTAAAAGTGGTTTGCAAAATTTCGTGCTAGAGATATCTTGCTGGATGATGCTTCAAGGTCAAACAGACCAGTTGGAGTTGACAGCGATCAAATCAAGCCATTACTTGAGAACAATCAATATTATACAATGTGAAAATAGCTGATATAAAATACGCAAATCAATAGTAATTGGTAAAAATGAAAACTTATTTTACAGAAAAAACTCAACTCTTTAGCCAACCCAATAGATGCTTTCACATATGGTATTTATTTTACTCGCCCAAAGTCTTGTGAGGTAAGAATTATATCCCCATTTAATTTTTTTATCCCCATTTTAAGGCTGAGGAAATTGATACTCGGAGTACAAGAAGCATCCTTGCCTGAAGTCACTGGGGTCATGGCCCTCACAGCAAGCCACTGAATCTTGGTCCCTGTGTCGCCAAGCCTGTTGTTCTACCCACTAGAGAACATGACCCCTCATTAATATGACTAATTCAGGAACCTATCAGCCAATCTGTGACCCCCCCTTTATTTCCTTCTGGCTTTGTTTCCTATCATAGTTTTCTTTTGAAGATCTGCAGGCTGAGGGCAGGGCAGATGCCCAGGCACAGCCAGTGCAGATGCTGCACCCAGGCACCAGGGGGCGACAGGGGAACAAAGGAGCTCTTCCCAAGCCCAGGGAACACTACCTGCCCTACTGCAGAGGCAGTAGAGGGCCACAGTTGCTGTGTCATTACTACAGACATCCTGACAGTACTCTTGCTGTTGCTATTTGTTTAAGTGGATTGCCAGACACTCCTTATTGCCCAGAAGTGTTCAGCCACCAGCATGTCAACTCGGGCTTTACAATAAAAGAAAGAAGTAGAAAAGGAGAGGGTTGCTGTCTAATTTTCTCCTCCTCTAGTGGTTAACTTAGGGCAAGGCTGAATATCAGGGTGCACTGAACCAAGGTACAGTGATCCAGTCAGTAAATGTTACCTTTACCCCCCAATCTAGAAAAACAGGTCATTTACCTCTTTTGAGTAAAATACCTGGAAAATGTCATTTGGTGGTAAACGTCTTTATTATTAAGGGCAAATACAGGAGAGTCTGATGATGAACACAGACTGATAAAAGACCATGGTTAAATAAAACAACATCAAGCGATACTCAGAGTATTAATAATATTTGGCTGAAAATTACAGTGCAGGTTTAGTTCAGTAAATCCGAAGATAAAACTGACCCCAGCAAGTAGCCCCTGCTGAAACAAGCCCACCTGGAGCCTGTGGTGGGTCTTAGTGGTGTCCTCTAGGTCCAGAGATCCTGATACTTTTTTTGGTTTTTAAATCACCCTAGGTCTCTGCTGAGACTGCAAATCCTGGCCCTTCCCAAAGGAGTCAGATCCTGTAGCTCTTAGAGGGGTGCCCAGAAATCTGCCCTTCAGCAAGCATCTCAAATGATTCTGAAATCCCCGATTCCCGCAGCCACTCAGGACTTTCCTGGGCCCCATGCCCTTTTGCCTTTGTGGGCCTCTTACTCTACAAGAAGTATTTAAAATTGTACTTTGCAGTTGCACTGATACACACATGAATAGAATCAAGACTGGAAACGCACATGTATATATACATATATGTATACATATATATGTATATACACAGGCACATATATGTTCATCTATGCATATGCACACACACACACAATTTTGGAAGAAATGAAAACTTTTTTTTTGGACCACTAAAAGCTCATGGGCCCTAGCTAGTGTGCCTACTATATAGGTTGGCACCTGCTGACACCCGGATATGGTGACTTTGGGCATATGCTTAGTTTGTATTCTTTAATCCCTCAGGCCTCAGAGGGTCAGTGCTTTATTTAATAATAGATTTCAGGTAGGGGACTTCGGCCAAGATGGGGGCATAGGTGGAAACACTGTGCCTCCTCACATAACCAAAACTAAGGACAACAAACATTTAGAAACAAAACCACAACCAGAACAGACACAAAATTGAACTGTATGGAAGTCCGACAACGAACCATTCATCCAGACCGGTACAAGGGGCGGAGTTGCAGCAGGAAAAGGTGGTGGCTGCCAGGCCGGGGAGGACAGGCAGCTTGGGGCTAGCAGACCCCAGGCGTGGGGAGGAACAAGCAGAGCCAGTGAGGCACGCAAGGTGGTTGGCTGATCGCGGACACACATTTGTGCACAGGTAAACTAAGCAAAAACGGGCAGTGAGACAGACCCAGGGCCCCAGAAACAGGAAATAAGCCTAAAAGCATCCATATAAAAGGTGCCAGGAGAGACTCCCAGCCTCACAGAATTCGTTGGAGAGACCCATAGGGTCATAGAATGTACACAAGCCCACCCACCTGGGAACCAGCAGCAGAAGGGCCCAATTTGCTTGTGGGGAGCAGCAGAGGGGACTGAAATCTGAGAGAGCAGAGCAAGCACTATTGCTCCCTCTCTGACCCCACCCCCACACAGAGCACCACAACCCAGCAACTGGGTCGCCCCGCCCTCATACATAACAGGCGCGACCAGACCAAAACATTATGGCTCACACATAAGAACAAATCAAAGCCCCATAGCCTATAATTCTAAGCAACCAAGAAATAGCCAACCTTTCAGATGCACAGTTCAAAATACTGGTGATCAGGATGCTCACAGAAATGGTTGACTTTGGTCACAAATTAGATGAAAAAATGAAGGCTACCCTAAGTGAAATGAAGTAAAATGCACAGGGAACCAATAGTGATGGAAAGAAAACTGGGACTCTAATCAATGGAATGGACCAGAAGGAAGAAACATTCAATCAGAAAAGAATGAAGAAACAAGAATTTTAAAAAATGAAGAGAGGCTTAGGAACCTTCAAGACATCTTTAAAGGTTCCAACATCCGAATTATAGGGGTACCAGAAGGGGAAGAGGAAGAGCAACAAGTGGAAAACATATTTGAACAAATAATAAAAGAGAACTTCCCCAATCTGGCAAAGGAAATAGAATTCCAGGAAGTCCAGGAAGCTCAGAGTCCCAAACAAGTTAGACCCAAGGAGGAACACACCAAGGCACATCATAATTACATTACCCAAGGTAAAAATTAGGCAGAGAATCCTAGAATCAGCAAGATATAAGGGGACAGTCACCTTCAAAGGAGTACTCATCAGACTGTCAGCTGATTTCTCAAAAGAGACTTTACAGGCAAGAAGGGGCTGGAAAGAAGTATTCCAAGTCATGAAAGGCAAGGACCTACATCCAAGATTGCTCTATCCAGCAAAGCTTTCATTTAGAATGGAAGGGCAGATAAAGTGCTTCTCAAATAAAGTCAAGTTCAAGGAGTTCATCATCACCAAGCCCTTAGTATATGAAATGTTAAAGGGACTTATCTAAGAAAAAGAAGATAAAAAAGATGAACAGTGAAAGGACAGCAAACTCACAGTTATTAACAACCACACCTAAAACAAAAGCAAACTAAGAGGACAGCTAGACCAGGAGTGGAACCATAGAAATGAAGATCATATGGAGGATTAGCAACAGGGGAGTGGGAGGAGGAGAAGGGGGGAGAAGGTACAGACACTGATGATAGGTAGAAAATAGGGGGGGGGGGCAAGACTAGTAGGGGAAATATAGAATCTAAAGAACTTGTGACGCATGGACATGAACTAAAAGGGGGAAATTTGGGTGGGAGGGGGTGTGCAGGGTGGAGGGGAATGAAGGTCGGGGAGGGGACAACTGTAATGGCATAATCAATAAAATTAAAAAAAAATTATTTCACTCACTCCAGTGCACTCATCCGAGAAATGTGGGATGAAACGGGGCCCTGGTATCCAGGTGGCTGACAGCCTGCCCCTTTCGCTGTCCTCTCTCATCCCCTGGCTCCCCTTCTGCAGACAGCCAGGACCTCCTGCTGTGTCACAGTCCCTCTTCATATGAAGTCAGGAAATTATCTCCTATTACTGTTTACACCTAGAATCCATTCACGCCAATGTCTTAAGTCTTTTTCCAGGTTTCGACACATCAAAGTCTATTACCACTGTGTTCAATGCTTTGTCTCAGAACAATTTGCAAACATCTCTCACCCCAACTTACACTAAAAAATACATTTCATATTAGGCTCAGTACATACATAGATGTAACATGGAAAAGTTTTATGAAATACATTTACCCTGAAAAAAGACTTTTGGTGTAAAGTTTCACATAATACTAATTTTACTATTGAATTCACTGAAATCACCTATTATGTTCCATTTTTTAAGAAATGCTGCTCTCTTGCCCTGGCTGGTGTGGCTCAGTGGATTGACCATAGGCTTGTGAACCAAAGGGTCGCCGGTTTGGTTCCCAGTCAGGGCACCTAGGTTGTGGGCCAGGTACCCCACGGAGGGGTATGTGAGAGGCAACCACACATTGACATTTCTTTCCCTCTCTTCCTCCTTCCCTTCCCCTGGTTCTAAAAATAAATAAAATATATTTTCTAAAAAAATGCTGGTCTCATCCACTAAATTGATTTTATGTATCACTAATGGTTCACAGCCTGCAAATTGAAAAATGGTGGTCAAAGGAGTAACAGACAAAAAAATATCTGAAGACAAAGGTAAGTCTATTTCTGCAACAGAGACACACCTACCAAGGTTAACAAATATTGTACCCTTCCTTGGCTACAACATCCCTTGCCCCAATGTATTTGACGGAGTACTGCCAACAAGGTCTCCTTTTTAAAATAATCTCCTCGGTTAGATATGTAATGAGCATTTGCCATGTGCTGGCGACTGATCTAGGCTCTGTAATTACAGCAATAATGAGAGTCCAAACCCTCATGCAGTGACATACGGGTTAGGGAAGAAAAACAGCAATCAAATTAATAGGTAAACATATAGTGGTCAGATGGTGGTTAGGCTACAGAAGGGTTTTTCCAGACCTTTCTTTTCCTGGACATGTTCATATCATACTGCCCTCCCTCCCTCTCTCCTGGAAGGCACATACTTTCTTTGGATTTACTGATCGCCTCAGTCTGAAGACTGAGAAGGATGTGGTCAGTAGCATCCTTTGTGTATCTTTGTTATGTATTTGTTTCACAAATAGTTACAGAGACCAATATGCTTTCCTAATTTCTAAATTCTTACTTAGTAATGGTAACAATGAATCTCCAGATCTTGCAAATGCGGGATTTCACCAAACCAAGTTTTGAGTCAGTAGCACCTGGGCCTTTTTATTCCTGGGACTGGTATTCCTACATGTTCCAGTTCCTTCCATTTTGGCCCCCCACCTACTTTTCTCCTGATTGGCATCCTGGCCTGGATGACAAGGATTAATGTGAGAATCCTGCAGGCGTTAGAAGTGTGATCACTTCAGGTTAAGGATAGAATCCACCCAATGGATGCATTAGGCCAGGGGTTGGCATCTTTTCTTTCTTTTCCCTTTCTTTCTTCCTTCTTTTTTTTGGGTAAGAGAATAGAAAGATTTTCAGCTTTGTGGGCCACAGAGTTCAGTACTCAACTCTGCCACTGCAACCCTAACCACCACAGGCAACATGTAAATGAATCGCACGGCCGTGTTCCAGTAAAACTAACACAGAACAAGCAGCAGGCTGACCCCTGCTTAAAGCTGATGAAGAGACTGTTTCCTGTTGAGACCATTTGGGGCTTACATTTGAAATGGGCTGAAGGGATGTGATGAGAGAAGAAAGGAAAAGGCATGGAAAGGAGGCCTCACAAATAATAAAGAGCCAATTTGGCCAACAAGCAATGTGCATGCAAAAAGGTGACACGAGATCGATATTTAACTTGGTAAGAATAAGTACATTTACAAACACATGCAAACAGACTTTTTGCTTTTTCATCTTTTATTTAAAAATATTTTAAAATATTATTTAAAAAGTCATTTTCTACTATAATCACAAACTTCTCCCTTGTATCAAAAGCTGTGCCACTACTTTGGTTACCTGCGGATGCACCAAGCAGTCCAGCAAGTCATCTGTCGAAACGCAAGCTTGAGATGGGGCCCCGGTGCTATTTGAAGCAACTGGGTCAACAATCGCATTCTCCCTTTTACTCATCATGCGTTGCTTCTTGGTGCAGTGTGATTTTCCAAAGTGCTCTCCATCTTTGCCAACCAAGTATTTACCGTCATTTTTAAATATGTCTCCTCTTTCTGAAGGTGGTTCTTCAGAACTTGGCAGTACAGGAACCAGAGCAGGGCCAAAGGGACTTGCTGCCTTCTGTTTTGGGGTCCCCAAGGTTAAGTTCTGGCTACCTGTCTGTTCTACCTCTGTGAGGTTGTGCATATTTAATTCTTCCTTTTCTGTGCACTCTCCGTTTGTTCTGAGTGCTTGGATTTCTACTGTCTTAGATGCTCTGTAATGATCGAAAAAGGCACAAACAGCTCTATTTAAGTAGAGGCAATTGACTTCATGAGATGTGTCCTCAACCTAAGGAAAAAGAAAAACCCTTTAGAGCAGTTACACAAACTGGAAAAGAAATCTGGTCAGGGCTGATGTCCCACAGGAAGCTAACAGCCATGAAGAAACCAGAAGCCTACCTACCTCAGTTGGGTTTAACCAAGCTCTGGTACTGTGCGGATCCTCTGCAGTTTTCAGGGCGCAGACAAGAGTGCGGGTGATTGCCTCTTCTACCCGAGCTTGGTGGTCCTCTTCCTAAGTTGAGACAAAAACAACAACAACAACAAAACACCAATAAACTTTTTTTTCATTTGTCTCTGTGTCTCATGTGTCTCTAAATACAGAGAGTATTTATTTATTTATTTATTTATTTATTTGTCTGTCTGTCTGTCTGTCTGTCTGTCTTTAGAGAGGAAGGAGAGAGGGAGAGAAACATCAATGTATGGTGGCCTTTCATGTGTCCCCTGCTGGGAGTTGGCCCGCAACCCAGGCATGTGCCCTGACTGGGAATCGAACCGCGATCCTCTGGTTTGCAGGCCTGTGCTCAATCCACTGAGCTACGCCAGCCAGGGCCAACAGAGTAGAGTCTCTTAATTATGTACACTGCGCTCATTAATATGTTTTGTTACATAAGGAATGAATACGTTGGCAAATCACAATTTTTATGTGTTAACTATCATCTGCCATTTAGAAGAGCTACAGAATATTTCACTAACCAAATTTAAGTATATATCCTGTCTATAAGGCACAGGCCTGGAGTATGAACTACCCTGTGATGTTTTTCTGATCTTTTCCATTCTCTGACATGTTTAAGAAAAAAAAAAGTTATATATATTGAGGAAAATCCCTACTAATTTTGATAAGCTAATTGTTTCAGGAATGGGAGAAAAATTATAATAAATATGCTTAGCCACAAGAATGAGATGGTTAAACATGTAAATATGTTTTTTAAATACAATAGGTATAAACTATAGCATTAATGACAAATTACATTAAAAATCATTCACTTCTGTTCATCAAAATATACCATAAAAGAAAAAAATGTCAAAACACATAATTGATATGAGATTAATATCTAGAATATACAAAGAATGTGCACACACCTCTATACAAAAATGACCCAATTTTTTTTGATGGGCAAAAGACATGAAGATAAGCATTTCAACAAAGAATAACTATAAGACTAACAAACCTATAAAAATATGTTTAATCTCATTATAATATGGGAAACATAAATTGAGAAACCCGTGAAACTAGTAAAAGAAGGTCTGACGATTCTGAGTGGTAGAGCAGTTTGCACTGACAGAAATCTTACACACTGATGATGGGGTGCAAACGGACAGAGCCGATTGGACAGCATGCTGTCGCTATCCTGTAAACTTGAGCATTATATACCCTACAGCCCAGCAATTCCACTCTGGATATACGCATATTTTCTAGAGAAACCCGTGCACATCTGCACAAGAATATTCTATTTATAAAAGTAAAAACTTATAATTATCCATAATAGAACAATGAACCAACTGTGGTACATTCACACAAGAAAATACACCACAGTAGAATGAATGACCAGCTACATGTGACAACACAGATACATTTTAGAAAAATAGTATTAAATTTAAAAAAGAAGATCTTCACAAAGGGATACCACTTTACACTAGAATGGCTAGGATGTGGAGAAACCAGAACCTTTATACACTGCTAGTGGGGATGTAAAGGGTACAGCTGCTTCGGAAAATAGTCTGGCAGTTCCTCGAAAGGTTAAACATAAAGTTACTCTATGTGATGGCTGATTTTGTAAGTCAACGTGAGTGGGTTTGGGTGAGCAGTTGCTCGGTCAAGCACTAGCAGAGATATTGCTGTGAAGGCATGTGTAGATGTGATTAACATTTACAGTCAGTTGAATTTTAGTAAATAACAGTGTCCTGAACAGTAAGTAAATAACAGTGTCCTGAATGTGGGTGGACCTCATCCAATCAGTAGAAGGTCTTGTGAGCAAAAACCAAGGTTTCCTGGAAAAGATGGGATTCTACCTCAAAACTGTAACAGAAATCCCGAGTGAGTTTCTAGCCTGCACTACTGTCCCACAGATGTCAGACTTGAGACCCCCACTTCAACTCTCGTCTGAGTTTCCAGCCTGCTGCCCTAATACACCATGTGACCCAGCCATTCCACTCCAAGGCGTGCATCCAGGAGAAACGAAAGCACATGCCCACATAGACCTTGTACCTGAATGTTAACAGCAGCATTATTATTCACAGCAGCCAAAGCAGACACAACCCAAATGTCTACCAACTTTTCAGTAGACAAACAAAACATGATTATGTCTATACAATGGAATACGTTCGGCCATAAAAAAAGGAATAAAGTACTGATACACACTACTACATGGATGAATCTGGAAAACATTATCCTGAGTGAAAGATGCCAGCCAAAAAACACCACATTATATGATTCCAGAACCAGCAAATCTAAAGGGACAGTAAAAAGGTTACTGACTGCCTATGGCTAGAGAGGAAAATGGGCGAGGAACTACTAATAGATATGGGGTTTCTTTTTAGGATAATGAACATGTACCAAATTTGATTTGGGTAGGATTGCACAATTCTGTGAATATGCTAAAAACTACTGAACTGTAAACTTCAATGGATAAATTTCATGGTATGTAAGCTGTACCTTAATAAAGCCATTATTAAAAAAACCCTAAGCAACATGGTGGCATAGGTAAATATGGCTCGCCTCCTCACATAACCACATCAAAATTACAACTAAAATATAGAACTACACTCAGAACTGTCAGAAATAGAGTTGAATGTAAGTCCAACAACTATGTAATTAAAGAAACCACATCCATCTAGACCGGTAATAGGGGCGGAGATGTGGAACAGGTTGGTCCCACATCCATGTGCAATGGATAAAAATTTAGGAGGGATATCTTGGGAGCAAGGAGCCCCAGCTCCACACCAGGACCCCTGGTCCAGGGTTCCAGTACCAGGAAGATAAGTCCCTATAACTTCTGGCTGCAAAAACTGGCAGGGATTGAGTCAGTGGAAGATATTTCTGGAGTTCCAAGCAGCTCCTCTTATGGGTTCTTTACTCAGCTACTCAAACTCACTCTCTCTGGGCTCTGGCACCACAGCAGCAGCTTGAAAGGCACCAGTGGCAGACAGAGAGGAACTGAAGTATCTGGCATCAAGGTGAGAGCAGGCGGACAGCTTTCTCCCAGACAGAAAGGTGAACAGAGGCTACTGTTCCTTTTCTGAGCCCTCCCTGCTTGGAGCCACAGAGGAACAGACTGGTACCATATCTATCATTCCATCAACCTGGCTCACACTGTTTGTCCCACCCTGGAGATCCCCAGAGACTCTGTCCCACCCAACATACATGCCTATCAAAGTTGCTTTTCCATACAAATGGCTGGTCTTGGTTCATACTACACAACTTCCTAAATCCTATCAAACAACTGGCAGCCAGCCTCAGTGAGGCCCTAGCCCCTGTACCTCTTGCTCTAGGGTCCCAGGCTTGCCACTAGAGGCAACAAGACTAAATTCACAGCTTGGTTTCACCTGAGAATCTCCAAACTTAGCACAAGAAGCAGCCTTCTCAAGTCACTTTATAGCTCAGGCAGGGTGGTCCTGAGCAAAACACAGGTAGGGGCTGACCTTGGCCTGCACCATCTGGGGAACCCCAGAGCACACCCAGTGGACAGCTACAGACCACACTGGAACATCAGCACCCTGCCCCTGTACAGCTGATTCTCCAGAGGGTGGAGGTTGGTAGTCAGTGGTCATAGCCATTCCTTGCAGCTGACTGGCCTGGGTAACACCCTCCCAGTGACCTGCCAATGACAATCAAGGCTCAACTACGAGAGGAGGGTGTACTCAGCCCACATGAAGCACATACCTCAAGTACCCAGCTTGGGTGATAGGGGAGGTTTTGCCACTGGACCCTACAGGACACCTACTGTATTAGGCCACTCTATCAAGACATGGAGCAGTTCTACTTACTACATAGAAACAAACACAGGGAGGCTGCCAAAATGAGCAGACAAATAAACATGGCCCAAATGAAAGAACAGTTCAAAACTCCAGAAAAAGAGCTAAACAAAAGGAGACAAGCAATATCAGATGCAGAGCTCAAAACACTGGTTATAAGGATGCTCAAGGAACTTAGGACCTCAATAGTGTAAAAAAGATACAGTCAGAAATTAAGCACACACTAATTTAAATAAAGCACAATTCACAAGGAAACAATAATAGAGTGGATGAAGCCAAGAATCAAATCAACGATGTGGAACATAAGGAAGCAAAACACAACCAGTAAGAAGAAGAACAAGGAAAAAATGCCCCCCTGCCCCCCCAAAAATATGTGGCTAGTGTAAGCAGCCTCTAGGTCAACTTCAAGTGGCCCAAAATTCACATCATAGTGGGGCCAGAAGGAGAAGAGAAAGAGCACAAAATTGGAAATCTATTTGAAATAATAATGCGAGAGCTTCCCTAATTTGGTGAAGGAAACAGACATGCAAGTCCAGTAAGCCCAGAGTTCCAACCAAGATAGACCCAAAGAGGTCTACTCCAAGACACATCGTAACTATAAGGCCAAAGGTTAAAGATAAAGAGAGAATCTTAAAAGCAACAAGAGAAAAGAAGTTAGCTACCTACAGCGGAATTCCCAAAAGACTGTCAGCTGATTTGTCAAAAGAAACTTTGCAGGCTAGAAGGGAATGGCAAGAAAGTCATGAAAAGCAGGGACCTACAGTCAAGATTGCTCTACCTAGCAAAGCTATCATTTAGAATCAAAGTGCAGATAAAGAGCTTCCCAGACAAGAAAAAACTAAAGAAGTTTATCATCACCAAACCATTATTATATGAAATGTTAAAGGGATTTATTTTAAAAAAAGATCAAAACTATGAACAACAAAATGGCAGTAAATACGTATCTATCAACAGCTGAATCTAAAAACACAACCAATAAGAACAAGAAGCAAACAAGAAGAACAGAGACAGAAATCATGGATACAGAGAGCGTTCTGATGGTTGCCAGATAGGAGGGGGTGTCAGGGAATGAGTGAAGAAGTGAGAGGATTAAGAAGTACAAACAGGTAGTTACAGAATAGCCAGGGAATGTAAGATACAGCACAGGAAATGGAGTAGCCAAAGAACATATGCATGACTGATGGAACATGAACAGAGATGTGGGGATTGCCTGAGAGGGTAGAGGGGGATGCGGGGAGCACAGGGGAAAAAATCAGGACAACTGTAATACCATAACTGATAAAATATAATAAAAAATAAAAATAAAATAATATAAACACAAGCCCAGAAAGACTACACTAAATATGATCTGATTTGCATAAAGCTAAAAATATGCAAAACAACAGTATATTTTATAGGGACATATAAATACATAATAAAATTTTGTTTAAGCAAGAGAATGAAGCTAGTGAAGGACTCAGATGGGGGACAGGATGGGAAAGCACAACACCAATGCAAGTTTTCTGTAACGTGCTAGTTTTAGGGTTGGGTTCACTAGTATTCATTATATTGCCCTTTATATTGAAGATATATATGCTACATATTGTGGGGGAACTCCATCCTGCAGAGCTCCCCCAGCTGCCATGAATGAGAATAAAACTACCAAGATATGATCTGCTTGAGGAAAAAAGGCCGCCTAATCTCTCTTCTCTGCCGTGGACACGAGCCCTGAGTACCTTTTTCCTCGGGCTTTTATTGAGTTTAGCTTGCACAGGGACACTTATCAAAGAAAGAAGATATGATTTACAGATAACATTTCTGGGATCACAATGGTCTTTTGAGTCAGGGACTGGCAGACAGAGTGACACCAATCGGCCATAAAACCTGGGGAAAGAAACTCATTTTGTGCTTGGAGCCTAAACATTTAGTATACATTGACTTGAGGGCATTCTTAGCAAAGCAGGTTTCACAGGATTTAGTGCATTCTTTCTTAGGCCTGATCACCCCCGGGAACTGCCCATTCCAGCACAGGACTTGCACCCACCTCCGGCATTGTTTCAGGTCTGAGTCAGGTGGGGGAAGCAAGGCAGCCAGAGATTAGAAGACTTTTTACAGATAGAAGGAGGACTCAGGCTATGACAAAGCCAAGGGATTAGGGTCTTTTGCCCCTTTTCTATAGTCTCCTAAGTCCTTCCCTGATGGTCCCTCCGTGACTGTCCTGTCTTAGGTTGTTCCTTCCTTAAGGAATCTTGCCTGTCATTGGCTATCCAGCCATCCTCCAGGGGCCAAGAAGGGTGAAGTAAAGGGGGCAGAGGCTGCGTCCCTGTTGGGAGGATAAGTTTTGTTTCCTTATTGCCTTATGGTCCCAGGATCTCTTTACTTAGCCCTAGCTGTGGGACCTTCTCATCTGTCGGTAAGGTTACAGCTCCTGAAACGAGGCAGGACAGTTCCCAACAACATATATATTCTACTATATGTATGCATATAATAAATACATAATAAAGAAAATATATTTCAACACTCAAGTAATAAGGATGCAAACTGAATGAAAAAGGCACCATTGGGAAGAATGGAGAATTTACTTTATATCTTGGGCATATTAGAACAGACAGAATCTACATATATTTTACAGAAAAAATGAGAAAAAAATGACTGTTGCACCTCCTGAACTGAAACAGTATCTACTTTCCTCCAATCAATGCGACTCATGACAGGAACACCAGAGCCTAGAGGTGGCTTGAGTTTATGAATATGGCAGACAGGCTTTAAGAGCTCAGGGCTTTTGGGGGCTATATTCAGCAACGAAAAGGAATTCTAGTCAGTGCTTATAGACACATAAATAAAAGCAATACATGACAGTGAAAGATACAATTACTAAACTTCTATTTTGCACTCTAGTTTTTAAAGAAAGAATGAATGGTCTTCAAACTGTGATGTATACAAAAGAAGTTATGATACCAATCCTTTGGAAAATTCTAGGAGGGACAACTACAACAGATGGTATATACAGTAACAAGCTTTATTTTTTAAAATTTATTGATTATACCATTACAGTTTTCTATTCCCCCCCTTTATTTCCCTCCCCCCTGCATACCCCCTCCCCCACCATTCCCCCCTTTAGTTTATGACCCCGTGTCTCAAGTTCTTTAGATTCTATATTTCCCATACTATTCTTGCCCTCCCCTGTCTATTTTCTACCTACCATCTATGCTACTTATTTTCTGTACCTTCTCCCCCCTTCTCCTCCTCCCACTCCCCTGTTGCTAACCCTCCATGTGATCTTCATTTCTATGGTTCTGCTCCTGATCTAGCTGTCCTCTTGGTTTGCTTTTGTTTTAGTTGTTAATAGCTGGGCATTTGCTGTCCTTTCACTGTTCATATTTTTTATCTTCTTTTTCTTAGATAAGTCCCTTTAACATTTCATATACTAAGGGCTTGGTGATGATGAACTCCTTGAACTTGACCTTATCTGAGAAGCACTTTATCTGCCCTTTCATTCTAAATGAAAGCTTTGCTGGATAGAGCAATCTTGGCTATAGGTCTTTGGATTTCATGATCTGGAATACTTCTTTCCAGCCCCTTCTTGCCTGTAAGGTCTCTTTTGAGAAATCAGCTGACAGTCTGATGGGTACTCCTTTGTAGGTGAGTGTCCCCTTATCTCTTGCTGCTTCTAGGATTCCCTCCTTCATTTTAATCTTGGCTAATGTAATTATGATGTGCCTTGGTGTGTTCCTTCTTGGGTCCAACTTCTTTGGGACTCTCTGAGCTTCCTGGATTTCCTGGAAGTCTATTTCCTTTACCAGACTGGGGAAGTTCTCCTTTATTATTTGTTCAAATAAGTTTTCCACTCATGGCTGTTTCTTTCCCCCTTCTGATACCCCTATAATCCGGATGTTGGAACATTTAAAGATGTCCTGGAGGTTCCTAAGCCTCTCCTCATTTTTTTGAATTCTTGTTTCTTCCTTCTTTTCTGGTTGGATGTTTTGTTCTTCCTTCTGGTCCACCCCCTTGATTTGAGTCCCAGTTTCCTTTCCATTACTATTGGTTTCCTGTGCATTTCCCTTCATTTCAATTAGTTTAGCCTTCATATGTTCCTCTAATTTGTGGCTAAAATCAACCAGTTCTGTGAGCATCCTGATCACCAGTGTTTTGAATTGTGCATCTGAGAGGTTTGCTATTTCCTGGTCGCTTAGAGTTATTGGCTCTGGGGCTTTGAGTTCTTCTTGAGCCATATTTTGGAGTGTTTGTGCCTGTTATGTATGAGGAGCAGAGCCCTAGGTGTTCACCAGGGCTGGGCCACTCAGTGGCTGGGTTGTGACGCTGTATGTGGGGGCGGGATCTGAGGAGAGCAGTGGTGGGCGCTGGGGCCACACAGTCCGTCCCACTGTGAGCAAATGTGTGACAGTAGTCAGCCTGCTGCTGCTGAGTTTGCCGCTGGGGCCCGGACGGTCCGTCCCACTGCTCACTCTGCTGGTTTATCTGCACGTGAATGTGTGATCGCAGCCAGCCCGCCGCCCCGAGCCCTCACTGGGTCAGCCCTACCTGGGGCTGCCTAGGTGCCTGGGGTTGGAGGATCTTTCTTGACTGTCCCCGCTCCACTGCTGGCTCTGCCCCTCTTACCGGTCAGGTTGAACGGTTGGTTGTTGTCGGACTTCCGCATAGTTCAATTTTCTGTTCTTTGGCTGTGTCTTTTTTCCTCAAACCTCTGTTTTATTCAAACTTGGTTGTGGGAGAAGGCACAGTGTTTCCAGCTAAGCCTCCATCTTGGCAGAAGTCCTAGAATTCAGTTCCAATAACAAGCTTTAAAAAGACCAGGGTGAAAGCTTTCAAACTCTTGAGGCTGTTTGAATTGAAATCTACATAAAGTATGTAAAAATAGTATTCTACAGTACGTTAAAAAATAACACATCACAATCAAGTGTATTTGTTCCAGGAACTAAGGATGGATCAATTTTGGGAAACCCACTGGTATCATTTACTACAATACTAGACATTTACCAAAAAGGAATATTGTATGATTATCTCCAGAGATGCTTAAAAGGCACTCAACAAAATTCGACACTTTTTCTTGATTTTAGGAAACAAAAAAGTAATGAAATAGGAGTTAAAAATACTTTACAAGATAGAATATATACACAACTTGGCCCCAAATCCAGAATTTTATATAAAGAGAAAGAACTATAGAAATTCCCTCTAAAGTTAAAAACAAAGAAAAAAAGACAAGGATGCCACTTTCTACCTAATATTTATTATTGAATTTGAGGTATTAGCCAATGTAATCAGATAAAAGGAATAAAAGAAAAGAGTAACAAGCAAACAAATAGGAAAGAAAGAGGCAAAACTATTTTAATTTTTAGTCTGAGAGATAAATGAAAACACAAGATGGTCAATTAAAAAATCACTACATGTGGATAAAATAATTCAAATGAACACATCCAATAGTCTTCATATACACAAATACTATCCAGTCAGATGATATAATGAGAGAAGATCCTACTTAACAAAAAAGATAAATACCTTGGGATAAACCTTAAAAAGAAATATGTAAATGCTATGAGGTGAAAACTTTAAGTCACTACTGGAAATAAAGAAAACTAGACTTGGACAAGTAGGGAAGTATCTCATTCTTGGATAGGACAAGTTAATCTCATAAACATCATATAAAATTTAATATGGATTGAATAAAAATATCAAATGGTATTCATCCATGAAACTAGACGAACTGATTCTAAAGATTACAGGAGAAAAATAAAATCAAGAGGAGCCAGGGAACGACTGCAAATGAAAAGCTGTAAGTTAGCCCTACAGATATTAAAAACACACAGTGATATATCTCTACATAAGAAAAGATAGAAGTGATGAAAGAATGTGAAGAAAGACCAATGGAAGAAACAGACCCAAGGACAGATATCCAGTCTGTGATTAAGGTGACATTTCATATCACCAGAGAAAAGACAGACTTCAAAACACATGATGGCCCTGACCATTCTATTGTCATTTACTAAAAGGTAAATCTGGATCTCGACCTCATAGCATATGCTAGTAGAAACCCCTAAATGAACAAGAGATCTAAATGTCAGAAAAAAACCCAAATTCTAAAAACACTAGAGAATTCCTTCATGACCTGGAAGAGAGAAGAGTCTGTCTTAACGATGATGCACACACCAGAAGCTACAAAGTTTATTTTAACAACACATCTTATTGGCGAGACTGTGGGAGAAAGAAGCACTCTCATCACTACTGATGGAAATGCAAAATGGTGCAATCACAGCAGTGGGATCTGGCAAAGTCTAACAAAATTAAAGATACCTTTACCCTATGACTTGATAAACCAACTAGTGAGGCTCTACCCTGAAGACACACTTCAGCAAATATTAAACAACATATTCACAAGGTTATTCACTGGCATCACAACAGATTGGAAACAAACCAAACACGCACCCGTATGGGAACTACTGAATTAGCAATGCTGCACCCATATGAGAGGTTACTTATAAAGCTGTTGAAAAACAGAGATTTTTCTGTACTACTACAGAAATTATTGTACTATAATAATATATGCATTATACATATATAATATATAACAATAAATACATTACTATATAAATACATACATAACAGTAAATCTGTATGTGTATATGTATCCACAAAGAGGGCACAAAGGAAGGGTGAATCAGGAGCAAGAGAGAGCGGATCCTCGCGGGGGACGAGCAAAGGGAGGGCAGGGTCAGGGGTGAAAGGAGCCTTCTCTAAATACACCTTTCAATGTAATTTTGGTAAGTTAAATGTTTTACATATCAAAAATACTAAATTAGATCAAAACAGAACAAATAAAGTATAACACTGGAAACAGAACAAAGAACCCAAGTGACATCAGTTACATAACGCAAGTGGGAAGACCTCCATTGCGATGACCACTGGACACAGCGCTCTGTACCTCTGAGCAGGGTGTGGTCTCACGATAAAAAGGACTGCGAAGAAATCAAATTTCACTGGCAAGTTTCATGGTTAGTAATATCAATACTAGAATTTTGGAATTGTAAGTCTGACATCTTAAAAAACACTGGTGGATAAAGCAAAGAAATAAATATGTTACTGCAACTAAGGACCCAGAAACTCAGTGTATGAGGAGGTTGGAGTACAGAAACAAAAAAGAAAAAAAACCTACAACCTTAACCGTGAATTAGAAGTCCATCAATCTCTCTCTCTTTCTCATCTATTTACCTATATTGCATTCTAGCTTTGTCACTTAAAGAGTCTGGAAACAGCGACACCGGTAGCAATGAGCAGCCCAAACCTGGATTTCTAAATACCATTCCCACTAAAAGAAACCTTGGCCACCTGGAGAAATGACTGACTTCCAAGTTTGGGGCAGGGCAAGTACAAGGTGATCCTGGGGCATCTACTATATACCAGCAAGCGAGGATCAACACGAAGATCAATGGTGACTGACGTACAGAAAAGGCACAGGCCAGCTTGAAAGAGTTTCACTAAAAGCATAAATGAGACTCAAATTCAAAATTACCTTTGGAAGCTGGAATGCTCAACCAAATCAACATGATGAAAACTAAGAGATGAGTAAACAACAGGATTTAGGTTTAAAGAACCAGCTTTACAGGTTCAGGTTAGCAGACAATCTGACCTGGGAGCTGATCATGTGAAAAAAAGCATGGGTATTTTAGAGCTGAATATGAGATACCCAAAGTGAGATAAGATTACTAAAAAAGTTAATGCCATATTATAAGCAGTACTGAAGAAATTCAGGATCTAAGTCATGTGAGGGAGAAATCTTATACTCTACCAAATGAGGCCCACTGGTATTCAGTTTAGGTGCCACATATTAAGACATCTACACTTGGCATAATAGTTCTTACTCCTCCTCACAGCAACTTCTATTTTTAAACACTTCTCATGTGCCAGACACTGTATTAGATGCTCATACATGTTTTGCCCAACTTAAGCCACATAAACACCCTACCAAAGTGAGTGCAATTACAATATCTGTCCTACTAGTGAGGAAATTTAGGCTCAATGAGATTAAGTAACCACCGAGGTTAGATAGCTAACAAAGGTATAGACCTGTTAAGTCTGCCTAATTCCAAAGTCTATGGCCAAAATGGTGGGGAGTCTGAAAAGAAAGTCACACAAAAATATTGTTCAAGAAACTGGAAGTTTTAAGCCTGGAAAAAAAAGATTAAGGAAACACATAGCAGGTATCCTCAAATGCAAGGTCTGTCTGGGAAAAGTCCAGTCATTACTAATATAATGAGAACAGTTTGCAGGACATCAATGTAACCTGGCAGCCAAAGACAGTGGACTAGAATGCGCATGCGTGAAGAATGATGACTTCACCATACTAGTCAATGGGGGGTGGGGGGTAGGGGGTAGACAATGTTGAGTGAGCACGTGTACTGCTCACTGATGAGTGAGGTAGACACTCATGAGTGAGCATGTGGCCGTCCATTCAAAAGGACTGAGTGAGTAAAACAACGAATCTGCACCCAATTTTTCATTAAGCTTGAATATTCCTCCATGGAAAGTATTTGGATGAGAGAAGGCCACAGCTATGGGCAACTGCTAATTGGCAGCTTCACCACAATAGACAACACACCTGCTCATGTATCACGTCTCATACAGACTTTTTTGGTGAAACATCAAATCAGCCAGGTGACTCAGCCCCCCTACAACCCAGATTTGGCACCCTGTAATGTCTGGCCTTTCCCCAAACTAAAATCACCTTTGAAAGGGAAGAGATTTCAGACCATTGATGACATTCAGGAAAATATGATGAGGAAGCTGATGGTGACTGGGAGAACTGTGTGAGGTCCCAAGATGCCTACTTTGAAAGGGCATTGAGACATCATTGTCCTATGCACAATGTTTCTTGTATATTCTCCAATAAATGTCTCAATTTTTCATACTACATGGATGGATACTTTCTGGACAGACCCTGTATTTAGAAAAGAAAGAATTCTGTATGGTTTCAGAAATAATGGGTATGGCAAGAAGCAGGCAGACGACAGCCCCAGTGTTCAACAACAGAATGAGCTCCCCTGGAAGGAGAAGCACCTGTCGGGGCTGCTGCCGATGTGACTGGTACTGGAGGGGAAGTGGACCCCATAGATTCTACACCTTGCCATTCACTCCAACTCCAATTCAGCAGGCGACCAGCAACACTTCTCTGTGAGTCCACTGATCTCCTGTCACACCTCTCACCTAATTCCCAAGGGCTACAACTCTTCTCTACGCTCACACAATACAGCGTCCTACTGCAGTAGTGCTTTGTGTTCCATCAAAGCCTTTCCCATCACCAAAGGGTCAGAAAAGCCTGAGGGGAGAATACATCTGCCAAAGGGAAGAGGGGCAACCATGGCTTTGGGTATGGGACAGCAGAGATGCAATGAAGCCCTTGGGATAAAGAGGGTATAGGTACAGTCAAAATCTTTGGTTAAAGGGCACAGAGATGCAATGAAGGCCTTTGGTTGAAGAGAGAGACTTGAGCCGAATGAGTAGCCATTTTAATTCTCAAACACAACAGGCCACCAGAATTAGGCTCTGTTGGAGGGAAAAGGCTTCTGGCAGAAATGAAATGATAAAATCCTAGCACCAAAGACTGTGCTTGGAGAAAATGTATAAGCCAGGGACTTCCGCCAAGATGGAGGCATAGGTGGAAACACTGTGCCTTCTCCCACAACCAAGTTTGGATACAACAAAAGTTTTGGAGAACTAAGACACACCCAGAGACCAGAAAACTGAATTATAAGGAAGTCCGACAGCTACGAACCGTTCAATGGGGACGGTAAGAGAGGCAGAGCCAGCAGCGGAGCAGGGTCGGGAAGGAAAAACCTAGGAGCGCAGGCAGCCCGGACCTAGTCAGGGTGCGGGGCAGACTGACCAAGGTCGCACATTCGCGCGCAGTGAGACGGACCACGCAGGCCCCAGAGGGCGAACCCAGTGGTGGAGGGCTGACAGCGGTGGCACACTCGCGTGCCAGGGAGCGGGGCGCGTGGACCTGGTGACGGTGGTGGCTGCAGTGCTGGTGGGGGTCACAGAGGCGGGTGCCAGAGGGAAGCCATTGTCCCTCTTTGACCCCGCCCCCACATACAACGTCACAACCCAGCGACTGAGTTGCCCTGATCTGGTGAAAACCTAGGGCTCCGTTCCTGCTACTTAACAGGCATGAACAGCCCAAAAGATGGTGCAAGAACTCAAAGTCCCAGAGACAATAACTCTAAGCGACCAACAGATTGCCAGCCTCTCAGAAGCCCAATTTAAAACACTATTTATCAGGATGCCCACAGAATTGGTAGAGTACAGTCACAAATTAGAGGAACTTAGTCACAAATTAGAGGAACATACGAAGGCTAAACTAATTGAAATGAAGGGAGAGGTCCAGGAAACCAATAGCGATCGATGGAAAGGAAAATGGGACTCAAATCAAGGGAGTGGACCAGAAGGAAGAACAAAACATCCAACCAGAAAGGAATGAAGAAATTAGAATTCAAAAAAATGAGGAGAGGCTTAGGAACCTCCAGGACATCTTTAAACGTTCCAACATCCAAATTATAGGGGTACCAGAAGGGGGAAGGAAACAGCCACGAGTGGAAAACTTATTTGAACAAATAATAAAGGAGAACTTCCCCAGTCTGGCAAAGGAAATAGACTTCCAGGAAATCCAGGAAGCTCAGAGAGTCCCAAAGAAGTTGGACCCAAGAAGGAACACGCCAAGGCACATCATAATTACATTAGCCAAGACTAAAATGAAGGAGAGAATCCTAGAAGCAGCAAGGGAGAAGGGGACAGTCACCTACAAAGGAGTACCCATCAGACTGTCAGAGGATTTCTCAAAAGAGACCTTACAGGCAAGAAGGGGCTGGAAAGAAGTATTCCAAGTCATGAAATCCAAAGACCTACAGCCAAGATTGCTTTATCCAGCAAAACTTTCATTTAGAATGGAAGGACAGATAAAGTGCTTCTCAGACAAGGTCAAGTTCAAGGAGTTCATCATCAACAAGCCCTTATTATATGAAATGCTAAAGGGACTTATATAAGAAAGAGATGATGAAAAATATCAACAGTGAAAGGACAGCAAACACACAGTTATTAACAACCACACCTAAAACAAAAGCAAACCAAGAGGACAGCTAGATCAGGAGTGGAACCATAGAAATGAAGAACACATGGAGGGTTAGAAACAGGGGGGTGGGAGGAGGAGAAGGGGGGAGAAGGCACAGAAAATAGCATAGATGGTAGGTAGAAAATAGATAGGGGGGAGGGCAAGAATAGCGGGGGAAATATAGAATCTAAAGAAGTTGAGACACGTGGTTATAAACTAAAGGGGGGGGAGAATGGTGGGGGAGGGAGGGTGCGGGTGGAGGGGAATGAAGGGGGGGAATAGAACAACTGTAATGGTATAATCAATAAACTATATTTTAAAAAAAAAGAGAGAAAATGTATAAGCCAGGACTGAGAATTCTGCACTTAGTTCTGAGAGCCCTGAACCAAGAAGCAGACGTTTCTGGCCCAGACCGTGTGAAGTGGGACCGGCAACATGGGACACATGCGGCAGATCCAGCCAGGCCCAACGCCACTCTCCTGACAACACCGGTCAAAGGAAAAGACCCTGCGTGTGCACCTCAGGGTGCACACTGTGTGCCCTGAAAAGGAAAAATGGCACATAACCAAAAATCCTATTTCCAACTTAAATATCCATCAACAGAACATAGAATACATAAATTATAGCTTAACAACACAAAGTAACACTGGCATGTTGTTTAAAATTAATCACCATGTTTGATGAACTGTACAGCTTAAAAGCAGGGAATATATATACTACAAAAAAACAGTACCAGCTCAATCCACGAGTTCACGCTGACAGTGACAGGATCAGTGGACTCCACGTAGTGCCACCAGTGTCTGGGAACAAACAGAACCTGGAACCAAACAAAACTGGTTAGCACAAGATGACCTTTTATTTTCATTTTTTAAGTTTAATCTTTATTGTATTTTTTCCATTACCATTTAGTCCTCTTATGCCCCCTCCCCACAAGCTATCCTCTGCTCTCCATCTATGAGTCTGCCTGTTTTTGTTCGTTAGTTCAGTGTGTTCATTAGATTCTTCATATGAGTGAAATCATATGGTATAAAGACATTTTATTTTTAAATCAGACTCAAACCCTAACTGAGATGATACTAGAAAAAGATGTACGGTAATACAAATGAATTTATAATAATATTGCTATAGGAAAGGAAACGAGAAAAACCCTACAATTCTTTTATTCCTTTTTTTTTTAAATGACAAACTCATATGTTCTATAAAGGATAGTATCAGCTTCTCTAATCTCTATTCTCCTTAATCTGAGACCATCTCTGCTTACATCTAAATCTCAGGCAAGGATTCTGAGAGTCTAGTGCTCCCTCCTTTGCGTATCGGAACAGTTGGGTGCACTCTGAGAAAGGGCACAGGTAAAACCTAGGACGTTGGCTTCTGTCTCCCCACAGTCTAAACTGCAGCCAGTGCAGCGGCAATAAGTAGAAAGGTGGTACTACATAGGTGGTAAATTAGCGAGCGGACACTGCTACAAGAGAACTTTGAAGATGGGAGAAGCAGGCATGAACCAAGGTCAAGAGCACCTGGATAGAGGAAGTGTGGTTTGAATCAGGACTGGTAGAAAATCGAGAGGAAAGAATGAGACACAGTAGAAGGGAGAGGTGGCACAGACAAGGGAGAGGGGACTATCGAGGCACAGCAAGCAGGCCAGTCTTACTCCTGCAGGAAAATGAGATGAGGTGGAAGAATGTTAGGTCAGGGACTGGGGGGGGTGGGGGGGCTCTGAAACCAGCACGCAGAATCTGGATTTCATCCTACTGACATTAGGAGTTGCTGAGAAACTCTGAGCAGGGGGGTGGTTACAATAGTGACATTATAGGAGAGTCTGGGAAGGACAAGAGATTCTGGCAATAGCTCCATTATAAAATGTTAGGCCCTAAACAGGAAGGTAGAGTAGACAAAAGCAACAGGCAGACCCAAAGAGGACTGCATTTGTCCAGACTCAGTGTGACCTTTCCCAGGGAAGGCTGAGTGGAGCAGATGGAGATGACCTGAAGCTTTGGGCTTCAAGTTGAGGGAACTGGTGGCAATTTCTGTGGACAGAGTAAGGCCAAGAGATGGGAAGAGAGCTCCTTTGGTGTAACGGAACCCCAGAAACCACCACTGGGTTTCATCATTACAAGGTCACGAATGTCCTATTGCCAAGGATACTGCAGTGAAGTAGTGAGGGAGAGAGCCAGTTTGTGGTGGGTTAAGGAATAAGCAGGATGTAAGAAAAACTAGGACAAATACTCATTTGAATTTGGATATTAAAATCAAAGAAAAATGTTTATAATAATGACAATAATAATAAAGGGAAAGCTGACTAAGAACAGCTTTCAAATTGTTAATAAAACATGAGAGAGCAAATGCCACGGTTGTACCCTACTTGGTATGATACCTTTGAAAGTGTTTTAAAGACAGTTCCCAAAGCAACATCCATTCTTCCTTAAAAGCAAATCATTCTCCGTTCATTCTGCCTCTGTTGGCCCAATACCTAGACGCATTACAACTTGAGTATAGGTACTTGGGTTCTAGCACAGTTGAACAGATACTAAATTGTGAATAAATGTTCTAAAGCTGTCTTCCTCCACAGTCCATTCTCCTCTTTACCAGTAGAGGGAGCTGTGTTCCTGGCTCCTATCCTTCTATGACCTGAGAAGCAGAGACTTAGGTTTGTGAAGCCTGTAAGTGGGAAAACTACCTTCCAACAGCAGAGCACCAGGGGAAGAAACCATTCCTATTCGCATTGGGGGAAGGGGAGGAAAGGGAGAGACCTGTGGCGCAATGACTTGAGAGAAGTTACAGCTAGGGTGTCCTCAGACAGGTCATCAAGGTTTTACAGCCCCCTTACCTGTCCTGGGCTCAGTGTAACCACATGCCTTCGAGCTTTCTGGAACTGAGGAAAACGTTTTAAGTCAGGATTGACGACATTGATTTTACTAAACACGCTAGATTCTTCGTAAGGGATTCTAGTTGGATAAAGGAAAGGAGTATCTTCAGGAGGAAAGAGATGCCATCTTTTCCTGATTAAAAAAATAAAATATGAATTAGTACTCTGAACTTGAGACAAAACACGTAAGAAGGAAGCAGCTAAGTGTTTTTACTCATTTTCATTCAATCCACAAAAGAATAGAGGAGCAATGTCCGTGGTCACCAGGCCTGCCTCTCAGAAAGTGCTGGAAATCTCCTCTGCTGGTACCTACAGCAGTTACTGATGGACACCTCATGATGCCCTAAGGCAGCCCCTCTGCTGGGACAGGATCTAGTTTGAAAGATCGTTCTTTCTTATGGAAAATCAAAGTCCGGATAAATTGTTTCTAGCCCTGATTCTAGAGCTACCCTGAATAACCCTCGCCCTTTCAAGTGTCTGTATTGCTATCTTATCCAGAGCAACCAACTGTAGTCCTATCCACCAAATAGTTTCCAGACTTCTTGTTTGGGTTGTAAATTCCTTAAGGTAAACATCTGTTAATTCATTAAGGAAGAGAAATGCATAAATGATGTCACATAATTAAAAAGTAGTATAATATAGAAATTTTCAAAAAGAAAAAACTGTAAGATGTTTCAGTCGCTTTAAAAATTTTTTTAAATGAAGGTGATAAATTTTAATTTACGAAACACCAGTCACATGCATACGTCAAGCCAATAGAGGAAGGACACGGGAGGCAAAGGAGGGAGAAGTGTCAAAAGAAGGACATGCAGACCGAAATGCACTGAAGGGGAAGCAAAGAGACACACAGTGAGAGAAAACCCCGGTTCTGAGGAAAGCCTGAAGCCCTCCTGTGACCCACAATGCACGCACAGTGGGGCCAGCCTGTCCTTTCAGACTGGGAAGCAGCGGGCTGCTATTTTCAAAGGAAGGATTATATACTGAAGGCTTTTTCTGCCTTGGAGATGATCAAGCTGCTCCATTTCACTATACCTGTGACTGGTTTAGAAACATTTTTGTACTTAGTATGTTTAGAATGTTAGAGGCGGAAGGACTCCTAAGTCATCAGTCACTTTCACAGTAGTGGAAGAGCGCCCCAGCACGCGCTTGGGTCGTCCACTGGGCTAATGGTTGGTGGCAGAGCCAGAACTCCGTCCCAGTCGTCCTGACCTCTCAGGTCCCAGGGCCCACCTCTGCACCACAGCCTGGCTACCAAAGGGAGAGCCATCATGACAACCGCCCCACACAATTCAGTTGGCTTGGCTTAAAGTGTAACATAGATGCATCCTTCTTTTGCTTATCAGAAAAAGTAGTCAATCATCATGTCGTCCCCAGCTCAAAACCCCTCTCAGGGCTCTGCAAGCTGAAAAAACAGAAAATAAGCACTATTTGCCTGGGGGTCAAGACCCTCCTGATCATTTCTGCTTTTCCCTATGTGCCGCCCTACAAACGCCCTGAAAGGCCAAGAGAGGAAACCAGGATGTCATTAATTAGGGGAAATAAGGCTGCACATACAGCAGGCGAAGTACATCCTCCAAATGGCAGAAACACTTAAATTGTTACACAGCTCCTAGAAGCAGCAACTACCAAAAGCATCGCCTGACTTAGCTCTTGTATCTCCGGGGTCCACATATAGATGGAGATACAAAACTGACCTAAAGTTAAAAAAAATACTGCATTGTGCCCACAGGTTGGCACAAACTAAAATTCAGAGTGAAGGAGGAGGTTCTGGTCCAGCAGTTCTCAAACCAGGATCCCTGGCATCCCCTCAGGGATTGGGGGTACCAGCAAAGCCTCTTTCTTCCAACCAAACTGCTCTGTTCTTACTTATTCAGGTTTGAGGAAAGGGTATTCCTGCTTTAAAATAAAGGTCTGAAAACTACATGGCCTCTTAGGTAAAAGATCTAAGCAGAGAGCTGTTCAGCTGAACTGGAAGTGAAATTCTGGAATTCCATGATCAGCTTTCTGAAGAAAATACTGAACTGGCTGAGACTCACATGGAAACCACCATTTAAACCAACTGTTCCCTTCACTTCACAAAGGAGGAAACACCAGAAGTCAAGAGATCTGCCCCGGTCACGAGGCAGGATGACAGGACAGAGCTGGGACTAAACCTTGGGGTCCTACTGCCTACTCAGTCCTGGTTCCTCTTCCTGTGCGACACACACACAGACACACACACTCTCATGCACACATGGGTGCATTACCTGCCTTGTACCTGGAATACTAAGTTGCAACCATAGGAGTCCAGATGACAGGGTGTATGAGCCCCCAGGGAGCCAATCCACAATGTACTTTCTCGTCCATTTCTTCCAGGAAACCCAAAGTCAGACCATATCACATCCTGTTTTGAAAATACAGTTACAGTTCATCATGAAGCAATTCCTCTGTGTGGTAGTGTTGCACAGTTAGTTTGACATAAACCCAAATCTATGGAATTAAAAGTATGTATAAGCTAGAAAGGAGCAAACTACTGAACCAGGAATGAAGGTTTTGTTTTATTCATTTTTTAACCATGAACTTTTTTCTTTCTGAGTTAAAACTGAGTTAAAAAACACATTTCTATGTGCAGAACATGATTCTAAATGCTGACAGTTCTTTTATCAGTACCTTCAATCTACATTTTCTATCTTTAGAGACAAACCATTAATAGTTGCATTCAGAAAGAGAGTATTTGGGGGAGACATTTAATAGACGGTTTTGAGGAAGACTACAAAAAGCATTTCCATCTTTGTTTTGAGCAATGAAAACAGGAGCACACGTGCACATAACTAGCATCTGCTGGAGAAGGGGGTTTTCGCAAGGTCGGAACCATTATAAATGCAGATGCTCACAGGCAGCAGCTCCAGGAAGTGGCAAAGACCATGTGTCCTCTGGATACAGCCCATAGATGCAGCTCACTGGATGCAGTGAGCTCACCTCTGTATTTCCAAAGCCTGGCTCAGGGCAAGTGCTCAAAACACTGGCTGATTGGGAAGGGGAAGAATTTGTTGGCGGGTTATGGGTAAATGGTTCAGGTCAAGAACATTTTTAAGCATCTCCCACATAGTTAGTATGATACCTGGTGTTTGGAATATAAAAATTAATACAATACAGACCTACCCTTCACATGTAGTAAAGGGAGATAGTCCCATAAACAGTGATAGTCCCTATCACTATAATGTGGCAAACACTCTGAAAGAAGCGAGCAGAGGCTGCTCTGAGATAACAGAGGAAGGCCTCAAGCAGGGAGCATAGGAAGGCGTCCAATGACTGGGTCTTTGTAGAACAGTTCACCACACCTCAGCCTGGAATTTAACTAAAGGTAGCTGAAAGGCATGCAGTATAAAAACAAAAAAATAGGAATTTGCCTTAGCTAAGAAGATGCTGGCTCACTGGGTTAAGTAATTCTTAATCTTCTAGATACACTCCCTTGGAACCTAAAGAATGCCAACACTTTTTTCCCACAAAGAAATGCACGCACACACAAAATTTCACGTATACTGGGAGGGAGTCGAGAGACTGACCGCAGGTGAGAAGCTCTGTTCCATAGCACTGCTTCAGAAAGAATCACAGAAAAAATTTTTCTGCAGGGTAGATGTGTGTGTGTGTGGGGGGGGAGAGGGTGGTTACTATATGAAAGACTGACAAGAGTCTTCCCCGATCTCTTATTTAACACAATAATGACTAAAAGAGAGAAATTGTTTGGAAATGATTAAATCAAGGTGACCTAAACTACTCAAACTTCAGCAGTAAATTGGGAAAACCAAAGGATGAAGAGTTAGGCGGCAAGGGTGGTGGCACAGCTGCAGAGAGACAGTGAATCAGAGTAAACTGGTCGGAAAACAGCATCTGAGGTACCTATTTAAAAATGTTTCTTTTCCCACAGGCTCTTGAGAGTTGAGCTTGTCTTGCCAACTGAATTCAGCTACGTGAGGGCAGCCAAATGTCTGAAACCGACACAGGCCCAGAAGGAATATGCCTTAAGTCTTGTTAAAAACAAGTGGCCTTGTTAGGCCATGACCTCAGGGAAACCAACACAGGTGACTGATGGGGTGAGGCAACCTGGAGTGTATTCTCACATCCACCTCAAGCATTGGAAAAGTCTTTAGAAATCATCTATATACAGAGAATTCTATTCCAATGCTACCTCTGAAAAGAGCAACCAAGTGTCTAGGTAACCGCTTACTACAAAACACTCCACTTTCTTGTAACTTCCAGAAGGTCCTGGATTTGCTTTCTACTGATACAGACAAGTTCATTTTCTCTTAGGCCCAAAACTGCAGTCTTAAATTACCTGAATAACTGTCATGCTTCTTTTCCTTACTTCCCTTCCCCCCCACCCCGCCCCCCTTCCAAAAAGTCCCCTCTAACTCCTGTGTAGTCAATCTGCCTCCCTCCACCCTCAGTCCTGATCTATTTTCTGTTACCACAGTATTTTGAAACTGGATTCCATGTGAAAACAATGAGGATATGTTTTTAAAACTGCTTAATTAAAAAAATGTCCCCCGACACTTTAACCAAAATGAAAGACTCTAAAAATCTGGTTGTAATAAATAAAATTCAAAAATATGCATATTTTTGAATGATCATTCAATATTCTTGATCATAAGTAGTATTCTAAAATTATTACAGCATTTAACTGATAAAATGATGTCATAAACAGTACTGAACACTAATAGAACAGTTCATACACTTCCATCTTGAAGCTTGGCTTCTGCATTCAACATTCAAATCCCCTGGAGTCCCGGCTTCATTGGAGCTGGCCCCTCCGGCCCCTAACACAGCCAGCGCGCAAATGCAAAACAAGGCCCAGTCACGGACCTAGATAACTAGATCTGATTCTGTCCTTGGCAAATCCCCAAACTGTTCCAGTCAACAAGGTAAATAACTGTTGCAGAATCAAACACCACTTTACAATGTTGTACAAGTAACCAAGTCCTCCATAATTTTACAGTTTTAACCACAGAACTAAAGAGAAATGAGTAAGACGCTTTCAACAGAGAAGGGTGGCTTTTTGGCCTCTTCTGTAAACCAGTCACCAAAAATTATTCAGTTGTTTAGTTCTAGAAGATGGCATATTATTTGGTGAAATACTTAAATGATTTTTTTCTTTTTAAAAAAAATATTTATTTACTTATTTTTAGAGGGGAAGGGAAGGAGAGGAAGAGAAACATCAATGTATGGTTGCTTCTCGTGCATCCCCTACTGGGAAATGGCCCCTGCTGGGAACTGGCCTGCAACCCAGGAATGTGCCCTGACTGGGAATCGAACTGCGATCGTCTGGTTCGCAGGCCCGTGCTCAATCCACTGAGCTACACCAGCCAGGGCAAACAATTTCAAATATACATTATTATTGTTTTCATTCTTGTTTTACAGATAAGTCGTCTAAGGTCAAGCAGGTTAAATGAGCTTACCACAGCTCACACCGAACTCAGGCTCTGAGAACACACCAACTCAAAAGTGTTGGTTCTTTTGCCTATTTCTTGCTGTTTGGGCAACTTGTGATCATGGTTAGTTTGAGCCTGTCACAATAGAAGTTCTCTTCTTTAAAAAAAAAGCTGTCTTCCATTTTTTTCCATGCCTAGATCACAAATACATACAGGAAAACTACACATAATTCCATAATGAACTTACATCTAAAGAAAAGGAAAAAGAAAAAACTTAATATTGGTCAAAACAATAGGAATGGAACTTCAAAATGATACAATTAACTATAAATATTATGTGAAACTTATAAAGAATAAAGACTTCAATTAAATTTCAAACAACCTTTAAATGACCATTACAAATTAGCAAGTACTTAAGGCTCTCTTTCCTTTGGAAAATTACCTTAAGTCACATAAACAGAAAACAGGTAGGCTTGCATGAACACCCAAATTCTTACATTCCAATTTGTTTCATCAGAAAGCGTTACTGGCCATCAAGCCCCTTGGATCACTAGTAAATCACCTGATCCAATTTCAACATACTCTCATAACTGTTATAAAGTCCAAGACACGTTAGACAGAACTAATCTCCCATGTCTGCATTCAGGGACTCTGCACCCAGGGGACTTAACAAGGTTCCTAACTCTGAGTAGCCAATCTGAACGACAACATAAAAATAGAATCTATCTGAATAACATTCTTGGGACAAAATCCCTTTTGCTATATATTGATTTTTTTAAAAAAAAAACTTTTATTTGCTTATTTTTAGAGAGAGGAGAAGGGAAGGAGAGAAATATTGATGTTTGAGAGAAACATCAATGGGTTGCCTCTCACAGGCATCCTACTGGAGACGTGGTCCGCACGCAACCCAGGCCCTGACTGAGAATCGAACAGCTGACCTTGAAGGCCGGTGATGAATCCACTGAACCACACAAGCCAGGGCAGTGTATGTTGATTTTTAATAACTTCAATTATGATGATACTCACTGATAATTATAAAAGGTAACAGCTGCCATTCTTACCTAATACATCAGAGATAAAAATATTTTATGTGATAATGTCAAAAAGTCCCTATCTTCCTTCAGACGTAGAGAACAAAACATTCCAAATAAATGCTTTACCTAGATTAGTCAATGATATGATATTTAACTAAAAAATAGTGAAACTAATTAATTTCATTTGTCACACATGAGAGTCAGTTAAGTGTCAAAATCATAATTCTGGCCACTGGATATTTACTAATCATATCAGTATATTTGCCAGTGTACTTACTAGTATGAATATTATAAATTTATCAGTGGATGAATTTAATTTGTGCAGAGGGTTATTAACACATAGAAACGTTAATTTTTACTTATAGTAAAAATTTATAAAACTAGTAGAAGGCAGAAGAAAGCTAATAATTTCTTAATCAAGATTGAAAATGTGCCATGGCTGATACAGCTGGTGAATTGAGTGTGGGCCTGTGAACCAAGGGTCTCCAATTCGATTCCCAGTCAGGGTACATGCCTGGGTTGCAGGGCAGGTCCCCACTTGGGGGTGCATGAGAGGCAACCACACATTGATGTTTCTCTCCCTCTCTTTCTCTTTCCCTCTCTATATAAATAAATAAGTAAAATATCTTTTTTTAAAAAAGGATCCACAAATGCTACAACTGATTAAGTAGAAGACACAAAAATTTTGACTATGGTAAAGCTAGGGGTTTAAGTTAAAACATTCTCTGAAAGGCCCCAAAGACCAAAGAAATATCAAAATAAGAAATAAGAGTAGAAAAAATATATACTTATGTAATCGTTCAATTACTTACCACGTACAGTGGTCCTACCCCCCACCCCCAACCCTTTACGTGCAGTTTCACTTTCTGGGGCTCAAATGTAGTAAATGGAAAACTCTGGAAAGAAACAAATCATGTGTTTCAAATTGTGCACCCCTGTAAGTAGAGTGATGAAATCTCACACAGTCCAGTTTCACCCTGCCCAGGACAGGAGTCATCATCACTCGTTCAGTGCATCCTCGCTGCACACGCTGTTGGCACTCACACACACAGGGGCCTTCCGGGGTATCAGACTGACTGTGGCCAATGCTTGTGTTCAAGGAACCCTTATTGTACTTAACAATGGCTCCAGAGCCATTCAAAGAAGTTTTATTGCAGTATATTGTTATATAATCATTCTATTATTAGTTATTGTTAATTTTTTACTGTGCCTTATTTATAAATTAAACTTTACCATAGGCATGTATGATTAGGAAAAAATCATGGTATATATAGGGTTCAGTGTTATCTGTAGTGTCAGGCATCCACAAGGGGTCTTGGGACACATCTGCAGTAGATAAAGGGGGCTACTGCATTCAGAATCATGTTAGCACTTTTGGAGAATGAAAAGTCACAAAACAGTCCACATTCCCAAAGAGCTTACTGTTGTTAGCGGAACTCTCTGTCATACACCATTTAACTAACTACCCAAATAAAACACAGAGGAATGAAAGCTAGAGCTGAATGGATGTGGGTACAAGTGGTTGAGAAGACTTCACAGTCAAAGCTGAATCTGAGCCAGGCTCGAAGTAGATTTAACAGGCAGGAATTGAGAGGAGCATGAGCAAAGGCCAGAAGATGAGAAAGGTCAGAGTGGTCCAGCACTCAGCGAGACGAGACCAGGACTAACAGAGAGGACAAAGGTCTCACCAGTCACGCGGAGGAGAGTCTTAAATACTATCCTTACTTTTTCTTACAATTTAAAAAATTTTGTATTTATTGATTTTGAGAGAGAGAGAGAGAGACATCAATTTGTTGTTTCATGTATTGATGCATTCACTGGTAGACTCTTGTATGTGCCCTGACCAAGGATCAAACCTGCAACCTCAGTGTACCTGAATGATGCTCTAACCAACTGAGCTAGCTACCTGGCCAGGGCTCCTTATTCAGTTTTAAGTCATGAAATGTTTGTGAACATGATTAACATATTTCAGTGTTTAATCTGGAGCTTGACTTGAAATGTATTTTCATAAGAACTGTTTTAGAACTAATTAAAAGAGGAGTCAAAACTGGAGGAATAAAGAGTCATCTAGAAGTGACATAGACTGGAGGTTCTCAGAGTAGCCCACACCCCCCCTCAGCATCCCTGAGATCCTTTCAGGGGATCTGTAAGGTTAGAATTATTTTCATATGACTACCAAGATGTTATTTGCCTGTTTCACTGTGTCAACATTTAGACTGAGGGAACAAAACAATGGTGAATAAAACTGCTGTCAAGATAGTGGAACCAAAGGGTACTGGCAGCCCTGTATTTTTTAACAATCTTATTTACTTACTTTTAGAGTGAGGGGAAAGGAGAGAGAAAGAGAGGGAGAGAAACATGAGTGTGTGGTTGCCTCTCTTGCACCCCTCACCAGGGACCTGGTCTGCAACCCAGGCATGTGCCCTGACTGGGAATTGAACCAGTGACCCTTTGCTTCACAGGCCTGCTCTCAGTCCACTGAGCTACACCAGCCAGGGCTCCCCGTGACCCTTTATAACCCAACTCGCTCTACTCCCTCTTCTCAAACAACCAGTAATCTATTTTCTGTCAATTTATTTGCAAATTCTACAGTTTTATATGAATGAAATTACACAGGAAGTACTCCTTTTTCAGGCTAACACTTACCCAAAGTCAAACCACACAAAGCTGACCTCAGACACAGCAGACATCAAAACAAGGAAGAACCCAGGAGAGAGAGGGGGTTATTTAAGCATGATAAAGGATCAATCCGTTAAGAGGACATAATAACCCTAAATGCGCATGAACCTAATCGTTTCAAAATACGTGAAACTAAAACTGACCAACTTAAAGTGAAAAAGAAATAAGTATACAATTATAGTTGGGAAATTTCAATACATGTCACTATATAAAGAGTAAAACAAGTGTACAGAAGATAAGTCAGTACACAGAAGACTTTAACAATCAACTGATATTTATAAAACACAATAACAGAATACACATTATTTTCAAGTACACCTGGAATATTTATCAAAACTGGCCATATTCTGGGCCATAAAGTAAATAAACTTAAGAAGAGTGACGCCATACAAAGTATATTCTCTGCTTATAATGAAATTTTTTTTTTAAATAAAGATTTTTATTTATTTATTTATTTTTAGAGGGGAAGGAGAGAGGGAGAGAAACATCAATGTATGGTTGCCTTTTGTGCATCCCCTGCTGGTAGTTAGCCTGCAAGGAACCGGTTTGCAACCCAGGCATGTGCCCTGACTGGGAATCGAACCGCGATCGTCTGGTTCGCAGGCCCGCGCCCAATCCACTGAGCTATGCCAGCCAGGGCTGCTTATAGTGAAATTTGATTAGAAACCAATAACAGAAAGATAGCTAGAAAATCCCCAAATATTTGGAAGCTAAACATTATACTTCTAAATAACCCATAAATCTAAGAATAAATCTCAAGGGAAATTAGAAAATACTTTGAACAGCATTATGCTCTCTTCCACTTAGTTCCTTCTGGAACTTCACCGCTAATCTTGAGGACTGCAAACCAACAAAACTGTAAGGGTCGTTAGTCTTCGCGTAAGGTCCTGGCTGTGGTGTGGACAGCTGGGACTGGTGAGTGACGCAGCTGTCTGTTGCTGCCATTCATACCAAGAAAGCATTTTCACTTTCTATACAACAAAAAAGTTTTGTAAATAAAATTTTAACATTTAAAAAAGGAAAAGAAAATATTTTGAACAGAATGAAAATGATCTTAAAAACTTGTATCCCGAAACACATGAGCCTGAAAGCTTCCTAATACTTAAAAGATTTTCTGATGAGAATGGTGATGATACTAAGAAATACTGCTTTTTAAAAAAATAATGAAGCATATGGAAATGTATTAGTGGTTGGAAGATCTACCTAACTAAATACACCAAATTTTCCAAATAGCTGATGAAAGGTATTACAAAAGCTCCACTCCATGCAAGACAGGCCGATGGGTTTTCCTGTGAGCACAACAAGCCTGACAACCACGGCCTCACACCTCCTACTGCAAAAAAAAACCTTTTGAGAAACTGCCTCTTGTCAAGTTCGGTGGAGTATTAAAAGAAACCCGCAGCTATCTAAAAAGGCTGCTAAAAAACTCTCTTTTTCAGTTTAATGTGTGTGAGGCAAGATGATCTTCATATACTTTAAATAAACAAACAAACTACAACTGACTAAATGAAGAAGCAGACAGAAGAATCCCGCTGTCTTCTAATAAGCCAGACATTACAAAGATGAAAAATGGAAAACGATACCATTCCTTTCAGAACTTAAAACATTTAAATAGTTATTGTCATTAAAAATGTTACTTATACTCAAATGGGTTGATTTAAAATGAATTACTAAATACTTTGAAAATTGATCAGTTTTAATGTTTACCCACCAGTTTATGACGCACAGAATGCCTGAAACAACAGTACGACTTAGTGCCTGAATGAATTATAGCAGTGAAAGCAAAATGACAACATCTTTGGTACCTGCTGTAAGAAGGAGGTGTGGGCGTGACTTTCTTCGAAAGTCCCCCCAGGCGCCATGGATGAAAGTAATCATGACAGAGATATGATGTGATCTGCTTGGGGAGGAGAAGTGGCTATTTTCCCAGAGGGAAAAGGCCGTGAGCAGTGGCCAGTTTCTCCGGGGAAAATGGTGTTGAGCTCCCTCCTCCAGGGGCTTTTATTGGGTTGTAATACATAGGAATAGAGGGCAGCAAGGATCAAACAGCAGATAACATTTCAAAGAAGTCTGAGGGCTTAGTATGAGTCAGAGTCTGTCAGGAACAGAGTTTTAGGGTTTCCTGCTCAAACCCTCAACATAGGAATGAAAGCACTCTTAGCAGAGCAGATTTCACAGGTTTATCAGGAAGTCTGTGCTGCCAGATTTTTCCCCGGGACTCGCTCTAGCAAGGCAAGGAGCTGCACCTCTCCCAACAGGTATTCAGGCTTAAGGGGATTAGAGCCAGGAAGCGCTTCCCCCAGAGGTCATGGGGACTCAGGCTTTTGAAAGCAGGAGGGGGTTGGGGTGGGGACACGAGAGTCCACTGCTCTTTGTTGCATCCCCCACCCCAGTCCTTCCATTATGGCCTTCCAAGTGATCGAGTCTGGCTTAGGTTGCCCCACTGTGAGGGGTCTTACCTGTCACTGACTTCTGACCAAGCTTTAGGGGCAGGGAGAGGAAACTGAGACAGCGTTTGCTACCAGAGACAAGCTTTGCCTCCTGCGGTTCGCATTCCAGAGGTCGTCCCTCGCCCTTAGCCACAAGGGGTTGAGATACAATTCCTAGAATCAAGCAGAGTGGTCCACAACAAGGAGGTACTCAGAAAACTGAGCTAAAAAATAATATAATCTTACTGGTCTCAGTTGTTCATAGCAGAGTTGCCTGTTCTAATCCTGAGCATTAATAATATGATCGCCATAATGTGAGCCGACAGAAAACTCAGAAAAATCAGAGTTTAGCTGCACTCAGAAAAATGCATCTAAAAAAATCAGATTTTATAAGGGCTCAATTAATTAGAATTCTTGCACATTACCAAAAGACTGCCTTTATATCCACACTTAATGGACGGGACATGTGAAGGCCCGGTGCTGTCTTGCTTGGGCTGAGACAGACGCCAACGGGTCCGATGAGAGGCTCGTCCAGGGCGGAGTGAGCCTAGACCCAGCACAAACGGAATTCTTTTTTTTAAATATATTTTATTGATTATACCATTACAGTTGTTCTATTCCCCCCCTTCAATCCCCTCCACCCGCACCCTCCCTCCCCCACCATTCTCCCCCCCTTAGTTTATAACCACGTGTCTCACGTTCTTTGGATTCTGTATTTCCCCCACTATTCTCACCCTCCCCCCTATCTATTTTCTACCTACCATCTATGCTATTTTCTGTGCCTTCTCCCCCCTCTCCCCCTCCCACCCCCCTGTTTCTAACCCTCCATGTGTTCTTCATTTCTATGGTTCCACTCTTGATCTAGCTGTCCTCTTGGTTTGCTTTTGTTTTAGGTGTGGTTGTTAATAACTGTGTGTTTGCTGTCCTTTCACTGTTGATATTTTTCATCATCTCTTTCTTATATAAGTCCCTTTAGCATTTCATATAATAAGGGCTTGTTGATGATGAACTCCTTGAACTTGACCTTGTCTGAGAAGCACTTTATCTGTCCTTCCATTCTAAATGAAAGTTTTGCTGGATAAAGCAATCTTGGCTGTAGGTCTTTGGATTTCATGACTTGGAATACTTCTTTCCAGCCCCTTCTTGCCTGTAAGGTCTCTTTTGAGAAATCCGCTGACAGTCTGATGGGTACTCCTTTGTAGGTGACTGTCCCCTTATCCCTTGCTGCTTCTAGGATTCTCTCCTTCATTTTAGTCTTGGCTAATGTAATTATGATGTGCCTTGGTGTGTTCCTTCTTGGGTCCAACTTCTTTGGCACTCTCTGAGCTTCCTGGATTTCCTGGAAGTCTATTTCCTTTGCCAGACTGGGGAAGTTCTCCTTTATTATTTGTTCAAATAAGTTTTCCACTCGTGGCTGTTTCTTTCCCCCTTCTGGTACCCCTATAATCCGGATGTTGGAACGTTTAAAGATGTCCTGGAGGTTCCTAAGCCTCTCCTCATTTTTTTGAATTCTCATTTCTTCATTCCTTTCTGGTGGGATGTTTTGTTCTTCCTTCTGGTCCATTCCATTGATTTGAGTCCCAGTTTCCTTTCCATCACTATTGGTTTCCTGTGCATCTCCCTTCATTTCAATTAGTTTAGCCTTCATATGTTCCTCTAATTTGTGACTATAATCTACCAGTTCTGTGAGCATCCTGATAAATAGTGTCTTGAATTGTGCTTCTGAGAGGCTGGCAATTTCTTGGTCGCTTAGAGTTATTGGCTCTGGGACTTTGAGTTCTTCTTGTGCCATCTTTCGGGTTGTTTGTGCCTGTTCCATAGCAGGATCAGAGCCCTAAAGTGTTCACTAGAACAGGGCAACTCAGTTGCTGGGTTGTGACGTTGTATGTGGGGGCGGGGTCAAAGAGGGACAATGGCTCTCACTGGTCTTGCAGGGCAACTAAGTCGCTGGGTTGTGACGCTGTATGTGGGGGCGGGGTCGAAGAGGGACTATGGCGTCCTGTCCACCGCCTGCCGCCATGGCCCTCACCGGTGCCGCAGTTGCTGCCGTCACCGGGCCCATGTGTTTTGTCCCACTGCACGCGAGTGTGCCACCGCCGTCAGCCCTCACCCCCTGGGGCCTGCGTGGTCTGTCTCACTGTTCGTGAATATGCGCCCACGGTCTGCCCCGCACTCCAACTGGTTCCCGTCTGCCTGCGCGCCTGGGTCGGGGGCCCTGTCCTGCCCTGCCCGACCCTGCTCGCTGCTGGCTCCGCCCCTCTTACCATCCCCGTTGAACGGTTAGATGTAGTCGGACTTCCGTCTAATTCAATTTTCTGTCCTTTGGTTGTGTCTTTGTTTCTCCAAACCTTTGTTGTATTCAAACTTGGTTGTGGGAGAAGGCACAGTGTTTCCACCTATGCCTCCATCTTGGCGAAAGTCTCCTCCCAAACGGAATTCTTCCACTCTGGCTGCAGAGTCCCCACAGAATGAGGGTGTTTATGGCCTCTGTAGGCACACTGTGCAGCAGGTAAAGCGCGGAGGGCAAACTACTGCCTGAGTTACCCTTTCCTTAGTTGTGTATTTTCAAAAAAGTTTTACTTAACCACTTTGTGTCTCATTGTTCTTAAAATAGAGATAATTATTAAATCATAGGGTTACTGTATTTAACTGTAAAGCACTTAGAAAAGCACCAATATTTATAAGAAAATACTTGATAAGTATTACTATTACACAACGTTTTGCCTAAAGTATGGTATAGAGTAAACAAGCATTAATCTGATTTACAAGGAGGGTGGGGGGTACAAGAAATATAATAAAATACTGCAAAAGTTAACTATGATATCTAAAAAGTCCAGTGTTAAAGATCCATAAAGTGATAACAACTAAGTTTCTAAGAAAAAAATTACCTCAAAATTATTTAAAAATGAGTAAACACTAGATTTGGTATAGACTTTGGATTCAGAAAACATCTACTGAATGTTTTGAAAACTAATGTATTTCTTAGATGGTCATGAAAATGAAAATATACCCTCAACTAACAATTATGAAGCAGATGATATATTTTTCATTTTTAATAAAGAAGCAAAAATTAAGTAAACATTTTAAAAATTTAATAAAGGGAAGTTACAAAGTATTAACAATTGCATCACCATAATTACATAAATATCAGCATCTACACCCTGAGTCAACATGAGAAAAGAAATACAGGCTGAATAGAAAACTACTCAGAAGTCCAAGGACTGGTAACCAGCCTATGTGAGAGGGAAGTCCAGAGGTGGTGACCAGCAGGAGAGGCGTGGGGGTGAACCGCCTGCAGTGACAGAAAGAGGCTTCTCTCCACAAAGGATGGGGCAGGATATGGGACTCTGGAGCCTTGCCTGACTGTGGGCCAGGCAAAGCCATCCTAACAGCTTCATGGAACTACTCTCATTTGTGCCCCAGGCCTAAAACTAACCCTGAAACCAGAGCAGGCAATCTGCAAAATCACCCCACAAGATAAACTGGCAGTTTGAAGTAGAAAACACTTAAAAGGAAAGCGGATATTGCAGCTTGCAAACTCGGCTGGCAATTACATCAACACATGGCAAAGAACTTCCACATTCCTACTTCTGCAAGTCTGCCCACACTTCTGCAGGACATCTACCATCAAATACTGAGGGCCCAGCACCTGGCGAAGGCCATAAACCATACAAAGCCCCAGAGCAGGGAGAGATGGAAGCAGCAGTCTGGAATGCTTCCAGGATTCTAGGAACGCGTCCTCATGTCATCAGCTTTGTACCTCCATCCGCAACAGGACAGGCCAAGAGCTTATCTGTAGGTTCAGAGGAAATGAAGTTTTATACACAATGGAGAGAGTGCATAGGAAAATTTGGCGGGTAGAAAAACAATGAGAAGGCTGCTCATCCGTGTGCGCCAAACATTCGCTTCCCTTGTTCAAATCTCTTGGCTTGGGTGGATGAAATACTCAACACTCACAGTGACCTCTTTTGAGACAAAAAGACAGTGAAGGAAAGAGATACTAGGAAAACCCTAATTTGTGGTCTTTTCTCAAAAACCAATTATTACCACGATTAAAAAGAGGATATTGACTCACCTGAAAAATATCTGTCTTGTCTTCAAATAAACTGGCAACATATTTATAGTCAGCATAAGCCCAGAACTTGGAATAATCATAATCCGTAAAAGGTCCGGGAGTATTAGAATGGCCACAGCTCCAGGTCAAAAACTCCTGCAGTGCCGCATCTACGTAGCCACATCCAGTTTCAAACTGAGGGACTGCAATGTAAGAGAACCCAATTTTACCTATATATGAAACAGTTTCCAAAATTGTTGTTTTTTTAAAAAAATAAACATGATGTCAACCAAAAATGTTAACTATAATTGAAGTTAATTAAAAATTAATTTTGTACTTGCTATAGAATTAAAATAATTTTCAACATTCACAATATTCAGGATTAAACACAAACATAAAAGCCACCAAAGTATCTTTCAATATACGATTGGGTAAAAAAGATGTCGTACCACATATACAGTGGAATGTTCCTCAGCCATAAAAAAATGATAGGGGAGGGAGGTAGGGCTTGCTGGGGTGGTGGGGAGGGGGTGGGGGGAAAAGGCCGAAAAGTGTACTTGGACAACAATAGAAATGTTTTAAAAGAAAAGATAAAATACTGCCCCTTGTGACAACATGGATCTTGAGAATATCATTCTGAGCAAAATAAGTCAAACGGAAGAAGTCAAGAACCATATTGTTAGGTAGGACAGATAGTAAACCAAGGCAGGAGGAGGAGGGAGACATGTCTCACCCACTAACTCAGCAGTCCTGAGCCTGGTCTGATAATATTGCCAGGTGTTGCAACATCACAGGAAACACCATGCTAGCACAGAAGAAGGTGAGCCCTTAAAGTTCTGTATGTTTCATTTCCACTATCTGGGAAAGAAAGCTTTGAAACTGTGTATTCATCCCAAGGTCTAGAAGCGGGAAGAGGAAGGGAGTCCTCAATGCCCAAGAAAAAGCCCGTAAAACAACTTTGGCTAACTGCCTGCTTCTGGTCAACATCTGTTTTGCAGGGGGTCCTCAGTGCTTACAGAAAGAGCCCACAAATAACTTTGGGTAACTGCTCCAACTTTAATTAACCGGCCCCTGTCACGTATCTTGTTTTACAACAAGATGAACAAATGTGGTCTGGAGCAAGATCAGGATTCGGGGAAACAGACCTCCACACATGCCTAAGTTTAGGTAATCATGTCTCCTGGGGGAAGCTGACACCACCTTTACCCGCCAATCAATATATAACCCCCTCACTTCATCCCGCTGACTATATCGTCTTCAGGACAAAGGACCTGATGATTTTTGCCACCCTTGCTTTTAGCCGTCCTTGCCTTGTCCTGCCCTGCCTTGGGCCTAGGCCTTTCACCACCACCTCAGCAAGGCCTGTTCTCTTCCATGGGAACGCATCACTAATAAACTTATCCCTAATAAACTTCGCGTGCACGCTAATAGACATACTGATCTGTAATTCTTTACTGCATCAGCAAGAATCAAGTTTTTCCCGCAACAATTTGATTTTACTCATATGTGGAATATAAAACTGAAAGCAAAAAATGAAGAAACAAAACAAAGAGACAATAAAAACTCATAAATACAGACAGTAGTGTGGTGGTTACCAGAGAGAAAAGGGGATGGAGGGGAGATATAAAGGGTAAAGGCGGTCAAACATGGTGATGGTAAACACAGTGCAACATACAGATGATGTGTTACAGAATTGCACGCTTGACACCTATGTAACTTTATTAACCAATGACCTCAATAAATGTAATTAAAAATTCTTTAAAGACACTATTAAATTAACTGTTCATTTTTAAGTAAAAGAGTGAAATGTTCCAAGTTAAAAAAAAAGACATGGTTTTAACCTGAAGATTAAAGTCTATCCTCATATTGGCTGATTCAATGTTGTTAAACAAAAAGCCAAAAGCTCTTCTGAAAGAAAAGGGTTATTGAGCCATAAGCTAGCCAGAAAAAGGACCAGGTCCTGGGGCAGTCTAATCCTTGGGACTCCTTTATATGAACAGTTTTGGGAAGAAAGATATAAGCTGTTTTGAAGGAATTTACACCGGCTGTAGATTATGGGGGCGAGAGAAGGTGAAGTGTGGATAGTCGGGGACAGGGCTGTACAGTCTGTAAGGAACAAGCGTTTGCTCTTCAGGTTGTGGGCAACAGTCTGGGAAATTCATTCGTCAGCAAGATGCAGTGGCCCCTGGTGGCTACGGAACTCGGCTATTTTCTCATGTATAATGGAGGAAACAGCCACTTGGAAGTTCAGGTTCAGCATATAGTCAGGAATGTAACAGTCTTTTGTTGGTTCTGCCTTGCAGTTCACTGATTAGCCTCCCTCGTCTCCTTTTTACCCTCCAGCCTGCTGTAATTTAAGACATCTCAGAGTTTTTCTCTTGTCACAGTGAGCCAAAGGAACACTTTAGATTATCAATTCTCCAAGATCTTTTCAGGGGTCTGTGAGGTCTAAATTATTTTCCTTTTCTTTTCTTGAGACTATTTGCCTTTTTCACTCTCATCCTCTCACGAGTGTACAGTGGAGTTTTCCAGAGGCTATAGACACTACATACCGATGCCAACCGCTCTGACAGCTAGTAGAATACGTGTTTATGTTCTCCTATTTCAAAGTGTCTCGATTTCAATTTCTAGTGTAAGTGTCACTAGATATAACCCATATCAACAAAGGCTCATTGAACTACTCAATAATTTTTAAGTGTAAAGGGAACCTCAGACCAAAAAGTTTGAGAACCATTTTTCAGATTAAAAGAAAAAGGCAATACAAAAGAGTCTTTTGAAAATTTTTTGACTCTATGCTGTGTATATATATATATATATATATCACGTACAGATCCTCAGAATCATTACATGGCATTGGCAATTTAAAGTCTGTTCATTTATTCATTAACTCATTTATTTCAGAATCATTTATCAAGTATCTAATTTGTAACTAGCACTGTGCTCAGGCTTGTGGGAACATAAATAAATAGTACTTGTGAGTCAGAATATATTCAGACAAAGATAAAAGCTTTAACCAGAATAACATGGAATCTGGGATATCATATAATTAAATGCAAAGTTTTGTACCACAGGCAAATAAGAAAAGGCAGAGACGAGGGTGGATCCGGAGAGATGAGAAAGAGCAGATGGCCAACAGACACATGAAAAGATGCTGAACTTCACCAATCTTCAGAGAAATGAAAATTAAAACCACAATGAGATACCACTTCACAGCTGTTAGAATGGCCATCATCAATAAATCAACAAACAACAAGTGCTGAGGAGGATGTGGAGAAAGGGGAACCCTCTCGTACTGAGAATGCAGACTGGTACAGCCACTGTGGAAAGCAGTGTGGAGATATCTCAAAAAGTTAAAAATGGATCTGCCTTTCAACTCAGAGAGCATACTTCTGGAAATATACCCAAAGTAAGCAGAAACACTAATTCAAAGGAGCATAAGCACCCCTATGTTCATCGCAGCATTATTTACAGTCACCGAGATCTGGAAGCAGCCCATGTGTCCATCAGTAGACAAGCGGATAAAACAATTATGACATTTACGCAATAGAATGCTACTTGGCCATAAAAAAGAAAATTTTATCCTTTGTGACAGCATAGATGGACTGGGAGAACATTATGTTAAATGAAGAAAGCCAGTCAGAGAAAAACAAATACCATATAATTTCATTCATATGTGGAATCTAATGAACAAACCGAACTAGCAAGCAAAGTAGAGACAGACTCACAGCAGGATGGCAGCTCTGGGGGGAGGTTAGGAGGTAGAGGGACGGAACAAAGAGGAAAAAGCACTCATGGACATGGGCAACAGTGTGGTGACTGCAGGAGGGAGGGAATATAAGGGGTACAAATGGTAATGGAAAAATACAATTAAAAAAAGTAAACAAAATCTCAATTAGAAAATAGGCAACTTCCAGCCAAGATGGAGGCAAAGGTAGACACACTGTGCCTCCTCACACAACCAAAAGGACAACAGCACATTCAAAAACAAAAAACTACCAGAGCTGACAGGAAATCGAACTGTATGAAAGTCTGACAACCAAGGAGTTAAAGAAGAAACATTCATCCAGACTGGTAGGAAGGGCGGAGATGGGCAGCTGGCAGAGAGGACTTGCAGAAGGCAGTGGCTTGCGGACTGGTGGTCCCACAATTTGCATGCAGATAAACTGAAAGGAACAACTGGGGAGTGAGATAGGCCTTGCAACCCAGGGTTCCAGCCCGGGGAAGTAAAGCCTCAACCCTGACTGAAAACACCTGGGGGCATTGAGGTGGAAGCAGGAGAAACTCCCAGCCTCACAGGAGAGTTTGTTGGAGAGACCCACGGGGTCCTAGAACGTACACAAGCCCACCCACCCAGGAATCAGCACCAGAAGGGCCCAATTTGATTGTGGAAAGCAGAGAAAATGACTGAAATCCGGCAGAGTGGAGCAAGCGCCATTGTTCCTTCTCGGACCCCTCCTCCACAGAGTGTCACAACCAGTGACTTGCCCTGCCCTGGTGAACACCTAAAGCTCCGCCCCTTACTACATAACAGGCCCACCAAGACAAAAAAAAAAAGGCCCAAATGAAAAAACAGTTCAAAGCTCCAGAAAAAAAAATAACTAAGTGATGAAGAGATAGTCAACCTATTAGATGCACAGTTCAAAACACTGGTTATCAGGATGCTGCAGGAACTCACTGGGTACTTCTACAGCATAAAAAAGACCTAGGTAGCAATGAAGGTCACATTATGAGAAATAAAGAAAAATCTACAGGGAATCAACAGCAACAAGAAGGAAACCAACAGTTTCAACAGGAAACCAACAGGACTCAAATCAACAGTTTGGACCAGAAGGAAGAAAGAAACATTCAACCAGAACAGAATGAAGAAACAAGAATTCAAGAACATGAGCAGAGGCTTAGGAATTTCCAGGACAACTTCAAACTTTCCAACATCCAAATCATAGGGGTGCCAGAAGGAAAAGAGGAAGACCAAGAAATTGAAAACTTTAAAAGACAGAAAACTGTACTTGAACAATAATTACATAAAAAATTTTAAAAAAAGAAGTTGGACCCAAAGAGGAACACACCAAACCACATCATAATTATATCAGACAAGATTAAAGATAAGGAGAGAATCTTAAAAGCAGCAAGAGAAAAGGAGACAGTTACCTCCAAAGGAGTTCCCATTAGACTGTCAGCTGATTTCTCAAAAGAGACCTTACAGGCAAGAAGGGGCTGGAAAGAAGTATTCCAAGTCATGAAAGGCAAGGACCCACACCCAAGATTACTCTATCCAGCAAAGCTTTCATTTATAATGGAAGGACAGATAAAGTGCTTCTCAGACAAGGTCAAGTTCAAGGAGTTCATCATCAACAAGCCCTTATTATATGAAATGCTAAAGGGACTTGCAAACTCACAGCTATTAACAACTGAGTCTAAAAAAAAACACTAAGCAAAGGAACAGAAATGGAGATCACATGGAGGGTTATCAGTTGGGGAGTGGGAGGGGGAGAGAAGGGGAAAAGGTACAGAGAATAAGTAGTATAGATGGTGGGTAGAAAATAGACAGGGGGAGGGTAAGAATAGTATAGGAAATGAAGAAGCCAAAAAACTTATATGTACAACCCATGGACATGAACTAAAGGTGGGGAATGTGGGTGGGCAGGAGTGGAGGGGAATAAAGGGGGGAAATGAGACAACTGTATTAGCATAATCAATAAAATATATTTTAAAAATAAATAAATAAAATGTTTGGCCAAAAAAAAAAGAAAGAAAATGGGCAAAGGATGTGGACAGACAGTTCTCAAAAGTTGATATCCAAGTGGTCAATAAGCACATGAAAAAATGTTGAATATCATTGGTTAAGAAAAATATATATCAAAACTATAATGAGATAATTCATAGCCACTAGGATGGCTAGAATTGAAACTGGAAAAAGTGTTGGCAAGGACAGAGAAACTGGAATGCTCATGTATTGGAGTGGGAATGTAAAATGGTTCAGCTGCTCTGGGAAACTGTTTGGCAGGTCCTCAAAAGGTTTAAACACAAAGTTACGAGGGCAAAGATGACGGCCGAGAGGCAGGAGGCGCTGAGGGAGTTCGTGGCCATGACGGGAACCAAAGAAGACCGGGCTCGCTTCTTCCTCGAGTCGACCAGCTGGGACCTGCAGATCGCCCTAGGAAGCTTTTATGAGGATGGAGGGGACGATGACATTGTGACTATTTCGCAGGCAACCCCCAGTTCAGTGTCCAGAGGCACAGCCCCCAGAGATGTTGAAGAACTTCAGCAAATGCTACTAGAATCCAATGATCAGAACGATAGAATCGAATGTGAAAATGAAAGTGATTTAGAAGAATGAAGGTTATGTGGAAGTTCGTTCAGAAGATTCAGATATTGAGCAAGATGTTTCTAATGAAGAAAGTGAAGATGAATTAGGCATGAGTAAAGAGTATTTTTTTGGAAAGGATGAAAAATCAAAATGAAGGAAAAATCCAATAAGAAGACAAATTAGAAAACAGCCACAGAATATGTTGGGTCAACTTCTATTAATTTGGCCAAATGCAAAAAATGCCAAGACGGAACTTGAAACTGCTTTACCACAAATGATATTTTAGATCAAATCTTATTATATACCAATAAGTACATCAATTCTATCTCAAACCTGTTTTGACGAGAGATGCTAAATGAATAGACAAAACTGAATCGAACGCATTTTTAGGCATCTCATACATAGCTGGTGTGCGTCAGTGATCAGGTAAATCAGCAGGATTTTCAGACTACGGATGGTAGGGGGGTTGAACTTACAGAGTCTCTTACAGAGATTCGGGTTTATTCATAATAGTATCAGGTTTAATGACAAACTTACCTGCTTAGAACGCCTGAAAGTGGACAGATTAGCAGCTGTCAGGCATTTTCTCAGCATTTGTAGAAAATTATGAAGTACGTCATTCAATGGGACAGAACATAACAATAGGAAAAATGTTACCTGGATTAGAGGCCGATGTGGGTTTAGACATTAGATTCCATCCAAGCCCAGTAAACACAGTATAAAATTTTTTGCTATGGTCGGTTCAAAAGTATTTTACACAGGAAATCCTGAAATATATGCCAGTAAGCAACTAGAAGGTCCTTACTTGACTGGTAATAAACCAGCAGGCATAATCAAGAGACTTGTAGAATCCATTTGTATATCAGGATGTAATATAGCAGAAAACTGGTTCACTGATATAAATTTCATCTCCAACTTGAAAGGGAAGCAACTTTCCTATGTAGGTACTGTTTGTAAGGATAAACCCCAACTATCCCCTGAATTGTGTCTTCTGAAAAACGGGCCTTAGAAATCCAACTTCCTTGCTTTTGGTGCAGATTGCACACTTGTATCTCATACCCAATAGGAAAAAATGCAATTTTAGTCTCAAATATGCATTTCCATGATGCCATAATTTAGATTTGCAAAATCCTGATGTCATGGAATATTACAACCAAAGTCAGGAGTTGACACTGTGGACCAAAGGACAGGTACATGTAATGTGGCCAGGAACACCAAGAGGTGGCGTATGGTTATATTCTATACAATTTTGAATATTTCAGCAATAAATCCTCCAACTGGTCATATGCTGAACAGCAATGTGAAAATTAGGAGCAGAATATTTATTAGAAATCTCGTAATGCTATCAGTGTCAGAACAAATAAAAAGGTATTCAGAACCCTCTACAGGTGTGCGTAAGCCTTTATACCTGAAACTTCATCAATTTCAAATACAAATTGAAGGAAATTCTCACAAAGACAGAGACAGCTCCCTTGACAAGCAGAAAAAGGAAAAAATGTATTAGGTGCTGTAAATTCAGAATGAATCCCTTATCACAGTAGTGTTGCAAGTGCTGTGCAAAATACTTGCCTTGAGACAGCAATATCGTTTGCAGTGACTGTTACAAATGTTTGCAAAGACAACTATTGAAAAGTCTGATTAATTCACCTTGACAGTTTTTGGTTGTGTTTTTTAGCAATACCCATGTTTCTGTTATTTGAAAAGAAAGATTTTTAATCTTTATGTTTTTATATTTTTTGTTCAATAATTTTCAGATTGTAACTGAAAATAAATTTTAAAACATGTATTATATAAGTATAAAAAAACAAAACAAAGTTACTGTATGACTCCGCAGTTCCACTTTTAGGTATAAACGCAAGAGAGATGACAACATATAATCACACAAAAACTTGTATATAAATATTCATAGCAGCCTTACTGATGGAAACAGCCAGAAAGTGGAAACAATCCAAATGGCCAGCAGCTAATTAATGGATAAACAAAATGTGATATATACATATACTGGAAAACTATTCAACAATACAAATAAATGAAGTTCAGGTACATGCTACCACATGGATGGATCTCGAAAACACGCTACGTTGAGTGAAAGCCGATACAAAGGACTACATAGTGTGTGCTTTCATTTATGTGATGTATCCAGAACAGGCAAGTCAATAAAGACAGAAAAGTAGACCAGTGGTTGCCAGGTGCCGTGGAGAAGGCAGAACAGGGGGCGACTGCTTACAGGTACTGGGCTTCCTTATGGCCAACAAAAATGTTCTAGAATTAGATACTGGTGATGGTTGCCCAACACTGTCAGAATGCTAAAACCACTATATACTTAAAATGGTGAATTTTACATTATGTGAATTTTATCTGAATCATAAAAAAAAAGAACAAAATATCTCTAGGAAAAACTCTGAGGAGTTGCTCACAATCACCAAGACATTCTTTCTCTTTGTTTAATGCTTAATATCAACCTAAAAATGTCAAATTACTGTGCATCATCTATAAAACAGGATAATGATAGTACCATTTTAAGAGGGTTTGAAGATAATTAAGAGAGTTAGCCCTGGCTGGTGTAGCTCAGTGGATTGAGTGCGGGCCTGTGAACCAAAAGATTGCAGTTCAATTCCCAGTCAGGGCACATGCCTGGGTTGCAGGCCAGTTCCCAGCAGGAGACTAACAAGAGGCAACCATACATTGATATTTCTCTCCTTCTCTCCTTCCCTTCCTCTCTAAAGATAAATAAATAAATAAAATCTTTAAAAAATCTACCTTGCCTTCTAAAAAAAAAAGAGAGAGTTAATATGTATAAATCACACAGAACAGTGCCTGACACAATAGCTCTTAATAACTGTTAGCTATTAGTAATAGTACTATATTTGGAGTCTAATCAACATGGGAAAAAATTACAATTCCTATGTTTCTCCAAATTACTGCCTTCAATAAGTGGAAGGTATATTTGACTACAATCAAGAAGCACAAGCTGACTTTTACGTAGCTGCTGCTGGTCTAGCACTTAATTTTAAAATTCAGTAAACATTTTGGTCTGTAATCAGAATGAAACACCACAGAGTTTCAGGTATATTAACCTCGCTTTACCTGTAATGGGACTGCAAGGAGATTCTAGACACCAAAATCCATATATTTCTATCTCCTAGAGGGTCACTGTGAAAGAAAGAAGCTTGGAGAAGCTGAGATATTTTCTATTCCATCTCAGTTATTAATGGATATTCATGAACCACTTTGCAGCAATACTTAAAACACTGAATTTCTAAACTACCAAATGTACCCATATCTAAATATAAGTTAAGCACACATTCTGAAGCCAATGGCTAGGAATTCCTTTAGATTAGAAACAGCACTACTTCCTTCCTTTATTATTATTTTTTATGGTCACCTGAGGACATTTTTTTATTGCTTCCCAACAGAGAAGAAGTGGGGTGCGGGGTGGGAGAGATCAATGGTTACCTATTGTACATGCCCCAACTGGGGACTGAACTCGCAACCTAGGCAAGTGCCGTGATCGGGAATTAAACCTGCAACCTTCCAGTGCATCGGACAACACTCCAACCAACTGGCCAGGGCACCTTCCCTTTAAATTAACTATTTTTAGAGATAACAACAACTGCTTTATCTGACTAGGCAAACAACCCAAATGTTACAAGTCTTTAGGGAAGGAGAGGGAGCTGGCAAAATCTCACTGCTTAAGAGAATGAAAAGTACAGCTTTACATGTTTCACAGTTATGCAATGCAATAGAGGTCACACAGCAGATAAAGCAGAGATAAAATATCAACCAAGACTGAGCACTATAAATAGTGCCTGAAGCCCCAAATCAAAGGACACGCTCGATAGGAGTCCAAGTGGGAGGATCTACGAGACTAGCACTGGTCGTTTTCAGTCACATGGGAACAGTAATAATAGCACATTAACAATGATTTATGACGTGCCTATCACATACATGAACAAAAACATTTTACTTGAAATTACAAACTACAAGTTGTTCCTTCTTAAAAAACAATCCGAACACAAATCTCCTTCTAGAACTTCTAATAAAATATTCCCTATCTACGAATGGTCAAAGAGAGAATTACAAATAAAGGATTTCTAGAGATCAAGAAACCACTACTAGGAATGTGGAAATGCCATTGAAGAGACAACACTGTTATGATCACTTGTGGTCCTACCTGTATCTGTGCTTTTCCTTCCCATCCTGAATCGAATCTGCTTGCCACGAAGGACCCCGGAAAGGTGCTGAGCAGTCCAGTGTCGTGCTGGCCAATCAAAAACCATGTTGCAGAAGACCGCAGGTTGTTGCAAAGACATGATCATTTCTTTTGCTTCCTCTGGCGTAAAAGGTTTGACATGCTCACCTAGGGAGAGAAATGGAGCAACATACAGATAACTATAAAGTTATTTCATATAATATAAAAAAGTATCTAGCACTGTTTTTATTATGGCAAATCTTTTTGTGTAATTACACTGCATTTACACTTCACAGAAATATTTAGCCTCAACTGTAATTCTTAAATATTTCTTTTTTAAAAGTTCTTAAATTTTTTATTTATTTAGTTTTAGAGAGAAGGGAAGGGAACTAGAAAGAGAGGGAGAGAAACATCGATGTGTGAGGGAAACCATCAATCAGTTGCCTCTGGCACACCCCAACTGAGGGCCTGGCCTGCAACCCAGGCATGTGCTTTGGCTGGGAATTGAACTGGAGACCTTTCCGTTGGTAGGCTGGCACTCAATCCACTGAGCCAACCAGCCAGGGCCTAAATATTTCTTATTTTAAATATTAAATGTTTGAAAATATTTACAATTTTCTATGTTTTTAAGAGATTTCCCAACTATTTATTTAAGATGTGCAATTTTTTGAAAATATTACTTCCTAAATAGAAGATTATGTAAGAAACGCTGGTAGAAACATCTCTAGAATAAGTCAAGTTGCTGGAGTTAGCAACAATTCTACTTGCTTTGTCACACATTTATGCCAAAAAGACTAATGAATTAATAAATATACATCAGTCAACAGGAAAAGGGGAATTATTTTTACTAAAAGATTTAAAAGGGGAGTTCCGGCCAAGATGGAGGTGTAGGTAGAAACCCTTTCGCACAACCAAAAGGAGCTTAACAACCAATCTGAAGTCAATAAACAACCAGAAGTGACAGAAAATCAAACTGCATGGAACTTGGACAACCAAGGAATTAAAGAAACAGTCAACCAGACCAACCAGACCAGAACCTGTGGCAAGGTGGCAGAACATGCAGGCAGGGTCAGCTGAGAAACCTCAGTGTCGCAACTTGACCGTGGGGGCGGGGCTGCCTGCTCCCAGGCAGCGGACCACGCTGAGTGGGCTGGCTGAAGGGGAAACAGACTCAGAGCTGACTGTGGACTACGGGGGTTGCTGCAGCAGGAGAAACTCTCAGTCTCACATGAAAGTTCGACAGTTCCTTGGAAAGTAGGCTAGAGCCCAGCAGGCGAGCTGCACTGTCCCCACTCTGGCCCCTCCCCGACGTGCAGCAAGGAGGGTGAATACCTAAGGCCCCGCTCCTTATAACTTATCAGGTGCTCTGAGACAGAGAAATATGGCCCAGGTCAAAGGACAGAGCAAAGTTTCAGAAGAGAACTAAGTGATGAGGAGATAGCCAACCTATCTGATGGAGAATTTAAAGCCCTGATAATCAAAATGCTCACAGAACTGATTGAGCTTGGTCAAAAAAAATGAAAAAACAAATGAAAGATATCCAAATTTAAATAAAGCAGAATATTCAGGGAACCAACAGTGACAGGAAGAAAACCAGGACTCAAAGCAACAATTTAGAACAAAAGGAAGAAACAAACATCCAACCGGAACAGAATGAAGAAACAAGAATTCAAAAAAATGAAGACAGACTAAGAAACTGGGACAACCTGAAATGTTCCAGTATCTGAATTATAGGGGTGCCAGAAGGAGAAGAGGAAGACTAAGAAATTGAAAACTCACTTGAACAAATAATGAAGGAGAACTTCCCCAATCTGGCAAAGGAAACAGACTTCCAGGAAGTCCAGGAAGCTCAGAGAGTCCCAAAGAAGTTGGATCCAAAGAGGAACACACCAAGGCACATCATCATTAAGTTACCCAAGATAAAAAATAAAGAGTTACCAAGACTAAAAAAATCCTAAAAGAAGCAAGGGAAAAGGAGAGAGTTACCTGCAAAGGAATGCCCATCAGACTATCAGCCGATTTCTCAAAAGAGACCTTACAGGCAAGAAGGGGCTGGAAAGAAGTATTGAAAGGCAAGTCATGAAAGGCAAGTCATGAAAGGCAAGGACCTACATCCAAGATTGCTCTATCCAGCAAAGCTTTCATTTAGAATGGAAGGGCAGATAAAGTGCTTCCCAGATAAGGTCAAGTTAAGGGAGTTCATCATCACCAAGCCATTATTATATTTAATGTTAAAAGGATGTATCTAAGAAAAAGAAGATAAAAAATACGGTGAAAGGACAGCAAACAATTATCCACAAGTAAACCTAAAAGGAAAGAAAAACAACGAAAACAAAAACTAAGCAAACAACCAGAACAGGAACAGAATCAGATAAATGGACATCACATGGAGGGATGTCAGTGGGGAGGGAGCAGTGGGTGGGATAATGAGGAAAAAGAAGCATAATTGGTAGGCATAAAATAGACAGGGAGAAATCAAAATGGTATAGGAAACAGAGAACTCAAAGAACTTATATGTACAACCTATATGTTCATGGACATGAACTAAGGGTGGGGGGTATGCTGGACGGCCGGGGGGCAGGATGCAGGGGGAATAAAGGGAGAAAAAATGGGAAAACTGTAACAGTATAATCAATAAAATATACTTTAAAAAAGATTTAAAGGGATAAAAAAGGTACTAGGTACTAGGATGTTTATCCTTGGACTTAATTGCATCTATAAACCGTATACGGGCTATGCACTAACTGCTTCAATAAATTTCACAGAATCAGAGGATGTTAATTATGGATAGAATAGTAAATATTAATGTTGTTAAATAAAAGAACAAGTAAAAGACATCATAAGATGAAAGTTTTTTGGCAAAGGTAAAAAACGCTTCATACTCTGACCCCCAAATCATGTATTTATGTGTCTCTAAGTCATTTAAACCACCTAATCTATAATTTCAGTTACCTAATCTATAGTTACACTTCACTAAAAAAAATAAGCTCATAAATAATACAAATTCTCTCATCATCCAACTTTTTCCTAAATATTCTGATAAAAGGAAGAGGGATGGGGAAGGACTCAATGAGGAACTTTAGTAGTAATTGGTACTTGTTTGAATATAAGGCTTGTTTTTAAAGACAATAAAAATGTAAGCCAATTTGGCCTTGTTCCTCAGATAAGGACAAACACTCGGAATCCTTTCGTCAACGCTTGGTTATAAGCAGGCTCTAAGCCTTCAGCAGTTGACATTTGACAATGATCTGTGACCTTCTACATAGTCAGGGCTTCCGAGTAAGGAGGAAATCAGTGGAGATGCTTAGTGGGTACGGGCACGTAGGAGAGCTGGGGACCACATGGAGCAAGGAAGGGTGCCGGCACTCTTCGCTCTCATTGTAAAAGAAGCCCCACGTCTATCTTAAAGTGACCTTTAAGTACTTAAGAGCCCTGTTACAGAAAACAGGATGTGATGAGGGATAAAAAATTTTTCTTTCCTTGAGATGTTTCTCTTTTCTCACTTTGAATGTGCATGATAAATTCACTTTTAAGGCCTGAACCAATACTGGCCTATAAACACAGGATTACCAAGATGGCAGTGCACTCTGTCTTCCTGGACTCGCAGCCGCTAGATTCTATGAGTGTGAAAATGGACAGGCTACATTTTTTATTACATATTTTTATAGTTTTGCTAGACTATGCATAAAAAGCCACAATACATTCATAACACTCCCTCATTCATGGCATATAAATTAGAACTATGCTTTCAGAAACAACTGGGAAAATAAAGCAGATGTCTCAAAGAAGCACCCACTAACCTAGTAACCCAGGTTATAGGAATTTGCTTATTTATTTTTTAAGATTTTATTGATTTACTTTTAGAGAAAGGGAAAGGGAAGGAGAAAGAGGAGAGATACATCAATAGGTTTCGTCTTGTACAGCCCCCCACTGGGGACCTGGCCTTCAAACCAAGCATGTGCCCTGACTGGGAATCAAATCAGCAACCTTTGGGTTTGCATGCTGGAGCTCAACCCGCTAAGCCACACCGGCCAGGGTATGGAATTTGCTTTTAACAAAATAATTAATCATAAGCAATATATACATTCACATATATATGTATACACAAATACATAAAATATCCACTACCACAACATAAATCTGAAAATATAAACAACCTAATGTTTAAAAGAAAAAACTATTTACTAAACATTTTCTCCATGGTAGATTATCTCCATTAAAAATAAAGGGCTATGTAGAAATGTGTAGAGATGTAGGGACTGGAATTGACTCAGAGAGCTACTGAAATTGCCATGTGAGAAGTCTAATAGGGCCCTGAACAACAAGGAGGGGCAGTGATGAAGGAAGAGAGGGTAAAGATGGAGAAATTTGCCATATACTTTTATATACATTAAAATAAAAATGCACACCCTGGCTGTTATAGCTCAGTGGATTGAGCGCGGGCCTGCAAACCAGAGGAATGTGGTTCAATTCCCAGTCAGGGCACATGCCTGGGTTGCAGGCCGGTTCCCAGCAGGGGACCCACAAGAGGCAACCATACATTGATGTTTCTCTCCCTTTCTCCTTCTCTTCTCATCTAAAGATAAATAAAATCTTAAAAAAAATAAAATAAAAATGCACATGTGATCCTCTAAGAAGCCTGTAAAACACAGGCTGAGGAGGTATTTTATTACCACTACGCAAAGGAAGACATGGAAGCTCAGATGTCAAAGGTCAACACCCTGGGGATGCACTGGAACTGTGTCAGGTTCCCTGGTTCCCAGGCCAGTGCTCTTTCTCCTGCACAACCCTGGTCCCAAGAATTGAGACTGAGGGACTTGCACTAGCACTAAAAACTCAGGAGAGGCAATATAAGCTGAGAAGGTGAACAGATTCCGGAAAGCTTTAGATTGATTCATAGATAATAAATCCGTATGTATCTTGGTGGAGGGAGAAACATTTTGGTGTGTACATGTGTGTGTGTCCATGTGTGTGTGCTGGGGGAGGTGTTAACCCCTGCAATAGAGACTGTTGGTTGCCTACCTTACCCAATACCCACCATTCTCTCCTTTTTTACTAAAAGAACTTTGGGCAACAGGAGTAGCTAATAAATTACATTTCCTAGACTCCTCTGCAGATGGGTATGGCTAGAGTTATATCTGGAAGTTGCTTAGTCAGCCTTTTTGCCCTTATCTTCCTCTCTTACCTTTGGCCTAGAAAACAGACATAATGGTTAGACATATTGAAAGATAAAAGAAAGGCCCAGGAAATTGCAACTTCAGCTGAAAGGGACAAAGATGCCCAGCTTTGTGCCATTAAGCCAAATCCAGCGAAATTCTACCTCCTGGATCCTTTCACATAGAAAAAAATAACTCCTATAGTCAAGACTCTGCTATTAGTGCATAACTAGTATGATACCTAGCCTTCTGAGGTTATTGTTTTCAAGGACAACCATATTCCTTCTGTTAAAAACAAGACAACAGGCCCAAAATGGAGTCACTTATGTTAAACTCCAAGTCACCAATTCAAGACTTAATTACAATTTCAGCCTGTCCTAGAAACGGGATGTAAACCAATCAGGCCTCACCTGGTCAGCAGTAGTGAGGCAATCTGCCTGCCAGACCCTGACATTCTCTAAGGAAAATGATCTTGCCACAACCAATCCACTTTTTGCTAGTAAAACTTCCGTACTCCCACTCTGCCTGATTCATGAATTGCTGAATAAAGCCAGTGAGACGTCTACACTTTACTCAGCTGAATGTTGTTTTTTGTTGTTTTCTCTTTTTAACATCCCTGGGAAGTACGGTGGCTTACGTGGGATGAACCATGGCTGGTCTGATCCCCTGCAGCATTCTGTCAGCTCTAAGGCTGCAAAATATTCAAGCTTTGAACATTTTACTTCTAGAAATTTAAAGGGCAGAGATAAATAGAAACACCAACTCTCTGGGATGGGGGATTTACTTATTCTGCTCATCTTAAATCAGAGCCAGCAGATCATATGGCTCTGACAGTTCCCAAAACATGACTAGTGTTTGGACAGAATAGCTTCAAAGAAGTAAATTCGTATTTTTCCTCTAACATAATGTTAAATTTTTAAGGTGTTTAACGATCTGATCTAAAAATGCAAGACATTATTTAATAGGAAAGTCTACAAACTAAAGCAGCTGGCCCAGTGACTGGAATATAGGGAATGCTCAAACCTGCTCCGTGAGTGAAAAGTGTTATAAAATGTATGCAGTGCAGAGCAGTAGGATTTAATTTAATTCTGTAAATTAGCACATTCACAGAATTTTTTAATCAGTGTAACAAAACAATCAGCTGGTTGTGAGATAAAACTAATTTGGTTTCTGAAAGTTTATTCAACAATGAACCGGGCCATTAAATTAATACATTTAAGAGTTACAATTTCCTTTAGAGAAGAATGCAATCTACACTGTAATAATTAAATAGCCTAGGGATGCACCAGTCATTCCATGTCAAAAGTATTTGCAAAAAGCTATAAAAATTATTGAAGCAACCTTAACAGCCTTTAAGGGATAGTGTATTTAAGTCTAAAATTGCTGGAAGCAGCAATGTCTAATTAGATGACTTAGAAACTGCTAAAAAAATTAGTAATTTAGGTATTATACAACAGTCTCTCCTCCCTCTAAATATTGCACATTATTCAGGCAATTTACTACAGCTTTATTAACAACTAATTCTTTGGAGATCATGAAATACCATCAAAAAGCAAACTGCGCTTTCTCAGTAATTTTTTCTTTAGTTAATTAATGAAAGGAACAACATAATTTGAAATCTAATTTTTCTGAATTTCCTAGCAACCTGCTTCAGTCAATTAATATCTAGTGTGGGTTTGTACATGAGATTTACAATTCAAGACAAGAATAAGAAAAATATACTAAGTCGTGAAGGAGAGACTGTTCCATGACGTCACCGCTAGAGCTGCACGTGGGCCAGAGCTGAGACTGCTTACTACAAACCCCCGCAGAGATGGTCTGATTGTAACCCACGTGCACTCTGACACAAACCAGCACCCCTCCCTGCCTCTCACTCGGTGCTGGTTCCTGGAACAGGCCATTGTCCTGAACAAGTAAAAAAGTAATTTTCTGTACCTGGTAGCATTCATGTACCAGTAACTATGATATGCCCCCCTTTACCACATGTAATTCTTTGACACCTGCCAAGAGGTGGAGAAAACCATTTCATCCTGCAGCCACACACGATGCTTCTCATATGTAAATTTCCCTTACTGATCTCCACTAATTACTACACTGGAGTGGTCAGCCTCTTTCTTCAGTCTTTCCCTGCCCTCTTCTTACAGAGGTAGATTTTCAGTCCCAGGAACTTTCCCTGAATCTGCATGTACTGACACAAGTTTCCAGAATACTCTCCTAGTAGTAATAAAATACAACAAAGACAAAGATCCTGAAATTAAAATTAAATCACAGCTCAAGTCACATAGAATTTTAATAGAAAATTTCATAATGATTAAATTTAAATTTAATATTTTCAATATTATTCAAAAACTTTCAGAAGGTGACATAAGAGTATACCACACACTCCCGGCCAAGATGGAGGCATAGGTGGAAACACTGTGCCTCCTCGCACAACCAAGTTTAAAGACAACAAAGTTTTACTAACAAAAATGCAACCAAAACAGACAGAAAATTGAACTATACTGAAGTCTGACAGCAACGAACCATTCATCCAGACCAGTAAGAGGGGCGGAGTCAGCGGCTGGCAGAGCAGGGTCGTTCAGGAAAAAGTGGCGGGACGACCCAGGCATGCAGGCGGCGGTTGGCAGATCCCAGGTGTGGGGTGGCAACAGGCAGACCCAGTGAGGGCGCATGGCAGCTGGCTGACTGTGGTCACACATTCACACTCAGATAAACCAGGCGAAGGAGTGAGCAGTGAGACAGACCACGCAGGCTAGGCCCCAGTGATGGGAATCACTGGGAGCCTGAAAGCACCAACTGGCAAAACTTTCAGGGTCCAGGTGCGGGTAGAAGCTCCCAGGCTCACAGAGAGTTTGTTGGAGAGACCCACAGGGTCCTGGAGGGTGCACAAGCCCACACACCTGGAAGCCGGCACTGAGGGGAAGCAGCAGAGGGGACCAAAATCTGACAGAGAGCAGAACAAACGTCATTGCCCCTCTCTGACCCCGCCCCCACATACAGCATCAGAACCCAGCAACTGGGTCACCCTGCCCTAGTAAACACCTAAGGCTCAGCCCCTCATACATAACAGGTGCGAACAGACCAAAGCATTATAGCTCAAGAAGAACAGCGCAAAGCCCTGGAGCCAATACTTCTAAGGGAGGAACAGATAGCCAACATATCAGATGCACAGTTCAAAACACTGGTGATCAGGAGGCTCACAGAATTGGTTGATTTTAGTCACAAATTAGAGGAACAAATGAAGGCTAAACTAATAGAAATGAAGGGAAATGCACAGGAAACCAATAGTGATGGAAAGGAAACTGGGACTCAAATCAAGGGAGTGGACCAGAAGGGAGAAAAAAACGACCAAACAGAAAAGGAAGAAACAAGAATTCAAAAAAATGAGGAGAGGCTTAGGCACCTTCAGAACATCTTTAAACATTCCAACATCTGAATTATAGGGGTACCAGAAGGGAAAGAGGAACACGAGTGGAAAACGTATTTGAACAAATAATAAAGGAGAACTTCCCCAGTCTGGCAAAGGAAATAGACTTCCAGGAAATCCAGGAAGCTCAGAGAGTCCCAAAGAAGTTGGACCCAAGAAGGAACACACCAAGGCACATCATAATATGTAATTATGTAATATGTAATGTTACCCAAGATTAAAATGAAGGAGAGAAGCAGCAAGAGATAAGGGGACAGTCACCTACAAAGGAGCTCCCATCAGACTGTCAGCTGATTTCTCAAAAGAGACCTTACAGGCAAGAAGGGGCTGGAAAGAAGTATTCCAACTCATAAAATCCAAAGACCTACAACCAAGATTGCTCTATCCAGTAAAGCTTTTACTTAGAATGGAAGGACAGATAAAGTGCTTCTCAGATAAGGTCAAATTCAAGGAGCTTATCATCACCAAGCCCTTATTACATGAAATGTTAAATGGATTTATCTAAGAAAAAGAAGATAAAAAATATTAACAGTGAAAGGACAGAAAACTCACAGTTATTAACCACACCCAAAACAAAAGCAAACCAAGAGGACAGCTAGATCAGGAGTGGAATCATAGAAATGGAGATCACATGGAGGGTTAGCAACAGGGGAGTGGGAGGAGGAGAAGGTACACAGAATAAGTAGCATAGATGGTAGGTAAAAAACAGACAAGGGGAAGGGCAAGAATAGTATGGGAAATATAAAATGTAAAGAACTTGTAACACATGGACATAAACTAAAGGGGGGGAATGGTGGGGGAGGGGGTGTGCAGGGTGGAGAGGAATGAAGGGGGAATGGGGCAACTGTAATGGCATAATCAATAAAATATTTAAAAATAGAGTACATCACAAGTTAAAATACAGAGAAGACTCACCATAGTGATACAGCATGAATAAAAAATTGGCATGGTGATCTAATTTATTTCTAAATATATACATATAAACCTATGAGGGTTTCATCAGTCTGCCAACTAGTGAAAATACAAACAAGAAATTTTAAAACCTCTGAAATGGAAGATGGTAGGAATGGTCAATATTAGTGTAAAAAATAATGAACATCTGGCCTTGTCAGAAAAACAATGAACACTGATGGAATTATGCAAGTACTACTTAACAAAAGGACTGAAGACCCAATGGTAAAATGTACGCCAAAGATAATGTTTAAATTTTACAGTCACTATTTTAAAACATAAAAGACTAACTTAAAAGACATTACTACAGACTAACAAAATTCTGGAAGTTAATATAATACTTCAGTAAATGGATGAATAGCTATAAAACCTTTGGATTTCAAGGTCTAGGAGGTGTTGTCACTGAAGATACCACAAATAGAAATGGTGAGGCTGTTATGACTTTACCCTGCCAATGCCAATACATGGTAGGTAGTGAACAACCAAGCCAGTTCACCTGGAGACGGGAGACAATTACATGCTGGACAGCCACCACCCTCTTCCTCCATCTTCTTACACTGGTCACTCTTGCCCAGTTACCCCTCCTTCTTACTTTAATCCACTTATGAACCAGACAGATTCCAAAGTAATACTGGTTTTAAACCTAAAGCAAGGGAAAGTAAATATACATTTTAAGTGAGATGAGACACTAGAAAGAACAGTGTCTCAAAAGACTAAATAAAAGCTCTTTAAAATGCTCCAAAGTATCTTCAAAATTTCTACCAAAATATTCCCATCTCTTCAGCTTCCACTAAGTAAATTGGTTAAAAATACTTGGTTATTTTATTTCAAGTGTCATCAAAAACATTCAACAGCAGAGTCAGGAAGAGATGTCTGCACATCCATATTCACAGCAGCACTACTCATAACAACCAAAGGTGGAAGCGACCCAAATGTCCATTGACAGGTGAATGGATAAACAAAATGTAGTACAGACATACAGTGAAATACTATGCAGCCTTAAAAAGGAAAGAGCCCTGGCTGGTGTGGCTCAGTGGATTGAGCGCCGGCCTGTGAACCGAAGGGTCACTAGTTTGATTCCCAGTCAGGGAACATGCCTGGGTTGCAGGCCAGGTCCCCAGTTGGGGGCATGTGAAAGGCAATCAATCTATGTTTCTCTCCCTTTCTTTCTCCCTTTTTTCCCCTTTCTCTAAAACTAAATAAATAAAAACATTTTTTAAAGAAATTCCATCACATGCTACAACACAAATGAACCTTGAGAACATTATCCCAAGTGAAAGAAACCAATCACAAAAAGATAAATACTGTACTATTCCACTTACACAAAGTATCTAATACAGGCAAATTCATAGAATCAGAAACTAGAACAGCAGTTACCAGAGCTGACAGAGGGTGGGGAAGGCAGTTTCATTTGCAAGATAAAAAGGTTGTGGAGATGTATCTCACAACAATGTGAATATATTTAACACTGCTAAACAGTACTCTTAAAAATGGCAAAGATGGTAAACTTTTCATTACTTGTTTACCACAATTAAAAAATATTCAATAGTATTATTTTCCTACTATTCATCATTATCGAGTGTGACGTATTTTAGCTACATATGAATTACACATGTGCTCTAGCACGGGAATTTTTTACTCTTTGACATCACACAGATTTTTGTTTTTCTTTAAATTCCTGTGCCTCCCCTGACCTTTTTTTAAAAAATGAGAACAAGAATGACCCAGACAGTATGGCATCACTACCAAAGAGTAAACCTGGTTGTATAGGAGCATCAGCCATGCACGAGAGTCAAGTCTGCACAACCCTGGAATGAGATACCTCCCTGGGCAGGACTAGCGGAGCAGTTAGGAAGAACACATCCTTCTCTTTATAGAGGTATGAATCGAGCTATAACTAAAACTATGAGAGCCCAAGTGAAATCTGAAAGAATCAGATTTAAAGAATTACAATTTTTATTTCACTGAAATGCTTTAACCAATGTGGGATCCTGGACGTAACATCTCACACTCAGAATCTAAGTTGATTCTTAACAAAATGTTTCATACTTGTTTGTTTAGGGCTATTTCTTAGATCAGTTTTAGGTTTACAACAAACTTAGGAGGAAGGTATAGAGATTTCACACATATCCCCTGCACTCACATATGTATGCCCTCCCGCCCCATTATTGACATCACTCACCAGAATAGTACACTTTTACCAGGGATGAAACTAAACTGATCACTTTTTCCTCTCCTTCGGATTTTCAGATCAAGAATCACCAATTTCCTCAAAAAGCCAAATATGGAATTATCCTATGACCCAGCAAGCTGGACAAGAGAACTGAAAATATACACTCATACAAAAACTTGCATATAATTGTTCACAGTAGTTATTAGCCCTAATAGCCCCAAAATGAAAACCTAAGTGCCCATCAACTGATGAATGGATAAACGAAATGCGGTACATCCAACCTATGTATGGAATATTATTCAATCATAAAAAGGAATGAAGTATACTTATACATGCTACAACATGGGTAAACCTTAAAAACATTACACTATGTGAAAGAAGCCAGATACAAAAGGCCTCGTATTATGTGATTTCATCTATATGAAATGTCCAGAATAGGCAAATTCATAGAGACAGAGTAGGTTAGTGACTGCCAGGGGCTGGAGAGAGGGGTGAGTGGTGAGCAACTGCTAATGGGTGCCAGATTTCTTTTGGGTGTGATGAAAATGTTCTGGAATTATAGTAGTGATGGCTGCACAACTTTATGAAAATACTAAAAACCAGCAAACTGTACACTTTAAAAGGGTGAACTTATGGTACGTGAATACCATAAAAAATAAAGAGCTTATCTCCCCCTGCCACACGCTTGACATCTTCTTCAGCAGCACCCTTCCGAACCTAAACTCTACACATTCACATTAAAACTCAACAGTGCTGTCCCCAACCATCTCCCCTCTTCTTCAGGTTCCTAATTTATATGTCATTTCTCAGTCTGGACATTTTCGGATATCCCTAATTTATTTTCCCTCAGTTGCAACATCAGTCAGTCACCAATACCGCCAGCTTCTTCCATCAATGATAAAAATGGTTACCATTCTTAAATACACAATTCCTGCCAGATACTATGGTAGATGATCTATAAGTATCTTTAAACTTTCACAATAATTGTGCATTTTACACAGAAAACTGAAACTAATGGGGATTAAGTACTTTGTCCTTCTGTCTTTTTCCCTTGACTCTATGCTTTACCTTTCAGCCACAGTAACTTTCCTAAAACTAAATCTGATCATGTTACTTGTTCCCCCCACCCCAGGCTCTTCAAAGGCTTCCCATGGTCATAAAGTCCAGACTTCTTAAATTGGTGTAGGGTGCCCTTCAGGATCCCTCTTCTCTCACCACTCCCCAAACCAATTCCTTTCAGTTCCTGGAACAAGCCAAGCTCTCTCTTCTCCTGCCTCTGGACTTGGCACAGGGTGCCCTATTCGTTCCCTCCACAAATATGTATTAAGTGTCCATTATGCCTGGCACTGTACTTGCTGCTTGAGGTGAACAAAAGCAGATATAGGTCCTATCACCAAATACATAAGGTCTAATGGAAGTTTCTTCCATTAGAAGTTTCTTCCATTATTGTTTAATAATAAACAAGTAATTACAGACTGTGATAAGTAAAATGAAAGAAACATGGTGTATTATAGAACATTTAGGGTTAGCGGCCATTTAAACTACAAAGAGTGTTTCAAATAGGTTGTTCTGATAAAGTCTCAGGTGGTAACACACTCTGAAACCTGAAGATTACGGAACCAGCCATGTGAAAAGCAGCTAAGAGGAAGGGGGTGATTGACATGTTCCTGGAGACAAGAGCAGAGCCCACATCAAAGATTTTGGTAGGCCATGGTAAGGAATCTGGATTTTATTCTATGTTCTAGTGCAGTGGAATTCACTGAAGAATTTTAAGTAAGGAAATGTCACTTTTTGCTCCTGAACAGAGAAGGGATTAGAGGTGTACCAGTTGGGAAACAGGGCACATGACCTGAAGTAGAGATTTTGGTGAGAAATGTGGATAATCTAGACAAGGATCTGATAGTGAAGGAGGTAAAGGTGGTGGATTAGATGCAGAATTGACCTGATTTACAAAGAAGTCATCAGCTGAAAATAACCAGTAAACTGTACACTTTGAAAGGGTGAACTTATGGTTTGTGAATACCATAAAAAATAAAAAGCTTATCGTGCATTTATTAAAGGCTTCCCATGGTCATAATATTTATCTCTTTTTAATAATAAAAAGAGATAGAGTACAAGTAGGCTGACACAGAAACAGAGGATCGAAAGGATCTCAGGCCAATGCTGAATGAATATTCCAGAAGTTGACCACTTTCCACTTTATAGTATCATCAGTTTGCCAGGGCTTTTCCCAGCAAAATTCATCTGTATGGGTGGAGGTGCAGAGGGAAAAAAAATTGGGTTCATCTAGAGTATTGGTTTTGCCAGAAGAATAAAAGGCAGGGGGGACAAGAGACAGTGTATTTTCAAGGGAGAGATCATAATGCTAAACCACGACATGAACTCTAATCCCCTCGGATTAGGGGATACAGATGAGCAGGAAAAGAAACCATCAATGAACTGGAGGTATAGATGAAGTTCAAAAACTGTCTCCTTGGGGTACACAAGCAAGTGAGTCTCCTCCTTATAAAGGCAGGAGACTGTGGTCAGACTGAAAGTTATAATTTGTTTCTTCTCTTTGGAACGGTCATCTCCCCCTCTAGGCAAACATGACTGATCTCCATTCATATCCATCCTGTGCTTTCCTGATGTTTCCCACGCCTCCCCATTACTACCACCTGAGTTTGTCACTACCTAACCCAATCATGAAGGCCCACCTCCAACTATGTGCACCTTGAAGCGTCTTGTATCCCACTGGAAACTCTCCTCCCGGAGACAGACCTCACCCAGGGTGCACTTCTCATAGTATTTACGTCACCACTTACGTTAGTCATTCTTTTTCCTTTTGTATATCTTTACTCGACTGGGAAAAAGCATTGTTATAAACGATCTCTGGGTCCTGTGGCAGTCCCCAGGGCAGAACCAGGAACCGCACATTCAATAATTGCTAACATGGATGTCAGTCTCAGGAGCTTACAAACCCCAACCGTTCTGTACAGCAGGATTCCACCGAAATCAAACAAAGTTCATGATCCTTGTTCACAAAGATACCAGATACCTCCATTTACCTCAAGGGTGAGAGCTGCAATTTCACAATTTTAATTTTAATCCACCGTAACATTCAAACCCCGCCATGCGTACCCCACCCCCGGTAAGATACGGGGATGCAGGGCCTGGGTAAGGATAAAAAATCTGGATGCCTCAACCTGAGAAAAGCCACGTTCGCTACACACAAATAGTTTTCCTCACAGCTCAACGCAGTGCCACTAGACCAAACGGCCACCTGAGAGGTGCCAAGGGAGTCAGTTGGCACCTACCTTCCTCCTCTCCAATTCTAGCCGCAGGACTCGTATCAGCGGTCGCCCCCGGGCCTGCCGCCATGGCCAGCACCACTGCAGGCCGCCGGAAACCCAAAAGTAGAGCGGAGCAGAGAGGGATCCCGTCCAGGAGGAGAAAGACTTCTGTGTGGAAAGCGCCCCCCAGATGCAACGCAGCGTCTGCCACCCGGCTCTTCCGGAAGCGCTGCTCACGTGAAAGTCACGTCACGTGACGGGCGCCGGGCGGGGCCACGCGGGTTTGTTTTTACTCTGCCTTTGTTGTTATGTAACCGCATGGTGTCAGTTGGGGCTCCTTTTACCGTACCCAGACTTGATCCTTCTTTCAATGTTGTTTTCTTGGCTTCGTTTCTGCTTCTCCTGATTTTCTAGTCGAGTCCTTCCCTTTAGCCTTGGCGCTTTCGTCTACCCAGTTGTATTGCAGATTTAGGGGCTGTTTGGTTTTGGGGGGAGGGGCCGGGAGCGGGGGACCAGGGTCTTGTTCGTTTACCGCTACAGCCTTGCACGATAGGGGATTTCACGCTCTTCCGTTCTCTTCCCACCTCTTTTGCTCTTCCGACAGCAGCATGACTCCATTTGTTTTAGTAGCTGCTGGGGAGTATGAACCTAGATCACATGTCCTTTTACTGTGTTCCCTGCGACTCCTTTTCCTACCCACACATGTCAAATTGCTTGCTTTCAAAGGCACTATCCGACAGCTGTCAGACTTCTAGATTTGTAGATCAAAATAAACTGGCATCTTGATCAAGAGATCGACAACCCCCACCTTTCTCGTTTACTCTCCGTCACGTCAAAACCATAACGATACGGATCTAAGTCATTTGGGGGAAACCTTCCAGTTTTAATGAACACAGTCCTTTATTGATCGCCTATTAATGACAAGAGAAAGTAGGAACATTCCTATAGCTTTTATGTATGAATAAAGTTGGCTAGTTTATGATATTGGGTATGTAATACAAAAAGCTGGTAAAACTAGGCAGTACTTACTGTACATAAAGACAAAATGATTTCCAAGTGTCAACATCTGGGTCTGTACTAGGCCTCCAACTTATGCTACCTTTCCCTATAATTTATGAAGTTGCAAACCCAAGGGGAAAAAAAGTAACCCAATATACAAGTAAGCATTAGCTTAAGTGACCATAGGTCACCGAGTTGTTTATTAGGCACATGATGCACAACTTGGACACTTCCTCAAGCAACCCGGGTTCCTGGCCCAACCTCCTCTAATACAGTCTCTCCGGGAGTTTCCTTTTCCCCTGGTTCGGCCGCGCTCCTTCCTGCCTTTCCAATTCCTCCTCGTCCTTCCTCTGGGACGCCGGCTCCACTCTACCTCTCACCCCCCGGGGGGTCGTCCCATCCCTGCACCCCAGCCTTTTCCAGCTGCTGCGCCCGTCAGTCGTCCCGGCTCACCGGCGCAGGCGCACCAGGCGCGGCCCCCCGCGGCGGAGGGCGTCGGAAGCGGCCTTGGTCTCCACCTCCTCCAGCCTCCTGCAGCTCCTGCACGGGGCTGGTCGGTGGCTACCCGGACAGCGTTGGGCACCGGCCCGGCGGGCCGCGCGTCGCCATGGGCTCCGGCTGGAGCAGCGAGGAGGAGCGCCAGCCGCTGCTGGGGCCCGGGTTGGGGCCTGCACCGGGGACTGTCTGGAGAAGCCGGGAGGCAGCGGCGGCGGCGGCGGCGGCGGCCCAGCCCGTGGCGACCCCGGGTCTCGGGCGGGTGTACGGGCGCCGTTGGCTGGTGCTTCTGCTCTTCTCGCTGCTGGGGTTCGCGCAGGGCCTGGTCTGGAACACCTGGGGCCCCATCCAGAACTCGGCGCGCCAGGCCTACGGCTTCTCCAGCTGGGACATCGCGCTGCTCGTGCTGTGGGGACCCATAGGTTTCCTGCCCTGCTTCGCGTTTATGTGGCTCCTGGACAAGAGAGGTGAGGGGTTCCGGGAAACCCGGCCCGCGCGGTCCGTCCTGGGGGGGATCCTCCTCCCTCGGTTTTCGTCTTAGAGGTTGTGTGAGGTGACGGAAGTGTTGCCGGCATCCCATTCTTGACTAGGAACCCTCTGTTCCCAAAGCAACAAATCCGGGAAACCTTATTTGCAGCTATTATATTTTTATCAAGGCCCATTATGCAACAACAGGGATTAAGCGTTCTCTTTATGTTCACGATTTTGCATACTGTGGATCTCAGAGCATCCCTGTGCACGTGTTGTGTACATTTTTACACCTAACAAAAATGACTGGCGCTTTGACTTCAGAGGGATTGGAGAATGTTGAGGGTGAAAGATCAGAAAATAAACACGATGCCCACATGTAAGGAAGTAATGAGTTGCCTTTGCATAATAGATGACTCTAGCCCAGGAAGAGCTGTTGGGAACCTCGGATCTGACTCTCTGGTTTCTGGGGAGAAGTGCGTGACAGCTTTAAAGTGTGTGAATGTGACTAGGTGGCTGTGTCCATTGAGATTTATAGTCATCAGATAAAACGTACATATGAGTGAGACTTCCTCTTCACAGAAGAATACTCTGGGCAGATACCTCACTTTACCACTTGCGATTCTGTGAGAAAGAAAATAGAAAGGTCATAGGATTGAATGTCAAGGCATTGAATTCTACAACACAAGTGTGGGTAAATGATTCGTAATATGATGTAGCTGTGGAAGAAGGGAGGATGATTTTAGGCAGAGAAGCGTAGTGTCTAAAACAAGAAGAGAAATAATTTGATAAGGCTGTACTCCAGTGTTCAGTTCTAAGCATTAATTTTAAGAAGGCTATTGACAAATGGAGTACTTTAGAAGTTGTGTGGCAAGAATAATATAGGATGTAAAAATCACGATGTGTAACATAAAGGGAACTGGGTGTGTCAAGCTTCAAAAAGAAACTTGAGTCAGAATATAAAACGTGGAGATCAAGTAAAAGAGGAATTAGATTGAATGTGTGTGTGGTTCGGGAAGGAAGAACTAAACTGGGTGGTGTTGCCCAGGGTGAAGCCACACAAGGAAGAACCTTGTGACAATGAAAGGCGCCCAGCCCTGGGAGGCGTGTCTTGACTGGTGTGGGACTTTCACCTGGAGCAATTTCTTGTGCAGAGAACGTGCACTAGGTGCTGAGGTTGGGTTTCGGGTTCTTGTGCTCAATGGACGTTTTCTTTGCTTGTTTGCTTTTAAACTAAATTATAGTCTTTATTTAAATTTCACCAGTTTTTTCTCCAGTATATTCCCCCACCACACCCCGTTCCACAGGAACAGTGGAGGGTTCCAAATTGTGTTTAGTTGTTATTTCCCTTTAACCTCACACAGTCTGTGACAATTCCTCAGTCACTTCTTATAAGGTTGGCTAAATTTAGAGGGAAATGCTATTTTGTTGTTTCTATTTATTTAGTTATTTTAATCAGAAGCATTTTTTCAGTATTACTTGCTAAATTTAGCCAACCTTCTTTTTATGGCAGAGAAATGCTCATTTTTACCCTTATTATTATAATTCTATCTACTATCCTGGCCAGAAAAATTGAGAACTACCTATTCTCTTCAGAAAATAAATTACCATAAGAGTTGTTTCAGAGTTCCCATGACTGTGTGGTGAATTCATTTTTATATTTTCCATTGGTTGAAGCAATAAAAAATAAATTTAAGAATTCTCTTTTAGGAAGTAGTTTTCCTTTTCAGTGGGAGAAGGCTGATAAACTCGTATATGTTGGCTGTCCTGCACATGTCCCTTGCATACATAGGAAGTAAGCTCCTGTTACCCTTGCATTCTGAAGTATCTTTCCCCCTGGCCTTCCTGCTGCCAGGTGCCCTGTCCAGCTTAGCTTAGAAGACTGCTTATCCTCCTGAGATCGATTTTGTGCTCTCACTCACCACTTTTCATTTCCAGCAAGGAGATAAAAAAGGACTAGCTAGTGAGATAACAGGAAAACAAAAAGCTAGTGTGCCCTAGAAGCCAGATGAAGACAGGTTCAAGAAGAAGAAAGCACCTGAATGTGTGCTAAGCCCTGGGGAGATAGCCTTCACAGAGTCTACATTCTAGTAAGAAGATCCAGGATCCAACAAAAATAAAATTAAATATATACTGTGTCAAATGGTGAAAAGTGCTTTGGAGAAAAATTAAGCGAGACAAGGGAGAAAGGGGATGTGATTGGGTGATACTCTGTATAGAATGTCAGGGAAGGTCTTACTGATAAGGTGTGTTTGAGCAGAGACCGGAGATTAAAAGGAAGCCTGACTTGCCAGTTCTGGACAAGACTGTTTTGGGAAAAGACAAATGTCCTAAACTTGTTTGGCATATCCAAGAGCAGTGCGGCTGAGTTGAGCCCCGAGGAAAACAGCAGTGGGAGATGCGATCAGAGATAGTGGGAGGCTGAATCACCCAGGGCTTCGTAGGCCACATAAATATTCTTACAGATATTTGTCATTGAGGAATAAGGGTGGCTCTCTCCATTTGAGGAAGACTTTGAGCAGAAGAGTAAAATGATGGCTCTGCTATTATGTTGAGAACAAGAGCCAGAGAGACTTATCAGGGTAATGGAATAACACTGATGGGACTGATGGTGACTTCCAGCCAGGGTGATAGCAGTGGAGGGTTTGAGAAGTGGTCAGGTTCCAGGTATATGTCGAAAGTAGACACCAGTATTTGTTGATGGATTGGTGGTGGCATGGAGAGAGAAGAAGGGAAAGATGTTTCTCAACTTTTTAGCATTAGTGAATGAGAGAATCAAGCTGCAGTTTACTGACATGTAAAAGATTGTAGAAGGAGCAATTTGGAGGCAGATGGCATGAAGATCAGGGGTTTGAAATGCCTATTAGATATCCAAGTAGACAGGTTAAACTGTCTGTTGGACTTAAAATTTGGAGTGCGGGGGAGAGGCCTGAGCACTAAATTTGGGATTTGCCAACCTGTAACGTACTCAGTCTTGGAGCTGAAAGAGATCACCCGTGGAGATAGGTGCTGCTTCAGAAGAGGGCTGAGCTTGTGGCCATTCTAACACTTAGCAGTTGCAACAATAAGGAAGAACCAGCTAGTGTTGACTGACGTTAGAGCCTTGGATTGAGCAACATGGAGCGCTTTGGTGTCCTCTAAGAAAAATAGTCTCACTGGAGTGGTGGGATGAGTTCAAAATAAATTCCAAGGATAAAGTTGGAGAAGAGGAGTGTTGCTATTTCTTTCAAGCAGTTATGCTATAAAAAGTAGCAGAGAAATGGGACAATAGCCACAGGAAAGGTGGCTACTAAGAAGACATTGTTAAAGATAATAGATATTGAAGCATATTTCTGTAATACATTATCCTAGTGGACCCAATAGAAATTGACAATGCTGGAGGTAGAGGTAAGGCCTGCTCCACCATATCCTTGAGTAGGCTAGACGTGCAGTCCTCCAGAGCACAAGTAGACAGGTGAGCTTTGGTAGAATCATCGACAGCTAATTCTCCAGTAGTAGCAGGAGAGAAGATAGAGCATATAGATATAGATGCATATGGTGAGTGGTAGGAGCTTGTGGAAGTTATCTTTGCTTATACTTCTCATTAAAATAGGAAGCAAAATTGTCACCTCACAAGTGAAGATACGGAAACTGTTACTGGGGGATTGAAGATAAAGGATAAGTTGTGAAACTATTTCCTAGGAAAGTGGAGAAAGATGGCCTAGAAGTTATCATTATAAGCTGCTTAACCACAGGGATACCTTCTGAGAAATGCATTGTTAGGTGGTACAATCATTGTGTGGACATCACAGAGTACACTTGTACTAAACTAAATTCTGTAGCTCACTACACACCCAGGCTATATGTTATAGCCTATTTTCCTAGACTGCAAGCCTGCACAGCTTGTTACTGTACAAAGTGACATGAGATTAAATCAAACATACAAGAAAATGGTGCAATCCAGGTGTGTGGTAAAGGCGAGATGTATGCGGCCACTGCCTGGGTGACATAGATAGTGTTTTACAGCAAACATTTTTTTTTATAAGTAGAGTACTCTTAAACGATGATAAAAAGTATAGTATAGTAGATACATAAGCCAGTAAAATAGTTGTTTATCATTATCAAGTATTATATACTCTATGTAATTCTATGCACTATACATTTATACAGCAGCGCAGCATCACCACAAACACGTGAGTAATGCTTTGTGCTATGATGTTACAACAGCTATGATGTAATTGGGACATAGAAATTTTTCCTCTCCATTATAATCTTATAGGACAAATCCAATCTCATTGTATGTGTTTATGATTATCCGAAACATCATAACTAACTAACTAACATCATAACTAACTATACGTTAGTTGGATTATTGGACACCAAGGGTCTGCTTTGTTATAGGGCATTGATATCAAAAGCATGTTTGTGTATTTTCCTCCAGCCTGTTTTGTCAGGCAAGCATGGGCATGGGCAGAGTTGGCAGAGAGATTTAACCACAGTTGCAGTTTACCAGGGGAGTAGGACTAAGAAAATGCAGGCCAAGAGTAGAGGGTTCTGTAGACAGTGATAACAATGGACTATGGAATCTAAACTGGGTAAAGGAGAAAAGAAAACACATGAGGTGCATGACAGTTTCCAATTAGTTGAAGATTTAACGTACTAGAGGGAAAGAAACAAGGTGTGGTTGAAAAATAGAATGCTTAAAATTGTCATGGATGCAATTATGGTAAACTTAAGGTCAGAGTGTAACTGAGAGAGTATATGACTGAGGTGGGGTATAGGATGTGATTGTGGAATAAGAAGTCAGGAGACTGAGAGGCCAGGCTATTGAAAGCATCATCTAGTGGATATGAAATCGCCAGATTTATGAAAGAAGTAGTGTCCCGATGAGTAATGACGAGCTAATTCATTTTCAATAGTGAGAGTGAATGACCTGGAGGTAGGTATGTGGTGATCTGTAGACAATGGCAGCCAGGAGTGGTGAGAATTACAGTCTGATAAAGTTAACTCAACGGCTGTTTAGGCCGTGGTGGAGAAATAGGGACTGAATTCATTCTTCCATCTTAAATAACCAAAAGCAAAAAATAAAATCAAAGTGCATGAAGCAGTAGTTTTCAGACATTGGCCAACAGGCAGAGAGGACAGTGGTGCCTATAATTGCTTCAGCTTACTACCTAGAGAGAATTTCCAAGCATCACTGGACAGACAGTGAACCCAAATAAAGCCCTGCAGCTGTCTTAAGTTGGGGAGACAGTTGAGAATTCAAAGAGGCCAACAAGCTAGAATTCTTAGGATAGACTACCAGAGAGGAAAAAGGCTTCACAGAAAGAAAGGTCTAGATCTACAGGGAGTTTCTCTTCAGTCTTCAGTTCAGCACATCAGTGGACACATGCAAGGGAACTGCCCAAGTCTAGGGAAAAGAGCACCAAAAAGGAGTAGGCAGAACAACGTGTATACGAGGCTGAGAGCAGTTCACTTTCCTAACAGCCATAATGGAGAAACCTCATAACACATGCATGGGAGGTTGGGTTGAATATTCAGAAGGGCGTTGCCTCAGTAGTAAAGGAAGATGATCGCTAGCCTAAAGGCTGCTTGGGTTCCATCTAGTAAAGCTTAGAAGTACTCCTTGTAAAGATCAAAGGTAACTTAGTGGTATCCCAGACCATTGTTTAAATATATTTAAAGGAGTAAAAAAAAAGTCACCAAACAAGGTAAAATTCAGAAGGTCTGATATCCAAATCAGAAATTATTAAGCATGCAAGGAAGCAGGAAAGTTCAGTAGTAATCAATAGAAACAGACCCATAAATGTCACAGATGATAGAATTAATAGACAGGGTTATCAAAACAACTAATCTAAATGTACTACATATGTTCAAGAAGGTAGAAGAAAGCAAGGCGAGGCATAGAAAAAAAGACCAACATTAAACTTCTAGAGATGAAAATGTAATCTGTGTCTGAGGTAAAAAAATATATGTATATTGGACAGGATTTAACAGTAGATTAGATGTTTCAGAAAAAATGTAAGTGAACTTGAAGACATAGCAGTAAATACTATCCAGAATGGAACACAGAGAATAAAGGCTGAAACAAACAAACCGCCCCCTGACCCTGCAAGCATCAGTGAGCTGCAGGACAGTTTTAAGTGACCTAATAATATACATGTAATTAGAGTCCCAGAAGAAGAACACAGAGGTAATGGCAGAGGGTATGGAGTGAGATGAAGTGGGGGAGGGGGAAGATGAAGAAATAATGGCAGAAAAATTACCAAATTTGCCCTGGCTGGTGCAGCTCAGTTGGTTGGGTTTCATTCCACACAGCCAAAGGTTGCCCATTCAGTTCCCCGTCAGGGCTCGGGGCTCGTGCCTGGGTTGTGGGCCTGGTACCTGGTTGAGGTGCATGTGAGAGGCAACCGATTAATGTTTCTCTCCTCTTTCTCTCTACTTTCCCCTCTCCCTAAAATAAAATCTTTTTTAAAATTACCAAATTGATATTCACAAATCTAAGAAATTCAAGAATCCCAGCAGAAGAAAGCTGTAACAACACACATCTTAATCATATTGCTTAAAACCAGAGAAAATCTTAAAAGCATTGGGAGAAAAGAGTAACAATGAGCTGTGCAAGTGGCTGGGGAAGCCGTGTCCTCAGGAGAGGTTTCCGTGGGAATATGGTGAGGAGAATATTTAGAGAAGAGCTTGAGAATATAGGGATTCCTCTGATTCTGAGTACCTCAGAAGGCAGGCATGGTGGAACGTTGGGGAGATGGCAGAGGGGAGGCTAGATAATGGGATATGTGGAGCGATATTTTGGGATACAACTTGGTTCCCAACATAGGATCTCTTGTGACTGATGTAAACAGGAAAAACACAATGTGATTAGTCCTGATGGTCTCCAAGGCAGATTGTGGTGGCAAGGCTGTGCCTTGGGGCGTAGGGAGACTAGAGGTCTTGCCCGAGACAAGCAGAACTTATCTTCAGTCCAGCCGATAAAAGTGTGGAGCCTGAAAAGGGCAGATAAACTTTGGAGCCATAATTGGTTTTCCTTGCTTCAGCGAAGGGTGTGTGTGTGTGTGTGTGTGTCCGTCCTGTCAATGTGCATCCTGATTGTTTAGGTACCTGTTGTAGAGACTCTATTTCTATAGCAAATAGGTTCCCAGCAAAAAAGGAGTTATCTCATCTACTGGAAGGAAGTTCCCTGCAGTGTTTGAACTCCATATTTTAATAGAATTTATTTTTATTTTTAGTCATGCTTGGTTTTTTGAAATTGTTCTGGTATGTTTTATCAAATGGTGTTTGCACTCACACTCTGGTACTGGAATCACTTGGGATCTATTTATATAAATGTCTTAGATGTCTCTTAAGCCTGTTTTCCTAGGGTCTTCTTACCTCTCCTTCCCAAAGTCAGTTGACATCTTTCTATTACATGCATTTATAGAGTCCTGCCTTGTCAAGATTTGAATGAAATAAAGCATTCTATGCAAAGCTGAGCATCAGCAGGTGTGGACTCAGTGATACTTAGCAACACTTTAAAAGAAGCAGGAAAGCCACAAGCTGTATCTGTGAGATTGCTTTAATAATCAGCTTTTTACAGCTTTATTCTTAAGTATTTATATTAGCCATTATATTGTCATTTGCTTGATAAAAAGCATAATTGAGTAGAAAAGTGTGCTGACCTTGAGCTATAGTAATAGAGAACCTGGTTATTTTGATCATATTGCCATGAGCAGTGCCCCACTGCTCACTTGGTGGCCGTCTACCTTAATTACAAGCCAAATATTTAGGGATAAACAAATATTATATAAAATACAAGCCTTATAGTCCCAAATCTCTAAAATTTTATTCAGTATCTTATAGGGCACCAAATATAACTTATTCAAGCAACGTTTCAAAAGTTTAGGATGCTGATGATTATAAATATGCTTTTATTAATTATACTCTATTTGCTGTGGCTATAATGGGATTTTAAAATCTGTGTTCTGTTAGTAGAAGCAATAAATGAGCAGTATGTATGTATTACTTGTTATCGAGAAGCACAATTTTATGTGCTATTCCTTCTGGCAAGTTGCATTAATCATGTTCAGATCATGTACGAATATTACAGAGTTAACCCAGGCCATATCACCAGTCATCCTCAGTGTAGCGTGCATGTGCCTAATCCAGACCTCAAGTTTATTTTCCTCAATTGAATAATTAATGTTTTGTTGACTTTCAGTTTTCTTCAACCAAACATGCCCTTTGAAAACCAACCATTTAACCATCTTCCCTATGTAAAAACAAGAGATAGGTCTGAAAAAAGTTTGCGTTAAACAGTTTGCCCACTCACTGTGAAATGGCATCAAAGAGGTGTTGAGTTTGGGAGCAATTGGAAGAAGCGTTGCCACCTCTGCCACATGCTCAGTGTGAGTTGCCTGGGTGATGTGGCTGCTTGCAAACTGGAAGGCTGTGTTAGTTTAGCGTTGGGTTGGCCAGGAAATTCTGTTTAGTTTTTTCTATAAAATAAAAGACGCATTTTTCATTTGCACCAGTAATGTTATTGATTTGGATATTTTGAGCATGTAAGCTATCTCTAGTGGGGAGAGGCCAGGGGTTCTGCTAAACATCTTCCAATGCATAAGACAGGCCCACAGCAAAGGATTACTTGGCCAAAGTGACCATAGTACCAAGAAACTTCACAAACCACTTTCGACACATTCAGTCAGTCACAGCACCTTCTGCGTACACTACACAAGTCATCTTTTGCGTTTCAGTTGTGTTTTTACTTTTTTTGAAATAATAAAGCATAATACACTGAAAATGTGTATTTTCTTCCATGTTCAGTATCAAAGTGGCTGCACAAATTTACCCATTTTGGTAAGTTTGTTTTTAAATGTACATTGATACAAGAGCTGTCACAATACAATCTAACAAAATTGTTTCAAATGAAGATAAAGACAATTAAGCACTGCTAGGGCCATCGTACAGAAAAAATCAAACGAACTTTTTTGGCCAACAAATAGTAATAAGTTCAGCTTCCCAATAGCAGATACAGTCCCATTGTACTATTTTGCCATAGATAGGTTATTGTGTCAATGTTTGGTAACCTTATTTTCATATTCTCTTTTATCCTAATATCCATGTGACCAACCAGTGGCACACATTTTCAAAATAGTTGATTGTATTGGGATACAAAGGGGAAAGCTATCTAACCCACATTATCTTCTACTTTTTTTAAAAGCAAAATCTTTCTATGAGTTGAAAAACCATCTGATAAATAAAAAAAAATAAAGAGAAAGACCATTATTGTGTTAATAATCAAAGGATTCTAAAAATCACCTCTTGTAACCCTATAACAAGCATTAGCTTATCCTGATTATAATATAAAATATGTAATTGGTCAGTTATTTTTGGAGAAAGTTTAAAGCAATAATATATCATATAAAAAGCATTTTAGGTCAACAAAAGAAAAAAACAAACAAAATAGAACGAGAGTAATTGATATTAAGAACAATATAACAATAGCCAGAGGGGAGGGGGGAGGGGACAGTGGGGAGAAGGGTTTTCAGGAATTACTCGAAAGGACACATGGGCAAAACCAAGGGGGAGAGTGGAAGCGAGGAAGGGAGATGGGTTTGGCTGGAGTAGGGGGATAGGTGGGGAGAAAATGCAGACAACTGTAATTGAACAACAATAAAGTGATTAAAAAAATATTTTAGGCAAAGCTTAAGAGTTTTTTCAGCTTATACTTGAGAATGAGAAATTTTATATTAGAGATATAAAATTAAAATACTTGGTCCTTTGAAATTCTTTTCTATATTTTTAGCGTAACATGAACAAAACATTCTAGCCATTTATTTACTTTTTAAAATGAGACCTAGTGGAACTTCTTCCTCTGTCCTTAATATGGTAGTTCAAGTTTTCTATTGAAGTTAGAATAATTTGCCCTGACTGGTGTGGCTCAGTGGATTGACCGCAGGCTGTGAACCAATGGGTCACTGGTTTGATTCCCAGTCAGGGCACATGCCTGGGTTGTGGGCCAGGTCCCCAGTGGGGGCCACGTGAGAGGCAACCACACGTTCATGTTTCTCTCCCTCTCTTTCTCCCTCCCTTCTTTCTCTCTAAAAATAAATAAATAAAATCTTTTTAAAAAAGGTCAAAGAAAAGTCTCTTTAAAAAAGTTAGAATAATTTCATTTTTAGCATGTACAGTCCTTTTTTCCATGTTGGGAGTTATAGAGAAAGCTATAATACTAGGATATAATATCAGTATGATTGAGTAAAAATATCTTTGTTCTTAGCATTAACATTGTACTTATCTTGAAGAGAAAAATAGAAAATAATCCAGGTGTTATGTTTCCTTTCAGGTCTTCGGATAACTGTGCTTCTGACATCCTTCCTTATGGTTTTGGGAACTGGGCTAAGATGCATACCTATATCAGACTTAATGCTTAAAAGAAGGTAACTCCTATAGACACTTAAAGTTTTTTCCCCACATTTTTTCTTTCGTTATGAGTATGTTATATATGTTTGCTTATAAGTATTTAGTGAACAGTTCTATTTTTAAAACAATCAGTAGAGGGTCATATTTATGGTGGCATTTACTTTTTCCCCTCTATAATGATTAATTCAGTGGACATTTATTAGTTGTCATATGAAAGATACTATATACTAGTATGTAAATAAAAAAAGAACAACTTCATCTTCACGCTATCCAGGTGCTATAATAACCACAGGAAAATAATAGTGTAACATAAGGAAAAATAATGTAGTTGATGCCATAGAAGAGGTATACAGTTGCCCTGAGAGACTGAGAGAAGTTTTAGATGAGTTCATGAAGGAGGTGATAATTAAAGTAGGCAGTGAAGAATGAGTAGGGTTTCGGTAACTATAGTCAGGGGAAGGATACTCGGGGGCAGGAATAGCAGGAACAGAGACAGGGAGCCAGGTAAGCACAGGTCTCTTCCGAGGTGGGTAGGTGATTTCATTTCTGCAACTGGAGTTCCTGGATTTACTCTCAGGGTACAAGGTATAACACGATTTTTTAAATTTTGTTTTCCTTTTGGTTATAATAAGAATTATTCTACCAGTAATAATCTGTAACTAAAAGACATTTTTATTTACCAGGACATCAATTTCTTTTTTCTTTTTTTAAAAGATTTTATTTATTTATCTTTAGAGGGGAAGAGAAGGAAAGAAGGAGAGAAATATCACTGTATGGTTGCTTCTCATGCATCCCATGCTGGGACCTGGCCTGCAACCCAGGCGTGTGCCCTGACTGGGAATCAAAGTGCGGTTATTTGATTCACAGGCTCACACTCAATCCACTGAGCTACACCAGCCAGGGCTAATTTCTTAAAATAGTGTTTAATTTTCTTAAAATGGAGGTCCTTACATGTGACCTTGAAAGCCATTGAGGAATTTTTTCCTTTTAAAAAGGACCCATAAAGCACTCAAGTTTGGGAGACACTGGTCTATAGCATAAGCTCTAAGAATGGGATGTAGAGATGAGTTGAGAAAAGATCATCCAGATTATGAAGAGTCTTGATGCCGTTCTGTAGCATTGTATTTTCCTCCCCAGACAGTTGGGAGCCATGTAGGTTCCTCATCAGAGCAGCGATAGAATCAGACCTGTGTTAGGCAAACTACTGATCAGAATCACGTAGGGTTAGTTACAGAGACTGCTGGCCAGAGACCAGGGAAGATGCAGTAAGAGCCCCAGCTGGAGGCATTCTTTAGTCTGTCTGTCTGTTTGTGTATTAGTTCATTTATTCAGCACAATCAACTGAGATCCTACTGTGTGTTCTGGGCATGAGGAATACAGCAGAGAACACAAGAGATAAATCCCTGCCTCATGGAGTATACATTCCAGTTAGGGAGGCTGGCAATAAACTAGTTAAACAAGTAAAATATTTAGTATGTGCTGTGCAGAAAACAAATAGGGAAGAAAGATTTGCTATGTCAGGGGAAGGATGGTAACATTTCAGAAAGACTGGTTGATAAAACCTCACTGGGAAGTTTTTTTGGATAAAAACCGGAAGGAATGATGCATTATCAAGGGGACAAGAATTTAAGCACAGATAGCAAGGGTGAAAAGTGGGAAGGGAAGAGCACGGCTTGGCGGGGAGGTGTGTGTCAGAGCCCAGTGAGAGGCGTCAGATGAAGAGTGATAGAAAATGTGAGCAGAGCAGTTATGCGTGGCGGTGGGGTATGAACTAGGAAGCCATCGGAAGTTTTGAGCAAAGGAGAACCATAGGCACAGTGTGCTTTATGGAATGAGGCTGGAGGTCAAGGGTGGGAGTAAGGAGACCTGTTAGGAAACCAGTGCAATAAACTAGGTAGTGGCTTGAGCCACAGTGGAGGCACTGTTGGTGGTGAGAAGTGGTCAAATTCTTATTATGTTTTGAAGCATTTGCTGATGGATTGGATAAGGGGAATAAGAGAAAGAGTGGAGTCCGAAGCGACTTCTTGCCCTGGGAAGTAGTGGGAATGGAAAGGATAGCACAGATGAGAGAGAACACGAGAGGAAGGAATCAAAGGCAAGGTGATTGAGGTTTTGCTAGAGGGACCCAGGAGGAGGAAGGAGGGAATTTTAAGGACAAGATGATGACTTTCATTTGGAATGGAATTTTTCATTCTTTTGTTTTTAAAGCATGTTTTATTGATTATGCTATTATAGTTGCCCCATTTTTTTCTTCCCTTTATTCTCTACCCTGCACCACCCCCCATTAGTTCATGTCCATGGGTTGTACGTACAAGTTCTTTGGCTTCTCCAAGTACCATACTGTTTTTAACCTCCCTCTGTCTAGTTTGTACCTACCAATTATGCTCCTTATTCCCTGTACCTTTCTCCCATTCCACTGATAACCTTTCTCCCATTCCCATCCCCCTCCTCCACTCCACTGATAACCCTCCATGTGATCTCTATTTCTGTGATTCTTTTCCTGTTCTAGTTGTTTACATAGTTGGTTTTTGTTTTTGTTTTTTACATTCAGTTGTTGATAGTTTTAAGTTTGTTGTCATTTTACTGTTCATATTTTTGACCATCTTCTTTTTCTTAGGTAAGTCCTTTTTTAAATATATTTTATTGATTTTATGCCATTACAGTTGTCGCATTCCCCCCCCCCCTTCATTCCCCTCCACCCTGCACACCCCCTCCCACCCACATTCCGGCCCTTTAGTTCATGTCCATGTGTCATAAGTTCTTCAGCTTCTACATTTCCCATACTATTCTTGCCCTTCCCTCTGTCTATTTTCTCCCCACTGTCTATGCTATTTGTTCTCTGTACCTTCTCCCCCCTTTTTCTTCTCCCACTCGCCTGTTGCTAACCCTCCATGTGATCTCCATTTCTATGGCTCTGCTCCTGATCTAGCTGTCCTCTTAGTTTGCTTTTGTTTTAGGTGTGGTTGTTAATAACTGTGAGTTTACCGTCCTTTCACTGTTCATATTTTTGTCTTCTTTTTCTTAGATAAGTCCCTTTAACATTTCATGTAATAAGGGCTTGGTGATGATAAACTCCTTGAACTTGACCTTCTCTGAGAAGCACTTTATCTGCCCTTCCATTCTAAAGGAAAGCTTTACTGGATAGAGCAATCTTGGATGCAGGTGTTTGGCTTTCATGAGTTGAAATACTTCTTTCCAGCCCCTTCTTGCCTATAAGGTCTCTTTTGAGAAATCAGCTGACAGTCTGATGGGTACTCCTTTGTAGGTGACTGTCCCCTTATATCTTGCTGATTCTGGGATTCCCTCCTTCATTTTGATCTTGGCTAATGTAATTATGATGTGCCTTGGTGTGTTCCTCCTTGGGTCCAGCTTCTTTGGGACTCTCTGAGCCTCCTGGATTTCCTGGAAGTCTATTTCCTTTGCCAGATTGGGGAAGTTCTTTCTTATTATTTGTTCAAATAAGTTTTCCACTTGTCGCTCTTCCTCTTCCTTTTCTGGTACCCCTATAATTTGGATGTTGGAACGTTTAAAGATGTCCTTAAGGTTCCTGAGCCTCTCTTCATTTTTTTTGAATTCCTATTTCTTCATTCTGTTCTGGTTGGATGATTTTTTTTCCCCTTCTCCTCCAAGTTGTTTATTTAAGTCCCAGTTTTCTTCCCTTCACTGTTGGTTACCTTTCTATTTTTCTTTATTTCATGTTCCAAAGCCTTCACTTTTTCCTTTATTTTATGACGATACTCAACCATTTCTGTGAGCATCCTGATTACCAGTGTTTTGAACTCTGCATCTGATAGGTTGGCTATCTCTTCACCTCTTAATTTTATTTTTGGAGCTTTGATCTGCTCTTTCATTTGGGCCATATGTCCTTGCCTCGGTGTACCCTTTTAGTTGTAAGGGGTGGAGCCTTAGGTGCTCACTGTGCGATGGCGCTGTAGGTTGGGGAGGGATCAAAGAGGGAACAGTGTCACTTGGTCAGCTCTTGGCCAGCTTTCAGTCACTTGCCCCTCTACCCACGAGAAAATTGGGCCCTTCTGGTGCTGATTCCCAGGTGGGGCCAAGTGTTTCGTATTTCAAAGGGAAGACAGCAGCATGATTTGGCTTCCTGTGGAAAGCTGATGTTATTTTCTGTCCTTCTGTGTGAGGATCTAGCAGATGAGCTTCATTATTGTGTAAGAGATGCTCTTAAATTTTTCAAGCACCCACTTTTTTTGTAAACTTCCACAACTTTTAAGTTTAAACTTCAGTATAAACTTAAATTCAACAGTGCATTGTTTAAAAATGTCTATTAATATTTTTGTTAGCTTTTCTTCTGTATTGGGCCATCCATACTATTCTTTCCGTCTAGTCTCATATCCTTTCCAGATGTAAAATTCAAGGAATAATAAAGAGTTGACTCACTGTTGGTGGAGAAGGTGGTGTGAAAAAGAAATAGAGCTCATAGAGAAATGTAAACAAAGAAGGGAATAGAAGAAGTAAAATAAAGAGTTCAGAGAGATTGAATTGTTTATGAAAAAAGGATATAAATTGAATTTTCAATCCATGTGTGTTCACCGATAAAAAATGTAGGAATATTATCCCCTTAAAATGAGACTGCATTTTATGTCTATGCAGTATTTCCTTTAAGCCGTATTATTTGTAGTGCATGTACAGCCATTAAAATGAATCTGCTATGACTGGAATGTGTATCTTTGACTAGTAGGTTCAATAGACCATCCCTTTTAAGCTTCAGTCTCCATCTGACACTCAGTGCAAAGGGACAAAGACCATTAATGTGCATTTGTCCAGCACTGAAACGGCATTTAGCAGTCTGTGTTTGCCGCCCTGTTTCTTTTTGAGCTTTTTGAACTTTTGACCCAGCCTTCTGGAATAGTGTCCCTGCACCCCGGCTTCCTGTTTCATAGCTCCCGTAAGTCTCAAGTCTCGAGAATAGTGGCTTTCTGACAAGCCCTTTCCTCAGTCATAACTAGTCCTAAATACCTTCCAAATGGTGTTCTACCTCTGCAAATGTGTTATTTATTTTATGTACATTGTATCAGATGTATACATCTGATACAGTATTTTGGCAGCAGATTCAAAATGCATATATCCTAGAACTCAGTATTTGCACCTCTAGAAAATTAGCTCCCATGTAAAGCTCTACCAATTTTCAAGAACAACTGTGTTTGTGCAGCTTTGTTTGTAATAGTATGAGGTTGGATACAACCCACTGTCTTCAACCGAGGACTGGTTATGGTGACATATGTACTGGAATAGTATGCAGCTGTGAAAAGGAAATATAGTTTTGTAAGTGCTGATATTGGATAATCTCCAAAATACATACTTTAGAGTTTTATAAAAAGACAAAGGTTACTTATTATGTAACATATTATGTTTAATATCTTCCTACATAGAAAAAAGTGGAAGGATATATGTGCCATTGTTTGGCAAGGACTGTCTCTGAAGGAAACCATTACCATGGCTTGTTTCTGGGGAACTAGATGTCTAGATGGAAAGGAGATATACTTTTTACGTTAAACTCTTTCCTACTCTTGGGAATATGTTTCACTGTGTGCAAATATATTATTTTTTGACAGAGAACACCAGTTAAGTAAAATAATTAGAGATTCAGTAATAACAGGAGGAAAAGCAAGAAATACAAGATACATAAATTTCCCTAGTACAGAAATGTAAACCTTTTGATGCAAAAATGAACAAGTGGTAGATTTAAGAACTAAGATTCTTCCCTGTAAAATACTTAAGGTTCATATTCAATGTATTGAATCTAGATCAATATTTTTTGGAAGTATGGTCCATAAACTACCTGCTTATTAGAAATACAGATCCTTGGGCCTCACTCCAGTCCTACTCCATCAGACTCTGGATTGAATCCCAGAATCAAGAATTTGAACAGGTTCCTCAAAGGAGAAAACCCACAGTCTTACCCAATTGTTGCATCTGACTCAAAATCCAGAATTTCTGGGTTCCGTTCCGTCTTCACGGCTCTCTGGGACTGTTTCTTTGATTGTTCTTTGCAGCTTTGGCTTTGCCCTCTGGAAGGCTCTTTGTTGGTCCCATGTTCTCAGTGGCCACGTCTGTGAGTGAATGTTGGGGGAAATGCTCCTTGCGAGGGCTGCACAGTGTTTGCAGTTCACTGTCAGCCCGGTGCTGATTTGGGGACCTAGGATTGCTTTAGGGAGCAGCAGTCTTAAACTTCTCTAGAACCGTTTAGTAATGTTTTCCCTCCAGAAAGGATTGCAGCCGTGTAGACACCTTGATTTTAGACCAGTGAGACCCCTGTTGCACTATTTATTTATAGAACTGTACTATAATAAATGTGCATTGTTTTAAGTCTGCTAAGTTCGTGGTACTCTGTTATAAGAGCAGTGGAAAATTAGTGCACCGAGTTATGTGTGTGTATATATATTTCAGTGATACTGCTGGTGCGGCAGGTCCTGTCAGCCACTACTGATGGAAATGAAAATTACTACAAACCCTTTTGAAAAACAATTTGGGAGTAGGTTCTATGAGGCCTAAATGTTCGTGCCTTCACTTCATTGACCTTAAAGAAATAATTGGGAAAGTGGCAAGTATTTTACATGTAAAGGTGGTCACATCATCATTATTAATATTAGCAAATATTAGAAAAATGCTTAGCGCTGGCTGGTGTGGTGAACGAAAGGGTCGCCAGTTCGATTCCCAGTCAGGGCACATGCCCGGGTTGCGGGCCTTGTCCTCAGTGCAGGGAGCGGGTAGCACGAGAAGCAACCACACATTGATGTTTCTCTCCTCTTTCTCCCTCCCTTCCCCTCTCTAAAAATAAATAAATAAAATCTTTTAAAAAATGCTTAAATGGGTTTTTATACATATACATAATAGACTATCATGGAGCCATTAACAATTATGATTATAAATTATAAAAAATCTTTAATGAAATGATAAAATCTTTATGACAGACTGTAAAGTTAAAAGACTTGGTGCATAAAACTGTATATTGTGTGTCATATCTGTGGTTACCTATGCTTAAGTATTGATTGAGAGATTCATTGGGGAAAAAGTGGAAGGAAGAATGACTAAACCAAAATATTAGTAGTGGCAGTCTGAGTTATTTAATTGAATTATTGAATATATTCCATTTTTCTTCGCTTTGTACTTCTCTACTATGAAAATACCGTATTTTTAGGATTATAAGATGCACCTAGGTTTTAGAGGAGAAAAATAGGAAAAAAAATTGAAGCAAAAAATGTGGGAAAAAATTTAATAACCTATGACCCCGCTCCACTGCTGGCCCCCCCATCCCCACCCCCACACACACAGCGAGCCAGGTAAGCCACATTCGGCCTATGAGATACAACCCCCTTTTCCTCTGGAACGGAGGAGGGGCGTGCATCTTATAGTCTGAAAAAATATATACTTTTTAAAAAGATTTTATTTATTTATCATTAGAGGGGAAGGGAAGGAGAGAGGGAGAGAAATATCAATGTATGGTTGCCTCTTGTGTGTCCCCCACTGGGAACTGGCCTGCAACCCAGGCATGTGCCCTGACTGGGAATTGAACCATGATCCTTTGGTTCACAGGCCCGTGCTCAATCCACTGAGCTACACCAGCCAGGGCCTTTTTTTTTTTCCTGAGGTTTTTTCTAGTATATGTACTTTTTTCTTTTAAATTCTTGTTCACTTTTAAGCTAAGAGTTCAAAATAAAAGTTAGAAGACAAGAAAAGTGTTATAAGATAAAGCCAGGGGAGGTAGACACCTCAGATCAGCTCATTTCCCTCTGTACCTTGCCAAGAGATTAATGCATTTGGCCTTAATAAAAACCTGGTGAGGTAGATAAAGTACTTTTGAAGAAAAGGATTACATGGTTAATAAGTTTAGCTAAGACTAGAAGCTGAGTCTTCTGATACCTAATCCAATATTCTTTCACTGTTTTTTATGTACTTTCTGTAACTGTTAGTTATTATTATAAGCTTCTTTAGGGCCAAGACTGTTACATTCGTCTTTATATATATTCCCTTTAGTGTTTAGCTGCAGGCACCTTGACAATAATAGATACTCAGTAAATATTTTAATTGAAATATAATTGGCCAAAATCATTAAGAATACGAAAATGAAATAGATTTTTATGAAAGAAAACTGGGGCTATTATGACAGTGTTTAGAAGGCTCATTTGCTTCCCGCCATCATCTCTATTTCTCCCTTCCTATCTTCCTTTTTCCTGTAATTAATATATAACAACTCTGACCACTTCTATTGCCCTATTTTTTCTTGGGCTCCTTCTTTTTAAAAAGTTCTATTTCCAGCACTTTTGCTATTTTCAATATCCAGGAAATTCTGGATATTGAAAATAGCAAAAGTGCTAGAAATAACATGAGTTTATTCTAATGTAGATGATTAGGAATTGGGAAAAAATTTGTGAACCACTGGCATATTGAGCCTTAGAGGCAAGTATTTTTATAGATTCTAAGTTATTTCATATTAAAAATACATAGAATTTAAGTTAAAATGCAGTACTTACACTAAGGAAGTATCTGCTAAGTTTCTAAGAGGCCAACTCTCCAAGGTTATCACCAATGCTAGTCGTAATAAACTGAAAGTTGATAAAGTAGGTTTATGCACAGAATAAAAATATGCTAGCTACAGTATGCCTTTGGATCCAAGAACCTAAGGTTATCTTCACAATCAGTTGTTATTATTGTTATTATTATTATTATGAGCAGAGAACCTTCAGAATGAGACCAGGTGGAAAAGTAGGGCAATTCATGGGCTGATGGAATCACTTCCAATGTTACTTACAGTCCTGGCTTAGCCATCAGCTTGTTGTGTGACCTTGGAGCTCCCCCAGTACTTTAAGAGGTAGGAAAGTTACAAAATTATGAGTGTGGTTTTAAATATGTTAATAACCTCTCTGGAACTCAATTTTTATATCATAAAATGAGAAGGGGGGGTTATCTGGGTGAGGTTTCAGGTCATGTCAGCTATAAAAATTCTAATGTTAAAGCATCATATTATTCTAAATAGCAAATACATTAGAAATGATAGGTATCTGTTCCAGGATGTCAGAAAGCAAAAGGTTAGGATACCAGAATGTCATTAAATACAAACTGAAATGTCGAGTACATTAGAAAATGTGAACTGTAGGTCTTCAGTTTGAACTTTAGCTATTGGCTTTTGTTTGAGAAGCTGTGGTATATTGAATAACTTGAAAAGGAATGAAGCTGTGTACAAATGCCATACTGCATGCCACTGAGGCCTTAGCCTCTCCGAAGCAGAAGGTGTGCAGGGCAAGGGCAGGACTTGGTGAGGCTTTTTTGGTGTCCCCCTGGCCTACCGCAGGCCAGCAAACCTCAGCAATACCGACACTGGTGGGCAGTTCTCAGCCTTCCGAGTCTCTGCCATCTAGTTCTGCAGATGCTAGAGAAACTTACAGATTTTATTATTTTATTTTATTTTATTTTTATTTTTTAAATACAGTAGCTTACAAATTTTATTTTATTTTTTTAGGTTTTATTTATTTATTGTTAGAGAGGGGAAGAGAGGGAGAAAGAGAAGAAGAGAAACATCAGTGTGTGGTCACCTCCCACGTGGCCTCCACTAGGGACCAGGCTGCACCCAGGCATGTGCCCTGACTGGGAATCGAACTGGTGACCCTTTGTTTTGCAGCAGGTGCTCAATCCACTGAGCTATACCAGCCAGGCAGAATTATAAGTTTTTAAATATAGATCTTTAATCTTCTTCTCAGTCTCTGTGGAAATTCCCCTACCTCCTATCGGTTTCTCCACCTGGCCGATGGGCATGGCACAAACCAGGCTTTGGACGTAGACAGAAGCTAGGTAAGAGAAAACAGGAGAAAAGAAAAAAGACCTGAGAGAGAAAGGAAGAAAAGGGGAGAGGGTGGGAGACAGGGAAAAGGAGTAAGTTTAGGAATCAATGAGGGGAGACTGGGATGATCTGTCACAGCTTGACCCGCAAAGGTCAGGGTTGCTATCCCCTAACTGTGGATATACACCCATCTTTATCAGGCATGAAGTTTCAAATGAGGAAGCAAGAGTAAGACCCCTTGGCCCTGGCCGGGCAGCCCAGTTGGATGGAGCATTGTCCCAATACACCCAGGTTGTGGATTCGATCGCTGGTCGTTGAACATGCAAAAATCAACCAATGAGTGCACAAAGAAGTGGAACAACAAATTGATGTTTCCTTCTCTTTCCCTTTCTCTCTCCTGCCCTCCCTCCTGTACACCCTCCCTTTCTTCCTCTCTCCTTCTCCTACCCTGTCTTTCTCTCTTAGGTCAATAAATAAATTTTTAAAAAGAATTAGACCCCTTGCATTAATTAGTCAGTGTCCAGAGAACTCCCTTTCTGCTACAGAGCTTATTGCCCAGGAGACAAAACTGCCTTCGCACACTCTTCTTAGCTTCTTCCACCTTTCCCAGGTCCACTGGGCTTGAGACAGCACTAAAGTGTTGGCCTCACCACTCTCAATGTCTTTTTTTAAAGGCTTTATTTTCAAAATACTTGTTAAACACCTTATTTTCATATTGCTAAATTTAAACTCTTTATAAGTGGAACCAGTGCGATGCGTGTGTTAGATAAGTGAGATTTTTTTATTTTTTAAATGTATTTTATTGATTATGCTATTACAGTTGTCCCATTTTCCCATCTTTATCCTCCTCTGCCTTGCGCACTTCCTCCCACCCACATTCCCCCACTTTAGTTCATGTCCATGGGTCATACATATAAGTTCTTTGACTTCTACATTTCTTATATTATTCTTATTCTCTCCCTGTCTATTTTCTACCTACCATTTATGCTACTTATTCTCTGTACATTTTCCCCTCTCTCCCCCTCACCCCCCGATAGCACTACATATGATCTCCATTTCTGTGATTCTGTTCCTGTTCTAGTTGTTTGCTTAGTTTGTTTTTGTTTTAGATGTAGTTGTTAATAAGTGTGAGTTTGCTGTCATTTTACTGCTCATATTTTTTATCTTCTTTTTCTTAGATAAGTCTCTTTAACATTTCATGTAATAAGGGCTTGGTGAGGATGAACTCCTTTAACTTGACTTTATCTGGGAAGCACTTTATCTGCCCTTCCATTCTAAATGAAAGCTTTGCTGGATATAGTAATCTTGGATATAGGTTCTTGCCTTTCATGACTTGAAATACTTCTTTCCAGCCCCTTTTTGCCTGCAAAATTTCTTTTGAGAAATCAGCTGATAGTCTAATGGGCATTCCTTTGTAGATAACTGTGTCCTTTTTTCTTGCTGCTTTTGAGATTCTCTCCTAATTTTTAGTATTAGGCAATGTAGTAATGTTGTGCCTTGGTGTGTGTTTCCTTGCGTCCAGCTTCTTTGGAACTCTCTGAGCTTCCTGGAAGTCTATTTCCTTTGCCAGATTGTCCTTCCTTATTTATTCAGATAAGTTTTCAGTTTCTTGCTCCTCCTCTTCATCTGAATTGCCTGTATGATTCAGATGTCAGAACGTTTAAAGTTGTCCCCTAGGTTCCTAAGCCTCTCTTCATACTGTTGAATTCTTATTTCTTCATTCTGTTCTGGTTGAATGTTTATTTCTTTCTTCTGGTCCAAACCGTTGATTTGAGTCCTGGTTTCCTTCCCTTCACTCTTGGTTCCCTGTGCATTTTCCTTTAATTCACTTTTCATATCCTTCATTTTTTCCTGTATTTTGCAACCATACTCAACCATTTCTGTGAGCATCCTGATTACCAGTGTTTTGAATTCTGCATCTGATAGGTTGGCTAGCTCTCCATCACTTAGTTGTATTTTTTTCTGGAGCTTTGGTTTGTTCTTTCATTTGGGTCATTGTTTTTGTCTCAGCACGGGTGAAGCCTTAGGTATTTGCCAAGGTGAGGCAACCCGTGTTGCTGCGTTATGGTGCTCAATGAGGGGACATGATCCAAAAGGGAACCAGGCCTCTTGCGGGGCTCTTGGCAGGCTTTCAGTCACTTCCCCCACTTCCCACAAGCAAACTGGGCACTTCTGGTGCTGATTTCCTTGTGGGTGGGTTTGTGTACATTCTAGGACCCTGAGAATCTCCCCAAGGAACTCTCCTGTGAGGCTGGGATTTTCTCCCACCGCCTCAACCCCCACAGGAGTTTTCAGTCAGAGGGTTTGAGGCTTTAGTACTCTGTGCTGGAACCCTGGGTTGTGTGTTCTGTCTCACTCCTCAGTTGTTCCTCCCAGTTTATCCACACATAAATGTCAGACCACCCACTCTGCCAGCAGTCACCTCACCCTGTCTACAAGCCGCCACCTTGCCATAAGTCCTCTCTGCCCTGGCTACCCATCTCCACCCCTTCTACCAGTCTGGATGAATGTTTCTTTTTTAACTCCTTGGTTGTCGAACTTCCATACAGTTCGATTTTCTGGTAGTTCTGGTTGTTTTTTGTTTTTAAATTTGTTGTGTTTCTTTTGGTTGTGCAAGGAGGCAAAGTGTATCTACCTACATCTTCATCTTGGCCAAAAGTACCAAACTGAATTTTATTTTTAAATATGTTTCTACAAACAATTATAAAATAGAAGTAGTTAATGATAGATGACAGAAAATAGTGTCAGGCAGACATAAATATCTTGTTAATACAGGTTGGTGTTAAATTATGTTCACTAGGACAGCAGGTGCTTATCACCAGGTATACTGGTGACTGCCAGGTCCCGAAGGACGCGGGGGTACAAGTGTGAGAAGGAGCAGGACTATGTGCTGAAAAACTTAGATACTGGTAAGACAAGACTGGGCTTCCCTGCCAGGTTACCTATGAATTCACAGGGTAAGTCCAAGATCCCACAGGTCCCAGTTTTCCTGATAAGCTCATTTGTGAGGAGAGTGCTATGTATGATGACTTTGATACAAAAAGCACATAATTACTTAAATTAGAGTAATTTTAAGGTCCAAACCAGCATGTTTTAGTTCCTGAGATGACTATTCAGTATGATAATACATATGTTCTAGTTTTACCCCCCCTGTTCAGTGACTTAGAAATGCCCCTGGTATCATACCTGCTTTTAGTTTCTACTTTACCTAGTGTACCACATTGTAGAGAGAAATACTCTGATCTGAGACTTAAGTAAACTGGACTCGAATGATCCTTCCATTATTATAAGCTCACGTGTTCTCAGTGTTGGGTTTGCTATTTGAAAAATAGTCTATTCCTGATTCTGCAGAGTGGGTACCAAATGTTAAGCCATGGCAACAATTTGAGTTTTAACCTTAACTATCAGGATTCCTACTGTTGTGTCCTGTTTTTGTTTGGTATTGTCCTTTTTTTTGGACCATAAAGTTTATTTTTTTACGTTAATTGATTTTATTTTTTAATATTTTTTATTGATTATGCCATTAAAGTTGTCCCATTCCCCCACTTCACTCCCCTCCACCCTGCACACCCCTCCCACACCATCCCCCCCTTTAGTTTATGTCCATGTGTCTTAAGTTCTTTCAATTTTGTATTTCCCATAGTATTCCTGCCCTCCCCCCTATTTTCCATCTACCATCTATGCTACTTATTCTCTATACCTTCTCCCTCCTTTTCCTCCTCCCACTCCCCTATTGCTAACCCTCCATGTGATCTCTATTTCTGTGTTTCCGCCCCCGATCTAGCTGTCATCTTAGCTTGCTTTTGTTTTAGGTGTGGTTGTTAATAACTGTGAGTTTGCAGTCCTTTCACTGTTCATATTTTTTATCTTCTTTTTCTTAGATAAGTCCCTTTAACATTTCATATAATAAGGGCTTGGTCATGATGAACTTGAATTTGACCTTATCTGAGAAGCACTTTATCTGCCCTTCCATTCTAAATGAAAACTTTGCTGGATAGAGCAATCCAGCAAAGGTTTGTACGTCTTGGTTGTACGTCTTTGGATTTCATGACTTGGAATACTTCTTTCCAGCCCCTTCTTGCCTGTAAGGTCTCTTTTGAGAGATCCACTGACAGTCTGATGGGCACTCCTTTGTAGGTGACTGGCCCCTTATCTCTTGCTGCTTCTAGGATTCTCTCCTTCATTTTAATCTTGGCTAATGTAATTATGATGTGCCTTGGTGTGTTCCTTCTTGGGTCCAACTTCTTTGGGACTCTCTGAGCTTCCTGGATTTCCTGGAAGTCTATTTCCTTTGGCAGACTGGGAAGTTCTCCTTTATTATTTGCTCAAATAAGTTTTCCTCTTCCCCTACTGGTACCCCTATAATTCGGACATTGGAACATTTAAAGATGTCCTGGAGGTTCCTAAGCCTGTCCTCATTTTTTTGAATTCTTGTTTCTTCCTTCTTTTCTGTTTCGTTGTTTCTTTCTTCCTTCTGGTCCACTCCCTTGATTTGAGTCCCAGTTTCTTTTCCATCACTATTGGTTTCCTGTGCATTTCCCCTCATTTCAATCAGTTTAGCTTTCATATGTTCCTTTAATTTGTGACTAAAATCAACCAATTCTGTGAGCATCCTGATCACCAGTGTTTTGAACTGTGCATCTGAAAGGTTGGCTATTTCTTGGTCACTTAGAATAATAGGCTCTCGGGCTTTGAGCTGTTCTTGAGCCATAATGTTTGGTCTGTTCGCACCTGTTATGTATGAGGGGCGGAGCTTTAGGTATTCACCAGGGCGGGGCAACCCAGTTGCTGGGTTGTGGTGCTGTACGTGGGGGCGGGTCAGAGAGGGAAAAAAAGTGGCGCTTTGCTCCACTCTCTCTCAGATTTCTGTTCCCTCTGTGGCTTCCCACAAGGACATTGGGCCCTTTTGGTGCTGGTTCCCGGGTCTGTGGGCCCATGTACTCTCCAGGGCCCTGTGGGTCTCTCCAACGAACTCTCTGTGAGCCTGGAAGCCTCTCCCGGCCCCTCGACCCGGAGAAAGTCTTTCCAGTTGGTGCTTTCAGGCTCTAATTTCCGTCGCTGGGGCCCTAGCCTGAGCCGTCTGTCTCACTGTTCACTCCTTTGCCTCGTTTATCTGCGCATGCAAATGTGTGACCGCAGTCAGCCAGCCGCCCTGCGCCTTCGCCCTGTGCCCTCACTGGGTCTGCCCGTCACCACCTCACGCCTGGGATCCGCCAACTGCCTCCACCTCCACTCCTGGGTCGGTGGGACCCAAGAATCTTTCCTGCCCAACTGCTCTGCCGCTGACTCCGCCCCTCCTACCGGTCTGGCTGAGTGGTTCGTTGTTGTTGGACTTCCATACAGTTCAATTTTCACTGTTTTGGCTGCGTTTTTGTTCCTAAAACTTTTCTGTGTTTAAACTTAGTTGTGGGAGGGGGCACAGTGTTTCCACCTACACCTCCATCTTGGCCGGAAGTACCTGGTTTTGTCTTTTTGATAGGTTGTTTCTTCCATGTTCTCCTTCTACTCTTAACACTCTTAGGCATACTAAATATGCCCATCCTAACCCTTCTCTTTACAGATGAGATGAGTCTTTCAGGAACACCTCATTAACAGCATTGCACGTCAAAGCAGCTGCTTCTGCAGGCCATCGCGCACTGTCTGCGTGTTGCACCATCGCAAGTCGTGGTTAGGGGAGTCATGAGTAAACCACTTAATGACATTGTTTCAAGAATATTTCTATGTGAAATTGCTGCATGACAGCTGGGGATTCACTGACTTTCAGAGGAGGTATTGGGTTTACAGACACTTTAAATTGTTTTTGTCATGGAGAAAATAGTTCTTTTGTCCTCAAGAAAACAAGAAGAGTTTCAAATGTCTTTAGTTGTCTTAATTTAGTAGTGACACTTGGAGCTGTTTTGCCTTTAAATAAGTTCCCCAACATTTACAAAGATGTGAGCAGGCCTGATTAACATTTTTTACTTCCCATTTATGCTTCTACGCTGAGGCCCTACCTCTCTCTCATAGGTTTGTTTATTCCTTCCGCATTCAAAAAACCTTTAAATAGGTAGCTTAAGTTGGCAATTGTTTAAAAAGAGAATTTAACACTCACACGGTGATTAAAAAGCAAAATAAGCCAAGAAAAGTAATTATCGTGTGTGTTGTGTGCACTGTCCCTGCCCTTCCCTTTACCTGTGAGGCAGGAGAAGTGGAGTCACCTCCCTTTTCTGTCTCTGACTTTTGGACTTCCGGCTTCTTTTCTTCTCCAAGACTACTCATGAATGGGAATGTGTGTGTTGGGTGTGGAGCAGGAAATGGGGGGAAAGTGTTTGGTCAGCAAGGAGCGGGACAAATCACTGAATAGAATACTGAGAAAAGGGCAAGCGGACAGTGGAATGGCACTCCTCATCAAGCCTCGCAGTTAGTGCCAGTCAGAGACCTAGAACCAGAAGGGACCTAGTGATCCTGTGACTACTGTACCTTAACGTAACCGATGCTTAGTACCTGCTTATGTGGCTTATCTCATTTTATGGAAGAAATCGAATCCCAAAAATGCTTTACTCAGTGCCGTTCAACCAGTTAGTTGTGGACCAGGTCATCTGATTCCTCCACCAATAACCTTTTTCTTTCTTTTCTTTCTTTCTCTCTTTCTTTGTAGGCATGAAATGTGGACCCCGACTGTATTACTTGTAGGCTGGTGGCACTTGCTAGGTCTCTTTCTGAGAATGGATTTTGGAGTCAGACTTAAGTCTGCTTTGCCTGTTAGCACTTGAGCAAGTTTCTTATTCTTTCTTAGTGAAGGTCTCGCATCTCAGTAAATGGGGACAATAATAGCTCCTACATACTGTTGTTAAAACAAATGAAGCGAGGTTATTTGGAAGTATTTAGTCTGGTATGTTGCACAGATCGTAGGCCTCAGTAAATATCCGTGAAATGAATAAGAGGTAACTATTACTGTATTTAATCTCCCTCAGAGAGAGTCACCGTTCTTTACCCTTCAGGTGTGGGATATGTTTCCCTACTGTCCTAGTTTACTGCTGTTTGGCTACTGTCTGTGTAGAAAATGCCTGCTTCACCTACCTCATAGCGTTTCGATTTGTTTAATTCCAGACTGATCCATGGAGGACAGCTTTTAAACGGCCTGGCAGGTCCAACGGTAACGAATGCAGCTCCGTTCCTCTCCACAACGTGGTTTTCAGCAGATGAGCGGGCCACTGCCACAGCTATTGCATCAATGCTCAGCTATCTTGGTGGAGCATGTGCGTTTTTAGTTGGACCACTTCTTGTTCCAGCTCCCAATGGGACGTCGCCTTTTCTTGCTTCAGAGAATAGCAGGGCCCACATTCAAGATCGTATAGAGACTGTATTATATGCAGGTATTTTTGAAGTTCGTTTTCTTCCTGTTATATTTTGTCTTTTATCCCAGCATCTTCACTCTGCTTTTATGTACTAGATCACTTCTTATGAATACTTAACAGGACTAATATACACATATGTATGTATGTATGTATGTACTTTCTTTGGTACATAATATGGAGATGCCCATTTGAAACTTAACCTTTCTAGGAAGTTATTAAGTTTCAAATGTGTTATTGCTACATGGAAGGTTATTTCTTGACTTTACTTTTCCCATCCACTTACAGTTAAGTTCTGTGTAACATATTGTCTAATGCCTTTTCTAGATATCTTACCGGTATATAAAACTAAACAGCACTACCAACAGTAGGTGTTAAACCATTTTCTCCCTTACAGTTTCCCCTTTATTAGCCATGTTCTGTAATCTAATAAACCCACGTCACCCACAATTTATTCTTTCCTTCATTTCCTACTCTCTGTATGTCTAGTCTATGAATAAGGGATAATGATCCTTCTAAAACCTTCTTAGATCCTTTTTCTTTATTTCTAGAGCCATAGTCCACTCTTACATTACAGTCTCTTACAGATCTCCTTAAATACATTCCTTTCCCCATACACCTGTTTATTATTTCCTTCTGCATTGAGAAATGTTTTTGCATGTTGACTCTATACCAAGCACTGTGCCAAGTACCAGAAATTGGTGAGATCACTAATGAGATCATTATAATACAAATAGACATTTACAGAGTTTGGAAGGCCTAAGCAGCCTGAGTTTGGAAAGAATTTAAGGAGTTGGGGAAGGTTTCACCAAGATTGTCATAAATAAAATTAAGAATTTCATAGGAGTTCACTAAATGTTTAAGTGAGTTAGAGTGTTGTGTACAGAAGGAACAGCAACCGCAAAGTCAGAGAAACTGGAGAGAGCTCAGTATGTCTTGGATCTGCATGTCATTTGGTAAGGCTATGTTAGAGTAAATATGTGTGTTTGGATGTAGGCGGCAAGTGGCATAACATAAGGCTGGAGAGATAAGGGACCAGGTTATAATAAACTTTGTATTGATCTATTTATTCACTTACTGGCTTAACAAATATAGTTTGATCTCCTATGGATCTGTCACTGCACCAGGCACTGAGGTGAACAGGATTCCTGTCCTTATAGGACTTAGAGTGACCCAAAGGATACAAACAGGTAAACACATGGCTGTAGAACAGGGTGGTAAGTGCTATTGCCAGAGGCCTGCAGTTGCTGTAAGTGCTCAGAGGTGGCGCAGATAACCAGGTTTTGGAGCTCAAGTAGAGCTTCCTGGAGATAAAGCGTCTAAGTTGGAACCTGAGAGATGGCAGAGTTCGCCAAGTACAAAGGTTGGGAGGAAGAATGTGTTAGGCAGAGAGAACCATGGAGGAGAAGCCCAGTAAGAGGAGCTGCATTGAAGCAGTCTGAAGCCCAGAGTGGCTTAGATCTGGTGAGAGTAGTGATAGATGAAGCTAGACAGGTAATAGATGAAGGTAATAGACAGGTAACAGATGCAGCTAGACAGTGATAGATGAAGGTAAGCCAGGCCGTGCAGACCTTCTAATCAGGACTGAAGGGTTTGACATTCACAACGTTGTGGACAGTGGCCGCACTCTGAAGAATTTTACTCTAGAGAGTTACATGATGAGATTTATATTTCGAAGTACAGTTTGGAGGAAATAAAAGTGAAAACAGAAGTAGTGGCAGTATAACCCTCCTGTAGACACCTTACCCCTTTTAAAGAAAAAAATAGTGAAATGTAAAAGTGAGTAAGTAGATCAAACTTAAAGCAGGTAAAACAAATTTTTATTTTTATTTTGGTTATATCATTTTTAATTGAACATTTAAACAGTGATTGAGTCTTTAAATGACTGCATTTTAGGCACTTTTTGCTATAACAGATAACCCTACTCAAAGCTTCACAGTTATTCATTGCTTTTATATTCGCCAATCTGCATTCCTGAAATATTGCCCCATAAACCTTCATTCCATTAAAAATATTTGCTAGAACTGCTACCTTAAAACATTAATGAATCTTAAACTGAACTATTCCAGATAAAGGCATCACGAGTAAACCACAGATGAATAGACCAGTATCTCTGAGGAATGTAGATCCATGGTCCTAAAAAAATACTGGCAAACCAAATCCAGCAACGTATGAAAGGGATTACACACCATAACAATATAGGATTTATTCCTGTAATGCAAAGTTGATCAAACATTCGAAACTCACCGATAGGATATGCCGTATCAATCGAATAAAGGAGAAAAACCATGTGATCATCTTAATAGATGAGCAAAAAAGCATTTGACAAATCCTACACCCTTTCAAGATAAAAAAAAAACACCCAGAAATAAAGACATGAGCTTCCTCAACCTAATAAAGGACATACATGAAAAATCTACAAATAAAATCATGGTTATTGGTCAAAGATTGAATGCATTACTCCCCACCCCCTGAGATCAGGAACAAAGCAAGGATGTCCACTCTTTGCCATATCTGCTTAACATTATACTGGAGGTTCTAGCCAGGATCACTGAGAGATCAGTGATCTGATCATTTTCTAAGTAAGAAAATGAAATAAAAGGCATTTTGAATTGGAAAGGAAGAAGTAAGGCTATCTCAGTTGAAAATGGCATCATCTTGAATATAGAAAATTCTCTGTAATCCATTAAAAACATATTAGATCTAAAAAAGAAGTTTAAGCCCTGACCATGAGGCTCAGTTGGTGGGGCATCGTCCCACAATGTTACAGGTCACTGGTTCCATTTCCACAGTCAGAGCACAGGCTCGGGTTGCAGGTTTGGTTCCTGCTTGGGGTGCATACAAGAGGCAGCAGATTGATGTTTCTCTCTCACATCAATGCTTCTCTCCCTCTCTTCCCTTCTTCCTAAACATAAATAAATAAAATATTAAAAATTAAAAGGGTCCTGAAAACAGGACCCTAATTAACAAAGCAAATGAGCAGAATAGAACCAGAGGTATGGAAACAAGGAACAGACTGACAGTGACCAGAGGGAAGGTGGGAGGGGGAGAAGGGGCTGGTCAAGGAGCATGTGCGGATGACCCACGGACATGGACAACAGGGTGAGGAGTGACTGTGGGGCCACTGCAGGGGGGCGGAAATTGGGACAACTGTAGTAGAAACACAATAAAATTAAAATAAAAACAAGTTTAGTAAGAATGAACAAGTTTATCCTAAAAGAAGTTTTAGGATGCAAAATTAATATATCAAAATCAATTGGATTTTTATACATTAGCAACGGGCAACCCAAACATGAAATAAGGAAAATGATGTAATTTGTAATAGCCTCAAAAAGAGTAAAATATTTAGGAATAAGTTTAACAAAATAAGTATAAAACTTGCTCTCTGAAGACTATAAAACACTGTTGGAAGGAATTAAAGAAGACCTAGAGAAATGGAAAGACATCCCATGTTTAAGTGATGGAAAATTTAATATTGTGAAGGTGCTAATATCCTCAAAATGATCTACAAATTCAGAGCAATTCCACTTAATATTTAGCTGCCTTTGTTGCAGAAATTGTCAAGCTAATTCTGAAACATACAGAAATGCAAGGGACCCAAAATAGCCAAAACAATCTTGAAAACGAACAAAGTTGGAAAACTCACACTTCGCAATTTCAAAAATTACTACAAAGCTACACTAATCAAAACAGCATTGTACTGGCATAAGGATAAATGTATAAGTCAATGGAATAGAAGTGAATTCCAAAAAATAAACTATTGCATTTATCGTCAATTGCAATTAGCACAACAGTGCTAAGACAATTCAGTGGGGGAAAAACAGTCTTTTCAGTAAATAGTACTGGAATAACTGGATGTCCACGTGCAAAAGAATCCATTCTAACCCCTTCGTTACACCATACACAAAATGAACTCAAAATGGATTGTAAACTTAAATGTGAAAGCTAAAAGTGTAAACTCTTAGAAGAAAACATAGGAGTAAATCTTCATGACTTTGTTATAGGCAAAGCCTTTTTGTAAAGGACACTACAAGTGCAAACGACAAAAGAAAAATATGTAAATTGGATTATATCAAAATTAAAACCTGTGTGCTTCAAAGAGCACCATCGACAAAGTAAAAAGACAGACCACAGAGTAAGAGAAAATAATTGCAAATTGTATATCTGATAAGGGACTTTAATCCAGAATATATTTTGAAAAATTTACAATTCTGCCTGGCTGGTTTAGTTCAGTGGATTGAGCACGGGCTGCAAACCAGAGGATCACCAGTTTGATTCCCAGTCAGGGCACATGCCTGGGTTGTGGGCCAGGCCCCCACTGGGGGCCACGTGAGAGGCAACCACACATTGATGTTTCTCTCCCTCTCTTTCTCCCTTCCCCTCTCTCTAAAAATAAATAAATAAAATCTTTAAAAAAACCCCAACAACTTGCAATTCAGTAACAGAAAGACGAACAGCCCAAATAAAAAATGGGCAAAGAACAGAATAGATATTTCTCCAAAGAAGATATACAAATGGCCAATAAGCACATGAAAAAAGTGCTTACTGTTTTTGGTCATTAGGGAAATGCAAATGAAAACCATAATAGATAAAATTCCAACCCAGGAGAATGGCTATAATCAATAACATGGAAAATAAGTGTTGGTGAGAGAGTGCAGAAATTATACATTGGAACCCTCATGCATTGCTGGTAGCAATATAAAATGCCACTTTGGAAAGATTTTGGCATTTCTTCAAAATGTTAAACATAGTTGCCATATAAGCCAGCAATTTTATTTCTAGATATATACCCAAGTGAGATGAAAGCACATCTATTTATGCAATAATTTGTACATGGATGTTCATAGTAGCATCATTCATAATAGCCTAAAAGTAGAAACAACCCAAATGCATCATCGAGTTTAGCTAGTGCTAAAAGTTCCCTCATGGGCAGTATTGGGAGTCAAAAGCCTTATGACAGCCTGGGCTGGGTGGCTCAGTTGGTTGACACACCATCCCGTAAACCAAAAGGTTGGGAGTTCAGTTCCTGGTCAGAGCACATACCTAGGTTGCAAATTCAGGCTCTAGTTGTGCTTATGAGAGCAACCAATAGATGTTTCTCTCTCTCTCCCTTCCTCTCTCTCTCTCTAAAATCAATAAACACATTAAAATATACATATATTTTTAAAGCCTGTGACACACAGATGGGGAAACCAGGCGCTAAATGTTTGTGCAACTTGTCCAAGTCTTCTGCTCCCTCTCCTCAGAAGTGTTTGGAACGAATTTAACAGTGGAAGGGAGGAAGAAGGATCCAGAGTGGTGCTCGGGTTTTCTGGCCCTTTCCTTCTTTTTATTCTCCCCAGCTGCTGACTGGTGCTGTGGGTATTTTTGTCCTGAGGAAAAGTCACTGTGTTTTTTTTTTATGTATTTTATTGATGATGCCACTACAGTTGTCCCATTCCCCCCTTCATTCCCCTCCACCCTGCACACCCCTCCCCCACCACTCCCCCCCCCTTTAGCTTATGACCACGTGTCTCAAGTTCTTTAGATTCTATATTTCTCCTACTATTCTTGCCCTCCCCCTGTCTATTTTCTACCTACTGTCTATGCTACTTACTCTCTGTACCTTCTCCCCCCTTCTCCTCCTCCCACTCCCCTGTTGCTAATCCTCCATGTGATCTCCATTTCTATGGTTCCACTCCTGATGTAGCTGTCCTCTTAGTTTGCTTTTGTTTTAGGTGTGGTTGTTAATAACTGTGAGTTTGCTGTCCTCACACTGTTCATATTTTTTATCTTCTTTTTCTTAGATAAGTCCCTTTAACATTTCATGTAATAAGGGCTTGGTGATGATGAACCCCTTGAATTTGACCTTATCTGAGAAGCACTTTATCTGCCCTTCCATTGTAAATGAAAGCTTTGCTGGATAGAGCAATCTTGAATGTAGGTCCTTGTCTTTCATGAGTTGGAATACTTCTTTCCAGCCCCTTCTTGCCTGTAAGGTCTCTTTTGAGAGATCTGCTGACAGTCTGATGGGCACTCCTTTGTTTTATAACTAGGTTGAGTATCCTCCTTTCCTACTCGATAGGAGTTCATGTCCCACCCTCCCAGCTGAACTTCCTGGAAGCACTTTGCAAGTGTTCTCCTAGTTACCAGGCACCTCTGTGCTCACTCAAGATCTGCCAGGCCCCAGGCTAGTTTGGGAACAGGACCAGGCGCTCAGGGGTGAGGCCCCTGCTTGGGAAGAACTCACGCACCTTTGAAAAGGATGCTGAAGCAATGCTCATTGTTGCATTCACCAACCGCGAGAACAAATGTCGGAGACTTTCAGGGTTCCAAAGATGTTACTTTATTGGCCAAGTTTAACCTGCCCAGGGGCGAACTCTCCAAAGTGTCCGGAGACACGGTACCGCAAGGGCTGCAAATGAGAGTCGCGCCAAACGCTTACAGGCTTAGGGTTTTAAGGAGGCGCACAAGCAAGCTGGATACAGAAGCAGATGTGGCGGTTAGTGGTTGGCTCAGGGGCACAATAGGGTTACTGATTATTGGTGAGTTAACTCGTGCACTGGCTCGTGCTCCTTTACTTGATTGGTCAATTGAGCTTGTGCACAGGAGGGGTAAAATTTCCCTCCCTAGTAACTGTCCAGATGGCTATCTGCCTGACTAACCTTGTTGCTCTTACACCACATCCTGGAACACACCCTGCTCTTCGGGCGTGTCCCGGAGCCTCTTTGTGTTAGTTAGTAAAACACCTTTTGCTTCCTTACAGCTATGTTCTGGCTAGTTCCCCTTTGCCCTCAACACTCAGGACATCATTNTGTAAGGTCTCTTTTGAGAAATCCGCTGACAGTCTGATGGGCACTCCTTTGTTTTATAACTAGGTTGAGTATCCTCCTTTCTTACTCGATAGGAGTTCAGGTCCCACCCTCCCAGCTGAACTTCCTGGAAGCACTTTGCAAGTGTCCTCCCAGTTCCCAGACACCTCTGTGCTCACCCAAGATCTGCCAGGCCCCAGGCGAGTCTGGGAACAGGACCAGGCGCTCAGGGGTGAGGCCCCTGCTTGGGAAGAATGAAAAGGATGCTGAAGCAATGCTCATCTATCCTGCCTCCATAGGAGAGATAATTTTGGAAGAGCCCTTGTTATTTTTCTACAATATTTATGCTCATGTTCTAAGCCTGATGTGAAAGCCTGTGTACAATGGCCCAAACCCTCCTGAGAATCCACAAGAACAAATCATACTGGCACCGAAAGCAGGGGAACTTCACCTGATGGACTTGCTCTGCAAATTGCCTGTATTTGAATTAATTCCACCTCAAACCTTTTTGCCCCTTCTGCCCTATTCCTCTAAATAAACAACAGTTAAGCTAACAACAGGAAAAGTATGGGAAATGTGATATAGTCCATTCAGTGGAATATTATTTGGCAAAAAAAGAAGTACTGATATATGCTCCAACATGGATGAACCTTGGAAACATGCCAAGTGAGAGAAGCCAGTCACAAAAGAGCACATATTACATGATTCCATTTATAAGAAATGTCTATCATACTCAAATCCATAGATACTTTAAGTAGGTTAATGGTAACCTAGGGCTGGGATATTTGTGCAGGTAATGAATACAGAGTTTCTTTCTGGGATGATGCAAAAGTTCTGTAATTGTTTGGGTGATAGTTGCACAATTGTGGATATACAAAAAACCATTGAATTGTGTGCTTTAAATGTGTGAATTGTATGTTATGTAAATTATACCTCAAACTGTCTACCAAAATGCCAGTAAAAAAAAATGGGCAAAGAGTATGAACAAGGCAACCACAGAAGAAATACAAAGGGCCAGGAGGCATGTGGAAGATGTTCATTCGCTGTTACTAATAAATAAAAGAACTGTAAAGTAAAACAATTCATTAACTTTTGTTGCTTCTCAGATCGACAAAGAATAAAGACATTGTTTGTGATTGAGTGTCTCATAGTACATTGTACTTTCTTAGCTTGTGTATTGGGATTATCCTGCTCAAAGTGCCTCTGGAAATCACTTAGTCCAATCCCTTTATTGGCCGGGAAAGAGAAAGTGACTCATTCAAGTTCCAAAGTTAATAGCATAGGCAGGTCGATTCTACAAGGCTTCCCAACTTTTCTGCTAAATCAGGCACAGTTAACAAAAAGTGGGAATTCTAGGAGACGGAACTCTGGGGGGAATAATCAGAACACTTAGGAACTTTCTCCCCTGTGGTGCTGCCAAACTGCGATTGTTGGGATATTCATTTTAGTTCCAATTGTTTAATATTCTGCATTAGCTAGTCTTGTGTTAGTAAGTTTTGCTCTCTGTCTCTCGGTTTCTTATTTTGTATGCTTCCCTGTTCTGTTCAAATTCCCATGTAGCCTGTAAATTGAGTCTGTCCTGCATCAGAATATCCTATCGTTGACCAAACAGACTTCTCCTGTCCTGCTTTTACCAGTTTTCTCATGTTCTTTATTTTTGAGGACCGTGCTTATTAGACAGTCATCCTGGACCTATTTCACAATCTCTTACAGTTCAGTACTGTGGTTTTTAATGTGTTTTCTCCATAGCGTCACATTTGGTCACCACCTCAATCTTCTTGTCTGTTGTATCTATCACCATACTTTGTGCTTATAGTATGACTTCTTACCAATGACCTGCTGAAATTTGTACCTTTATATATTATCTTTTTCACAACACTGAGACGTTTTGGTTAGGTACTATATTTTTGTTTATCTTCACATGCCTGATGCTTAGTTGATGCTCAATAAATACTTGTTAGATAAATAATACTTGAAATATTGAACTGTTTGTGTTGCCTGGTTAACATTTTCTTTTTTCCCTCCTCCCAGAATTCGGAGTTGTCTGCTTGCTGTTTTCTGCAACTCTAGTTTATTTTCCGCCACGGCCGCCTCTTCCTCCCAGTGTCGCTGCAGCGAGCCAGCGGCTGAGTTATCGGCGGAGCTTTTGCAGATTGTTAAGGTAAATATTCTGAGAATCACTGAGTGGTTTTGACTAGCACCTTCAAAATAATTCCACCTTTTTTGAGATAATTTAAAATAGTAATTTTTCAGTAACCTATTAATCAGGTTGTAAATAATTGATAAAAAACTGATTAAATACCTTCGTATCAGAAATCTATCTTAAAAAATTGCCCAAAACAAAAACCTCTGTAATTTTTGCCTTCTCTACATACCACCTATATTATTACTTACTTAATATTTTAAAAACCATATCTTTTATTTAAATAATTTTGTTTTATGAGGAACCATATCATGTAATAGTACCTGTGAAATCATGAGTTTTATGTGTTTATCATATTTTTCCTATAAGTAAATTCTTTTTATTCATTCTGTATTTCTTAATACATATTAAAATAAACAAATGCTAGGCAAAACAAAGTAAATGAAATAAGTAATGCCTATATACCTTCAGTAGGATCATACTTTATTGCTATAATTTAAATGTAATTAGATTAAATTCTGCCCTTAAATTAGGCTCCAGTGCTGCAGTGCTGAAATCAATTCTTTAGTTTTATAGACCATCACTGGTGATCGTGGTTTGCAGTTGGGCCATTAGAACTTAGGTCTTAGCCCTGGCTGGTGTAGCTCAGTGGATTGAGGCGCGAGCGTGTGAACCAGATGATCGCGGTTCGATTCCCAGTCAGGGCACATGCCTGGGTTGCAGGCCAGTTCCTGGCAGGGGCCAGTTCCCAGCAGGGGTTGCGTGAGAAGCAACCATACATTGATGTTTCTCTTCCTCTCTCCTTCCCTTCCCCTCTAAAGATAAATAAATAAAATATTTAAAAAAACAAAAAGAACTTAGGTCTTGAACTTTTCCCTCCTGTCTTTAGTGATTCATTACCAACTCTCTCTGGTTGGTTCTTTCTTTTCTAGTGTTCCTCTCCCACCAGATGGTAAGTAAGTTCCTTGTGGTCAAGAACTATGTCTTTTTGTCATGTATAGTAGTATGGTCTAGTATAATTAAAATATGCACCACATAATAGATAATTTAAATTTTTCTAGTAGCTTCATTTAAAAAGGTAAAAATAAACAGCTAAAAATGAATTTAGTAGCATATTTTATTTAACCCATTATATCTAAAATATTACTTTAACCTGTAGCCCATATTCAAAATTATATGAGATATTATACATTCTTTTATTCATACAAAACCTTTGGGATCTTGTGTGTATTTTACACTTACAGCTTATATAAATCCAGATGCTAAATTTTCATTAGAAATACTTGGTCTGCACTTAAATTTTATTAAATTAACAACTGAGCAGGGTCTCCCATATTGCATTATTTTATTTAAAAATAAAAATAAGGGTTAGGCCCTGGCCAGGTAGTTCAGTTGGTTTGAGTGTTGTCCCAATACACCAAGGTTGCAGGTTTCATCTCCGATCAGGACACGTACAAGAGGCAACCAATGGATGCATAAAAATGTGGAACAACAAATCATTTCTCTCGCTCTCTCTCTCTCTTCCTCTCTCTTCCCTTCTCTCTCTCTCCTCGCTTCCTTTCTCTAAAAATCAATATATTTTTTAAAAAGTTAAAAATAAATACCAGCAATTTTTCAAGCTTGACACACTTCTGATATTATTTGAAAGGCCTTATATTCTACAGACAAGTTTGGGCCTTAATTGAAGATCTTTTAGTTCACCTCTGTGGAAACTTCGTATAAAATTCACTGTGTATTTGTTGAACATGTCTCTTAATATTACCCACTTATCTTAAAAATTTTTTTACACAACAGACATTGCTCTCCTGCAGCAAATTGCAATTGCCATTCATTGTGAAATTTGCAACATATTTTCTTCCAGTCTCTTACTCTTTTCTCCATAAAATATTCAAATAAGAAAATTATAATGTTGTGTCATTATGTAAAAAAATATTTAGAAATGAGGTAGTTCACTGACACCAAGATGATCACTGACAGGTTATAATACAAAAAGCAACACATACCACAACATGCATACAATATCTTTCTTACCCAGTGCAGAGTTAAAGTGAATTGTAGTTCTAGCAAAAAAATAAAGTTGTGTCTAAAATTAAAAATTAGTTCTTCAATTGCACTAGCCACACTGCAAGTGCTGACTAGCCACACTTGGCCAGTGGCTACCATGTTAGCATAGCTATGTAACATGATTCTTCAAACTTTGGTTCACACCCAAGTAAAGTAGGTTTATCACCTTTTTTTAAAGTAAAATGGAATAAAATAGAATAGATAATACTGCATCTCATGTAGTAATGATATATCTCTTGTTAGACTTTGGTTTCAGTGTGTGTATATATATATATATATATATATACACACATATATATGGGTATATACACATATACATGGGTAGGTCACAAAATAAATGTAGTTGTTACTCTGGAGTGCTATAGAGGGTCTTGGAGAACCACATCTCTATGGTACCTAGTACATTACTTTCCACTTAACAGGCAAAGAAAAAATAGTAGTTAAATTGAATTATTGTTAGTGGCAGACATTTGTGAGATGACAGGTAAAGTGATAGGTTTTTTAAAATGTTACTTAAGTTTTTTTATTACGCCAAGCCAGAGATTAGATAGCAATGGCTAAGGCTAGAGATGTAGGTTAGGGTCACAGCATGCTATTCTAATAATTTTGGAAGATGTGGGGAATGAGTGGTCATTGAAGGATCATTAATTTTAAGGTAAGGAGTTACATAAAAGATTATTCTGGTAAGAAAAAACAACTTAAAATGATCTCTCTGAACAACCTCTGTTTGCTTCTACTTGCTCTAGCATCAAGATCTTTATGCTCAGTTTAAACCATAAAGTGTAAGATCTTTCTTCTCTACTTAAAAAAAAACCCTTATTACTAATGCCCAACATCCCTTTGTCTCATCCTGTATTCGTTGGTTCGCTCTGCAGGGCTGCTTGCTTCTTTCTGCCTTTGGGCTCACCAGGGGAGTTCTTTGAGCCCACCATGCTCTGTTCCCTAGCCTGCCAATGCAGTTTTCTCTTGTCCTTCAAAGAACCCCTGATTACTTGTTACTTTCTGGATTAGTTGGAATAATTTCCTTTCTAGACCAATTATATTTTCTGGGGGGAAATAGTCAATAGTTACGTGCCAAAGTTACCACCACAATTATTTACTGTTCCTATGATGCCTGTATCTTCATGGCATTTAATCTGTGTAACCAAATGTCAACATTCTCTCCCTTTATATGTTGGTTTAAATTCTATTTTATTGATTGTGCTATTACAGTTGTCCCCATTTTTTTACCTTTGTCCTCCTCCAGCTAGCACCCCCCTCTTTCTCAGGTAATCCCCACATCTCTGTTCATGTCCAAGGTCATGAATCCAGATGACAAATCATTTCATCCATAAATATTTCAATATATGTAATATATGTTAAAAGGATAGGGACTCTTTAACATATATGTGACACCTAAAAACTTCTGAACAGTAGTTTGCTAATATCACATCAGTGTTTACATTTTCAGTTGTCTCATAAATGTCATAATTTTTTTAAGACTGTTTGAATTAGGCCCAAATTAGATTCACACAGTGCACTTGTATGAATCTATTGGTTATCATCACCTATAGGTTTCCTTTCTACCTCACTTTTTTCTTGGTTATTTATTTGTTGGGGAGCCAACTCTTTTGTCTCCAGTGTTTGGATTTTGTGGATTGCCTCTTTCTGGTATAGTTTGCCATGTGTCTCTGCCCTTTATATCGCCTATAAATTGTTAGCTAAAGCTAGGTTCCGATTCATGTTTTTGCTTTTGCTTCGGTTTTGATTTTATACAACTACTTCATACGTGATGCTTCCTTCTTCCATCAGGAGGCATATGGTGTCTGGATAATTCATTTTTGTGATATTAGCACCCTGTTTTCAAGATTGAATACAGCTAGTTCTTTGTAATCCATGGTATGAAATCATCACGTTTTATCAACCCACTCCCCCTGTGGACCCAAATTGCCTCCAATTCATTGTCACCGCAATACTGCTACAGTGACATCCTCATAGGCATCACAGTAGATCTGAGAATTTCTTTGGAAAACACACCCCACAATAGGATTGCTGGGTCATAGATATGTTGAGTCTAATTTGCCAGATATTGCTTGATTGTTCTAAAAAATGCCTGCACTTATCAGCAGGGCCTTTACCCTGTATGCCCAGCAAACACACTATTATCCATCTTTCTAGTTCTTGCTAGTCAAGTAGGTATAAAATAATATGTCTTTAATTTGCATTTCCTGGTTATTAATAAGTTTGAGACTCATCATGTAATTGTTTGCTTTTTAGGTTTTGTCTATTATAAATTCCTTTTAGTTTCTGCCCATTTATTAATAGTAGTTACTATGATATTCTTAATGATTTATATATTCTAGGTATAAATTCCTTGTTGATTTAAAACTTTTTAAAATATTTTATTTATTTATCTTTAGAGGGGAAAAGAAGGAGAGAGGAATAGAAACATCAATGTATGGTTGCTTCTCATGCATCCCCTGCTGGGAACTGGCCTGCAACCCAGGCATGTGCCCTGACGGGGAAGCGAACCTCGATCATCTGGTTCGCAGGCCCATGCTCAATCCACTGAGCTGCACCAGCCAGGGCTTGATGTAAAATTTTTAATGTTCAAATATTTATTCCCGTTCTGCCTACTAATTTTTGTCCATGAATTCCATAGTTATCAATTTTCTGGTTTTCTCTTTCTCTTTTAGGTTTTCATCCTACCCAGAATCCACCTTTGTATGTGGTATTAACTAGTGGTGCAGGGTTTCTCTGGGGGGTTTTCTCCACGAAATGAACTAGTACCATGCGCCCCAGGTTTCCTAGCCCTTTCGTGTGTAGTGCCACCTTCAGCGTATGTTGAGTTTCTGCGTCTATTTTCCTCCATCGTCCTCTTTGTTCTCGAGCCAGTCCCATACATTTTTTGTTGCTTTGGCTGTGTACGGTGGTTTGTCCTAATATCTGATAGGGCAGTGGCCTCCGTCTTCATATTTTTTTAAGGACGTGTTTGTTTTCCAAGGACTTATATTCTTCCATATAAGCTTTAAAACATAGTTCTTGAGTTTCTAAAGGATTCGGCTGAAAGTTTAACTGTGACCGTGTTGAACGTGTAGACGAGTTTGGGGTGAGTTGACAGCACTGACGGCTCTTCGCCTGCTGAGATCATCTTCTGTTCTCTCGATTGAAACTCGCTTCTTCCGCTGCTCCCCAGCCCAGGTCTTGGGCCTTTGCAGTTTGTTGCTACTTTATAGTTTAAAAGACTGTTAGTAGCTATAGTGAATAATATCTACCTTTAATTATATTTTGAAAGTTAAACTTTTGGGGGGGCGGGAAGGGGAAGGGTTGTCAAGGAACACGTATAAAGGACACATGGACAAAGCCAAAGGGGGGTAGGATGGAGGGTGGGCGGTGGGGATGGCTGGGGTCCAGGGAGGGGAGGGGTGGGGAGAAAATGGAGACAACTGTCCTTGAATGGCAATAAAAAAGAGGGAGAAAATTAAACTTTTTATTGGGAGATAATTATAGGTTCACAAACAGAAAACATGGACCCTTCCCCCAGTTTCCCCAGTGATAACACCTTACACAGCGACAGTACAGCCTCACAGCCAGGATATTGGCATTGACACGTTCAAGACACAGAACATTGTTATCGCCACCGGGATCACTCCAGCTGCCTTTGCACAGCCACACCCACTTCCCTCCCACTTACTCCCTAACCCCTGGCAAAGCTCATCGGGACTCGTTGCTATAATGTTGTCACTTCAGCAATGTTATATAACTGGAAGCACGTAGTACAAAAATTTCGGGGTTGGCTTTTTCACTCAGTGTAACTCCCTGGAGAATCATCCAGGTTTTGTGTATCAATTTTTATTTCTTTTTATTGCTGAATAGTACTCCACAGTATTCATGTACACAGTTTATTTAACTCTTGAGGGGCATCTGAGTTGTTTCTACTTTTCTTGGCTATTACAAATAAAGCTGCTATAAATTTTGTATACAGGTTTTTGTATAAACATAAGTTTTTATTTCTCTGGAGTAAATGCCCAGGAATAAATTGCTGAATTGTATGGTAATTACATATTTCATTTTTTACAAATGCCATTTCCCAGAGTGGCTGCACCATTTTTCATTACCATGAGCAGTGCACAAGTTTTCCAGTTTCTGTGCATCCTCACCAGACATTGGTGTTGTCACTGTGTTTTTATTTTAGCCATTTGATAGGTACGTAGAGGTACAATTTCTGTAGAGGACAGTTTGCGTTCTGTATTAAAGTTGCAAATGTGCATACACCGTGATGTGGCAGATGCGCTTCCAGAAACTGATTTTCCCTTGTGCTAGTGCCCACGGGTTTCACCTGTGTTCACGTGTGTTCCTTTGCCTGTAAGAGCAAAGGAATAAAATTGTATGATATAGATAAATGTGTAAACTATACATGACATAAAATATATAAAATTATATATCTATATCTCAGCAGGGGGCTGGTTAAATAAATTGTGATACACTGACATAATGGAACACTGTGCAGCTAGAAGGAAGAGTGAGGAAGCTCTCTATGTATTGACTGTAGAGGAGCTTTAAGGCTTAAGTTGAAAAAGTAAAGTTCAGCCGATGGTTGTAATATGCTATCATTTGTGTAAGAGTGGGGTGTATACATTCATATTTGTATTGGCTTGTGTACTGTGAACTATTTCTAGGAAGTTATCCGAGAAAGTGGTAACATCGGTAATTGTGGGAGGAGGGGAGTAAGGGTTACAGGGAGAGGGCTTCCCCCTGTGTTTACACCTGTTTGTTTTTGAGCCTTTTGAATTGTATTGCCTGTTAAATAATTATAAAACAAAAAATAATAGTAAGGCAAATGATAATAAAAATTAAAACTACTCTGAAAATGGTAAAACTAACAAATTACGTGTTTGGTTTTAATCATTTTTTCTCTATCTTGTTTGAAGAGAAACAGTAATTTTTTAACATTTGAGTCTTTTATTTTTCAATTATAGTTGACATAACAATATGATTTTGTTTCAGGTATACAACATAGTGATTAGACATTTATATAACTTACAAAAGTGATCACCTGATAAGTCTAGTACCCACCTAAGCAACTATAATTTGTCCTTTTAATAAGAACTTTTTGAACTGAACCTATGTACTTATTCTATGAAATAATGTTGGTAATTTATCTATGTAATAAACATTGACAATTTTAAACAATATAAACAAAAAAGACCATTCTTATAAAAGTAAAAAATTTAAAGAACTTTGAATTTATTAACAAACTGACAAATGTTTTTTATTTCTGATTCCTATGTTCCAGTTCTCAAATGACTGTTTTCATGAGTAAGAGTTTAAATTCTAGATTTTGAACCTGTAATGTTTTCTCCTACTTATCTCTTACAGCAATTTGAGATTTTTGATGATTGCTTTAGCATATGCCATACCACTTGGAGTATTTGCTGGCTGGTCTGGAGTTCTGGACTTAATTTTAACACCGGTGCATGTCAGCCAAGTAAGCATTTTATTTCTTTTTATGTTGTGGGTGTCTTACGTGTTCTTGGTTTCGGCTCCAAGGCCTGGGTAAAACATCATTCTATACCATTGTTGCAAAAGCAAGGTCCGTATGAAATAGTTATAAACAACATTGATTTTCTTCCTGGATTTTGTTAAGTCACAAATTTCACATCTATTTGGGTGTTATTAATGATGCTAATATACAGAAAAATAAGGAAAAAAACTTAGTTTTATTGGCTCCATTTTTTTCTTACTTTATATTTTGTAAATATTAAGATCCCATCATAGAATATATGGCTAGTCCTCCATCTAAGTTCTTACTGTCTTTCCAGTCTCAGGATGAAAATACCTCATGTCTTTCAAAATAGCCTTTTCACCTGTATTCTCGATGCTGTTCATTCCTTCCCCTTGCCTCCAGATAGCGTGATGGAAAGGGGTAGAGACTTAGGGGGGCACGTGCTAGAAATCGGCACACTGGTCTGATACTCCACTGTGTGCATAGAAAACAGTTTCTCCATTTTGCTTTTGGTGAGCATTTCAGTTGTTTCCGGTTTCTGACTGGCGCAGACAGTGCCGAGTAACCCTTCCCATGCATGCTGCTTGACGCCCCTCCGTACGCATTTCCGTTGGGTATGTAGCCAGCAATGGAATTGCTGGTTATAGTGTGCACCCGGTTTGATGGGTGATGCCAAACATCCGCCCGGTGGTTGTGTCAGCTTACTGTCCCACCAGCAGTGCCTGAAAGTTCTCATTGTTCCACATCATTGCCAGCACTTGACAAAGTTGGCCTTTTTAAAATTAGACATCCTGATGGCTGTGCAGTTGTACACCTTTACAACATCTTTTTAAGTGTTTGTTAGATATTTGAATATTCTTTTTTTGTGACACACCCATTCACGTCTTTTGCCCCCTGTTGGGCTTCTTTTTCTTACTGATTTGTAAAGAAGAGAGCTGTGTGGAAGGGGTCCCCAGAAGACTGTGTGGGGTGTGCACCCCACTGTATGAGAAGTGCACTGCACATGTAAAGGGCAAAACTACCGGAGGTTTGACAGAGAGACTGCTGTAGGTTTGAAAGCAGAACACACACAGGAGAGGGCAAGCACTGCTGGGCGCTTGGAGCTCTGGCCCAGCCAGAGTGGGAAGACCTCATTAACACCTTGGGGTTCTGCTGAGACACCAGAAAGGCCAAACTACAGATTATGGGACCATGCCCTATAAAGAGGGAGACCTACCCTACTTACACCCCTGTAAACAAAGCCTGCAAACAAGCCCCAACAAAAACCTGCAGAGGAGACAGTTTGTCGATTGACTCCTACCACGCGACAGGCTCTTGGGAAACAACTTGGTCTCTACCTCTCTGCCGTAACAAAATGCAAAATCAAGCCCATGCAAGTTCATGCAGTAATCAAACTGCCTACTAACATAAAAATGAGCTATTTTAAAGAAAAACGAAATTATCCAGAATCTTTATATTGTGTTGCCCATGTATATACTATATACTATATAGTATATACTATATATAATATATACTATATTGTATATACTATACATTTTTTTAAAAAACACTTAAACATAAATCATGCAAAGAAACAGTAAAATGTGACCCATATTTTAAAAAACAAAACAAATAATGTAGTCAATAGAAACCAACTTGGAGGCAGTCTAGTTGTTGGAGTTAGCAGACAGACTATAATGAGAGAGAGAGAAATCTTTGTTCCAAGTTCATAAATGTATTTCGCCTATGTTACCTTGTAGAACTACATTGTCCAGTGCAGTAGCCACTAGCCACATATGGCTATTTAATTTCACATTTTAAAAAGTTGAAATAAAAATGAAAAATTCACTCTTCAATGGCACTAGCTGCTTTTCAAGCCGCTTGTGACTTTGTGGCTACCATAGTGATCAGTGCAGATCTGTTACATTTCCAGCTTCACAGAAAGTTCTGTTGGATAGTGCTGTTCTAGCTTTACCGTTACTCCTGTCATATTTAAACCTGCCATTGGATCCTGTGCTTGTCACATGGTGGGAGTTAATTTCCCCCAATGTAAACACCCGTAAGCCTATAGCAGTTTTTGTGAAGATCTTGCTCTCCCCATTGCTCTCTGGTGTCACCCTGGTCATTGGGAAGAGCTCTCGTGTGCGTGAATGGGTTCTGACCCATTTCCCCCTCCAGCCTGTTTGTCTCTCTTTGTGCCAGTACCAAATTGTCTTAAGTTTTCTAATGTTGTAAGTTTTGGTGTCCAGTAGAATAATACCCCTTTTTACTCAGATTTTGATGAAAAATTTTTTAAATTTATACATCAGTTTGAGAATTAACTTGTTTGTAATACCGTGTCTTCCAAACCAGGATTATTCTGTTTCCTTCATTTGCTTAGTCCCTAATGTCTCTGAAGTGTGATGCTTTGTGATCTTCTGCAAAGATGCCATCGATATACTTGTTAGATTTATTCCCAAATACTCAATACTTTTTGAAGCTATTATAACTGGTCATTTTAAAAATTACGTTTTCTCTTGGCTGGCATAGAGGAGTATAGTTGATTTTTGCAAGTTATTGAAATAGTCTAAAAAGTCTTTAGAACCCTCTAACTCCATTTAACCGTCTAGAGTTTTTGTGCTATCCCTGTCAGATACTTTACACTGCACAAGGCATTATCGTTACTGTTTACACAGTCAACATTTATCTGTATTTGCCCCATATTTACCTTCTTCATCCCATACGTGTTCTGTTAATACATCACTAGCTGTTGCTGGATGTAATTCCTAGTGTGTTGGCTATGTTTAAACTTTCTGAGGTCACTGACCTCATTTGTCATTTTCCTGGTTTCTTGAGTTCCTGTTATAATGCTAGGTATGTAGAACATATTTGAAAAATATTTGTTATGACATTGATTATTTTGTTGATATAAATATTTCAATAGGTTAAGGATGTATTTACTGAGATTCGTATTAGTCACACATGAATCCTTTCATTTGCTTCATTTTCTTAAGTGCTGTTTCCTAGATTTGTTGCTATTTAGCTATTAACATATTGATTATAGAGGATATTTTTTCATGCCTTCTAAATTGCAACATGATAGTTTTGTATTAAATGTGTCTACCACTCTCTTAACAGGTAGATGCTGGCTGGATTGGATTTTGGTCAATAGTTGGAGGCTGTGTTGTCGGAATAGCCATGGCAAGGTAAAAATATTTTATGTTAAACATGGAGTTGCCAGAAACAAACAAAATGCCCAGAGGGACTATTGGCTCCCCTAAGTAAATGTCAGAATTCAAGGAAAAGTAAAATAGGCCAAGGTCCTTGTTCGGGCTATGAGAAAATCGGCGTGCAGGAGGTAGAATTTGCTGCCATAAGAAACCTTCTTAAGAGCAGTTTGTACTGAAATGTCTTTGGAGACTGGAGACCTGTTTCAGGTGTATTTATTTAAACTGCCTCTGTCCATTTTGTTAGAGAACAACATCTACAAATAGAACCCTGGGAAAGGTTTCACAGTAATAAAGGCAAATTGATAGTTATCGAGAACAGGAAAGAATTGTAAAGAATCATTTGTAAGAGCGTGTCTAGGATTTTTCATGAAAAGGCCAAACCCTAATTAGCAGGTATTTATTTCTGGGTTTTTCAGCAGGTGTGTCTCAATTGTTATTCCATTTTGGTGGAAAAATATCCACAAAGACTTACAGTTTCATCAAACTGCCTGTGATCTAACACATTGTGATAACACATTTTTAGAATGAGACAGAAGAAGGAAAAAGTTTCATTCTAAAAAAAAGAAAAGAATGAATGTCACTCCTGCATGTGACTACCTATAAAACTACTCTTGGTCTTTCCAAAGAGGTGATACTCACTTCTCAAATAATTTTACCATATTTAATCAAACACAAAATCAGGCAGCTAGCTTTACCAGGAGAGGAAGAATCTAATTACATATTTGGAGAGATGAAATAAGGTAGGTGTAAGTCACCTCAGTATCTAAACACCTAAACATGACTGACACAGGATAGAGTTATATCTAGATCTTAAAGTTTGCATAGTGTTCTGGGATAATGAAAGAACAAATTGACACTGTGATTTCTATTTTGAGGTTTTTATAAGTTAATAAAATATAAGAATAAAACCTAAAAGCTAAGGAAGAGGAATAGGAAGATAGCTATTGTAGCAAATCACTATGCTGATACCAAAATGCATTGACCTGTCACATGTAACAAAAATCATGCCCAATTATTGTATTAAATGTCCAAGACAATTAGAGTGAGTCATCATTTACCAAATTCTATTCTGAGCACCAAATATGTTGGAGGGAACCATTATATATCAGAAATGACATCTCAATTTCTCCTTTCTCTTTATTTTCTTTCTATAAATCTTTACTACACAGAAATAGAACTAGAAGGAAAAATTAACATGAGGACATTTCTGTTTTTAATTTGTTGAAATGGAAGTTCTAAAAAGTATTATCTTTAAGCCCTGGCTGGCATAGCTCAGGAGATTGAGCGCGGGCCTGCGAACCAGACGGTCGCGGTTCGATTCCCAGTCAGGGCACATGCCTGGGTTGCATGCCGGTTCCTTGCAGGCTAACTACCAGCAGGGGACTCACAACAGGCAACCATACATTGATGTTTCTCTCCCTCTCTCCTTCCCCTCTAAAGATAAATAAATAAATAAAATCTTTAAAAAAAAATAAAAAAATTAAAAAAAAAATAAAAAAATAAAAAGTATTATCTTTACTCTGGGATTTGAAGTCAATTGTAGGTATCTCCTAGGCCTTAAGTAAATCATAAAATTACATTTATAACACCATTTGGTGTAATTGCATTCTAGAATGCAATCTCCTTATAGACCTGAGCGCTTCAGATGATTTTTAATGTAATTATGCTGCCAGAGGCCACTGCTAAATGTCCTTCTCTGGTCCTAACAGTACACTTTGATGTTATTGACCCATTTGAACGGGCTAGGTCTCCAAAAAGAGCAGATCCCAGTGGTCAGTTTATTCCTGGTGATCTGGCCCTGTGAAACCGTCTCCCTGTTCAACTTCACTCGGTTCTGATTGTACCAGAAACTGTCTTAATCTCTCATACCTGGCCACCTGTCCACCTGGCAAGGAAGTTTGGGCAGCATACCAAAAATACAGATCGCAAAAGTATATGGTGAACATGGGATTAAAACAAACTTTTTAGATTTTCTTGAGGAACATTGCTATCAAGCTGTGGAATCTTTTTCAAAATAATTTTCTGTCTGTGAACTTTTATAGTTGAGAACAAACCTCACTGGGCAAAGGTGCAGCCATTTTTCCCACCAAAAGGTGGCACCAGCCCTCATAGGCAGTCAGTTTAGACCAGAGAGTGCTTACAAACGTGATGAACCACATCACGTCAAATAAGCAAAGTGAAAGCGAGTATTGAGAGTGTTGACAGGGACAGCCACATAATTCCAATTGAAAGTAAAATCATTTTAAAACGAGAGAACATGGTAAATGTCATATTTGGGGTGGGATCTGTTTTTCTGCGATAGGAACAAGTCGAAGGACGGAGTAAGTTGTGTGCAGGCACAGCCAGAGGGTTGTGCCTTTACCACCAACCGTTAGTCAGCGGAAGAGGAAAAGCAATTGACAAAAGGAAAATTTTTGATCATAACTAAATGATGAGCATCTCAGGTGCTTTTTAGCTTCCTATTAATTCAGGGTGAAAAAGCAGGGATTTTTAAGCACTTCAAATGCTATGGAACACGAGGTTTGAAGAATAGTATTCACTATTCCAAAAGTTATGCTGTTGCTTTCATGAAGCTTACAGTCCAATAGGGAAGACAGAAAATAAACTAATGCAAAAATATTCCAACAGAGATAAATACTGTGAAAATCAAGCAGTGGGCAGGAGGGGGTTTCTCAGGGAGCATAGAGCCTTGTTGAACTGAGACCGGAATGACCTGAGGAACAAGCAGGAGGAAGCACCAGCATTCCAGGCAGACAGGACAAGCACACTGCTGTGGGAGCAGCCCCGCATGCATGAGGGGCAGAAGCAAGGCCGTCCAGCTGGAGCACAGGCAAAGGGAGGCTGGAGGCAGAGACTGGATCACGTAGGACCAGAGACTCTCCTGCAAGCATTGGTATTTGTTCTCTGAGTTTGAGTTTTGGGAGAGCCATCTCTGCAAGATTGTGTCAACCAGTTAGCCTGGTTTCTAAAGCCAGAACAATATGCACTCCTTATGGGGTGTTCAGCAATTATAGAAAAATATAAAGAAAAAGTGGCATTTAAAACCTGAGAATGCACCCTGTAAGTTATAGGTCCTGAAGAGAGATCACCTTTTGTGTGTTTTGTAAGAGAAAAAAACATTTATCACAAAGTAACATTTATCAAACATGCAAAATGCATCAATTTAAAATTTTTTTAAACTTGCTTTTAAAAGAATGTATGGAATTTTAAGAAATTATTAAATGAAAGTGTATCACCGACGTAAATACTGTTTTTTAAATCCAGCTAGAATTAATAGAACGTTGTTTCTGTTTTAGGTTTGCAGATTTTATCAGGGGTATGCTGAAACTAATTCTTCTCCTCCTGTTTTCTGGGGCTACGCTATCATCCACGTGGTTTACCCTGACCTGTTTGAACAGCTTCACACACCTGCCTTTAACCACAGGTGAACACAGACTTTAGAACTTTGAATAAGTATTTTTAGTTCATAGAAGTATGTATACTCTGACAATAAGGCTTTTTCTTGCTTTTGTAAGTAATTTTTACGTATACAAAAAGGTCTCCCCTTGTCCAGCCATCAAGTCATCATCCCATTAAAAAAACAACAACTCTCAATAAATAACTGAATATTTTCACTGGTATTTTACATATGAAAAAAAGATGTATAATCCTTAACCTAAGCTTATAAAGTATGGAAAATCTTATATGCTTTTAAATTTCATATTGAAGCGTAATACAAACATGTTTTTCTTCTTCACAGCTATTATATCACTGTGCAACAGAAAAGCCAGTGAACACAGGCAAAAAGCTATGATGTTTTTAGCCCACTCCAGGAAAGCATCTTACCTAGCTCATCCATTTGACCTGAAATATCTATAGTTGCTATTTTTCCTGCTGTTACTGGTATCATTGGGGGGTCTATATTAGTTCTCTCTGGCTGCTATAACAAGTCACCACAAAGGTAGTGGCTTAAAACGACACAAATTTATCACCTCATATTTCTGTGCATTAGAAGTCCAGCATGGGTCTTACTAGGCTAAAATGAAAATGCAGGCAGACTCGGGATGGATTTGTTTCCTTGCCTTTTCTGTCTTCTAAAGGATGCCCGCATTCCTTGGCTTGTGATTGCTTCCTCTTTAAAGCCCCAAACAGCCTGTTACAACCCTCTCACATTGCACCATCTGCACCTTCCTTCCAAGGTCAGATCTTCCTCTGAACTCTCATGTGTGGTCTCCCTCTTCCACAGTTAAGGATCCTTGTAATTGCATTGAACCCATTCAGATAATCTAGGATAGTATCCCATTTTTAAAGTCAACTGATTAGTAACCTTAATCCCATTGGTAGCCAGGTAAGGTTACATATTCACAGGTTCCAGGGACTAAGACATGAATATATTTTGAAATGGGAATTGGGAGGACATTATTCTGCCTACCACAGAATCTTTGTAAAATTACTATGACAGATTATCTTATAAACCAAGAGGGCTCTGGGATTGCTCCTTCTTTTACTTCAACAGGGATCGTTTAAGATGCACACAGCAGTCCCACCTTGTCCGGGGGGTACATTCCACGACCCACAGTGAATGCCTGAACGTCCAGATAGTACCAAACCTTGGATAGACTATGTTTTTCCCTACACATACGTAACTTTTCACTTACAGATAGCTCTTTATGGCTTCTATTTGGCACATTCAGATTGCCCGCTTCACTACTCTGATGTTTGGGGGCCATTATTAAGTAAAATGAGATGCCATGACAGTTGATCTGGTGGCAGAGAAGGCTAGTCAGTGAGTACGGCCAGGTAGCATGTGCATCGTGGACGTGTGGGACCAAGGGATGATTCACGTCCCAGGTGAGAGATTTCTTCACGCTACTCAGAAAGGTGTGCAATTTAAAACTTACAAATTATTTTTACCTGGAATTTTTCATTTAATATTTTTGGACCGAAGTTGACCTCAGGTTACTGAAACCACAGAAAGCAAAACCACGCACCTTAGAGAGAAGTGTTGGGCTGGCCAAAACGTCCGTTTGTTCTTTCCCATAAGATGGCTCTAGTAGCGCTTAGTTGTGCTATGACAGCCTTCATATCAGTGTGCATTTAAAAAACTTCTCAAATTTGGTGAATTTTTGTGTAGCCATTTAAATATTAAAGATGGAAGAAAATCCACGACATTTTAGTATATTATGCATTATTATTTCAAGAAAGATAAAAACACAAGTGAAAACACAACTGCAATCACAACTGAAAGAAGATTTGTGCAGTGTAGAGAGAAGGTCTGTGACTAATCCACTACATCAGAAGTGGTTTGTGAAGTTTCTCATGCTGGGGATTTCTCTCTGGACGATGCTCCACAGTCAGGTAGACCAGTTGGAGCTGACAGCAATCAAATCAAGACATTAACTGAGAACAGTCAATGTTCTACCACATGGGAGATAGCTGACATACTCAAAATGTGCAGATCAATGAAGTTGTTGGTGAAAATGAAAACCGTGTCTTTAATTTTAGGGAAAAGACTAAATGGACTTTTTGGCCAACCCAGGACAATATTTTTTACTCTATTTGCAAATGATATTTAGCCACCCAGTGGATTATGTGTTTAATTATAGGAGTATTTGTTATAAAGCTAGGTTGTAGGATTATTTGTTATAATAGGCACTTGCGTGGGTCGGAGTAAACAGTCTGAAAGTGTCTCTACAGCCACCTAGTACCCAGTAGCGTGTGTTTCTGTGGGACTCCATGAGAGGAGGGCCTTTTGTCTACGGAATACTAAGTATACTGCATGTCCCATTTTGCACTTGCATGCTCTGTGATAAAAGGGCCAGCAGCTTACACATCAGAGGCATCAAATATTTCCAAGACACCTATTTATTCGGGAGTTCCTGCCAGTTTCATGGTAACAACAGGGCAATGGGATAAGGTGGTCCTACAGCCACAGTTACCAGACCATGCCAAGCCAGTTGCCCTGGAGTGCCACAGCAAACTCACAAGAGCAACGAAGTTATTTTAAATTTCCAAAGGAAACTGATACTCAGAATCTGCCAAACCCTGTGTGAACCGCTGGCTCCAGGGCGTCCCCACTTTCAGCATTAGAGCCTGCCATGTTCTTTTTGATAATGGCCTATCTTGGGCAAGTTAGGCTTTCTGTGGATGCTGTAATAAAAAGCAAATACTGCACCAAAATCAGTGTAGAACAGGAAATGAGAGTGGCGGTGTCGACCTTGACCAAGATTCGAGAAGCCAAACAGTGCCCGTCTCATGCACACATCCCATTACTAAGTACTCGTGGTTACTAAAGAATGAAATAAACACATAGTTCTTTCGATGTGTGGGTATTGTTTTTTAAATAGCTACTAAACTGTTAGGATGTATATTTTTTAAATTGGATCTAACCATGTAATTAAGAGAATTATTTGCTGTTCCTTTTGGCTTCAGAGCACCGTGAGAAACTCGCTGCGGCACTAAGAGTGCGGGAAGGCGGGCGTGGCGGCCGCTGCTCTGTGGCAGGCGCCGCGGGTCCTTCTCCTGCTCTAGTGTTTGGCTGGTTTTTCATTTTTTATCCTATTTCTCCGTTACCATGTATGTAATGTTTATCGCTTTTCCTGTAGAGCCCAGTTATCCAGAGTAATAATTTTTGGATACCATGTGCTTTTATACACTAACTTTTGGGTTTTGAGCAATTTGAGAAAGTATTCTGGGCCAGAATTTTATTTTATTTTATTCTGGTATAATTTCATAATTTAGCAGTTGTACAACATTCTGGTGGAACAGTTTTAGTTTATAACTTTTTTTTATTCATGGCATCCCCCTCAGATTTTTTTGTGATTCTGTATGTCAGTGTGCATCTGCTAGGTTTAACAAGAACACTCACAAGTACCTAACAAGCAGATTTCTTTTCTTTGAATTAAGTGTAGGACATTCATTATAAGATTGTACTTTCATTAAATTTTATGTATTTTCTAATTAACATAAATCACCAGTTTTGTCCCGGAATGCAGGCACTAGGAATGAATTTAATTTTTTTACCTCCTTTTTTTGTCTGGGATTTGTATAGTGAACATGTTTACTTTTATAATCAGGAAAAAGTTTGTATTTGAAAACAATATATATATATATTTTAAAGGTTTTGTTTATTTTTAGACAGGGGGGAAGGGAGGGAGAAAGAGGGAGAGAAACATCAATGTGGTGTTGCCTCCCATGTACCTGCTACTGGGGACCTGGCCAGGGTACAACCTAGGCATGTACCCTGACTGGGAATCGAACCAGCCACCCTTTGGTTCTCAGGCCATCATGCAATCCACTGAGCCACACCAGCCAGGGCATAATACATCTTTTTAATCTTAAAAGTGATGTAATTAACCCAGGTCAAGATGTTTCCCCAGTCTGTCCTTGAAAATAATTGTGTTGGACAGAAAGGAAAGCAGAATTCTAAATTAAATCAAAACCATTACTGAGAGGTTGAATTTGATATAGCTATCTTACCTACTGAATTTATAAATTCTACTGTTGTTTTCAGTTGCAAGTAAGTTTTTGAATGTCACTTAGATACTCCTGGAAGATGCATTTTTAATATTTGTGCATATTTATATTTCATAAATATACTGGGTTAAGGATTAGATTTGTTCACATTCCTTCTCAATTATAGTATATTTATTTCTCTTTTCGGATACCACTTAATAGTTACTTGAATATATGTTGCATTTCCCCTACCTGCCTGAAAATCTGCAGCCTGGACCTGTGCCTTGTAAATTCTGGCCTCAACTCCCAGCACAGTACCTACCAGAAGCCCTGGGGAAGGAAGGGAGAAGTAAGGGAGGGAGAAAGAACATAGTAAGGAAGGGAGAGGTAAGGGAGGGAGGTAATGTATATTATCTCCATGTTTAATTTCAGGAGATATGGCTTATTGCAAGTAATAGTCAGCAATCATGGCCACTCTTCGTTATTTGGCACTCACTGTAGCAAGACAAAAGAGCACATTTTAAAGGAACAATGGAGCATTTGAATAAATCTGTCACAGATACTCTTATAGCCTTTATACAAATCTGACTTAATTTTTAAGTAGAAGAGGCTTCACAAAGGGGAACTTATTTTAAAATCTAATCATTGACAAAGTTAGACCTTTAGGCTACTTAGAGTCAGTAACAGCAAATTCGTGTTTCTTTTTTTTTTTTTTTACCAGTCATTCTTTTTTTAGTCAGGGAACTATCTAGTCTTATTCCTCATTTCTAGCAAACTTAGTGTCTCTGTGACTGCTCTTTGTATGTAAGAAGAATGTGCATTAAAAGTATTTGCAAATACATGCATTAATTATGACTGTCAACGTAAGTTAAAAACGAGTTAATTTTGTTCAACCCATGTGTCCGTTGTGAGTGCCCCTGCCACCAAGACCTTTTCCTGCAGTCTGCCCGTAGCCCCCTGGTCCCGGCGTGACTGTGCCATACAGAGGAAAGCTGGGTCATTTCATGGCGTGTGGAGGACACTGCTTTGGTGTGTGAACTTGCTGACACACATCTTCCTGGAGACTACAGCAGTGCGCTTTCCTTTCCTTAAGGAAGCTCAGCATTTCAAATTACATTATATCCTCGTTCATTGAAGTATCTACAATAGGGCAAATAAATTAACTCATGACTAGATAATGTACGTTTCAAAGTCTTGAAGCTTCTGCCGTGAACAAAATTATGAAACTACATTACTCACCTCATCTGAGAGCTTGACATCCAGCCCTGTTAGCCACAACCCACCCAGTCATTTTTCACAGAACAGATGAATCCTTTGAAAATGGCATTCTGAAAAATGTTAGCACTTTGGTGTTGAGTTTGCTGAAACAATAATCTGAGTGTTCAACAGAAGTTGCCTTGGGAGAGGTTCTTCATCTGATTCAAGCTCCAGCCGGCCATGACGGAGAGGTCAGCACGACGGTGGGTGGGAAGTAGAGAGGGGGATTAGCTAGACGTTCGCCCCCTGGGAGTGATAGCTGGCTGCAAGCTGACTTCAGGTGGTATTCGAAGAAAGGAAAAATATTTGGTCATATTGAAAGGTCACATGTAGAAGAGTAATCCTTTTAATATATTTTCATGTATTTTGCATTTATTAAGGTAATTATTTTTCATTTTAATTAGCATGCAAAGAAATACAAACACTTGCCAAAAAATGGGTGGTAAGTAAGAAAATTCAGAAAAGAATGATGAACATGATTAAACAAATGCATGTTATTAAGGAAATTAGTGGTTTTAAGCTTTAAGGAAAGAAGGCTGGAAATGACTTAATTATTTTCAGTTTTATGAACTAAAAGTGACTGTTACTCATGTTTATGACTGATCGAGAATGAAAAAAAATAGAACATAAATTAAAAGAAGAAAATGAATTTGTGAAGTCTTAAGAGTCATGAAATGCTCCTAGGGCCCTATGAGGATGGCCCTGTGCTATTTGTTTATCCGTGACATTTTTAGGAAAAAATATGCCCTCCAGCAGAATCTGTACTTCTTGAAAATAGAGGGCTTGACCAGGGCGTCAGTCGGTGTTTCGTGACTTAATAGTGCACGGCCTTCTCCAGAACCATAAGTCAGCATGGAAGTTACTGATTAAACCTAGTTCTACGATACCTGGCTTCACAACTGGTCTCTACTCTGGGCCCAGTGTTACAAAGGATTATTAGTTGTTCATCATTCCTGTGAGATAATTACTCTGCCATGTAGCCCTTAGACACTGCACACAACTGTCAACCTTTATAGGACTCGACTGTGTCAACAAAAAGGCTAAACAGGGGACACCAAAGATTAATAGCACAAAGACAGAAAAAAACGTCTCCATTAATGAATATCGCAACAAAATATGTCCATCCATCCTCTTTGGGAACCACAGTTTCATGCACTGCATATTTTAATAAGCAGTAGATGGTAAAGGCCACAGCTGTCATTTTTAGGTAGAAAATATGAGTCTCTGAGAGACGCAGCTCTGTGATACAGAAATGCATATCTATGTGTGTGTACATATGTATCCTGTCTATTGTACATGCTCAAAATCTATGAAAAAATAACTATGTTGTTTAAAAATGTGGATTTTTAAAAATATATTTTATTTATTGTGCTATTACAGTTGTCCCATTTTTCCACCCCTATATTCCCTTCAGTCCTGCACCCCATTTCTCCCTACTTTCTCCCCCGGCCCTTAGTTCATGTCCATGGGTCATACATAAAAGATCTATGGCTTCTCCATTTCCTATACTATTTTTAACCTCTCCCTATTTTGTATCTACCATTTATGCTTCTTATTCCCTGTACCTTTTACCCTATTCTCTCCCTTCCCCTTCCTTCTATGTGATCTCCATTTCTGTGGCTGTGTTTCCTGTTCTACTTGCTTGCTTAGTTTTAGTTTGGCTTTTTGTTTTTTTAGGTTCAGTTGTTGATCATTGTGATAGTCTGTTGTCATTTTACTGTTCATATTTTTGATCATCTTCTTTTTCTTAGATAAGTCCCTTTAACATTTCATCTAATGACTTAGTGATGATAAATTTCTTTAACTTAACCTCATCTGGGAAGCACTTTATCTGCCCTTCCATTCAAAATGAAAGCTTTGCTAGATAGAGCAATCTTGGCTGTAGGTCCTTTCATGGACCTACATGACAACACAGTTGCTTTTCATCACTTTGAATACTTCTTTCTAGCCCCTTCTTGCCTACAAGGTTTCTTTTGAGAAATCAGCTGAGAGTCTTATGGGAACTCCATTATAGGTAACTGTCTCCTTTTCTCTTGCTGCTTTTAAGATTCTTTCATCTTTAATCTTGTGTAATGTAATTATGATGTTCCTTGGCGTATGCTTCCTTGGGTCCAACTTCTTTGGGACTCTCTGAGCTTCCTGGACTTCCTGGAAGTCTGTTTCCTCTGCCAGATTGGGGAAGTTCTTCATTATTTTTTCAAATAAATTTTCAATTTCTTGCTCTTCTTCTTCTCCTTATGGCATCGCAATAATTTGGATACTGGGGTGATTAAAGTTGTCCCAGAGGTTCCTAAGCCTCTCCTTATTTTTTTTGAATTCTTATTTCTTCATTCTGTTCTGGTTGAATGTTTACTTCTTCCTTCTGCTCCCTATCATTGATTTGAGTCCCAGTTTCCTTCCCTTCACTTTTGGTTCCCTGTATATTTTTCTTTATTTCACTTTTCATAACCTTCACTTCTTCCTCTATTTTGTGACCACATTCAACCATGTCTGTGAGCATCCTGATTACCAGTGTTTTGAACTGTGCATCTGATAGGTTGACTATCTCTTCACCACTCAGTTCTATTTTTGGAGATTTGATCTGTTGTTTTCTGGAGTTTTTTTTCCCCCCTTGGCATTCCTGTTACATTCTAAGGGCAGAGGCTTAGATATGTGCCAGGGCAGGGCAACCCACTTCACTGTACTGTGGCACTGTACGTTGGAGAGGGGCCCAAAAGGAAACAATGCTAATCTGCTTAGCTCTCTACCAGCTTTCAGTCACTTCCCCTGCTTCCCACCAGCAATTGAGCCCTTCTGGTGCTGATTCCCTGGATGGGTGGTTTTGTGTACACTGAGTCTCTCCAACAAACTCTCCTGTGAGTCTGGGAGTTTCTCCTGCCACCTCTACAACCCCCACAGATTTTTACAGTCAGTGGTTTTGAGGCTTTATTTCCCATCGCTGGAACCCTGGGTTGCACAATCTGTTTGGCTCTCCAGTTGTTCTTCCCACTTTATCTGCATATGAATGTGGGGCTGCCTCGTCCACCCGCTGCCTCCTCACCCACCTGGTCCTCCACCTTGCCACACATCCTCTCTGCCCCGACTGCTCATCCCCACCTCTCCTACTGGTCTGGATGAATGTTTCTTCTTTAACTCCTTGGTTGTTGGACTTCCATATAGTTTGATTTTTCTGGCAGTTCTGCTTGTTTTTGTTTTTAAATTTGTAGTCCTTCTTTTGGTTGGGCAAGGAGGCAAAGTGTATCCACCTATGTGTTCATCTTGGCTGGAAGTCCACAATGTGGATGTTTACTCTTTGTAGGTACATGTGCCTTTATTTCCAAAAGTATTATTATCACTTGTGATACCAAATTTAGGTTGTAAAAATATTTTTAATAAAGGTCTAATCTAATAATTCCCAGTTAACTTTTCTAACTCTATCATAAAATAAAAATTCAGTCAGTATGCACAGTAATAAAAATGTATCTAATAAAGTATATTAATTTTATAAACCTACTCTTTAGGGAAATTTCTCAATGATAATCTTTAACATAATTCACAATGAAAATGTAGTGTTGTTTTATAATCTTTCTTAATTCTTTTTTATGTTTCTTTATAAAACTATAAACAAATTCTCTATTTTTTAAAAGATTTTATTTACTTTTAGAGAGAGAGTAAGGGAGGGAGAGAGAGAGGGAGAGAAATATCAATGTGAGAAACATTAATCAGTTGCCTCTCTCACATGAGCCCCAACCAGAGACCAAACCCACAACCCAGGCATGAGCCCTGGCTGGGAATTAAACTGTTGACCTTTTGCTTTGCAGGATGATGGCCAACCAACTGAGCCGCACCAGTCAGGGCCTCTATTATTATTAACTACCTAGATCACCTGTAACATTTTTATTTTTAATGTCCTAGTTAAGCTTGCCTACCTACATCAATTTAATTTTGTTAATGATGTACTTATTGAACCTTAGTCATCATCTGATATAACTTATCATACCATAAATGTATCAGTGTATCTCTTCCATGACAGTCCAGATAGATCTTCTTCTGACTGCAATTTGAATACCTCTCAAAAGAGGAAAGACATTGCCAGTTCTGTTGTTAGTCAGCTTGGGTCCTGGGAAATTCGTCCTCCTATTGAGATAACTGACCTGGAACAACAGTTTCCACAGTGCAAGTCAGCTCCCTCCCTCTTCCATTGATGGTCCTCAGACATTTGAAGATATGTATCATGTCTGACCTTGGCCTTTTAATCTAAACATCCTCTAGTTCTTACAGCCTTTTCTCACTGAGCATGGATTCCCATCACTGACCAGCGTGGTACCTCTCTTGTAAACCTACTATGGCTTGTCATTGTCCTTCTTAAAATATATTCCTAGGATGTCGCATGCTTTTCCTGCAGCACTCAGCACCTAATACTGGGAGGCTCTTGTTTCTCATGATTAGACGTAGCTTTTTCTAAGACAATGAAGTATAACCACCTTCTGAATACTTTTTGTGCACAAAACTGGCTGCTGAGCCAATAGGCATCTCTCATATTCCTTTAGATTGGGAATGATTCGAAGACAGAGTATGTCCTATTTATCGCTCTAGCCTAGTGGCTCACAGATAGCAGGCCCCTGATAAATGGTTTGGAAGACAGGTTGAAGCTCCAGTGTTCCCTATTACATATCTAAGCAATAATTTTTGGACCCATTTTACGTTTATGCGATTAAAGTTCATCTTTTCCTTTGTAACCTTTCAGTGCTCTATTTTTGATTCTGCCGTCTGTCTGAGTGCGCACCACTTCCAGCTTTGTGCTGAAGACAGATTTGGGGAGCATGCCTATTGTGTCAGTACCATTGAGTAAAAGAAATACCAAGCTTGTTTTTATTTTTTTTCCCCAATCTGACACAGTGGATTGGTGGGAAATGTTCTAGATTTTGTGGGCCTTGATTATATTATTATTGCCATGGCTAACCTGCATTGTTTCCAAATAAGTCATTTTGACATTCAGAATTTTGTTTGGTCAGTTCATTTGTAAAATACCTAACCTGCCTCAAAGAATTGGTAGGATGATCAAACGTAATAATATATTTGAAAGCATTTTTAATGTTTTAAAAGTTATATAAATCTAAGATTTGAATTGTTCTTGTTATTGATGATATCTTGAGAATCTATCATTAAATGTTGAATGGAAATAGTTACTATTCTTATCTGAAATTTTGTGATTTGCTTTATAACTGCTACTCATCTAAACTTTGATTGTTTTAGTTAATAAGAATGTATTTACACATAGTTTTATTTCCCTGAATTTTAGTAACTTAAAATTGGGAGTGGGATTGGGGGACCAGTACTTTCAGGGTTTTACTCTGATTTATGTTCTAGAAACACATCCATTGTGATTGTATTTTACGCTACATGGGAGGTGGGTTTTTTTCCAATTTAAATCATGGGCCTGTGAATTTGTGAATTTTATTAGCTTCTTTGAAAGAACTCTTCATAAGCATTGTATTGGTTCTGCTAAATTACCTTGAGTCTTTAACTAAAATACAGTTTGTTACAATTTTAGCATCAGCACTATAGAAAGCCATGGAACTATTTAATGATTGTGTAGTTTGAGCTCTCTCTGGTGGGCACAGAATTATCTTGTCTGCCTAACTTTTAATAGCTGACACTCACCGACAAGATCTGCCAGACCAGTGTATAAAGACACTGCATCAGACTCTAAGCTGAAAAGTGAAATGGAAGTCAAATTCAGACTCTAAATAATCAGCCTCTACTTTAGGCATGCCCCAGAACACTGGGGAGGAATGGATTCAATCAGTCATGACACAGCCACCTTTCCCCTATTCTGATTATGAAGATCTTAATTTAACCCTTTCCTTGCAAATTACTCTGATTTTTTGTTTCCACAATAAGAAGTGATTTCAGTATATCTATCCAGTGTAAAACAACCCTTAGCTCGTCATGTGTATAGTAACACAGGAAGCAAACATTGAGAGTGAAGGAATTGAATGAAAATACTTGCTTTTCCATTACCGACCTCTGCGGTTATCATCCATCAAGGCACATTTTCCCCACGTGTAACGGGGGCTCTCACAGATGAAGTGGGAGTGTTGAGGTGCAGGATCCTGCACCAGGACTGGGTCACGTGCCCCCTGGGCCTAGACGTCATTGACGAGCCAGTGCACTAACAGACTCGTATGAAGTAGAGCTGGGTCAGCTACCAGTTCACTGTTTTATTACCAGTGAAATTTCCCCTTTAATTTTGTCAAATAGGTAGATATACACATAGTAAAAAAGTCAAATTCAAATAGTAGAAAAAGGGTCTACCCCCCTGTCGATCCCCAGTTTCCCTCTCTAGGGGCAACCCTGAATCTCGCTTTCTTGAGCATTTGCCCAGAGTATTCTATACATTTGCAAATGTCGACATACCCTTTTTTAAAAAAATCAGTCTGTCCAGAATGTATCCAACCATGTAGTATGAAAAGTATAGACATTTATTGAAGAAGATACAAGGTGCAAGAAACATGGTATGTAGGTCAATGATGCCTCAGTCCCCTTTAAGTAGGAACCTCGGGACCTCACATAGTTCTCCCAGTCGCCACAAGCTGCCCTGTTGCATTTTCCTGAATCTTTTCAATGGTCTGAAATCTCTTCCCTTTGAAAGGTGATTTTAGTTTGGGGAAAAGCCAGAAGTCACAGGGTGCCAAATCTGGGATGTAATGGAGCTGAGTCACCTGGGAGATTTGATGTGTCTCCAGAAGACTCTGCATGAGTTGCCATGCATGAGTGGGCATGTTGTGATGAAACTGCCAGTCAACCACTTGCCCATAGCCGCAGCTTTCTGAATCATCTGAATAGTTTCCGTGGAGGAATGTTCAAGCTTAACACAAAATTTGATGCAGATCTGTTGCTCTTCTCACTCAGTCATTTTGAATGTGATGGCCACACAGTGCACATGCTCACTCAAGCATCTACCACTCCCACTGACTAGTACAGTGAAGTCATCATTGTTCACTGTTCACACATGTGCATTCCAGTCCACTCTCCTTGGCACCCAGGTTACACTGATGTTGCACAAACTGTTCTTGTTATATTAATAGTGGCTGAACTTTTTCTGGACAGGCCTTCATGTATCACTTTAGCACCTTTTCTACTTATATATCTTAGATGTTCTTCTTTAATTTTTTAATTTTATTTATTTATTTATTTTTAGAGAAAGAAAGGGAGAGAAACAGCAATGTGTAGTTGCCTCTTGAATGCCTGACACTGGGGGGCCTAGCCCAAAACCCAGGCATGTGCCCTGACTGGGAATCGAACCAGCGACCCTTTGGTTCACAGTCCGCTCTCAGTCCACTGAGCTACACCAGCCAGGGCAGATGTTCTTAATATCAGTACCTACAGAGTTAACTCATTTTTTTCTTACATGTTTATGGATTTGAGAGAGAGGGGGAGAGAGAAACATGAATGTGAGAGAGAAATGTCAATTGCTTGCCTCCCACATGCTATACGCACCCTGACCAGGGATCAGACCCACACCTTTCGGTGTATGGATTGACACTCCAACCAGCTGAGCCACCTGGTCAGGGCTGGATGGAATTAATTCCTCTTTAGTGGTTGCGTAGTGTTCCTTTGTTTGGTAAGTTTTTTAACAACCAACCTCCTGTTCATAGACATGTAGCTTGGTTTTAATACATTTTATACTACAAACAACATTTCAGTGAGTCTGCTTTACATACTTGTACCTGAAAAGCTGCAGGATGACTGTCTAGACCTGGAATTGCTGGGTCAAGCAGTGTGCGTTATTTATTTTGAGAGGCATTTGCAATTACCCACCACAAGAGGAACTATTTACAGTTCCATCAACAAAGTTTAATCACAATACAAATTTTGTTTTTCCAGTGACAACTATTTCCTCTTCCCTTCCCAGAATTTAGATACCTAGGAAACCAAAGTCAACAAATTTGTGCAGAGCATAAAATGAGGCCATGGGCGTGGCATGGCCATGAGGGGTTCAGTCGAGGCCCTGTCTCATCGCACCCGCCTCGGAGACATCCCATGTCCCTCTCTCCCGCTCTTGCTCTTTTTTTAAAATCATGGTTAATAAAAATCAATAAAATCAAATCTCTGTCTTCAAGACTTTAAACCAGTTGCGAGTCCCTTTACAGTATATTCTCATCATTATGTTACCATTCTTTCTTTTACAACATGTATTTAATCTATTAAATACAGATTATGATTATTTTTTAGGTATTACATTTTAAATTTGCCTGATCACAAATTACATGTGAGGGCATATTTCCTTCAGAAATATAAATGTCAAAAAGGATTATTTCCAAACATATTTCCTAAAAAATGGTAAGTCTATCACTGGTTTGTGAATTCTTACTTAGAAGTAACACTTTTGGGGTCTTAAGGGTTTGCATTTTCCTGTCATTTTTAAACTCCTAGACTCATCTCTGGGTCACTGGCCATCTCTGCTCTGATTACCACTAACTGACCAATAAATTATTATAAAGTGTATTGTAGATAGAATATTCTACAAAATCCATCAGTGATATTCCATCCCTAGGTTTCTTAATGGGCTGCTAATGAGTCATGTTGTTAAGTTGAAAGGGTTGATTGATGTACGTGATCTATGTCTAGCAAATAAACAGTGATCGAGAAGTGTTAGGTTTTGTTGTTTCTAAGACTCTCTTGACTGTTACTTCGTGATTTAAATGGTATTTATTGTGAGTATCCAATGCTTCCCATGTGATTCTGTGGATCACATGGTCACCACTTTAACCAGTAGTGTGTTTGTTACTCACTGTCATCTTTTGTTCTCTGTTCTCATGTGCTGTGTGTGCAAAGAAAGTCAAATCACCAGCTGTTTACGTTAATTGGATGCACAAAATATTTATGACCCTGAAAGACCAGTATAATTGGAAGAAGAAGTGGGAGTTGAGATGAATGGAGAAATTCTATTAGAAAACAGTGGATATTATGTTTTTACCTCTTCAACAGTGTCATGGACTGTTAATTATTGTAATCAGTTATGATAAATTCTGGTAGTTTGATATATTTTGTGAATAATACATACAGGTTTTAGATAACTCCCTCACTTTCTGTAGTTCCTGTACAGAAATTTCTTCCTTAACAAATATATTTTAATTAATTAATTTAATTGTTGTTCAAGTACAGTTTTCTGTCTTTTATTCCCATACCAGCCCACCCACCCCCCAATGCTCCCCATCCTTAACAAATATTTTTATTAAAAATATTTTTTGGTAACCTTGAGCTTAGAATAAATTCTACTCATTATCACTAGTGGGTATGATATACTCACTAGTCTATAGGAGATGTTTTAGATTTCTAAATAGGATATAGTTTTTTTCCTCATTGGTTCTATTTACACTTTCAAACTAAAGTTTATGAAGGTTTGTATGCAGATAATAGCAAATGATAGTTATTTGAAGTGGGATGTATTTCTTTAAACTTTTGTCTAAGAAAAAGAATAATGTCCTTATTCAAAGATTTCACTACAGAATGAGGTAAATAAGCTGTTTGTTGGTTAATTGGGGATTGATTATATATTTCTGGGTAAAATTTTTCTGTTCCAAAATATTACAAATTTTAAAACAATTGAGAACTAGTTCTATTTCAAGCATTTCTCTCGGAATTGCATACTGAATTTTATTTTGTACTTGAGGGGCTATATGAACCAGCCCCTTTAAATATATAATTTTCAGTAACACTTAATGTTTCTTATGTCTATTCTTAGATTTTTAAGTTCTCTTTAAAATTATAGAATGAGTCTAGATTTCACATTAAGTTGCTATATTTTATCTATCTCTCTATTTGCCAGGAGTGTGTGACTAAGAAGTAAGAATCCTTTAAATTATATTATAATGGCAGGATTGTTCCTGTGCTTTGGAATAATCCACCAAAAAGATAAAGCACATACACTGGTAATCATCCAGCAACAAAACCTTTCCCTGTCGGCTCACCTGAGCGAAGAGCTGGCAGGTGTACTATGCTTTTGTCAAACTTCCTCAACTGCCACAGTGACAAGAGGTGAAATTGCAGAGTCAAATCTTACAGAAAGAAGACCCAGAAGGTCTGTCTGGTAGGACTCACTGCTGCCGCCGGGGAACTAAAGTGTTTGTGTTTTTCTTTCAGTGACGTTGTACGCCTCCTGTATCCTCCTGGGAGTCTTCTTGAATAGCAGTATACCTATATTTTTTGAGCTTTTTGTGGAAACTGTCTACCCAGTTCCAGAAGGAATTACTTGTGGAGTTGTCACTTTTTTAAGTAATATATTCATGGGAGTACTTTTATTTTTTCTCACATTTTATCACACAGGTAAGAAATTTGACTTTTTGATTACTATCTAACTGTGTTATGAGAGAGGTTGTGGCACTGCTGTAGAGGGAGTTTATATGGAGAATTCTCACTAGGGCATATTACTTTATTTGAGCTTTTACATACCAATAAAAGAAAACACCTCCAGTTATTTATTTTTTAAAATGCATCCTAATCTGATCTAATGCACCCTTGCCCCCATAGAATTTTTTATTTAATTAACCTGGACTGGAGCCCACCATTTATATATAAAGCCCCACTGGTGATTCTAATATGCAGGTTCTTGTTTCTGTTTAAAAAATACTTAGAATCTTCCCTGGCTGGTGTAGCTCATTGTATTGAGCGCGGGCCTGCGAACCACACGATCGCGGTTCGATTCCCAGTCAGGGCACACGCCTGGGTTGCAGGCCAGTTCCCGGCAGGGGACACACCAGAGGCAACCATACATTGATATCTCTCTCCTTCTCTCCTTCCCTTCCCCTCTAAAAAAAAGATAAATAAATTAAAATCTTAAAAAAAAATACTTAGAATCTCCTGTCTTAACATAGAGTGTTAGTTGCTGATAATGTCGAGGGTACATAGTTTAAAGCCTTAGCGGTGAGTGAGAGCTCACCCAAGGAGTGCACAGGGTGTGCAGAACGGCACTGCCCAAACGGAACTTTCTGTGATAACGCGAATGTGTTTTGTCTGTGTTGTCCAATACAGTAGCCACTAGCCACATGAAGTGAGTGCAGCTAAGGAACTGGGTTTTTTATCTTGTTAAGTTTTAACAGCTACACATGGTCAGTGCATGTATAGAGTGAAAAGAGGGTTGAGGTTAGAACCCCAGGGCTATACCTTTGAAGAAAAGGGAGAGCCGTGACAAAGGAGGCAGCGATGGAGTCCTGAACCCAGGGGGTTCACCCTGGACAAAAGGAGACGGAGGAGAAGGCAGTGTCAGCGGAGGAGAAGGCAGTGTCAGCGGGCCCAGAGGCAGATACCTTCGCTGGGCAGACTGTTGAAGGAGTTCTTTCTTTGTGGCATTATCTTTCTGCTTGGAAGGCTGTTGATCTATTAAGATTTGATGGGAAGAAAGTTGAGAAGGGACTTCAGGAGAGAATGAGACTTTCAGACAACCTTTAGGGGGCCAGGAGGAGGCGCTACAGGGACAGCTGGAGAGGTTGCCGGGCTTGTTGAGGGCAGGCCCTGCTGCCATTGGCGTCCGTGGGTTTGTACTGGCTTCATTTTGAACAGATGTTTGATGTTCTGATATTCTGTCTTCTGTAATCCAAATTCTGTTTTACTATTTCAGAAAATTTTGACATAATTATCTAGGATTTTTGGGGGCATCTTTTTTTTTTAAAGATTTTATTTATTTATTTTTAAAGAGAGGCGATGGGAGGGAGAAAGAGGGGGAGAGAAACAGCAATGTGTGGTTGCCTCCCAGGTGGCCCCCACTGGGGATCCAGCCCACAACCCAGGCACTTGCCCCAACTGGGAATCGAACTGGCAACCCCCTGGTTTGCAACCCATGCTCAATCCACTGAGCTACACCAGCCAGGGCTTATTTTGCATCTTAAAATAAGAATTTATACTTGTGATTCTTGAATATAAAGTTTTTATTAATTTCTGTAAGGTTTATATTTTATTTTATTTCTCATCTTAACAAATCTAATATTTATTACCTTCCCTCACCCCGCCCATTGCTGTTCTCCTAACTACCCATCAAATAAATATCAGTCCACTTGGTGAATCTGTGCATAAAGGAATCTGTAAGATTCAAGTGTAATAATAAATGGTCTAAAATGTGATGCTCCAGGGGGACTACTTGTTAATGGAAGACTTTCTGACAGGCTTATAGTTAAAATAGTAACCATGTTAACCTCCTTAGGAAAATAAATTTTTGAAACTTTCAAAGCTGATGAAACAGAATTTGCCCTGGGATTCAGCTTTTGGCCTAGTACTTTCACCTAACTGCAAAAAGCATACAAATGATATATTAATTCCTTGTTCTAGTTAACAACAAACTAGATTATTTCTGTCGATGAGTAATGTGTGTAAAGTAGCTTGTAACTTGGTCAGACTTGGTGTACGTTTGATCGTGTGAAGGAAGTGCCATTAATGGCATCAGACCACTCTTGGCTGTCCTTCGGGAACCTTGTTTCCATTCGGGAGCGTGCTGTCCCCAGGCGTTGGACTAAGGTATCTGCTTCCAATGAGTTTTCTAAACAGAATCATCAGATAATTATGACATATCCGCTTTAATCAACTTCACTCATGTCACAGTTGCGATTAAGAGGCTCAGGGCCTCTCTTTTGCCTGGTAAAGTATCAGAGGTGGCTGTGCTGCCTGTTCCAGGGCAGCTTTTCAGCTCATGGGCACAGGCGTGGGCAGTGGCCCTTGCAGCCCACTAGCGCGTGGGTTGTCCTGTCTGCTGGAAGTAGGGTTACGTCCTCCAAATATTTAAAAACAGCAGTAGATGCCAGATAATGTTATTCCCTCATACACCTCTTGCATGCGGTCTTTAGACTGTAACATGTATTTATTGATCAGTTTAAGGCAGGGAATATCCCTACACTGACTGTGGCGGAGCCCAGTGCACTCCTGGCCATTGTGCTTGGCCAGTAGCACGTCTCTGTCACTCCCCTAGATCCAGCTGCAGCTGTCAATCTGTTGAACATGAGTTCACTGATATTGACATCAGGCAATGGGCTCTCATTCTGCAGATTCATAGTGGCCAGATATAAGCAGATACTTTTGTTTCTTTGGCCCAGCCAGCAGAAGAAACATTTAGCAGCATTTCTTCTACTTCCTGTCTCACTGATGTAATCAAGGATTTATCTAGCAAGGGAAAAAAAGCTTTCCTCTTTTTGGCTGGTGTCTGATCACATGTTCCTAGACATGTCTGTGTAAATGTTAAAGGTTTCTGCCTGAACTTCATCATTATGGAAACTTTTAAAATAATTGTCACCGACCCTGGCTTGTGGGGTCCACGGCGTTGTAGCTGAGACAGAAGAAATTCACACAGACTACTGAATTCTGTGGAGAAGAAGGGCGGGCAGTTTCGCTCTCAAGAGGAGCCAAAAGTTTGTGACCTTGCTTCGATGGGCTTTTATTGTCTTTCTGGGTTACTTGAAGGTCCTCATCAATTATGCACAGGTGCATTTTAGGTGATTACCTTATACAGAAAACAAAGGAGAGGCTGCTGCTAATCACGTCACAGAAGAGGGATATTTACAAATGAAAAGGCAAAAGTGGTTGAACTGGTTACACTGGTCCTAGGAAGGTTTAGCATGGATTTTAGGAAGTTACTTTGCAGTAAATGTTTTCTGCCTCAATTTAGGGTGAGGGAGTTTTAGCAAAAGCAAGTCTCATAGCAGCCTAGGTACAATGCAGGCCTGATTTCCCATGGGAGAACCTATCCGTGGGCGTGGGTCCTGTGCATCTCCCAGTGGGAGCTGGGCCCATGCCACGCAGAACAGTCTCCTATAAATAAACATTTTTACTCCAACAAGGTGATTTCAGGAAGAAAAATCTGAGCACATTTTTACATCTTATAGAGTTAATGAGAAGGCCTCTGTGCAAGAGCCTAGACCAGGGCATAACTGGCACTCCCCAAATACTTGTTTTATTTCTTTCTAGGTAAGTAACTGGTTGGAGTTAGGAATTTAAATATCTACGCTTCAGTTTGAAAGAGATGCTTTTGTGTGTATGTTTGTGAGTGTGTCCACTGAACACACACAGACATACCCCATGTCTCTCAAAGGCTATGGCCGCTAGACCTGTGAAAACTTTGCTGTGGGGCTTTCACGCAGAATGAGCTGATGCTGTCCCAGAAGTCCTGTTGTGTTAGGGTGTTGTGTAACCAATTCCCCCTGCCTTACAGCTGAAGTATGGGGACACCAAAATTGCAAATCTGAGCATTCTGTAAAATTATTTCCTAAAAATATCTTTCACCCTTGACATTCTTTTGTAATCCACAACCAAGGATAAGTTTTTACTGGTTTTACAGAGAGGACCAGGAAAAGTGGAGAAACAGAGGTGTGAGAGAGAAGCACTGATCAGGTTGCCTCCTGCACATGCCCTGCTCGGGGGTGGAACCCACAACTTCTTGTGTATGGGATGACACTCCGACTGAGAGCTCACCCAGCCAGGGCTCAATAAATTCTGTGATAAATTGAATTCCCTTCCATTAAAGCCAGTGTTCAGATGTCGTAATTTAGGCATTTTTAAAAGTTGAAAAACATACCTAGAAGTTAAGTTACATGTTATAGCTCAACTATTAGTCACATGACTAGAGGGCCAGCTGTTTCATCATCACAAGGATCTGTGGGTTTTTGAGTCTCTCCTCAAAGACGCGCTGCACGTCCTAACTGGGGCTTTATCTCCTCACAGTGTGATCTGGGAGGCAGTTATATCCGAGGCAGCTGTTCAGGGCTGTGCAGACGAACCCCAAAATGACCACATGAGATTGATTTGCTTGGCAAGAAAGGCTCCCCTGGTGATTTGCTTGCAGATTGTGCCCATCACCGTCACTGACAGCAGATGTCACAGGGGGTCCTATGCCAGTGCCACCGGCTTATTCGGAGGCCGAGGTCACCGGTCTCCCACGTTCTGTTTTGATTCTGCTTTGGGTAACTGGGACAGTGTCGGAAGTTTCTTAAGAGCTTTTTGGCTTGGCTTTTTCACGGTCACTTTTTAAAAAATTGTTACTTGTTTCCTAACATAAACATGCATGTAAAACTCAGTTGCTTCTTATAATACTTGCTTTGAGAGTCTCGGCCAGTTGTTTCAGATGGCACTGTGCTGTCTCAATCTGAGAACTTCACTCACAGAGTCAATTGGGAATGTTCTTGTATTCTTCAGATGCCCTGGAACGTGTTCCAGTGTTCTATTTTATGGTGTGTAACTGATTCTGAAGTTTGTATTATCTGGGTTTTTGGTTGTTGTCCTAGAAGCTTTGCAACAGCTTTTGACTAAAAGCAATAGAAGGTTGTTTTGTTTTGTTTTGTTTTTTACCTCAGTCCTTTCATTTCAAAGTAGCTGACCATGAATGTGAGGCTGCATTGTGGCTCAAAAGATTCAGGCGACTGGCTGAGGTAGGAGGCGTTGACTACTGGTTACCAGAGCAGGTTCAACAGATTGTGCGCTGGTGAGAAGGATTTTTATATCTAAGGAGTAAAACACTGCAATGTGTTCGATGGTCAATGGTCAGGTCTGTTGGGTAATTCCTGAGGGGCGAAGGGAGCAGGGTGTTATATTGTGTGTGAAATCACGGTGTCAGCTGGCTCTTCTTAAATGAGAATGGAGACAGTTTTGCTACATCATTGTGATTCCGGTTGAACCACCAAGCAAAAATAGAAGGTTGGCTCTGGATGACGGTACATGGAACCAGACAAGCACCTGGTGTCGTTGAAGGGAAGGCGGGAGTGGGAATTGGGAAGTACCACACTGCTTCTGGAGGAAACTGCTTCCCAAGAGGATGAGCAGAATCCTAATTGGTTTGGTCCCAACCGAGCATCACCACTCGGTGGAGTCCTCCTCACTGAGGGGAGCAGCACCTGTCTGAACTACACACATCAGCAAAGGGAGTACTCAGGTTAGGGTGTGGATAATAAATAATAGAAATATAGAGGCAGATTGTGGAGCCTTAGAGTACGGATTTACATTTTCTCCAATTAAGGACAAAGGGAAGGGATGTTAGAAAATGTGCTCACATTGAAAGATTTCAAGGGTAAGAATAAGAAAATTTCCTTGGATAAGGACTGTGTTGGCTCAGTGACGTCACATGACACCGGGCCTGGAAAGGACAGCAGTTGGCTTTGCTGTCCTTTCCGGACAGCAGTGAGGCTTTGGAACCATTTCCGGTTCGTCAGAGCACCTAACTTGCGGTTTTTGTGAGTGGTTATCAGCGGGAAGTGTGCCCATTCCCCACTTGGACCTTTTGCTTTCTTAAAAGGCAAAGGATTTCAAAGAACACTTTCAGTTGGCCGAGTCAGGTGCACTCCCTGACAGGTGGACTTGACTTTGCAGAGAGAGGCGTAACTAAAAACAAGCCAACCCGCTGTGACACTATGAGGCCATCATGCGGCGTATCTAAGGGTTCATTCATACCCAGGTAGAAGGGATACTTTTACAACTCTGATAAAATGAGGTCTGCTTAGGCAAAAAAATTGATGAGATTTAAGAGGAGCAAGGACACATTCTGTGTTTGTTCTAGCTCCCCATAAAATGCAGTGGCAAATTTGACTTTAAAGTCCAAATGCTCGCCACAAGCCGTGCGCTGTTGTCACTGTTTGCTGCTTTTTCTCTTCCTCCAGAAGAGAACTCCAGACGCTGTGTGGCTAATATAAGAACAGAAAACACCTGTGTGTCACTCCAGGGAATATCAGGATAAAGACCAGATCCCAGAGGTCACAGCCTTTCTGAATGTTAGATTATATTGAATCCAAGAAAAGCACAGAAAATGGTTGTGCATGAAAGTATCATTGAAAGACATGTCTTTGTTACATGTCTAACTTTTAAAATGTAGAAATTGAGAGGCGAGGAGGCATGTTTTGTGAGCATAGTACAGCAAAAAAAGGTATTTCAGCACTGGTTTGTTGTTGAATTTTCATTCTTGGCATAAATTGCTCTTTTAGTCATATGAATTGTGGATTACACTGAAGCAGCAGAGTGGAAATCTTAGGGTGATTTTTGAAGATTAGAGCAGGATTAGCATTCTTTAGAAGTACAAAGGAAAAATATAAACCGATAGCAGGGCCCAAAGAAAAACGTACCAGGGAACTTCTTTATCTCATTTGTTGTTTTACAAAATCGGAACTGCTGAATGAATATTAAACTACAGAAGTTATCCCCTACCCTGCCCCCAGTGCCAAGAAGCTGCTCACTTCTGCACACAGAGCCTCTGGACGGGCTGGTAAAGGGGTCGGGCGGAGGAAAGCCGAACAGATGCAGAGCTCAAGGGCTGCTGGAGCTGGAGGAAGCAGCCGGAGGCAGCCTCCGTCAGCTGGCCTGGAGCCCCAGCAAGAGACCCAGGCGCGGGCTGTTGCAGGGTCCGGAAGTCGTGAGCAAGCCTCTATGAAGAAGCATGTTCTCCATTCTCTTAAATCAGATCGCAACAGATTGTCTGTTTAGGTGATTCTTATAGGTTTTCTGGTAATTGGCATCACACATAATGATTATGCTTGCAGGGGGAAAAATACTAGGAAAAATAAGCCGAAACAGTCACAGTAGTTTCTCTGAGGCTAGAGTTAGTATTAACTTTTTTATGTTTTACTTTATTTTTAATATATTTTCTCATCTGTTTCACAATGAATTATTACTTGATGTTTTTGCTGAGAATTAGATGTTTCTGTCCAAAAAATATATGACAATGTTATCTCAAAGTTCAGGTGATTTTATTTGTCTTTCTAATCCAGCAGATATTTCTAAACAAGGACAAGAGTGAGAGTGATTAGAGGGCACTGAAAAAAAATTAGGGAACTAAAAGTTAAAGGTGATTGTTTCTTTCTTTGTAGTTAATAGATTTTTTTTTGCTATCAAAGTCAAGGTGGATTCAATTGATGAAAAGTTATGAACATCACTGATTAAAAACACTCCACATGAGAGCTCTGTAATATGTGACATGCATCGACTCCAGAGCATCACTGTTTACCAAAGGCCGGTCGTCGGGCCCTGCTAAGGCGCATCGATCCCAAGTGCCTTTGAACGCAGAGCGGGTTGCTCCCGGCAGGCCGCCCAACGCTTACATCCACATGTTTTTGTCTTACAGAGTTGTCTTGGTTCAACTGGTGCCTTCCTGGGTCGTGTTTGCTCAGTCTCCTCCTCATTCTGTGCTTCAGGGAATCCTATGACAGACTCTATCTTGATGTGGTTGTCTCCGTTTAGTAGCACAGACCTGAAGGAGTTTACAAAGAGACTGGAAATCAGTACTGCATCCTGCACATTTGCTTGGACTTGTACACCTAACAGGATGAAAAGGAGAAGAGAGAAACTTCATTCAGAGGTTTTGTTGGGTTACAGATGGTTTACATTGATTTAATTACTACTAAGTAATAATAATGTGGGACTTGAGTGATAAAAGGAGACTTAAAAATTCTGGAAAGGGCACGCCTGTGCGTGATTCTGGGTTTGGAAGTGTGACTGATGTCTCCCACACAAGGCACAGCCTGAATAATTCCCTCTGTGTTCTGTGCCAGTGCTAAAACTACGGACCCACTGGTGGTTATGAGAAGAAACAGAGTGTCTGCCCATGGAGATAACCCTCCCCAAGTCACATATCAGAATAGGAAGAAATGCCGACAACTTCTAAAGAAGTTTAAACCTCATTTGCAATTTTAACTCTGCAACAGCCAAGAGGTTTATCGATGATAGAGATTAGCCATGTGTACACTACATTTTTTTCCTAATAAAGCCATTTCTTACGTGACTCCTTATTTTTAATTAGGTCAGAAACCAGTGGCCACCTTTACGATGGTGGTCACGTACTTTCCAGTGTCTTCAGAACACACTGTGTCTCGGTGTTAACTTACCCTCGTTTCTGTGAAATACAGTTTCATCTATTAGGCTTTTAAAAGTTATATTAAAGGTGACTAAATGTTTGATGCAGACTCATTAAAATTGTATGCAAAGTGTAATTTCATTCTGATTTAGCACTTTGTTAAGAGAAATACAACAAATTACATAGAATACTCTGTGTCTTCAGCATATATATATATATATATATATATATATATATATGATGTTAAATCCAACATCAGCTATTACTTACAGGGGTTATATTTTATTAAATGAGCCTTGTTTGAAAATAACAACTTATAACATTAAAACTTCTGTTAAGTGATTTCTGATTACATTCTTGTATTCAATTCAGGTTGTAAAACATTCAGTTTCATATGAAGTCAATGCATTGGGGAGGGCAGTATTTTGTCAGTACTGGTTTTCTTTCTATGGATGATAACTTTGTAAAAAATAACAATGACTCATTGAATGGCTCTCAGACATGTATTTCACTTCGACATAAAATATTCTCTGGCGGGATTATGATCATTACCACTATTCACATTTACCTAATTCCCCTCACACAGGAAACTTACCCTACTTCTTCTTTTTTCCTCACTTGAAATTGTGTCTTCCTTGTCAGCCAGATATGTATATAATTTGTACTTTGGGGCAGAGTACAAGGCAGATCCTTTGGCTACCCGAGACAGTGAAGTATGGTTAAGGAAAGCTGGCCATCTCTACCTGTGTGCACGCACCGTCACACACACTCACGTAGTTCCAACTGTCCCTCCTTGCCCCCTTGATAAGTTCGGTGCTATTCATTAACCCACCTCGGTTATGCAGGAAGATTCCATTACTGCTGAGCCTTCTAAGACCCTAAATTGTGCAACTTGGAAAGTAAGAAAACCCTAAAATTTAACATCTGTGAGTCACCTTTAAATCATGTCCCTTTTATAACCATTCTACTGGTTTAGCAACAAGAACCAAAGGAACCAAGGAAATTATTAAAAAATAGAAGAATATCCATGAAAACTAGGCTTATTTCCAATGAACTATCATTATTCTTGAATAAAAATAAAATAAAAAGAAAACAGAATTCTTAAAGATGATTGAAAGCCAGCCACTAAGGATATCAGTAGTTCATGCTTCAGATGCCAAAATCACCACCAGCCCTTCTATTTAGCAGATAGACAGCAGAGGGAAGCATCATTAAGTGTTCAACTAAATCGTTTGGTTTCAGTCAGAACTCTTGTGATTGAGAACATTGCTGCATAAAAAAACTTTGCTGTAATAAGACTGCTGATGAAGAACATTTTAATTATGGTTAATTCTAGTTTTAATGCAAAGTAAAGAATAACACTTTAAAGCTATTACCTAAATGACTAATTAATTTAAAAAATCTCAAGTGGGTGGTGATTAAAAATTCTTGCATGTGCCAGACACCAACCGCTGCGTTCGGCACACATGAGCCCCTCTGCCTCGTCGTAGCCCCTCCCCCCTCCGGCGGGTAACTGATCACACACCACAGCTGTTTCAAGTGACCAGAGCCTCATACGCCAAACCTGATAGAAGGAGAACCAACATGCTTTGGGGGGGGGGGGGCTGCATACTATTTATTTACTTGAGCATTTCAAATTATGTATTTTTTTCTCTTCGTTTTTATTTCTAGGATGCATTAAAATAGGCCAGCTGCTATCTTTGCATCTTCTAAACAAACATGATAGAGCTCTGGTGAAATTTTATAACAAAAAGAAATCTTAACCCTCCATGAATCCAAGCCCCCATTTTAGAGGTTGTGGACACAAGCCCAGAGAGGTAAAGGATCTTGTCCGAGGTCACAACCCTGGGGTGTGACAAAAGCGGAAGTGACACCCACATCTGCTGACTCACAAAGCAGACTGCAGCTCAGTTTGGACGTTCGGGGGTGTCCATGAATACTCCCCACGTTCAGAAGCAATGGGGCTTAAGCGTAAACTGCTACTTTGTGTGGAAAGTACAGGGATTAAATTGAGGTGATTATTTGGTTTTTAAGTAAAATTAGTTTACTGCCTTCATCCTAATGCAGTTGGTGCTCTAACATCCCTGTTTTAGCTTGCTGTGAGATGGTGTAGAAAGATTCCGATGAATAATTCAGTCCACATAAATCAAGGCAACAGCCTTATTAATTGGGAAGGAAATGGTATAGTCTAAGTTCCCTGTGACTTATCAGTGAATTCTTCACAGTCTATGGAAAGAAGCATTTTTTGGTTCGCAGGCCCGTGCTCAATCCACTGAGCCATACCAGCCAGGGGGAAGGAAGCATTTTTTGATATGGTCCATGGTGGAGGTATAGGAACAAGATGGCTGCACACACACACACACACACACACACTCTGCACTGGAAGATGGAACTGATAGAAAGAGGGAACCCATACAAGTGTAATTGTGTATAGTTAAGCATATATGGCCTAAGGGTTAAATTTTATCATAGATCACATATTCATATTTAATTATTGAAAATGTTTATGACTTGTTTTTTTATGAAGCCCTTCTATTGAGAGATTCAAGCTAAGAGATTTTAAATTGAAGAGATTAAATTCTCATCTACTTATCTTTTAATTGATTTTTTTTTACTGTTACATTTACTAAAATCTAGGTACTCATCTTGCTGTTTGCATAAGTACATGCTTCATTTTGACTCCTGATCAAATATGGATACATAGTAAATTTGCTTTAAATCAATGTTAAAAACCTCATTTAATTCCACATTTGTCCCTGAAATAATAATTACAGGAATTAGTATAACTATACCATAATATCAAGCAAGAGCAAAAGCTGTGATATGAAGAAAATGCCATATTAAATATATGTATATGAGAAAAATCCATCAGGCCTGTTTGACCCAAATATAGGAGAAATAGAATTATACAGAAAGGAAAGAGATAAAGTTTATTTCCATACTCTCAAGCAGTTTGCTAGCATGTTAGGAAATGCAAGCAGTATTTTGGAGAGAAGTGTTGGACCGTCCTAGAAGAACAGAATTTGGCAGGGAGATTTGGAGTTTCCCTTATAACAGCATCCATCGGGCACTCTGTGCACAGTAGAGGCGAGCTGTCTGCTCAGTGAGCAAGACATCACCTTGGCTGCCCTGCACATTCATTCCCTTTCACATAGTGTCCTGGCTCAGCTGGAACCTGAAAGTCAGGAGGCAGACTAATCCCAAGGCCCTTGAAAGTGTCATTTCTGGCCAGGGGGTGGGAGTGATGGAGGCTGCGGGCAGAGAATACAGGCAGTCTCTGCCCTGAGCCGTGCTCCTTTTTGTGAACAGTTTAAGTTTGCCCTGGGCTGGGACTGAAACAATGTCAGCCTCTTGTTTCACAGAACAGTTTTCTGAGGCTCTGCACTCACCCTCCTTACCTGGTTTCCGAAGCCTTCTGAACCGACCCCTGCAGGAATCACACCTTAGCTCCATCCCTGAGGCTCCCAGATGTCCTCCTCCTGAACTGTCTTCCTGGCCCAGGCACCCTCACCCCCTCAGCCCCTCCCTAAGCTCTGAGGCCAGAAACCCGGTCAGGTCCTGGCAGGAAGTTACACCTCCCTCTCCTGAACAGGATGCTAACAGGATCAGAACATCTGTAAACCCAGGTACTCCAGAAAGATTTCACACTTCTTCTCGTGGCCAAGTCTAATAAATTAGGCTGATTCCCTGAAATGAGAATTACAAAGGTCTCTAACACGTTTCTATAGTTGTTATTTGTTACATTTCAGATACGGACATTGAATTACATTACATTGTCTTTCTGTTGTGCTTTGGAACCTGGTAGGCCTCAAACAGTATCTTTCCACCTCAGCCCATACTAGCAAACAGAGCAAAAAGTTATCTCACCCCATAATGGAAAACAAATACAATTAAAAAATGTAAAAAAATTGTTAAATAAAAATACTAACTATAAAAAAGTTATCCCACTAGAGCTGCACTGTACATTCAAGAATGCAAAATTAAAAATTTCCTTGTAAAGCTAAGAAATGAAACAAAGTACAGAATTCATTTCAGCAACTTTGGTCAAATGATTTTTAAAAAACCCACACACATCGTACTGTGTTAGCTCCAAACATGCTGGACGTGGTGCATTGCAGGGCCTGGGCCTCCAAAGTAACGGCCGGCCGGCAGCCCCCAGCACAGGGCTCTCAGGGCTCCCTCCCGGTTCTTCCAGTTTAAAAGGGAGGGTCCTGCAGCCTTGACCAAAATGGCCAGAATGACTTTTCATGTACTTTAACGTTAGAAAATGATACTTCTTTAAGAAATACAATTTAATTTGGACTTCCTCTCATTCAGATTGGCTCCAGAAGGATCATAGAATCAAAATGATGATCTAATCCAACCACTCATTTTATAAATAAGTAAACAGAAAACCTAAGTTAAATGATACAGGTCGGGTTAGCAGGTCGCCAACTACTAGGCCAGCCTTTTTTCTATAAAGGATCAACGTGTTAACCAAAAGTAAATTCTTATAAATAAACGTTTTCATTTCTTTTAAATTTTTAAAAATCAAACAAGAACTGCATGAATGGATACTCACAAGATACTCAGTACAGACATATAAAGTGAACTCTACTGACAAGTGCTGGCCAATCCATTCTTTCCAGAGGTAACCCCTAAGAGTCAGGACTTTTTTTGTGCACTTACGTGCATGTGCATAAATGCTTACAGGGATTTAAAATCAAGTGCTCAGGGAGCCGTGCTGTAGGCCACGTTGGCGTTGACTTTTCAGGCAGCGGCAGCACCATCAAGCTCTATCATATTCTAAAATGTGAAGGTGAATTTCAATATGCAATATGCTGTTTTTCTTGTAGGAAATACAGCTTCTGTTTTTATGTCACCAACTGAGGTCTCTATACTGTGAGAGAAGAGAATACATGAGTCTCTCCCAAAAGCCAAACAGGTTCCCTTGGCAGGGCCGTCTTGGCTCTCCGACTCGGCCGAGGCACGCAGCACTGTGGAAAGTCGAGAGAGTCAGCTCGTGGGAGTACCTTTTGAAAAAATAATAGGTGATGAAGATTCTGGGAACCTTACTATTTTCCTGATGAACTTCCTTAGCTATCCTACCTTCAAGCTCGTGGTAAAACCAATGAACTCCAGCAGGACAAGGACTTTCAACTTTGTTCGGTCACTTTCTTTCCAGCCTGCCTTCCCGTCCAGCTTTTCCTTTCTGGTTGGGTTCTGGTTGTATTTCTGACTCTGTTGGAAGCAAGTGTGAAATGCAGGCTCTCTGAGTTGCCAGATCAGAGAGGAAGGCTGGCGGAGCTATTTCTTCACGAACTAGGTGAAAGCGGACACGGAGAAAGCACCCTGGCCTAGGAGCCCCACGGCCTGGCTTGTGTCTGGGGTCCAGCATCTTCAGCGATCTGACCATGAGCAAGTCATGCCGTCTCTCATTTATTCACATCTCTGAAATGAGGGCGTGAACAAAGACGTTCCCTGAGTTTTCTTCCAGTTCAGAAATTCAGGTCCACTCTCCCTTGAGAATAAGGAAATGACCAAGAGTCGTGTCCTCTGCAAAACCACAGAGCCTCCCCCACTGCCGCGGTTCCTTTGTGCGGTGGCCCCGCCACCGTGCGTGCCAGTGCTGATCACGGGCACCATTCCATCGCACTCACATTCAACAAGCAAGGGCCTTTGATTGTCTGACAGGAGATAAGACGATCTGCAGGTGCTATTTATTTCCCCGAAGGACTTCATACATGACATGCAGGATTTATTAAATGTATCAAAGGCAGTAAGAGCAAACCTGCCATTGATGTCGGGATCGCACTCTGGGAGCCGGGTAGAGCATTGCATTTGCCCCCTGGAATCAGGCTGACAGGCACCCGTCCTTCGGTTTGGTTTGATTTATCAGGAGTCAGCAGTGGGGTTTCACCTGCAGGAATCGGAGTGTCAGGTCAGATGATAAAACGGATCCTCAGACTTCTATGTCTAGCGTTATGACACCAAGGAATTGTAAGTTGAATGCAATGGTGTCGTCTCCACACGGCCAAATTGTGCCAGTGCAGCTGGGCAGTTGTCGTACAGAGTGAGAGCAGAGCTCCAGCGCATAAAGTCGGATCCGCGCACAGGTGTCAGTGAACAGCTTCACTGACCACAAAAGCTCACAGAGAAAGGAAGAGAAGACCAGCCCAGGAGTCGGGGGGCCTGTGTCTCCTCTGCCTCCACGACAGCTGCAGAAGCATCCTTGGTGTTGTGGGCAAGTTACCTGTTCTCTCCCGACTTCAGTTTCCTCCCCTCTAAAAGAGGAGGGTCAGAGCAGATGTTCCTTTTTGCTAAGGAGTTTTGTGGTTTTTCCGTCTATACCCATGACTCAACAGAAAGCAGAAAACAGCCTGGAGGCGGTGTCGTTCATTGCATCGGACCTGCTAGTTCTGTGCTGTCTTTCCAGTTACACGTTAGTTCCGTGTTAGCAGGCCGGGCAGTTAGGGAGACTCAGACTGTCGTCTGATCTGTTTGTTCTTTGCTCACGCATCCCCTTACGCTCTGCGTGCAGAGTAGTTATCTGTGGGCAATGTGTGCCTGTGAAAGAGAATCAGAAAAAATGTTTCTACTTTCAGGACCTTTTAGAGAGATTTTTTAAAACATAACACTCCTGAACTCACAAAAGGAGCAGTAACAGTTTCCCAAATACCTAGTTGTGCGTAGCAGGCACCCAAATATGTGTCCATACCCTCCTTGACTGTAACTGGTTTCACGGAAAGGGTATTCTGTTCCGTTGAAATGTCCATCATAGACAGACCGGTATCTGTCTGGGAGCACAGAGGCAACTCTGAGGAACCCCAAACCCCAGCATCATCCCGTGGCTGGGGGATGGGTAACCCTCAGGGCAGTTGGAAGTGCTCTTGGCTCCTCCAGCTTCCTCTGAAGACAAAATTTAGCACATCCATGCACAACGTATATAAGACACACATCCTCGGAAGGCACTGTGAGTCTCGTTTCTAGAAGATATTCCAGTGTTAACCAAGAACAAAGACTAAACACCAAAAGGAAGGATTTCTAATGATAGAACCTGGGAGGTCAGCCAGCCAGATAGAGAAGGGCCACTGTGGGGGCTGCAGACACTGAGGAAGCCCGTCAGGTGCCCCCCTGGATGCCACACACAAGGCCTTTTCCTGAGCCTTTGCAGAACTGCCCCCCCACCCGACTGCTAACAGGGTAGGTTTTAGTTCTAGAGATGAGTGTATTTACTACAAATGTAGGCAACTCCAAACTTACTTCCCTCTCTACCAGAAATATAGCATTTGGGGAAACTGAGTATTAGGAAAACTCCGCCTCCATGCACCTATATGGCACCTACAAGCGTTGAACAAAATCACTTCCTTGACGTATACACATATTTCTGTTTAGGTCTGTGACTCAAAGACAGAGCCTGGAAGAAGTCAGGCGAGGCGAGCAAGCCACCTCAGCAGCGGCCGGCAGGACAGGGCCCCCACTGTGAACTACCCCAAACTGAGGCTGTGTGTCTCTTCTGAGTCCTTCTCCGAACTCACCGACCCGCACTGTGCTGCTCTCCTGACCGATAAGTTACTGATGAGAAGATCATTTTAGTAAGAGGTATAAATGTCTCCAGCAGACCCATACTTCTCCATGGCCCTGCTGTTTTTTGCCTTGTACCCCAGAATTCTTGTTTCATGTCCCAAAGAAGTCAGGTTATCCTTGTCCTTTCCAAGGGGAAGAAGCCCCAGCGATCGGTACCCCAGCCCTGACAGTTCACCCCCTCTATCTCTGAGAATATCTGAGGAGCCTCTTTACATGTGTTGTCATTTTTACACAAGCTTGTGATAGTCCCCCGGCGTCCGAGGCACCAGCAGCCCCCAGTCCATGCTGGTGCCCATAACTGTCTTCCCCCTTAAGTGAGGGGAAGGTTCCCTCTGGTGACCCAGCCGCTGATTCCCCTACCTGTTCACTCTTTTGTCAGTGTTCCTTTCCCAGTAAACACTTTGTTATCCGGGTCCTGAAATTCATTTCATGTTTTGTTTTTTACTTTACTTTTTCTTACAAAGTTGCTTCTTTGATCTTAAAGCAGACTGTGGTGATCTTTTTTCCTCTGAATGCTTTATAATAAAGTTTGAACAGAACAACATTCTAAAATAAAGTCAGATGAATTTCATCAAAGCCAATATTAAATACTGGCAAAAGCAGATCATTTTTTTTTTTAAGAAAAGAACTGAGGTGGAGGAAGCTGGGTGTCATAATTCAGAGTGTATCTGGGCCCCTGGCGTGTGCTGAGTCTTGGGCTAGGCACTGGGGATGCAGAAACAAATGAGACAGGGTCCTAGCCCTCAGGGAAACGCATCTTCTCCTGAGTCCATTCATAAAAACTGTGATTCAAAATTAGCTACACCATTCAAATGCTACTGGAAGCTTTGCAGCTTATTTCTACAGCTGTTTATGAGATCGTACCCTATTTGGGAAAATGTTCTAAATCCTGTTTTCTTAGTCTGTTAAAAATCCATGCTGTCTCTAATCGATGCATAGCTGTGAGTCACCTTCGTGGGGTACAAAGTTCCCCCAGACGACCTTTGAAGGGAAAGGCAGAGAAGTCTGTTTTAATGTCTTGAAAAGACTTGGAAAGGTTTTAGGGAACGATGACAAGCTTCCAAAGAGTTTATATCTTCAAGTGTTCATTCAGATGAGGGATTAGCTGAGGGAAGAGCCTTCCCACCAGGGGGCGACCCCATGAGACCCCAGAGGAAGAGTTAGTGAGATATGACTGGTGGCTAGGCTTTTGTAAATATGCCTGCTGAGCAAGAGTGGAGAAGGAGGTTTGGAGGCAGGGAGCCATGGTGGAAGCAGGTTCCAGAAAACAGAACCCTGACACTGGCTCATTCTCACTGAGTCATCTGGCCCAGCCTCCTGCCTCCACGCACATCTTGTCTGCAGTGTGTCTGGCCAACTGCTTTTTCAGCTCTCGAGGGCTGGCACGTCTACAGTCGCCTGTCATCTGTTCCAGAGCCAGCCCCTTAGCCCTTAGCAGTGCTTGCTGTCAAAGAATAGAGGCCGAGAGGTGCAGTCAAGAAATCCAGTGTTGGAGGGAGGGCAAGCAGCACGAGTCAGGGCAGGGGCCCCCAGGTGAAGAGGAATGGTCGGGGAGCTGGAGGTGGGGAAAGAGTCCCCATATTTCACACTTCCCTCACGCTCCAGAGTGTGTGGGAGCACTGGGAGGTGGAGCCCGCCATCTGGGGACCCGCCCTCACAGATGCCCAGTCTGGCGCGTGGAGGTTCCTGTTCTGCTCTGAGAAAGCAGTGGAAATCTAGACACCCACAGTCTCCCAAGAGGAACCGTTTTATTAAAAAGTCTGTAACTTCCACAGTCACCCCTCTCTTCCATTTTCAAAGGAATGTTCTGTGGTCAGAGGTAGGCCTTTAATTCCCTATTACATTTCATGCACTCTGCCTGTACCCAACCATGCCCATGATTCGTGTCCAATCATGGGCGCAGAGAAATCTTGGGCAGTCCAAGTGGACCTAGATTCAAGTCAAGTTACCATCACTGACTCCGTTCCGGCTTTTCCATCTGCCTCCACCCTTGCTTCCATCACACTCCTATAAGCAAGCCACAAGGCCTGTCCAACCAGAATAACTATCCGAAAGCCCAAGTCCTTGTTCTCTGTTCTCCTGTTCTCAAGTATCTGGTCTGTATCTGTATCTGGTCTGATTGTGCAGGGGCAGCAGGAGGAAGCAGAGTCAGGTGGATGCAGGCAGAGCAGAGGCAGCTACAGGTATGGGAGGCTTTGTCTCATCACTACTCTCCACACTGGGGGCCTCACATGCCAAACAGGCTCCCTCTAACCCCATTCCCTGGGGTTCCTGCAGGTGACCCTCCCTGCAGCCTTGGGCCTCCCTCTTGCCCTGAGTGTCACGCCTTTCTCTCTCTGTTCACCAATCCTGGCCACGGTGAAACCCCTACCTCCTTTTCAGTGTGTGGAAGAACAAAGCTCTTACCTGTGGGGACCCAGGGCCATCCTGGAAATGGCTTTGGCTGAAACCCCTGAGGGGGACACAAGAAGTTCTGGCTGCCAGAGGGAACTAGATGCCTGCCTCTGGGCTCAAAGTAAGAGTAGGGCCAGTCTGTCCCTAAGGACTGAGGATAGCGCGCATGATCTCTTGAGATCCCTCCTACCTCTGGACCGGCTTTTCAAAGAGTACCTCTGAGATACAGGTGATTATGGTCTCTGTGACAGCAGGTGTCTTCTTCCTGTGATGCCCCCTGTGCCTAGGCAAACTCGCCTCCTGGTAGGGGACCTAGTGCAAGTATGAATGGGTGCAGGGAGGGGCTTAAAGTCTGCCCGCACTGAGGTGATGCTGGGCTGGGGGCCCCATGCTGAGGTCTGGTGGGCCTATGCGACTTTCAACACGAGTGTGTGTGACAAATTCCCCTCCGATGCTCAGCACAACTTACAATGTTTTCTGTGCATTTTTAAATAATTCTTATTGTGTAAAGGTTGTATTATGTTTCAATAAAAGAAATTGTTTTGCATTTTACCTTTTCGGTAGTCAGTGTTTTCGATTTTACGGCCACATACACTTTTGTAAGGAAGTATTGAAGTCTTCAGTGTTTTTACTCTTTTAAAACTATAGTTAATGTCAACTGTAAGCACTGATAAATATTATTCATATACAATTTTCCTTCCTTCATATCGGGTCTTTCTAAGAAATGGTTTTGGCATAGCATTTTATTCAAAACTCACAATTTTACACATTGTGAATGCTGAATATTCTGAAAAATAAAGATGCATTTAAAATCTCTGTGCTATTACATTGTAGAAATGGTAATGTGCATTGCTTTGCCAAAGTGATAATTAAATGTGTTTTAATGGCTTAGAACTCCTAGCTCGGAATGGAGGGTTTAGTCCTTACTTGCAGCATGGGGGCTTCCATATATAAGCCTCTGCCTTTCTGGATAATTCTCATCAGTGTCGATCTCCTTCCTGTTCAGCAAGGAAATATGGCTGTGTTGACGATACAGTTACTGTGCTGTACTTTTGCAATAAACGTGTATTGAAAGCACTTGTGATAACGTGGTCCGCGTTTTGTTTTTAATCAAACTCCAAATGGCAGTGGAAGCAGAGCCAAAGCTCCTTGAGCATTTGAGCAAAGAGATGTGATGGGAAAACGTGGGCGCGCGGGAGCAGGACAGGCCAAGCCAAGCCCTGCCCTCCAGGACAAGCTCAGGAACCCCTTCACCTCTTTTGGAGATCCTGTGTTCTCATCCATTAAAAATACATAATTGAAATAGAGGGGGCAGATAAGTACACTTCGCTCCCGTGGATTTTGTGGTAGTGACATACAGTGATGAACAGACAGCTCCCGGCAGGTTTGGGCTACCGGGTAAGTGCTCGCCCTCTCCTTCCCTCTTACAGCCTTCCCAAAGCCACAGCCTTCCCTTTTTTATTTTTTAATAGTCAAGTAAGAATGTTTTGACCTTCTGAATAAGGAGATAGTTATTAGATGTTTACATATTTAATACCAATCCTAATTTATCATGGGAGTTATTTCCCCCCAAAATGTTAATCACAGTTCGATTGAAATAATAGTTGAGAAATGTGGATGATACAGCATTTAATGTATTTTGTATAACAATGGCAGGTTAATATCCATGCTTTCCTGAAGGGTAGAGGATTGCTGCCCAGGGCGAAAGGTGTAGTGACTTTAAGAGCCCCTATATAGTGACTCGTGACATAGCCAAGGGAGGCGGATGTCCACCTCTGTCTGGTGCCCCTGTGTCCCCGGGAACTCTTGCCCTGACTAACGATGGCAGCCGAAAGAAGGTAAAAGATACGGAAAACTGGCAACAATGGTGGACACTAACACATTGCTGGAGGGGCTGGATATGAGGTCACACAGGAAGTTCCAGGCTGATCATTTAAACGGAGGGTGGGCTGGGGGAGAAGGGGGCCTGCCAGGAGGTCTGGTGTGTAAGGGGGAAGCCACGCGCTTTGGAGTAAGAGCTTGCCACAAGCTCTGGAGTCCAAGGGAGGAGGCCCGCCAGGAAGCCTGCCTAGAGAAGACAGCAGCAGAGCTGACGCAGCTGCGGCTGAACCCGGACCGGGACGCTGAGCTGCAGACTCCCGCTTCTCCAAAGGACGTATGGGGACCTCACGGTCTTGGGACTGTGCCTCCCTGGACCCCCCATGACCCAGGGTAGCACGCGCATGTTTTCCGAACCACTGCTTGCAGGCCGGGAACAGCGCCCCCAGAGCCTGGGGTGAGCTGCTGCTGCAAGAGGATGGCGACTTTGAAACAGGCACGTGCGCCTTCCAGAGAGGACGGGGACTTGTTTGCGGGACTGGCTTAAGGACAGATAAGGAAATGGCGAACTTCCGGGCGTGGTTTTGGCTTGTAGCCTTTGGGGGAGCAAAGGAAGTGCTGGTTCTCACGGGAGAGGAGGGCTCTGAGCAGGAGTGCTTTCAGACCCACTGGGTTTGGAACCCTGTTAGTAAAAACCTGTTTCCTTCACCACTAATTGCGGGGTCTTGTGTCAAGGCGCCACGTGGCCGAGTCCCGGCTTGCTTGGTTACTTACACGTGGACCGGAGAGCCAAAGGAATTTGCCTTGTGGGATTTGNTGTTTACCTATTTAATACCAATCCTAATTTATCATGGGAGTTATTTCCCCCCAAAATGTTAATCACAGTTGGATTGAAATAATAGTTGAGAAATGTGGATGATACAGATTTAATGTATTTTGTATAACAATGGCAGGTTAATATCCATGCTTTCCTGAAGGGTAGAGGATTGCTGCCCAGGGCGAAAGGTGTAGTGACTTTAAGAGCCCCTATATAGTGACTCGTGACATAGCCAAGGGAGGCGGATGTCCACCTCTGTCTGATGCCCCTGTGTCCCCGGGAACTCTTGCCCTGACTAACGATGGCAGCCGAAAGAAGGTAAAAGATACGGGAAACTGGCAACAATGGTGGACACTAACACATTGCTGGAGGGGCTGGATATGAGGTCACACAGGAAGTTCCAGGCTGATCATTTAAACGGAGGGTGGGCTGGGGGAGAAGGGGGCCTGCCAGGAGGTCTGGTGTGTAAGGGGGAAGCCACGCGCTTTGGAGTAAGAGCTTGCCACAAGCTCTGGAGTCCAAAGGAGGAGGCCCGCCAGGAAGCCTGCCTAGAGAAGACAGCAGCAGAGCTGACGCAGCTGCGGCTGAACCCGGACCGGGAGGCTGAGCTGCAGACTCCCGCTTCTCCAAAGGACGTATGGGGACCTCACGGTCTTGGGACTGTGCCTCCCTGGACCCCCCATGACCCAGGGTAGCACGCGCATGTTTTCCGAACCACTGCTTGCAGGCCAGGAACAGCGCCCTCAGAGCCTGGGGTGAGCTGCTGCTGCAAGAGGACGGCGACTTTGAAACCGGCACGTGCGCCTTCCAGAGAGGACCGGGACTTGTTTTCGGGACTGGCTTAAGGACAGATAAGGAAATGGCGAACTTCCGGGCGTGGTTTTGGCTTGTAGCCTTTGGGGGAGCAAAGGAAGTGCTGGTTCTCACGGGAGAGGAGGGCTCTGAGCAGGAGTGCTCTCAGACCCACTGGATTTGGAACCCTGTTAGTAAAAACCTGTTTCCTTCACCACTAATTGCGGGGTCTTGTGTCAAGGCGCCACGTGGCCAAGTCCCGGCTTGCTTGGTTACTTATACGTGGACCGGAGAGCCAAAGGAATTTGCCTTGTGGGATTTGAAACTTGAAAACAAGCAGCAAAAGCTATTGAAGTAGGTCCAGACCCGCCGCTAAAACATGGAAGCACTTCCTTTATAGTTTGAAAGTAAGTATATCCAGCCTGGCTGGTGTAGCTCAGTGGATTGAGCGCAGGCCTGGGTTGGATTCAAAGTCAGGGCACATGCCTGGGTTGCAGGCCAGTTCCCAGCAGGGGATACATGAGAGGCAACCATACATTGATATTTCTCTCCCTCTCTCCTTCCCTTCCCCTCTAAAGATAATTAAATAAATCTTTAAAAAAAAAGAAAAAGAAAGTAAGCATATCCATGGTTAAGTGGCAGAAAGCCCAGTCTTGGAAAAACTTGGAATCATGAACATCCTTTAACCTTTTGGAGGAAAGTTCTCTTTCTTTCTTTCTTTTTTTTTTTTACAGAAAATTTAAAGGTATAAAGGAGAAAGATTTCTCATAATTTATTGTGTTTATAGGCCATTAATAATGAACAATGTTAAAATTAAAATGTAGAAGATTACCTAAATTTTAAAACAGTCATACTATTTATAGCTTAACATAATGGACAGTTTGTAGGTAATTAGCTAAAATTATCCAGAGCTTAATAAGTGTATACTGTCAAAAATATTCTTTTTTAAAAATATTTTATTTATTTATTTATTTATCTTTAGAGGGGAAGGGAAGGAGAGAGGGAGAGAAACATCAATATATGGTTGCCTTTCATGCATCCCCTGCTGGGAGATGGCCTGCAGGGAACTGGCCTGCAACCCAGGCGTGTGCCCTGACTGGGAATCGAACCACGATCGTCTGGTTCGCAGGCCCGCGCTCAACCCACTGAGCTACACCAGCCAGGCTTCAAAAATATTCTTAAGAAATAATTATATATGTACAGATATTTAGCTACAAGACTGTTCACATAATATTTGAAATAGTAAAATAAGTGAATTAGTAAAAATACACAAATATAAGGATATACACATACACACAAAATGAGATATATATGCAACTTGCTTTAAATGAAGTTGTCTATCTGCTGACATGGAAAGATGTATTTTTTAAGTGAATATTTATTTTTTTATGTTTTTAAATTATTGCTCAAGTACGGTTGTCTCCATTTCCCCCACCACTCCCCCCCACCCCAACCATCCCCACCTCCCACCCTCAGACCCTACCCCCCTTTGATTTTGTCCATGTGTCCTTTATATATGTTCCTGAAAACCCCTCTCCCTTCCCCTTCTGCCCCCTCATCCCCTCCCCCTCCCCCCTCCCCTCTGGTTACTGTCAGTTTGTTCTTAATTTCACTGTCTCTGGTTATATTTTGATTGCTTGTTTGTTTTGTTGATTAGGTCCCACTTATAGATGAAATCATATGGCATTTGTCTCTCACCACCTGGTTCATTTCACCCAGCATGATGCTCTCCAGTTCAATCCATGCTGTCACAAAGGGTAGGAATTCCTTCTTTGTTTCTGCTGCATAGTATTCCATTGTGTAAATGTACCATAGTTTTTTGATCCATTCATTTACTGATGGGCATTTAGATTGCTTCTAGCACTTGGCTATTGTAAATTGTGCTGCTATGAACATTGGAGTGCATAGGTTCTTTTGGATTGGTGTTTCAGGGTTCTTTTTTAAAAATTTCTTTGATCTTTTTTTTACTTTTTAAAAATTTAGTTATTGTTCAGGTACAGTTTTCTGTATTTTACTCCCATCCCAGTCCCCCCACCAGTGCTCCTCACCTCCCTCCTATTTCCACCTTAGTTGTTGTCCATATGTCCTTTATACTTGTTCCTGTGAATCCTTCCCCCTTTCCCCTGAAATTCTCTCCCCTCTTCCCTCTGGTCACTGTCAGCATGTTCTCTATTTCAGTGTCTTTGGTTATATTTTGCTTGCTTGTTTGTTTTGTTGTTTAGGTACCTATTAAAGGTGAGATCATATGGTATTTGTCTTTAACCTCCTGGTTTATTTCAATCAGCATAATGCTTTCCAGTTCCATCCATGCTGTTGTAAAGGGTAGGAGTTCCTTCTTTCTTTCTGCTGCATAGAATTCCATTGTGTAAATATACCATAGCTTTTGCATCCATTCATTTACTGATGGGCATCTAGGTTGCTTCCAACTATTAGCTATTGTAAATCATGCGGCTGTAAACATTGGGGTGTATAGGTTCTTTTGGATTGGTGTTTCAGTGTTCTTAGGATATAATCCTAGCAGTGGAATTGCTGGGTCAAAAGGCAGGTCCATTTTTAGTTTCCTGAGAAAATTCCATACTGTTTTCCATAGTGTTTGTACCAGCCTGCAATCCCACCAACAGTGAACTAGGGTTCCCTTTTCTCTACAACTTCTCTAACACTTGTTGTTTGTTGATTTGTTCATGATGGCTATTTTCACTTGGGGGGGGGGGAATTTTTCTTAATCTTCACAGATTAGTTTCCAAAGAGCCCCATTCTCCTAAAGGTGCCAAAGTTTTCATTTTTAAAAATACAAAAAGGTATAATGCTTTCTTTGCTCGTCGCTGCAAATTATTTTAATATAAAATACATCATTACTGTATTTTTGTTTTATATCTTTAACATTATATCACAAACATTTTCTCATTACAAGGGAAACTTTTATAGTTTAAGGTCTTTATTTTTATTGTTGGACATTGGGGCTGTTTATGGGGAGGTGTATTCTGGGGAATACATTGCCTTATATCTATCTTTGTACTAGTTTCTAATTATTTTCCTAGAAAAAATACCTAGAAGGAAAACTACTTGGTTCAGGTTTGAAGGCTTTTATCTCCTGACCAGTATCGCCAAATTAATTTTATTGTTGGTCCGGCCTAAATGAAGAAAACTGTTTCTTCTCCACCCTCAGCACAGGAATATCTTGGGGATGTTGTGGCTTCAACAATAAAGTAGGTATTGCAACAAAGTGAGTCCCGTGAACTTTGGGGTTTCCCATTACGTATAAAATTTATAAACGATGCTGTAGTCTATTAAGTGTGCAGTAGCATTATATATATATATATATATATATATATATATATATATCTTAATTTTAAAAAACTTTATTGCTAAAAAATAGGCTAACCATTATCTGAGCCTTCAGAGAGTTGGACTTTTTTGTTGGTGGAGGATTTTGCCTTTAATTCATTGCGTGTTTGTTTTTTTAAGCAGTATTTTGAAGCTCAATAAAACAAGCTGGCCTGTTCTCACTTCTGACACCGAATGTGAGAGGTTTTCCACGCAAGGCAGTTCTCCCAATTCTCAGCAGACATCACCAATTTAACTCAATTCTGACGGTGACTGCCCGAAGTTAGGGCAGACCCCACAGGTTAAGGGCTGAGCCCCACAAGATTACTCCCCCCACACACTACTCCAGGCACCAATTGCAAGTTAAAGTTGTCACCTGTGCTTCTGCCCATGAAAGTCAGGGGTTCCCCTGAGCACTTCCTCAAGTTTGACAATTTGCTAGAATGGCTCCCAGAACACAGGTCACAACTTTATTCTAAAGAGATACAACCCAGGAACACCAGACGGAAGAGATGAGGGAGTGGGGGAAGGGGCACAGAGCTTCTGCAGGCACACCTCCCTCTCAGCTCCTCCAAGTGTTCCCCAACCCGGAAGCTCAGGTCCCCAAAGCCCTGTGATTGGGGTTTTTGTGGAGGCTTCATTACATAGTCATGACTGATTAAATCATTGTCCACTAGTGGTTATCTCCACCTCCAGTCTCTGTTCTCCCAGGAGGTTTGGGGTGGGGCTGAAGTCCAGTGCTCTGATTGTTGTGGTTGGTCCCCCCGGCAGCCAACCACCATCCTGAGGCTACCCAGAAGCTCCAGCCAGAGCTCACCATTAGCAAACGAAAGACACAGCAATTAAGATATTCCCCTGGTTTTAGGATCTGTGTCCCAAGAAGTAGGGACAGAGACCAAAAGTATGTATTCCATTGTGCCACCAGCCCCATTAGGGCCTACCAGCACATGAGTTAGTTTCAGGGATGCTTCTCTGGTGAGAAAAGTGACAAGGAGGGTGACAGGAAAGCAAGTCACAGTGACCTCTCTTTCCTCTCCCTGTTCTTCACTTCTCACAAATGGACGCTCTGCACTTGGATGGGCCTTGGTTCAACCCTTTAGTCTTTCACACATTAAAACACTGGACCTGCTGATCATTAAAATCCTCTTCAATTCTGAATTCCAGCAAGTAAAAGGCAGGAGGGAGGCAATGTAAAAGTAAAAGTAAAAAAAGTAAAAGAAGAAGGGATGGAGGGAAGGAGCAAAATTCTCAAGTGTGGATAAATGGTGATAAATGGAAGGCCATTTATAAGTTTCCTAAAACTTAAGTTATAGGAAATTTAAGTTTTCCACTAGTGGGATCTTACAGAGCTGTTTCATGAATAATTTACCGGACTGGTGTCTTTTGTTCCCCCAAAGGAAGCCAGGACATATTTCAGGATATTGTCAATGAAGCAGTTTTTGTGAAGCCTCAGACTACAGTTTCCACATTTATTTTGACGTACCAGTAACTTGGATTGCAGAAACGAAACTTAACCCCCATGCTTAGCTCAGTAATAGTGATAACGATTTGGGGTGGGTGCTGGGTGTCTGCTCCTGTTCTAAGCACTTTCCATGCCTTAGCCCTCTCAGCAAACCCAGAGTACATTCTATTGTTAGCATCATTTTACATAAGAAGAGCAAATTGTTCAAGGTCAAATTGTTACCGGTGGAACTTGGGCTCATTCACAACCCACACAGGGGAGACTGTGGTGTGGCAAGACTTATTTGAGGGGAAGAGGAGGCTGCCTCTGTGTCCCATCTCCATCCATCCCACCATGGAAGAAGTCCAACCATGTTTTAGCAAAGCTGAAACAATGGCCAGTGTCCAGAGTTTCTGTTTCATATTAGAGCGAAGTTCTTTGGAGCCCACAGGCAGCTGCTAAGCAGTCTCAGTCCCCATCCAGGGGGCTCAGCAGCTCCTGGCTGCACTGCTGTGCCCAAGCTTCCATCTGGAGCTTGTGTGTGGAGTCCAGGTGGCTACTAGACCCACGCGGCTGTTAAGGAGAGAACGTGTGAACTCACGGGGCAACTCATGAACTCATGTGTGTTCTCGAATGAGAGCAAGAAAGAGAGAGTGCGCTTCTTTGTAAGCTGGGTTACATTGTCTCGGGCTTGGGATGGACCAGGTGCTTTTTTCAGAAATAGCCAATCAACCTTCCAAGGTTTTGCTGGCTTCTGATGGGTCCAACCCCTAGCCAACCGATCCCTTTCCCAGGGTAGACTGACAGACCTCTAGGGTCAAGCACCTCCCCCTGCACCATTTTGACTTTTGTTGTGCATGTGCTCACCTCCCGCTTCCTCCCCCAACAATTTGGTACTGGAGGGGGGAAGTGAGGGGTGTTAATCCTGGGAGGGGCAATGCTGTGATCCCCAGGAGTACGTGAAGCTGAGCTTCCTGGCTAAGCAAACAGACTTATGTTCCTGGGTTGATGATTATGCTCAACAATGTCTGATTCCATTTGCTTTCTTCCTTGATTAATAACTAGCTCATTATCTATGGTAACAAAAGAGCTGATGAGCAGTGCAGCCCGGTTTAAGCCCAAGCTGTGTGGATGCAGACTCCACCCAGGAGGCAGTAGGTCCTGGATAACGCTTTCTCTCTCTCTCTCTCTCTCTCTCTCTCTCCCCCCCCCTTTCTTTCTCTCACACACAAACAAACACGTAAGTGAAGAGTTGTTGTTGTTTTTTTAAGAGCAGTGTGTTTGAATTGCCAGAACTTGTGTGAGCCTCTGTTCTATATAATTTACTCTTCACAAAAGTCCTGCCAGGTAGTTGTCTCTGCTCCCACCTTGCACATGGGAAATGGTGGGTCTAGAATTCAAAAGTCCAGGGGTCATTCTTCTGTGTCAGGGGCCTTCAGATCAGGGCCTGTGAGTGCCAGAGGGTCACAGCTGGAAACCAAGTACTGCCTTTCCTAAAGCCCACCTGAGATGCCTCCCGCTGACAGGAAGTCATGGCTGGGTTCTGCCTCCCCACTTCCTATTTATATATTCGTCCTTTTCCCCCTTTACAAATGAAGGACATATCTCTCACATTTAGCAATATTACTATGGAGGATCTGGGATGTGAAAGCCTTCCCACTGTCCCCCCAAAAGTGGGATGAATACAGACTCTTAGAAATGCATGTGTTCACAATGCTTCCTATAATAAGTTATCATGACCCAGGGTAGGGCTTCGCATCTGTCCCTTTCTTATGCATATTTCTGTCGCAGACATCATGGCAATATAAATGGGGCGCTCTGGCTCACGTTGAGATGCTCAGAATTCAGAGGTAGTATAGAGTGGGGGAGCAGAGATAATAGCAAGTGTTGTTTAATAACCTCACCCTGTCTGTCCCCCAACAATTGTCAATGATCACCAAACTCCTGAAGGAAAGTTCCAAGGAAGCAAAGCAAGACCATCATTGAGAGATGGCGAAGGTGGCAGGCAAGACCTTATCTCCCCCATGTGACACCCATGTCAAGACTGCAGGCCTTATCTAAGTTTTTCTGTCTTAGAATATTCAAGATTGGAATAAAGCATGCTGCTTCGGAAGGTCGTCCTCTCTGCCTGTCTCCATTCCTCACTTTCACCCAGGCCTCCCCCGTGTCCCGGGGAATCCTCCAGGGTTTCAAAGATCAGGAGGAAGGAAGTCCCTCTTTGCTTCAGACAGCTGCATAGTACCCCTTCAAGTCAAGGAAACATTGTAAGAGCTAAGTTAATATTTTATATTTTCTCGGGCACTTTTTAAGTTTTATCAAGGTATAATTGCCTGATGTAAGTTTTGATGCATGTACACACCCAGGAAACCATCATTGCCATCAACCCAGTCGGCCGTATCTGTGGCCCCCTTTAAATCCCCGCCTCCATTTCTCCCGTCACTCTGCCCCAGCCCTAGGCCAACACTGATCTGCCTTTGGCTGCTATGGGTTAATTTTCATTTTCTAGAATTGTATATAAATGAACAGTACAGCACATATGTCCTCTGTACTTTTTTTAGCTACTTTCCCTTTATTTAATTATCTTGATAATTATTCAAGTTGCTCATGTATCAATAATTTGTTCTTTTTATTACTCTGCATATTCCATTGAATGAATACATCACAACTTTTACCCATCTGGGTTGCGTGCAGTTTTTGGCTCTTACAAATAAAACTTGTTCATTTTTTTCTGTAAACACACACTTTCTCTTCTCTTTGGTAAATACCTAGGAGTGGAATGGCTGGACCATATAGTAAATACGTACTTAATTATGTAAGAAACGGCCAAACTAGTTCCTCAGGTGGGTGTTTCTTACTCACACACTTCACAACCAGAGTTAACCCAGGCTCTGCGAATTGTAAGGCCGCCTCTCTCTCTCTGCTGCTCATTTTTTTTGTCCTAGTAATAAGTGACATTTATTCTAAACCACTGCTGTCTAAGATTTTACTTTACACTGAATATTTTTTAGAAATTCAAGAGTCTCTATACTGTTTTATATTAATAATAATCATGATATCTCAATCCCAAATAATTTATTAACATCTCTTAGAGTCATAAGGAGATTTTAAAATTAATATTGTAATCCATTTACATATTTTAGTTACAGTGAAGTATGATAGTTCACATGATAAGAGACTTTTGAGCTTAAAAATACATTACATTAGGCCCTGGCTGGTGTAGCTCAGTGGATTGAGCACGGGCCTGCGAACCACACAATCGCAGTTCGATTCCCAGTCAGGGCACATGCCTGGGTTGCAGGCCAGTTCCCAGCAGGGGACTCATGAGAGGCAACCATACATTGATATTTCTCTCCCTCTCTCCTTTCCTTCCCCTCTAAAGATAATTAAATAAAAAATTAAAAATATATATATATATTACATTAGGATAAAATTCTGTGTGGGGAAGTGGAATGATATATATGTTCAAAGAGTAAAAGGAACAATGTGAATATCCAATTGGTAAAGTAAAACTCTTCCTGTATTTTTTAAAATTCTGTGCTTCTTAGATTCTATTGCTTAAATGCAAAAGAATAGCTTTATTTTTAAATGTCAGTATTGAGATATGCCAGAAATTACACCCTTTGCCGCTCTTTTAAACTATGATGCAATATTCTAGGTGTTGGTGTAAAAATGTGAAGGTGTAACTAAACTCTTCAAAAATTTTTCAGAAAGTATATAGTGAAAAAAGTAATCGTGACAGCCACCTCTCTCCCTACAGAACTGATAGGGGCGTGCGTGGTGCTGGCGGAGTGCTGGGTGTGCTTCCTGGAGGAGGGAGCTAGGTGCTCAGGGGACTGGATCTACCTGAGCATATAGACTGCGGATGTGGCCCAGGCAGGCCAACACGAATCCCTCAAGCTCCTCTTTTCTCTGAAAGGGTTTTTAAAACCCTAAAGATCAGGAGCTAAGCCAATCTTGTACCCTGTGGGTGGAGAATCTCCTTGGTAGGAAATATGAGTGGAGGGAGAAGGTGGAAGAGAACCACAAGCTCACGTTTTGAAACTCAGTTTCCAACTGAGCTCTACACACAAGGCCCTGCCTGCCCTCCCTGACTCACAAATGAAATATATAAATACACTGTGGAGTAGTGTGTTCACTACTGCAGAGCTCACACACTGCGGAGCTCTACACGCAAGGCTCACAGAGGTCTGAGGCTCACAGAACTTCTAACAGCATGGGGAAACACTGACATAATGCTATGTGCTAGAGTCAGCATAAAAGCCATATACATAGTATATTTTAATGTTATAAATACTGTCACACCCACACACAGCCATAGAAAAGGCCTGGAAGAGAATATACTAAAATAATGGTGGTTCTCTCCTGGTTGGATTTTAGGGCAGTTGTATTTTCTTTTTATAGCTTTTATGTTTTTATTTTCCAAAAGTTTTTTAATGAACATGTGCCATAGTTGTAATCAGGAGAGAAATCACTTAAAAGAAGTTTTTATTCTTTTCTTTTCCAATATGCACCCCAACAATTCAGCTGGCACCACAAGCTCAAAACAAAGGCTTGTCCCCCAGTGATGTCTTCTCACACGAAAGAATTGTAATATATCTGTATCAGAAGTTATGCTTAAGTCCAAATGCAATGTTTTCATTATTATGATTATATAAATATCATGGTTACACCAAGTGGTAAACAATGACTACATTCCCTCTTCTGTATGCTCTCTTTTTAAATACATTTTTAAAATTTTTTATTTATTCATTTTAGAGTGAGAAGAAGGGAGAGAAAAGGGGGGAGAAAGAGAGAGAAAAAAACATTGATTTTGTTGTTCTGCTTATTTATGAATTCATTCATTGATTCTCATATGTGCCCTGACCCGGGATCAAACCTGCAAACTTGGCGTGTGGGAACAATGCTCTAACCAACTGGACTACCCAGCCAGGGCATCCTGTATGCTCTTTTGTTTCTGGTGTTAATAATGATCTTTTTTTGTTTCTGGTGTTAATAATTCTCTTTTTTTACTTTTATTTTATTTTGTTTGGAGGAAGGGGGCTGGGGCAGAAGAAGGGAAACTGGAGTGTCTGTCAAAGTTCTTGAACTTGTTCAAAGTTCTTGAAATAGTTCTTGAACTATTTCTTGAACTGGGTGATTGTTACAAAGGTATTTGTCCTATATTCACTAGGCTATACTTGTGTACTGATTCTCTATACTTCGTTTTATTCTTTAAAAAGTTTTTGAGAATAGACTATGCAACAAGAACCCCCCAAATGCCTGCTTTCTTTTAGTGGTTTTTTTTTTAATCCAAATTTGTCTTTCCACACATTTAACAGTTTTATAAAATAAATCTTCATACAATTTTCCAGACGAACCTCCCTAATAGTTTGCTTGTTCCAGTTTTTCCTCTGGGTGCGGGCTGTTCTCCTAACTTGTATCACTGCCCTCTAGTGGTCTAGTTGCCTGTATCATAGCCCTCTAGTTGGCTGATAGACTCCCTGTGGTCTATCAGCCAACTCTTTCTCCTCACCCGGTCCCTGTGTTAGATCCCCTTCCTTTTGGATCCACATTTTGTTTACTCTTTTGGTTTTCGTGAAACAAGAACACATGTCACATACATTTTTTTGAGGCTGAGTGCCTGGAAATGTCTTTTTTTTTAAAGATTTTATTTATTTATTTTTAAAGATAAGGGAAGGGAGGGAGAAATAGGGAGAGAAACATCAATGTGTGGTTGCCTCTCACGTACCCCCTATTGGGGACCTGGCCTGTAACCCAGGCATGTGCCATGACTGGGAATCAAACCCGTGACCCTTTGATTCACAAGCCACTGCTCAATCCACTGAGCCACACCAGCCAGGGCTGAAAATGTGTTTATTCTATTCTCATATGACTCAAAGTTTGGCAGGGTATAAAATTCACAACAAAATATTATTTTCCAGAATTTTGAGGATAATTTCCATTGTATTCTAACTTTAAGTCTTGTTAGTAAGAGATTTATACCATTCCTATTCCTAATCACTTTTGTCTGTTGTTAGAATCCTCTCTTCAAGCTGATGTTTTGAAACATCAGGTTTATGTGTGTTGGGGTAAATCTCCCTCACCATGGTGTTAGGTACTGATTGTGGCAAATTTTCCCATGTTCTTTCTCTGATAATTTCCTCCTTTAATTTTTTAAAATTTCATGTACTGATTTAGGGAGAAAGCAAGGAGAGAGAGATTGATGTCCATGTACTTATGCATTCATTGGTTGATTCTTGCATATACCCTGCCCTGGGATTGAACCTGCAACTCTGATGTATAGGGATGCCACTCTAACCAACAGCTACCCAGCCAGAGGTCCTCCTCTGAGTTTTCAATGGGCTACTAGACTTCCTAGATGAATCCTCTAATTTTCTTACATTTCTTCCCTTGTTTTCCATCTCTTTGACTTTTTGTTTGACTTTCTGGGAAATTTCCTTTATCTTTAAATACTTTTACTAATTTTTTGTGCTGTCATATTTCTTTTTAATTTCTAAAGGCTTTAATTTGTTGTTTTTATTGTATCCTGTATTATTTTATGAATGCAATAGCTTCACTTACTATGAAGAATGATGGTATTTTTGACATGTTCTCTCTATACCATTTCCAATTTCATTGAATTCCTCTTTATCTGTTTACTTGTTTAGATCATCTTTCATGTTGGCACTTTTTCTGATGTCTGTGCCCATTGCTCTTTGTACTTGGGCACCGCTTGTTAATGAGCATACTTAGCTGTAGGACTGTCGCATGGATAACTAGCCCGCTTATTCTTTCAGAGTCCATAGGCTTGATTTATTTCTTCAAAGAATCCTCTGCCAATCTCCTGCACAGAGTAGGGGGCGGAGAAACCTGGATGCCAGAGTCTTGGAGTTAGCTGGAAGAGGCAACTGCTGAATCCCACGGATAATCATACAGTCGCCAGCTGTCCAAACAGGCGACACCACACACCTGCCTCAGTGCCTGGTATCCCCATGTCCAGGGCCTCTCTGGTTCAGTGTCTCAGGGGAACATATATATTGCCCCCTGTGGAGACAGAGGAATGGTGACCTGGCTGTAAAAGTTCAGAATGGAGACAGGTGGAGGGTCTAGCTGAACTCAACACACGAGTTTAACCAACCCTTCTCTTTTCATCCTCCCATCTTACCCTCGCCTTTCCCGATGCCTGGTTCCTCCGATTACTGATTCTTTCTGATGTTGCTTGGGTGCTTGGGTCTGACCTCCATCCACTGGCTGATTGCAGTTCCTCCACCTGCTTTCTGTCTTCATGTGTTATGATTTGGGATCACAGAGACATGCTCGTTTCACTGAAAATAGTGACCAAGTTATTGTTTTCTTTGCTTTTGGAGTGCTGTTGAGAGAAGGGGGAAGGAATGTCTTTACCCCACCATTTAAATCCCTAAGTCTCTGTCTTGGTTTTTAATTAATTATATGCTTTGGTTTCCTGTATCCTCTAAATTTTCTGCAATGAACATGCATTATTTTAATAAGAAGAAAGCACGCACACAGTCATTGGAGGCCTGGGACACCCAACCCTGCGTCTTCCTCCATCTCTTCCTGAGCTACCTGGGCCCACAAAGCCCCCTTCTCTCTCATATCTCAGCTTCCTGACACCATACAGCCACCTGCGTGGCCTCAAGCACCTGCCAGAAAGTACCACACTCCCTTGTCAAGAAACACACATTCCTAGCTTCCCCATCGCTGAACCAGGGCTGGTTGAGGAACAGCCTTTGCCAGTGATGCAAGCTACTTTGCATGGTGTGGATCTCTTCACGAGTTCTGAATGGCCATGTTTCCAAAAACCACACGTTTTTGTAAAAAGAGAAGTGTGTGTGTGTTTTGCCATGGCCCCCATGGATTTCTTCCCACTGATGCCGCTCCAGTCAACAGAGGTGGGCGTTACCTGGGACCTTTCCATGACTACCTCCTACAGACGTACATGAGTGGCCCTTGGGAAGTGGGCACACTGGGACCTTAAACACTCTTGAACTCTGCTGGCTCTACCAGGTCCAAGGGAATACGAGACCCCAAGATCTAACACACACACCCAGGCCCCCACAAGTTCTGGAGTCATGGAACTAGCAGGAACCCAGTGAGAAATCCCAACGCTGCAGAAATACTCCTTGTCCCCTGAGCTTTCTGACGGCGCCCCTCCCGCCTGAGGACACTGCCATGCCAGTTGTCCCACTGAACACGGGGATTCCAGGATCCGGGGTCCAGCAAAATACTCTCTTCTTCCTCCTCTACCACTAGGGTCACAGCCTGACCAACAAGTAGATTTTGCTTAGAATCCTATGAGAACTGACCCAACCTAATAAGTCAGGAAATTGCTCTCTAAATTTAACATGTCCATCATTCTCATCCAAAACAGTAGCACTGATTTGGTGGGACTTTGAGACTCTGAGGTGCTTTTTATTTAATCCAGCAGAAACGGCGTGGGGCTTCCTCCACCTCACAGGCTTACTCATTTCTTGTCAGTTTTGGTTTTATTAAACTCAGCGTTGTAAAAACCTCGTAAAATAACCCTCACCAGTACTCCCCTGCTGGACTCACACATTTCCCCTCCAGGACTGTGGCTTCTTGGAAGAGCTGCCGAGAGGACGGGCAGAAACCTTTCCTGTTGTGTGGCCCTCGGCACACATTGTGTTGCTGCTTGTGCATTTGTTTGTCCCTGATCTCTCTTCCAAACACGGTTTAGGGCAATGTGCGCGTTTATAGTCACAAATGGAGAGATATCCTCTATTGAACTCAAACTCCGCTTGGGTCATTTCCTTCCCCCCGAGAAGGCCATCTGCCACCCCAGTGTGTTACTCTGACCAGCTGTGCCAAGAGGAGCCCACGCACATATGCACGAAGACAAAGTTCCATTCGGAGACTGCATATCATCTTTAATTAACAGTGCCACAGCCCAACACCTTTTTGTTGCTGTGGCAGGCTGTGATTGTGTGTGTGTGTGTGTTCCTGCACAGGTGAGGGGCCAACAGAGGCTCCCCAGCAGGTCTCAGCCAACAGCTCCTTTGAGCAGCAACTGGAAGACAGTCTCCACAGCGGCACGGAGGCTGGGCTCCTGCCTTCTTTTCTCCCGGGCCATCTTCCGTGCATTCCGAGGGCAAGGCTGAGGCGTATACCAGCCCAGATCGAAAGGCTTCTCAGCAAAGATGAGTCTTCAGTCCTCAGCTCTCACTGCCTCTCGCCAGAGGTATGTCCCCGGGCAAAGCACGCACTGCTGGGCACAGGTAGACGGCCTGGGCCAGCCTCGGTCCCTCTGTCACACTGGGGCAGGACCACGGTGGCTCAGCCCCAGACAGAGAGGCCAGAGCTTCTGGGGCCATTTGATGAATTCCTTTCAGAAAGAATCAGGATGTAGCTCAGGGCCTTCCCAGGCCAGCCAGAGAGGGGCAGACTCAGCCCATGGTGGCCACACAGCTGTCATTTCCAACCCCAACCTAAGAGCCTGCCCTCCTGCCATCTCCACTTTCCAACTGCTCACATGCCCAGGACGTCCACGGCCAGACACAGCAGGAGAGGTCAGCGTGTGGTGAGTCGAAAAGAGGCCATGAGACACCTGGGCTGAGCTGGAACTGCAGCCATCACCGGCCTGAAGCCAGCCCTCCCTCCCATGGTCACTGCCAGCCACAGCTCTCTGAAGCCAGATGGAACCCAGGCAAGGCAAGGCAAGGCAAGGCAGCAAGTTCTTGGCCTAGTTCAGGAGGAGAAAACCAAACCGGCTCCACGGTCCCATTTCCAGGCACTCTGTGCCTTAGGAAGGCAAGGAGCCCAAGCCCCCAGGACGGCAGTATCAGCTGTTGGGGAGGCAGCGCTGTCCGGGTGCGGCCTCCGGCCGAAGACCGTGCCTGCTCCGCGGGCTGGGGTAGTAGGCTGTGTACACGTTGGTCTGCTGCAGCGGGCAGAAGCCGGCTTTGCCGTCGGGGCTCAGGTTGTTCTTGTTCAGGGTCTGTGGGAGGAGAAAGGGACAAAAGAAGGGGTGAAGGGATGGGTGAGGAAAGGGGATGGCCAGGTCAAGGAGATCAGGAGCCAGTGAACAAAAGGACACTAACTGCTGACACAGTATTCTGTTCACGACACCGCTGCTCCCTCCCAAGTGCCCAGCCCAGTACGCCCATCTTAGAGCCAGAGCATGGTACCCACCACCCTGTCCTCCACTCCTACAGGTGGGCTCCCACCTTGAACTCCATGGGTATGTACTTCTCATTCTTCGGGGTGCCCCCGCCCTTGTAGTGCAGGTGGTTGGGGGTGGCAGGGTGGACGAGTGTGGACTCCTGGGACTGGCGCTGGCAGCGCTGGCAGGACAGGTACACGGCGAAGGTCAGCAGCCCAGAGCCCAGGAAGCAGGTGACACCCGTGGCTACCAGGTGGATGAGACTGAACCCTGGGGGTGGGGGCACAGAGGTAAGTGACAAGGGAAGGGCCACTGTGCAGAGGACAGCCTCCCGACTGCCGCCCGACTGCCTCCCGACAGGAGGCTCAGAGGCATAAAGAGCTTTGAGGCCAGAGCCGATGGGAACAGCAGGCCGGGCAGCCCTCACCAGGGGCCTCTGTCACAGGACCACCTATGGCTCGTGTCAGAGGCAAGCAGAGGATGTGGACTGGGTGACTCTTCTTGAATACTCCTCTTGAGGACTGCCTCCTAGGCGGGGGCATGGATGAAATGGCCCAGAACCCCTTCACATGGTCTAGAGCAGCAGGAACCTCCACAAGGTTTGCCTGTCTGCAGCGGGAGGTGGAGGGGTTCCAGATTTCAAAGCAAGTGGGTCTCCTCCTTGAAGAGGAGGGGCAGAAGGACAGTGTCATAAGTGGGGAGGGCAGGTTCCTTTTACCTCCACAGCCGGTGGCCTCCTCCATGCTGGAGGCAGGCAGGATCACTGCAGGAAGAGAGACAGAGCGGGTGTTGGGGCACAGAGCGGATGACAGGGGTCCCTCTGGGGCTCAGTGTGTCTCTAGGAGGAGGACCCCTGGGTCAGCACTGAGCTGTGGGATAGACCTGGGGGCTGTGTGCCTCCCACCCTGCTGTGCCATCCTGCACCCAACCCCACAATATATGCTTCAGAAGGGGAAGGAAGCTGGGGAGTCAGTGGGAAGCACTGGGCTGAAGGCTGGGGTTGGAAGACCTACCGGGAATCTCGTTGTAAGGGCAGGGGCGGCTCTGGCTGCTGTTTCCAGCACAGGTGCTGGGCCCCGGGACTAGCTCCTCACAGTGCCGGCTGCGGGTCTGCACTCCATCCTCAGTGCATGCACTCCACTCAGACCACGGTGACCAGCCCTCTGCGGGGTGTGGGTTGGGATGAGGTTACCAGCCCCAGCATCCTCCGGTGAGGACTGGTGGGCTCCGTGGTGCTCCCCAGCCCAGGCCAGATGTACTCAGTACCTGGGCAGGCCTGTGTGGCACACAGTGCCTCCTCCGTGTGCAGCCCCAGACAGATGTCCTCGCCTGGGGAGGGTGCGGGGCTGGTGCAGGAACGTGTGCGTTGATAGTGGCCACCGCCACAGGAGGCTGAGCATGGGGACCAGGAGGTCCAGCAGGACCAGGAGCCTCGAGCTACAAGAGGACAGGGGCATGTGAAAGGGGCTACAGGTGCTAGAAGGACCCTAGACAGTCTTCCACCCCATCCCAGGCAAGGCCATGACTGCCCTGGGCTATACAGACCTCAACACCCACCCCACCCCCACTCACAGAGCTCTCGGCTAGGAAGAGGCCCTTCCCTGTCAGGGGTGGCAGGGAGAAATGGAGGCTGCGGAGGAGGCATCAAAAACCAACTCAAAACAAATTCCTTATCAGGCTTTCTCCCACTTGAGGGGAGAAAAAAGTGATAGGAAGATGAGGAAAAGCTCTGCTTTATGGGAACAGCTGCTGAGTCCACGTTCAGGGCAACAAATTGTTCTGGGGCCTCTTGTGTCGAGTGGGAGGGAAGAAAAGGGCACCTGAGCATGAGGTGTGGCCTGGGTAGGGCTAGCAGACTCCCATATGGGGGGTTCCCTGCGGAGGGGACTCCCTAGGTCGGGGTTGGCCTGAACCAAGATTAATCAGCACGGCATTACCTGGACAAGCCTGTGGGTTGCAGTCCTGATACTCAGTGGCATCGCCCACACAGGGCAGGCCCCCGTTGCGGGGCTCGGGGTTCGTGCACGTCCTCTTGCGGACGTGGAAGCCCAGCTCACAGTCCCGGGAGCAGGACGACCATGGTCCCCAGGCGGCCCAGCCCCCGGTCACCTTGTGCTGGGCGGTGCCCCCGCTGCGCAGGAGATCCTCCACCAGGGCTGCGGGTGGGGTGGAAGGGCTGGCCTCAGAACAAGAGCTTCTCAAAACCCTGCGTTCCGCCCACCCGGAGCTCCTGCTCCCAGCCACCCCCACCCCGCCCCCGCCCCATTGCTCTAGACCTGGGAAGAAGGGTGGCCTGTGGGGTGCGTGCGGGGCTGTACCGTCTGTGTCACAGGTTCCTGAGCTGTCCACTGGGCAGGTTCGGGTCTCGGTCCTTCTCCTGCCGAACTGCAGGCCGTGGGGGTCGGGTAGGGGCGCGCGGCACGTGAAGCGAAATCGCTGCTCCTGCCGCGCCCCGCCCTGAGTCACGTTCACCGGCAGCCACGGCGTCCACGGTGTGTTGCGTCGCACTTCGGGGCAGCTCTCCGGGTTGCAGGTCTTGAATTCCTGGGGATGGGAGCTGGGGTTGTTTCATAGCCTGCAGTTCCCAGGCCTGCCCTGAGGTCCACCCAGCCCGCCCTCCAATTGGCTATAGGTCATAAGTCCCGGCCCCGGCCCTGGCCCTCACCACACCGCAGCCTGGGCAGGAGTTGCCGTTCTCACAGGTCCGACGCCGCGATTGCATGCCGCCCCCACAGTTGCTGCTGCACTTACTCCAGGAGCCCCAGGATGCCCAGAAGATGGGTACCGGGCAAGGCGTGTTTTCGTTACAGAACCTGAGGGGTATGAAGGGAGGGGCTCACTCTAGGGAGCAGGCACCCCCTTCCCGAATAAGCGAGTAAGAGGTTGCTGGAAGCGCAAACTGGGAAGGACTGGAGTCCACTGGATCTCCTGGAGAGCTCCCCCTGCCTGTACCCCTCCCCCCAAACTCTGGGACTTTAGGGCTAGCTTCTGGGTCTCAGGGAGCCCCAGCCACAGCCTAGCTCACCGCTCCTCCCGGCTCTTGCCCACGCAGATGCGGCCTCCGTGGCGGGGAGCAGGGTTGCTGCAACTTCGCTGGCGGACCTGGAACCCGATCCCACAGGTCGTGCTGCACAGGGCCCAGGACGACCACGCGGTCCACGCCCCATTCCTGGCGGGTTGGAGGGGACGGAGACAGATGACCTTTGAGCCCTACTCTGATCCAGTCTACCTCTGAGCAGATGGATTTTGTTGTCAGCAAGCGCCAGATGATGAGGGAAAATATCAGCTCCTAACCAGGCCATCTCAGGCAAACTCATTCATTCATTCACCTGTTCGTTCATTCCTCAAACACATCTTGAGAGCTTTCCTGCGTGTATCGGGCTGTGCTCAGGGCTAAGGGTACAGAGATAGGACGTAGCCTCTACTCACAGGGGCAAACGGATACCTTCTCCAGAGAAGGCCCCAACTCGCCTTTCCAGTCTGCAACCTGTGTTTCAGCCACCTGGCTGGCCAGCCTTGGCATCCAAACGCATGCGCCCTGCCCTGTTCCACCACTGTCTCTGCTCCGCCCAACCTCCTGCACCACTCTCGCCTGTCTACTTAGACTCTCATTTTCAAAGTTTGACTCTGCCCCTGACTGGTTGTATGAGTCACTGAAACCTGCTGTGCTTACTCTCGTCTGCACCCTTAGTCTGCACACTCTCATCTTCAAAGTAAGGGTAATGATTTCAGTCCTACCCCCATGAGGTGGTCGTGACAGTTAAGTTAGTACATGTATGCAGAATTAAGTTCTTTTAAGAGTGTCCTGAATTGTGGGTTAGTTATTATATAACCCTTTAAGGGGTCCCCAGATATGAGGCAGCATGCAAGCACTTCATTATCTCCTGTAACCCTCTCAGCAACTCCTGGGGTGGGGGGTGTAGCCCTCACATAGAGACCTTGGCGTGGTCAAGGCCACACCTCCAGACAGTGGCAACTCAGGGTTGGCACGAGGTCTGCCTGCCTTACCAGGCCACACTGTCCCTTGTGTTTGGGACAATAAGGCTTATGAAGGCTAGGTCTGTCCAGGGGTGACTGCCGTGTCTGTCCAGCCCTCCTCTTCACACAATATCAAGACCCCCGACAAGGCAGAACTTCTCTTCCACTAGAGTGAAAACTCCCCCAGGGCTCATGTTTCCTGCCTCAGACATTAGCTCCCTGTCCCATCATCCCTTGCACAGCCCCAAAGTGGTTTCCGTCCATTAATGCAAATACCTGGCTGGGGATGCCCTGCCCCAGTTTAAGAAAGCAGTGAAACAAGGCCTGTATCCCCACATACCTAGAGCAGTTGGCGATGTGGATGGCTGGCCCCATGCAGTCTCGGCCCCCACAGCGAGGCCTGGGGGTGTCACAAGCTCGGGCCTGACACAAGCAAGAGCCTGAGTTGTCTCCATCAAAGTGCTCACATGGTTGCCACGTTGACCACGGGCCAAAGCCTCCATCCCGAGTCATGTTCCTCACCTGCAGGCGCACATCAGAGGCCAGGTCCAGTCACACAAGGCACAGGTCCTAGGACATGTGGGGATTCTGATAGGGAGTCACACTATGACTTGGGGGGAAAGATCCTGGCGGGGGCACAGAGGGGTTCTCACAGGACACGCTGTGATGTTCTGGGTCCAGAGGCTCATGTTGGAGCTGTCCTCGAGTGTGCTGCAACGTTGCTGCTTCCTGTCCCAGCCACAGTACGGGTCCCGTGCCCCCAGGCATGCCCTGACAGACAGAGGTCCTGAGACTCAGGCCCACTGGTCTGCCAGCCTCATCTGCACCCCCAGAATGTGCCTGGCCACTCCCCTCTGGGCAGCCCTTTCCACCCAGTTGCTCTCCACAGTAGGAAGTTCACTGAACACTTTATCGTGTGCCAGGCACTGTTGTAAATGCTTTAAACGCATGAAAGAATTTACACCACAACAAATAAGGAAGGTATTCTCATCAGCCCCGTGGAGTCGGCAGAGGAACCTTCCACTGGCCAAAGGGGCCGGGGAGGTCAGGGGCTGAAGGGTGTCTCAGAAGAGTCAGGGGCTGGCCCTGGGTGTCTCCAGAATAGAATCCTCTTTTTCCCTTGAGGCTTTAGGGAGAATCACCTGTCAGGTGACTGCTTTATTTTTAGTAAGTTCAGCAAACCATGTAACCAGATGAGGGAAAAGAGGTTTTATGAAAGACCTTACGGAGAAGAGGGTGGGGCTCCCTCTTGTCCTCAGCGGAGGTCAAAGAAGACAATGCTGTCCCTCGTTCCAGCAGCCCATGACCTTGTATAAGGGAGACCATGCTTAGGGGATCAGTAGATGAGGGCCCCACTGGACCCCAGGAAGCATACTCGGGCCCACCCAGGAATCCAGAATATTCTTCTATTGCTCAAGAATGTGTCCCTCCTTTATTCACTCGAGCACAATCTGTGTGCATTGGACAGTGTAAGTGTGCTCACATTCTCATCTCTGACCAGCGGTTTGATTCGGGGGCACCTCATGGGCAGCACGCATCGACCTGGGCATCGTGGGACTCAACGCAACACGTGTAAACACAGTCCCAGCTCTCTGTGGTCCCGAGATTCTGCTCACTTGCTGATTTGTTTGGGCCACATTGGCTGCTAGCAAAACCCGACCAGTCGGAACTCAGTGGAGCCCACTCCCGAGTGAGTTTTCCGAAGCTCTCAGAAACGGGCACCAAGCTCTAGAGGCAGGTGATACTGCACTTTATAAGCAGCATACATTAAATTTTTTTAAAAGGGGGAAAAAAACTAGCTGTGACCAGTGATTATTAATAATAAATAAAATGTTATGTATCAAAGACAAATGACAGTCAGTAGAGAAAACAAGTAAAAGTGGAAAATTAGAGTTAGCTTAGCTTACACGGATAAAAGCAGCAGATTTGGGAGGAATACAATTTGCCTGATGCCATTTCTTTCGTCTCGGGCCCAGCCAGTTCTAGAACAGTGGTTCCCAGTCTTAACTGCAAAGCAGAGTCTCCTGGGGGTCTTTTAAAAAGCTTAAGCAAACAAAACAAAAAACCTGACTTTGTCTGGGCCTTTGGAGCAGACCAGGCCAGGCCCTGGAATCTTCGGAGCGCTCCCTAGGTGATTCTAATGAATAGCACAGCTGAGAACTGCTGCTTCGGGGCCACTTTTGTCAACATTCCGAAGCCAAGACATAAAACGCCTTGTCTCTCCAACCCATGACAGAACAAGGAGTGAGGAAGCTCAGAGGAGATGCTAGCCCCAGCCCCACTCTCCCCTCACCCCTTAAACAGCATCCCTGGGCCTCTCGGCCTCTCCCATTCCCAGGACCCTCCTGCCCTGCCCTGCCCCGCCCCTGGTCCTGGCTGCCAGAGGGGCCTGCAGGGCTGCCCTGGGGCTAGTGCCTGAGCTCTCTTGTCTGCATTCGCTGCTATTGCCAAGTGCCACTCCAAAGCCACTCCAAAGCCACTCCAAAGCTCACAGAGCAGGGGATGTTCTTAAGAAAATTAAAGCTCCAAGCAGGGGAAGAGTTAAAGTGTGTCTCTGATCGTAGGATTGGGTGGCAGGTTAGAGTTTCTTTCACAAAAGCAGCCATCAGACCAGTAATGTATCACCATGTCTTTTTTACTGCAATGTCTCAAGCAGCCACTATAGAAGGGAACAGGTTCATGCCATGGGTTCATGGTGGGAAGGACAGAGATGGATGGCCGCAGCAGCGAGCAGGCAGTTTCCAGCAGCAGGCCCCAAGTCTCTAAATGGGAGCTGTCCAGCGTAGCAACAGTGTCCCAGGAACGTGGGAGGAAGTGGCCGTTCTTTAAGGTGGCAGCAGAGGGGGGCCAAGGCCCCCCCCCGCCCCCGACAGGGAGGCAGGTGAGGAGGAGACACTGGGAGCTGTGTCTCCTCCTCACCTGGGGGAGCTGGGGTGGAGGCTGCCCCCCTCCAGTGCAGCCCGAATGGCTGCTGGATGAAGGAAAGCAGTGGCTCGTGCACAAACACCTGATTTGCAGAGCCGAGTCAGTGTTCATTCCCTCTGCCCCTCCTCCTCTGAGCCCTGGCCTCTCTCTGGCCAGGCTAGGGTTCTGGATGTGCCCCGTGGAACTGAGATTTGCCCAAGTAAAAGGAGGCGGCCAGGTGTGGATCCTGGGCAGAGGAGGGGACCTAACGGGGCTCTGCTTACCCACCCCCATCCTCCTGCCAGCTTTGGAAGGCATGAGGGAAAAAACATGAAGTGTCTATCCCGGGAAATGCCCTGTGACGCCCCAGCCCGTACCACGTAAGTCCTGACACACTGTACATTGTGTGATAAGACAGTTGGCTTCCAGACTCTGGAGTGGTCATTTCATTAACTGCACAGCATTGAAGCTTCCCATTTTACATTTGTACCTCCACCTGTAGCTGTATGGCAGGGCTTTTACTGTACACGTAAATGGCTCTTACCCCACACTCAGGAAGCCCAACAGGATGAAAGTTTTAGACTCCCCGCTGACCTCTTTCTAACCGCCATTCCACGGGGCCGTGCTATGCAGGTGCCTCTCCCCACTCGGCAGCACCATGTGAGTGGGGACGTGTCCCGGCAGCATCTTTCCTCCTCGTGCTCCACTGCAGACCCCCTGGCTTCGTATCTGTCTAGAGCCACATCGGCTCACGCTGGCTGACCATCTGCCCCACAACAGTGCTGCCTGCCACCGTCTGACTGATTTTCGTAAAACACCCACTCACGCTGCCTGTCACTCACCCCCCTGCTCAAAGACCATGTCAGTGCCCACAGCCACAGCATTCAAATCAAAACCCTCCCTTGGCCCTCTCAGCTGGCCTCGGTCCGCCTTCCAGTCCCACCCCTCACTCCTCTCCTGCACCAACCTCCTCTCAGGCCAAACCGAGAAGAATCAATCCTGTGTGGAAGGCCTCTTCACACCTTGGGCTGGGCGTGGCCTCCTGGTAGAGTATAAAAAATACTGGGACACCGAGTTTACCTTCAAGGACGTACAGCCTCTTAAAGAATGCGGCATGTGTGAAGAGTTTGCTAACAACACAAGAGTTAAAGAACACAAGCTGTGAGGGAAATGCCATCGGCAGGTAGCCTGTGATTCATTGCCAAGCAGCTGTCTGTAGTGAAGGCTGCACACTGTAGACTTCCGAGAGCCCAGGAGGCCCCTAAATGAATTTCTGAAGATAATAAAGGAATAAGGACACTAGCTACCACTTATAGTTCACTGGATATGTGTTTCGTGAATATCATTCCCAATCCTTATAAGAACTTGGCCAAAATTTAGTATCGTTTGCTCCATCACTCTCCCCCCGCCCTTGTTTTCCTGATGAAAAAGCTGAAGCTCAAAAGGTTAAGTATGGAACTGAGATGGAACCCAGGTGTGCCCAGTCCCGGCATGTGCGTCCCTCCCACCACCTCCCGTCTCTTCCCACGTGTCGGACACAAGCCAAGGTTTCTCCCCACGGCTACGCAGTCAGACCTCTGGGGAAAACGAACGTTTTCTAGGCTTATTTCATCTTGCCTAGCTCCTCTCTCACTGACAGCCCCATCAAGTGCTCTGAGCACAGTAGGGCTAAGCAAATGTCTGGTGGTTTGTTGACGGAGCCATGTGTTGGGGCCAAAGGAGCTTGAGCATCTGCCCACTGCCCCCCGCCCCCACGTTGGGACCATCCAGACTCTTCCCCTACCCTCCACGCCTCTGCCTGGCTCCCAGCACGCTCCACTGGGGTTGGGGGCAAATCTCCGGCAGCAGAAAATTGGTTTGTCTCCCAAATCTCAAGGACAGGTGGGCACAGCCAGAAGGTCTCTGTGTTGCAAAGGCCACAGGTGCCCATGTGGGCTGTGGCAGGTTTGATCAGGTTAAAAATGAGAGGGGGCCGCGTGGCGCAGGCTCACGGGGTCGGGCTCTGAGCTATATCTCCATTCAGCTGTGTTCCCCCCTTAAATGCCACTGTCACCGTTGCCAAATTTGTGAATCCACTCGAAGCCAAGGTATAGAGGACCGATCGTGGGAGCAGTGGGGAAGGGTGTGCAGTGTCCACATGGTTCCTGACCTCCACGCCACCCAAGCAAGGCTGCTGTGCCTCTTCTAAGGAGGCTAGAGGAGCAAAAATGGGGTGGGGACTCAGAGCGTCACCTGCAGTCTGCCCCCACCTCTCCAAAACAAGTGCTGTGGTTTCAGAGATGAAGACCGCTCTCTGCATGGAAGGGGCCGAGGAGAAACTGAGTGGGCTCTAACTATGGGCTGACCACAGGGATAGCAACCATCATCACACCTCTAGGCAGCAAGAAATGGTTTATCCCGGTTATCTGAGATGTTATGAGGAGGAAAGCAAGGGCCAGAGAGGCTAGGTGACGGACTGTCCAAAGGCACGTCGCTGGAGACTGTGCCAGGATGCTGCCCCAGGGCCCACAGATGCCAGAGTGCTTCCTCCGAAGCAGGGATAGGGGAGGCACCGCTTACCCCTGGTTTCCGTAGGAGGCGCATCTCTCCAGGGGGATGCGCAGCACCCTGTCGCTCAGCCCCACGAAGAGCGCTCGGGCGCTGTGCAGGATTCGCATGCTGAGCAGTGGCTCGTGGCGCCCGGGGGGCAACACGTGCAGCTCTTCCAGGTAGCAGCCGTGGAGGCTGCGGCTTGTCGTGGACAGTGCCTTCAGGATGGTGCCCGACTCTGGAAAGGTCCAGCGAGGGTGGCCTTAAAGGCCCAGAAGAAACCTCAGGGCCCTAGCCCTGGATCCCCAACCTCCTCCCACTCTGAGCCCAGACCCGGCGGTTGGGCTCACCTGTGCCGATGTAGAGCACATGGTAGAGCGTGTCCCGGGCCTGCACAAGGTCCACCACGAGATGTGAGAAGCGCACACTGTCCTGGGTGACACAGGGCTCGGGAGTCACCGGCTGCACGGCCTCGCTCATCAGGAACAGGCGCTGAGCGTCCTGCAGGCTTCGCTCCGTCAGGTTTTCGTTGGGGCCCACCTCGGACAGGGTGCCGCACTGCGCGGGGAGGTGGGTCACAGGTGCCCAGCCGCCAGGGCTGCCCAAATTCCCTGTGTCCCTCCTTCCTTACTGTAACCCAGGTGGTTACTGACAGACTTTGATTCTTCTGTCCACCCCCCCTCCCCCCGCCCAATATTCCCATGGAGTCCCATGCACCCTCTTCCAGTGACAGATGCCTCTTCTTTGGAAAATAAGGGAAACTGGGGCTGGGAAAATGGGGCAGGCAAGACCTGCCAGGGCTGGGGAAGAAGAGGAGGAGAAACAAGGGGGACTGGATTATCTAAAAATGGATCATTTCAACGTGGATAATGAGTGTCCCGGGATCATATGGTGTTGCTGAAGGTCCCCCCCACTTCACGTTGTGCCAAGCCCTGCCTTCCCTCTCCTGTGCCCCTCCCTGCTCCAGATGCTATGTGTTTTAAACCAAAACTGGGAGGCAACTACCATTCTTTGAGCACCTACTACATTCCAGGCACCAGATCAGGTGTGCACTGACCCTCACACATATCTATGAGTTATTGGACTTATCCCTACATGACAAATAAAGAAAAGGTGACTCAAGGAGGCTGAGTGACTTGCCCAAGGTCACACACACAGAGAGAGGGCTAGATCTGGGTTCGTGTTACTGGACTGCAACGCCTGAAGTTCTTTCTTTGCCACACTCCGGCCCTGGGCAGGAGGTTGCATGGGTGTGAAAGCAGCTTATGCTCCATGGCTCTGTCCCCTTCTCTATCACAGCCCTGAGGGCGCTCCTGCTACCCAGGGCACCCAGTGCCCTCACCGCTCACTCCCAGCATTCAGAGGCCCTCTGAGCATTAGCACCCATGCTGTAGACTGCAAGCAGACTCCAGCTAACATCCCCAAATTCTAGCACACAGCTCCACAGTTCTGGTCCCCTACACTGAGTACAGCTGAGGTCTCCCCTCCCTGCCTCCCCGGAGCTAGGGCTACATTTACAGATGGCTCCGAGCCCCACCCCCTTTACCTTTCTCATTCCACAGTCTTAGAGGTTACCATCCTCTCAGGGGACCATTGTAGACCCCTCAGATGGGTGCAGACAAGCAGGGACAGATTCTGGAATCAGCTTGTGGCTGGTAGTCTGGTGAAAGACAGTGTGTACAGACAGGGGAGAAGAGGAGAAGTCGTACCTGGAAATTGGGGATGGGGTTGGCGATGGGGAGCCAGGCAGCCCTGGGGTTCTCCTGGTAGCGAAACGGGCCATTGAAAGCCTGGGAGATGGCGCTGAGGTTGAAGGCGCAGACGGCAGATGCCGCGATGCTGTTTCTGAAAGGTGAGAGATGGTAAGATGCTGTGCTGCCCCCACCCCAGGCCTGGGCACCCTCCTTAAACACCACAGCCTGCCCTCAAGGCACCTTCTGGAACAGCTCCAAGGCGGATTAAACATTTGTGAGGAAGAAAGTGCGGTCCTCTGGCTCGGGAAGCCCCGTGGCAAAGAAAGACCCACCAATGAGAGGCACGGGTGGGTTCTCTGGGCTGCTTTCTCACCCCCCTCCCTTCTCCTGTGGGAGGGTCAAATAAAGTCAGTGCTTTTGAATGTTTCATCCATGGCCACTGTAGCAAATACATTTTAGATCACAACTCAGTATGACACGCACACATGTGCACACACTCATCTAAAATAAATGTTTATGAAACAAGAATTACCCTTATTAAATACATGATACTCTGATATTTCTATTCCAGTCTATTCTGTTTTATTTCATTTTATTTTATTTTTAAACAACACGAGTTACCAGACCACTGAGACGCTGCAGACAACAACACCCTGAGCCAGGTGGCCTCTGAGACCCCTTTCTGTCACAGTCCGAGTCTCTGTGAGTCTGATGTGAACGGACTCAGAGAGACACCACTGCACCGCATGTTTCCAGGTCTGTTCTCTGCATTTAGCCCCTCTCCCAAAGGTGTCCATTCCCACCGGCTCTCGGCCCACCGTCTCCCCTGGCCGTTGCACTGTGGCCTCCCCGCAGCCTGCCTCATCTCCTCTAGTCCATTGTCTACACAGTAGCCAGAAGTGCGTTTGGAAAAGCACCTCCCAGCCAGTCTCTGGCTTGCTTCAAACGCTTCCATAATTGACTGCTCTTAGGATAAAGATCAAAACCTGTAAAGCAGTCTACAAGGCCTGCAGGGCATCATCCTCCCCATCCCAGCCCTCCCACCCCCTCTCCTGTCTTTCTCCTCCTCACCCTCCAGGCTCCTACTACTCTGCTCTGGCTCTGTCCAAACGTTTCTTCCTACCCAAAAGCTTTGCAAGTGTTGCTCCCTTGGGCTAGACTGCTCCTCTCCAGGAGTTCATTCTTATTTATCCTTGTGATGTCAGTTCCTACAGGAAGTCTTCCCAGATTACCACCCCTCCATACCTTTAGAGGTTTCCCCGTGCACCACCCTTTCCCTTTGTAGCATTTATCACAATAGAAAATTGTGTAATAACCACCCTCTCTAGAATGTAAGCTTCTCTACCTCTGGCCAGAGACCGGTCTGTTCTTGCTACCTGGTATCCCCCCTCCACCCCAACCCACCCAACAAGCACTTGGTATGGAGAAGGCACACAAAGCAAACTATTTACAATCTACACCAATGTCATCATTTCTCCTTGATGCTGCTCCAGTGGCTCCTGCCCTTTGCTCACCTTCTGGTGCTGATTGCCAGGCCGGTCATTAAGGCCTGGCTGTCAGCTCCTGGCTTGTGTGGGCTGTGCTGCATTCTGTCCCTCTGGCCATTCCTGCTTCCCAGCTTTACTCTCAGCCCTGGGCAGCCCCTCAGACGGTCCTTCCTACAGCTAGCCTGGCCCTCATCCAATGCCTGCTAGGTGGGGCCCAAGGTACGTAATCACCTCTACGGCTCATGTGCTTCCGGTGTTCTTACAGAGAACCCCGACCAGCATCCTGTAGAACAAATGCTTCCCTTGGTCTCTGCCACCCATTCAGTATTCTCTATGTGAAAGTCACCTAACCGTGTCAGCCTCCACATAGCAGGAGCGGGTGGGCGGAGGGCTCGGGATCTTTGTGGGGGCTGCCCTTTCTTACACCTGGGAAACTAGGGGCTCTGCCTCCCAGCCTGTGCTTGCCAGTGCAGTCAGGACTGCCAGAAGTCTCTGCTGCTCAGGGTTAGCAGGGACATGGAATCCCGAGGTTGGAAGGCACTGGAAAGAACCCCTCTGAACCTCCCCAATAGGCTGCTGCCCTCCCCTTATTCGAGGCAGCTACGTCACTTTCCTCACCAGCAAGTTCTTCTTCAGGAAGCCGCAATCCAGCTCCTTTTATTCTTCGTATCTTGCCTAGGCCTGCCCTTCACAGCAGCCCAGAATAAATGCTGGCAGCTGCGGAGGCCACATGCCACAAAATCCCAGAGGCCCCGGTGTAGAAGACACAACAATCTCCCTTGTACAGAAAGAGGAACGAGACTCAGAGAGGGTCCTCCCTGAGCCCACCAGGCTGCACGGCCAGACCAGAGCGTCTCCCCGGCGTCAGGCAAGGGGTGGCAGAGGGCAGGGACTCACACGTTGGTGGTGAAGACCCCGTAGATGAGGTCCTGCTCAGGCAGGTGGAAGGCACTCTGCAGCTCGTTGTAGTAGAAGGGGACCTCGCCCGGGCGGGAGCAGTTGAGCCGGGCCTTCATGAACGTGGTCCAGGTGTCCTCCAGCAGGAAGCGCCCCCCCACGTCGTTCTTGCACACCCGGGCCACCCGAGAGTACACGGTGCGCCCGCAATCGTGTTCCACCGCGTTCTCTCGCAGGAAGAAGTACGCAAACCGCCCGATATCATAGGCTGCCACGAAGTTTGGCTCTGGGGGCAAAGGAGGAACAAGGGGTGGGTCAGGCCAGCAGGGAGGAAGGGGTCAGAGTGGGGAGGACGTGACTACTTCCCTTTTCCCAGATGAGCATCCTGACACCTCTCCACCAACTTGGTGACCTGGGGGCTCTAAGTGGCCCCGTTCCCACCTCCAATACACAGTGCAGTTATAATTAGAGCTAACGTCAATTACCGAGCGCCGCCTGTGTGCCAGGCACTATGAGAGTATTTACACGGATCAGCCATTGGACCCTCTGAGCAACCTGTGAGGTCAGCACTGCGGTCAGCCCCGCATTAGGGACGAGGGCACTGTGGCACAGAAAGATTCGTACTCGCTCAAGGCCGTGGGTGTAGTTAGTGGAGAAGCAGGATTCAACCCCAACGGGCAGGAACCTCATACTGCCCTCTCCCAATCTCTTCTTCCCCACAACCGTCCCTCCAAACCGATTGCTAACTCTCTTCCCTCACAGCTTGTCCTCTGTCTGTCCTGGGTGCTCAGGATATCTGTGATTTCAGCCACAGTCCATCTTCTTGGGCCAACGCATGGCCCACTCTGGGCCTTTTGATGAAGTGAGTCTGAGCCCTTTGAGAGCTTGGGCAGGAAGGAGGGATTGGTGGGGGTCAGGCTGGGCTGGTGGGTCAGAACTAGGGGAACTAGGGGAACCCCACCACTGGGGCTGTGTCTTCTCACCATTGAGCCACTTGGAGTTATACTGCGCCGTGCGAAGGGGCGGCCCACTGCCCAGGCTGCGGTAGATGGCAGGGTCCCGGCCTGAGAAGTCGATGACTGTGGCCGCGTAGAGCTCTCCCTGGGAGGAGATGACAGCGGTGGAGTTGTGGCGAGGGTCGTAGGGGCATCGGGCCACACCGTTGATCTTCTCCATGGTCCGGCTGAGGTTCCCCACCTGGGAATGATGGGGAGATGGGGTGCTTTTCCCTGAGATCCGGTGTTTTTTCATCTTGGAGTGTTATTTCCTTCTGGGCCCCTGGTCTCTGTGGGCCTCTCCCTCCCAGTCTCCTCCTCGGTGCCCACCCACAGTGCTCCTGGAGTGAGGGAGCGGCCCTCCTGGAAGGGGAGGCTGGGCCAGGAGCTCCACCTGCCTCTGGTCCCTGCGTGGTGAGGCAGACTGATCAAATACGGGAGGCCTAGTTAAATTTGAATTGCAATGCACAGTAAATAATTTTTTACTGTAAGTATTGGGTTGGCCAAAAAAGTCTGTTTAGTTTTCTCTGTAAAATAAAAGACACGTTTTTCATTCTCACCAACAATGTTATTGATATTCGGAGTATGTCACCTACCCCCTGCTATTGGCTTTTCTAGTGGGCAGAGGCCAGGGGTGCTGCTAAACATCGTCCAATGCGGAAGACAGCCCTGCAGCAAAGATTTATTTGGTCAAAATGTCCATAGTACCAAGAAACTTCACAAACCACTTTGACATGTTTGATTAATCACAGCACCTTTTCCATATGCTGCACAAATCTTTTTTTCCATTTCAGTGGCATTTTTATCTTACTTGAAATAATAAAGCATAATACACCAAAAATGTTGTGTATATTCTTTCGTCTTCAGTATTAAAATGGCTGCACAAAAATTCACCAAGTTTGATAAGTTTTTTTAAAATGCATGCTGATATGATCGCTGTCACAACAAAATCTAACAAAATTGTGTCAAATGAAGTTAAAGACAACTAAGCACCACTAGAGCCATCTTACAGGAAAAACTAAAAAAAAAACACAAAACTTTTTGGCCAACCCAATATGTCCCAAATCTTGCATGGGACGTACTTATGCTATAATATCATTTGTTATTTATCGGAAGTTAAATCTAACTGGGCATCCTTTCTTGTTTTGGGGTTTGTTTTGCGGTTCTTGTCTGCTAAATTTGGCAGCCCCACTGCAAGGCTGTGTGCGTGGGCAGCAGAACCTCCTGGTGCCCCTTTCCGCCTGCTGCACCCTGAGCGGCCCACACCTGTCTGCAGGAGCACCACACCTGTCTGCCGGAGCACACCGGGGAGAAGGCATTGGTCCCACACACAAGCACTTTCCGGCCGGTGATGGTCAGGACACGCACGTAGTTCTGACACTCCTCCTGAAGCAAGAAGGGGAGTGATGAAGGGGCTGGCTCTCAGGCACAGTGGCGGGTATCTTTTCTTCACACCGCTTCATCACAGCACTGCCCTGTGTCCCGGCGGCACTCTGCTCGGAAGTCCAGGTGGCAGCCGTGGCCATCCCCTGACCCCACAGCTCCCTCCACGGCCGTCTCACCGCTCACTGCCCACGCAGATGCTCAGGGCCGAGCCTGACCTGCACAGCAGCCCTAGCTCATCCAGTCTGGGCCTCTGAGCCGGCGGCTCTGTGCCCACGGCGTGCCCTTCCATCCCAGAAACCACAATCTTTCTGTTGGCTCACAGCCAGGACACCAGACCACCAAGGCCACATACCTCAGTCTTCCCTTTGCTTTGGCAGGAGCGGCGTGTGTCCTCATTGGAGGCCCACTCGGTGGCCTATGGGAGGAGCACACAGACATCACACAGCTGTGATATTCACTGCCTGGGCAGGCAGCTGCCGGGGTCTGGAGGGAACAGGAGGCTGGGAAAGGGTCAGGGACAGCCTGCAGGGTCAGAGTTCCTCTCACTACATCCAAGTGGACCTGGAGGACTGCCAAATCTCCTGACCCAGACACTTTAAGGAGTGGTCTCAGCCCCACGCCCCCCCCACCTTCCCGGGTCAGGGGAGGCTCGGGGAACAGCTTTCTCATGCTGCATCCCTACGCAGCTCAGTCCCTCCTTCCCGGGTCAGCCAGGGAACGGGAAGTGGTCAAGGGGGACCTTCAGGACCACCCAGTCCCAAGTGGGAATCGGGAAATGTGCCTCCATGATGCACCAGACATCCCTCCAATAAGTGGGAGGCAAGAAAGGCTGGATTTTGCAAAACTTAGAGACCAAGATCTACTTAATTTTCCCACTACAACCCTGCAAAGTGTTTGCTGTTGCTGTTAGGTGAAGAAACTCGGGCTCCGTGTGACTTGCTGCTGGTACGAGGTAGCACGGGGACTGGAACCCGCATTTCTGATTCAAGGGCTCCATGCGTGTTTTGTGTTTTTCGTTCTCCCACCCTCTCAAGGACCCAGGATGTCCCCTTTCCTAATGGCTCCCCCTCCCCACCCCCTCCAGCTCCTTGTCTCATTGTCACAACCTGTCCTGTGTCCCCTGTAGCTTCACTCACACTGTTGTGGAGTAATGTGCTTGGGGACACACCTTTTCTCAGAGACCCGGAGGACACTGTCATGTTCCCAACTGTTACGGCACTAGGAGAGGGCTGTTGCTGTCCTCCTCTGTCTGTTCTCTCTCTACCCTCTGACAGTCCCCCCCAGCCTCAGAAAGAGCAGCTGGAGGGAGAAGTGACACCCTTGAGGTCCAGGCAATGGCAACAGCCCTGGTGTGCAACTCATTAGATATTCGTGGGGCATGTGTACAAACATGAACTGCCTACCTGCCCTGGGAGAGGGAGCCCTGAGCAAGCAGCTCTCCCATCCAACACAGGGAAAACAAAATACCTGCTTTCAAGTTCTAACAAAGCTCCTTGTAGCTGTGAAGTCACTGCCTGCAGAGCCTGGGGCCCCGGTGTGAGAGGTGAAGAAGGGTGCTAGGAAGGAAGGCAGGGCTGCTCTTTGCCTTCCAGACTGTGACCGCCCACAGCCCCAACATGGCTGCTTTGTGGGAGGGCTGACTTCTGCAGACCCCAGATTCAGGAGCAGGGTGGCGAGTTTGTCACGCCTCCATCAGATCTATGGGCAGGCTGGGCTCATCCAGCCACACCAGGCCTGGGGCTCAGGCCTCTGCTCCCAGACTCTGGGGAGAGGCAAATGGCCCCTGGCCTCTAGCCACATTGGTTAGTTTGGACAGAGACAATGGAGCCATTGTCATACTCAGGGCCCTGTCAGCATGGGACAGAAGGTGGCTGGGGTGGAACAGGTTGGGCAAAAGGCCTCACTGGGGCCTGGGGTCCCTGAGCACAGGGGCACTTTCAAGGGGTCAGCATTGTTCCTAAGAGGGTGGGAAGCCCATTGGGTGTGGGGAGCAGGTGTGTACAATCAAAAGGGGTTAAAGTTACACGGAGCTGAACCCGGGACAAGCACCATGCCAGGCACTTGACACACCTTCTCTCTTTCATCTTCACCACAGCCAGCGGCACATGCAGCCTTCCACCCATTTTACAGGCGAGCAAAGTGAAGATCAGAGAAGCTGGACAATGTGCTCAAGGCCACAAAGCTAGAGAGCGACAAACCCAAGACGCAAACCCAGACAACCGACACTGGAACTCATCCTGCAGTCTCTCACAGTGACCAGATTTCTCAGACTACAAGCTGGAGCATACGGCCTGAAAAGAACATGTGTGCATTTGTCATGAAAACAGCACAGCATGGGCTTGAGTCTTTTTCTTTTTAATTGCATTTTAAAATTTATTTTTGTTAAGGTAATTATGCAGAGTTGAAAAATTATTTTAAAAAACCCAAATAACCTACTCCTCCCACATGCCAACTCATTTCCCAGGAACAACGACCACTTCCAATATTTCTCTGTGCCTGCGCTTTTTAATTCAACTTCTCAAAAACACGTGTTGGTCTCAGACTTCATTTCCAACTTCCATTATGGGGGTGAAGATTCTTCCCACTGACCCAGCCCCGTTCGGTCCCTCCTCAAAGCACACATTCATTTCCCCTCTGCCCATCTTCCCATTACAATTATGTAATATTCATTACATAGTTAATATTTTAAATTAACAATCCACATAAAGTATTTACATTATTATGAATTTGTAAAAATGGTTTGCTACTACCAACTAATGCCTCAGATTACAGCTTCAATTGTAGTATGAACCACTAAGGAAGAATATGTGCTGCCAAACTTCACTACTTAAATTGTTAATGTGAACTTATCAACAGCACTCTTATCTACACATTTTTAACCATCTATCAGTTTTGTGCATACAAAAAAGAAAAATTGAGGCAAAATTAAACCTCTTTAAACCGTCTTTTGAATTCATAGTTAATCTTCAGAATCACTTCTCCATTCAGCTGTCAGTTGGTTGGTCTTATGGAATCAGAGCACAGGAATAACGACCAAGTTCAAGTGAGGCACTGACAACTCCACAGGACTGCAGTCTGGCTGACAGTGACCGTACGATGCCTTCAACTGGAAGATGTGGTCTGATTTCAGACTCTTTAAAAATATAAACACATGTCCATCTGAGAATCAAGGAAATTGGCTGATTCTGATGAGGTTTCCTTTCTTTTTTCTTTTATGTTTATTTTTTAAAAGATTTTATTTATTTATCTTTAGAGGGGAACGGAAGGAGAGAGGGAGAGAAATGTCAATGTATGGTTGCCTCTCGTGTGTCCCCTCCTGCAAACTGGCTGGCAACCCAGGCATGTGCCCTGACTGGGAATCAAATCGCGATTCTCCGGTTTGCAGGCCTGCACTCAACCCACTGAGCTACACCAGCCAGGGTTTCTTTTTTAAAAAATTGAGTTCACTGGGGTGACATTGGTCAATAAGATCATATAGGTTTCAGGTATACAATTCCATAATACCTCATCTGTATATCACACTGTGTGTTCCCCACCCGAGTGAAATGCCCTCCCTTCACCTTTTATCTCCTTTACCCTCTTCTCCCTCCCTCTGCCCCTCTATTCCTCTGGTAGTCACCGCACTGTTCACTGTTGTCTGTGCCTATGACCTTTTTTTTTTCCTTTCTGCTTAATCCCTCCACCTTTTTCACTCACCCTCCCATCTCCCTCCCCTCTGACAGCTGTCAGTCTGTTCTCTGTATTTATGAGTCTTTTTCTACTGTTTGTTAGTTTACTCTGTTCATTAGATTCCACATACAAATGAAACTATATGGTACTTGTTCTTTCTCTGACTGGCTTATTTCACTTAACATAATGTCCTTCAAGTTCATCCGTGCTGTTGCAAAAGGTCAGATTTCCTCCTTTTTTAAGGCCAAGTGACTATTTCATCCACTCAACTACTGATGGACACTGGGGCTGCTTCCCTATCTCGGTGACTGTAAATAATGCCGCAATGAACATAGGGGTGCGTATGCTCTTTTGAATTAGTGTTTCATGTTTCCTCAGATATATTCCCATAAGTGGAATTCCTAGGTCAAAAGGTAGTTCTATTTTTAATTTTTTGAAGGAGGTTCCCTTTCTTGGCCAACTTTTCATTTTTCCTGAATTGAATAATTGTCTTGATTCTTGCTTGTTTTCCAATTCAAATTATTAATTTTTCCCAAATGGCCAACAGATGTTACAAATCCCTCTTGATACTGTTTGCTAACTGCACCAGCAAAAGGTTCAGATTATCTACAAGCTCTCATCCTCTTCTTCCTGCCCCAGGATGGGCTGACGGCTTCCTCTTGCCTGTTAACCTAGACTTACCTTCCCTCCTTTCCTGTCCGCTGAATCCCATGTTTCCTTCTTTCCTGATTTACATGCTTATTTTGCTAGAACGCATCTCCAGTATCTTCCTAAGCAAAGGAATGCAGTACATTGATCATTAAAAACTCTTGCATGTCTGCCCTCACTGGTGTAGCTCAGTGGATTGACTGCGGGCCTGTGAACCACGCGATCGCAGTTCAATTCCCAGTCAGGGCACATGCCTGGGTTGCAGGCCAGTTCCCAGCAGGGGACTCACGAGAGGCAACCATACATTGACACTTCTCTCTTTCTCTCCTTCCCTTCCCCTCTAATGATAAATAAATAAAATCTTTTAAAAAAAAACCTCTTGCATGTCTAATTCAGTCTATCTTCATATGTCGTTGATAGTTTTGTTATAGAATTTTAGGCTGAAAATAATTTTTTACTCAGAATTTTAAAGGCATTTATTCCTCCACTGGCTTCTGGATTCCAGGGCTCTATCGACTCTGCAACTCTTACTCCCCATCTTTGGCAGTGACCATTTGCTTTAGGCTCTAGGAGCCTTCAGCATCTTCTCTGTAATACTCAAGCCTGAATTTCACACTGCTTTGCCTCCGTGCACATCTCTTTGGGAATTCAGAGAGCTCTTTCAGTGTGAACACCCATCCTCTGTTTTGAAAATTTTCTTGTTATTTTGTATGTCATTTCTTCCTCAGTTTTTTCTCCATTCTCTTTTTTTGAAACTCATTAATCCGGCCCACCATCGGCCCTTGTGCCCTGACCATGGGGTTTCCCGTTATTTCTCGCCCATTTTTCATTTCTTTCATTGTTGTTGCTCTGATTTCTGGGAGATGTTCTTCAACTTTACCACCTAAATTCAAATTTTATTTCCATGATCACATTATACATTCCCATATTTTTAATTTATTGCTTTATAAACAAAAGATACTTTTATATCTCGGCAGAGTCGTTTTTTTCTAATTAATTTTTTAATGTTTTCTTTTATTTCTTGCACTGGTCCTACTTTTCACAGCTTTCTTCATCTGTTTGTTTGTTTGTTTTGATCTTTCTGTCTCACTTTATAGGTTTTCCTCAAATGTCTGGTGGTTTTGGCTATTTGTTTATATTTAAAAATAAATCAGTTCTGGCCAAGATGGAGACGTAGGTAGATACATTTTGCCTTCTTGTAGAACCAAAAGAAGGACAACAACAAATTTAAAAACAAAAAACAACCAGAACCACCAGAAAATTGAACTGTATGGAAATCTGACAACCAAGGAGTTAAAGAGGAGACATTCATCCAGACCAGCACGAGGGCTGGAGATGGGTAGCCAGGGAGGAGAGGACTGGAAGGTGGTGGCTGGAGGACTGGGCAAGGCAGCAGCTGGTGAACTGAGCAGTCCCACATTTACATGCAGATAAACAGGGAGGAACAACAGGGGAGTGAGACAGACAGTGCTACCCAGGGTTCCAGCATGGGGAAATAAAACCTTGAAACCTCTGGCTGGAAAAACCTGTGGGAGTTGTGGCAATAGGATAAACTCCTAGACTCATGAGAGAGTTTGTTGGAGAGACCCACAGGTTCCTAGAATGTACACAAACCAACCTACCTAGGAATCAGCACCAGAAGGGCCCAAATTGCTTGTGGGTAGCGAGGGAAGTGACTGAAAGCAGGCTGAAAGCCAAGCAAGTGGCATTGCTCCCTCTCAAACCCTATGTAGTGCCACAACGCAGCAATGTTGGTGGCCTGGGCCTGGCAAATACCTAAGGCTCTCCCCTTTATAATGCAATAGGTGTGCCAAGGCAAAGAAATACGGCCTGAATGAAAGAACAGATCAAAACTCCAAAAATAAAACTAAGCAATAAAGAGATAGCTAACCTAACAGATTCAGAGTTCAAAACACTGGTAGTCAGGACGCTCACAGAAATGGCTGAGTATGGTTGCAAAATAGAGGAAGAAGTGATGGCTATGAAAAGTGAAATAAAGAAAAATATATGTGGAGCCAACAGTGAAGGGAAGGAAACTTGGACTCAAATCAATGATTTGAGGCAGAAGGAAGAAATAAACATTCAACCAGAACAGAATGAAGAAACAAAAATTCAAAAAGATGAGGAGAGGCTTAGGAACCTGCTGGATAACTTTAAACATTCCAATATCCGAATCACAGGGGTACAGGAGGGGAAGAGGAAGAGCAAGAAATTGAAAACTTCCTTGAAAAAAATAATAAAGGAGAACTTCCCCAATTTGGCAAAGGAAATAGACTGCCAGGAAGTCCAGGAAGCTCAGAGAGTCCCAAAGAAGTTGGACCCAAGGAAGCACACACCAAGGCACATCATAATTACATTACTCATGATTAAAAATAAGGAGAGAACCCTGGCTGGTGTGGCTCAGAGGATTGAGTACCAGCCTGCAAACCAAAAGATCACAGGTTTAATGCCAAGTCAGGGCACATGATTGGGTTGTGGGCCAGGTCCCAAGTAGGGAGCATGTGAGAGGCAACCACACATTAATGTTTCTCTCCCTATCTCTCTCCCTCCCTACCCCTCTGTCTAAAAATAAATTCTTTTTAAAAAAGATAAGGAGAGAATCTTAAAAGCAGCAAGAGAAAAGAAGACAGTTGTCTACAAAGGAATGCCCATTAGACTATCAGCTGATTTCTCAAAAGAAATTTTGCAGGCAAGAAGGGGCTGGAAAGAAGTATTCAAAGTCATGAAAAGCAAGGACCTACATCCAAGATTGCTCTATCCAGCAAAGCTATCATTTAGAATGAAAGGGCAGATCAAGTGCTTCCCAGATAAGGTCAAGTTCAAGGAGTTCACCATCACCAAGCCCTTATTATATGAAATGTTAAAGGGACTTATCTAAGAAAAAGAAGATGATCAAAAACAAGAACAGTAAAATGACAACAAACTCACAACTATCAACAACTGAACCTAAAAACAACAAAAACAAACAATATTGTTTGAACAATAGAACAGGAACAGAATCACAGAAATGGAAATCACATGGAGGGTTATTAGTGAGGTGGGGGTGTGGGAGAATGGGGGAAGAGGTACAGGTAATAAGAAGCATAAATTGTAGGTAAAAAATAGACAGGGGGAGGTTAAGAATAGTATAGGAAATGAAGAAGCCAAGAACTTATCTGTACAACCCATGAACATGAATTAATGCTGGTCGGAGTGGTTGTGCAGGGCAGAGGGGAATAAAGGAAAGAAAAAAAATGGGACAATGGTAATAGCGCAATCAATACAATATACAAATAAATAAATCACTATTTCCCACTGAAAGTAACCGAGACTTCTTAGAGAAAAGACTGATTTCAGGTCTGGGTTTAGGAAACGTACAAGGTGCTCCTGAAACATTTCCTTACACATAGTAAGGATGCAATCAAAGCCATCATTCGCGTCAAAGGACCCAACCTGAAGCCGCCCCCTACTGGCAAAAGATGGGATAGCCATGAAAGATAACTGCAATGGGTAGGTAACGTTTAAAGGCATGAACTGTAATAATAATGAAAAAAGAATATAATTGATCACCACTGACAGATACTAACAAACCAGCTGATTATTTGAAAACCGATAAATAAAGACAAAGTACCAACCATGTACTTTTCCTATATGACTATATCATTGGGAACCAAATAAGAGAGGAAGAGAAGGTTCTCTTTGCAGAAGTGGTCCAGCAGCACATTATAACACTTTAAGAATTCATGGATCCAGGAAGCAATCATCAATAGCTGCTAACATAAGAAAAAAGAGAAAATCAGATACCATTCCAAAAAAAAAGTATTCAACAACATCTATAAAGTGATATTTCTGGAACCTACATGGAGTAAAGTCTTTAGATCTAAAAATCAATTTACAGATGACACAGAGAATTGAGGAACGTGTTAAGTTATACCACTCGGACTGCAATCAGTCAAATCCTACCTGTGGGAAGCTATCTGTAGGACACAGGCTTACCCAGTGAATGAACTGCGCAAAGAGAAAGAAGAGAAACATTGTTCTAGCCTCAAACCCCACGTATGTCCTCCTCACCTTCCCTGGAGGGTCTAAATGTGGAGTCTCGCTCGTCGGGTCTCTAGAGAAAGAGTCTTCGTCTCTCTTAGCTGGGGGAGGGGTAAAATGGAGGAAGGGGCAGTTGTGTGGGATGGGACAGAGATCTGGGTTCCAACCTTTCAATTTTGAGAATTTCAGCCATTTCCCCCATTTAGGCTTCTACCTCAGCCTCACTCCACAATGTCTGACAGCCATTTCCGAGCCTCCTGGGCGTGGGTTTGTTTCTCTGCCACATCCCGTCTGTGACCTGTCCTGCTCTGCTGAATCAGGTGTGATTTCTCCATCGGCCCCTCAGCTCCCCAGAATGTGTTTCATCTGCTACCTCTGACATCGCTTTCGTTCTGTCCTTGTGCATTTGTACCTTTTACATTTCTTCACTGTCCTTTGGTGGAGTTTTGCGAAGGAGTCGAGATAGACGTGTGTGACCAACCTGCCACACACCAAGCTTTAGACCAGGATGGTGACTGCATGGTTTTCAGCTCTGGGAGAAAGCCAGTGAGATGCTAGGAAATGAGTCATGTCCTTGTAGACTCGGCAGCTCCCCTGGACACCAGGAGCAGTGGTGGAACGTTGACACATCTTCTGAGCATTAAGTCCACCGCTCAGCCGAGTTTAGACTTCAAACAACTCCCCAGCTGCCAGACCAGCTTGGAGAATGTAGGGATAACCAGCAGAGAGCTCAGAATCAGCTTCACCACCTGCCCAGGCCCAGACAAAGCCCCCGATGCGTTCTCCTGTGCATGTGCACGTCAGTCCCCATTTCTGTCCTCGCAGGGCGTGGGGCAGCTCATGATCAGAAATCCATTGCAACCAGACCTCCAGCCGAGTCATTTGCCGGCTGCTCACCAGCTGCCAATGGCCAAATTCAGCTTCGCTTGCCATCAGGCAACGCCCTCCTCCTGACACTGTCAACCACTTGCCGCCTCTTCTTCCCCAAAGCCCATTTGTTAGGTTACACTGGTAAATAAGCATCATAGGTGAGCTGATTGATTTCGAGTCCCCTCCACGTGTGTACACTCTCTGCCCCTCTGCCCACCTCCCCTCCATTCAGCGCTTGGAGAACCCAGGAGACAGAGTATTTCGATTTTCCTCAAGGAACGGCAGTTTACGTAAATTGGTGAATAAGGGTTAGGTACTCAGAAGTCCTTTTAATGGACACTGGTTTGCGCAAACTATTTGCACATAGATTTTTCTTTAAGGGATGTTAATTATTGAAACCATCGATAAAGCAGTGAGTTTTAAGTTTGGTTAGATCATACCCTGAAGTCACAGGGGAGGATCAGTGGGCTGTAATGGAGTTACTTTATGGCCATCCTACCGCCAGGCAGTGTGGATGTAAAAAAAGCCAGGCAGGGTTGGGGGCAGGGCTCCACCTCCTCCTGAAGGCAAAGCGGTCAGTTCAGCTCATTTTTTTAGCACTGTTTGCTGTGAGCCACTTGCGATAGCAGATGTCGAGGACTGACAGTTTATACACAGGGACTGGAAGCCTCAGATATGACAATGGAAGGGTGCATGCCAAATTCAGGCTTTTATGATCAAAAGTCAGGACTTTCGGCCCTGGCTAGTGTAGCTCAGTGGATTGAGCACAGGCCTGCAAACCAGAGGATCACAGTTCGATTCCCAGTCAGGGCACACACCTGGGTTTGCAGGCCAGTTCCCTGCAGGCCAACTCCCAGCAGGGGATGCACGAAAGGCAACCATACATTGATGTTTCTCTCCCTCTCTCCTTCCCCTCTAAAGATAAATAAATAAATAAAGTCTTAAAAAAAAAGTCAGGACTTTCCGCCAGGCCTGAGGACCAGGGGCTGAGGTCTGCTGCAAGCCTCTGGGAGGGAGGAGTCCTGGTCAGCCTCCTCCGACTTCACTCTGGTTCTTTCTGCCCAGCCCCATGTGGTGGGCACAGGGACGTGCAATGTATTTTTTTCTCTCCTTTGTTTCAACGCAAGTAAATAGTTACCTCCAGAGGCCAGGCCCCAAAGAGACAACGTGAAAATGTGGTAAAACCGATGCCTGGTGTGCTGGTGACTGGTTTGCAGTCCTCCAGAGAACTCTGTGACACTGAGCCCCTGACCCAAGCTCGAGTTACGGGGCTCATCTATGATATCTTCCCATGGCTGAGATCGGCATGGAGTTGCAGGAACCAAACGCCAGGCCTTGTCATCAAGCGGAAGAGTCCTAACATCTGGTAAGCTAGAGACCCAGAAATGAGGACCAGCTGTCAAGGACACCTGGGGATGCCAAACCAGTTGGGAAGCATCTACAGAAAAGATCTTCTTGACATCCTCCTTGACAGCGGCTCCTAAATTTGGCTGCACAGGGAATCACTAGAGAGCTTTGAAAAATCCCAGGGCCTGGCTGGACCCCAGACCAATTAAGTCAGCCTATCTGAGGGCGGGACTCGGGTATCAGTGTTTTTAAAGCTCCTTGGGGATCGCAGTGAGCAGCCTGGGAGAAGCGCTCTGCCCAGAGTCAGGCCAGCTCTGTTCCCACCCTGATCCGTGCAGGCCAGAGGCCTGGATGGCACCACAGTGGGCCAAGCCTTCCTAAGCCCTTCAGGGCTGCCAGCTTCCCTGACCCTAGGGGTCACCTTCCTGATGAAGACAGTGGGCCTGGTACTCCCTAGTGCTGTCTGGTGCTGGACCTTATGTGATTCCAGCACCCGGAGACCTCTCCTCTCCCTTCTCTCCATCCCTACGCTGCTGCCTGAGTGCAACTCTCCCCAGGGCTGGCCTGGACCATTGCAGCTGCCGCCTGAGTGGCTCCTCCACTAATGTGTTTTCTGCAGCTGGGCCAGGCAATCAAAATATCTAATCTCTTCATGCTACTTCTCTGCTTAACACACTTCAAGGAGCCCCCAATGCCTTCAAAGTAAAATATGAACCTCTCTGCTCAGCAGTGAAGACCCTCTGCAATGCAGCCTCTCCCTCCCCCTGGGCCTCAGCTCCCACCCTTATCCTATTCACACCCTGTGACTCCGCCACACCGGGGCCTCAGTGCTCCCCACTATTTCCCACATCTGTGTCTCCTCTGCAGCTGCCTGGCACACCCCAACCCTTCAAGTTCCAGCTCAAGGGCAGCTCTCTAGGAAGCCTTTGCAGACCCCATTGGGCTCTTCATGCTTCTGGGCCACCACCACCCCCAACAAAGAGCCCTCCCTGCGGTCTTCCGAAAGCATTCATTTTGCACACCGGTCTCTCTTCCCCCTTTAGCCGAATTACTCCTCCCAGAAGAACTTCCTTTGCAGATCATGGGAACCTAACAAAAAGCTACTGCCCAAGCTCAGGGCAGCACCCCCCTGGACCCACTTCCTCCCAGCTGCTGTGAATCACCTCTGCACCAGCTTCCCCAGACTCTGACCTGCTAGGTCTGACATCGGGACTTCACTTTCTGAAGAGAAAGGACGCCAAGAGAAAACTGGGCTCTGGCTGGGCTGCGTGTGACTGAGCTGGCAGGCTGCGGGATGCTGCCTCTGGGCCTCCTCTGCCTTGCTCCAGCCCAGGCTCCGGGATCCCACCCAGGAAAGGGGATCATTTATGATCTTATGATATTACAGCTCATTTATGTGGTCTCCCACATGTTTGTTCCTTGAGGCAAGGGATGGAGCCTGACTCACCTTTGGCTCTTAAGTGCCCGGTCTCCTCCCTAGGACTGGACCTGGGCTTTAGCAGGTACAGGTATTCAGTCAAGTTTAGGGGGGGTGGTTAGATGGATGGGTAGGCGAGTTGGAGGGTCAGGGTATGGACAGAAGGGTAGGCAGATCAATAAATGGGTGGGTGGCATTTCCTTTCAAATTGTTCTGGTTTCTTCTCATGGGCACACCTTTCCTGCTCCCTTAAACCTCCCCTCGGAAGCCAGCTGCAATGGCCCCCGGGTACAGACCCAGGTGAAGCTAGAAGAAAGCACACCAGGATGTCATACCAGCTCACCAAGGACAATGCACCTTCCCCAACTGGCCTTGTGGTGAAACTGGGCACCCAACAGCCCAGCGTCTGACTAATGCTCGTTCCGCTCTCTAGTTAGTTATGTGTATCCCTCATCATCTTTTCCGGTGAGACCTGCAGGCCCAAGACTCTGCTTGTCTTACTGCCCCTCTGCCCCCAGCTTGGTTTGGATACATAGTAAGTGCTCAATAAACGCTTGATAGCTGGGAGAGCAGCAAGCCTCCCAGACACAAGGACTGGGGTTCCGCCCTCACTGAAGAAGAGATGGCCTTCCTTTCTCTAGGATGTTCAGCCTCTGCAGAGATGGTGTGGTGTCTGTTTCTCAGTCCAAGATAAACGCTCTGGATCAAGAAGTCCCATTAAAGTACCACCCAGAGCACTTAGGGCATTATGCTTGGGGAGTCCTTCTTGGCAGCAGATAATAAATAAATTACAGCTTAGTGGAAATGCTGGGTGAGAAGGGGATTACTCAGGCCAGCCTAAGAAAGGAACCAGGGACACCCTGTCCCTTGAGACCCAAACTCAGAGACCCCCCCGTGGATTTAGGCGCTGGACTCAGAACGACCAACCACTCCAGTTTTCCCAATGCTGCCCTGGTTTCAGCACTGGAAGTCCTGCATCCTGAGGCTCCACAGACCTGGGCAAGCAGGGCATTGTCACCCTAGCTCTGCTGCTCTCTTCCTCCCCTCCTGGGCAGCTCCTTCGCACAACGTAGGAAGAGTATCCTGTGTGTGTCTCCATGTTTGTGTGGCCTCGCCCTCACACCCAGATGTCTTCCCGGCAGTGACCTCCATAGTGAGTGAGAGTCTGTGGCCAGTGAAAAGAGCCTGGGGCTCCTCTTTCCAACCTCAGGGGTTAAATTTCGAGCCTTGCTCCCTGCGCTGCCCCAGCCGAGCTCCCCAATACCAGGGAAATTACAGGAAAGAGGAGGAAAGCAAATGTACCTGAAGGAGGGAGACGTTGGCAAGGCTGAGTCTGAAGAGGTAGTTCCTGTGAAAAAAGAAGTGGAAATCGTAAGTCCAGCTGGTTTTGCCGGCAGGTCCCCAGCAAGCAGCTGGCTGCTGCCTCCTGGGGCACCAGGACTGGGTGCCAATTGCAGAGGGTCTTTGGTAAGCTGACCCCCAAGGAGAGCTTTGCCTCACTTAGCTCATTAAATCTCCACAGCAGCCCTAGGAGCAGAGAGAAAAAACTCCATTTCACAGATGAAGAAACAGGCTGAAAAATGGCCGGTGGAGGAGTTAAAACCCAGAGATCGTAAGTGGAGGAGTTAAAACGCAGACTTGTCTAGTCCTAAAGCCCAGGCTTCCGGCCATCCAGGCAGGTCCAGGGAGGAACCGTCACCACTGTCCCAACTCTGGGGCCTGTTTCTGTTAAACCTGAAGCCTCCTGGAGCTCTTAAAGGGACCAAGACAGACCATCTTCCTTCTTCTCTCACCCACCTCCCTGACTCACTCCCCTCCTCAAACAGGCCGGCCATCTTTCCTGGCTCCACGCCATGGGCCCCCGCAATCCTACTTTCTCAGGTCCTGCAGTCCTTTTTGCAGTCAGTGACCCTAGGTCTGACTTTTCCACAGCCACCTCCCTGGACCACCCTGTCCCTCTTGCCCAAATTGTCCCTTCTGCTTCTTCATGATTCCTCTACCCCATAGTCTAGCCAGCACAGGTACCAGACTCAGATTCCTCAAAACACCATTTTCATCATATTAGCCTGCTATTCATGCCCGGGCCAGCTAGCTCAGCTGGTTAGAGCATCATCCTGATGTGCCAAGGTTATGGGTTCAATCCTGGTCAGTGCATGCACAAGAATCAACCAATGGCCCTGGCTGGTGTAGCTCAATGGATTGAATTCGGGCCTGCAAACCAGAGGATTGGGGTTCGATTCCCAGCCAGCATACATGCTTGGGTTGCAGGCCAGTTTGCAGCAGGGGATGCATAAGAGGCAACCATACATTGACATTTCTCTCCCTCTCTCCTTCCTCTCTCCTCTAAAGATAAATAAATAAAATCTTTTTAAAAAAAGAATCAACCAATGAATGCAGAAATAACTGGAACAACAAATCAATGTTTCTCTCTCTCTCTCAAATCAATATTTAAAAAAACTTAAGGAAACTTATGTCCACACAAAAACCCGCAGTTTATTCATAATTGCCAAAACTTAGAAGCAGCCAAGATGTCCTTTGGTAGGTGACTAGGTAAATAATCTGTGGTCCACCCAGACAGTGGACTATTACCGAGTGCTAAAAGAAAATGAGCTATGCAGCCATTAAAAGGCACAGAAGGACCTCAAATGCATATTACCAAGTGAAAGAAGTCAATCTGAAGAGGCTACGTACTATATGATTCCAATTATATAACATTCTGGAACAGGCACAACCATGAGACAGCGAAAGCGTCCGTGGTCACCCAGGGGTTCAGGTGGGGAGGGAGGGGATGAACAGGCAGAGTGCAGAGGGTTTTCAGGGCAGTAGTCCTACTCTGTGTGGTACCATAATAATGGGTACATGTCATTACACATCAGCCCAAATACACAGGACGTGTACCACCAAGAGCGAACCATAACACTATCTATAGACTTTGGGAGGTAATGGCGTACTGATGTAGGTTCATCCGCTGTGACAAATGTGCCGCTCCAGGGGGAGAGATGTCACATGTGGGGCAGGGGCTACATGGGAATTCTCTCTGCCTTCCTATTACTTTAGCTGCGAACCAAAACTGCTCTAATAAATTAGTCTTACTTTAATGAGACCTTTAAATAGTAATGATGATGATATGCTACTATTATTAGCTACCCGTTGAACACTCCTAGTATCAGGCACTGTGGAAATTGCTTTGCCCGGACTCTGGAGCCACAAGACCCTTGCACATGGATGCGAGGGGAACCAGGCCGCCGGTCAGAGTGCCTTGTGACGGTCACTGCGGTTCACAGAGTAGAGCCTGCAGTTGAGGCGGGGAGAATTCCAGCTGAGCTGGTTGCTAGGGGCTTCTGGGCACCTCAGTGTCTGCATCTGTGCCGTGGACATGCCTGTCTTCCCCCTTTCACAGCACGGTGGAGAGAGGGGAATGGCCGATGCACGTTAAAATGCTTTATTAATATCAAGCAGATGTAAAACTTTGGTTTTCCCTAGGACTTTTCTTTCCTTCTTGCATCTTCCTTTGGTTATTCCTCTTTTCATTCCTGAGGTTTTTAGAAATAATTGCTTTAGAAAGTCCTGGCCTACCTCAGCTAAGCTGAGAAGAAAAATGAGGTGAAAGGTTGTAGTGTGAGCCAGAATGAGGAGGGGCCCTGCCAAATGAGGCCAGGGCCCTGAAGGAGACACCTCCGGCTGGGGACTCCTCTTCTCCAGCTCTGGCTCCCGGCCCAGGCCCAGCTCAGCTTCTACGCTGTCCTGGCAGGCCTCACCAGGTGACCTTGGCTGCAGGCTCCTGCTGTCCCTCCTTAGTCCCCTGGCCGGAAGACCTTCCCCACCCCCACCCTGCCGGCCTGGGGACCGATGGCTCAGCCCCAGCTGTCTGCTCAGGTAACACAGGCATCTGGTCACAGCTTTAAAGAATTAGGGGAAACATTGCATCCCTTTCCCCCCCCATTTTTATCCCATCAAAAATCATTCATCACAACATCACAGTCTGCTCTTCTGGGAGGTGAGAACAGAGAGAAAACTCTGTAGCCTGGCCCACCCTGAGTCCCTTATGAAACAAGGCAGGGGTGTAAAGGAACAAAAAATGTCCATTGCCTGAAATCTGGAGGCCCAGGGGGTCAGAACGCAGGAGGAAATCTGACAGGCAGAGGAGGAGGAAGAAAAGTAACCTAGAAAAAGGGGAGAAGGAAGAAGCCGAGGACCCACTTCATTTGCTCCAAGAGGTACACAAGAGGCCAAGCCCAGGGATACCCCCCTGTTCCCTGAGAGCAGAGCCAGGCTCAAGGACCCAGGCGAAGGGTTGTGTGGGGGAAGCCCCGGACCAGACCAGGAAGAGCCATTGTGACCACGGGCAGGGGACCCCGCCTTCTGAGCATTGGTTTTCTGGTCCATGCAATACGGCTACTCATGGAACACAATTCCTGGGCTCACTGTGAAGGTCAGAGGATTTATTGTGTGCCCGACTGACGCCGTGCTCTGCGTGCCTCACTGCGCAGATGGCGCACAACACGGTGCTGGGCACAAGGCAGGCACAGTGGGAAGGGCAGCTTCTGAAATGCTTCCACCAGGTTCAGAGCCAGGCATCAGGATTTTTGAAGTACGGACGCAAAAATGGCTGGTGTCTGAACGAGGCGGGAGGGTCTTATTAATGGCAGCTTTGTGAATATGACCTCGCCTACTGTTGTGCATGATGTTACTATTAAGGGAAACTGAGTGGAAGGCATACCGGTTGGATCTCTGTGTGATTTCTCACAAATGCATGTAAATCTACAATACTCTTAAAATAAAAAGTAAATCAAGTATTCTCTCAGTGGGGAAATTACGTTCAGACCCCGGCAGACTAGCCTAGGCAGAGACCACCCCTGGGAGGGCAGGCGAGCTCACGGAGTGCACGGCTCCGAGAAGGGGCCCTGCTCTTCACTGGACGTTATCCCACTTTGTACGTTCTGAAAGTTGTACCAGAACACATGTCGTGTCGCAATGTAATTAGTTAATTTAAAAATAAAACCTAAAACTAAGGTGCTTTCAGCCAGCGTCGCCACGGCCCTGTGAGGTTGGCCACACAGAGACCGTCACCCAGACCTGAGGCTCGAAGGTGAAGATAGCCCAGGCTGAGAATGCAGCGCATCTGGTCCTGGTCCCGAGCTCTGTCCTTGACTAGCCTCCTCGTCATGTGACGATAAGGGGGTGGGGACACTGAGGAAAGCCCAGAGGCGAAGGGTGGCCAGCTACCTAGAGTGCCCTGGAGGTGCCCGACCTAGTGGTCACCGAGCTCCTGCCCAGACCAGCAGCATCAAGACCTCCGGGGCAGAGAGCACCTGCAAAGCACCACAGCAGTAGCAGGTGGTGACACAGACAGGCAGACCGAGCTCTAGCCCTGGGTGGGGAGACCGGGGTTGTCGTCCCCATAACTGTCAACATCTGGTTAGGTTTTCTTGAGAAGGTCACCATCCCCTCTTCAGGGCTGTTTCTGCTGCTTCATGTTTAACTCAAAGGCAGTTAAACCTGAGTGTACATCAGTCTGACCTGGAGGGGCGGCTGAAATGCAGGTTGCCGGGCCCGCCCCCAGAGTTTCTGATTCAGCAGGTCCCGGGTGGAGCCCGAGGACTTGCATGTCTAACAAGCTTCCGGGTGCCGCTCCTGTGGCTGGCCCACTCTTTGAGACCCACTGGAATCGACCACCTCCAATCTTCCGTCCATCCCTATCAGAGCTGATGGTCTATGATTTTGTGAGAATTATTTCCTCCTACTCCATTCCAAAAGTCTCCACAAGCCCTCCCAAGAGTGTATTATGCTTTGGATACTGGACCGGGGCCGTGGGACTAAAGGTGGTCAGGTAACAGGGAAGCAAGGTCCTGCGTAAAAGAAGGATAAGACCTGTATCCACGTGTCCCAAGTGCAGGAGGCAAGCTGGCCAGCAGGGGGCTCCTGGGCACCTTCTCTGCTCAGAGCTCCCAGGGAGGACACCAGCTAGGCTGGTCCTGGCAGCATGGTAGGGACAGGGCGCAGGAGGTGGCTTTCAGGCAGGCATTCTTGCTCTCAACAACTGCCAGCCACCGAGGTATGTGGATTGTTGAGATCTGGAGGTCTAGATCCCAACCCCAAATGCTTCCATCTGTGGGAGACAGACGTTCTGACACAGAGAGGGAGGGCCTGGCAGAGAGCACTGTGGTCCAGGACACAGGAATGCCCACAGTAGGCTCGTCCCAAATAATATTTCCTCCATCCACTCCCGAGCACCCGCACTCCCAGCCCCAACCCTCCTGCCCTTCAGTACCTGGCTCCCACGATGAGCTGGTTCCGGGAGGGATCCAGAGCAAGTTGGGAGAAATCTCGGACTCCGGGGTAGGTGAAGTTAGAGATCCAGGGCTTCAGGTCTAGGGGAGGGAGAGCAAACACTCAGTCACCGCTGGACCGGGGGCTCCAGCTGCACGAACAGTGGACAGGAGAACGGAAGGGCTGCGGTCAGGGTGAAGTTAGGGTGCCGTGAGGCACCAGGAGACCTGCGAGGGCCAGCCAGGGGTGGGCACTGAGGGTGGGTGTTGGGGGTGGGTGCTGGGGGTGTTGTCACTGTTCCTGCTGTGTTCCCTGGCTCAGAAGAGAGCCCCCCCCCCGCCTCCAAGCTGCACAAAGGGAGACCTGTAATCACCCTTGACTCCCTCAGTCCCTCACTAGCTGCATCAAACCCACTAGCAAATCCTGACTGTTGTACATGCAACTGTCTGTCTCTGAAATCCACCCATCTTGCCCTCTGCACCCCACCCCCAATCCAAGCCACCAGCATCTCTTGCCTGAACTGGTGCCAGCAGCCTCCTAACTGGCCTGGCTTCCACTCCTGTCCTTCCAATCCCTTATGCACAAGGCGACAACAGAGAGTGATCTTTCTAAAATGTAAATCTGGCTGCATCACTCTCCTGCTTGGAGACCTTTGTAACTCTCAGTTCCGCCCTGGCCTGGTAGCTCAGTTGGTTGGAGCGCCATCCCACACACCAGGAAAAGGTGTGGGTTTGGTCCTCGATCAGGGCACGTATCTAGGTGGAGGGTTTGATCCCTGGTTGGGGCAATACTTCTCTCTGTCTCGAATCAATAAACATATCATTGGGTGAGAGTTAAAACAAAACAGAACCTAAAAAGCTCCCATTTACCCAGAGAAAAAGTTCCAACTCCTGTGAAGTCCTTTGAGTTCTGGCCCCACTGTCCTCCCAAGTCAGATGCCTGGCACGCTCAGTATTTAGCAACCCAAAGAAAGAGCAATACTTTACACTCCCCTTACACTCTCTGCTCCAGCCACACAAAACTAGAACATTGTGCACTTCTCCAGATCTCGTCCACCGGAGCCCGCACACTTTTGCACTTCTGTTCTCCCTCAGTGGAACAATTCCTGTTCCCCCCACCCCCACCTCCACCTGCTCCAAGAAACCCTCCCTGATCCCCCAGGCCAGGGTGAGGGGCTCCCATAGACCCCTAGTCTACTGCCCTTGCTGCCCCCATCTCTCTGAGTGTCCATCCCAGGGGTTTGTCCTGGGGGACGGGGAAGATCTTGCTTCTTGGATCTCCAGGCCTGGCTGAGTTGGACTGAATGTGTGAATAATCCTCAGCTCCCTTCTGTACTAGAAGAATCAGGTTACCAGACAAGGCTCCACAGACGGTGGGAGGTCAGTGTCCATCCCTGTCTCCAAGGAAAGGTCTTCCCATCCAAGCCCAAAATCTTTCATGGGCATTGGGTGGGCAGACAGGAGACCATGCAGCCCTTGGATGCACGGGCAGTGGTGTGGGGAGGGTACACCTGGGGAAGGGTGCTCAGCTGACTCTTTCCCTGTCATGAAGACCAGCTTCTCTAGCCTTGGTGCATGGCCCCTTACTGGCTCCCCCTCACCCCTGCCTCTTGGATGGGAGGGAACTGCCCAGTAAAGAGGCAGAGGAACTTTCAGGCTGATGGGGTGAAGGGGGATGTGTGAAGCCCTGTGCTTCCTCCCCACAGTGCATTAGCAACGGGCTCACAGGAGGCCCGAAGGAGCGTGCATGTGTGTGTGATCCAGGGGAAATAAATCATCGCTCGTTATCCCTCCACTACAGACTGAAAGCAGCCCTTCATTTCTGCACGACAGGCAAATGCTTAATCGCTCACTGGAGAACTGGAGGCTTTGCGAGTTGGATGTTTTTCAGAAAATTGTAAAATGCAAAATTAAAAAGAAGAAGAAGAAGAAGAAAGAAATTCTGCAACAAAGTGAAGCTAATCCTTGGGTTTGCCTTGCCCCCAGCAGGTGACTGTGGGTTGGCAACTGTGAGGTAGTTGCAGTGACATCTGTGCAATATCAGTATAAGGAGTACATCTGGAGTCAGGTGTGCTGGGTTTTTAGCTGACCTCAGGGCCACTCTCAGAAGAGGATCAGGGTCCTCTTCCTCCAGGAAGCTTTCCTGGATTATTACCTCTCCAACCAATCTTACTTTGTTCTACACTCTCCCTACCCTTTCTGTTCCATTCGCATTGTATGCTATTGCAACTCTGAACGTGCTCAAGTGTGTTTTCTCTGGGGGGACATGTGTGGAAGGCTTGCCTGTCTCCATCAGACCGGTGCTTCCCAACAGTAGCCACTGGATCACGCTTTAGTTCTCTCTTCCCTTTCACAGAGGTATTCTGGATGTGGGCAGCCCAACAGGGGAAGCGTGGCATGCATGACCAGTCTGCAGCAAACCAGGAGAAACTCCGTCTGGGGACTTCCCAGCTCAGTCTTTGCTCGGGCGGGTCCTTGGGCAGGAGGGAGAGGGAGAGGAGCAGGGCAGGAGGCAGGCTGGCACTGGGGAGGAGGTGGGTCAGGGGAGTAGAGGGTGGAGGCCCCTTCCGGCTTCTGTCCCTTTCTCCTAATGCAGAAGAGACTGGCATGGGCGAGGGGAAGGGAGAGAAGGGAGACATGTGCAGCCCAGTGATTCTGGGGAAACCTTCTTGGGAAGGCAGCCAGCTTCCTCTGATTAAACAGCCAAGGAGGACCAGAGGGAAGGCGGTCTTTAAAACACCAAGCACGTCCTTGAGCGCCGTGTGCACCGAAGGCTTTGGACAGTGTCTTTAAGAGAAAAATGACATTCTCCATGACGCGCCTGTGATTTTAATTATGTATAGTCGATTCAATTACCCACTTTGTGGATTAACCACTGGCGGTGTTGACTCCGTATTGGCTGCTCCCTGGGGCCTAGAAAGGCCATGCTGTGGCCAAAGGACTAATGCACAGGCCGAAGAAAGACACACGTGGGTCCCCTTAAAAGAAACCCAGAGCAGAAAATTTAACCTCACGAAACAGGAAAATGTCAGATTCTGCAACTGGCAGCTGCTCTAGGGCATTTCAGGGTATTTCACAGATCAGTCAGATGTCAGGGGAGGAGGAAACTCACAACTGCAGGGCTGGAAACCCACAGGTCCGTCAGAAATAAAGTGTAACATAACACGGGGTCCTGGAAGCCGGGGAGTCAGTGCTGGGCTGGATGATGGCAACTTCTCTAGAACTCAGTGTCACTCAGAAGACAGTCCAGGCGAGGGCTGGGTCCCTAGCATGCACTCAGCCGCGCAAAAGGATGTGGGGGGTCTGCAGGACTGGCTGGTCCTGGTCCGGGACCCCTGCACTGGGGAGCCCAGGGAGGGACATTTAAGAAACAATGTGATTCTTGAGTGCTCAAAACAACAACCACCACCAAAAAACCCCTCTAAACTCTTGTTCACCTCTGAGGCCCCACAGGGTCTCGCTCTGTGGCAGGCGTCAAGCAGGACCCAATAAAAATTTAGTGAATGGATAGGAAAACCCAAAGCTGTCAGAAGGGGGAATGAGGTAAATTGGTTTAGGCCAGGGGGGCTGGGGAGGAAAGCCAGTCTCCAGGACTGACAGACTAAGATGACAGGCCACCTCCCCTTGCCCACACGTAAGGGAATTCCTTGGTGACTCTGTGTCTACCCCGTATGTCAACCTGAGCCTCCTTCCTTCGCTCTGAAAGGGGTTCATGGCAAGTCAAGTCATTTACACGTGAAGATCAAACGTGGTGCCAAGGAAGCCGGGCAGCAAAGGTGCACATCTCCCGCGTGTCTGCCGTCCCCACCCCCACCCATATACAGACCAGCGGGCTGGGGGCTAGGGATTCCCCTGCTCTCATTCCATCGCCCTGCTCCCAGAATCAGCCGCCCAGTAGTGCCCCTGTCGAAGCCCCGAGAAGACGCGTTTCATTAGGAGCTGCCACAGGAGCCCCCAGTGTGAGGAGAGCCCTCAGCCCTCAGAACCCAGCTCCTCCTGCCCCCCACTTGGTCCTTCCCCTCTGTGACAGCCACCAGCAGCACTTGGGGAGCCATCAGAAGTCTAAGGGAGCGCGCCCCCAGATGCCCACCTCACAGCCCCAACTCCTATTCATATGGGCCCCTGCCACCCAAACCCCACGCCGCCCTCAGACTCATGGATTTACTTTCCCACTCGAGTTTCCGTCTTGCCCGTCTTGACCGGGTGTGTGGAACATGGGGTCTGCGTCGGGAAGCTCTGGCAAGTCTCCCCAACACTCTGCACCTCAACCCCTATTTGTAAAAGGAGGGGACAGCCTCGCCCTGCCTCCCTGCCAGGGTCACTGGGAAGGGGAAATAGGCTTAAGAACCTGGTGGCCCCTGAGACTACGTCAGTGTGAGCTCCCACGAGGCTCTAGGTCCGAAGTGCCAATGTGATGATAACACAGGCAGGGACCCCCACTGGCTCACAGCGTGTGGGAGAGCAACCAGGAAGCTCCAGTCCTGGCGTTTTGCTTTGTTTTTAGAGTCTCGTCCAATGTGCATACAAATTTCAGAAATTCTTATTGAGAACTGATGCCCAGCAGTTCACAAATCTCCGTTTGGCAAACCCTTTAACTGGACACTGGCAGGCCCTCCCTTGACAGATGGAAGGAGTCATTAGTCATCAGGACCCCTTTCCCTGGGGCCTCCCAGGACCCCAAGGATGGGCATCCCTGCAGCGGTCTTAGAGCAGGAGGAATCTTCACAGAGATCACTAGTGAAGTCCCTCATTCTTCCCCCCAGGGAAGCCACGACATACAGCCCATGCTTCCAGAAGACCTAGAGCTCAGGTGACCAACTGACCCTCAGCCGGCCTGCCCAGAGTGTCCACACCTGGTTCTCTAGTGAAGAAATCCCAGAGAAAGGCCCCTCCTCCCAGGTAAACAGGAGGGAAGGGCCTGAATAAATCGTCAGGAGACTAAAATCATACCCTACAAAAAAATGATCATCCCGGGACTTCCAGCAGCTAGAGGGACCCGGCTGAGGTTGGACCTAAGCCCTTCAGGACAGGGTCTTTGCAAAAAGAACTGAGTGGGAAGGGGGTCTCACCTGCAAAAGCCACAGTGGGGTGTTCCCTTAGGGCACACAGCTGCTGCTCGCTGCTGGGGTCCCCGGCGACATCCTGGGAGCTGGAGAGGTGGACCAGCAGCAGTGTGAGGCTGGGTGGCAACAGAGTGGCAGCCAGCAGTCCCAGGAGCACCATGGTGGGCCCCTCCGGGGTCCCAGCTCCCAGAGGCAGGCGTGGGGAGGACCTGCAATGCAAGCAATGAATCTCACCGTGGGCTCCCTTGGCACTGCCCAGTTCTCCCAAGTTCCCAGTGGTCGGTGGCCCCACGTTCGGCTTTTGTTTAAATAAATTTATATTTAAATAAATTTGTATTTTGTTTAAATAAAATTATATTATAGTTACATAACTAACTTTATGTTAGTTAGAGTTTATCCCAGTAATGCAAAATTATGGATCATATTTTGAAAGCTAATTTTCCTTGGAATGGTATTCTACACAAAACTGGCAAGTTCTAGAGCTTTTTCTACTATGATCCCAAATGGCCTAAAATTCTTTTTAATTATAAAGGTGGTATCTTAGGGATTTTAATGAACAGAACTAGGCCAAATGAATAACCAGTTGTGAGAAGATAAATTTGGATCTATAGCTCGCTCCTTACTTACACTAGGAAAACTTCCAACTGGATACAAGATTAAATGCTAAGAATAAAACCAACAAAATACTAGAAGAAAAGATAGGCAGTAATCTTTATAACCTTGTGGTGCAGGACCATGACTCAAATTCCAGAAGCTATCAAAGAAAAGATTGACAGACTTAACTACACAAAAATCTCAAACTTGTGCAGGTCCCCCCCAAAGAAAACAATACCAGCTGAAGTCAAAAGGCAAACAACAAAATGAAAACAAATATTTGTGCCCTGGCTGGTGTATTGAGCGCCAGCCTGCGAACCAAAGGGTCATGGGTTCGATTCCCACTCAGGGCACATGCCTAGGTTGTAGGCCAGGTCCCCAGTAGGTAGAACGTGAGAGGCAACCACACACTGATGTTTCTCTCCATTCTCCCTCCTTGCACCTCTCTCTAAAAATAAATAAATAAACAAATAAAACCTTTAAAAATATTTGCAATTCATATCACAGACAAGAGGCTAATGTTTCTACTACGTAAATAACTCCTGGGAATCAAGAAGAAAAAATACCAACAATCCGGTAGAACAGGAATATATTTATTTGCAAACCAGGCTTAAAAATGTAAATGATACTTATTCTCACTCATAATAAGAACAATGCAAATTAAAACTCAGACTGAGATACTTTTGCTCAGCTGTCAGTGTAGCAAAAGTCCGAGCTAGACGACACACTGTGGGAAAGGAGGCGGCCCCATTCACTGCTGGCGGGCGTGCAGAGTGGCACAGCCACCCACCCGTGGAGGGAACCGGACAATGTCTGGCAGAACGACGGAGGCGGTTCCCCTTTGACCTGATTTCTGGGAGTCTAGGCCAGTGCCAGTCAAAGGTGGTCCACGGGCCTGTGTCAACCCACAAAGTGCAATGGCTCCGTGGGAAGATACATGCAGTGATTCGGGAGTGTTTACAGCCTTTCCGGTAATCTGACAGAGTCATTTTTGTGTCTGTTGGATCTAATCACAAAATATGTGGGCTTGTATTTAGCCGTTGTTTTTTTCTCAATTCACTTCTCTAGGGATTCACTTTTATTAAATTTTACCTAATCATCCACCTGCGACAGACTGTAAATTGAAAAGTAAAACCTGTTCTTTCATCACAGATAATTGGGGAACAACGTAGACTACAGAGGTACCTGCCCCTGTGCAGAGTCCCTGTGCGCACAACAGTGTTCCTGTGGCAACCTTCGAAACAGGAGAAGACAGGAAGCAAGCAAATATCTAGCAACCAGAGACTGGTTAAATAAGCCATGGTACACTTTGTAATGCGATACCATGAAGCCCTAGGAAATATATCAGGATTTTCACTAGATTTTGATATAGAGAACTCTCCAGGGAGAGTAAGTGAAAAAAGGGAAGGTGTAAAGTAGTATAATGGCATGTTGCCTTTTGCGTAAAAAAGAGAGTAGAGATAAGAAGATATATTGATATTTATTTATCTTATCATTAACATGCACTGGGAAAAGAAACCTAATTAAAAAAATAAAACTACCTACAAAAGTAGCAAAATAGTGATCCAGGCTTCTCAATATGTGTCTTTTCATATTACCTTCATTTTTGAATGATGAATATGTTGAATATTACCTAGTCCATAAACCTTTTTTTTAAATTAGTTTTGGTTCCCTAAGACTTCTAACACGGATGGCCCCACAGTCCCAGGTGGCCCAACCACACCCTCTGATTAGCTCGGACCCTCTTCCTGAGGTCCGCCATGTCCCCGAGCTCTGTCCGCGTCACATCCAGCACACACGCATCTCTGAGTGACCTTCTCAGTCTTGCTTCCCTCCTCTGTGAAAGGAAAGGCCGAACGAGCTCAGGGAGTTTCCCTGGGCGTGGGGTGGGGGAACCAATCAGAATCACCTCCCCTGAGGGTGCTTCTGCTGAGCCTCAGGTGAGTGAGCCCAAAGGTGTTGCTGCCAGCCTCCCCAGGGCTACAGGCCCCTGTTCCTGTCCCTCTCAAAGACCCTTTGCTCCTAACCCCTCCTCTCTCTTCCCTTCCTACTGCTACTGCCTTACCCCAGAGGTCTGGATAATCACAATAGGATAGCTTTCTTCCAGGCCTAAGTTTTCCCACATGCGTGTGAAATGCAATAACACCTGTCCTTGCTGTAAGACTTCATGGAAGTACTCCCCTGACCATACAGCGTGTGTGCCCAGCAAAGCCCCCTTCTCCCTCACCCTGCCCATCCTGCCCCACAAAGCAACAGTTCCTAGAGCACTTCCTTGATTCCTTCATCCTAGAGTCTGCCCATCCCTCTCAGCAGAGACCCTCTGGGAGGGGGTTTGGCCAGAACTCACCCCTGGAGTGATTTTTCACACTCACTCACTGAGTTATTCCTCAGTGCTAAGCTGGGTCCTTCCTGCTGCCTGGGGTTGGCACTGCTGCCCGGGGGCCAGCCCTCTGGGGCAGATCAATCCGGGTTCAAATCCCAGTTCTTCTCTTTACAAGCTGCATCTCTGGGAAAAATACTTAACTCCCCCCTGCCTTAATTTCCCCAAATTGGGAGTGAGAATAGCAAAACCAACTCCCTCGGCAGACACAAGTCTTAAAGGAATTACTGGATTTTAAAGGCCTGGAACAGAGCCTGACAGACGGTGAGCATCCATTAGTGAGAACTGCTCTGATGCCCTGGGCGGCGGGGTGGGGGTGGGGGGACTGGGGGGTTTCCTTTTGCCCTTTGATGCCTGTGCTGGATGCCTTCCTCTGTCCCTCCACCCTCTCTCCTCCTTCCAGCTCCTGCCTGAGCTGCATCCAGGGACCCCCTCCCTCGGTTTGGCCTGGTGGGGGGAGGGCACTGGCAGAAGATGGGAGAAGGGAGGGAGGGAGGGTGGAGGCAGTAGAGTGAGCTCCTGTCCAAGCTTCTCTGCCTCTAGGTTTCAGCAGTCAACCCAAGGCCAGGGCACCACCCCCTCCTTGCTGCCCCAGGGCACCCGCTGTGAACACCCCCAGTGGTTCCCTGGGGGTGATAACTTCGCTGGGCTTTTCCTCTCTCAGCTGCTCAGGACATCTAAGGTGTTAGGACAACTCTGTCCCCTCATCACTCCCCACTCTTCTCCTGTCCCCTGCTCCCTTCCCAGGCGCCCCTGCCTCCCCACCCCAGGTCTGACTGCCACCCTCACAGCCCCCACGTGTCCCCCCACTCCCCGCTCTGCTCCACGTGGCCAGATCCTGAGTTCCGGGGCCTTGAAGTAAGAGCACATCCGGGGCCCTTCTCCAGACCCAGGCCTTCAAGTTCCTAGTTTCCACAGCAGAAGTTCCACTCACTTATGATTCGTATGTAAATACATCTTCCAACTTCTTCTCAAATCCATAATTGCTAGATTAATATCATTTCCTCCAAGTGGGCTCCAGCACAGTGTGTCTGCTGTTTGAGGAGAAGGGAACGGGCGTATGAATGGGGAGGAAAGCACCGAAGGCAGGACCTGGGTGCTGGGTCTCCTCTACTCAGGTGAAGGAGGAGAAAGAGGAAGAGAAAGCCAGAGCAGCAGGCGGCCGTGCACACCACACGCAGACTGGAGAGTTCAGACACTCTGGACACTCACTAATCGTGGAGGAGACAGGATCAGGCTTTTTTCAGATGAGCATTCCAAGTCTCAGGGGTACGAAGGTAGACCAAGGGGTTGCTTAGGAATCCCACAGGGGCACACACACAGGCCTGTTTTACCACCACCTTCGAGGACCTCTTTTTGCCCTTGGCGAGGAAGCCAGCAGACCCAAGGAGGGTGCAAAGGAGGGACAGAAGGATCTGGGCAGCAAGGAATGGGGCAGGAGGGTGGGGGGCTGATGGTCAGGGCAGGGCTCAGGGAGGTGGGGCTCTACAGGGGCCGCACTGAAGAACAGAGAGGCGTGGTCCATCCCCACATCACCCAGAGTGTCACAGGGTCTGACCTTTCGAGCAGACTTCTAGATACTTGGTGAGATGGGGAGAGACTTCCCAATTCCCAAGAATCCACCATCTTTGGAAATTACCTCCCCTATATTCACAGGTCAAAGGGGTAGCTCCCCCCAACCCATCCTAGCTGCTTGCTCCAAGGGGAGTCATGTGGTTAAAATAGACCAATCAGATGCTCTCCTTTGGCAATTTGGGTGCATAACATCTCCCCCCAGCAGAGTCAAGTCGTTCTTTCTGGAGGAACCTGGAAGATGTAATGTGGGCCAGGTGGGGTGACATTCTTCCACCTGTCACATGGGCTGAGGAGAGGGGCAGAGAAAATCTGGACAGAGGCCAGTGACAAGAGAAAGCGCGCAGAAACTCCCCTCGATGCTGACAGTCTTCCAGTTCCCAGTTCCAGCCCGTTCCTAAGATCTGGGTAAGTTCTACTTCCATAACCCACCCCCGGATCCTTGTAGTAAAATTCCTCTTGTTTTTGGTAAGTCAGCCAGAGCTGTGTCGGACCAGGAGCCGCCTACACACCACTGCCTCCTCGCGTCCATTCCTGCCCCTCTCCTTCCTGAAGGAGCCTCAGCACCCTGTGGGGTGGGGGCAGTGGGCTCTGCCGAAGCCATTCCTAGCCCTCAGACAGGGGTGGCGAGGGACAGGCGGGAGGAAGTCACTGGTGGGGCTTTGGGGGAAGTGCTCTGAGAGTACTTCTTTCTGACCCCACGACAGGCAGGCTGGGTGGTGCTACCCTGTTCTCCACTGCTGCAAGGGACTGTCCCCCAGTGATAAGGACTGTGGTGCAGAATGGCAGGTGGAACCTGCCATGTTGGTGCCGGAACCAGCTGTGGTCTGCCTACCTGTGGACTTCTTTTCCACGTCTGACCACCACAGCTCCGGGCCTGTTCCCTTGCCCGTACAATGGGGAAAATGGGGACACCCACCTCACAGAGTTCTTATGAAGGTTAAATGAGTAATCTTGTCAAACAGGGTTAGAACAGTACCGGCCACAAACTAGGCATTGTATAAGCATTGGCTATAATTCCTATTACTATCATTATCATTATTAGAAATAATTCACTCCTAATTTGTTCACATTCTTGTTTTTCAGGTATTGGTTATCATTAGCCAGGTACCATTCGTATCTCATGCAGTTTGGTTTCTCATACTCACAACCAACACCCCTACGACTGGCACGAATTTCTACTTTAATACATTTGTCTGATCTGACATTAAAATAATCCCAGAATTCCTCTTCTGGCAGTGCACAGCAGAAGCCTGCCACTCTTCCTGAGGTTTGTAGGGCTCCGTGGGAAGTCCTGAGCTTGGGAGGCTGCCAGGCCTGCGTGCGAATCTGTTTTGTCACCTGCACAGTAAGGTCAGTAATAGTCCCTTGTCGTAGGGAGAATGCTTCCAATGCACCCAGAAATAAGTCTGGCACAGAGTAGGTCCTTTATGAATCCATTTACATAAATCTATTCATATACATAAAATACTCAACTAGCTACCTAAGTGTTTGTCCCAGATTCATCATTCATGCATTTATACAAAACTTCACTGAGCATTTACTACATACCTACTATGTGCTGGGCCCTGTATACATAGGAAAAGTGAGGGAGGGGAGATGCCCATATGACAGAAGTATAGTCTCTGCCTTCACGGAGCTTATAGTCCAATAGAGGAGAGGAGACACTTCCCCAAGGAACACTGTATCACAAGTCGGAGACAGTGACGGCCTGAGACTGGGGGTCAGGATGGATAAGGGGGCACAGAAAGCCTGTGCTTTGCCCTGTCTCAGGGCTGCTTGTCACTGGCTCTGCAGCAGGGCCCTTGCGCCAGGAGTTGGAAGGAGGGAGGCAGAGCAGCAGCTGACTCCTGCTATTTTGGGAAACCCCCGGTGATAAGGAAAGCATTTCCCCCAGTCGTCGGCCAGAGCCTCTAGTGCCTTCTCTCTCACTGCTGCCCCAGTTCCCTGTAGTCCTCGACATGGGGTCACTCTAACGATGCCTGAAGGCATGTGAACGCACGTGCATGTACTCGTGAGAATGCACACCCACGCAGGCAGCCCCTTGAGGATGCCTTCTCTGGGCCTTCTACAGGGCTCTTTCCCAGCACAGAGAGTGGCAGAAGGATGAGCTAAGAATGTTGGAGGGGATGAAGCTACTGAGCACGAGAGAGAAGGGCAGAGGGCCAGAGCTGTCAAGGCCCACAGTTAGAGAGGAACCTCTGCTTTTCTCTCTGGGACAAAGGATGAGGAAGACAGGAGTGGAGAGACTGCGTGTCTGTGTGCGTATGTGAGCCGAGTCCCCCACAGAGCCCACGCTGGCCTCCCAACAAGCTCCCCCTGCACAACTGTGCCTTCCCCCACTTGCCAGAGAGCCAGCCTTCCTACTGTGGGAGAGGCTGCACTGCCACACTGAGGACCATCCATCCTTCATCATTCCCTTCGGTACAAGGACGGATAAGGGAGTCTCAGCCTTCCTCCCGGTTCTGGTGCCACAAAGGAGACGGCAGCATGGCTACATGAGCAAGGAGCAGACCGTGAGGGGGTCTGAAGAGAGGTGCCAGGGGCCTTGGGCAAGAGAAGTGAGAGGAACGCCAGCAGGCTGGAGGTCAGAGATGCCTCACGAAGAAGGCAGAACTCAAACAGGGCCTGGAGGAAAGCAGTGGGGACTTCCCCAGGCATGGGGGCGAGAGCATTCCAGGCAGAGGGAACAGCGCACGGCACAGGCCAAGACTTGGCCCTGGATCAGCCTCACGTGACCAATCCGATGAGGCTACAGAAATGAGCAGAGGGAGAGGAGTCTGGGAAGAAAGACCAAGGCCAATCCTGGGAGACTTTAGCATCACGGGAGAACCTGTAGCATCAGGAAGTTTTCTTCTGCTGAAAAAAAGAGCCCGTTGATGGCTTAAGGCAACGGAAGGACATGGTCAGCTCTGGGTCTTCATTAGCTACATACCATTTGCATCCCATGCAGCTTTTAGAGTTGGTTTCCCATACTTACAACCAATACCCCTACGACTGGCACAAATTTCTACTTTAATACATTTGTCTGATCTGACATTAAAATAATCCCAGAATTCCTCTTCTGGCAGTGCACAGCAGAAAACCGCCACTCTTCCTGAGGCTCCGTGGGAAGTCCTGAGCTTGGGAGGCTGCCAGGCCTGCGTGCGAATCTGTTTTGTCACCTGCACAGTAAGGTCAGTAATAGTCCCTTGTCGTAGGGAGAATGCCTGCAATGCACCCAGAAATAAGTCTGGCACAGAGTAGGTCCTTTATGAATCCATTTACATAAATCTATTCATATACATAAAATACTCAACTAGCTACCTAAGTGTTTGCCCCAGATTCATCATTCATGCATTTATACAAAACTTCACTGAGCATTTACTGCATACCTACTATGTGCTGGGCCCTGTATATATAGGAAAAGTGAGGGAGGGGAGATGCCCATATGACAAAAGTATAGTCTCTGCCTTCACGGAGCTTATAGTCCAATAGAGGAGAGGAGACACTTCCCCAAGGAACACTGTATCACAAGTCGGAGACAGTGATGGCCTGAGACTGGGGATCTGGATGGATAAGGGGAAGATAGGTGGCAGTGGACTGTGGGAGGGGTGAGTTGGAGTCCACCAGCTATCTGCAGGGCAACTCTAGGAACTAGAATTGATTGGGTGCCTCTTCCTCCAAGACAACCAAGCCCTACACCCAGAGCATGGCTGGGTCTCAGTCCCTGCTTGCACCTCGTGGGGGAAACACCAACCCAAGTGCAGGAGGTGGCCCTGGATAGAAGCAGGGAGAAAATGGAAGACCAGGTAAGAGAGCTAAACCCCCAAATTACTGTGGCTAGGGGGCTCCTCCAGAGCAACCAGGGACTTGGCTTCAAATTCATCATCAGAAGAGAAAAGGCCACCTATGAACCTAAAAGATGATGGCTTGAATAAACCCGGCTGCTGTCCATTGAGAATGTGCCAGGCCCTATGCTAAGCTCTTTCCCTGCAAGAACTCATGACAATTTGGCAAGAAACCGAAGAATTGCCTTGTGATCACCACTCTCCGTTGGTAGGAAGAAACGGAGGTGAGTGGGGCCTAGGAGCACACCCGAGGTCCAGGAGGCCTCCGCAGAAGCCACTACACACACCCACTTCCCTGGAGGAAAGTGGTCCCGCCCTCCTGGCACCTTCGGCAACCCTGACTCCCGGAACTCTCCGAGCAGCCTTAGAAGCTTATTTTGGTTTCCTGAGTTGGCTTCCTGACCAGGGAGAGCACTTTCTAACTATAAATTATTGAACTGACTTCCTGCTACAAATTAGCCTCCAGTGAGTTTGGGATATGGGAGCCAGTTTTTCCAGGTCCTGAGCGGCTCTGAAGAAAGAAATTCCATGGGCAGCCGATGGACAGGGAAGAGTCCAGAGGCCGGAGCTGGCTACCCAGATGACTGCCTGGGAGACTCCCCCGGCCCAGGCCCCACAGCTGGGAGCCAGTGTGGGTGCAGAGAACGACATGCTTCCTTTTGTCCCCACCTCAAGCTTGGCCCTTGAGCCCTTGAGGACCTTGGGGAATGAGGCTCCGCGGTCTTCCCGGGTCCCCTCCCTTCTAGTCTCCATTCAAAGTCTCCACTTGGCTGCCTGCCTGGGAAGGGGGAGAAAAATAGAAGGAAAAGAAAAGAAGAGGAAATAGGGGGGAAACCGGGAGCAGGAAAGAATGTATTCTGTCTGTCGTTTGGTGGGAGGGGAAGGCGTGGGGGTTGTCCCTCACTCAGCTGTCCCCACCCAGAGACAGAATGGCATCTTCCCACCCACCCATCACTCACTACTTGGGGGGCAAAGTTTAGCCAAGCTCAGCACAAAGATAAAATTGAGATGCAGATTCCTTCCCATTGCTCTGAATAGAGCAGATTGGATACGGCTTTTCCCCTTTTCTTCCCATTTAGACCATCTGGGCCACTGGGGCCCAGGGGGAAGGTTGGGACCAGGTGGGGGAAGGGGACAGAGGCTCCGAAAGCCTGCGTGGCACTTCTCAGCTGTGGAACCTGGGGGTGAGAGTGCGGATGCCTCTTCTGTCCCATCCCCTTTCCCAATAGCAAGTTCATTCCCTGCCTTTGCACTCTGCTCTCAGGTCTGGGCTGGGCCAGACTAGGCTGTGCTGGGTTCTCCTCTCCTCTGTCTATTTCCTAGCAAACTAAAACTCATGTGCATTTGTCCCATCAGTGTTTAGCAGTGCTTCCTGAAGTCCCACCCACATCCCCTTAACTGCAATTAAAAGAAAAAATGTACTCACAAAAAGCTTAATAAGATGAGCTCTTAAAGATCATCTGGTTTAACCCTGTGTTTGACAGATTAGAAAACGAGGCTGGTGGGGGAACTTAGACCAAGTGACACACAACAAAACAACAACAACACCACGTCCTTGTGCACCAGGCAGTGTTCTGCGCTCTGTATATTATGCCATTTAATCCTCACAATGACCTTGGGAGGCAAGTACTGTCATCATCCCCATTTTATGGATGGGGCAACTGAGGTACGAACCCAATAAGTAACTTGCATCTGGTCAAAAGGGTAGAAGCCAGCTCCGCCCCCAGGCAGACCTGCCCCATGCACGGTTCAAACGCACCACGCAGGGACAGGGCATTGTTTGACGGAGACTCGGGAGGAGCACGGGCGCAGTGAGCATCTCGCCGGGACCAGCAGGCTGCTCCAGCAATCGTTTGCAGATGGTGGAGCCTCTGAAAGCACGGCCCACACCCACTCAGTATTTATAATCACAGGGTCTGGACTTGTTTCTATGAACAGTGTAGGTCAACACAGGGTCAGAACCGAAAAGAAGAATAGAAAGGGGATGTTTGCACCACTTGGGAAAATGAGCAAGTGGAAACCTCACGAGGGTAACTTGCAGGAGGTGACACGCCCGTGGAGGAAGACGACCAAATGCGTGAGGAGAGAACATCAGAGGGAGAAGTGTGGGTTGGCACCTGGTCGCTCACTGCCTCTCAGGGGTAGAGCAGCAGTCGTGAGATAGGCAGACAGCATGTTTGGGTGTGGCCTGCACAGATAAGTATTTCCAATGGTGTTGGTGGTGGTATGATGACAAATTGGATTTTATTCTGTTTTCCAAACATCCTATAATATTTTATTGTTTTTGCAATGGAAAAGAAAACAAATGAGACTCGCCTACTTTAATTGCTGGAATTAAATGCTAAGGATGTTACCAAACATAAATCAGGCTTATCTAGTCATTAGAACAGCCTCCTTTTCCTCCTCCCCACGGGCAAGCTCTCTCCGTGGAAACAGTCTGCTCTCAGATCCTCAGTTGCTATATAAAATGGAACTGCACTTGAACACATGCCTACAGCTCAAAACCAGACAGCAAACCCAGCTAAGGCCTAGGCTTTCTGGGGGCTTCAGTGACAGGCTCACTTACTCAACATAAACCTTTGTCAAGGGCCTGTTTCCCCTCAGTCTCCTGAACTTGGCTTCTCAACACCTGAGTTCTGCTATTAGTCAAAGGGATTCTAAGGGATAGATGGTGCTGATGGCTGCAGGGTGGGGTGAACGTCCTTAATGCCATGGACCGGTACACTTAAAGACTTAAAATGGGTCAGTGGGAACATGACATGGGATGGGCACTATGTGAAACAGTATGATGGTTCCTAAAAAGTTTTTAAATATGCCACCTTGGCCGGGTAGCTCAGTTGGTTACAGCATCATCCCCAATATGCCAGCGTTGCTGGTTCAATCCTTGGTCAGGACACATACAAGAATTAACCAATGAATGCATAAGTAAGTGGGACGGCAAATCAATCTCCCTCCTTCTCTCTCTGTCTCTCTTTCTCTGTCTCCCTCTTTCTTGCTCTTTCTCCCTCCCTCCCTTCCACTGTCTCTAAAATCAATAAATAAAAATAAAAATAATAATAAGATGGAGGTGTAGGTGGAAACACTGCGCCTCCTCACACAACCAAGTTTAAAGACAACAAAGTTTTAGTAACAAAAATGCAACCAAAACACAGAAAATTGAACTGTATGGAAGTCCAACAATGAACCATCCATCCAGACGGGTAAGAGGGGCAGAGTCAGTGGCTGGTGGAGTGGGGTTGGGCAGATCCCAGCTGTGGGGTGGCAACGGACAGACCCAGTGAGGGCGCAAGGCAGCTGACTGACTGCAGTCACACATTCACACTCAGATAAACCAGGCAAAGGAGTGAGCAGTGAGACAGACCACACAGGCTAGGGCCCCAGCGACGGGAATTAAAGCCTAAAAGCACCAACTGGAAAAACTTTTGGGGTCGAGGTGCTGGGACAGGCTCCTAGGCTCACAGAGAGTTTGTTGGAGAGACCCACAGGGTCCTGGAGGGTGCACAGGCCCACACACCTGGGAGCCAGCACCAGGGTGGCCCGGTTTGCTTGCAGGAAGCAGCAGAGGAGAGTGAAATTCAAGAGAGAGCAGAACAAACGCCATTGCCCCTCTCTGACCCCACCCCCATGTACAGTGTCACAATCCAGCAAGTGGGTCACCCCACCCTGGTGAACACCTAAGGCTCCGCACCTCACACATAACAGGTACGAAGAGACCAAAGCATTATGGCTCAAGAAGAACAGCGCAAAGCCCCAGAGCCAATACTTCTAAGCGATCAAGAGATAGTCAACCTATCAGATGCACAGTTTAAAACACTGCTGATCAGGATGTTCATAGAACTGGTTGATTTTAGTCACAAATTAGATGAAAAAATGAAGGCTAAGCTAAGTAAAATGAAGGGAAATGCACAGGAAAATAATAGCGATGGAAAGGAAACTGGGACTCAGATCAAGAGAGTGGACCAGAAGGAAGAAAGAAACATTCAATCAGAAAAAAAAAAAGAAACAAGAATTTAAAAAAACAAGGAGAGGCTTAGGAACCGCTGGGACAACTTTAAACATTCCAACATCTGAATTATAGGGGTATCAGAAGGGGAAGAGGAAGAGCAACAAGTGGAAAACTTATTTGAACAAATAATAAAGGAGAATTTCCCCAATCTGGTAAAGGAAATAGACTTCCAGGAAATCCAGAAAGCACAAAGAGTTCCAAAGAAGTTGGACCCAAGAAGGAACACACCAAGGCACATCATAATTACATTAGCCAAGATTAAAATGAAGGAGAGAATCCTAGAAGCAGCAAGAGATAAGGGGACAGTCACCTACAAAAGGAGTTCCCATCAGACTGTCAGCTGATTTCTCAAAAGAGACCTTACAGGCAAGAAGGAGCTGGAAGGAAGTATTCCAAGTCATGAAAGGCAAGGACCTACAACCAAGATTGCTTTATCCAGCAAAGCTTTCATTTAGAATGGAAGGGCAGATAAAGTGCTTCTCAGATAAGGTCAAGTTCAAGCAGTTCATCATCACCAAGCTCGTATTTTATGAAATGTTAAAGGGACTTACCTAAGAAAAAGAAGATAAAAAATATGAACAGTGAAAAGACAGCAAACTCACAGTTATTAACAACCACACCTAAAACAAAAGCAAACTAAGTGGACAGCTAGATCAGGAGCAGAACCATAGAAATGGAGATCACATGGAGGGTTAGCAACAGGCGAGTGGGAGGAGGGGGGAGGAGAAGGTACAGAGAATAAGTAGCATAGATGGTAGGTGGAAAATAGACAGGGGGGAGGGCAAGAATTGTAGGGGAAATATAGAATCTAAAGAACTTGAGACACGTGAACATAAACTAAAGGGGGGAATGATGGGGGAGGTATGTGTAGGGTGGAGGGGAATGAAGGGGGGAAATGGGACAACTGTAATGGCATAATCAATAAAATATATTAAAAAGGAAAAAAGAAAAAGAAACAAATAAAATTACTATATGACCCAGCAATTACCTCTAGGTATATACCCAAAAGAATTGAAAGCAGGGACTTTAAAGGACATGTGTACGTCTGTGCTCACAGCACCGTTATTCACAACAGTCAAAGAGGGAAGCAACCCAAGTGTCCACCCATGGAAGAATGGGTGAGCAGACTACAGCCTATCTGTACAGTGGAATATTATTCAACCTAAACAAGGAGTGAAAGTCTGACTCGTGATACAACAAGAATGCATCTTGAAGACATTATGCTAAGTAAATAAAACTAGACACAAAAGGACAAGTGTTGCATAATCCCATTTACCCAAGGTACTTAAAATAGTCAAATTTGTAGAGACAGAAAGTGGAATGGCGGCTGCCAGGGGCTGGGGCAGGGAGCACAGAGAGTCGTTATTTAATGTGGACAGAGTCTCGTCTATGAAGACGCACAGAGTTCTGGAGAACGGAGAGGGTGACAGAGGCACAGCCACGTGAGTGTACTCAACACTACCAAGCCTTACACTTAAAAATGGTTAAGATGGAGATTTTATGTCATTTGTATGTTATTAAGTATTTTTAAAAAGAGCTCCTAGCCCTGGCTGGAGCCACTCAATCAGTGGATTGAGCACAGGCCTGTGAACCGAAGGGTTGCCGGTTCAATTCCCAGTCAGGGCACACACCTGGGTTGCAGGCCAGGTCCCCAGCGGGGCACACATGAGAGGCAAACACACACTGATATTTCTCTCCCTCTCTCTCTTTCCCTTCCTTTCTCTCTAAAATAAATAAATAAATAAAATATTTTTTTAAAAAGCTCCTAAAATCCACTGAGCTGCGCAGGACCAGAAGTCACGCAGCTGACTCCCATGGTGATGGAGTCTTTCCCACTTTCTGCAGAGTGGCGCCCCCTGCCCACCCTCCCCATCCCCCAGGGCATGCTTACCCCGACCAGACCAGCGAGTGAATCGAGCCTGCCATGGTATTCATGCCCTGCTGCTGCTGTAACCAATGTCCGCAGGCCGAGGGCCTTCAAACAGCGCACTTATTCCCCTACAGTTCTATAGGCTGGAGAGACAACTTGGGCCTCAATGGGCTAAAATCAAAGTGTTGGCAGGACTGGAGGTTCTGGGAGAGAATTTATTTCCTTGCCTTCCCAGCTCGTAGATGCCACGCACATTCCACTCACAGGGCCGGCAACACTGCCTCTCTCTAACCATTCTTGCACAGTCACATCCCCTCTCTCACAGCGGAGAAGGTTCTCTGCTTTTAGGGACCCACCCAAATAACCCAGGATCCTGACTGTCAAGGTTCTTAACTGAATCACATTGGCAAAATCCCTTTTGCCACATAAGGGAACACACTCACAGGTTCCAGGGGTGAGGATGTGGATGTCTTTGGCGAGTCATTCCTCCACCTGCCATGCCCACTCTCCACACTCCCGCCCACTCATCGCACGCGGAAACGTTTCTGGCATCAAGACTAACGTGAGCCTGAATTTTGGAAGAAGGAAGTGCAGCAGCCAGTAGGTCATGATCGCACCACCTCAGGGAGGAAAAAGGAAGCTACAGCTGAGAAGACAGTCCGGGAGCCCGATGTGAGCCCGAGGTGGTGGGGGGAGAGAGGACCAGAGATGGGGAGACCACAGGCACAGGGAAAGGAGCAGTGCATCCCTCGTCCCTCGGGAGAGAAGGCACGCGCGACCCAGGGGGAGAGGGTCGGGAAGACCACACAGGTGAGCCGCATTCAAACAAAGAAATTCATGAACATTGGCACAAAAGTTTTACCAAAGGGCTATTATTATTCACTTCCCAAAAGGACTTCCCTAAGTGTTGTTCAAGTAATGAGTTTCACTGTGTTCTTAAAATAGGTTTTACACCCAATTTCTCAGCAACACGTAAAAGAAGGCTTGTAAATCTATTGAAACGAAGTGAGACCAGTAACATCTGCCGCCTTCTGTGCTGGTGGTGTCAGAGGGAGCGGGAAGGAGGCCCTGGTGGGGATGATGGCTCAGACTGGAGCCCGGGCCCTGGGAAAGCCACCCATTCCATGCTCCTGGTGACCTTTCCTCATTCAAACAGGCACAAGACCGGAGAGGTGACGGAAGGGAAAACAACGGTGGGGGCTGGCCCCAGGGCCCTCTCTCCCCAGAGCTCTGTTCCTTCTGCCTTGCCTCAGAGAGGAGAGATTTTTCAGGGCAGCAAGGACTGGGAGCCTGTGTGGGTAACAGAAACGGTGCCCTCCGGTGTGTGCACAGCACCAGGGCTCACCCAGGGGTTGTTTCTGGAATGGTACTGAGACTTTCAATTAAGGACAAAGCCTGTCATTCTGACACTGTCAGAAAAAAGAATCCAAATGACCCCAAACAGGTAAAATTGCCATGGTATCAATAATTGATTTCGCGTCTCTTTGGGGAGCCAGGGAGCACACGGCTCCAGGAGGAATCAGGGTTTTGGCCTCGTTTCCCTCCTTCTCTTGGCTACGGAGCCTGCCGGAAATCTTCCCTGGGACTCAAAACAGATGATATAAAGGAAGGTGCCATAACAGTTTTGGACACTGTACATGTTTCTCTGCCTTTACCCCGTGCGGGTTCATCCTAACCTCTCAGTTGGCCGTGACTTTCGTTTTTGGTTCATTCTCCCAAATCTGTGGTTCTCCAAGGATCCATTTGCAATTCCCTCTTCTCTCCCTCTGACTGCTCCTAGGGTGGTCTCGGTGCCCACCAGTGTCTCCATCTCCACCCCAGCTCCCCAGCTCCCCTGCCCCCTCTGGACCCCAGACTGCATGGCCATCTCCACCTCAGTCACCCAGACCTCTCTGCCACACGCTTCTCGGAACAAATGTGTCCTCCTTCTCCCTTAACCTGCGCCCCCATTTCCGTCAATGGGACTGCAGCCCCCAGGGGCCCCGACTCACGCAGCGGCATTCGCAGACTCCCCTCTGCCTCGTCTCCAACCCACTGTTGAGTCCGGGCGCTTGTCCCGCTACTGTGGATCCCATCCCAAATGTCAGGGCTGCAGGTGACACAGGAGCTGAGTGTACAGGGAGGGGCAGGGAGGACGGGAGGACACGTGCTCATTTGGACTTGACAGCTGTGACTCAGCTCACCTCTTTACCGCCTCTGGATGTGGGCCCAGGTCTGTCCGTTTTTACAGAAAGCGTTTATATCTGACTTATGTGACATTCCCTTATTTTTCAATGCTGGCAATGACTTGCATTTTTTGAGATCCCAAACAAAACATGTCCGTTTGTGACCTCAGAGCTTCAGCCTCCCTCCCTCTCTCTGTTCCCAGTGCCAGTGTGTCAGTACAGCCACGCTCCCTCCTGGACGGGAAACCACCTGCTGCTCTGGGCCACCTCTCCATCCTCCCCTGCTGGTCTCAGTCCCCACTGAACCCGCGTCGGACTCTTCAGCTTTAGACCCTGGTCCTCCAGTCGGGGAGAGAACGGTGAGGGTGAAGGAGACAGAAGAGAAGGCTGATGCCACTCAGGGTGACAAAGCTATTAATTAACAGAGTTAAACATCTGGTGTTTAATTAACACCCTCCCTAATCTCTCTTCCTCTGGTCCTGTTTCCCTCTCCCAGCAGGGCTCCTTGGTGGGTGAAGCAGGAGCCGGAAGCTGGGGGGCAGCCCGGAAATGGGACTGGAGTTCCTGGCAGGAGGCAGGGAGGAGGAGGAGGAGGAGGAGAGGGGCGGTGAAGTCCTCATGTGTGGAAAGGAAGGGAACAGGTTAGGAAGAAGCAGGTTTAAGCTTCAGAAAGACTCGTCCAGAGGTTTCTTGGGCGGGAGCTGGGGGCAGGAGCTCAGTGTCTAGGATTGAACACATAAGTCTGCAACTCTCCTCGTGGCAACACTGTTGATTGCCTCCCTGATAGTCATTCTTCCATCGGACTCCACGACACCCGCCAGGCTGCCCAGAGTGGCAACACGCCCAGCCCCAGGCGACATGCTTTCCCGACCTCTCGGGCAGTTAGGGACGCTCATGCGCCTCGTTCTGGCCAATGAGGAGTAAACAGAAGTCTGCTGCAGACCCTAGGAAGGTGCTGCTTTCCTTCTAAGAGAACAGACTTGCCTGGCACCCCGTCCCTCCCTTCTCCTTTCTGACTTCCAGAGGGATGTGATGTCTTGAATGACAGCAGTCATTTTGACACTGTGAGACAAGAGGCATGCGCGAGCGACCAAGAGGATAACAGAATATCCTGCTGCTGTGGAGCCAGTGTACAAAGATCTCCGCAGCCCTGGCCACCTCCAAACTCTTGTTAAGTGATTAGAGAAATCCCTTTGTTTAGTTCTTGCAGGTGGTGTTTTCCGTGACTTGCACCTTTAGTGACACACTCCTGTAAACCTTCTTCCCTCCAGGGAGGTAAACTGACCACTCGTTTAGTTAGTGTTAAGTGAAGTCAAGAGCAGACACTGCCGCTCAGAGCACTTCCCAGCCCAGACTGCCCAGGACCTGGGACTGGAAAGCGGACCGCAGCGCGGGTTTGGCTGCGTTAGATGGTGAGCCCTCTCCTCACTGCCTCCCCAGCGACAAGCACAGAGCCTGCCAACTCGCGAGAACTCAGCTGACACATGGTGTGTGAATGAATACATGAATGGGTGGATGAGCTACTGCTTGGCACAGGTGTCCCAGGGACAACCAGCTGGCAGGAAGGGACTCCCAGCAGCTAGCTGGAATCTCGCTGATCAAGACCCACGCTTGTGAAAAGGCCAGTCTGTGACCCCTCTGCCCCCCAAAAGCGACCCACCCCAGTTCCTACAACTCCCATCCACTCTCTTATCTAGAAGTGGGTCACACCTCCCTGTTTGCTACACATCTGCCTCCCTGTTTGGACTGAAAGCGCCTTAAGCAGATGCCACAGTCCTTTTTCCTCCCCTAGAAGCCACCAGTGTCTCGGGCCCTGAAGGTAGTTGATAAATGCTTTCATCTGAGGGTGATGCTTTGGAGGGTGCCGAGAAGTTGGTGACATACAGACCAGCTCAGAAAAGAGCCACCCCAAAAAGAACAGTCCCCAGACATCTGCCCCCAATTTTACCATTAGACATGGGCCACTTTGACAGGACAGGCACCTTCAGGAAAACACTTAGGCACTTTGAGCAACAGTCTGTACAATGGGAATAATAATAAACCCCCTTTCATTGCACCCTTGAGAGAATCAAATCAGCACGAAAGTACATTGTAAGAATGTTTATTAAAATGGGTCTTTAAATCAGTCTCGAAAGAATTATCCCAGCAATTACTCGCTTTTGAATGTGATCTTGCTGCTCAGGACGGAGAAGAACCTTAGACCTACCCTTCCCAACCACTTCACAAGGGACATCCACGCCATCTTCAGAAGGGTGTGAGGAGCTTCTCCAGCTGAATTAATGTGGCAAGTCATTCGCAAGAAAGAGGAGAGGACACCGTGCGGGAGGCACAGCGGCAGCAGGGGTTCCCGGTGCCCAGCCCAGACCCCCACCCCTAGGCAGAGCCCCCATCTCCCCTCCCCCAGCAACTTTCTCCAGAGGCTGTGGCCCTGGGTCTCGGGCAGTCTCCCGACCCTCACTTCAGCCCAGGGGCAGGCACCGCTGAGGCAGGGGTGTACCTCACGGCCCCACCGCGCTCTCAGGTATCTCACGTGGGCACTCGCAGTTGGGTCAGTGACTCACACAGCAGCCTCAGCATGGGCTCTGCTTCTAGGGAACCCAAGACAAGCCCTAGGACGCCTTTGCAGAGGGCGGCTGGCACGAGCTGGCGTGAGAACAGAAGTGCACACCTCTCAGTCAGCCTGGGGCTCTGCCTCTCACTCTGGTGCAGACAGAGTGGGGGGGGGGCAGGCCCAGCCCTCCAGCCCTCCGGGTGGAAGCCTTGACCGGACCTAGTGCATGCACCTCCCTCCTCACGATGTCCGGATCTCCTCAGCACCCCGCCCTCTCTCCATGGAAAGTGTAAATCCTCTCCAAGGCCTCACGGCATTTCCCTGGAAAGCTGAAAACCCCACAATCAGTGGGTCTCCATGTCACAAGATTATTAGGATGGGTTCCTGGAACATTTGAGCCCAGAGACTCACAGTGCTAGTGCGGGAAGGGCCTCAGGAGGTAGTGCAACTCCCCGCCACAGTCTCATTCGGGTCCTACTTCTGCATCCACGTCCCGTCTGCTCGGGGTAATTGTCATAATTATGGTCTGTTTTATCCTCCTCTAAATCGTTAAGACAGCTGGCCAGAGTCGGAAATGCATGGATGCTAGTCCCCCACCCCGCCCGTTTTCAGGATTAGCCTCCCTAGAAGCAATGAATTTGAGTCAGAAGGAGCGTGGTCTTGGGGGTGACCGAGAAGCAGGGTCGGGTGGAAGCTGAGAGGCCCAGCCCCAGGAACTGTGTCAGGAAAGGGAAGGAAGCTCTTTGCACATGGCATGCCCCACCCCACCCCTCATGCCAACACAATTGGAAATGTTTCTTTATAAGAAAAAATACGCAGAAAACCGGTACATTTGGAAATTCCTCAGGTTAGACATCTGAGGTCATCCAGTCCATTCCCCCAGGTTCCAAGCAAGACAGCCCCTCCCCAGCCCAGGGCAGCTAGATTTGGGAAGGGGAGGAGGTCACTTCATGTCAGCCCCGCTTAGTGACCTCATCAGTGTCTGGTACCCCTCACAGTGAGGACATTCTTGCATCTTTTCTGCTCCATGAACCAACATTTATCAGTGGCCCTAATAAATGCCATGGGCCCCACGTACTGCACAGGACACGGTGCCACTCTGGGGAGCCCCCTTTTGAGAATTCCATGGCCTTCTGCTCATGTATTAATACTCACCTCTGATTCCATTTTCCTCACCAATGACCACCAACTCGCCAAATCCCAGACACCAGGTCTTCCAGTGAAAATACATGGTTTCTGCTCTCAAATAATTATATCTAAGCTTTATTGTTATTAATTGTATGATAGACAGTGTGCTATTGTTTCACAAATGTTGATTCATTTTATCCTCACCAAATGCCTGTAAAACGGGTTTCATCGCCTTTGGACAGGTGAGAAAACAGAGAGACTGGATTGTTTGCCCAGAGCCACACAGGAAGTAGCCGAGCCAGGGTCTGACCATGGGTCTGTTCAGTGCCAAAGCCCAGGCCCTGGGCCAGCCTGCTCCCACCTCCATACAGGGCTGCTGTAGAGCCGGATTCTCTCAGGAGGGAAGGTGGGGGGTGGGGGTGGGGGGGGCGCCTGGTGCCCTCACCAGCTGTGGGATACAGCACAGGCAAGCTTCCCAGGTCTCCTCCTTACCCCGTCTGCAAGGCTGAGTCCAGCTCAGTTCTGCTCCCTCCTCTCAGAGCTTTTTTCCTACATCAGCTCTGTGCCAGGTTCTAGATCCATTTTCTTTATCTCTCCTGGCTGGGAGGGCTTCGGCCATCAAGGCCTCAGATCAGCCTCTTCAAGGAAAGCTCTCAGCCCCACCCCCACCCTGCGCCACAACCCCCCTCTCCCCATACACCCTCCCTCTGCCTTCCAGCCTTCCAGGAGCCTGCCTGTATTCATATTTCTGGGCTGGGTGAGTCCTCCGTGCCCCACTGAGCTGCCCACTGCTGCGGGAGCTGGAGCCACCGGCCCCTTCCGCCCCTCCACGTTAGCCATGCCTTTCCTGTCACTGCTCATCAGCTGGGCCAACGGCGGGGGTGGCAGAGAGCAACGAGGCAGATAATCCAAGGTAGTGGAAATGAAAAAAAAAATCATCTCTATTTGGCTGTGGAAGGTATTTTTGGACCCACAGTTGAATGTGGGTGTGTGTGATGTGCTAGGAATTCACAACACTTCAAACCAAACCCTGAAGAGAAACCAGCAGGGCCTGACTGCTGGTGTCAGGACTCAGAAAACCACCTACCCTGTTCCTCTTTCCTGCCGGGCTGGGTAGCTCAGAGTCGCACACTGGCTGAGCTGCTTCCTCTGCAGAAATCAGGTCCAGACAGTCCCCTGACCCAGAGCCCTGGCTGCAGACTCAGAGGCTGGCAGGGGCTAGGCAGCCAAGCGAGGGCAGCTGGTGCACCACAGAGGGAGTGGCAAAGTGCAGACGGCCACCCTTCAGAAGGGCACAGCCACCCCTCAGAGGCAGCTGCGACTCAGCTCCAGATGGTGACAGAAGCCACACAAAACACATCTGTGCAAGAACTTGGCCCACTGACAACCAGTTTGCCCTCTCTAACCCATGTTAGCGTGTCTCCGAGTTGCCTGAGGGCACGTTAAAATAGATGGCTGGGCCCATCCCTGATGTTCCTGACTCGGTTCTTCTGGAACTGGAGCCCAAGAATTTGCATTTCTAACAAGTTCCTGGGAGGTGCTGAGTCCAGGAGCACATTTTGGGAACCCGCATTCTAGCCTAGTGGCTACACAGCTGGGGAAGCTGCTACTGCCTTGCCTTTTCATGTTTGCCAGTCTTTTTCCAGTAAGTGTCAACTCAAGGGGTAATCGTGTCCTTGAGTGGTGGAAAGCCAGAACTACACCGTAGGAAGGGTGTCAGCTATGCACCACTTTCATAAACAGTATCTCAGTTAATCATCGCCTCATCCCTGCTAGGCAGGTCATTGTCCCCAGTTTACTGCTGGGCATCTAAGACACAAAGCTATTCCTGACTTGTGTAAGTCACACAGCTAGGAGGTGACAGTTCTGGGACTGGAACCCACATCAGCCTAACTCCAGTGCCCCTTTTCCCAAGCCATCAAACTCCACAGAGAAACCAGGTCCCTCTTTAAAACCTTCCCACTTTCTGCCCTGGCTGGTGTAGCTCAGTGGATTGAGTGCAGGCCTGTGAACCAAAGGATCTCGGTTCGAATCCAAGTCAGGGCACATGCCTGGGTTGCAGGCCAGTTCCCAGCAGGGGATGCACAAGAGGCAACCATACATTGATATTTCTCTCCTTCTCTCCTTCCCTTCCCCTCTAAAGATAAATAAATGAAATCTTAAATAAAAAAACCTTCCCCCCCCAAAATCTTCCCACTTTCTGGGGTTGAGCAGAATGGCCTCCTCTTTACGGGCCCTCTGAGTCCATCCATCGGGGCAATGCTCGTAGGAATGCCTGGATCAAGAGCCAGGAGGCCTGGACGGTCACAGGTATGTTGTCTTCTTCCAAAGGGAATGTCAACCAGGATCTGTCCCTGGACTCTGCCCAGTGGCCTCTACTTCCCAGAAGGCAGGATGGGTCAACTACTCCGGGGCCGCACAGGGCCCTAGGAATGCCATGCCAGAGGAGGCCACTCCTGAACGAGGCACCTTGGTCCTCAGGAATGCTCCAGAGCAAGAGGGGGCGATGGTCTGGTTAGTGTGTGTAAACTCCCAAGGACAAGGCCACATCCGCTTTGCTCAGATTGTATCCCGAGCTCCTAACACAACACCTGACATTCAGTAGACACTGAATTATTTGTTGAATGAGCATGACTGAATGGCGGAACAAAGGGGAGGTAAAATTTGGACTTTGGCTAATGTGCTTACTCATGGTTGAAAGCTTAGACACTGGTAAAGCCGCCAGGCTTGAGGAGGAAGATATGGCAGGTGATAATTCTGCTCAACGTAATTGATCGGGAACGTTTTCCGAATCCGGCTCGGGCTGGGATTATTAGCAGGCCTGCTGAGAGCTGACGAGAATACACTCACCTCTGGATCCCCAGCCACTTGGTCTGCTGAGTAAGGGATGTGGGGCTCCCCTCCTGACTGCCCAGCGGGGAAGGTACCCACACACTGCTGCGTGGGTGGCAGCGCGCCTCTGCCGGGGAAGCCTTCCCCAGGGTTTTCGGGAAGACTGGGCGCTCTGAGCGGAAAGCCCTGGCTCTCTCCCTGGAAGAGTCAATAGACACAACCCAGCGGGAGCAGCGCCAGGCACTGTGCTCGCAGTCACTGGGCCCTGCTGCCTTCCTTCTCTTTAGAAGAGGAATAATGACAATGACCACAACAGCAGTAACAATGACCACTGTGGAGATTTGTCTTGAAGATGACACGCTGTGAAAGTGGTGACACAGTGAGTAGAATAAGCAGTCAACAAATGCCTGCTGGCCGAACGAGAGCACTGAGACACCCACCTCGGCCGGGCCCCCGCTCCAGTTCGGATAGGTTTGAGGAGGGTCCCTCACCTCTCCAGGCAGAAAATTCTTCCATCATCTGATTTGCCTTCCTCCTACTGCAATTTAATGCCTTACTCTTCCATTCACGGTGACGGGGAACAGCATGGCAGATGGTAAGACCTTTCTGTCACTGAGGAAAGGCTCTGAGGAAACACCCACTAATGTGAAGAGCGTGCACTGACTTGCTCTCTGATGTGCCCAGTCGACGCAGCCCCAAAGCCCATGGTCACATGTAGGGCTCTGCTGCCCCGGGGGAAGCGTGCTGAGCCTTTCTCCTGCCAGCCAGCACCCCCTGGATCTCTCCCTTCGTCCTTGAGCTCAATAACAGCCGTTCTTGGGTTACACTTGGTTTGCATGACCTGTGCTACGGTTTGACTTGATTCAGCTCTTTGTTTAATCCACAAGCTCCCGCTGATCCCACTGATGCTCCTGGGCAAATAGCAAAGCACTGTGCTGGGGAGAGAGGCCCCCATGAGGAGGTGAGAGGGATGAGAATGCAGGGCCGGGTGCGGTTAAAACGACTCAGCAGAAAGCTTAGTGTCGGGGGTCCGGCCTATCACCTTCCCTTTGAGGGGTCTCTGCTGTGCTTCACAACCGGGGCCTAGCCAGATCCCCTGCGAGGTCTGCAGGTATGTTGCCATCCCTTCCACTAAACGGAGGGGAAGTCGGAGGCCCTGAGAGTAACTGCAGATCCAAACACTCAGAAAGGGAGGCTAACCCGGCCCTGCCTTTGCCTGCGGCAGCTCCTGGCGGCCCCTTTCTCCCCACATCCCGTCTGATGGCTCCCAGGGTGGTGGCTGTCCACCACGGGGGCGGGAGCGCAGGGGGCCGAGAGAACCCTACTGATGGATGACAGGTCACCCAGAGTATTCACATACCTTGCTTTGGAAATCTGAGAGCTAGAAACGAATGAATCCCAGGATCCCCAGAAAAATCACTCTTTGGGAAGTGAGCAGCATTAAGACTGCGGCGGGAGGGAAACAGCGATGGCCACTCCTCCCAGTCTGGCTCCCCGGCGCCCCCGACTCCAGCCTGTGTTCAGGTTCAGTTTCTGTCCTCCTCTCCCTTCCCACCCCAGCTTCCCAGTGAGGGGTGCCAGGTGGGCCTGAGGGAAGCCAGCTGATGAGCCTTCGAGCCCAGGGAGAGGCAGCCGACAGAGGACAGACAGCACATCAAGCCTGTGCGCTGCTGGTGGGCCTCCTCGGCCCCCAAGGTGAGTGGGGCAGGGCCTGGCAGGCCGTGGAAGGCACTGGAGTCTGCCCCCTCCCCTCCTGCAGAGAGAAAGATAATAGTCAAAGGCCTGGGAGAGGCGGAGGAGGAAGGAGGGAGGGGTGCATTATGGACCAGGACTAGAAGGGAACAAAGAAAACAGAACAGTTCATCTGTTAAGCCCATAAAATAGAGGGTTTTTTTTTCTTTTGGTTTATGTTATTGCTGTTAGGATGGTATTTGTGCGATAACTAACACAGTGAGAGGGCGGGAGGCCGGAGTCTGTGCTGGAGCTGTGGCGCTGCAGATCCCCAAGGGGCAGGGGAGGAAGAAGGTGAGGAGAGATCCCCAGGCCCCTCACGTCCTTCAGGGGTTCCTTCTGGAGGGCTAGGAGTTTTCTGCCTCGGGCTCAGTTCCTGGTGCCGGCGCAGATTCACAAACTTCCAAAACATAATTTGTCCCAGCTCATCAGGGCAAGGCCATCATGGGTCGGCTGCGAGCCAGCTGCCATTCCGCAAGCATGCCACTCAGCACTCAGACCCATCTGGCAGCAAATGGTTGGCTGAGGGAAGCCGGAAGCAGCAGCCCAGGCACCCCACCCCCTATCTGCTCCCCACACGTGCCACCCGCCGCAGCCCAGGGAGGGAGAAGCCCCACAGGTGGTTGGCTGCTAGGGAGGGGAGGCTGGGAGCGCAGGACACGCACAGCCCAACCGCCCAGCTCCAGCAAGAAGCCTTTCCAGAGAACAGCTCTCATCTCCCTTTCTTGCCAGGTGAGCCCGGTCTTCCCTGCACAGCTGGGTAAAAGACAGGTCTGAAAGGCCAGCCCTGGGACTACACCACCACCACTGCAACCTGCGAGTGTGCATACGGGTGCACACTCACCTGTGCACAGGCACACAGGCTACGATGCCCCAGATTCAGACTGTTCTTAGAAGGTTTCTCCTGCAGGTGCAATAATGCAGCTGCACTGCTGCCCCAGCTGCTGGAACCCGGAAGGCAGGTCCTTCTCCTTTACAGGTGGGGTGTCGGGCAGGGCATGTGCTGGAGAACCTCTCACAGGGACAGTGTCTAGGAGGTGAGTAGGCCTTGGGGCTTGGTGGGGGCACGAAACAGAGAGCTTCAGCCCTGGGCTGGGGGATGGGAGGGGAGGAGGGGTCTTTAAACGAAGTACAGTGAGCTCTTTCTGACCCGATATAAAAGCAGCCCTTCTTAGACACAGAGAGATGGTCAAGACCTGACAAAGCCCTTCCAGTGCTTTATGAATGTCTCTGTTTAAACCTGGTCATTGGTGCCAAAACTGCTTAAGCTCTGCATTCACGGAGCCCAGTTATAATAAGAGTAACAGCTAAGAGGCTTACTATTTGCAGGTGTTTTCCTATAAGGACTCTATCTGTCACTCACCACGCAGGTCCATCTCCCTTCCCGTGGGGAACGGCCTGGGTACAGAGGGGCCTCTTGAAGGAGCATCTGAAGTGCAAAAATGCTGGGGAGATGCCTGGCAGTGCCAAGGGCAGCAGAGACATAGAAGGGGGTGGGAAGCAGTGCCATTTTTCTCCTAGAAGCTTTAGTCAAGGTCTGCAGGCAGCTGTGGGGGCACTGGGTGAGGAGGGATAGGGAGTGGGCCCTGGACCCGGGGGTCGGGTGGAGGGAGGCACAGCTGAGCCCAGACTGCCACCTGGCAGGGAAGGAAAGTCACGGGTGCTCCCCTGTCCAGCTGCACTTCTCCTGGCTCAGGCCTGAGCCTCCACAGGGGAGGGGCAATGAGACCCTGGGGCAGAGAATGGAGATGACTGCCTGCAAGGAGGTCAGCACAAAACAGGGACCTGCCCACTCCCTCTTCCTCCCCACCACCCTCCCTATCCAAGTAAGCGCCCACACAAACGCCATGGCCCCGGGTTCAAATCCCAGCCTCGGCACCCCTTAACCTTTGTGAGTTGGGTTCCTCTGTAAGACCATGCAGGGCAGTGGTGAAGATTAAAAAAGATCATGTTCGTAGTAGCACTGGCTGGTGTCTAGAAAGCGCTGCATAAATGTCACCATTATTTTATCTTCATTATTAGTGTTGTGATTACGTGAACCCACCACATCACTCACTCCTGACACTCACAACGGCCCCCGAGGTAGTTAGTCTTCCTATCTGTCTTCTCTCCTCTCCAATCCGTCCTCCCTCAGCTGTTGGAACAATGGTCAACAACAATGGTGAAGATTTGGTCACATTATTCTGCTGCTAATAAACCTCCACCAGCTCCCCACTGCTGACACGACCAAATCCAAATGCTCTTGCCATCTGGCACAAACCATCCTTCCTGCCTCCTCTCCAGCCGTCCCCTCTCCATCTGCACCTCCTCGGCTCGTCCCAAGCCGTGCCGTTGCCCACCTCCGTGCCTCTGCAGCTACTGTCCCCTCCACCCAGATCGTGCTCTGGTCCAAGGCAACCTTCCCATCCTCCCGGGCTCACTCACATGCCCACTCCCCTGTGAAGCCTACTGGGACCCGTGCAGAGCTCATGGCCCCTCTGCTAACAGGCAGCATGCAGCTCTTCTGCTCCTGGCACCAACCCGTGCTTGGCTGTGTGTGAGGGCACTGCTTCTCAACGTGTGGCCCCCGGCCCGGCGCCATCTACACCCCCAGAAGCTTGTCAGAAATGCACATTCTCAGATCTCACCTTTGATCCACTGGATGAGAAAGTCTGGGCGTGGGGCCCAGTAATCTGTTTGAACCCACCCTCTGGACTCGGACGCACCCTCGGTGGGGAACCACCGATGTAGATGCCCCCCATCCTAAAAAGGTGCTGAAAAGACACTGCTGCCTGAGCCTCACCTGCAGAGGTTCTGATTTCATGGGTCTGGGGTGGGACCTACGCATCTCCCTTTTTTCCTCGTGACCTTTTATGAATATTTTCAAACATACAAAGCTGTTCAGAGACTTTACAGTGAACAACCTTACACCTGCCACCTAGATACGTACTATCATCAACATTTTGCTGTTTGCTTTAGTACGTATTCATCCATAATCCCTCCACCCATGAATTCATCCATTTTATTTTTTGATGCATTTCAAAGCAAGTTGCAGGCATCAAACACACCATCCCAACACATGGGAGTGACTTAAAAAACCCTCCGGGTGGCTCCACTGTATATCCAGGGCTCTTGTGATCTCAGCTGGGAGTTCCAACAGCCTGCTAGCCTCAGCTTCCTCGGAGAAAGTGGGATGGTGTTGGTGACGATGATGACGATGACGATGACAATGGTGATGCTTGCTCTGCGTTCCCATTGTCACAAGGATGAAACGAAATCACACCTGAGAAAGCCCTTTGTAAAGTGCTTTGCAGTTAATAGGAAACATGACCTACCGAAGGCTGGAAAGACGAGTCTAGAGCTGTCAGACAGCTGCCGGCAAAAATGCAGGATGCTCAGTGAAACTTAAGAATTGCAGATAAATGACAAATAATTTTGTAGTACAAGTATGTCCGAAATATTGCATGATGCATTCTTATACTACAATATGTCTCGTAGCTTATCTGAAATTCAAATTTCAAATTTCACTGGGCATCTCATGTTTCTATTTGCTAAGTCTGGAGTCGTGTGGAGCCTGTGCCTGAGGGGCCTGGGCCGGTGTCAGGGCCGGGCAGCGGTCCGCTGTAAGCTGGCATCTGCCCGAGTGTGACTGTGATGGCCAGGGCCTTGCACACAGCACACCAGTGCATTTATTAGACAGGTAGGAATGAATGTGTGGGGGTATGCATGTGCACCTACGTAGATGGATATTTATCTTAAGGAATTGGCTCGTGTGATTACAGGGGCTGGGAAGCCCAAAATCTGCAGGGTGGGCTGGCAGGCTACAGGCCCACGGGACCGCAGGCATTGCAGCTGAAGTCCGAGGGCTGTCTGTGGCCGAGCTCCCTCTTGCTCAAAGGGAGTCCAGTCTTTGCTCTCTTCAACTGATCAGATGCGGCCCACCCACATTATAGAGGGCAATTTGCTTCATTCATAGTTCATTGATTTAAATGTTAATCTCATCCAAAAACATCCTCACAGAAACATCCAGAATTTGACCAAATACCTGGGCTCTGTGACTCAGCCAAGGTGACACAAAATTAACCATCCCAGCCAGCTAGTCTCAATCACAAGGGCACAAAAATATCTCCTGGAGGGACAGACTGAAACGCCGGTTCCCCAGGCCCCACCCAGAGGCTCTGACACATTAGGTCTGGCACAATGCCCAGGAGCTGGCATTTTAAGCAGCATTCCAGATGGTTCCAATCGGAAACCTCCGCGGGCCCACTTTGGAAAGCTCTGCAGTTGGAGCTCAGTAAATATTTGCCTAGTACAGGAACGCTGAAGGCAACAGTGTGGGCAGGAAGGCACCCGGGTCAGGGCCATGCCACCTCTGCAAGACCGTGTCTTGGGGGTTCATGGGCGGGTGCAGCAGTGGCAGATGGGGAGCCTGCTAGCTAGTCCCAGCCCAGGTAGGGACACACAGCTGCATTTGCAGATAGACAAAGGAGATGGGGGCAAGACGTGAGCCTACAACCAGCCCTGGCACTGACCCAGAGGGCAAACCTCTGAACCTCCCCTGACCCCATTTGAACCCCAGGGTGCCCCTCAATCTTTCGTGTGTGAGTCGGTGGACGTGCTTAGGCTCACGAGAGTCCGATGAGATCATGGCTCAGGAATCTGTGTGCAGTCGGTTGCCCCTGAAAAGAACCACTCACTCAGCTGGGGAAGCAAGCAGAGCAGCTGAGTGTTCAGAGGCCAGTGGGAAGGAGGGGCACAGGGCTGCAGGGGGACCTGCAGCACCCCAGTCACCAGCCTGCCGGCATTCTTCCTTTGCTGCAGAAAGGAGGAAAATCGATCTGGGACAGTAGAAGCCCATTACGACACTGCTTGTTTTTTAATGGACTCCCACAGACCATGGGTCAAAGTTATGTCCTTGAAAACCTACTAGCTAAATAGGTAACAGCTTGAGAGTGGCTGGTTAGGCCTGTCTCCCAGGACTGGCATCTTAGGCCGGGTGGCCCAGAGCAGCTGTCCCCAACTTTTTGGCACCAGGGACTGGGGTGAGGGGATGGTTTCGAGATGATTGAAGCGCATTATATTCAAGCTCGCCTCCGGCTGCGCGGCCCAGAGGGAAGCTCTGAGGGGCAGAGAAGGAAAGAGGCTTCATGCTGGAAGGCCCACTCATCCTCAGCACCCAGCCCTGCCTCATGCAGAGTGCCTAGGAGCAACATAAATGCATGTTGGGCAAGGTAAAGCAAAGGGCAAGGTAAAGCCCAGGGCAAGAAAGGCCACTGATGGCCCCTCTTCCTTCTAGGCCCCTTGGGCACTGGTGATGGGTCCTGCTGCCCTGGGGCTGCTCTGTTCCTGCCCCTTTTGGTCTTAAAGCCACTGGGCTCTCTTCACCCTAGTCATCCTGCCCAGCTCCTGGTGGCCTTCTCCATCCAGCCCTGTAATTCCATGGCAGCTGGGAAGGGGGTTCAGAGAGGGAGATGTGGGGTGCAAAGAACACCTTGAAAGGAAAAAGACTGGGATGCTACAGCCTGGGAAAAGAACATGACTACGGATAGGTGAGAGGCAGGGGGGAAAATCCAAATCATCCAGCCCTGGCTGGTGTGGCTCAGTGGATTGAGTGCCGGCCTGTGAACCAGAGGGTTGCCAGTTCGATTCCCAGTCAGGGCACATGCTTGGGTTGCAATTTAGGTCCCCAGTAGAGGGCACACGAGAGGCAACCACACATTGATGTTTCTTTCCCTCTCCTTCTCCCTCCCTTCCCTTCTCTCTAAAAATAAACAAACACATAGTCTTTTAAAAAATCAAAACAAATAAAAAGCAACCAGTCTCTGAAGGGCTTTACCTAGAGGGGATGGCCTGAGATTCCTCTTGCTCTGGGGACAAAGCAAGGCAGAGAGAGCATGAGAACTGAAGCCGTGGGGCAGAGCTGGCCCTAGTGCAGGAGGGGACGCAGCTCCACCTGACAACCGGGCCGTGGGGCCACCCGCAGCCCGTCATCCCCTGACCATGGCATCCCCTGACCACCCATTACGGCTGTCATCCAGAGCATTTCCACACTCCTCCTGAGTCTATTCCTATGTTTAGCTTACTCCACCGCTGGGGGTTAGAAGTGGCATGCAGGTTTACTACCTGCTGTGTAAAGAGCACTTCCTTTCGCTCGTGCTAAAGCCGCCTGTTACCAGCTGCAAGGGCTTCCCCCCACCACCTCGTTCTGATTTCAGGGACTTGGAGATCAGGTTCCTTTGTCACCGCCAGCACAGCCACAGTAGGGAGAGGGGATTCACAGTCAGGGTGGGCCCACCTCACGTTTTCCTGCCTGGGCTGGAGTCCTGACAGATTTCTGATCTCACAGCAGCAAGACAATTCCCAGGCCGCGTGTCGGTTCGGCTGTGGTCAGAACCAAGTGCCACACGTTTCCAACCCCCTCACTGTAAAATTGGGCCTTTTTCGGCCAAACCAGCACACCACGCCAAAGCCTTTAGGGGAACATTTCCCACGGCTCCCCAGGTTTGCCGAACTGTGGGAGACCACTGGCAACTCCCAACTGTGGACACGGCTTTGCTTATTTCTCCCTGGATGTGCGGCAATGGGATAAAGCTTTTGACGTCATCCCATTTTAGCTGGGACTCTGCTGTTGGCTTCCCCCATGCAAAAAAGCATCACTTCCTATCTCTGACTCATGACACAAACCCCTGCTGTCCCAGGATGGCTTAATGTGGTGTCAGTCTAAGGGACTCGAGGACAGGAAGGGACCCTGTCTCAGGATGGGGCGCACTGGGCAGGGCAGGGGTGAATGCAATCCCATCCTTCCTGGAAAGCGCTGAGGCCAAGAGCTTCAGGGCAAGGCCGATTATTCCAGCCAGCAGGGCTCTTCCTGGAGACAGGGCAACAGCCAACCTTATAATATTTTTGTAGTGTTGAAATATACATGAACTTACCATTCTGACTCTTTTCAAGTACACAGTGGCACTGAGTACATGGATATACCATGGACTACCATGACTGCTACCACGACCACCATCCATCTCCAGAGCTTTTCTGCACCTTCCCAAACCGAAACTCTATGCCTGTTAAACACGAACCCCTCCTTTCCTGCCCTCAGTCCCTGGTAACCACCCTTCTACTTTCTGTCTTTAGGAACTTGACTACTTGTGTAAGTGAAATTATACAGTATTTGTCCTGTGGTGACTGGCTGATTTCACTCAGTATAATGTCCTCAAGGTTCGTCAATACTGTAGCATAGGTCACCAAAGTACAATAGTTTTAAGGCCCAGTACCAGGCGGCACTTTGGGAGTGTGGTGAAGAGTAGATGGGCCTGGCCAGGGAGCTCAGCTGGTCAGAGCATCACCCTGATACGTCAAGGTCGTTTGTGGGTTTGATCCCCAGTCAGGGCATATATGAGAAGCCACCGATGGGTGCATAAATAAGCGAGACAACAAACTGATCTCTCTCTCTCTCTCTCTCTAAAAATCAATAAAAAATAAAAGCAGTTATAGGAGTGTTACCCATAAGTGTGGACATGTGCACACACTTGCTCCATGCACATCAATGCACGAGTGCATGCACACTCTCCTCCACATGACCTGCATGCGTGCCACAGGGTGGCCCTCCCACACCTCAGGGGCAGTTCTCATACCTCCCTGTGCCTAGAGAGCTGGTCACACAGCACAGGCCCCAGACCCCAAGGAGGTTCCTTCTGGGCAGGGTACAGCAGGCGATGCTGATGAAAGGGACTGGGCACCACACTCCAGGAGGCATGTGGTCACGGGGGCTGCTCCATGCGTGACAAGGGAAGGACGTTACCCCAACCTGGCTCACGTGCAGCCAGTCTGCATTACATGGCTTCTCTGGAAAAAGCAAAAGGCAAGGGATCTGGCAAGAAATCGAGTCATCACATCTCCAGGCAGGTCTGGCCTAGGAGAGCCAGCTCTAATTTCTCACACCCTTTCCCGAGAAGGTTGCCATTCTTCTCTACTCGACTAACTCTGGGCTGTGCACTCAAGTCAAGGCAGTGTGCTGGGCTCTGCAAGGAGAAGAGACAAAGCAGGTCCTGGGGTGTCTGGGTGGAATGAGACAAGAACACCAGGGCTGGTGTCACACAGGCAGAGCCTGACCTGAGCCGTGAGAGGCACAATGGCCACTGGTTTTCCGAGTATAGAGAGAGCACTTTTGGAGCAGGGTTGGCTCCTCCGAGGAGGTGGCACTTGAGGTGGACAGAATCCTGGCAGTGAATACAGAAGAGGCAGGACAGCAAGGTATGGCTCTGGGAGTCAGCCAGGACCCAGTGTGACATGGGTGGATGGGGACAATCGGAGTCAGGATTCTGGGCACAATTCCAAGCGCTTTGCATTTAGCTGTGTGACGGTGGCAAGTCCCCAGGCCCTGCAGGCTGTTGTCCCTCATGTCAGGAGCAGGGCAGCAGTGATGGGACAGGAGGCTGGGATCACGCTGTGGAGGGCCTCGGGTGCAGCTCATTCAGGAAGAAGCTGGGAGCCATTCAGTGTCTGAGAGACTCATACTCTTCTTCTAGCCACAGGCTTAGGGGAGAGGGGGCTCTCTTGACCTGTGCCCCTCCCGGGAGGTTGGCCTGGTTAGCCCGACCCCTCCAACGTCTTCATTTCCCACTTCAGGTATTCCCTCCTGTGAGTGTAGTTCCTGCAGGAGGGTTTCCTCTGGCTCCTGGGAGGACTTCCAGCCCCTCCCACACCTGCTTACAAAATCAGGAAATGTGAATGCTAAATAATTTATAAACACGTTAAATAAGACTGGGTCTAGCCTTGATCCCTGGGGAGCTTGCAGTTAATACTTCCCTCATTTAACACCAGCCTGAGCCAGACATCATTAGGCAGGGAAATCTCCTTTCCTCTCTTTTAAAAATCATGTAGCTTAAACGGTTTGGGATTATTTGCTGCTTTGAATCACTCTTGCCACTGCTCCCTCCCATTACGGGGATAATTAAGAATTGACTATGGTTGGCAAAGGCACTCAACAGCCAACTTTGTACTTGGTTTTTCAAGTGTCCCAGCCCTCCCTGCCTCCTGTCCCCCCACCCCAGCCTCCCCTTTTTTGTCCCTGCAGCCTTGCTGCCCAAGTCCTCCAGTGCCCCCCCCTCCAGTCTGCTGCCTATAAACATACTTGGGGCCCCATGGAAACCACACACTGAGTGGAGGAAAAGCAGGAGACCATTCACTTTCCTCTTATTCCACTGCCCCACTTCCTCCGGGCACATGGCCTGGTGTCCCCTGGGCCTGGGGCCAGAGTACGTTTGTTCGGCTGCCCTGGTCACCTGGGAATGGAGTGGGCTCAGATCCCAGGACTGACCCCCAGCTGGTCATTCTGTCTTTCAAGAGTCACTCAGACGGGCTGAGGCAGGATTAAGGCTTACCTTGGATCACAGAAGGGGACTGCTGGCACCAGGCAGATCTGAGGATGCCAGTGAGGGTGCTGTGGGGTGAGCTGCCACCTGTCCCCACCCACCCGACCACAGAGGCTGCTCAGTCTGCTGCTGGTCAGAAAGGCAAGGGGTCCCCATCCAGTCTGAATCTAGGAGGGCAGCCCCAGGACTGGGGTGATCGCCCTTATCTCTCTGCCCCCAACCAGAACCACATCAAAGTCAGGACAAGGATTTTTTGTTGTTGTTTCCATGTCACTGATTTCTAGTATTCTAAAATCTGGGGAGTTCTTTTTGCAGTCTAACTGAAGATTTTCCTGCTGCAGGTTCAGTGAATTATGGGTTGACCTGGTTTCAGGGAGCTGAAATTCTACCTCCTTTGTAATAATAAGCCACCAAAAAACAAACACTCATGACAGACAAAATGTCAAGCGACCTTGAGGAGGATATTGAGATGAGAGGCAGAGACGCCTCCTGGGTGAGTGGCGGCCTGAGATCTCCTTCTCCACCTGGGCGGTGGTGTGAAGAGCTAACCTTAACGTCAGCAGCTACTAAAACATCTATTTTGTGGTTTACTCTATTTGTTTTACACTATCTTCTTAATATATTTGTTCTAAATATCAATTTAAAATTAAAAGGAAAAAGTTAAATGGGAAAACCTGGCAGTGACTCTGTCACGCCCATCAGCTGTGTCGCCATCAAGGCCTCCTGGCTGGCATTGTCCCTGTGGGGGGAACAATCTCAACCCCCTTGGCACCTCCTCCAGGGTTCAGGACCCCTGCACCAGAGGACTAGCCAAGTGCCACGACATGTGTCACAGGAACGTTTCAGGCCACGTGCTGCTGGACCGCTGAAAAGGACAGAGAGCTGAGACTTCCCCAAGCTTCCTGAACAGATTGTATGACTGTTTTGTGCTGGCTAACTAATCAATAACTAAAGATAGAATTGGCCTGAGACGGCCTTTCATTGTAACTTGGTAGTGGGGTGGGGAGGAGACCCATGGCCCTTACCTACCCCTAAAGGCTATCAATATTTGCCAAAAAGAACTTAAGAATCCGGCAGGACCTGATTGGCCAGGGTCAGTTCATCCCAGCCTGGTACCTAGTAACCACTCAATAAATGTTAGCTATTGTGATTCTCTCCATTACCGCTGCTGTGAAGGGGAGGGAGGGGGGTGGCAGGGAACTCGGTGTGGAAGGGAAAAGAGGAAGGAGAGAAGCAAGGGCAGGTCACCCTCAGGGTTTGGCCTTTAGTAAAACCTTGATTCATCAGCCTCATAACTGGTTCTGCTCTGAAGAGAGAAAAATAAAGACACAGCTAGCAAGGCTGATCAAGGCCACCTTCGCCTTCCTTACAGAGGGTTTGACCATAATTCTCCAGGTAACCTTCCCCCTTGTCTTCCCATTGGCTGCCTCCCCCAGATGGCCTCCTCAGATCTTGTGACTTATAAGAAATATATATTTTGGTCATTCTGATGACTAAAATATGTATTTCTTATCTATAATTGGTCTTCATCTACCATTCATGGCTCAAAATCTTTGGAATTTCCTCAATGGTGAGAGCTTAAAGGTGTCTTTGGTTACTAAGTGAGGTGACTTTTGGAAAGCTGGGGGCTGGTTGCCAGGGGAACCAACCCCGTGATCTGAGGGCTGGAACTCTCAGCCCCACCCCCCACCTTGCCCCCCACCTCCTGACTTCTAGGGTGGGGAGTGGGACTGGAAATCTAATCAGTCACCAACGGCCAATGATTTGATCAATCATGCCTCTAAAATGAAACCTCCATAAAACCCCCAAAGGAGGGGGTTCAAAGAGCTTCTGGGCTGGTGACTGTGGGGAGGTTTGGGGAGAGCGTTGTGCCCGAGGAGGGCATGGAAGCTCTGTGCCTCTCTTCCATCTGGCTGCTCCTGAGTTATAGTCTTTTATAATAAAGTGATGATCTAGTAAATAAAAACTTGTTTCTCGGAGTTCTTGGGAGCACCCGGTGTATAGCCAGTCAGTCAGAAGCGCAGGTAGCAGCCCAGACTTGAGGTTGGTGTTCTGAGTTGGAGGGGTGGTTGGGACCACCTGCAATCTGTAGCGAACTGGTCAGAAGCACACGTAACAACTCGGGCTTGCCACTGGCATCTGAAGTGGCATCTGAAGTGGGGGTGGTCTCGTAAAACTGAGCCTTTACCGTTTGGAATTTAATACGCCAGGACTGAGTTGAATTCTTGGACACCCTGCTGGCCTCTGAGGACTGCCTGCTGGTGTGGGCAGAGCCTCCACGCACATGCTGGAACTGGGTCTGGGAGCCCCACCCACAGGCCCCTCACAAAAGGCCAGCCCCGGAGTGGAAGCAGCGCCTGTGGCTGGAGGGGCCAGAGCCGCCCCCACCCCCTCAGGCCCACGGGCCCAGCCTCTCATCCTCACAGCTAATGCAGACGCCTAGCAACTCCCCGGAGGGCCAGGGGATGGACTCATTGTCAGAAATGTGTCTGGGTCTGCCAATCTGTCAGGACTCTCTAGGTCCATCTGTGGTCTTTGGTTTGGGCCCATATGTTTATCTCTCTGCTCCTTCCCTCTCTGCCGCTCTTGGGCTCTCCTGCTCCAACCCAAAGCCAAGCCGGAATTCTGGGCACATCATAAATGTTTTTCTTGAAGAATAATGGCAAAGGAAGCTACAGAGGGAGAAAGAGGAGCGTAGATTTTAATTCTATGTATTCAACACAGCAGATTCCCCAGGGACCAGCCTCAAAATGCGAAGGCCCAGTACAAAGCACACTGGGGAAAACAACCATTTCCCCTTCTGTCTGGTCCCAAGGACTTCCTAGAAATAAATTATTTCTACTACATTTCTGTGTTCAGAAACGTTTTAGAACGAACAAAGTATTTAGAATGGAGTGTTTTTACGCTCCCAAACTGCCTCTAAAAATTATGCAATAGGATTTTATGTTAAACAGGCCGCATCCATCTCTTCGTCTGCATGTAATGATGTACCTTGTTTGACATTCCTTCCTAAATGACCTACAGAAAAATCAACTGTTCCTGGGAATCCAAGTACATTCCCACTTACAAGTACAGAGGAAAGTAAAACAGAGTACTTTAATATCGATATGGGAAAATTCTGCCCTCGGCCACGCACATTGCCCCGGAAGCACCGGATCTAGGATCCGCAGGCGGACCCGCAGGCGGGCGGGCGCGGACAGCGGCGGTTAACAGGGCCACCAAAACAAGCAGAGAGCACGGCCCAGCTGCTCCACGCTGCAGGCAGGGGGCATCTGCGGGGGGTTTGTGTCCAAAGAAAGCAAATCCCCTCAACACGGCGGCCACACTATTGTACGGCTCCAATCTGTCCCTGAGTCTCTGACTGCCTGCGAAAGACGCAGGGTGGTATTTAGAAAAACATGGTATAAATCAAGAGCTAGATTAACATGTGAAGAGAAAGAGAAGCTCCTCTCAATCTAGGCAAATCTTCAGTTTTCAGGACTCTGGGAAGATGATAAAAATGAAGTGTTAGAAGAATCGAAAATGACTCGAAGATGGCTCAGAGAATGAGGCTGATGAGATAAAGTTCTGTGGAGCAAATTGTGTTAGATGAGATTTGAAGGTTTCCCTCTCCTTTCTCTCCACAATTTCTTTTCTGAAAATAAGTGTTTTTCTGTTTCTTGCCAACACCAAGGGCAGAAAACACAGTACTGTCCTTTGTCTCACTCTGACTGTAGATGGACTCTTCTGTTCCAGGTTTTGCCTACTTCTTAACAACTGTCCGAAGAGAAGGGATGCTAGGTTTTTGAAAGGCCTGGCCCTTCTGTAACAGGAAACTTGGAATTCGTAGCAGAATAAACTGTAACATACATTTTGATATACCCAACAAGCTAATTTGATTTTTTAGAAAGTGAGTATATACCACCCTTGTGAGGTCCCAAAACAAAGTGACATCAGATCTTGTGCAGATCCCAAAAAATTTTATACGTGTTCATTTTCTTTCTAATACTTATAAAAATCGTTCTCTTTCCCTGTGCTTCCCAAATTTCTGAGAATGTTTAAACCCAAGGCTGTGCTCCCGGGAAGGCAGAAGGAGAGGCAGGATGAGCACTGGGAGGGCAGGCAGCCCCCGGCACAGGTGTGCAGGCAGGTCCCCTGTGCGTGCTGACCCCTCCCCTACCGTGCAGGTGGTGGGCAGAAGTGTAGAAAGGAGACAGGGATGACAACACATGCGTACACACACACACACACACACACACACAGGGGCTCCCAATCAGTCAGGAAAAAAACTCTCAGCTGAGGTTATATCCCTTTAACCTTGCATTCACTGCACCGCTCTTCAAACGAGATTTGAAATTCTTTCCCAAACTTTGCTGCACTTTGCATGAGAATAGGGATGTTCCTGCATAAAACATGAGTTTGGGAGCGCAGGCAGCAGGCAGCAGGCAGGACGGGGCAGGAGCTGCAGGCTCGGGGAAGCCTGGGGGAGTTGAGGGGGGAGGGGAGGAGAGCAGAGCAGTGGGGGAAGGGAAGGGCAGCTGTTTTCTCTGGCTGCATTTCTTGCAAGCTCCTTGGAGACCAGAGAAAGGGCAGACCGGGCAGGTCTCAGCTGAGGCCGGTGGCTCACTGAAGCAGTGGAAAGCTGCATGCTGAGCCTGACCCGGACGGGGGTTTGAGGACCTCCAGGAAAGATATGCCAGCCCTCTGCACTAAGGAAGGAGAGAGGGTTTGTGCAAGGGGAAAAGGGCCAGGAGGGGAGAAATAGCAGGAGGCAGGAGGCCCCCACTAAACACTGAGGACCATGGCACTGTCCCCTCCTGAGTGGCGGGTTCCCCCGTAAGTGCTTTTTCTGTTGGAGTCATCACGAACCCCGTCCAGCGCTGGGCCTTTCACATTCTGTTTTGTGAATGACTGCAGGTGGCCAGACAGGATTCTTAGCCTGTTTTCAGCACCCCAGTGAGAAGGGTTTAGGGGTCTGCAAGAGGTCTCCTCCTGGGCCAGCCGGTTATTAGTATTGCTTGAATTCGCTCAGCGATGGGCTAAATGCCAGCAGCGGGAGAGAGATGTTAGGGCATTCTGCCGCTCTGGGAGAGAGGTGGCCTCAAAGTCACGGGGGCAGGGCTCCCGCCAGAGGCTCTGAAAGGACAGGCCTGCAGATCCGTGGGGTGCAGCACGGATGCCCCATGTTCGTGAGCCTGCTGCCCACCTCTGCAGGCCCCTCCCTAAAGAGAGCAAAAGGGGAACTACCTGAAGTCCTTTCTGGGAAATGCCGGGGTATAAATAGGGAGTTTTGTTTGTTTTGTTGTAATTTTGAAAGTTTAATGACGGACAGCCTCAAGACAACAGGCCATGCTCTGGAATGTGGGTCACTGGGCTACTGGGTTTTTTTGCAAGTCACTAGTTATTGCAAGATGGGAAATAACGCGACCAGCAGTAGGGCTGCTGTGGGAAGGCGGCCCCATGGTGCGCCAGGGCCTCGGTCCTGGAGGTCGTGCGGACCAGGCGTCATTGGGCCCCCGTCCTGGAGTTCCTGATACTGCGGTCTCTAGAGTCCTGAGAACCTGCACTTCTAACATTCTCAGGCGGCATTGATGCTGCCGATCCGAGGCCCACGCTGTGAGGGGCCCTGCTCCAGAACACTCTCCCTCTTTGCATATGAGGAACAGGCTTCACAGGAGAGTCGGTATGCACAGCCCCTTCCCCTGAACCCCTTCTCCGCAGGAACAGGAGAATGTGGAGGAGAGTCCGAAAGGAAAAGGAAACCACCAGACACAGGCAAAGTCAAACGCATGCTGTCTTCGTCCTCTGTGTGTTCATGCAGGGTCTACAAAATACCAGCCAACTAGACCCGCTGGAGGGTCCAAATGGGCAAGTGGGGAGAAGAAATCAGTCCCAAAGTTGGGCTGGCAGATGGCCACAGGAAGAGGGGAGGGAGGGAGCAGGCTGGAAAATGATTAACCCAGACTGGAGAATCAGGGACACCGGGGAACCCCCTGCAGCCCTGGGGGACAGAGATTAACAAGGTCCTCTAGGACTGGGCAGTTTGGAAGCAGCCCTGTTGCTTCCAGCTGTGACTTGACCCCAGATCTCAGCTATCTCCTGAAAGCCTTAAGGTGGGGCCCGAAAAGCTCTGCTGGGAGAACAGCCAGAAAGCCAATTAGTCTGGACCTCAGCTGAGCTCCCACAGCTGTGCGAGGGCCACCGCGCCTCGGTCAGCCTCTGTCTGCCCCAGGCTGAGGCCCTCGAAGCCAGAGACAGTGGCATCGGTCATGAACTCCACAAAAGCTAAATCAAGAAATAAATGTGGGGATGATCGCAGCCCTCCCGCTCTGGAAGAGGTGGGCTCTGCCTTTATTTAGTTCAACCCCTCAAGAGGAACCACCTCTGCTCAAGCTTTCAGTGTCCATCTCCCATCTGGGGACAGCCAGGGGGGCTCCTGCTATGAAGTGGCAGGTAATTTATGGGCTGGAGTCCCCTTCTCCAAGATGCCCTCTCCGCACCGTTCTCCTTGCTCCACCAGGGGAAAAAATCTTTGCTGACCAGCACAGGATCTGACACAGTCAACACCCCTACGTGGGGAGTCGGCTGAGAACACCTGAACCTATTCAAACACAGGTGGCAAACACAAGGCCCGAGGGCTGAATCCAGCCCTCCACCTTGTTTTATCTGCCCCTCACCTTGTTTCTACCTAGTGGCAGCACCGAGCTCCTTGTCCCTAGTTAAGGAGTGGTTACATGTATACAGTCCTAACATTGCATTCGGCCCTTTAAAGGCAACCGTGAGGCTGATGTGGCCCCTGGTGAAAATGAGTTTGACACCCCTGTATTAGGAGTTTTACATGCTCACCCACCCACTCCCAGGCTCCCCCAGCTTCCCAGCAGCCGTGCAGAGGCCCCGTGGGCCAGAGAGGGCTGTGAGTTCCGGTCACTGCCTGATGCCGCTCAGGCTCAGTGGTGGTGAGACAGGTCCTTTGTGCAAAGCTGCACTGTGGCTTTGCTCTGTAATCAGACCTTGAACAGGCCCATCTGTCAGTTCCTGTTCCAAGCTGGGTCAGTCTCTCGTCAGTCCTGAAAGTTCTGCACACCCAGGCCTGGCCCTGCCCATGGGCCCTGTGCTCCTGTGTGACCCGCCAGCCCAGGACGGAGTCGACACACAGGAGGTGGGAACCCTGCTCCATCCTGGGCCTATGACACTGCACACCTCGGAGCGTTACCACAACCCTGAGAGTGCAAAAGCGGCAAATTACAGAGCTGTTTACTGCCCCAAAGCTGCGTGTATAATGAGATTTCTCTCCCCTTCTCCACTTTTGACTTTTGGGCAAAATGTCAGGAGGGGATGGTGGTACCCTGTGGGGGATGTTCCTTCCCAGACCTCATCCCCCGTAGATGGAGGCCGAACCCGGGTCCCTGAGCCTCACCACCATGTTTCCACGAGAAAGACCTGGGGGCTGGTGGGGGCTGGGAGGACCAGCAGTGATTCCCAGACTGAGTCGGGTAGAAACTTGAGTGAGTCACAGGAGCCCTGAGCCCAGGGTGTCTGCACTCCCAGGCCAGCGATGGCTACACTCCCTTGGCTATGCTGAGACCCAGTTCTGCAAGGCTGACGGCCACCAAAGGCCAAAGGAGGGATGTGACGGGGACATCAGCAGTGTCATCAGGAGCCAGCATTCTCTCCAGGGGCAATTTTGCCCTTGGGCGGACATTTGGTAACGTCTGGAGACATTTGTTTTCATTTATATTTTTCAATTACACTGTACTCTCAGTCGTATTTTGCATTGGTTTCAGGTTATAGCACAGTGGTCAGACAGTCATGTACTTGGAGACGGTTTCAATTGTCGCAAATGCGGGTGCTACGGGTGAGCAAAAGCCAGGGATGCTGCTACACATCCCACAAAGCGCAGCACAGTCCCTGCATCAAGAATGAACTAACCAGCCCCAAATGTCAATGGTGCAGCTGTTTAAAACAACCCCTCCCTAAACACTGCTGCTCCCCACCCCACCATGATTTGGGAACTGTAACCCAGAATTCTCAAACAACAGAATCCTGATCTTCCATCCCTGCCTTGGACTTGAGACAGGACCCAGTGGATCGGGATATATCTGAAACGTGGCAGGGGGCGGGGAGGAGGGCGGGGCAGAGTCGTCCCCCACAGGAACCTCTGGAAAGTTGAGATATTCCCCCAAGGGGTGTCAGAAGTCATCACATCCAAACATACTCTCTGTATGAGACTTCTGAAGCTACAAGCAAAGCCTACAATCACAAGAGAGTGGAAAACAGGGCCACAGGCACGTTGGGAATGTTGGAAGGATGGGCATTCCCGTGGTGGCAAAGGAGAGTGGAGGGCCCCTGCAGGAACACAGGCAGCGTGACTTCCCTCAGCAGGTAGTGGCCTCCTACCCCCCCCCTTCCCCCGACGCAGCCCCGGCTGAAAACATACTGCAGGATGACAGTTTAGATGAGTAGGCAAGGACAGGGCTGTCACGGAGGGTCCCTTGGTCCTAAGGGCTGCATCTCTCCAGCCTCATCGTGTCTCATTTTGCATACTCCAGGTGGGGACCTGCCACTGCTCCCACGCCCTATCCTGGCAGCACCGGCAGCCACCCGGGCCTCGGGAGCCCAGCAGCCCCCTGTCCAAGTGAGCAAGTAGAAGAACGAAAGGGGCCTTGTCAGTGGCTGCAGGAGGGTGGTGTCGGGGCGGGAGGAGGCAATAGTAACACAGAAGGGAAAGAGAGGGGCAACCTCGCTGTGTCCCCAGCCCTTCAGCCAGCTGGGTTTTGGCAGCAGGGGTGCAAGCTGGCCCCAAGCCCTGAAACACCTGTGAGTGGCGGGCACCTCGGCTGCCATCCCTCCACACACTCTCGGGCACGTCTTTACTCGGCCAGGGCAGGAAAGCAGTGAGAGGAGCTTCTCCTTCCAGCATCCGTCTCTGAAAATCCAGCTGCAGAGGTCGTCTGCTGTGACTCATGTGGGCACTGCCAGCGAACACGAAGAGGGACGTTGTCGGTCCAGTCCTCACCACCAGGAGCTCGGCCTCAGGGTGGGGAAATCAGATGGCAGGAGACGCAGTCCAGGCAAAACTGGCATGGTCAGCCAGGCAGCCTGTCAGAGCTGGAGGGTGGGGGCAGCTGGGCTCCCCCACCCCTCACCCCCACTGTCAGCACTCGGGACCCCAGCTCCTGCCTGGGAGTGGACCCAGGGCCAGGCTGGGGCTTCATTGGGCTGATGAGGACCTGAGTCCCCATTAGTGTCTCTTAGTCCAGGGGACCAGGACTGCCGCTACTGCTTTCAGAGAGAAAACACTTCTCTGCAAGATCAGCCCAGGCTGCTGTGCTCAGATTAGCAAGCAAACATCTCCGTCCTGCCTGGTGGCTCCAGGTGGCAGGGTTCAGCTCCAGGAAAAGCAGGACACACGCAGCAGCTCGCCCAGACTGGCTACAATTGTCCCTCACACTGTGGAGCCTGCTCCCAGCACGGGACAAAAGCAGTGGAAACAGCTCGCAGCCCCAGTGATGTGCCAATCACCAGGCTGTCCCTCTGGCCAAGCCCCAGACCCTTGGTCCAAGACTGGCTTCCTTTCCTGAGTTTCCTCAAAGGCGCCTGACGATGCCTGAGGATGATTTACCCTCAAGGAGTGGATTGCTCCTCCCGGGAATAACTCCAGCTTTGGCTGGACCAGACAGCAGTGGTGTAACGCCCTGGATGAGGGAGAGGGAGACCTGCCAGAGTGTGTGTGTGTGTCTGCATGCGCAGGTGTGCCCAGGAGAAGAACATGAGACAGGTCGTGTGCATCGTCCTGGGGTATGAGTTCCTCTCGGATTTCATCTCATCCCTCTCTCCTCCTGCGTGTTAGGGGGAGGGGTGGGGAGAGATGGAGATTCCAGAACCTACAGGAGACGCCATCCTTTCCTCCCTGCCTGGAGCGGGGGCAATGCCACCCCTCTCCCTCTTGCCGCCTCCACAGCTGCTGCCGTCAGCAGTCGGCTTCCTCCGCAGAACACTCTCGGGCAGCAACTTTGGAAGAGGCAGCATTTCACAAAAGCGGCTGCAGCAAAGCCCCTCTTTTCTCCAGCCCAGGTCCTTCCTCGTCCCCACTGTGGTCACTGCCCTCCCTGCCCCCCATCCCAATGCCCGTCGGCCCCGAGATGGAGAGCCCAGGAGCCTCCTTCACCTGCTCCCGTCTCTGAGCTATGGCCCTCTTCGCCTGATTCCTGGTATCCTGGGCTGGGGCGGGGAGAAGCTGGCCACCATGGAGCTGCCCATCGGTAGGACTCCAGGGAGCCGCAGACTTCTTCCGGCTTCCTGTACCGCAGCCCCTCACCAAGACGCACCACAGCAACAAGGTCGAGCGTGACTTCCAGTTGTCTGCACGGTCCATCTGGACAGAAAGCAGGACTGGGGGGAGTGGTGGCGAAGGGTCAAAGATATTCCACAGCCTCTCGCCTCCCGCTTCTGTAAGAGAGATCCCCAAGAGGTCCAAACGTCTCCTTTGTTTCACGTCCTGGCCACCACAGAGCAGGCCAGGGCTCCACCTGTGGCGTCAACATCTTCTTTGGACATGACTGTGGCTTGCGCTCAACCTTGGCCTTTCTTGACCTTTGAAACAAGCGGGGGCTTTGGTCTCTTTCCTGCATTTCCCTGCCGTGCTTAGTTTGTGCTGATTGACTCCTAGAGAGAAGCAGGGAGGACAGTAGCCAGGGTGAAGGATCTGGGACAGGGATCGGTGCTCTGGAGCAAAGTCACCACCAGGCCTTGCAGGAACCCCGCTAGCTCGGCCGTGCACGGCGACCACCTAGATGGCTGCGCATGGTGGGTAGCTGCCTAGGCTCAGGGGTTGGGCGTAGCCAGGACTTATTAACTGTGTGATCTTCAGTGTCCCTGTGTGAAAACTGGGAATGTTCAGATCTGCTTTCTAGGATTGCCATGAGGATCAAATGAGATAAAATATATGTAAGGTGTACCCACGTGCCCAGCTTTTATGTGGGCTCAGGGAACACTAGTGCCAGTTTTCTTCTTCCGCGGAACCGGACACGAACGTTGTGGCTCCGGCTGCTCTGGGAAACAGCCTCCAGGTGGGCTGCTGAAAGGAGGGGAAGGGCCCAGCTCTGAGAAGCAAAGAGGCATTTAGGAGCAGAGCCAGGGTGTACGTCAGGGAGATGGGAGAGGCTGAGGGGCACCGTGTTGGAAAAGCAAGTCCAGCAGAGGAGGCAGAACGAAAAACAGAGCCAGCCACGCTGGGGAATGGGACGCCTGCAAGGCCTGGAGGAGCCAAAGGAGAGGACAGGGCCCAGTGTTCGGGGTGGGAAGAGCCCCTCACCCAGGATAGATGCTAGTCTGGGGTTTTCTGGAATGGATTCCCGGGACTAAGACAGAGAGTGGCTAGACCAGCACCTATAATCAGAAGCCAAAATGGATAACCTGAGGCCTAAATAGGACAGAGCCAAGTTTCTCCAGAACCAAGAGGACATGAAGGAAGTGGCCCCTGCTCTACAGAAAACCCTCTCTACAGCCATGTCTACAGGGACGACAGGAGCGCCCCAACCCAAGGACCTGGGCCTGGAGACAGCCCTGGGCAAAGACGCTGTAATCATGGGTTGCCTGGGGAGTGGGGGGCAGGGGTCTTGCTTCGTGCTGAAAATGAGCTTCTGTGGGCTGCCCGTGGGTTACCCCGTGAAGCCCCCTCTGGCAGAGGAAGGGCCTAGAAAGCCTGGCACCCAAGCCTGTGAGGTAGGCCTTGCTCTTTTGGATAGTGAGGGGGAGGGAAGCTCTGTGGGGCAGAGAAGAGTTATTGCCCAGCCTCGATGCTCAGGCCGGCACCTCAAAAGCAGCAGCCCAACGTCATGCACAAATGAGGTTTGGGTTCTAATCCTCATTCGGGCAACTGGTCTTCTCTGGCCTTCTGTATCTTCTTCTTTGAAATGAGACCAGATTTGTTGTCTTCCAACTTTTTTCCCAGCAGCAGAACCTGTTCTTCAAATGAAATCTTTTCTAGAACATCTACATCCAGATCAGAAAGAAGCAGAGTTACACTGATGGGCAGGGGGCTGGGCCCTGGATGCCAAGCCTCTCAGCAGCTCTCAAGACAGCCAGCGGAACCCCAGGGTGCCCCATAAGATAGCACGAAACGACCACGTTAGCTGTGTCTAAGAGCTTTCCACCTGTCAGGTGCCACAGCTTTTTCTCCTCGGGGAAAGGTAAGTAGACACCAGCTGGGATGGCCACCAGCTGGAGGGCCAAACATGAGAGTGTCCCAAGAGAGGGAACAGACTGCCCTCCCCTCTAACTCGTGGCACCTGCCAGGGCTGCAGGCCCTGGCGTGGAGGCTGCCGAAGGCAGAAGCTGTGGCTACAGATGGCGGAAGGGAGGCCAGCCTGGTCCCAGGCTCCAGGGTGACAAATGTGCTACACAGAGAGGCCAGACGGACGCCCCTGCCGTTGGCACCATGGCTCCTCAAGAAACACTGGGCTGCTTTTCATACCCCGGATCGGTGCAGGCTCCCTCTCTCCACAACTCAGCCAAACGATAAATCTTGCCTGCCCGGGAAGCTGGCTGCCCTGACCCCGGCCCTGTACCTCACCACTCCTTCGCCTTGTGCCAAGATGGAGATCCAGGCACAAGCAGCAGAAGGAGGGACTGTGGGGGGAGCTGGGCCCATGTGGGCTCAGGGTCCTGTCTTGGTTTGGCTTTTCAGAATGTTCTTCATCCGGATTTTTGGTTTTTGCCCTTTGGATCCTTTCCCCTCCCTCTCCAGGGTTCTACCACAAGCCTTTACTGTACCTGTCACACCAGAGTCATGAGTTTGACAAATTGGCGGCTTCCATGACACCTGGAAGCCTGAGACCGCCTGCTCGCTGCCCTGGGCCTCTGGGAAGGAAGCGGGAGGAGCATTCCAGCTGCCTCTGCCCCGCTGGACCATTCCCACCCAGGCAAAGGCTCCTCAGTGGGAGGCGCAGACACAGCGGGCCACAGACAGCCCCGCCCCTGACTCTGTCCCCCTGGGGGAGCTAAACAGCCTCACCAAGGCAGGATCTCACTTCTTTGGTCCATCTTTGGTTATTTCTTTTCCACTCCCACCTCCTCTCCTCCAACCACCTGCCCAGGAAAGGGAAGGTTCAGAGAATGATCTCCTCTGCCTCTCTTCTCAGTGGGAATCAGCACATTACTCTGTGTGGCACTTTATGGTTTGTAACCTGCTTGTTCACCCTTCACGGCGGTGGGGTGGGCACCCCAGCTCCATGTTTCAGGTGTGGAGGCGGAGCTCAGAGGGTCAGGCTCGCTGAGGGCAGGGCGAGACCAGACCGCAGCCTCTGTTTCTCATGTTATATAACTTTCTTCCCCTCACCTCTCTTCAGCTTCCCTCAATTTTCTCCCCTCTCCTCTACCTCTCTTCTCCCCTTTCTTTCTACTGTCTTCTTAATCGTTCCTGTGTGCTGCCTCCCCCAAAAGATCCCCTGCAGATCCCCCTGAGGTCGGAGCAGATGGGACCCTCAGGACCACCTCCCTCCTTCCCCTGGTGTACAGGTGAGGAGACTGAGGCCATATTACTTGGCTGGGTCCCCAGACCCCTGCCCTGTCACCCCCAGGGCATGTGGGTGGCTGTGGGACACCAGAAGGGATAATAGATTTCTTGAGTCACCTGATGCTACTCCTTGGAGCATCTCTAGGGCAGCACCCAGACAAAGGCTCACTGGTGTGCTCCCTCCCTCCTCCTGCAGCAAAGATGCTGCACCTCTGCCCTATTGCACTGAGAAGGGAAAGGTCAAGGTTGTGTTTCTGCAGGCAAAGTCATCATCCGGAGGAGTCTTTGAGAAGTTCATCAGGTCCCTGCCTCTACCCCCAGGACAGGAGCCCTGCTGCTTCCCCATACCACACAGAGTGGGTTTCTCTCCTTACTGGGTCTCCGTGGGACAGAGATTTCCCCCACCTCTCTGGGTCACCCTTTCGTGTCCTTACACCCCGAGTGAGGGAATGCCCCCCTTAGATGCGGTCAGCAGACTACCAGAGCATGCCATGCTGGCCCTGGTTGGCAAGAAGACTCCTTGTGGGAACCTCCCTGGGGGCCCTCTTACCACAGACTGGGCACCCCCACCCTCTAGCCCGGCCGGATCTTTCCCTTTCCCAGGGTCAGTCCCACAGTCAGTGCCCCAGGGTGGGGTGCTCTGAATAAGCAGGGGAGCCTGCTTCACCCCAAAGGGGCAGCTGCTCAGAGCAGCCAGCAGAGGTGGCCTGCCAAACAGGAGGAGCTGTCTGGAAAGGTGGAAAGGACACATGGGCTTTGGGATGAAGAAGCTTGGGCTGGATCCTGATCTAGCACTTATGAACTCCTTGACCTTGAGAGAGTCACTCCTCTAAGCCTCCATGCTCATCCATTAAATGGGGGAAATAACAGTTCAAGGCTTATCTATTACACCAAGTGTGAGAGGATTAAAAGGACGTGCAGGTGACCACGTTCTGCAAACTGCTGTAAATTAGGGGTGCTTCACCCTCCGGGTCCGCCGAGCAGGTTCAGGACAGTGCTGCCTCACCTCCTCTCTGTGTGGCTTTAGCTCCCGACTCCCGGACTCCGCCAGCCCCCAGGAGCGAGGCTGTGGCCCTGTGCTGCCTTGTCCCAGGGGCTCCATTGGGGGAAAACACACTCTGAGTCTCATCTGCTCAACTCATTACAATTGGAGAAATTTACTTCTGAGGCCTTCATTATCACCTAATTGTGTTCCCACTAAAAACTCATTAATTATCCATACTAAAGCTGTCAGCACATTTAAATACATGCACAGACTTACAGAATTTTACAGTTGGAAGAGAACTTCTGCATGTCCAACCTGTTTAATCCCCTCATTTTAGAAATGAGAAGAGTGAAGCCCAGAGATATGAAGTAACTCAACCAAGGTCACACAGCAGGCCAGAGATGAAGTTGGGGCTAGAAGCCCACCCCATGGAGTCCTCCCCTCCTTCCCCCCACTTTCCTAAATGCCACTGCTTATCTTGTGGCTTCTATCCCCTTTTCCAAAGGAGCCATTCTAGGTAGAGGTATGACCCCAGCTGGAAAAATATATACATGTAGAACTTGAAACACACACACACACACACACACAAACCCCACTAAAAATGAGGATCTAAGAACCTGAGCCAAATGACGACCAGCTGTCACATGCAAATGGGCCTCACGCCTCCTGGAGGGAAGGTGATGATGGCCCTCTCTCCTTGGGGGACAGACAGACTGGACTAATGGAGCTAGAGGCTGACTGTGGAGACCACTCCACTCCAGTGAAATCCAGATTCTTGGCCCCTGCCTGACATTCTACCTCAGAATCTCTGGAGTGGAGCCCAAGAATCTGCATTTTGGATACCACAAGCTAAAAGACCTTCTAAAAAAGAAAAAACAGCAAACATACAGCAACTACGGAGACAGAGAGGAAACGAGAAAGTGTAGCAGAGGTAGACAACTAATAAAAGGAACCGAGGGCAGCCTTCCAGAATGATCTAATGAAGCCAGGGCGGGCTTGGACGGAGGAGCTGGACTGAGAGCAGCATCGAGGAAGTACAGGACACAGAAGTCACTCAGCTCCAGGACCCTGGGTAGGTGCCCGTACCTGGAGCCAAGGTCCTCAGTCATGGTGGCCACGGGCCCAGTTTATGAGGCAAGTGTCTGCCAGGACCACAGTTCAACCTGAGGCCAAGGGGGCGGCCCTGGAGGCCCAGGAGGGAATAGCGAATGTCTACAGTACTCAATACACACTGGGCTCTGTCCCAAATCTTTATGTATACTAACAAATCTGATCCCACTTAAACTCTGTGAAGTGGGGCTCTGTTATCACCCCATGCCACGAGGGGGAAACGGCCCAGGAAACCAGCCACAGGCCGGGAAGCAGCAGAGCAGGGACCAAGACCTCCTCTGACTCCACGCTGCCACCTGTTTCCAGCCAGCGAAGATCAGGAGCTGGTCGGTCACTCGGTCTGGGGTACACAGTTATCTTCTGTTGGGGGAGCAGTGGCATGTTTTGAGGGCTGCACCTTCCTTGTGCACCAGGGGTTTTGTGTCCCTGGCCTCTGTCACCAAATGATAATGGGGTCCCCAAGTCACCTCGACAACCAAAACCAGCCCCACACTCCCAGACCCGTGTGCACGGTAGTGGGTCAACCCGGGAACACCACTGGAGATGGGGGTTGAGGATGGAGTGGGGACTCGCACTGCATCCTGCAGGCTTGGCCTCTCCCCGCAGGAGACCGTGCCGGAAAGGGAGCGGGCCGAACACAGGAGCCTGGGTCCTCCCAGGGTCCCTCCAAGCTCAGGGTGCTGGGCTGCTGCAGGAGGGCTGAGGAAGGGTGATGCTGGAGCTGAAAGGGAAGGTGAGAGAGGAAGCCACAAACTCAGACACCCACGGCTTGAAAGGGACCAAAGGTGAGTCTGAGTTTGGGACTCACCTCCACATTCTCTCTCATGGTGGCAAAGACCAGCTGCAGCTCTCCAAGTCTCAGAGCGTCAGTATTTTTCTTTTCTGCAGAGGCCTGGGTAGTAGTTGGAGTATCACGGGGGGAAAAAAGGACATAAGTTGGAGAACCCAAGCCACAGACTGGAAAGGAAACTATTCCCTCCCGCCACCATTTTTTTAACCTTGGCTGGTAGCAGCAGAAAATTCACAAAGAGCCACAGCACCCCTCCATGGGCCGTGTCTTTTTGTAGGGACCCCCTGCATCTCCTCATCAGATGTGGCATCGGGGCAGGGTGAGAAACCTTCAGACTTTCTCCTATAGTATTCAACATACCAACCCCGCTGCATCCAAATCTTCTTTCCCACCTCTCTCCCCTTTAAAATTTCCAGGGACCAAAAACCCAGCAGGTATCTGTAATGAACTGAAGAAGGCACTCGGACAATATGGGCTAAATTCCACCCATTCATCTGCCTAAAGGTCTGGGCTAGACGACTTCCCATTCAACTTCACTGTGACTGGCCAAACAAGGGACTTGAACTAGAAAAACTGAGCACAGATAATCCATAAAGCAGACCACTAAGAGGCGATGCCACTCCTCCGGTGATTACTGGTAACACATTCCTCTGAAAACCCAAATCCCACTCCACCAGGTGGATGGTAGCCGCTGCGCATCACACGAGAGCAACGTGAAACAAACTCTGGCCTCCAGGAAACAGGACACACACACAGTGTCTTTTTCAAAAGGCATCAGAATAGGTGTCCTACACCTTAATTTCTATTTGTGTTTGGAAGTGGAGAGGTCAGTTCAAAGGGCTGTGCATCCCAGCGTGTCAAGCATCTCATCAGAGAGGTCCTGGTGGGGGGAAATGCAAGTGCAAGAAAATGAAAATGGGTTAGGTCCACAGAGCCCTGGGGAGGGAGACGGGAAGAGGCGACTTCAGAGCACCATTCTTGGGGCTCGGCGTTGGGTCCAGGCAGACAGGCATCATGGATGTGGGATGCGGTAGAGCTAACTTTAACCATTCAGTGAACCCAGTGCATTGTATATGGAAGGAATTCTTCATATTTTTTATACTAAAAGAATAAAGGTTTTTATTAAACATTGTAAGTTGCATTCAATACCTTTCGGTACACCACACCACAACCCACCTACACACAGTCAGACCCAGTAGCAAGTTCTTGAACACTCCATAAGTTAGCACGAAACTCCCTTCAACTTACAGCACAATCTCCTCAGTTCTTGTGAGCAGGGTTTGGGGATTCACTACATCTTGTTTCTAGTTGGGAAAGGCATTCCCTCTGAAGCAGACCTACTGTGAAGCCTGCAAGCCCCTTTGTGTGGATAACTGTCGTCAGGTACGTCTGAAGCAAGAAACACCCAACTCTCGCAGCTCATTTTTAGCCGCACAGCTTACAAGAGCAAACAGAGGCAAACTCCTGCTTCTCTTCCATTGGAGAGAGTGACCCGATTTGCAGAATAAGCACCGATTCGCCACAGGAGAAGCTCAAGCTGGGAATCTTGAAGAGCTTGAACCTAATGGCAAGTGGCAGTTCTTCTTGGTAGTGGGAGCGTGAGGCAGTCCCACCCCAGAGGCCTGACCTGCAGGGGCTGATCACTGCGTTATTTATGTCTCTTAGAGACCGGTGGCACACCTGTTTAGGAGACATCTTATAAGAGAAACTCTTTTTCTGAGCACAGAGTTTTCTATTCAAAAGAAAGTGCTTTGGATGCCGTTTCAAAATTAAATTGGTTAAGAACTAATTACAAAATTAAGCCTTGGGTAAACCCACTGATGGCTGGTTTTCTTATCTGTAGAATGTTGAGGATTCCAGCACTACCTATTGCTGGGACCAGGACGAGCTGGCGCTTGGTGAGCTGGAAAGCACGACAACAAAACAAGGACGAGCGTCCAGTTTGTGGAACGTCTTTGACCCCCTAACACACCTGGTAGGAAAGTGCAATGAGCGGTTATAACTGCCCTATAACTGCCCACAGTGAAACGTACTGGGGATACAAAAGTGACTGACAAGCAGTCACCGCCCACCTAGAAAATATCAGGAAGGAATAAGCCCCCACATCAAAATCCAAACCAAATTCCTGAGAAACAAAAGCGGAGTAACAAAGTACACGCACTAAAACCTTCAGGCTTCCCCCAGAACCGTCTCGCCGTCATTTCCTGCGTGATCCATATTCATCCTCTGGTATCCTTTCAGTTACAAGTAACCCAAACCCAACTCAGTTCACAGTGGCTTAAACAAAAACAGCACATTATTATTATTTACTACTAATAAGCATTAATAATACCAGTATACACAATTATTATTATTCACAGGAAAGGAGGTTTAGAGGTTAACAAACAAAATAAAACAAAGCATGCAGTTCACCGTTCTTCCCACCTCTCCACCATGCTAGCCTCTGCAATTCCACGTCCCACTCTGCCAGCCCCAGTGGGCTTTTTCCCAAAGAAAGTTCTGGAAGTTGTGATTCGGTTGCCAAGAGCAACCAGGGCTGCCTGTCGCCTCATTTCCATTCACTGGGAGAATAATTTCCTGTGGCTCTCTGCTGCTAATGGGGGAGAACCTCCCAGAAACCAGCTGAGACCCTCTCTTCGAATCCCATTAGTCCAGACTATGTCACGTGTTCCTGTCACCCAACCACCGACCAAGGAAGAGAGGGTCCCCTTGAACCAATCAGGCCCTTGAACCAATCAGGCCCTTGAACCAGTCAGGCCTGAGGTCAATCCCAGACTTCACTGCCGCTCCTCAGGGGGTATGAGATGCACGATGGGAAGTTCGTCACAAGATGCCCTACGCAACTGGAAGGACGTAAGCTGTCCACTTTCCAAGCCCACATAATAAATGGAAGTTAAAAGTGAAGAGATTTGCTTTAGGCAGGTACCCTGTGTCTAGCAAGAAGGGACATCAGTCAGCAAGAAGCACAGCTGGAAAAACTGAAACTCAGGCACAACAACTCAAAACCTCAGGGGGGCCATTTGGTATAAGCAAATTGTCCCATAAGCCCTGCTGAATTATATATAGCTCAGTACTCAATTAATTAAGGTCCCTAACATACCCCTGGGACATCAAGAAAAGGTTACACTTATGCTTGTGCAACCCTGCTTAAAAAGGCAGGGACCCATGTACTACGGTTCACAGAGAATCACAGACATGGCGCCTGACAATTTTTAAGTGTTGTTGCTTCAGGGACAAATCTTATGTTAGTGAAAAAAAAAAAACTTTCAAATTTGGAATGACCCACCCCAGCTTCTCTGGAGGGCTGGGTTTTAATGTGCAGACTGTAAACACGAAGGACCGTGCGCAGTGAGACGTCGCTGCTGGTTTCCCCCAGGCTCCTCAGCTGGTGGAAACTGATTGCGCCTCATCTCCACGACTGGGTGGCTGACTGGCAATGCCGAGCACACAGTAGGTATTTGCATTAAAGTGTTGCTCTTTACGATGAATGTCCAGACTCCCAGTCCTCCCTAGACCTGTCAAATCAGAATCTCACAGGTGTGGACCATACTCTGCTTTCCCTTCAAGTTCCCCGGTGAATCTGCAGATCAGCCAGACCCAACCTGGCACTATCTCTCTGAGTCCAGAATGCTCTGCAGGAAAAGCCCTCTGAACAAGAGCCAGGGCCTCCTGGGGCTTCACAAGGTCGTCTCCTTTGTACTCTTTCTTGCCTTCAGGAAGACTGATGGGGAAACGTGAGCTCTGGGCATTGACCCCCCTGGGGACAAGCACAAATCCACCACCCCAGCAACCGCCACCAGCCGCTCCTGACACACACAACCCACTAAGTAACGCTCTTGCTGGAGAACCACAGCCAGTCCGCCTCTCGGCTTGGCTCCAACTGCTCCCCTACTCCAACTCTTCCTGCCCAAAGCCTTCCCCCACCCCGGGCCCCACCCCGGGCCCCACCCCAGGCCCCACCCCAGCAGCATCAGGGTCCTGCGGTGGAGGGAGCAATATCAGCTCGACAGCGTGGTCCCTCCCCAGCCAGGTCCCTCCCCAGACAGGAAGGGCGTTCTTTATTACCTATTAAATGATACCACTGCTGGTTTCTACTTTACGAGTTCCATTTTGTAACTGACTCGCCACCCCATCCTGTCTCCCTCTCCAAACACATTCTTCATGTTATGTCTAGCCCAAGTCTCTCTCACTGCAACTGGCTGAGGGGGGCACTTAGGACTCCTTGGTTGCTGGTATGTCGCTATGAGGGACCAACGGGTGCCTGGGTTGAGGGGATGATATATACTTTTCACCTTTTTCCAGTCAAGGGAGAGAGCAATGCCCCATCCCTGGAAACACTCAGGCCAGGGAGACCTGGGTCTCGGGTTAGCACGCCAACCCTCAGCCTCTCTGACACTCCACCTCCCCAGTTCCTGTGGCCTTTCACTACCAGTCTCTGTGCAGCCAGAGACTACAGGCTTGACCATTACCAAAAAGGCTCTTCCAGTCCCCGCTCCACTGAGCACCACCTGTGTGTCCTTGGAGATGCCCCATGACCTCTCTGAGCCTCAGCTTCCTTTTCTGGGACGGATAAGGATAGTCTTGATCTGTCTCCCTCATTCTCATGAAGCTAAAGACCCACGACCAACGTGAGTGTGCTTCGTCACCCAGACGGCACTGCTCACTCACCGGGGCTCGCTGTCTTTGGGCATGTTGGAATGGCTGGGGATGGTTCCCAAGTGGAATGAGGAGAGGGCATGGGAGGAGGACAGGAGTGCCTGACAAGCCGGGATGGTGAAAACGAAGAGCCATGGGTAGAAGAAATACCTCCCCTTTCCCCCCACCCTCCAGTTGGCGGGGACCAACGATGTTCCCCAGAGTGCCTCCCCACTGATTAGACGGATAGCTTTTCAAACTTGCTCTAGCTCCAAATCGAAAAGGATATTATTAAAGCTCTCCCATGCCAATTTAAATAAAACATCGAACATACCCAATGTTTAAATTGAACAGAAAATCCCTTCCAGCTGACAAACCTCTAAGGCACTTGCTTGCCCTGGCTGGTGCGGCAATGAACACTGAGACTGTTGGGAGGTTCGGATGCTTGGTTGAGGCCTTGGAGGACAAAGCCTTCCCCTGACTCCTCGTGCTCCCGTTTCCTGGAGCAACAGGCACTCAGCAGGCTGAGCGAGCCAGCATGGCGACTGGGTATTTGAAGGGTGAACTTGTTTCTCCAACTGAACTGCTCTGGTCCTGGGAACCCAGAGGACATCCTGACCCCCCTTATCAGCTCTGCACAGGAAATGCCCTGCCTCCGCCACCATCACCGCGCCGACGGCCCGTTCTCGGAACGGAAACCCAGCCTCTTAGGGTAGCAAAGGGCAGCTGCTTTTCACTGCACACAAGTCCAGCTGCATTTTCAGATAGTTTCACTCCCACCCCTTCACATCCCTGGCCCTAAACTGTACTGCAGTACTTGAGGTAAGATATAAAAGAGAACTCCTCACACAGAAAAGCATGAGGAACAAGAGGGCGGTAATTTTTAGATATAAAAGGACTCTCCCACAATGTTACCCTTGCCCTTATGCAAACCAGCATACCCTCTCGGGGACACACACACACACACACACAGGACGTGTCCCCAGGAGCTGGGGTGGCCAAAAGCTCTCTCGGTAGCCCCACATTTGGACCCCCTGCCCCTGCCGTCACTCACACTCAGACAGAGCACAGGAGGCCAGAGCCAGGGGCACCTGCTCTGGCCACGTCCACCCTCTTTCCAGAGTTTGTAACATCGGCTAAGCACTTCTCCACCTGAAGCCTTGACGCTTCCGTTAGAGATCCCAAGTCAAGTATGAATCCGATTCCACAACCACCTAGTCGGTGCCGGGCAGTGCACTGTTCTACAGAAAGATAAGGAAACCTACAGGCCACTGTCAAAGCGCAGTTCTCAGAATGCCCTCATAGAACCACTTTTTCCCATTGGTGAGGGATGGTAAAAGTAACTCAAAAGGGAATTTGAAGAACCGGGGTTTATGCGATCAGTCAGGAAAGGCATGCAGAAATAAGTTCGCTGAGTGGGGACCAAACTGGTTCACATCCTCTGGGGCAACGTGAAGTTCTTTCCTACTGGACAGAAGTCACTTGCATCTCCTCTGGGTGAAGGGCTGTTATCAATTACATGTTAACATCTAACTTCATAAAACCTACCCCTAATCAATAATAACTTGGAAGTCGAACAAAAGTGCCTTCCCCCAGAGAAGGAAATAACCTTGGGTGAATCCGATAGGTGACGGTGTGAGGCGGCCAGGGCAGGCGACCATCCCTCCCCGGTTTCCCGGTTTGGGGCACTTTTTCTTAACACCACTGGCCTTGCCCCCAAGCAACACCTGGTGGGGCAAGGCTGTCACACATGGTGAGGTTAAACAGTCGCAGGAGAATTACTGTTCATGACAATGGCACGGTGTTCACGGACAGTACGAATAAATCCTCACCGAGATGCACCGAGATGCAGAATACGAATAAATCCTCAGTCGAGATGCACACTGAAGTATCCACAGATAAAACCACATGATGTCCTGTCACTTACGAACATTCCAGGGTGAACCAGAGCTGAGGGGAGAACAGGTGAAACAAGACAGGAACAGTAATGGTAACTGCTGAGCCCCCGAGGGGCACATGGCCATTCCGGTATGGGTCTCTCCACTTTGTATTCAGATTGGTTTTAAGCTGATGGCTGAAACAAGACAATCTCCTGCCTTGTGGTCGTTCCCTTCTCACACACTGTAAGACTCGCTGTGCGCACTGTCTCTGCCTCCCCTGCTGGTGGTTCTTTCCCTCCCGAGAACCGGAAGAGCATCCAGCACCTGTAGGCACACAGTGGGTATTTGTTTAAGAATTATCTGAAGGCAGTCCATGGAGGCAGAACAGAAGAGGCTGCACAGATGTCACAGGTAGAAAACACACACTTGAAAACAGCCCAGAGAAAAAGCAGAGACAACCGTGGGAGCAGCCAAGCTGGGTGCAGGTTTTTGAAGAAGGGCCAAATTGGGCCTGTTTGGAGAGAGGCAGGACCATCCAAGCAACAGGTGGGATAGAGACCAGCAGGGGAGGGGCCCCCCTGGGCCCTGGGTTCGGGAGCCGCAGAGGAAGCTGAGCCTCCAGCTGGAGTGGGGGGGCCTGCTGGGGCCCAGGGCTGGGTGTCTCTGGCCAGCGTTCAGGACAGCGCCCTGCCCCCACTGCAGGTGCGCCTTTGATGTGGCGCTGGGCTACTGGGCAGGGGAAACCCGAGCTTCCCAGTGCCGCCCACTGCATCAATGCCACCCAGTTTTCAGTGCAGCCGAAGAAGATGTGCCCGCCTGTGGGTCTGTGGTGGGGCCCCTGCTCTACAGACAGAGAGGCTGGCACAGAATCAAGGCACAGCATTTCAGCCAGAGATGAAAGGGAGTTTTTACCCAGACTCCTCTCCAGGCCCGCACACTTCATCCCCACTCTGTGGGAGGGGCTCTCAGAGGCTGCCACCTTCTCTTCTGGCTTCCTTCAAGAGAAAAACACACAGTGCGGGTGTCTGAAAGGAGAGGGGCTCTGGGCTAAGGGAAGGGTCCGTGTTACGTCTGCAGGTTTCAATTATCCGAGGCTGCCCTGGGAGATGGGACAAGGGAGGGGCCTGTGAACACACCAGGTGAAAACAAGAGAGAGCACAAAATGTGTTCCCTCGCCCCGGCACATCATGCCCCAGCTTTCCCCTGCATTTGCAGATTTCCTGCCTCCATTCACATGTACATTCCTGTGTGTGAGAGAGACTGAGAGACGGAAACTGAAGAGAATGCAGCTCCCCGGCTGCCCCACAAAGGATCCTGAGACTCACCAGAGAGCATGAAGTCCTGCAGGGGTTCAGGACCTTACTCCTCGCCCCACCCTGGAGATAGAGCACCGAGGACTCCTTTTTTGAGAACAGGTCCCGGGCATGCGTTGAGAGAGGGAACTGGGAGGGGAAGCCAGGATGCCTTCTGACATTTGCTGAGGCATCAGGCTGGGCAAAGAGACACAAAGCTACACGGGATTCTGTCCCTGCTCTGGGAGAGGGAGCTCAAGCAGGGAGACAGCAGCAGTTGGCCATGGAGACAGCGCCAGGTGCCACAGGCAAAGGCAGAATGAGGTGCCAGACTGCCCCTGAGATTCAGCGGGAGCCCTAAAACTAGGCAGGTGCCCAGGCTCCACCAGCACATGTGGAGTCCCTCTCTGAGGGTGAGGCCTGGGCTTCAGTAGTTTTCAAAGCCCCCAGGTGATTCTAACATCCTGCCCAGGAGAACTGATGAATCATACATGCCCTTCCAAAATGGGCCCGACAGAAGAAAGGGCCCCGGGGATGTGCTACTGCTTGGAATCGTGCCTCCCCACCTGGGGCGCTGCACAGGAGGTACTCGGGCAGGAACATCCTCCAGGGCCACCCCACCCAATGCCAGTCAGAAGGGAGTAGGTTGGGCTCCTTTCCCTACAACCTTGACCTCCAGCCTGGGGAAGACCAAGAGATTCTGCAGACCTGGAGTCCAGAAACACCCTGTCCCTTTCTTTCTGAAACTCTATCTGAGTTTTCTATTCTTGCCTTTGTAAAAAATACTCCAGTGGGCTGGAGGGATGAGCAATGGGGTGCCCTAGACACCCAAAGAAGGGAGAGGCTACTGCTGCTGCTGCCGGGCCCTCTGGGTGGGGGACTTCAAGGCCAACCCCACACAGGTCTGGAGAGGACAGGCTAGGCCTACCCTGGAGGAATGGGGAAGCACACACACTGACTAACTCCGCTGGGTGTGTGGCAGAAAGCCCTCAGAAAATCTGGAACTGCAGGGCTCAGGGCAAAGGCCTGGCGCCCCAGAGTCCCCCAGCACCCTCACACGGACAGCAGAGGCGTCAACCTAAGATGGGACACAGCACGGACTTTGCAAATGGAAACAAGGCTTCAAAACTGCCTCTTAGTGTATGTGCAGCCTTCCCCCTCTCCTTTCAGACACCCATTCTTTCTGGAGAATTTCTTCGTCTCCAAAATGGTACAACAGCACCAGACTCAGACTTGCTTGTTATTGCTGTAAGAATTAAATGAGATAATGGGGCCAAGATGGACATAGGTAGACACACTGTGCCTCCTCGCACAACCAAAAGAAGGACAACAATTTAGAAACAAAAAACAACCAGAACTGACAGAAAATCGAACTGTATGAAAGTCCAACAACCAAAGAGTTAAAGAAGAAACATCCATCCAGACCAGTAGGAGGGGCGAAGCCGGGCAGCCTGGCAGAGAGGACTCGTGGAAAGGTGGCGGCTGGCACGGAATGGCAAGGCTGGTGGGGCAGGCGGTCCCGCATTCCAGTGCAGATAAACTGGGAGAAACAACTGGGGAGCAAGAAGACCACACAACCCAGGGCTCCAGTGCTGAGAAATAAAGCCTCAAGCCACCGATTGAAAACACCTGTGGGGGTTGAGGTGGCAGCGGGGGAAACTCCCAGCCTCACAGTATAGTTCCTTGGAGAGACCCACAGGGTCCTAGAATGCACACAAGCCCATCCACGTGGGAATCAGCACCAGAAGGGCCCACTTTGCCTGTGGGTAGAAGAGGAAGTGATTGGAATCTGGCAGAGAGTGGAGCAAGTGCCATTGCTCCTTCTTGACCCCTTCCCCACATACAGTGTCACAACCCAGCAGCATGGGTTACCCCACCCTGGTGAATACCTAAGGCTCCGCCCCTTATACGTAGCAGGCACACTGAGACAAAAAAAAAATGGCCCAAACTAAAGAACAGATCAAAGTTCCACAAAAAATACAACTAAGTGACTAAGAGATAGCCAACCTATCAGACACACAGTTCAAAATACTGATAATCAGGATGCCCACAGGATTGGTTGAATTTAGTCACAAATTAGATAAAAAAATGAAGGCTACACCAAGTGAAATAAAGGAAAATATACAGGGAACCAATAGTGATGGGAAGGAAACTGGGAGTCTAATCAACAGTGTGGACCAGAAGAAAGAAAGAAATATCCAACCAGAAAAGAATGAAGAAAGAAGAATTCAAAAAAATGAGGAGAAGCTGAGGAACCTCCAGGACACCTTCAAATGTTCCAACATCCAAATCATAGGGGTGCCAGAAGGAGAAGAGGAAGAGCAATAAGTGGAAAACTTATTTGAACAAATAATGAAGGAGAACTTCCCCAACCTGGCAAAGGAAATAGACTTCCAGGAAATCCAGGAAGCTCAGAGAGTCCCAAAGAAGGTGGACCCAAGGAAGCACACACCAAAGCACATCATAATTACATCACCCACGATTAAAAATAAGGAGAGAATCTTAGAAGCAGCAAGAAAAGGAGACAGTTACCTACGAAGGAGTGCCCATCAGACTGTCAGCTGATTTCTCAAAAGAGACCTTACAGTCGAGAAAGGGCTGGAAAGAAGTATTCCAAGTCATGAAAGACAAGGACCTACATCCAAGATTGCTCTATCCAGCAAAGGTTTCATTTAGAATGGAAGGGCAGATAAAGTGCTTCTCAGATAAGGTCAAGTTCAAGGAGTTCATCATGACCAAGCCCTTATTATATGAAATGTTAAAGGGACTTATCTAAGAAAAAGAAGATAAAAAACATGTATAGTAAAATGACAGCCAACCCACAAGTATTAACAACCACACCTAAAACAAAAACAAAAGCAAACTAAGCAAACAACTGGAACAGGAACAGAATCACAGAAATGGAGATCACATGGAGGGTTATCAACAGGGGGGTGGGAGGAGGAGAGAGGGGGAAAAGACACAAAGAATAAGTAGCATAGATGGTAGAAAATAGACAGGGGGAGGATAAGAATAGTATGGGAAATATAGAAGCTAAAGAACTTACGACACATGGACACAAACTAAAGGGGAAGAATGTGGGTGGGAGGAGGTGCACAGGGCAGGGAGGAATAAAGGGGGGGAATGGGATAATCGTAATAGCATAATCGATAAAATATATATTTTAAAACAGAATTAAATGAGATAATGTACAAAAAGCAATTAGAACACTGTCTGGCATGGGATTCAGTAAAGGCAAGTTGTGGCCTCAGGGAGAAGAAACCAAAGGTGTGAATGTTCTTGACAACAGTGAAGCACTCCATGAAAAGGCGCTTTGTCAGTATCATCGTGGTCCTTTAGCCCGGAGCAGGTGAAGGCACGTTACCTACAGAGAGCGGGTGAGCAGCCCAGACCATTCTTGGGGATTGAGCCCACAGACCAGGCAGGCAGGGAGTGGCCCAGGGCTCAGCACTGCGGGGGGGGGCCAGCTGGCTCACCCCCCTCCCCCTGTGACTGTTAGCTCCGGGAAGGAATAGCATTATTTACCCCTATCTCCCCGGCACTGGGCACAATCCTGGCACATGGTGAAGGTTCAAACCAGAATTTGTCATTACTGGACATTCAGTCAGTCCGAGGTGGAACAGGAGGGGCTGGTGGGGCAGGGTGAGGGGGCGAGTCTGTGCACCTGATGAAGGTTCACCTGCCACACTTTGATGAGAGCTGTTCCAGCCCAGAGGACCGAGCAGACAGCTCCCTGGCTGCCCGATCCCGGGCACCCATGCCAGCCTCCGGCTTTTCTGCTGAATGTGGACCTACACGTGGGTGTTACGGCTGCAGGGGTCCCGACACAGAGATGCTGCCATGGTTCTCCAGTCCACTGCAAACATTTTTAACCACAGTGTAAATACTTCCCAAGGTTTTAACTGGGACCCAGACAGAATCTTGGCGCAGTCCCATCACAGTTGGCCCAAACAGGAGAGACTGGTTTATTTGATGCCTCAAAGGATGGATCATTCTAGCACAGGCCACCCAACAGCCCAAAGCTCAGCATCTCACCCAATGGCCTTCACAGTCTCGTGAAGGGAACCAGATTGTGTCAGACCCATGAAATGGGTCCTTCCTGCGGATAAAACAACCTGAGACCTGCAGGGAGCAGGGTTTGATTTGCATCAGTGTTTTTGAGACGTGAGCCTCTCCAAATCCCTTCATCAGCCTCTTCACCCCAAACCTCTAAGACAAATACAGGGTGTGATTTCGGCTGAAAATCTGGGCTGTGCTGCCAGGGGGCTCTGTCACTGAAGCTGGGGGGGTTCCCACAAAGATAGGCGCAGGAAGACCAGACTGCCGCCAGGTGGGCAGGCCCAAAGGCCGTGGGTGAATGCACAGGAGGGGCTGGGTGGTCAGTTAGCCCCTCTCCTGGAACGGCTGTGCCCCTTCCCGTATAAGCCCCTGCAAGGGAATAGAGGGAGCCAGTAAGAGAGACTATGACCTGGGGCCAGTTACTAACATCCAGGGCCTCAGGTTCCCCGCTCATAAGATAAGGGAACAACCCTTGGGATGGTCCCCTAGGGATGAGAAAGCAAGAGTTTTTTTGAGGGTTTTTTATCCATTACCAGTTGTTCCCTGTATATTCTCTTCCACCCACCCCTACCCCCACAACCCCCACACTGCTGTCCCTGTCCATGAGTTCTTTCTCTTTCTCCTTTTTGTTCAGTCCCTCCACCCCAAGCCCTGCTCTGAGCTGTCAGCCTGCTCCCCAACCATGAGTCCATATCTATTTTGCTTGTTAATTCAGTTTGTTCATTAGATTTCACATATGAGTGAAATCATATGGTATTTACCTCTTTCTGACTGGCTTAGTTTTCTTAGCATAGTGTTCCCAGGTCCATCCATACTGTCACAAAGGTTAAAATTTTCTTCTTTTTTACAGCCAAGTAGTAAGTATTCTATTGTGTGAATGGACCATTGCTGTTTTTTCCATTCATCTACTGAAGGACGCTTGGGTGCTTCCAAATCTTGGTGATGTAAATAATGCTGCAGTGAGCGTAGGGGTGTGTATATCTTTCTGAAGTGGCATTTTCAGTTTCTTTGGATAAATACCCAGAATTGGAACTGCTGGGTAATAAGGCAGTTCCTTTTTAAATTTATTGAGGAACCTCCGTACTATCTTCCACAGTGGCTGCACCAATTCACAATCCCATGAAGACTGCACATGGATCCCCTCTTCTCTACATCCTTGCCTGCACTTGTTGACATTCTTATGGTAGCCACTGCGACAGGTAGAAGTGATACCTCACTGAGGTTTGAATTTGTGTCTCTCTGCCGACAGGGAGCGTAAGTTTAGAGAGCAGAATGTCAGGCTCATGGGGCGTCTAAGACATGGTCACACAGGAGCAAGCTCAGGGATCTGTGGGTCCAACCTAGGGGACTGTGGGACATCGGGGCTCAACCTGGACATTGATTTACCCAGATGCCCTGTGCACATAAGAAAATGGGAGATGGAATCTGGAGTTTTGCCCAAGAATGGGGAGTCTGAATTTAGGCTGGGATGAGAGGTGAGGCCTTCACGGGGCGGCAGACTCTGTCTCAGGCCCCCATGAAATGACCCCCTGCCCCGACACACACGACATACCCACGCACACACAGCCTGTGATTCAAGGTTAGCTTTCCTCCTGGAGGCTCAGAAAGTGGCCAGGAAACAGGCTCCTGACAGAGGGACAGGCCTGGGAGTGGTCACCAGAGGGCTCGCAATGGCACAGAGGGTGCTGCCCCAGGGAGGTCACAGGGGCGGGACTGTCTGGGAACCTGTACAGGGCTGGGTGCAGGGGTGGGGCGGGGAGACCAAGGCCGTGTCATGGAAAGGTAGGATGGTTTCCCATAAAAGCCTCCCCATCACCTCCTCAGGACCCAGAAAGACCCAGAATGACCCAGAGAAACCCAGGGCCCTGGGCCTCCCAGCAGTGACAGCCGTTCATGAGCCAGTGACATCCCATCCGAAGAAACTACATACCCAGTGCTTGAACCCCCAACCTCCCCTCCACCATCAAATTCATTTCCTGGTTCTATCTGACACTTCCGATCTACAGGAGACTGCAGGCAGCCAGCCAGCTGCTGGCAGGGGCCCAGTGTCAGGTAGAAAGAGCACTTGCTTTGAGTGCACTGTGCCCTGGGTTCAAATCCTGCCTCTACCTCTAGCTTTATATGGTTGTACAATGTTAGGAAAGTTTCTTTATCTCTCTGAAGTTCTTCCCTCATGTGTGAATTGGAGGATAATCTCTCCCTACTAGCCCCCATGAGAACTGAAATGAGAGGCTGGTGCACAGTAGGTCCTCACTCATGGCAGCTGTTACTGAGAGTATGAAGCCAATTCCACCAGGATTAATTTCTGGGGATGGAGCGTTCATCCACCCATAGGGGTACCTGTGCCTTCTCCCCTGTGTCCCTTCCCACCTGCCCCCTCCCTGTGCCACCTGGGCCTGGGCCTTTGTGGAGCCCTGCTCCCCCGTCCTGGCTCCCAAGGAGAGGAGTTTCTGAAGTGCAAACCGTTCCAGACAGCGCGGTGTGCCGATCTCAGAGCAATCCTCCCTCCCAGCAGGCCCAGGCTGTGAAGTGTAATTAAAGGACTGGGTCGATCAGGAGCGGCAGCCCTCTTGCCAAGAGAAGCACGTCACCACCGCGCATCCTGCACCCAGAGCATTGGTCCCAGAGGTCCAGGAGGCAGGAGCCACAGCCCCTGTCCCAAGTTCTGGTTCTCCTCTCCTCTGCCCCATCCATCTCCAGCTAAGTCATGCCAGAGTCTTCTTCAATCAGCTGTTTTAATTGCTCTTGCAGTTCATACTCAGGAAGTTTTTCTTGTAGTCGGATTCTTCCCTCTACAGATGGATGGAGGGAGGGGAGAGAACTGGCTTTGGAAAGGCAGAGCCGCCAGCCATGAGGAGAAGATGGTGTGAGGATCCGGGGGTACGGAGCCCGGGCTGGAAGCGATGTGATAGGGGAAGGGGAGGGCGGAACAGAAAAGCACATCAGTCAGAGGAGGAGAGAGCTGGGGGCGCCGCTGGCCCACCTGGATTGGAAACCTGGGACTGGCTTACTGGTTACCTAGTATCTGGGTGTCTCAGTCAGCTCGTCTGTAAAATGGGTGTGAAAAGTCATAGCTGCTCTTGGGCTTTCGTGGGCTAAAATATACACAGCATTTATTTATTTTATTTTATTTATTTTCTTTTAGAGGGGAAGGTGAGAGGAAGGAGAGAGGGAGAGAAACTCAATGCATGGTTGCCTTTTGTGCATCCCCTGCTGGGAAATGGCCTGCAGGGAACCGGCCTGCAACCCAAGCATGTGCCCTGACTGGGAATCGAACTGCGATCCCTTGGTTTGCAGGCCTGCACTCAATCCACTGAGCCATACCAGCCAGGATTTTTAAATAGCCTGGCCTAACATAAATTCTCAGTAAACTTTTGAAAAGCCCTGTAAGACTCCATCCTGTTCTGCAAATTGCTCAGAGTCCTGGGCTTCTTCCTTCCCCGTTTCTCACACTCACTCCTCCTTCTCCTCCCCAATGGCCCCACTGCAGCCCTGGGCCTCATGCCCATGTGCTGGGCCCGTGTGTGGCCTCACTGCCCGCCTTTCCCATGGGCTGCCCTCTCTGCCACATCAGTCCACTGCATCGGTCTCCAGCTCACCACTCTGCGGACTGGTTTGTTTGGTACCCTAAGGCCCCTGATACTTTTCTAAGCAACCTGCTTTACTAAAAAGAACTCATTTATTTCCATTCCCACAGCTGCTCTCTGGAGATACTATGGCTACTTTACAAATGAGGAAACAGAGCCACAGAGAAGAGAAATAATTTGCCCAAAGTCACCCTACAAGTACATGATAGAGCCAGAATTCAAACCCAGGTCTGTGGGGCTCCAGGCTGCCTTCCAAGCCAGACTTCTCAGCAAAGCATCTGAGACCCTCAGCACATGGCATCCCTCCCTGCCCTTGACCTGGCATGATCCGTGTCCCTGCCAAAGCCAGTCCAGCCCCCCGCCCCCCCCCGCCCCACACACACACCTCACCTTCATATGGACACTGGTCCTCACTAAGTCAAAGAGAAAAATAGAGAGGAAAGAAGAGATTTTAGGAATGAGAGGAATTTGGAAAGGAAGGAGCTGGAAGGGGAAAGAATGCTGAGAGGTAACTAACATGGTGTCTTCAGATTCGGGGGACTTCTCTGGCAGGCCCCGCAGCTCTGTCTCCAGCTCGGGTTCTGTCTTCTCCATCAGGTATGGATTCCACGGAAAGGAAAGAGTGAGGGGAGGCCTGAGGCAGAACTGGTAAAAGAACAGCAAAAGCTCCAGCTGCGGTGAATGAGTTCAAGCCACTTGGCCCCATCCTTGCATATCCCTGGGACCAGGAACATGCAAATGAGGCGGAGAACAGCTGCAGCTGCGGGGATCTGAGGAATCCTGACAGGATGCTGGCGAGGATGCGGGTGAGCACAGGCGGGTGGGAGGCCTCAGGAGGGCCACACCCTCCTCTCACCCAGAAAGGGGTCCCAGGTGGTTTCTGCAAACCACAGAGAGGGAAGCTGAGAAAAATTCCTGAGGAGACTACACATGATGAGGGGTGGGCACCCAGGAAAGGCAGCTGAGATCACGGGCAGACAAGTGTGTGTTCAGTAATCAAGTCCTGTCAGGCAAAACTCATCTCCCTCGACAGGGTCACCAGGCTGGCTGACAAGGGAAATGGGCTTCACCCATGTAACTGATCTCAAAAACACCTGACAAGCTCCTCCTGAAACTGTTGTGTACAAGCTAGAAAAAGGAAGCTAGGAGATGGTAGAATTAATGGGTAATGGAGCTGGTTGCACCATTGTACCCAAGATCACTTACCAGGGGATCCAGGCCCCTTGGTGGGACATACACGTGTGCTGGAAGGCCCCAAAGTACCCCACCAGGTGCAAAATCTTGTCAAACCCTTAGATCAATACGGGAAGCATCTGAAGCTGGGAGCAGCAGCAGGTATATTGGATGTCGGAGACAAGACCCAAAACACCTTGATCAGCTAGAGAGACAGAGTGAACTTAGACGAACTAAAGGGTATTAGCGGAAAATGTGGGGTCCCCAAACGAGACAAAACAGCGACAGCACTCTTAGGGATTCAACTGCGTGCCCCCGTCCCCCAGATTCCTATGTTCAACTTTTAACCTCCAGTACTTCAGAAAGCGACCTTCCTTGGAAACGGTTGTCAGGGGTGTAATTAGTGAAAATAAGGTGATGAAGTGAGGACTAGGGTGTGCCCCTAATCCAACACGCCTGGTGCTGTTATAAAAGGGGCAACGTGGATGTAGGCGCACGAGGAAAATGCCGGGCGAACACGAGATAGGGATTGGGGTGATGCAACCAAGGAATGCCGAAGGCTGCCCGGAAACCACCAGAAGTTAGGGGAGGGCCATGGGCTCGGTAAGGTCAGAAGGGCCACGTGCTGCCACGAAGAGCCAGGGCCGAATAGAGGCTGCACTAGTGGCAGGTGTGGTACCCGGACTGATGAGGGGGGGCTGGCTGGGCCCCCTCAGGAGGGCCAGATTTTGTCCCGATGACCTCAATTTAAGACATGTGGCAGGATGTTCAGAGCTCCATGCCCGGAGAGGGGAAGAAAGTCAGAGGAGGACTCACAGACGTGAAGGGGGAAGACACTAAGCCTGCAGTGTTCGCAGAGCTGTGGCGTGAAGTGACTGGATGTTCCTGAACAGCCCCATGAGGGAGGAGATGGAGTGGAGCCCATAGGGGTTGACACAGACTTCAGAGAAACAGAGGAATTTTCCCTTAGACATGTTAACCAAAATTGAATGGGCCTCCCTGCAGGGAGATGAGCTTTCTGTCTCTGAGGAGCTCAGGACTCCACCAGCGAGCCACTCAGGAGGGACTTGTACAGACGAGTCCCGTGTCTTATGGCACCAAGAAGGCCCACTCACATTCCCCACCTGGCTTGGCACCAGCATCTCAGGCTTTTCACCCATTAAGGTTAGAGGCTGCGGTGAGATGGTCTGGCCCCAAACCTTCACAGATGGCTTCAGCAGACAGAACTGCATGTGGTGAGCAGTGAGTCTAGCGTCACAGTGTGGCAAGACCCGAGTGCCCTGGAGGGATGGCCCTGCTCACACTTATAAGGACAGGGGTCCCAGGAGGATAGGGGTGGGAAGGAAAGTGGCCCTGGCTCTCCATTGTCCAGGGATGGAGGGAACTGGCAGCTCAAGAGTTAACCAAGCCCTCATTCCTGTTGCTAGACGCTTGAGGCACTTCTGCAACCTGCAGTCCCTCACGCTGGTGGGTGCTGGGAGGGGTATGAAGTGGCCTGCACCCAGGCCTCTCTCCAAGGGGTTTGGAAAGGGAGGCTTCTGCAGGAGAGGCAACTCCGAGGCTAAGAGATGACCCTGCCCAAGATGACCTGATACCAGAGGGAACGTCCACATGAGCTCTGCTACTTGGTGTAATCGTCCCTTAAACCAGGCGTCCCTCACCTTGCAGTGCAAAAGGAGGCTCAGAGAGGGAAAGGAACTTCCACAAAACCCACAACCCCAAACCAGTCAAGCCGAACCCAAGTGTGTCTCATCCCAGAGCCCATGCTCTTTCCAAGGTTCTACACAGCTTCCCCGGCATAGGACCACATGTCGCAGAAGTGCCACAAGCATCCGGCCACGGAAAGAACAGCCTAGTGAGGTGTGACACAGAGTGCCAGACTTCAGCGTGGGTCAGAATGGCCTGGGGGGCAGTTAAAGCACAGGTCCCTGAGCAGCACCCCGGGTGTGGCTGAGTCCGAGGGTCTGGGGTTCAGCCCAAGAATGCAACTGACGGGTTCTGGCACTGCTGATGCTGCTGGTGAGGGAACGCACCTCGAGGACCACTGCTCTAGAGCAGTCAGGAAAGAAAGCGGTGTCCCCTAGACTCAGGGCCACACAGAGATGGATGTGCGCGGCCAGGCGGATCAGGTGTCTGGGGCGGGAGGGCCCCGGCAGCCTCCCAGGCAGCAGGACGGCCAGCCCAAGCTGCTTCACTAAGGCCCATCTGCTGGGGAAGGTGCTCATGCTAAGAAATCCAGCTTCTTCTTGTGCTTTCCACTCTGGGGTCCCCTGGTTCTCCCAGATTGATGAGCTGTGTTCTCTTCTACAGGAAGCCCTGTTTCTTCCACAGTCAGCCACCATGGCCTCCAGGGTTGTCTAAACAGACAGGCTGCCTTCAGCAGACCTTTTGCGGCTGGGTTCCCCAGCACCTTCCTGATGCTGAGTGCCAGCCACTGAACACACATGAGTTGGCCCCTCTAAAACCCATGTCCAGAGATGAGAACATACAGAGAGAACCCAGTACGGACCCCGCACTTCTCTCAGTGCCATGGAACACGGTGTTGTGAGCAGCTGCATCGCCGAGTCGGCTCCTACGAAGCCTGTGCACAATTAAACCTCCGAGATCTTTTCCTCAGGACCTACAGCCAAATCAAGTCTGCCCCACCTCCAACCCCCTCATGAACTTGAGTAATCAGTTTCTGCGATCTCAATGTGACTTTCCATCTGCCCCTGTTAAATTTCGTCGTGTTGGTTTAAACCCAGAATTCCAGTCTGCTGAGATAATTTTGAGCATTTATTCTAGGTTTCACAGGAGCTGCCCATCACAGCCTTGTCATCAACAAGTTTGGGAAGCTCTCTTACTCCATTTTCATCCGAGTCATGCATAAAACGTGAAGCTTCAGTATTCGGAATCTCACCTGCCACAAACCACCCTCCCCTTAGGAATCCCTAATTATAAGCTCATACTTCCCCAAGTCAGGCTTTCTCTGGCCCAGGGCAGGTCTCTGGGCATGTCGCTTCTTTCCTGGCTATTGTTAACAACAGGCTGACGTGGTGCCTCTCATCGGAGTCCTGTCACACCATCACCTCGTTCTTGGTCATGGTCAGACTCCAATCAGAAGGACCGTCGGTCGCTATTTCTCTACCTTCTGGGCAATGACAATGTTGCAGAGGCAACAATACAAAAATGTATCCAATCCTCCACTTTAAACAATATTTGACATTCAACAAAACTCAGGCAGCCTACCCCCCACCCAATCGTTACTATAGCATGCCTCCCTGACAGCTTTATGATCCAGACTGGGAAAGTAGCATCCAAATTCTTCCAACTGGGTGGGGAAGCTGTCATAGGGATCTGTCATAACTTGGACCTGCTCAGCTGCAAGGCATGCTGGGATCTTGGCAGCTGGTCAGTCAGGAGGCAAGAAATGTTTTCTGGCATGGGATCCCGGGAGAAAGGGGTGAGGACAGATTCAAGGAAGTGAAAAGGAAAAGGGCGCTTTGATGAATAGCATCCCCCCCTCTTCCACCACTCACACGTGAGAACTGCCCTTCTTCTGCTGGAGAAAGGCATGGGATCAGCCCAGGAGGTGGTAATGGACCATTTGTGAACAACTTGTTGACCCAGGAGCCGAGGATGGAGAAAGGTGAGTGCAGCATTGAAGTGTGTAGGCTCTGAGGCCAGTCTGGATTTACATCCCAGTTCTACCACTCAGGAGCTGTGTGACCTTGGGCAAATCGTCTTTCTCTCTCAAGGTTTCAGTGGCCTCGTGTGGAAAGTGGAGTCAAAAATCATACGTGCACATAAGGCACATGAGGATTAAAAGAGAAAACGCAGGTACTATGTTTGTCAGATCACCTGGTGCATAGTAGCAGCTCAATAAATAATAGCTGTTACATGGAGGAATAGCATGAGGGCACTGTGTCCTGCCAGTTCTGAGGCTGCAGGTGTGAAGAAAAAAAGGCTAAGAAGCTGAAAGAAGAAACTTAAGTCTGGGGGCGAGGGGCAGCAGAGATGCGGAGCTCACCTGAGCGGCAAGGCAGCAATTTATGGAACTGACCTAAACGTGGAGCCTGGACACGAGGCTGGGGAAGGATTCTGACCTTTGGGCCAGGTGGGGCAGAGCGGCCAGTGTGAAGCCTCAGAGGCGCTTCGTGGGAAAAGTTTGGGGTTTTTTTTCAGTTCTAAATTAAAAAAATGTATTGCTGTAAGAAGTCAGTCAAAAATTGTCTAAATGGTCCATGTTAAAAAGAAGCACAAATACTCCACTTCTAGCAATCTGTTCTGAGGAAACAATCATCAATAGCCACAAAGATTTACGTACAAGGGTGTTCACTGCAGCATTATTTATAATACTGAAAACTGATTTACCACTTGGGTGTCCAGCCTCCAGGGGATTTGTTAATAAATTATGGCACATCCACAGGATGGAAAACCCGGCAGTCATTAGAAAGCCCATCTCATCTATTTTTTAAAATATTTTTTAAATTTATCTTTAGAAAGAGGGGAAGGGAGGGAGAAAGAGAGGAAGAGAAACAGTGATGTGTGAGAGAAACATTGAATAGTTGCCTCTCATAGGAGCCGCAATGGGGAACCAGGCCCCCAACCCAGGCATGTGCCCTGACCAGGAATCGAACTGGCAACCTTTTGAAAAGGCCCATTTTAAAAGAATACTTAAGACATGGAGAAATTATCACAATCTGTTATTAAATGAAACAAGCTGGTTACAAAAAGCACAGACCATACAATCACAATTTTTAAATGTTGAATGAATGTGCATTATTCTAATAAATGCTTTCTAAGACAAAATGACCAGAGAGGAGCTCCCAAGGTCAGCTTATAATTGAGAGTGATTAGGCTCAGAACACAGGAGCACACACAACAGCTGTGATCCAGGGGCTGTCGTTGGCACCTGCTGGAAAGGGCCTGGCCGTGTGGAGGGGCTGAGGACACAGAGACTCCACAAGCCGTCTTGGAGGGAGGTCAGACAGAGCCCAGGAAAGGAGACTAGGTCAGTGGCCCTCAACCATGGCTGCCTATTAGAAGCTGAAAAAATACCACTGCCCAGGTCCACCCGCAAGGATTCTGACTTCATGAAGGTGTAGGATGAGGCTGGCCATCTACATTTTGTTGAAGTTCTTCAGGCGATTCTGATTGGAACCAGTGAATCAGTGAGGCACTGGACCATGCTACTCGCACCTGCATACAGAGGACAATTGGGCCTTGCTCTCTAGACTGAGCCCAGCATGTGACGAGAGACTCCCTCTGGGAGCTGGCAAGAAGCTGAAAGGGAGCAGGTGGCCCCAGGACCCTTGGTCAATGCAGAAAAATGACTCTCAGCTTTGGGGGACATTCACAGAAGCATTCCTTACGAACTGGCCTGTCTGGGAGCTTTTGCCGTGAGGACACTGCTCTCCACTTAGACTTCTGGTGGGAACCAGGTGTCAGCTGACTCCATAAACTGCAGGTATGGTCAGTCTACCAAAGGGAAAAGGCAAGGAAACCAGGATCCTGGGAAATCTACAGGGGCCCAACTCTGCGGAAGCTGGAGCTAGTGGTATATTACTCTTCTACTTTGGGGCAGAAACACACTCCGGCCAACAGAGCCATGGGTGAACCTTAAAGGTAGACCGCTTTGGGTGGATGAGGCCTCTGGGAAGCCTCCTGGTTTCTCCCAGGTGCCTTGAGGGAAGAGGAGCAGAGGGAACAGGTTGCTGGAAACAAATGTTTATTAAATGATAAGATCTTCCCCAGCCTCTCGTTGCAGGTATAGAGTTACTCAAGGTCCCAAAAGAAGGGAAAGAAGAGGCCTGGGTGGGGTGGTTTACACACTAGACCCGCACGTCCTTGAATAATTAAGAGCCAACTGCAGCTCTTTTGTACTCCTTAAAGCGGGGTTCCCAGGGGCCTTCAGAACAATGATCAGGGCGGTATGGAGGGAGTTTTGGCTCAGGTGGACTAGTGGGGGTGGTACGTGGGGATGGGTCAAACTGCTACCCACCAGCCGTCTCCCTGAAGTTGCCTCCCTCGGAGCAGCCTCACATCACCCCTGGCAAAAGAACAGAGCGGCAGATAACCCCAAATGCTGGGTGATCAAAGCAAAACACATCTATGGTGATACAGGAGGTATATGAGTATATTTACACACGCACACATGCTGCAGATTTACCTGCCAGATGATGTTCGGCTACACGGAGAATGCACTCTCAGAGGATGCTGCAACTGGCAATCAGGTGGGTTAGCAACGATAACGAGAAACTGGCTTCAGCCTAAACATCCCCCCCAAATAATCCACACAAACGGGAATGAACCACTCCTGGAAAATCGAGAAGTGACTGTAATCGCCATTCGAGGTCTTTCTGACCTTCGGGTTGGCTCATCTGACACCTCATTTTTACAGACAGGCCAGCTGGGTTTGGCAGAAGCACTCCAGCAGGGAAGCCTCCCTAGTTTCCAGCCCAGCCTCTTCCTTTGGGAACTTAAGCCTGCCTCCTCTAGTTTGATCCTCAGGGGACTGGCGGAACAGATGGCCGCCCGCCATCCTCCGGTACCAACCCTTGCTATCGCAGAAGAGGCCACAGAGATATTCTGGGTTCAAATGCAAAGATATCCCGATAACACTAACAAGGCTTCAAATGCAAACACGTTCCAGGTGCAAGGCGGATGAAGTCATCCTTCCTAAATGCAGATCAATGAGGGCAAGTGTCATGGAGCGACTCTGCACACAGTCTGCCTTTCAAGCTTTCACCGGCTCAGGGAAAAGCCCGAAGACATCCTTGGCCTCCTGGTTCAAGTCAGAGAGAGGAAGAGCAGGAGCAGCCCAGCTGTCGGGAAACATGCTCAAGGTCAAATTCTCCCAAGCCCAGGCTCCAGCCCAGGGGTTCCTCGTTCAGCTCTCCCCAACGGGCTCAGCAGCAAATGGAATAGGGAATCACCACTTCTGTTCCTATTCCAAAGGTATCAAGAACAACAATATCTCATTGGTGAGGCCCTGAGTAACGTCAGAATTAAAGAGTACATTCTGCAAGGTTTGGTTTTTTAGCGTCCTTCCCCTTTCCAAACCGCTCCCAGCTGGAGCTCCTCCCTGCCACTTTCTAGCGTCCAAGCCGGTTTTAAGGGGGATTTCCTCAGAAAGAAAGTCTCCGAGAAGATTCCTCCACTGGAGACAGAGAACAGCGTAAACAGAGACCCCCCCAAAAGTCAGAGAGGGAGTTTCCAAAAGCACAGCACTGTGCAGTTTAGGGGCTGCCCACACACGATGTAAAAAAAAGGCTCAATTCGGTCAATTCAGCAACGCCCCACTCGTCCGGACACTTGCTCTGGCCTCTTGTCACACATTTCAGACCAAGTCCATTACGCTTTTTCAGAAATTTAAGGCCAACTTAGTGATGGCTAAACTCAAATGCAAAGATCTAAATGTGAAGAAAAATCATTCGTTAGAGGTAACTATTTCCAACACACACACACACACACACACACACACTCATCAGTTAATGAAGACAGGCTAGTAATCAAGGTGTCAAAATGAGGCAAAGGGTGGTCCCAGGACAGACTAGGGTTTGGACCCTGAACTATAAATAGCCAATACTCCCTCCTGACGGTGCTCATCCCTGGGTGCCAGATCCGTGGCTCTGCCTCTGTCTACGCCACAGGTACAACACAGGTGTTCAACCCCACTTCATGAGTGAGGAACCTGAGGCATGGAGAGGGGACCTGGAATTAGGGGAACAACTAGCCCTCTCAGCCCTCCCCCGAGTCCTTCGGACAATTCCACGTTAGCTGTCAGATCACCCAGATAATCCCACAGAAGAAAAACCCCAGAGTAAACACCATCACAGAAGCCAAGGCAATTCTAGTAACTGTGTTGTCTTAGCATGCTGATCTACCTCCATTCAGGGATATCAGAGAAAAAGCTCATCTACTGTTGTATCCATAGTTTCTAGCACAGTGCCTGGCACATAGTAGGTGCTCAGCAAATGACAAATACCTGTGTTTATCACCACTGCTGATCTCATTTACCTCGTGTCCAGGCAACAGAAAAGCCAACATTTGAGGACTACGGGGAACATCTGACGACTAGGGTAGCAGAGCTCAGCCTTGGGTGGTCCTTGAAGGCAACGTGATACGATAACAAGCACTTCTAATCAGGAATCTCGTCCTTTGCCCTCCGTGCCCATTCTACTACCTCAGTCCTCCACAAAAGTAGTGAATTGGTTGATTGTAGTGGTCTGAGCTGCTATCTCGTTGACTTTCCCTTTGGCGTATAGGAGGGTCCCCAAGACTACAGACAGGAGTGAGCTGATCAGAGTTCAAAATAACTTGACCCGACAGCATCTTCTTCCCGAGAGCACGCAACCCCATCCACCCATCGTCGGCCTTGTCAGGCTGCTCCTCCATAACGCCTGCCATCCCTCTGCCCCTCCGCCCGGGCTCCTCTTTCCCTTCCTTGGACCCAAACTCGGGACTCAGGGCTTCCTGGATATTCCTCGGGAGCCCCAAACATGCTACACGAGCTGCTCCCAGTCTTTTCTCCTCCAACCCCTGCATAAAGCTTTACTCTATTAGGAGAACCACAAAGTCGTGGTTGGATTTTTTTTCTTTCTCTTAAAAGAAAAAAAATGATTTATACCCAAGGGTTCCAGGATGGAGGTGGGATGGGGAGGGGTGAGAGACCTGAGTTCTAGTCCCGACCCTGCGTCTGAACTCTCCTGTCCATGGATATCAACTGCTAGATTTGTATAAGACAAGGTGGCTCCCTGTCCCTAAGGAACGCATCATCTCACAGAAGAATCCCAGTGGGCCTGAGAGTGAGCGTGAGCTGGGGGCCCACGAGGTCAGAGGGAGGACCAGGCTGGGGGGTGTTCCAGGCAATGCCCAGAGCACAGGGAGACCTGGTAACATGTGCACACAAAGAGGGGAGATCACTTCTTAGAACTGTAATCTCTTCGTTTGTAGTTACAGGGGGTCAGCCTGCTCAGGGGCTGCACAGGGGTTTTGTCTGGACCATTGCTATTTTGCCAGTTTGACGCCAAATACCCAGTTGTTCCCAAGCCCAGCCACTCTGACTGCTTGATCAGCACATTGTTACCTGTCTGCCCTCTGTAGGCATTTGAGTCAGTGACTCCCCTCAAGTGACAATCTCCAAGCCCTCCTACAGCTTTAAACCTCAATAAGAAGTAACGAACAGAGGGACTTTCAAGCCAGGAAAGGCGCCCCAGGACAGAAAGGCTTCTGTGACCTCTCTGACCCCAGCTGGGAGAGGCAGTCCACAGGGCCAGGCTGACTGGCTGGCTCAGCGGCTCTGCCCTCCGGGTCCTGCTCCAGAAGTGGGAAGGGAGCCCCTCCTGTCCACCCCTGGCCCCGACCGGCCCTCCCTTCCTACGCACTCAACGGGTGGGGAAGGGGTCCGAGTCAACAAGTCCGGCTCTCAGTCCAACCTGCGTCATGGGACTTTCTGGTCCCCTCCTAAACCCTGGGTCGCCGCCTTGCACTGCCTGAGCAGATTTGTTCATGTTTTCCCTCTCTTGCCCCCACAATCTGGTGAAGTTAGCAGCCTCTCGGGGCACGGGCTCAGCGCCGCATCTACCAGCACCTAGACGGTGCCCTGCACACACTAGGAGCTTAAGAATGCCGGCGCGGATGGCGGTGATAGCTGTTTTCAGTTCCGGAGGAGGAAGCCTCTGGCAGGACTCCCTGGGCAGAGAGCGGAGACGGGAGATCTGCCGTCCCCTCCCAAACTGGTGGTAGTAGCTGTTGATTCACGGAAAGGAGTCGCTCACTCCCTTCCCCTCCCCCAACACACACCTTTTCCCCAACACCTGGTGCAACCAGAGGCAGCCCTCCTTCCTGAGCCGTCTCCCAAAACGGTTCTTCCTGCAGGTTCCTCTGCCCTGTGTGACAGCGCGGCCAACTCCTTCTCTCTCTTTGATAATTTATCTGCCTTCCTTCTCCCCCCTCCCTTTTTTTGGTTGGGAATCTAGATTTGAGACAGGGTACTTCGGGTTTTTCCCAAGCCCGAAGTTTCACCCCCTTAATTTGGCCCCCTTTTCCTAGTGAGGTCCAGTTCTCAAGCTCACGTTCCCCTCTGCCCCTTCCTCAAGGTCACCTATCCCGGTTCAGAAAAGGCGAGAGTCCACTTTTGACTGTCAAGAAGAAAAGGGGTGGGGGTGGGAGTGGAAGTAAGTGAGGAGAAGGAATGTGAGAGAATAGCAAGAAAGATGAAGGAAAATGGGGGTGAGGAGAACTGGGAGGAGGGCCTGGCAGGCGCTGGACAGAGGAGCCTCTGCCCGGGAGCAGAAGGAGGCCCACGTGCGGAGAGGGGTGGCGTTGGGGGCCTGACAAATGCGGACGGAGACTGTGTTTTCGGGGGCCCGAAGGGGAGCTTCCCGCGGGGCTCGGGAAGGCGGCAGCATCGCGCGGGGGTCCACACGCAGGCCGGCGTCCGGCCGGAATCTCAGCCGCGTGAGCCGTGCCCCCGGGCCGGGAGGAGCGCGTCCCGAGGGCGGGCAGCCGCTCCCCGCTCCCGCCTCTCTCGGGGCCGCGGTACAAATCCTAGCGAGGATCGAGGCGTGAGGCGGTTACCTCTGCAAACTCCGGGCCCACTGCAGCTCGGCGCGGCGAGGCCGGCCGTGCGACCCGAGGACCGGGCGGCGGGGGGATGGGGAGGCGCTTCAGGTGGCTCCTCCTCGTCGTTTAAAGTTTGCGGCAGGCGAAGAATCAGACTCCGTCCTGTCTCCGCCGCGGGCCCGAGGTTCCACTCGCCCGGTCGCCTCAGCCTCGGCGGGTCCGGCGCCCACTTCCCCCCGGGCACCCGCCCTGCCCGGGTCTCGGATCCCCTCTCCGGTCTCCATCCATCCCTGTGCCCGCGCGCCCCCCGCTCCCTCCCTCCGCGCTGGCTGTCCCGCACGACGTGAGCGGAAAGTGAATGGGTAGCTCCAACCACAAAGACAAATTACCATGAGAAAAATAAATCGGACGATCGCGCTCGCGTCCGGGTTCCCGCCGCCGCACCCCTCTCCACCGGCCGAGGCGGGAACGCGGGGCTCCCGGGCCGCTGCGGCTGGGCAGTTTGGGCCCCGCAGGGCCCTGCTAGGGCAGGGGGTCCGGAAGAATCGGGGTGGGGGCTCTGCAGGGGGCAGTGGACGTCTCCGAGCGAGACTTCACACTCCGCGCGGCCACGCGTTCCCACGCGCCTCGCCCGCCCGCACTCTCCCAGCGCGGGTTTACTCGCCCGCCCTCTCTGAGCCTCCATCTCGGCTCCCGGGTCAGAGCCTCCGCCCCGCTCTCTCACAGCCATTCATTCCGCTGTCCCCTCCTCCAGGCCCAGGCCCCTGGTCCCCATCGCGGCTGCAGCCCAGGCGCGCTGACCGCGGCGGGTCGAGGGCCCAGTACAGCCGACCCCAGAGCGAGCGGGCAGAGGGAAAGGGGTTAGGGCGGAGGGCGTCCAAGCCGAGGTGTCAGCCGGCGGATCGAGAGTCGAGGGACCCCCTCTGCTCCCGCCCGCAGCCTCCGCCACCTGGTTCCAACTTGCCAATGTCCCCGGGTCCCTACCCCTTTCTCAACCCTCTCCCCACCGAGTTGCTGAAGTTTGCAACTTGCAGCCCCAGCCTGCGCGGGGGGAAGCGCCCGGGGCTCCCTGGACTCACCTCCGGGCTGCGGGCGCAGGTGCCCGGTTCCCGGTGGCTCCCGGCTCTCGGGGCGGCGGAGGCGAGCCAGGAGGGCTGGCGGCGGGTCTGGGAACCGGGGGGCGACGCCTGAAGCGCCTCCGGCTCTGGGCTCGGCGCTCCGGTGCAGTCCGGACCCGGGCCGCGCCCGCTAGAGTCCGGCTCCTCCAGCAGCGGCTGGACCCGCGGCCGATCCACCCGGCTCCGAGGAGCTGGGTTCCAGCAGCAGTCTCCGCACTCCAACTAGCTCCGACCCGGCGCGCGGGTGAGAGAGGGGAGGAGGGGACCGACGGAGCTGGAGAGAGGGAGGGAAGCGGGAGGGAGAGAGAAGCAGTGGGGGAGGAGTTGGGAGCGAGGGGAGAAAAGGAGGGGAGCGGGAAGGAAAAGGAGGAGGGGGTGGAGAGGACCCGCCGCGGCGGGCGCTTCAGTCGCCAGTCCCGAGGCGCGCGCTGCAGCGCGAGGGGGCGCCCTGCGTCACCCAGTTCCCGTCTCGGCGCGTCTCCCGCCCCCTGTCTGCCAGGTGTGTGCAGCCGGAGAGTGTAGGGCCGCGGGTGTGGAAGTCCCGTTCGGACTCGGCATTTGAGTGGTAGAACCGAGGTCCCTGAGCACTCACCAAGCACTTGACTACCTTTTGCCACATTCTGCCCTTCAGTCCTCGGGAACCCCCGTCTCGAGTCTGACTTCACCCCGGGGCCTCATTCCGCACAACCCCTGCCCACCCAAGCCTTGTGGCCTGAGGAAAGCCTCCTCTCTCCCCTCCCAAATTCCCCAGCACAGTTAGCTTGGGACGATCTTCCTGCCTGTGGATTTGAAGGGGGAAAGAACCACGTACAGCACAGAGGAAATCTGGTACAGAAACTGCGGTAGCAGAAAGTGGGCGCGAGGCTGCTGGGCTGGACTGGTAAACCAGAGCTGGCTGGATTGGGGTTGACAAACTGTACGACCTTGACTGAACGTTCTTCAAGTCTCACTTTCCTCAGCTATAAACCAGGATTGGTAATACCTGCCCTACAGAATGATTTGGAAACCAGCTAGGGACTACAGTGGGTAAAATAACACCAACAACGTTTCGGGGGCCGAGGGGCATCCAAGAGACTAGGGATCCCGGGAGGCGGTGAGCACTGTGAACTGAGGAGGAAGGCTTCGCGCGACCATTCGAGCAAGGCTGCATTGTTGACAAATTTATTGTCCAGTGTTTCTGGTGGCAAGAAAGCGGAGGGGGCAAGCGTCAAACCCTGTGTGCCAGGGATGCTAGAGGGATGGGAAGGGAGCCCTCTGCTGAAGAAAAAAAGGTATTTAAAATTAAAAAGTTGAACTAAGGGGGATGGGGAGGGGCACAAAAAGCAAAGCGACAGAACGAAGGAGAAAAACAAAGAACCAGAAAAATTAAGCCCCGAGAAGTATGATTTTAAGAGATAACCAAAGAGAAATGAGAAATAAAAATACGTAAGTTGGAAGAAGGAAAACATTAAAAGACTTTCTAGAGTATGCCAGAAATTGAAAAATTAGAGCGAAGCATTTTACATAAGATTCTAAGTAATGGGAATTCCAGGTAAATAGGAGGAACAGAGACAGGAGGAGCCCAGAGAAGCGACTCCCCCCCCCCCCCTCCCAGTACACACACTCCTGTGAGAAGCAGCTTGGCCAGAACGTCGGGGAAGAAAGAACAGATCCAAGAAGACAGTTTATGAGATGCTCTCATAAGGGAAGCGGCGCACAATCTCGGAAATAAACATGTTCTAGGGCAACAGAAATGCTGAAACTCATAATGTACAGAATGGAAAGGAACTTGCAAAGATAAGACACACTCTGGACCACAGGAGAGAGATGTAGAGAAGAGGAAAAACAGAAGGAAATGGGCTTGTGGGGCATACCGGTCTGGTAGCCCAAACATTTAATTAGGGGTTGAAATCAAGTTGGAAGAGGTACTGCAGGGCATGGAGAACAAACCTCTCCCCTTACAGACAAGGGCAGTAAGATCTAGACAGGGGCAGTAACTCCCCCTGAGTCCCAGGCGGGGCTGGGGGCAGGTCTCCTGTCCCCCCAGTCTGGGACCCTTCCACTGCCATGAGCGCTCTCCATCCATCCTCATTTCCATGCCCTACAGAGCCATGGGGACTGTTTTTGCTATTGCAAAAATATAAATTGTGCAGTATATAGATACCTCTTAATACGAAAACACACAGGTTTCCCATTTGTCTGAGTGGGAGCATAGACAAAACACCTTCCGAGCGGTCGTGTCAGCGGCAGCTCTCTCTTGAAAGACAGTAAAAATCTTCTTTATCCTTCACCATAACCTCACCCTCCTACTCTTTTCCATTATGTTTTGATGGTTCTATCTTTCTCCTCTTCCCACCATTATTTCCTGCCCCTTCCTGGCTCTCCCTCTCTGCATTATGAATGACTTTGGGAGGGGGCTTGGTGTGGGAAAAGAGAAAAGGTCAGTCTGGGGACACAGGCCAGGAATCCTCCTTCCTTTTTAGAGGAAGCAGGAACCGAGAAGGGAAAACACCCAAGGAGACACAGAAGAGGAGAGCTGCTTGGGATGCTGGGCTTATTCATCTTAATTGCACCCTACAGAATTTTATTGATTAACAGTGATTACTCAAGAGCTCTCAGTGCAAGAGAGCGTCAGAAGTCCAAACCTCAGGAAGGGACAGTTGCTTTACTCGCCGGGCTTACCACCTACTTCAGGTATCCCCAGAATTTGGCAAACCCAACTTCATCAGAATCTCTGAATCATTTGGAACAAAACCTGGAGCATTATCCCATCACCACAGTATCACCATCACCTTTTGTCACGTTCTTTGAACCTTTGCAATAACCTGCGTGATAATTACCTCTATTAGGAGCAATTTTCCACCTAAAGCACAGGTGGCAAATACAGGCCCACAGGCCGAATCCGGCCCTCCACCTTGTTTTATCTGGCCTGGCACCTGGTTTCTACCTGGTGGCAGCACCAAGGTCTTGCTTAACTGTTAAGGAGTGGTTACATTTATACAGTCCTAAATTACATTTGGCCCTTTGAAGGCAACCTCAAGGCTGACGTGGCCCCCGGTGGAAATGAGTATGACATCCCTGACCTACTGGAATAGTATTAATTAAGTAGAATGTAAATACAGTCATTTATACAGAGTTTCCAAAACAAACATGCTATAGGCAGCGAACATAGGGAATGGGAAGGACTTATTAGAATGCACTCTTGACCTTGACATTCCAAACTTATCTTCAGCTAAGGTGCCAAGAAGTTAAGAAGTAAGCACAAACTCTCAGGCTCAAGGGTAACAAAACTGACCATCTTTTGCCTCCCACCACAGGGCATTTTCTAAGAAATCTAGCTTCCTCTGACAAACAAGAATGCAGCCTCCCTGAGGAGTGTGTGCACACACAGTTGTGACTGTGCACAGCCCAGGTGCAAACCAGTCTGGCCGGGCTGCAAGAGACACACAGACACCATCCATTTACATAATGTCCATTCTGGCCCTAGAACTAAGTGTGCCTGGGGATGGGAAAGAAAAACATAAACTCCCGCTCCAGAGTCTTTGTCAAACTGTGAACCAAAAGCACACTTAGGTCAGAAGAACTGAAGTGTCACCAAATGGCAGCTTTGCCATTGTCCTGAGCTAATGTGAGAGAAGAGACTTTCCTTCCTTCCTTCCTTCCTCCCCAAACATTTAAGTGTCACTCACTGTATGAGGTGGAGAGGTCATAGGGAGAGAAAGCCAGAGTCTCACAGGCAGGCGGGAGAGGCAGGCATAACCCCAGCAAAGTGGAGGGCTGATGGCTAGCTCTACCCAGCAGGTCAAGGACATCTTCTCAGCAAAGAGCCCTGCTAGCTGAGAATGGAGACGGGGCAGGCATTTGCCAGACAGAGAAGCGAGAGGAGGCAGAGGAAATAGCATGTATGAAAGTACCAAGTGATATAATTAGATTTCTGTTTTGGAAGAATTACTTGGCCCTGGTTAACAGATTCAGAGAGAGCTGAAGCGGTAAATGTGAGCAGGTGTGTCACGTGGTGGAAAGAGCACCACACCAGCAATGAGGACTTCTCGGTTCTGGGACCCGCTTGGCCACACACTCATTTGCTGGGAGTCTTTGAACCAGCCTCTTAACTTCTCTGACCTCGGTTCCTCTTGGATGAGAGAGCTTGATCAACTAGTCTCTGAGGTCCTCCTTGTATGCACATTCTATCATGCTAACTCTACATCTTTAAATTATGTTCTTTGTCATATTTATTTCTTTCCATGTGTATACAATTTACAGAAGTGTTTCCCATGCAATAGCTTTTGACCTTCACACCCCCTCAAGGGAGACCACTACACTGCTGCTCTAGATGCTCTTGTCCAGCCTGTGGCTGTAAACATCATCTCTATGCCGATGGCGTCCAAGTGTGTGTCTGCAGCTCTGACCTTTCTCTTGAAACCCAGACGCAGAGAACCAACTGCCTGCTGCTCTCCTCTGCATGAACATCTAATCGGCATCTCAAACTTAATACGTCTGACACCTGACTTTTGATTCTTTCCCCAAGCCAACTTTTCCTTCTGACTTCTCCATTCTAGTAAATAAAAATTCCATTCTTTAAATTCCTCCAGACCAAAATCTTGAAGTCACCCCATACTCCATGTACAAACCATTAATAAATCCCACTGTGACTACCTGCGAAATCTTTTCCAAATCTGACTACTTGCCGGCTCCTCCACCAGCACCCCAATTCAAACTTCTCTCTTCTCTCTCCTGGATGTCTGCTCTGCCTGCTGCCACCTTTGAACATAGAGTCTGTTCTCTACACAGGAGCCATCCCAAGTCAGGACCTGTCGCTCCTCTGTTCAAAAGCTTCTGCGTCTGTCCAGCTCAGTGCAGGCAAAGCCACATCCTCACCAAGGCGACCTGACCCTTTCTTACATCCCTCCGCCACTCTCCCCTCCTTCATCTGTCTTCAGCCTGGCCAGACTCTCCACTGTTTCTCAGACACCTGAGGCTGCCTCGGGGCCTCTGTACTTGAAGTTTTTCTCTGCCTAGAAAGCATTTTGTTCAGACGTCCACATAGATCATTCCCTCACTTCCTTCATCTCCACTCAAATATTAGTTCATTAGGGAAGCATTATGATCCTTTAAAAGATGATAAACCCCTGTCCCGCTCCATGAAAGTGGAGTTGCTTCCTGCTTTGTTCTTCACTACAATCCCAGCCCACAGAATGGTGCCTGGTACAAAGAAGTGCACAGAAAGATTTAATGAGTGAGTTATTATTATCACGATTTCACAGATAGGGAAACCAAGGCATACTGACACAATTGGCCATTTTCAGAGCTGAGATTGGAAATTAGATTTTTCCATATCAAATTATTCTCCCCAGTTAATTATTTATTAGCACCTATACTTGCACCTAAAAATAACCTTTTTAACAGAAAATGCATATTAGGAGGTTTCAGCCAAGATGGAGGCATAGGTAGAACTACTTCGCTTCCTTGCAAAACCAAAAGAGGGATAACAACCAATATAAAAAACAATAAACAACCAGAAGTACTAGACAACCAAGGAGTTGAAGAAATACTCATCCAGACCAGTAGGAGGGGCGGAGACAGGAGGAGGGTGGTGGAGCAGAGAGGACACTCCGCAAGGCAGCGGCAAGGTGAGGCTGGCTGACCCGGAAACTAAAGACTCAGGGCCTCTTGCTGTGAAACACTGTGGGGGTTGTGGGCAGAAGAAACTCCCAGTACCATGTGAGGGTTTGTTGGAAAGTGGGGCTAGAGTAGAGGGCATTGTTCCCTCGCTGACCCCTCCCCCACAGACAGCACCACAACACAGCAAAGAGGGTTGCCCCACCCTGGCAAATTCCTAACGCCCCGCCCTCTTATACCATAAGAGGTGCACCAAGACAAACAAATATGGCCCAAATAAAAGAACAGATCAAAAATCCAGAAAAAAGAACTAAGCGACAAGGAGATGGACAACCTATCAGATGCAGAGTTCAAATCAAAAGACTGGTAATCAGGATGCTCACAGAAATGATTGAGCTTGGTCCCAAAATGAAGGAAAAAATGAAGGCTACCCAATGTGAAATAAAGCAAAATATACAGGGAACCAACAGTGAAGAGAAGGAAACGGGGACTCAAATCAACAATTTGGAACAAAAGGAAGAAATAAACATCTGACCAGAACAGAAGGAAGAAACAAGAATCCAGAAAAATGAGGAGGGGCTTAGGAACCTCCAGGACAGCTTTAAGCGCTCAATCATAAGGGTGCCAGAAGGGGAAGAGGAAGAGCAACAAGTGGAGAACTTACTTAAACAAATAATGAAGGAAAACTTCCCCAGTCTGGTGAAGGAAATAGGCTTCCAGGAAGTCCAAGAAGCCCAGAAAGTCACAAAGAAAATGGACCCAAGGAGGAACACACCAAGGCACATCATTGTTAAGTTACCCAAGATTAAAGATAAAGAGAATCTTAAAAGCAGCAAGAGAAAAGGATATTTACCTACCAAGGAGTTCCCATCAGACTATCAGCGGATTTCTCAAAGGAAACCTTGCAGGCAAGAAGGGGCTGGAGAGAAGGATTCCAAGTCATGAAAGGCAAGGACCTACATCCAAGATGGCTCTATCCAGCAAAGCTTTCATTTAGAATGGAAGGACAGATAAAGTGCTTCTCAGATAAGGTCAAGTTCAAGGAGTTCATCATCACCAAGCCCTGATTATATGAAATGTTAAAGGGACTTATCTAAGAAAAAGAAGATGAAAAATATGAACATTGAAAGGACAGCAAACTCATAACTATCAACAACTGAACCTAAAAAACAAAACTAAGCAAATAACTAGAACAGAAACTGAACCAGAGAAATGGAGATCACAGGGCAGATTATCACTGGGGAGGGGGAGGGGAAGAATGGGGGAAAAGAAACAGGTAATAAGAAGCATAATTGGTAGGCATAAAATAGAGAGGGAGAGGTAAGTATAGGAAACAGAGAAGCTAAAGAGTTTATATATACAACGCATGGACATGAACTAAGGCAGGGAGGAATGCTGGACGATATAGAGTAGGGGGTGCAGGGCAAAGGGAGGATAAAAGGGAGAAAAACATTGGGAAAACCTAATAGTATAACCAATAAAATACACTTAAAATGCATGTTAGACTAAAACACATACTAGTTGTTTCCCACCTAATTAAACACAAGGGTCCCTGACCCACACAACAGTTCTCCAGGTCACAACAGAGGGAAGAGTTACCTCAGAAAATCTAACCTTTAAAGTGGTCTCCACGGCCCTGACCAGTATGCTCAGTTGGTTGGGCATTGTTCCATAAAACTAAAGGTCCCCGTAGTTCAAGTTCTAATCAGGGTACATGCCTAGGTTTCGAGTTCGATCCCTGGGGAGCTTGCTAGAGGCAATGGATTGATGTTTCTCTTCCTCTCTTTCTCCCCACCCCCACTCTAATTGCAAATGAATAAATAAAATGCTTATTTAAAATTTTTTAATCTATTTATTTTTAGATAGAGAGGAAAGAAGAAAGAGGAGAGAAACATCAGTGCTTCTCATGCGCCCTTTACTGAGACCTGGCCTGCAACACAGGCATGTGCCCTGACTGGGAATTGAACCACTGACCCTTTGGTTCACAGGCCAGTACTCAATCCACTGAGCTACACCAGCTGGGCCTGAATAAATAAAATCTTTAAAAAAACAAAGGGAGCCCTGGTTGTTTCGATTCCCAATCAGGGCACATGCCTGGGTTGCGAGCCAGGTCCCCAGTGGGCAGTGTGCGAGCACACATTGATATTTCTCTCCCTCTCTTTTTCCTTCCCTCCCCCTCTCTCTAAAAATAAATAAAATCTTTAAAAAATTTTTAAAGAAACAAAGTGATCATCACAGGTGCATATTCACCTTGGTGCCATTTTTGTTTCTTGTGTTACAGTCCTTGGTTTCTTTTCCCTTAAATTTCTGAAAAAATAAATCCCCTTCTAGGCCTTCATGTATTCACTGTCACATGTTATCTCTGGCAACATATGTAAATACTTGTGCATACACACACATCATTTTTACATCTCCTAAATCAGGCATGTGATGAGAGAGAAGGAAGGTTGACTTTGCAGCTTGCCCTTGGGCTGACACCTAGGAGTAATCACGTATCTCTCCCCATTCATTCAGTGCCTCTCCACCTTCTCCTTTCCTGTTGTTCTGGCAAACACTGTCAGATTTGGGGTGAGGATGAGTCAGGAGGAAATAAAGTATGGGAGGGGTATGAAGATCAGAAGGAAGCAAAGCTGGTCTAGCAGAGGACACCAGGCTTCCTGGCAGTAGATGAGTTAGATAAAGGGCTAGGTCAAGTGCTCCATTCTCCACTAGAGGAGAGGGGTCACTCTCAGGACATTCGGACCCAAGGAGGAACACAAGGTGTGGTCACCCGTCTTGAAGACATTTGAAAACAAAGGATATGTGATTCTCTCCCAGGACCAGTGTGGAGCCACAGAGGTCCTGGCTGGTTCCAGACAGGATGTGTGTTGGCCAAGGAATCCTAAGGCGGCATCTTCAGAATCCCGTTAAAAAGAAGATCCCAGGTTGTGACCAAGAAGGGGCCCGGGCCTGCAACTTAGTGGGTCAGAGCAGGGCCAGACCTCGGGACAGGAGAAGAGAAGGACTCTGAAGGACAACCTGCTGCCTGAGTGGGGTTAGAAAGTCATGAATGTAGTTGAGAGGTCCAGGTCTTTTGCCCTGGACAAAATCTTGCTTCTCTGGGGTTCCACGGCCCCCGAAATCCTCACCATGGGAAAACAATAGGTAGGCATAATGTCTTATTTAGACAGAGAAATCTAAAAATCAATAGCACCTTAGCAGAAACGGGGGAAAACAGTAATTCCCTCCGAATGGTCCTGTGAGCACAGTACTGCACCAGCATCACACAGCACACCCCAATCCCTAGCCCACGGAGAGGAATCATTCAGCACATTATTATTGACTGAACACATGGAGGGACACAGTAGAGGGTGGATGATGCTAGACTGAGAACAGGCCAGATTAGAGAGACCTTGAATATTATGGAAGAGGGTTGACTTTGATCCTACAGGCCAGGCAAGGAGAGCCATCGAGGTTTGGAGCCGGAGCCAGACACAGTGAGATGGGCGGACTTGAATGAGCAAGGCCAGTTAGGAGACTGTTACAACAGCCCCTGCAGCTCGCGGAGACCTTGATGAGGGCAGAGATCACAAAAATAACGTAAGCCCTTATCCACCTTTGCTGCATGAGGTAGGAACCTTAGAGATTGGAATACAGAATAGGGAACTGAGGTGAGAGGAATAAGCATCACAAGGGCAGGAATACGGGTGTCCAGAAGAATTGGGGTGTGAGTCAAACGAATAATAAGAGAAGGCTTGATGAAGAGAACTTTGCCCCCTGTCACTGTGGCTTAGCCCTGGCTCTGCCCCAAGACTGCAAAATGGAGGGGAATGGGATGTGCCCTTAACACATCCTGGTAGCGCTGCAGGCAGCTTGGATCTCAGGCGTTAGCTGAGAAGTGCTGTTTCTCAGGGAGAGGCAGCAGGCTCCTTCATTTCAATTAAATAAAAAAAAACATTTCACCTTTGTTATTTGCTCAGTTCTGCACTGAGGCTGGAGAGAACACAGAAGATGAGCAATGCTTAAGGGCCAGTCACCTCATTGGGAATGTGAGGTGCGCACGAGGTAAATAGCAGGTAAATGCCAGACTGGCTGCTCTAGGCAATAAGCACCAGACAAGTTCAAGAGAGAAAGAGTTCACAGAGCTGTGTCCAGGAAAGCTTCTTGAAGGAGGTGGACATTGCCCTGGATCATACAGAAAATGTAAGAGTGGACAGGCACAGGGCAGGGAAGAGACATGCTTGGCAGAGGTCTTTGACAAAGACCTCTTTTGTCAAAGGGAGAAAAAACTATGATTTACTAGGACCTTTAACTGTTTTATTTATTTATTTTTAGAGAGGGGAAGGAGAAAGAGAGGGAGAGGAATATTGATTTGTGAAAGGGTGTGCAAAAGGATGTGCAAAGGATACAGCCATTGGTTGCCTGTCACAGGCCCCCAGCTGGGGACCTGGCCCCCAATCCAGGCATGTGCCGTGTCCGTAAGCTGACTGGCGATCTTTCTGTTGACAGGCATTTGATCCACTGAGCCACATCAGCCAGGGTTCTATTTAGACTTTTAAAAGGGTTTGACAAAGCTCTCTAAAAAAAGGCTGTTTTAAAAAGGCGAGTCACTGAAGAGCTAAAGGAGGGAATGATGTCTCTTACCAAGATTAGCAACTATGCCCTGGACCGTGCAGGTCAGTTGGCTGGACATCCTCCACAAAACACAACGGGAAAGGTCACCAGCTTGACCCTCAGTCAGGGCACAAGCCTGGGCTGCAGGTTCCTCCCGGTAGGGGAGTGTGGAAGAGGCAACAGACTGATGTTTCTCTCTCACATCAATGTTTCTCTCCCTCTCTTCCTCCCTCCCTTCCCCTTTCTCTAAAAAAAAAAAGCAAATGGCTTACATACAGAAACAAAAGGCAGGAGCAAAGCAAAGCAAAGGAAAGGAAAGAAAAAATAAAGACAAAAGAAGAAAACAAACAAACAAAAAAAGAAAAGTAGGAGCAAATTTTGGCTTCTCTAGATGGTGCACTTTTAAACCCCCCTGCTCAAGAAACTGTGTCATGAATGGACAAACAAAATGTAGTGTAGACATGCGGTGGGGGATCGTCCAGCTTTGGAAAGGAAGGAAATTCTGGCCCACGCTACAACGTGGACGAAGCTTAAAGACACTATGCTAAGAAAAGTGAGCCAGACACAAAAGGGTAGACACTGTACGATTCCACTTATGTGAGGCACCTACAACAGTCAAATTTATATNCAAGCCTGGGCTGCAGGTTCCTCCGGGTAGGGAAGTGTGGAAGAGGCAACAGACTGATGTTTCTCTCTCACATCAATGGTTCTCTCCCTCTCTTCCTCCCTCCCTTCCCCTTTCTCTAAAAAAAAAAAGCAAATGGCTTAGATACAGAAACAAAAGGCAGGAGCAAAGCAAAGAAAAGGAAAGGAAAGAAAAAATAAAGACAAAAGAAGAAAACAAACAAACAAAAAAAGAAAAGTAGGAGCAAATTTTGGCTTCTCTAGATGGTGCACTTTTAAACCCCCCTGCTCAAGAAACTGTGTCATGAATGGACAAACAAAATGTAGTGTAGACATGCGGTGGGGGATCGTCCAGCTTTGGAAAGGAAGGAAATTCTGGCCCACGCTACAACGTGGACGAAGCTTAAAGACACTATGCTAAGAAAAGTGAGCCAGACACAAAAGGGTAGACACTGTACGATTCCACTTATGTGAGGCACCTACAACAGTCAAATTTATATGGAAATTGAGTAGAAAGGTGGTTGTCAGGGACGGAGGTGATGGGAAAATGGGGAGTTAGCATTTAACGAATGAGTACAGAGTTTCACTTCAGGATGGAGAAAAATCGTGGAGACGGATGGCAGTGATGGCTGTATAACGGGAATGTGCTTAACGCCACTGAACTGCGTACCTAACAGTCGTAAACACGGTACGTTTCATGTTATGTGTATTTCACCACAATTGAAAGAGATAAGCAGTGATCCAGTCTATATATTTAAAGGTAAATATTTTAAAAATAGTTAACATGCTAAATATTGTATTACATATACATTACCGCCACCACTACAACAGAAGGATGTATGCCCAGGCTGGTCAGATTAAACATCTTTATAAATGTCTGGAGTGGGATGTCACACGACAAACCTCCATATTACAGAGACTAAACACATTCTTCCGGTTGCAACAGAAATAAACTGACAGGCTTTGGCAGTAGGAGGCACCAGAGCAGGGGTCCTCGGTCCTGGACAGACAATCGTGTTGCTGGGGGAGCTTGTAAAGACGTCTGTAACTGGACCCCAGCCCCCGGAGAGTCTGGTTTAGCTGCCTTGGGGTGGGGCCTGGGGGGCTGTGGTTTTGCCAAAGCTCCCAGAAAATTCTTTTTTTTTTTAATTTTAATTTATTTATCTTTCGAGGGGAAGGGAAGGAGAGAGAAGAAGAGAAATATCAATGTATGGTTGCCTCTCATGAATCCCTCGCTGGGAACTGGCCTGCAACCCGGGCATGTGCCCTGACTGGGAATCGAAAGCTCCCGGATAATTCTAATCTGCAGCCAGAGGTAGCTGTGTGGAGCATTGAGGCTGAGATTCTCAGCCGCCCGGGGCTGGAGTCTGGGCTCCGCCATTTGCCAGCTGTGTGACGATCGGGTTATTGATCTGTTCCCTAATATTCTTGCCTTCAAAACTGGGTCATCATAGTTGCTACCTCAGAGGGTTACAGGTAGGATTAAGAAAAATACTGCACACCTCACATAGTGCCGAAGGCATCTTAAGAGCTCATTAAATGTTAGTTATTTTTATTATTAGCCAAGTTAGTATCAGTTGGCAGAAGAAGGACAGATGAATTTAACACGGCATGTACAGATATGTTTAAAAAGAGACTAACCCAAACTCTGGACTAATGTCTCTGTCAAAAGGCAGGCGAGGGCCCTGGTCGGGCGGGGCAGTGGTTGGAAGGTCATCCCAGGCCCTAGAGGTTGTGGGTTTGATCTGCAGTCAGAGCACACACCTGGGTTGTGGGCTTGATTCTTGTCCCTTTCTCTCTCTCTAAAATCAATGAATATATTCTTGGGTGAAAGGTTAAAAACAAAAAACAAAAAACAAAAACAAAAAAGGGAAAGTGTCCGTGTCTTTGGAAGCATTTTCACTTCCAGGTCATGAGTTTGAAGTACTCTCCTGCTCTGAAGGCCAAGGAAACAAACACATCAGGCGTCAGCCGGGGTGAGAGCAGGGGAGACTGAGAATAACTGAGCCCATGCCTTTTCATTTCTCCAAGACACAACACACCCTCCCCTCATTGATTCATGGTGAGTTCTAATCGCTGAGCCTCGGAACGAGCGCCCTGGCACTGGAGAAGGAACGAACACAGAACACTTGCGGGCCTCAGAAGGGAGCCAGGCCATCAAGGTCAGGGTTCTCCAGACTGGAAAAGGGCAGCGTACACTCATCGATAACCCGCAGAAAGTGAACAAGGACTTATTTTACTCAAACACTTGCTGCAGGGGAAGATGAGCGAGGAACAGTTAGAACAAATCAAAGAAATGGGTAATAAACTCAGGAAACACATTACTGCACAGTGCAGTACATGAGAGAAACATCAACAGATTCCCAGGGGACCAGACAGGTCAATGTCAGAGATATAAATGGATCCCCAGCGAAGCTGACGTGTGTCCAACTGAACGTCGGGATCAGGGGAGGCAGCGACCACGCTCTTTCTAACAATGGGCTGAAGAGACCGTGGTCTGACCAGGATGTGTGTTCAATTTTCTTAGTGTCCCTATGGAGGGATTAGGAAAAGGGTCAGAAATGAATATGAATGAGCCGAGTTCAGGGATAGTGAGAAAACTGATTTGGCTGGAGTAGAGGGGCCGTGTTAGAAAATAAGGGGGCGGTTATCTGGGTATGAAAGACTGGGTTAGATTATCCAGCGTACCCAGAACCAGTGCCGAGGGGCTGAAATTAGTCCAAAACATCACAGAATGTTACAGCTCTTTTAGCCCAACCCTTACCTTTAAAGGATGAAAAAAAAAACCCAAAAAACAAACAAAGCTCAAGGAGATCAATTCACTTGCCCGAGGTCTTACAACGTTAACAGAGGAGCAGAGATGAGAATCCTAAGGCTCTTCCACCACACCTGATGAGGGACCGGGTCTGGGAAGGACTTTGGGAAAGACCATTACTAAATCAATAACCTTGAGCAAGTGTCTTAGCTCCTCTGACCCTCTATGAAGTAACGTAACCCTCTCCAAGCCACATCAGTTTGGGGGTAAAAGTACAGACTTGGCAGAAGTCACAAAGCTCCGCCCCCTTCAGCTCTGTGGAAATTGTGAGATGTCCCCACAGGCTTCCCCATTAGTCCTTGCAAGCCCCAACACACATCTCAGCCAAGCCCTGCACCCACCCCTGCCCCCCCCCACCCGCACCCGTTTCATCCCTCCTCCTAGCTTTGGTTGTTTGGGGTAGTATGCCAGCCTCCACTGACGTCCCATTTGAGTGTCTCCTAGTATCGCAGTGTTTGTGCAAAGGGCATTGTCTCTCAGGGCGCAGAAACCACTGGCCTTGATTTTCTCTCACTATCCTTAAAGTTTAATGTACTGGTTTTAAGGAAAGGAAGGGAGGGGTGAGCAGGGGGAGGAGAGAGATTGACTTGTTGTTCCACTTATTTATGCATCCATTGGTTGATTCTTATATGTGCCCTGACCAGGGATTGCACATGCAACCTTGGCGTATCAAGACAATGCCCCAACCAACTAAGCTACCTGGCCAGGGATTCACTGTCCTTTTTTATCGTTTCTCGAAAATGGAACCAAAGTAACATTTAGTATGTGTTTGTTTGGTTCCGCAGCTGCCATGCCTTAGGATGGGGGCCCGGGTTACAGGGCAGTCCCAGTGGTGCCGTCCCGGTGACAGTCTGAAGTCATTCTCATCCAGAACTGGTTCATGGCCCTTAAACTTCTCACAACTGTATCCCCGGTGCCTAGCACAGCGTAGGTGCTAAATTTAAAAAAAATTATTTATTTATTTTAATAAATATATAAAATGTTTTATTAAATGAGTCGGTGGGCAAATTTCTCTCTTCCAGTGGCTTCTCTGCTCAAACATAGACAATTTGGTTTTTTCCAGGAGGCTCAAACCACTCCCTGCATCCTTGTCCACCTCATTCTCTCTGAAGCTCCCAGATAGATGGGCTTGTCTGAACCTTCTGGTAAACATGGCTGAGGTTCCAGCTAGGGCCCTATAAATCTAGGGTGCGTGCAATGAGATAATGTAGGTAAACGTGTTCAGCATAGAGCCTGGGATATCAGAGATAACTCAACACTGTAATTCCTTTTCTTTCTTTGGCTGACTAGGGTCACATATTCAAAAGGGGGGGGAAACATCAGAGGCTTCACACAAAGAAATTGATTCAAAATGAAAGCAATTTAAAGTCAGGGAAATTATGGTGCCTCCACATCTGGCACAGTGTGGGTAGTTCGACTCACTAAACCTTAAAAGGGCTACGAGGCTTTTATTGATTACAATTGTACAGGCGACCTTATCTATTTCCAAAGGGGGCTGAAGGCACGTAAAAAAAAGTTAGAGCATAAACACTCACGAACGAGAAAAGAAGGGAAAGAAGAATAAATATATCAGCGTTGGGGTGGGTTCCTGTGATTCAGGAATGGAGAGCGTGAAAAGCGAAGCCGGGAACAGAGCGGCAGGCCCCAGGGGCAGGGCGCCAGGGGGCCGGATGGGGCAGGGGTGGTGGTCGGTGGATGGCCACGGCACAGGTTGTGTGTTTGGGATGGGGGCCGAAGAGGTCCATCCACCGCAGTTCCTGGGATAGAAGTGGTTGGTGTTTCTTTGATCAGTCTACGGAGAAAGTACAAAGCTGGTTAAAAGGCAACAAAAGAGATATGTTGGTAGATTTGAACTCGGTAGATTTGGAAAAATAGTACTGCTTTGAAGGAGGCGATTTGTACTGATGCAGTAGAATATTTGAGATGTTAACAACTGTGGCTTTTTTCTTTCTCCATTTCATTCTGGCCTGGAGGCAAGAGAAAAGAAGGCTCCCTTGATTTTTCTAGACCTTGGAAGTGACACAAGAGGGTACATCTAGTTCCTTTGAGTAGCGAGGTGGAGGGCTGGAGAGGGTGTCTCAGTGAGAATGCGGGGCATGCATCGGCGGGCTGCAGTCAGCACTGTCTCCCCAGGGGACCTGATGGGGATGCGACCACCCCGCAGGGGTCCCCCTCACCAGGGCAGTCTCCCTTCAAACCTGACATTACCCCGCCAGTGCCAAGTACTACGAAGCCCATGAAAGCTGCAGGTGGACACCACCTCCCCCTACAGTCCTGCAGGGGGGTGTTGGCAGAACCCCATGGTCCACAGGGACCTCTGCACTATTCCCGAGGGGAAAGGGAAAACCATCTTGAATTGACCAAGTTTTACATAAACAATGGCTAAAAAATACTGAATTTTACTGAGTTTATTTGAAAGTGACTAGAATATGTTTCTCTCATCAAGCAGAATAGGGGCTCGAGGTCAGAAATTAACTTGAGTCATAAGAGAATGAAGTTACATGTTTGTACATCATAATCTGGGGGTATGAAATTTGTTCCTGCTATTCTGGTTTTTACTGTCCTTGTTGCCATAGTAATGCCTCAATTAACCAAAGCTTTAAGTTTCTGGAATAGCCCCAAAAGGGGCCTTAAAAACTATTTCTAATGGCAAACAGTCCCCAGACTCGGAGCAACAATGAAAACAGTGAAAGTAGAAAAAAAACCGAAAAGCTCACAGGCTAAGACTGATGGATTCGTGTGCCTGATGCCCTCAGATTCCCTTCTCTCTTCTGCCAGTTCTCAACTGTGTGACCTTGGATAAGTCACCTCACTTCTTGGAGATCAAGACCTGTAGCCAAAGAACTGTGAACGCACTTGGGAAACCATGATGGGCCGGACATGTGCCATGCACACTTCCCCTCTCAGACGGTGACTTCTGGTCACACTGGTTGTATTTGTCCCTCGGTCCCTAATAAAGTGTTTGGCCTGTGCTCAACGTTCCTTATGTGTTGAACTGAACCAAACAGAGGGACGACAGCTAGTAAAGTCAAAATGCTCCCTGGGAAAGTGAAAGCTACGAGAAGAGAGATACGGAGAAGCAACCGGGTAGGAAGCAGGGCAGGAAGCAGAGCAGAATGAACATAAGAGGAAAACGGGGGAAAGTTGGGCAGGAGCCCTCCAGAGCCAGACCCACTGGCTGTGTGGCTTTGGGCAAGTTCATCCCTCCTCCTGGACCTCATCTGCCAGAGGGAACAATAATGATAATGCCTCCTTTTCCAGGCCCACTCCGGGATTCAGTGAGTTAGCAGGAATGGAGCAGCTGGTGCATAGTGAGAGCTCAGGGGTAGTTATTCCTATCATTAGATCTATCCACGGGGCATGTGAAAAATGGGCACATTCATTAATAATGAAGGAAATATACATGAAAACAAAATACCATTGTCACCTGTCGGCAGAGATTATTTTAAACAATTATTTATTTATAATTCTTGACCCTTCACATTCTATGAGGATATAAGTGAGATGGAGGGTGTGGTCACGGGAAGGAAAGGATTCTTTTAAGAAGATTCCTTTGGAGAGAGTTGTGCTGAGAGCGCCCCCTGCGCCCACACACACAGAACGTCAGGGCGAGATGTCAGCGACTGTCCTCAGCTCAGGCCTAGAGCAGAGGGGTTCACGGGACCACTCAGGGTCGCTGGGGAGGCAGAGAGTGAGACAGTGGCCCTGAAAGAGACACAGCAGCAGGCAAGTCTCAAAAAAATACATGAAAGTGCCCACAGGAGGAAAGAGATTTAAATATTCGCTCTGACAGCACAAGGGCATTTTTTGACGGTATCAGTGAAATAAAAATGTCCTCTTCCACCATACCACTCCTTCCCCTGCTGTGACCACAGAGGGATGAGAAGCAGCAGGCAGTGAACGAGAAGAAGGGAGAACAGGCCGACCACTCTCATTGCCAAAGACAGGTAGACAGCTTGCCTGCCACCGACCCCAGTCGGCAGAATGAGGGAGAAGTCTTAGCTTGAATGAAGGATAAGCACAAAAGTGCCAACTTTCTAACAGTAACATTCTATTACTGAATTTAAGATTGTGTCCGCATCTTAAAGGAACCATAGACTGTTTTTTATTTAAAAGTGAGTAGAAGTTCTACATTCAAGGACAGAGAATAGATTTCCTTCACTAAGCAGGTTTAAAGAGACATGGGAAGCAGAAAAACCTTTTTTTTTTTTTTTTTTTACCATTTTCTTCTCTAAGTGCTGTTTACTAGCTGGGTGTTGTTTCAGGCAGTGCTCAGCTGTTGCTGTGGGTGGCTGTATCTGTGTGCCCGGCATCCAGCCCCCTCTGGGAGCAGCACCCTGATTTCTCTGCAGCACTGGCTCCTCCCCAGTGCTGCAGTTTTGGGGGGGCTGTTTACCAAGGGGCCCTAAGGGAAGGGTGTGTACCCAGGCTAAGCCAACTGGACTTTCTCTGCAGACCATCGGGGCTAGAGAGCAAGACTAACATGCTCCGGCAGCCATGGTGAGTTAGTTCTTCCACCAGGTCTCTGGCACTCACCTTGACTCCGTGGGCTCTCCCACGTCCTTCAGATAAATTTCTTTTCCCTGTAAAGTAGCCATTACCACCTTCTGCTGCTTGCAATGGGGAGATCCTAAGTGTCAAACTGGAGGGAAGCCATGTGCGCTCCAAACAGAGCTGGTGATGTGACGAGTGTGGTCCTATCAGAGGGATGACCAAGTTCCACTAATGAAAATGTCCCAGAGCACATCTCAGCTTTTGTTGAATGTGGACGGTTATGAAAGGTGGCAGGTGGGTAGGTAGAGGGATAGCCAGGTATCTGGGTAGGTAAGGATGTAATTTTTATTTTTCATGTTGTGTAGTCATCCTCTCTGTGGCCCTGTGTCGATTGAATTGGCAAACATATTTGAATGAGCAAGTGTGGGCAGAGAGTCATGTCTTTTCTTTCTTTAATCTTTCAAAAAAGATTTTATTTACTTATTTTTAGAGACAGGGAAAGGGGGGAGAAAGATAGATAAATATGGCTTGTGCCTCCTGCAGGTGTCCTGACTGGGGACCAGAATCGCGATGTCCAACCAACCGAGCCTCACCAGCCAGGGCCAGAGCCAGGGCCCCAGGGCCCTTCACACATGTTCTGAAGGGCTGCTTTGGTATTTCAAAATGAGCTTCAGAATTAGAAAGTTACACCAAGTTAGTGAAAAGTAATCACTTTGTCATGAAGCTGTAGACCAATCTTGTGGCTTTTTCAAGGAACTCTTCTGATTACAGTCTCTCTTGAGCAGTTTTACAGTGTTTCTGAAACCTGTTTGTTATTATGTGAGGCGTAATGACCTCTAGTTCAGTAGGTGAGTCAAATGTCCTGGGGTTTAAGCAGAACGAAACAGATTAAAACCCAGAAATGTGGACTGAGCCCTAGAGCAGACATAGTCGGAGCCCTTTCCAATGGCCATCCCCCTCCCCAGAGTCACTTTGTTGCTAACAGAATACGTGTACTCTTCAGATGTCAGGCAGTTGTACTTCAGGGGTTGGTCCCCTCGGCTCCATTCCAACAGACAGTCTTAGTCAGTGAAAATAATTCTATTTATTTTGCTAGGCATTGGCTTTGAAAAGGACTTGTCACTGCATTCTGTCCAGTGGGATAATAGTACCCATTTGCTGGGCAGAATGTTCCAAGTTTCTTAGCCTTGAACAGATGTACAAGCAAGAGCCTGCCCCTTTCGGCTTCTGGAGGGTGGTGTATGCAGGTGTAATGCCTGGACACAGTGTGGCTGTCTCAGTGACGACCAAGAAAGTTGGCTGGTGGACCCGGGATGGCAGAGAGGGAGGAGAGAACTTGAATCGTTAACAGGGTGAAGCCAATTCACTGACCAACCCTAAAACAGCCTTACCTCTGCTCTAACCTTCTCATTGTTTGGATTAATGGTGAATCTCTTTAGCACTTCAGTCATTTTAAGTAGTTTTCTGATATTCGAAAGCCTTTTCCCTAGAGGAGTTTGCAATCTCTTTTTATAAGTTTCATGGAATGAATCTTTCAAATATATGGTACCATTTGCTTTTAGACAAAGACATTTTTCCTAACCAGTACTAACATCCTTTTGAACCCTGTATGAAAGATCACTTGAGACCCCAGAACTCCAAAGGTAAGCAAAGCTATCCTATTACTAGGTAATTATAAGGTGCTCCCTGAGGTTATGGTCTGATAATATTTTTACTGGCTTCCTGCCCTCCCCCGTCACCCTCTCCACTCCATGGTACATCCTTGATCTGACCTATGGACCAGGGGGATATTCTGAATATCAAGTATTATTACAAAACAAATGTCATGAACGAGCTGCTCTATCATGTAGGTACTATAGAGGATTTCTTCAGCCTCCTGACAATATTAAAGATACGGCTTTTATATTGCTTGGGCCTGAGAGTCTGTCAGAAGTCAAACATTAAAAAGAACTGGAGGAAATCACAACCAGTGGCATATTTGGAGAAACGCGTCACCTGCTGAGGAGGAGAATGATAATATCAATGACGTTCTGAATAAATTAGTGTCAAAACACTCCTGAGGATCTTCTTGGCAAGGGCAAAAAATAACGTTCCTTCACATCTCACCCCCAACTCCCTACACGTGACGGCACAGTGGGTCCCAGTCTAGGTCACACATCTAGTAGGGATGCAGAAATACCTGATATGGTTTCCATGGCTGCTGAAGGGTTAAAAGATAAGGAAGGCCACAGGGAAGAAGAAAGAGCTGCTCCGGAGGACCCAGCAGTCACCAGAGAGAAGGTAGTAGCTCTGACCTTTGATGCACTGATTAATTTTTTAGAAAGGTAACTTGCAGTACCTTGCCCCCAAGAGCAGACAGGATAGAAACTTCACATCACTTTATAAGAAAGAAGGAAATACCCAAAAAGCACGCTTTGGGACTTTTCCAAAAGAGCAATTTGGAGAGCATTTCCCGGGGTCCGTGACCACTCAGCCCTATGGGCGGTCGTGTCTGCCACAATCACTGCAGTGCAAAGTGATAGCCGGTACTCAGGAGGCAGACCAGGGACTGCATGGCATGAGGGGACACCCTAAGCTTTGATGCCACCTATCCCCTATCACTCCTGCCCCCCGTTTCTACCTATTCCCAGTTGTTTGACCTTGGGAAAACTCCTTATCTTTTTTCAGTCTTAGTTTTTCTACTTGTAAAAAGCAAGTAATAGGCCCACCTGCCTTAGAGGATTATTGTAAAGATTAGAGATAATGTGAATGTAGTGGATGCTTATTGCTCTGTAGATGCACATCCCTTTATCTGGTGGCCACCCCTCACTCCATCTCTAAGGTTTCCAGGGCAGTCATCCATTTCTACCATCACCGCCACCTCTTGGCCGCAGCAGATTGATTTGAGACACACATCAACCCAGTCCTGTCCAGGGAAGTTTAAGAACTGAAACAACCTAGGAGGAAGAAATACTCTCATATTGTAACAAAGGACTAATAAATTGAAGATTTGAAGATTTCTCTGTCTGCAGAACAGAAAATGACGGTCAGCAATGAGAGAATAAGGAAGGAGGAGTCCAAAGATCAGCAGAGAGAAGACGGAACTTCCCCTCGGTGCCCCCAGTCCCAAGGCTCCAGCCAAGTCCCAATCTGGACTCGGTCAGGGACCCAATAAAGCCCTCTGACACATCGCCATTTTCGCCTAGCTTAGCAAGAATCCTTTTCTGATACTTACAATCAATGGAGTCCTTCATAATACAGGGTGTTATCCCTCACTCACTCAACAGACATGTCTTCGAGTGTCTCCCTGTGCCAAGCCTGTCCTAGGGGCTGGGACACACAATCTCTATCCTCAGGGAACTTACAGTCCAGTGAGGAATACAGGCACTTCAAAGTAATCACCCAAATAAATACATGATACAACTTTTGGTTATTTTTCCATGCATTATTAGAAAAAGGTTGAATTATGTCCTTTTTAGACACTCAGAAAGATAGAGAAGCATCTTAATGGAGTGAAAGCTCACGTCCTGGCACTTCAACAGTTAAACTTTAGTCATGTGGAAAATGTACTAATCCCAACAGCCTATTCTCTCCTGCCAGATGAGTGAGGCAGAGCTGTGTATCTGTGGGCCTTACGTTTCCCATCATCACCTTTATTGCTCCCTTTAAATCCTGGGGTTTCAATTTCTTTTCCCATCAGAATGATTCTGCTCGTAACACCCACAGACCTTGCTCCCTGTAGCCCTGGGCTGGTGCATCCACATCAAGTAAGAGCCATCTCTCCCAACTGGAAGGCTGCACACACCCCAGTGAGCTGTGTTGTCACTGATTTATGGCTCCCCGTCCTCTGCCTTTTGAGCAAAATCACTTTATCAAGATGAAAAGTCAGTGGTGGGGGTGGAGCAGGGTTTCCTGTTTGGCTCCAATCACTCTGCTGCAAATTCCAAAGGCTGTTACATTTACAAATCATCAGGACTGCGTGTGAGTGATTTAGAGAGAAATGACCAAATATTGAACAGAAGTGTGTGATTTGCCTTACAGTTATTCAGTTATGCTTCTCAGGATTTAAATGCAGGGTGGGGAGTGTGAGCGATTCTGAATGTAGACATAAGGAGCAGAGGCAGTCTGCCTGCAAACATTTTAGGGGAGATACCTTGCTGCCTCTTAGTTTCCCACTTAATGAATGTAAATGCACTTGGGGTTCACTAGCACCATCTTCACGGTCATCAATATCATGGTCATCACATTTCAGAACCTAAAGATTCTTGAGCATCCTCTTAGTTGAACTCATTGTTTCATAGATGAGGAAATTGAAGTTCAGAAAAGAGGAATGATTTGCTCCAGGTCATACTGTAGAACTTGAGTAGAGGCTAAAAACCAGATCCTCTGACCTTGGATTCAGTATTATCAGGTCTTTTGTGCTGGGTGAAGTGCTGGGCAAAACCTGAAGCACCAGATGTTGTCCATGACCTCAAGGTGGTATGCGGCCACCTTAACATTAGGGTACCCCCAGCCCCAGACAGACATGAAAACATACACAAGGCAGAATTTTCTTATTATCTGTTTCCATCTTAGTAGTAATGTAACCATATTACCAAAATGTGGAACTAGAGAAAAGAAAAAATTAGCTCCATCATGCCAACATAATCTATGTTAGCATTTTGTTCGTTTCCTTTCTATTTTTCCCTTTCATTTAGTTTCCTCTGCATGCAGTTGTGACTATAGTGTATTCACATTATCTTTTATTCTATGTTTTCATTTAATTTAATGGCACAAGCATTTTCCATGTTATTGCATTGTCTTCATAGCCATAACTTCAATGATTACTTAATTTTATTACAAATAGCTGTATCACAGTTTGCTTACCCATTCCTGTAGCATTGGACATTTAGATCTCTGCAGTTTTCCATTAATATAAATAATGCTGCAATGAACATCTTATGCATATAGCTTCCCCCAATATTTATGTTATTTCTCTGGGATAGCTTCCAACAGTGGAATAACTAGGCCAACAATTCTGAAGTTTTATGGCTCTTGTTAAGTATTGCCTAATTTCCTGTTAAAAGCTTCTTACAAATTTACATAAACAATTTTGAATAAGAATCCAAAAAGTGACCAAATAAAAAGTTAGCAAGGAATTAGAAAAGAACCACTTTCTGTACGCATCATTGATGCATGTTGGGTAGTTGCATTCTGGGTTGTATGCTGCTGGATAATTCAATATCTCTCATAGGGTTGAAATGAGAAGAAGAAAGTAAAGGCCCTCAAGCTTGTCTTGCTATTATGACATTCAGGCATCTTGGCTATAGTTCTGGAGGCTGCACAACAGAAGCACCTGAAATACTTAGCAAATTGCTGTTGTCCTGGGCTGGTCTCTAGTGAATCTGGTTTAATTGGTTTGGGGTGTGGTTGCAGAAGTCCCCTGGGTGACTCTAATGGGCCAGGAAGCTCATTTGGATGGACCCAGGGGTGGGTAGGGAGGCTGAGGAGCTCAACAGAGGCAAAGACCCTAAGTGATCTCCCCAAACATACTTCTTTCTCTGTTTCCTGGGCTGCAGAGAGCCCTCACCTCTTGGGTGCTGACATGTCTTCTACTGCTCCTCCCATCTTGAGGCTGGATGTGACTGGCTGCACCTAGCTCCTACAAGTCCTGACTCTGGAGGCACAGCATTTCCTGTGAGGAGGAAATGCCAAGGAGCACAATGCCAGGGACAACTGTGGAGCCTCCAAATGGCTTCTCAGCCTAGGGTTGGGGGGAGGCCTGAAAAGGATGGGAATCCCAAATGTCCAACTTTGAGACGTTCATAGTATGTCCATAGTATCGTGTAGCTATGAAAGAAACTGTGTTAAAATAAAAAGCTCAGAGTTCCAGCCAAGATGGAGGCATAGGTAGATACATTTTGCCTCCTCACACAACCAAAAGAAGAAACCAACCAATTTAAAAACAAGAGAAAACCAGAACTACCAGAAAATCAAACTGTGTGGAAGTCCGACAACCAAGGAGTTAAAGAAGGAATATTTGAGACTGGTGGGGGGAGGGTGGAGAAGGCACACAGCAGGTGCTGCTGGATACACCAGGAGGAACAACAGGGGAGCAAGACAGACTGTGTAACCCCTTCCAGCAGGTGGGGGGAGGGGAATAAAACCTCAGAACCTCTGAGTGTAAAAACCTGTAGGAGTTGTGGTGGCAGGAGAAACTGCCAGTTTCTTCAAAGAAGGACGAGAGACAAGCAAGAGGCATTGTTCCCTCTCTGACCCTTCCCCCCACATACAGTGCCACAGCATAGCAAAGTGGGTTGCCCCACCCTGGTGAATACCTATGGCTCCACCCCCTACAACATAACAGGTGTGCCAAGACAAGGAAATATGACCCACATGAAAGAACAGAGAAAAAATCCAGAAAAAGAACTAAGCAAAGAGGACATAGATAACTTATCAGATTCAGAGTTCAAAACACTGGTAATCAGGATGTTCATGGAAATGGTTGAGTATGGTTGCCAAATAGAGGAAGAAGTGGAGGCTCTGCAAAGTAAAATAAAGAAAATTATACAGGGAACTAACAGCAAAGGGAAGGAAACCAGGACTCAAATCAACCAGAACATTTCAGGGGAAATTGGGGAGGGATTTAGAGGAACATATATAAAGGATACATAGACAACAACTGAGAAGGGTGGAAATGGGAGGGAGGGGGGAACACGGGGGTGGGATGGGATGGGAGTAATAGACAGAAAACTGTCCTTGAAAAATAATTAAATAAATAATTTGAGAAAAAAAATCAACCAGAACAGAATGAAGAAACAAGAATCTGAAAAAATGAGGAGAGGCTTAGGAACCTCTGGGACAACCTTAAATGTTCCAACATCCAAACCATAGGAGTACTGGAAGGAGAAGAGGAAGAGCAAGAAATTGAAAACTTATTTGAACAAACAAAGAAGGAAAATTTTCCCAATCTGGCAAAGGAAATAGACAAGCAATTCCAGAAAGTTCAGAGAGTCCCAATAATTTGGACCCAAGGAGGAACACATCAAGGCACATCATACTTAAATTACCCAAGGTTAAAGAAAAGGGGAGAATCTTAAAAGTAGCAAGAGAAAAGGATATTTACCTACCAAGGAGTTCCCATAAGACTATCAGCTGATTTCTCAAAAGTAACCTTGCAGGAAAGAAGGGGCTGGAAAGAAGCATTGGAAGTCATGAAAGGCAAGGACCTACACCCAAGATTGTTCTATACAGTAAAGCTTTCATTTAGAATGGAAGGACAGATAAAGTGCCTCCCAGATAAGATCAAATTCAAGGAGTTCATCATCACCAAGCCCTTATTATATGAAATGTTAAAGGGACTTATATAAGAAAAAGAAGATGAAAAATATGAACAGTGAAAGGACAGCAAACTCACAGTTATTAACAACCACACCTAAAACAAAAGCAAACTAAGAGGACAGCTAGATCAGGAGCAGAACCATAGAAATGGGGATCAAATGGAGGGTTAGCAACAGGGGAGTGGGAGGAGGAGAAGGGGGGAGAAGGTACAGAAAATAGCATAGATGGTAGGTAGAAAATAGATGGGGGGAGCGCAAGAATAGTATGGGAAATATAGAATCTAAAGAACTTGTGACACATGGACATAAACTAAAGAAATGACACTATGGGGGGGAATAGTGGGAGAGGGGTGTGCAGGGTGGAGGGGAATGAAGGGGGGGAAATGGGACAACTGTAATGGCATAATCAATAAAATTCTATTGTTATTCTAATCAATTGATCCTAAGTTATTCTATCCAGCAAAACTATCATTTAGAATGGAAGGGTGAATAAAGTGCTTCCCACATAAAGTCAAGTTAAAGGTGTTCATCATCACCAAGCCCTTATTATATGAAATGTTAAAGGGATTTATTGAAGAAAAAGCAGATGACCAAAAACGTGAACAGGAAAATGACAACAAACTCACAACTATCAACAACTGAACCTAAAAAACAAAAACAAAAACAAACTGAGCAAACAATAGAATAGGAAAAGAATCACAGAAATGGAGATCACATGGAGTGTTATCAGTGGGGAGGGGAAGGAGAAGAATGAGGGAGAAGATACAGGGAATAAGAAGCATAAATGGTAGGTACAAAATAGACAGGGGGAGGTTAAGAATAGTATAGGAAATGGAGAAGCCAAAGAGCTTACATGTACGACCCATGGACATGAACTAAGGTGGATGGAGGAATGCTGATAGGAAGGGGGTGCAGGGTGGAGGGGAAGAAAGGGAAGAAAAAAATGGGACAACTGTAATAGCATAACCAATAAAATATACTTAAAAATAACCACAACAACAAAAAAGAAAGCTCTTCAAGTACTGAATGGAAAAAGCCCAGTGCAAAAGAGATGTACAGAATTTGGAGGTGAAACACCCCATCGTATCCACTTGTTTGTGCCCCAAAGGTGTCTGAAAAGATACATTAGAAATGAGCAGGGGTGGTGGCCTTAGGAGGGTTGGATTGGGGACCTAGGAGTGTAGAGAATGAAGGGAAATTGAACTGTTTGCCTCTGGCCCTTCTCTACAGCTTATATTGTGTGTCTCAAGCATGCATTACTGTGCATTTTATTTTTAAAAGAATATGATAAAGTCTGCTGAAAGCAGAGGGGCAAGGGAAAGAGATAAGACTAGTAAGAATAATAATCTATATTCCTTATAGAACATTGCAATATCTAAAAGCACTACCACTATCTTTTTTGAGATAAGTTGGGTCAGTATTTTTTCTTTTTATAGATAAAGAAACTGAATCTCAAAAAAGCAAAGAAACAGCAAAGGCATCATCAGGACTAGTGAGAAGCAGACTGGAGTCCAAGGCTCTGACTCCCAGCCTCTGATCTCAGCACCCTTTCACAACCCCATACTTAAGAAATAAATCCCAATGGAGCAGGATTCCAAGGTCCCAGAAAACACTGAATTGTATTTGCCATGGCTTTTCCTGCTCCCTTTGCACAGCCTCCCCTCCCCCCACACACGCTGGAGCCCTGAGTAGGCAGGGAAGGGTGTCCAGGACCTAGCTCCCAGAGGTGACAGAGTTGAAGAACTGGGTAGCTCACCTTCCAGGGGTCAGTAGCAAAGATGAGGCCCAAGGGGCAAGCAGGGTTCTCCCCTGGAAGTTCTATGCTTATGGCTCCTCTGCCTCCCAGGATGTGAGCTGAACAGAAGAGAAAAGGTGAACTGGTTGGAAATGTGTGTTAGGAGAGGAGAGAATACAATAATTGGTACCTGAAGATGCGATATATAGCATGAAACTTAACAGTAGCACTTTAGGTAGCCTAACCCCATCCAATCCTAGTCGTAAAGGGTTAACCACCAATCAGTGCCTGAGTCTGGGCCCGAATTCCCTCAGGCCTGGGGCAGAGACCTTCAGAGCAAGAAAGAGACACACAAAAATAGCTCAAAGTCCACCAGAGCCCCATAAAACACCACACCCGCACAGAGGATCTTTTAAAGGTCATTTGTGTACCTGGTTTCCACGCTACACCCTTGTCACCTCACCCCCACTAAATCTGGAGTGCTTGGGGACATGGGGAGAGATGCATCTTCTCTACTTCTGTGTCCTCTGTAGCACCTTGCCTGCTGGCGGCATAAAACTCCTCCATAAATATACCAAAGTAAGTGGAGCCAACACAGTTAAAGATGGAGGCGGCAAATATCGATTCCAATTTGCTAATTTATTAGTAATTTTATACACTTTAGAAATTATATACTATATGATATAAATATACAATAGTATACTATTATATTGCACCCATTTTACAAATTTCTATAACTTTATTTCTATCCATTTATTTATAATTAATTTATTATTAAACTTGTGAAAAAGAAGCTAACCTTTGGGAACTCCATTTTACAGACAGAGGCCCAAGCCCTACAGTAGTTAAGGGAACTTAACCGGCCTTAGGCTGCACTGAGTGTAAGGGGGAGCCAGGCAGGGTGACTCTGGGTCCCCTGCCTCTGCCACTGCCCAAACCACTCTCCAAAGACAGTACATTTGTCAGAGACAAAGTGTCGGATCATAGTTAATGAGGAGATTTTCCACAGAAGGACGAGGTAGTTAAGAGTGTGGTTTCAGAGGTGGGTTTGATGGGGAAGGATTTAGGGTCATTATGTGAAGAATGAATCTGTGACATGTAGTCATCTGATGGAAAAATCTATCAAGCTACACTTATGACTTGTGCAATGTCTTGTATGTCGGTTATACTTCAATAAAAATTAAATTAAAACAAATGAGCTAGCAAACAATCTCCACGGCTCCTGGTGCCATCTTACATAGCAAGATGACTGGTTATTTCTTTTCTTTCCCTGTGAAGTGGGAGATGGCAGGTGTTGGCCCCCCTAGAGTCTCTCTCTGCTCCACAGCCTCCTCCACACTGCCACGGAGCGGTCATCCTAGAATAAAGGCCCAATTAGGTCCTCCTCTGCCTATACTTCTTCACTGGCTTCTTGTTGCCTCCAGAATAAACTCCAGATTGCATGGCAAATCTGGCCACATTCCATGCCTAACCAGCTTTCCAATCTGATTTTCTTTGAAGAGGTAGCATAAGACCCTGGGTTCTACCATCCATTGGCTATGTGACCTTGGTCAAGTCAATGAACCTCATCTGTAAAACAGGTGTGACTGGGATGTTCTGAGAAGACGGTGAAGACAGCAGAGATGATGCACATGGAAGGCATAAAACAGCTTCGGGCACCCAGTTAGCACTCAGTGAATATTTGCTATCACTTCTCATTTTTCACTTGACTACCCAGACCCGAGAGCTCATTGTCTCCCCGTTCCCTGACCTCACCTTTCCCCATCTCATCCCTGCATCTTTACTCATCCATATTCTTTTCTTCTCTCTACAAGTAACTCAAATGTCGCTCCTCCAGAGAGCTTTTACTGGATGGCTCCTCTACCCCCTCCTCCCAATGCGGAACTCCCCAGCCCTCTCTAGCACTCTCTTAGTGCGTTGTCTGTGCTTCCATCAGAGCCTGTATTCTGTGGCACCTGCTCGGCTGTTCGTGCTTTTGCAGGGGACATTCTCCCTCACTGTAGCATGAACACCTTCTTGTTCATCTCCAGAAACCCAGCAGCAAGTGACTGGCATTCTACACACTGGCGTGGACAATGTCTGAGATGTTTGTCCAGCCGGGGAGCTACATCACAGTCCTTTCTCTGAGACAGCCCACTGCCTCCAGCGATTATTTGATGCAGTGTGACTCCCTGACCTTACTGCCCACTCTGGCCAGTTGATGGGACTGAGGATGAGCAACTGACCCAAGCTGGGCTGAGCAGAATACTCAGTCCCGTGAATTGGAATGGGAGGGGACATCTGCTATCAGTCTGGCCAGCTCTGCCCTATCCCCTTTGTTACGAGTTGAATTGTGTTCCCCCGCCCCTGACCAAATAACGTGACTTTGCCTGGAAATAAAGTCTGTGCAAATAACCAAGTTAAGATGAGGTCATTAGGGTGGGCCTTAATCTAATACAACTGTTATTTTTTGTAGAAAGAGAAAATCAGGAGCAAACACATACAAAGGAAAGCTAATGTGAAGTCACAGGGACAATCTACACCTATAAGCCAAGTAATGTGTTATGTTAGGCTACCAAAAACTAGGAAGGAGGCCAGGAACAGAGTCCCGCTCAAAGCCCTTTAAAGGAACCACCTTGCCCTTATTTGGACTGAGACCATGAATTTCTACTCTAAACTGCCCAGTTTGTGGTACTTTGCTACAGCAGCCTGAGGAAACTAATAGATACAGCATTTGGTGAACTTCTCCTCCCCTCTCAAGCATATGGTTCATAGAGTGCAATTCTCTCCTTTCCTCCTTCCTTGTCAAGGCTGTCACCAGTCTTACCACCACCACCACCACCGCCACTGAAACTTACAGCCTTACTTTGTGGTAGGCACGATTCTAAGCACTCTGCATTTAATCTCGACAGTAGCCTGTGAGATGGGTCTTATTGTTCTCCCTATTCCACAACAAGGAAACTGAGGCACAGCACGGTTAAGTGCCAAGGGTCACACAGCCGATAAGTAACAAAGCCAGAATTTAAATGCAGGAAGTCTGACTCCAGAGTCTGTTCTCCCCACCCTCCTCGTCAAGTCTCCCTCCCACCTAACCCAGGGATAGAGACATGCCCCAAACTGGGTCAATTAGAGTCCACTCTAAAGATTTCTCTTAAACTGGACTTTGTGGAGCAGAGCCAGCTCTCTCCAGGGACAAGATTAATCAGGTGTCATCAGTGTCCTTTTACATGTGGCAGGAGCAGGCCCACATTAAAGGACACTCTTGGGCAAAAGTGAGAAGTGGAGAGATTAATGACATCCAGTTCTCGTTAGTGTCTGTCCAGGAGGCCTAGCCCCAGCCCCGCTCTTCCCGAAGCTTGTTTATCAGAGCCATAAATTGTGCTTTTGTCCAAGCCAGTTATGTTGGCTGTCCATCATTTGCGAGCAGAATATTTCTGACCAGCACACCTCCCCACTGGAAGCTGGGACTGAAGGACTTCATTCCCACTGTGAGTGGCCTCTTGAGTGGTAGGGATGAGAGTAAACCTTGGATCCTGGGAGGCAGCAATCTCCGGCAAGGGTCAGAGTACAGGGAGAGTTGGCGTCTGCAGGGGGAATGGAGAATCAGATGCTTACAGAGAGGGGACGGAGAGGGAAGCCCATAGAGTCCGGAGGGTTCTCCAGTTCTGAGGCTTGGCTGCATTCCTGCCCTTGTGTTCTGTGACATCTCCATGTATTCCTGGAATCAATTCCCATTTTCAATTTAAAGTGGTACATGTTGGTTTCAGTAGGTTTTGTGCAAAGGATCACAAATAATACACATTCAGTAGGAACTCAATGCTATTGAATATATTTGAAGGTTTTTAAGCAAAGCGGTAAATAAGATGGAGACATATTGCTCTGGAGCTTGTATGTGGGAGAGATTAGTTGGGGGAGCATGGATAATAATAGAGAGGTATGAGAGGTGAGTAGGGACTGAGTGACTGGAGAGACATGGGGGATACTGAGAGAAAGGACTTGGTGGGATTGAGAAACTGAGGAGATGTGGGAATGAAGGAGAAGAGGATGTCAAAGAGAATTGGAAATGTGAGCCTGGTTTCCAGAAGGGAGGATGAAACCATTAACAGGAGGGAAGGCAGGAGAGATGAGCAGGCTCCCACATGTCAGTATTGAGCTAAGGTACCAGTCAGTGACAGAACTAATGAGAGTGACTGAGCAGAAAGAAGTGTGTACTGGCATTCAGCAGAGAAGTCGGCTGTAGAAGCAGGGATGGGGGTCACCCTCAGCTGGGAGCTGGAGCCGGCAGGGAGGCCAAGGTAGTTTTAAGACAGCATGCAGGGGGAAAAGGCAGCAAGTGAGGGAGTGAAAAAGAGAAAGAGCCGTTGAGAGGAAGGCAGAACCAGCACGTGCAATGTCGAAGAAATTGAGGAAGGAGACAGTTTCCAGAAGGGGATCGAGGTAAATGGCTTCCAAACGGCAGACAGGGCACAAGTGGGCACTTCTCGGCAGTGTGAGGCAAGGCAATTTAACTCACAGAGGAAGAGATCAGGGGAAGCCCCCAGGGGATCGATGAGTGGGTGGTAAAGGTAGAAGACAGATGGTAAAGCTTTGGGGAGAGGTGTGCTGTGATAATTTAATGCCACAGCAGTCTGCTGCTGCTTTTTCCTTCCCAGGGAATGGCGAGGATGATTTTACAACCTGAAAAATATCTAGACAGCCTGTTTGAATGTGAAACATGAAGACTTCAGGGCATAACCTGGATGTGTTCGTGAGATGTATGAAACCTGAACTTGAACTGTCTTGCCCAATGAAGGAGCACAAGGTAAGAGGTTGGAGCCATGAACGGGTGGTAGAGGGACCAGCCAGGCTTCTTGGTTGCAAACAACATAAACTGATCCTGCTTAACTTAAGCAGAGAAAGTATTTACTAGAGACTTTTTGGTGGCTCACAGAATCCAGAAGTGTATTAGCTGCTTATGCAACATAACAAATTATCCCAAAAGTTAGGAAAACAACAAACATTTATTATTTTAGAATTTCTATGGGTCGGGCATTTGGGAGCAGTTTAACGAGTGGGTTCTGATTTGGAGTCTCTCATTAGGTTGTAGCCTAGGTGATAGGTGGTGTTTCAGAGAAGCTTGGGGCTGGAGGAGCTGGTTCCAAGGTGGCTCACTTACTAAGACGTTGGCAGGAAACCCCTGAACTACATTGGCTATTGGCAGAAGGCTTCCTCACGTATGTGTCTCTCCATAAGGCTATGTGAGTATCTTGATGACATAATAGCTGGCTTCCCCCAGGGTAAGTGATCTAAAAGAGATTAAGGAGGAAGCTTCAATCTTTTTATGACCTAGTCTTGCAAGTCACACATTGTCACTCTGCCATATTCTGTTCATGAGAAGTGAGTCACTAACTCTAGTCCATCCTCATGGGGAGGGACATTAAGCCCCAGCTCTTTAAAAAAGAAAAAGATTTTATTTATTTATTTTTAGAGAGAGGGGAGGGAGGGAGGGAGAGAGAGAAACATTGATGTATATAAGAGAAACATCTACTGGCTGCCTCCTGCATGTCCTGAACTGGGGACCCTGCTCATAACCCAGGCATGTTCCCCGACTGGGAATCTAAGCAGTGACTGACCTTTTGGTTTGCAGGCCGATGTTCAATCCACTCAGCCACACCAGCCAGGGCAGTCCCAGCTCTTCAAGAAAGGAATGGCAAAGAATTAGTGGATGTATTTTTAACTGAAAACCATTGCAGGAAAGTTGGAAAACTAGACTTGAAAACCAGGCTGGATGCTGATATTTGTATCCCAGCCAAAGTCACACCAAGGAACTGCCAGTTAGGAGTGGACACCACAGACCTTGCTGCCTAGGCATGGGTGCTCCTCTTGTTAACATTCCCTACTTCTTTTGTAATGCTTGTTCCAAAGACAAAAACCACTAGCCTGAGTAGCTGACTGGCTCGCTTGGATCATGTTGCCCACGTCCTGCCTGTAATAGGCTTTTGGGGCTTCTATAATATGAAACAGGATCTGGATTCCCACCAAGACCAGTATAGATGTAGACCCCCCAAACTCACACACACCACAAGAGCAACACCCACTGCAGAAGGATTCCTGCCTGATTCTCTGGTGGGAATCTGATGATTCTATTGTACCACTAACTCCTAGAGTTAGCATAGACCCCAAAAGTTAAGGGCTCAGTCCCATAGGACTGCCCCCACTTCAGATACCAGCTACTGATGGAGCCTCCAGGCCACTCACACATCTGCCCAGCTGACTATCAGTTTGGGAGTTCCCACAATCCTCTGCAGATTTGATGACTCACTGGAGTGACTCACAGGATACAGGAAAACACTTTTTTGTGCTTACTGTTTTATAAAGGATACTACACAGAAACAGCTAAATGAGCTGGGGGTGAGGGCATGCAGGGATTCCATGTCTTCTCCAGGTGCACCATCTTTCCAAAACATAAATATGTTCACCAACCTGGAAGCTCCCCAATTTGTATTGTTCAAGAATTTTTACATCTTAATCTGCAGCTCTCCTCCCCTCCCCAGAGGTGGAGGGGGTGTAAGTTCCATCCTCTAATCAGGTGTTTGGTCTTTCTGGTGATAGGTCCCATCTATAAGCTATCCAGGGACCCCACCCTGAGTCACTCATTAGTATAAACTCAGGCGTGGTCAAAAAAGGCTCTTTATGAATAACAAAAACACCCTTCTGTCATCACTCAAGAAATTTCAAGAGGTTTGGGAGCTCTAGGCTTGGAACCAGAGGTAGAGGCCAAATATATTTTTATTCTACCACAGCTTCAGAGAGAGGCCGTGCAGCAGCATGGTGATGGGGGTGGAGGCAGGGGCTCCGAGGAGAAGCCACAGCCAGTGAGGAGGTCCTTAAGATGAAATGTCATGGCTTTCATTATTTATTCCACATCAGTCATTTGCCATTTGTGGTGTTGTCTGGTAGTTGTGTGGTAATGTAACTCTTCCGTAATCAGTTAATCCTTCAATACAACTCTGCTGTGTTCTTGTGTTTCTGCTTGCCTTGGAGAATCAGAGGAAGTGGGGGTTCTCTCATGTTATGGCAGCACAAGAAGGGGAGAAACCAAAGTACCAATGAGATGCAAATGCTTCCGTGGAGAACAGATACTAGAGCTCCACCCTGAGACTCCCAGAAGTCCCTCCCTGATGGGGACTCTGGAGAGTCCCCAACGCTCTCCAGAGGTATTAGGTGGGGGATGGTGTTGGTGATGAAGTTTTGACTCATTCATTCATTTATTTATAATTTTATTTTTTTGTTCTGGGAAATTTTCTTAGATTACTGTTTTTTAAATCGAATTTATTGGGGTGATATTCATTCATGACACCATACTGGTCTCCAGTGTACAACCTGACAAAACATTATCTGCACACTCCGTTGTGCCCCCCTCCCCCAAGTTCTCTTTTTATCCTGGGTAAAAGGCCTATACTCAGAAAACTACACGACGCTGAAGAAAGAAATTAAGGAAGACACAAACAAATGGAAGCATGTACCATGTTCATGGATGGGAAGAATTAACGTCATCACAATGTCCGTATTACCCAAAGCCATTTGCAGATTCAACGCAATCCCCATTAAAATACCAATAACATATTTCACAGATATAGAATAAACATTCCAAAAATTTATATGGAATTATAAATGACCCTGAATAGTGGCAGCTATTTTGAGAAAGAAGAACAAAGTAGGAGGGATCACAATACCTGGTATCAAACTATATTACAAGTCTACTGTAATCAAAACAATCTGGCACTGACATAAGAGCAGACACATAGATCAAGGGAACGGAATAGAGAGCCTGGAAATAAACCCATGTCTCTATGGTCAGTTAATATTCAACAAAGGGAGCAGGAGCATAAAATGCAGTAAAAATAGCCTCTTCAACAAATGGTGTTGGGAGGTCTGGATGCCTATGTGCAAATAAATGAAACTCGTCCACCAACTTACACCATACACAAAAATAAACTCAAGGTGGATAAAAGACTTTAATACAAGCCAAGACACCATAAAAGTCCTAGAGGAGAACATAGGCAAGAAAATCTCAGATATTCTACAAAGCAATATTTTAACCAATAAGTCCCCTAGAGCAAGGGACATAAAGGAAAGAATAAACAAATGGGACTTCAACAAAATAAAAGGCTTCTGTACAGCTAAAGAAAACATCAGCAAAATGAAAAGGGAACAAGCCGTAAGGGAAAATATATTTGCAAATGGTATCTTGGACAAGGATTTGATCTCCAAAATACATAAAGAACTTACATGACTCCACTCCAGGAAGATCCAATTAAAAAATGGGCAAAGGACCTGAACAGACACTTCTCCAAGGAGGACACACAGAGGGCCCAGAGACCTATGAAAAGATGCTCAGCATCACTAGCCATCAGAGAGATGCAAATTAAAACCACAATGAGATACTATTTCACACCAGTCAGAATGACCATCATAACTATACCAACAAACAAGTTTTGGAAAGGATGTGGAGAAAAGGGAACCCAGTGCACTGTTGGTGGGAATGCAGACTGGTGCAACCACTGTGGAAAACAGTATGGAATTTCCTCAGAAAACTAAAAATGGAACTGACTTTTGACCTGGCAATTCTACTGCTGGGATTATACCCTAAGAATTCTGAAACACCAATCCAAAAGAACCTGTGCACCCCAATGTTCAAAACAGCACAAATTACAATAGCCAAGTGCTGGAAGCACCCCAAGTGCCCGTCAGTAAATGAGTGTATCAAAAAACGATGGTACATTTACACAATGGAATTCTATGCAGCAGAAAGAAAGAAGGAGTTTCTACCCCTTGCAACGGCTTGGATGGATCTGGAGAGCATTATGCTAAGTGAAGAAAGCCAGTTGGTGAAAGACAAATACCACATAATTTCACCTATAAGTGGAACCTAATTAACAAAACAGACAAGTAAGCAAAATATAACTAGAGACATTGAAATAAAGAACAAACCGACAGTAGACAGAGGGGAGGGAGAGGGAATAACAGCAGGGGGAGGGGGAGGGCCATCAAGAACTGTGTATAAAGGACATGTGGACAAAACCAAAGTGGGGTAGGCTGGAGGGTGGGAGGTAGAGATGGGTGGGGCTGGGGGGAGGAGTGGGGGGGAAATGGAGACAACTGTACTTGAACAACAATTTTTAAAAGCAAAGAAAAAAAGAGAATCAAAGGAAAAACAATTCTCTTTCCATCCCCACCGATCTCCCCTTTGCCCACCTCCATCTACCCCCACCCCCACCCCTTTTCCTGTGGCTATCACCACACTGTTGTCTGTTTGAATCATTTATATGTAATTTTCTGGCATTACTTTTTAATTTTTTATTTTTTAAATTTATTTATTTTAGTTGTTCAAGTAGAATTTTGTCTTTACTCCCATCCCAGCCCACCCCCCAGTGCTCCCCACCTCCCTCCCATTTCCACCCCCCTTAGTTTTTGTCCATGTGTCCTTTATAGTTGTTCTTGTAAATCCTTCCCCTTTTCCCCTAAAATTCCCTCCCCTCTCCCCTATGGTCACTGTCAACCTGTTCTCTATTTCAGTGCCTTTGGTTATATTTTGCTCGCTTGTTTGTTTTGTTGTTTAGGTTCCTATTAAAGGTGAGCTTATATGGTATTTTTCTTTCACCACCTGGCTTATTTCACTCAGCATAATCCTTTCCAGTTCCATCCACGCTGTTGCAAAGGGTAGGAGCTCCTTCTTTCTTTCTGCTGCATAGAATTCTATTGTGTAACTGTACCATAGTTTTAGGATCCATTCATTTACTGATGGGCACCTAGGTTGCTTCCGATACTTGGCTATTGTAAATTGTGCTGTTTTGAACATTGGAGTGCATAGGTTCTTTTGAATTGGTTTTTCAGGGATCTCAGGATATACTCCTAATAGTGGAATTACTGGGTCAAAAGGCACATTCATTTTTAGTTTTCTGAGAAAATTCCATACTGTTTCCATAATGGTTGTACCAGTCTGCAATCCCACCGACAGTGAACTAGGGTCCCCTTTTCTCCACAACCTCTCCAACATTTGTTGTTTGTTGCTTTGTTTATGATGGCCATTCTGACTGGTGTAATGTGGTATCTCACTGTGGTTTTAATTTGCATCTCTCTGATGGCTAGTGATGCTGAGCATCTTTTCATATGTCTCTGGGCCCTCTGTGTGTCCTCCTTGGAGAATTGTCTGTTCAGGTCCTTTGCCCATTTTTTAAATTCGGTTACTTGTCTTCTTAGAGTGGAGTCGTGTAAGTTCTTTGTATATTTTGGAGATTAAACCCTTGTCTGAGGTGTCATTGGCAAATATGTTTTTCCATATAGTTGGTTCTCTTTTTATTTTAATACTCTTTTCTTTAGCTGTGCAGAAGCTTTTTATTTTGATGAGATTGCATTTGTTTATTCTTTCCTTTATGTCCAAAACAGCCTGGTACTGGCATAAAAATAGGCACATAGACCAATGGAACAAAACAGAAAGCTCAGAAATAAACCCAAGGCTCTATAGTCAACTAATATTTGACAAAGGGGGCAGCAACATAAAATGGAGTAAAAATAGCCTCTTCTACAAATGGTGTTGGGAGAACTGGACAGCTACATGCAAAAAAATGAAACTCAAGCACCAACTTACACCATACACCAAAATAAATTCAAGGTGGATTAAAGACTTAAATATAAGCCGTGACACCATTAAAGTCCTAGAGGAGAACATTGGCATGAATTGTTTATCTGTAATATTAACAGAAGGACAATCCTACAGGTTGAAGATATAAAGGCACCCTGGATTTAGACACTTGTCTTTAGATATAAACTTAAAGTCTTTAGTTACACGAATGCTATTGTTAAGGAAGAAAATGGTATCATCTAAGAGCAAGTCTGGATTTAGTTTTAGCCAAGCCAAAGTTTTTTTCTTTTTTTCTTTTTTTAATGAGCTAAAGCCTGGGGCCCTGTAGGTGAAGCTAATTTAGAGGGCCCAATTCTGAGAGGAAAAAAAGAAGGTGAAGAAACCATTTAGGATGTCTGAGGTATAATTCTCTAGAACAAGGGTGTCCAACATTTTGGCATCTCTAGGCCACACTACAGAAAGAAGAGGTGTCTTGGCTCACACATTAAATACTCAAACACTAATGAAAACCAAAAAATCTCACAAGTTTTCAGTAAATTTACAATTTTGAGCTGGGCTGCCTTTATAGCCATCCTGGGCCACATGGGGCCTGCAGGCCGTGGGTGAGACACCCCTGATCTAGAAGATCCTCTGACCAGGACAGAGAAGTCAGAATGTACACCTTCATGGTGCTGTGGTCTCACTCGGGGGCCAGGCTTTCTATAGGGGCCTAAAAGCACAGGCCAGAGGGGCCTGGCTGGGATGGCTGCGATGGCTGGGATGGCTGGGTAGGGTTGGAGGGAGGGAACCACATGGGGAGGACGATTTGTTCTAACTGAAGATTAAGGGGTTGGCCAGCAGGTTTAAGCATCCTGCAAGCTGGAACCAGGACAGACCGGTGGAAAGGAGGGTGAGGCAGTCAGAAAAGATAAGGATCAATACCAGCGAGGGGAAGCCGAAAATGCTCTTATTAACTTGAGAACTGGGCTTTAAAATGTGATGTTTTCTTAATGAAATGTCAGAGGGAACCCCTTCAAATGAGTCTATGGTGAAGTTCAATCAATATCCAATGATGGGTAGCTAATGTAGCTAATTATTATTTAATAAGCAATTACACTCCTTCTAGGTCTACCATAGAAACAGGCGCTGGCGGAGACACCCTGAAACTCTCTTTCCTATACCTGTGTTTGGGAGAACATACTCCAGCCCAGGTTTGTGAGGATTCTTTTTCGGTCTTATAATTACTTGAGCAGCATATTCTGTTTGTCCATATTAACGATGAGAAGGTTTTCTTTTGTCAAATCCTCTTGTTAACTTTCATTCAAACATTTAATAAGCTCCTACTATGTGCTGGGCACTGGCCTGATCACTGGAGGGTGCGAAGATAAGCAAGGAAAACCAGATGTAGTCTTTGTCCTCAAGAATTCACATCTACTGTGTGGGGGTGGGGGTGGGGGGTGTTGAGGTATGGGGGTTAAGGTGGTTAAGAAGCTGGACACTATAACCCTGGCTGGTGTGGCTCAGTGGATTGAGTGCCGGCCAGTGAACCAAAGGGTCACCAGTTCGATTCCCAGTCAGGACACACGCCTGGGTTGCAGTCTAGGTCCCCAGGAGGGGATGCACAAGAGGCAACCACACATTGATATTTCTCTCCCTCTCTTTCTCCCTTCCCCTCTCTAAAAATAAATATAAATAAATAAATACATAAAATCTTTAAAAACCTGGACACTATAGAAAATGATAATAAACAGTGTGGGACAAACATAGATCCATAGTTTGAGTATGCGAAACACAGAGTTTATTCTTGTATTATTATTTCTTAATTACTGTATTATTTTTCATATGAACAACTGTAAACCTACTTTTGCCATACCCTGTACTGTGAACGGGGCTATCAAAGAAGACAAAAATATTCATCCAGTACAAATTTTAGCTGGGTATTTTGCATATATAATCTCATTTCATTCTCAATATAACCTTGCAAAGAAAGCACTGTCATTATCCCCACTTTACAGAATGGGGACCTAAAGTCGTGTGGCTTCTCTCAAGTCACACAGATGGTAAGTGGCAGGGACAAGATTCAAACTCATGCTTTCTAAGGTCACAGTTCCTGTTTTGTTTTGCTTTTATTGTGGTAAAACATATACAGGGTCTGGCACAAAGAACAGCCCTCTTTAACTACAAAATCTTTTACTACAAAGTCATAAGCACGTCATTCTGTAACATAACAGTATCACACTCCACCACACCATATGACACTTCAGAAGAAATGTTCAAATTAAAACTATACATTATTACACCCATATTATTACTCTACCAACCACACTCAAGCAGGTGTTACTTTTGCTAGACCCTGTATAACATAAAAATGACAATTTAACCATCTTTTTCTTTCAACTGAAGAACCTTGTTCTTTTATTTATTTATTCTCAAATTTTCACAATTCTTTTTTTATAGCATACATTTTTTAAAAGTTGTGGTAAAATATACCCAACATAGAAAGTTGCCATCTTGACCATTTGTCATCATTCTACTGAGATTCTGTGCCCATTACACAGTTAATGTCTCTTTGTCTTTTCCCCCAGCTCCTGGAAACCACTGTTCTACTTTCTGTGTCTATGACTGTGTCACAGTTTATGCTCTTAACCCCGTTCCACTCGGGAAATCGTGGGAGCACAGAGGAGGGACGTGTAGGCCCAGACGGGTGGGGGGGTATGGTGGGAGAGTGATGAGCGTCAGAAGAGGCTATCGGAGGTTTGCCCCGCTGGGTTGGTACCCATCTAGCAGGGGAGTGTGGGTGGAGCAGGTGGAGCCGAAGGCCAGCAGGCTCGATGGGCAGAGGCAAAAGCTTGTGAGTGGTACGCAGGGCCCTGGGAGCTGCGAGTGGCTGTGCTCAGTCCCTGTCTCGTGGGCCCTGTGCTCACCCAGCTGCAGGGATCACCGAAGGACTTGTCAGCTGTCTCTTCTTAGGAACTCACTCCTCCTTTCAGCTTCCTTGTTCGAGCTGACTTTTCTTTCTTTCCATCTCATTCCTCATCTCTTTCTTTTTCAAAGATTTTTAGAAACTTTATTTATTTTTAGAGAGAAGGGAGGGGAGGGGGGAAGAGGAGGAGAAACATCGGTGCGAGAGAAACATCAATTGGTTGCCTCTTGCACAGGCCTGGACCAGGAACTGGGCCTGCAACCCAGGCTTGTGTTTAATTGAGCCAGTTCAGAACCAGACCAGGAATTGAACCGGTGACCATTCTCTTCATGGGCTGAAGCCCAACCAACTGAGCCACACTGGTCAGAGCTCCTCCTCTTATTTTTAAATTGTAAACTTCTTATTGAAATATAGCATATGCACAGGAAAGTCCATGAACGTGTGTGATGAATTCTCACACATGATGAATTCTGAGTGAATACTCCCAGATGCCCTGTACTCTCAGACGGAGTAACAGAACCCCGGCACCTCCAGAGACCCCTTGCAGTGACTACCCACACTCTCCTGTCAAGGTAAGCACTACCCTGACAACTAACAAGATAGATGACTTTTGCCATTTTTTATATCTTGGTATCATACAGAATACATTTTTTGTGTGTCTGGCTTCTTTGGCTAATTCTCATCCATTTTTGAATGTCAAAAAGCAGTCCCTACCCCAGCCGAGGTGACAGAGAACAGGCTACACAGATATTAGGTGGCATCACAATTCACAGGAAACAGCAGGACAAGAAGTTTCTTGCGCTAGCCCTGTGGGCTCTGCTGGGAAATGGACGGTGCCTGTTGAGGGCCGTAGCAGTGGAGGGACAGCACTGGCCCTGTGCTATTCCCCTAATATTTCAAGGAAAGTGACGCTTAGAATTGTTAAACATTCCCAGGAGGGCCATAAATCTCATCTGAGCTACTTTCAATTGCGGAATGAAATGGCCTGTTTTCCTGGCAATTTTTATTTTTTCCTGTCAGTCCCTTGTCCTCCGGTCCTCTGGCTCACAGGCTCATGGCTTCCTTCCTTCCTTCCGCTCCTGGATGCCTTCCCCTTTTGGCTGTTATATTTCTGCAGAGTTCAGCCCTCCTCCAGACCCAGGAGCTTTTAGCTATTGTTGGACTGAGGAGATACAAGAGTTATAAAGGATCCTATAGATAATTCGATTCACCCTACCCTTCAGTTTTTGGACTTTTAAAACATTGAGATATGAAGTACACAGAGTACAGTGCACAAATCTTAGCATATAGCTCAAATAATTCCGCTCAATTGTTAAGTTAATTTTTACACATGTAGACTGTCACTATCACTATAATTGTATCACCTTAATTTTTACATATGTCACCATCATTTAATCAAGATATAGAGCGTTTCTGTACTGAGCACCCAGAAGGTTTGTTCATGCCTTTTCCTTATCGATCTCTCTTCCTCCCCCACCCCCTGCCACTGTGACAAACTTCATCTTTCTTCTATCACTCCAGATCACACTTGCCTCTTCTTGAACTTTAGGTAAATGGAATAATACGTATGTACTTTTTTGTGTTTGTCTACTTTGGCTCAACATCATGGTTTTTGTCATCCATGTTGTTGTGTGTATCTGTAGTTTTTTTTATTGCAGAGTGTTATTTATCTGTCTTCTTTTAAATCTTCACCCAAGGACATGCTTTTTGATTTTAGAGGGGCTGCTTCCTGTACACGCTCCAACTGAGACCAAACTTGCAAGCCACGCGTGTGCCGTGACTAGGAATTGAACCTGCAAGCCTTCAGTTTATGCGACTACACTCCAATCAACTGAGTCACACTGGTAAGGTTATCTATCTATCTATCTATCTATCTACCTATCTTTTTACAAAGATTTTATTTATTTATTTTTAGAGACACAGGAAGGAATGGAGGTGAGATGGACAGAAACACGGGTGTACAAGAAGTAAATGGATCAGTCTCTCGTATGCCCCCAACTGGGGATCTGAACCACAACCCAGGGATGTGCCCTGACAGGGAATCGAACCAGAGATGTTTTTGGTTCATAGGCCAGTGGTCATTCCACTTAGCACACCAGCCAGGGTTTTATCTTTCTTTTTAAGGACATTTGGATTATTTCTGGTTTGGGCTGCTGATTTAATTCGTTAAGGCTGCCATAAGAAAGTACTGCAGATGGGGTGGCTTAAATGACAGAAATTTAGTTGCTCATAATTTTGGAAGGTAAAAGTCCAAGATCAAGGTGTCAGCAGCAATGGTTTCTTCTGAGGGTCTCTCTCCTTGGCTTGTAGATGGCTATCTCCTCCCTGTGTTTTCACAAGGTGTGTGTGTGTACTAATGTTCCCTTTTAAAAAGGACTCCCGTCATACAGGATTAAGGTTCACTCCAATGGCCTCATGTAGCCTTACTTACTTCTTTTAAAGCCTCATCTTCAAATATAGCCACATTCTGGGGATTAGGGATTCAACATATAAGCCTTGGAGGGAACTCAACTCAGCCTATAACAGCTACTATGAATTAAGCTGCTATAAATTTTTTTTGTATAAACACCAATCCAAAAGAACCTATGCACCCCAATGTTCATAGCAGCACAATTTACAATAGCCAAGTGTTGGAAGCAACCTACGTGCCCATCAGTAAATGAATGGATCAGAAAACTTTGGAACTACACAATGAAATCTTGCACAGCAGGAAGAAAGTGAGAGCTCCTACCCTCTGCAGCAGCATGGATGAATCTGGAGAGCACTACGCTAAGTGAAATAAGCCAGTCGGTGTAAGACAAATACTGTGTGATCTCACCTATAAGTGGAGCCTAATTAACAACAAACAAGCAAGCAAAATATAAGCAGAGACATTGAAATAAAGAACAGGCTGACAGTAACCAGAGGGGAGGGAGGAGGGGGTAACAAGAAGGGGGAAAGGGGAAGGGTTGTCAAGAAACACACATAAAAGACACATGGATAAAGCCAAAGGGGGGTAGGATTGAAGGTAGGAGGTGGGCCTGGGTCAGGTGGAGGCAGTGGTGGGGGGAAAATGGAGACAACTGTACTTGAACAACAACGACAAAATTCTTCCAAAAATTTTTGTATATATTTTGCACATGTACCATCATCCAGAATGGTTGAACCAATATACACTCCCACTAACAATGTAGGAGAGTACAGTTGCTGTATGTTCTTACCAGCTACTTTATTTGACAGCTGAGAAACAGAGATGGAGAATGACAGAGGAGAGCTGAAAGGCCCATTTTCCCACATGCAGATCGTGAGCTTGAGGGTGCGGAGCAAAGCAGGCAGAACTGTTCCCAACCAGCTTCAGGACTATCTGCAACTTCCCAGCACCTCGCCTCATCCAATCTATCAATCATTCACCAAAAAGAACACTGGGAACCACCTGAGGCTCAGATGCTAGGCTCCGAAGTTAGGTGGAAACTGAGAAAGATGTAAAGCTTAAATTCCAGGAGTAGCAACAGGCAATGAACCATACAACTAAGTAAGTACAGATTGTCGTTAAGTGCTGGGTAAGGAATGATCCGAACCCAAGCAATAGAATAAGGGATGTGGAGGTGGAAAGGGTAAAATTTCCTTTTGATGAGTTGCTTTGAAGGGCCTCTCTGAGGGGGAACGTGTAGGAGAGCCCTGAAGCATTAGAAGTGTTGAGGCAGGAAAAACAGGAAGAATACTAGCCCTGAAGTGCAAGCAGCTCTAGTGGGTGGGGAACAGGAAACAATAGTCTGTGTGACTGGATCTTCATGGACCGGGCAGGGGATAAGGTCTAGAGGGCAAGGCCCACAGCATGCTGGGCTGACAGGCAATGGGCAGCAGTTGCAGGGAGCAATGGGAAGCCATGGTGGGGTTTTAAGAGAGCAAAAACCCAAATCCACCCGACATGAACAAACATATATACATCTTCTTACTGTGCATCTTGAGACTCAGGATGTGGTAAGGTTCAATAAATATTCTTGAATGTGTAACTGATTATGTGTATGATTGTTTTAGCATATGGAATAAGCTCAATACAAGTTTTTAAAAAATGTTTAAATGAAGTAAAATTCATATAACATAGAATTAACCATTTTAAAATGTATAATTCAGTGGCATTTAGTACGTTCACAGTGTTGTGCAATGATTACCTCTGTCTAGTTCCAAAATATTTTCATCACCCGCAAAGGAGATCTTGTATCCATTGAGCAGTCAGTTCCCACTCCGTCCTCCCCCCAGCCCCAAGAAACCTCTAATCTGCTTTCTGTCCTACGGATTTACCTATTTCTAGATGTTTTTTAAAGCTGTAGCCCTGGCTGGTGTGGCTCAGTGGATCGAATACCAGCCTGAGAACCAAAAGGTTGCCATTTCGATTCCCAGTCAGGGCACATGCTTGGGTTGCAGGCCAGGTTCCCAGTGGGGCAACCACACACTGCTGTTTCTCTCCCTCTCTTTCTCTCTCTCCCTCTCTAAAAATAAAAAAAGAAAAAAGAATCTAAACAAACAGTAATCAACGTGATCTTGTGTCTGGCTTCTTTCCTATCATAATATTTTCAGTGTGTATCCAATGTAGCATGATTGAAAAATATTCTAATATATGGATATATTACATTTTGTTTAGCTATTTGTCCCTCGATGGATGGTTGTTTCCATCTCTTGGCTATTGTGAATAATGTTGCTATGAACATTGATGTGCAAGTATTTGTATGAATACCTGTTTTCAATTCATTTGCATATATAAGCAGGAGGGAATTGCCAAATTGTTTTCCAACATCTCAATAAACGTTTTTCCAAATGCAAAAAAGAAAAAGTAGATGGAGGCCTGGGAGGCAGGAATGAGGGCTTTTCTGATCCTCCACAAGCCAAGTTCTCTGGGCTAACTCTCATCCTCAAAGTGGGGAAAATAAAACTCACCTCTGTTAGCTGAATGAGGTAACTTCTAAAATTCTAGGCACAAGTAATCCCTCAAATTAATTGCCTCCCCTTACCATTTTGTACTCCACTCACATCCTACTTGGCTTTGGGGGCAAGTCCATGCCTGCGGGTCTTCCAGCCCAGCCTTGTTGCAAACTACAATTCCCAGCAAGCACTTCTTCCAAGCCGATTCTCCCACCCTGGTGCGCATGCTTTGGCAGACGTGGCACTGGGAACTGGGAGGTGGGGAGCGGCTGGGAAGTGGCGGTGGCATTTGGACCCGGCGGAGCTGCGGGCGCGGGAGCCCGAGTGGAGACCAGAGCCGGCCGTGGGCAGCGGCAGAGGGCATGGCGCGGGCCGGACCGGCGTGGCTGCTGCTGCTGGCGGTCTGGGTGAGGCTGTGGCGCGGGGTCCGGGCCAGGGCCGGCAGGAGCACTCGCACGTGGCGCTCGAAGTGAGGGTCGGAGCTCCCTACTGCCCGCCCATCCTGGACTTGCGGGGAGGTGCCTCCTGCCACCGGAGTAGGGGCGTGCGTGCCAGGATGGCGGTTGCTCCGTGCCTGCAGGGGAGGCAGCGGGCGGCTCCGGCGCCCTCCTCCCGGAGCCTTTTGGGGCGCAGGGGCTGGAGGGAGCCTGGGGCGCTGAGCGATACCTCGCGGGGTGCTTGCGCCACGGGCACAACTTTGTGGGGGTGCAAGTCAGGGGGCGGCCACCAGCTTAGGTGAGACACTCGTGTACTGGGGGCAGATACATCTCGCACCAGACTCCGGGCCCTACACCTGTGTGAGTGCGATGTGGGAAGGGAGTGCTTTCCACCCACACTGCCGGAAACCTTGTTTTAGGGCCGGATGGTTGTTGGGTTCCACCCCTGGCGGCCGGGATACTGCCAGTCCACACCTGGGTCCCCGCCCGCAGGGAGTTCTGGTCCTACACCCAACGGAGATTGGCCCGAACATCAGCCACTTTCTGGCTGTGTGACGCGGCGTATCTTTTAAAGTATCTAATTCAGTGTCCTCACCCTTGGAATGGGGACGGTAAAGATAACCCAGCTCGCAAGGTTTTCCCGAGGGTCGGATGAAAAATCTGAGGACGAAGCTCAGTAAACTGCAAAATCATACAAGAGTGGAGGAGGGTACCGGGAGTGGTTGGCTCTCCCAGAGGAGTTTGCTACTTGTGTGAGGGGTGCCTCCAAGACATCCCTGGGAGAGGTCGGAATGGGTGTGTCCACACCGTCCAGGGCTGCCCTTGGTGTTGGCCTTGGTTGCCTCCCTGTGTGATGGGATAATGTGGCTTCTTTCCGTATTTTTCCATAACTTCTGGTCTCCCTTATTTTAAAAACCATCTTGACTTCTTCTTTCCTGAAGTTTCAAGGGAATTTATGCCTCCAGCACCCTCTCCAACCCAGATTTCTCAGATTTTTTTTTTGGTGGGGGGGTGGGTTGTGGACAAGGATGCTGGCCAAACATGAGGAGAAAAAGTCAAGTGTGTATTGAATTGCTTTAAATAGTTTCACCTGCCAGTACCCTGCCATTTTTGGGATCACAGTGAGGAGTGGCCTCCGTCTTCTGGCTGTCTGGAAATCCATGGGGAAGGAAGCTCCCTGTCCCCTAGGTCTGACCATTCTCCCTCTGGGAGAGAACCAGGCTGGAGTGGGGCAGTGTCCCTTCACCAGCGTCTAGGTGTGCTTCATGATCTGCCTGCATTCTGTTGCCTGGAGCCGGACGGCCTTGGCAGGTCTCTAGGCCAGGCAGAACTGCAGGAAGGTGCCGAGGGGGCCATCTCCAGTGAGATTTCCTATCAGGTCTTTGCACTTGGGCTGTTTTAGGAGGTCCTGCTTTCTTCTCTTCTTCCTTTTCCCCTCTCTCCTGTGAAAGTAAAATAGAGTTTGGGAATTTGACCGGAAAGAAATTTCATTCAGCATATATTTATCAGCCACATTGTTGGGAGCTGGGTTAGATTTTGCGTGGAGAGCAAAATACGCATCGTCCCTGCCATCCTGTATTATCCTGGGTTGGGAAGGGGAGTCAGTCCTGTGAGCAATAAAAAAAGAACAGCGAATGCTAATATCTGAAGGGCTGGGTGCTTCCACAGAACGGGAGCCATACACTGATTCATAGGGAGGGTCAGCTATGGCTTTCCTGAGGTAGTAGGTAGAGCAGTCGGGAAGGATTGTGGGAGTCAGCAGTTGAGGTCTGCAGGTGCCTTCCACTGAGGGGTCTGGAGGAGTGGGTAGGTTTGCTGAGAGCACTAGAACCTGGTGCAAAGAATTGACGTTTTTCTCTTTTCCCTAAGACCTTGGCTTAGCAGGTGAGAGACACAGGTGCACAATCAGTGGTGACTGGCTGGTGGACACTAGGGTGGACTTTGTATCTATAGTCTGTGTCCCTCTGATAAGGGCTTCCAGGTACTGGGAGTGGATTGAGTTTCTTTGTTCACTCAATATTTACTGAGGGCTAATATGTGCACAGCACCGGGCTGTGACCTGCGGGATACAAAGAAGTGTGAAGACAGTCTACAGAGTTTCACGGGCAGGCATGTGTACCCACCACATGTTTTTAATGGCAAAATATGGAAGTGGCTTCAATGCTCAACAGTAGAGGCATGGTTAAATGGCTTTTGGCCCTGTCGACACTATGGGAAGGGATGTTTATGAAGAGTATTTATATTTACTAGAGTGCTATTTATTATAAAAACATTTTGTGATGCTAGTGAAGATGATCTGAAGACGTGGAGACGTTTTCTAGTGTGATGAGTAAGGGGAAAGCAGGATAAAAGCCAGGTCTCAGGAGGGCCGAAGGTGGTGTTTGAGGGCTCAGAAGTGCATCGAGACGTGACCAGTGGCTGGTCTGGAAGGTGGAGTTGTGGGTGACTTCTCCCTACTTACGGTTTTCTGTGTTTTCCAAGTTTCCTACATGAACGTATGTTCGTTTTTGATCAGGAAAGTTAGTAAGGGAACATTTTCTAAAAGGTTCTTTTGGGGGCCTCAGCCCTCCAGAAGAAATCTGGGGTGGAAAGAGTCAACACTTTAGGACAAGCTGGTTCTAGCCCTTCCAGGCTGGGTGGGTGTGTCTGCCCACGGGGTCTGTGGCCGAGGAGACCGGGCTGCTCTGTCCCCAGGCCCCTGCATCTGCCGCTGGCCGCCCCTCCCTGCTGTCCTGCTCAGCCGCTCGCTGTAGCGGCCAAGCCGTGGAGCTGGGCTGTGCTGAAGTTTTTACTGGTCTGCAGACAAGTTGGAAAAACAACAATGGTGGGTGTTTTCCTTTTTTTTCCCCCCCTTCATGAATCTAAATATTTTCAGTTTAAAAACTTATTCTTTTGATATGATGTCTGTGTTTGGGGATAGGGAGTGGTGTGCAGTATCCTTTTGAAACATGAAAGTAGTGATGCTATATTGTGATTTTTTATAAAGTCTTTTTATAAAATTTATTTTTAAGTATATATAACAAATATTACGTGTATTTAAATGTATGTGTATATATACTTTAAAGTATGTCATGCCGAGCTGTGAGATTCAGGAGTCTGAGAACTACCGCTCTGACTCAAGTCTCTCATTTTATAAAAGAAAAGCGAGGCTCCCGGAGGGAGAGGACGCACTCAAGGCCACCCAGTTTCTAAAGGCAGAGCTGGGATTAGACTGAGGCTTATGAATTATAAACCAGGTTCTTCCCACTCCATCTCTGTCATGCCAGCCCCCCACCCCCATCTCCCCCACGCTTCCCTCCTCCAAAGCCGCTGCTCCAGCCGCTGCCTGGGTGGTGGCTTGAAGCTCAGAACCTGGTGGGTGGAGGTGCAGGAAGCAGGAGACGTCTGCCCCTGGTCTCTCTGCAAAGCTTTTAATGTCCACGTATTTAGATTCTACGTTATCTATTTAATAGGCTTCTGTGGGTTGGCTTGGGGACCTAATTGCCGTTTATCATGCTGTTTGGAACCCAGAGTGTACTTCTCCCACAGAAATAAGCATATTACAGAGGAAATTTTAAAGCAGAACTTTAAGGCATAAGTTGGAGGAATGGCTGAGTGCTGTGTGAGTGGCAAATACTGAGTGCCGTGGATTCGGGCAAAGTCCAGGCGGTGGGGCACCGAGTGACCAGAGAAGGGTCCCAGCTCACGGCTCACAAAGGAGGGCAGTCTCTGAGCCCTGTTGCTGTGGGGGTCCTCCCTGCCTTGGCTGTTGCGTCCCCAGCACCTAGCCCAAGACTTGGCACGCAGTCATCCCCAGGCCATCTTTGTGTTGCGGTTGATGGATAAAGGAAACCTCTCCAGACAGAAATGTGGGCAATGGGGAGTGATGGGTCAGGCTGGCTGGTAGGAAGGACTTGAGTCTGGGAGATAGGGGAATAAGACTGCAAGAATGGATCGTAAAGAAGCTTAAATGCTGACTTTTGGACTTGATTCTGTGGATAATGGAGAGATGTGATGAAAGTTGCCCTTTGAATAGCAAGAACAGTCAGGCCACAGAGTAGGGTTTCAGTTCAAGTGGGAGAGACGGGATTTTCTCAGAACAGCACTTTCTTCTTCTTCTCTGTTATCTACAAGATAAAGTCAAGTGTGATGTTGTAGAACATGGGCTTTTTGCCAGGTAGACACACTCAGGAGCTGTGTGACCTTGGGCCCTGCCTCAGTTTTTCTGTTTGTGACCAGCGGTAATAATATCCATCTTGCAGAGTTGAAAGGACCAGATATTATACAGGAAGCACTTATCCCAGTGCTTGGCATATGGGAGTGCCCGGCAAGTGGGGGCCACAGCAGTCATCTTGAGTTGCTGACGGAGAGGTGCTGGGGAGACAGTGGATGGCCAGTGTGTGTGTGTGTGTGAGCAGAGGCTGCAAGACGTGATGGAGATGTCCTGTGCTGCTGTGGTTTTCTCTGTCACAGTTCCTTGGAGCTGGGCTCTTGCCTCCATTCTTGCCCCTCCCCACTGGGCTCCTGCACTGTCTCTGGATTTGGCAGATGGAGGGGGATCCTTGCAGAGGGAATAAGGATTTAAGTGCTCAATGTTTCTCTCCCCTTTCTTCTGAAAGTAGATCCTCCCTTGAGAATGGAGAGACCAGCAACACTGCCTCCCTGGAGGGTTTGCCCCAGCACGGTGGTTTTGTTTGCTGGGGCTCCTGTGTCCCGCTTTGTCATCGTGGTCGGTTTTGGAGGCTATCTCATTGACAGTGGGCCTGAGAGTGGTGCATGGGGTGTAAGGACAGCCAAAGTTCTCTTATGACCCGACTAAGATGGTTTATTTGCCTCCCACCCCCCCTCCCTACTGCCTCCTTCCATTTGTTCATATCTGGCGTCCTGGGTCCCAGTGGGAAAGGGGAGGAGCACAGTGCTGGCCGTTGCCTGGCCTGGCCTGCAGCACTAACTGGGGCTTCTGGCTGCCCATTTGATTTGTGGATGAGAATTATGACACACCTGGTACATTTGAAGAGGGCTTTAGGGTTTAGTTTTGCAGGGCATTTCCACATATTTCATGCCTCTGTAGCCTGGAGCCCCATGTTAACTGGTGAGATAAGGTAATTAAATGCTGTTTCCTGTAGAGAGGGTTGGGTGGGTGGACAGAGGTGGGAGGAGATGGGTGTTAGACAAGAGTGTGGGTGTGGCCTGGAGGGTGAGGGATGGACAGGTGGGTTAGTGATAGTGGTAGTTAGCTCAGTGATAGTCCTCTTGGCCTGCGGACTGTTTAAGCAGCCAGGTTAGTAGGCGCTATTTGCTGAAATAGCAACACCAGCCATTTTCCTGGGTGTCTGCGAAACTTGCTCTTTAGCTCCCTGGGGGCCTGAGCAGGGGAGCAGGAGCAGGCAGCTGGACACTGTCCATCCTTCTCACCTCTCTCAGTACCCCCTTCTTAGCTCCAGTGCGGTTCCTGCTGTCCACCTGAGGTCCAGCAGGGCGTCTTCCCACACACCAGTTTACAACCGCTTCTGAATAGCTTTGCAGTCGTGAGGTGGGGGTGAAACATGCACAGGGTGTGTGGAGTTAGAATAGTCCTTTCGTTCCCTGAGGCTGTACTGAGCCCGCAGTTTAATGCGCACCCTGTTCCCAGGTGGCTTGATGGTGACCCTATGCCTGGCTTCAGAGAGTCTAACTCGTTCTAGCTGGTGGGGTGGGGGGTAGAAAATCCGTCCCCCACAAAGGATCCCACCATATTGTCAACCCCCTGGCAAGAGTAGATGTCTTTAGTTCATGAGTGGGTCCTTTCATCCTGGCCTTGGAAGGTGTTAGTGGAGATCCAGGTTGAGGGCCCTACGGTGGGGCTTGAACATGCAGGTGATTTAGTATCGGAGCCCAGACAGGGGCTCGGCTGGAAGCTGTGCTGCTGGGCCCGGTGGGCCAGGCTCCAGAGGAGCAGGCAGGTGTGTGCTCTCCTGAAGGGCCTCACCTGGCTGGTCCTGGGCAGAGCGTTGTACCTGCCCCCCATTCCAAAGGAGTGTGCGCCTCCATCTCCACGCTCCACGCGTCACAGGTGTTCATTTGTTCCACAGATCGATCGATCTTTTTTAAACAGGTATTTCTGGGGAGTCTTTTGTGAGTCAGACGTACCACGCTACAGCATCGGGGACATCATGATAAGTAAGATGGGCACCATCCCTTTGTCCCATGCTTAGTGGGAGCGCCACAGATTTATTATTAGATGCAGGTAGAAAGTGCTGGAAGGCGCAGTATGAGGTGTGATAAAGTGTGTAGTCCAGGCCCCCGCCTAGTGCAGGGAGTCAGGAAAGGCCTCTCTGGGGACTTAGAGACCCTTTCTCAGAAAAATGTTCTTTAAAAACAGTGTTTTTATCCTCACCTGAGGATGTATATATTTATTGATTTCAGAGAAGGAGTGGGGAGGGAAGACAGAAAAGGAGAAACAGAAACATGGATGTGAGAGGGAAACATTGATCACTTGCCTCCCAAACACACCCTGCCTAGGGCTCGAACCCACAGCCTAGGTCTGCGCCCTGACTGGGGGTCGGTCCCGCAGCCTTTTGTTGGATGGGATGGCGTCCCAACCAACCGGCCCGGTGGCCAGTGCTAGAGTGATGCTTTAAATGTGTGAAACAGAGCACATGTGATTACAGAGGGGCCCAGAGGTACTGCAACACAGTTATCCAGATATTACAACAACTATGCGATAAAATTGTATTTACATATTTTATGAATATCATATAAGAAGATGTAGTGCCAGGTTTGCGAATTTCTGTAATGTTGAGTAGCATAAACAGTGTTTCACGATATTTACACCAATTGTAATGTGATGGGAGCTGTAATTTCTGTTGATGATAAAGTCACAGATACTGCCGGTGTTCCTGTTTTTTACCCACATCCCCAATAAAGGGAAAGCTAAATTTCAGTTAGAGATTTGTGGGGCTGTGATGTTTCCCCATACAAACTCAAAGATCCTACGGTAAAGAACAGTTTTCCAAGAACTTGGGAATAAAAGAGGATTTAGTAACTTATGTCATACTGCAGCGTTGTCTAAGAAGCCTGCTTAAGGGCCATCTAGTGCTCCGGGGAATTTCACTTTGCTTATTATTCTTTTTTTAAAATATTTTATTTATTTATCTTTTAGAGAGGGAGAGAAGGAGAGGAGAGAAATATCAATGTATGGTTGCCTCTCTTGGGTCCCCTGCTGGGAACTGGCCTGCAACCCAGGCATGTGCCCTGACTGGGAATCGAACCTCGATCGTGTGGTTCGCAGGCCCGAACTCAATCCACTGAGCTACACCAGCCAGGGCTCTGCTTATTATTCTTTAGGACCCATCCTCTGTGAAGTTAGATATGATGTAAGTAAGGTCTGTTTGGTGAAGAAGAGAGACATGAGGGTTATTGCCCTGCAGGACATTTACCAGTTTGGTATCAAATTTAGCAGTCTTATATCAGGATTCTTGAATCAATCATATGTACACTACTAACTTATAACTTCTTTTTGAAAAGCTTTTTTTAACCTTTTTTCTTTGTTTTAAGATTTTATTTCTTTTTAGAGAGAGGCAAAGTGAGGGAGAAAGAGAGGCAGAGAAACATCAATGTGTGAGGGAAGTTTGCAACATCAGTTGACTGCCTGTCAGGCTTCCCCAACCTGGGACCTGGCCTGCACCCCAGGCATGTGCTCTGACAAGGAATCAAACCAGCAACCCAACCCACTGGGCCACACCAGTCAGGGCTAACCTTTTTTTAAAAAAAGATTTTATTTATTTATCTTTAGAGTGGAAGGGAAGGAGAGAAGGAGAGAAATATCAATGTATGGTTCCTTCTCGTGGGTCCCCTGCTGGGAACTGGCCTGCAACCCAGGCGTGTGCCCTGACCAGGAATCGAACTGCAATCCTTTGGTTCACAGGCCTGTGCTCAATCCACTGAGCTACACAAGTCGGGGCCTTTTTTTTTTTTAATAGCTCCTTGTAACTTGTCATTTTAGTGGGTCCCTTATTAAAGAATTCAGTAACACTTTGAAATATGCTTAATATCTGTTTTTATGAGTTAGGTTTTTAACATTTGAGAATTATACTTGACCCTGTTTTAAGAATTTCTTAGCAGGATGTGAGGGTGTGGTGTTCAGAAGGGAGGTCTGGGCTGGAGATGTTAATTTAGGGCTGCTGCGTAGAAGGTGGGTGAGACCCCCCCCACCCCGGGGGTGCAGTGGCAAGAGGAAAGAGAAGGTGGACTGAGTGAGTGCCAAGGAACTTCATCATTGAAAGGGCAGGGAGATGGGGATTTACAGAGGGGGACTGGGGAGGTAGAAGGGAGACCAAGAGTGTTTGCCCAGGTTCGAGACGGTGAGCAGACTGAGAACTGGAGGTGCCCATGGGGTTGTCCACGTGCACATCATTGTTGGACCCCCACGAGAGCCTTTTTGGTGGCAGTGGGACGGATCTGAGAGGGCTGGGGAGTGGATAGGCGAGGAGCGGGGATGGGAAAGTCTGGCTGTGAAGCAGCGAGTGCCATGGGGTCCAGATGGTGGCCAGCGGCAGAGGTTTTGCAACCTGGCTGTGGATCCAACCCACCATGAGGGGGGATGTGTAAAAATGGATTGACTTCGGGGACACGGCCAGGAATCTGTATTTCTGAACAGCTTGTTCTTGGCGCTGTTGTGCAGCTACCGACCAGACAGGCTTACAGGTTAACAACATTCGTGTTACAGGGTGGATAGTACTTGGGTAGCCAAGGTTGCCTCTTCGGGCCGAGTGGTATGCACAAGTTCTGCCCGTGTCGTGAGCCACACGCACAGCTGACACTGGGAGGCATCACTTGGCTGAGCGTGTACGGTTTCTGCTTTTCTGTGAGGGCACGCGGGGAATTGCAGGCTGGTGGGCAGCAGGGGAAAGACGATCAGGTTGTCTTTGCAGCTCTTCCTAGTTGGTCACATTCAGTAGCTGGATTGGGAGGGAAAGTGAGCTTTCTGGCCTCTAGATCGTGTTCTGGGTGCAGCTGTAGGCTGTGAGAGGAAGCTCGAGGGACACCAGCCCGAAGTGTTTACATTGGTGGGCAAAGAGAAGAGCGTTGGATATGTACTCACACGTCCAGTCTGAGTCCTGGTTCTGCCACTTCAGGCTTCGCCCGAGGAGAGTCCCTGAACTCCTTAGAGCCTCAGTGTTCTTATCTCTAAGGTGGGGACAGTACCACATCCCAGGCAGATTGTTTAGAGTTGTTTTCAAACATTTTTACTGCGATCCCTGCAAGGGTAATTATACATTTTTACATTATGACCAAGTACATATACACGTGTATAAAACATACATTTGTGCATTTCACTGAATGTGTAGACTTGCTGCCTGAGGCGCACACTGATGTTTTCTGTTTAATGTCATTGCAACATGCAGGTGGTGACCCCTGAATTGATTTTATGACTCGGCTCTTGGGTTGAGGCTTGAGGGGAGGAACACACTAGTCGAGACTCTCAACTTTAGAGGCTGGATGAGATCATGCACAAGCATGGTGCACGCATGGGTCATGAGCACAGGGCTGTTATTTTCTTGTCAGTTATCAGAGCTTTGAGGCAGGGTTGGATTTCCAGAGCCGGGAGTCACTGGCTCTTCCTCCCTCCCTGCTGCCTAGGTTGCTCTTCTCTCCCCACACCTCCTCGCCTCCTCGTTGACCCAGGTCAGGACCGGGTCATGCCCAGGTCACGTGTGCACAGGCTGGCGGCCACTCAACGCCTTCTAGGCTCCCAAAGAGGTTTGTCAAAACACTAGGGCTTCAGGATCTTAAGTCCTAGTTAAATGCACTGCGGTTGCAGTTTCAGGATTAAGAAAAGCTGTTTGTATGAGCTCTCGGATGAGTTGTCCTGCCTCGTGTTGTTGATGGCCACATCTGTGCTGTGGGGGGTAGGCGGGGGTGCAGTGTGTATAGCTCACCTGTGAAGTGTGGTTTTGAAAGGAAGCAGAATATGAGAAATGCAGCTGGCTTTGTATTTGCAGGAGCCAGTGATCAGTGTGCGTGGTTCTGGGAAGCCGCTGTTGCCCTGTTCCGACTGGGCGCCGGAGTCTGTCAGACTCAGTCCGAGTCACGGCTCTCATACTTACCTGCTGGGTGATGCTCAGAACTCCTCTTAGTCTCCGTTTCCTTCTCAGTCAGTAGGTGGAATGAAAGTGCCGACTTCATTCACCTGCCAAGATAATTAAATCAGATAACCACGCGACCTGCTTTGCTTGCCCCTGCTCACACAGTGAGCCCGCTGTACTTTCTGCTGCTTCCATTGTCATGGGCTCATCCCCAGGCCCTGAAATCTGGAATTGAAGAGTCTGCTCTTGGGCTCTGTTCTCTGCCAAATACTTTCCAATTTCTCTTAGTCTTTCTTAAAAATTTTTATTTATTTTTAGAGACAGGGGAAGTGAGGGAGAGAGAGAGGAAGAGAAACACTGATGCGAGAGACCCATTTATTTTTAGAGACAGGGGAAGTGAGGGAGAGAGAGAGGAAGAGAAACACTGATGCGAGAGACCCATCGATCCGTTGCCTCTCGCACGCCCCCAACCAGGGACCTGGCTCAAAGCCCAGGCATGTGCCCCACCAGGAACTGAAATGGCGACCTTTCGGTTTGTAGGACTTGGCTCAACCCACTAAGCCACGCTACTCAGGGCTCTCATTCTTCATAAACACGTTTAGCTTCGTCAGCTGCGGCCAGTGGGGGTTCCACATCCTAGGGCCGATGTGGCTGTCTGTTCATGTGCCTGTCTCTCTGTCTCTTTCTCTCTTTCTTACACACACTCTTGACACTGAGGGACTCATGATGCTCATTTTTATTTTGAAGCCTGCTGAGTAGACATTGGACATTGGGCAGTGTTGGTGGTAAGATCTCCAGACTTGGTTTGAGGTTAGTCCTAACCTCTTGTGAAGAATGGTGTTTAAACATGGTGGCTGGTGACAGATGCTTAAATTTTGCCCTTTAAAGGGGCATACATCACTCACATTTAAAAATTAATGTTCTTTTGCCTATCTCTTGCTTGTCCAAGCCATTGTAGGTGTGTGTTGTATGCAAAATACTTTGCAGATACCATAAAATAGGTCTTATAAAGGAATTACAGAATGGCAGTGAGCAGCGGAATGATAGTCAGCTGGAAGTGAAGAAGGGCAGAGAAGCACTACTCTTTTTTTTTTCTTTTTAAAGAAGGGTGGCAGGGGAGAGACAGACAGACAGACAGACAGAAACATTGACTGGTTGCCTCTCGAATGCACCCTGACCAGGGATCCAACCTGCGCCTTTTAGTGTATGGAGTGGGACGACGCTCCACCCAGTGAGCCACCTGGCCGGGACGAGGGCAGATAAACACAGCTCTTTTGTGGAAGGTGCCAGTGAGCACTTGCTGGGCGGTGGAGGTGTATCAGAAGGACTGTGGAAGGCAGTATTTGGTTGTGTTTTGGGCATCTTTCGTATTTTCTTTTTAGATTTTTTTCTGTAACTCTAATAATTTCAGACTGATAGAAGATTTTGCAAGAGGGATACAAGGGTTCCCATCTACCCTTTACCCAGATTCAACAAACACTAACTTTTGTCACATTTGTTTTTATCACGCCCTCCCTCTACATACGTAATGCTGCATTTTGGCTCAGAACTTAGTCCAGAATCACACATAGAATCTCACTGCCTTAGCTCTTTAACCTCCTTCAATCTGATTTCTTCAAATACTGATTTCTCAGTATTTGTCTTTTGTGACCATGACAGTTTTGAAGAATGTCGCTTAATTTGGTTTTTGATGATGTTTCTTTTCAGTGCATTCAGTCTGGAGGCCTGGGATGTCTGTGTGGCCCGTTACTGGTGACGTCTGCGTGGGCCCCGCAGTCGAGGGGGTTTCTGCCAGGTGTCTGGTGTGCCTTTCTGTCTTCTGGGAGATGTTACACTTCGAGATTGGGAATTATTTCCAAGATGATGGCCAAATGGTGGTGATTTTTTCTTTAAATATTAAAATCAGATGTGCCTGATATACTGAGTTAGAAAAACAAAGAGGAGGAATAAACTCTCTCCAAGGATAGAGCTTACTTTGCTGCATTTTCTTCTTTCAGTCTTCGCTTGAGCGTAACTTTGCATATTGTAGTATTCATAATATACCATGTGTGTTTTGAATTTTATCATTTAAAGCTTAACATCAAAAGTATTTTTCCATTGTACCATCTTTGAGAACATTGTTTAAGTGGCTATATTGTTCTGTCAGGTGGCTCACTCTAAATAACCATCCCCCACTGTTTAGGGACGTTTAGGTTGTTTACAACCCTCGACTCCTGTGAGTAAGACCCTGTGAGTCATGTCGGTGTCAGAGCCTCCGCTAACTTCCTCAGGACAGATGCCCAGAAGTGGAATTACACGGGCGGGGAGCGTAAGTACTGCTAAGATGCTCGGTAGATTGTGCCACGTGGCTTTCCAAAGGAATGGTACTGGTTTAGGCTTTTGCCAGCGCTGTGTGACAGGTAGTTGGGCCCCGTATTTTAAGAAATTCACTAGTGGTGATTCTCAACTTAAAAAACAAAAAAAACAAAATTAAACAAGAAAGCTTTGACCTTTCATTCAAGATTTGTGTTGAGATCTAATTTGAATAATTTTCTGTATTTTGAATTATGAAAGCACAGGTATTTGTTTCCCTAAATAAGTAGAGTGCAATACAGCACGTCACTCTTTTTGAGGACTGGCACGCCACCCCCAGCCCTGGGACGGCTCTGAGACTCGTGGGCACAGCTGTGTCCAGGCAGGTCGTTCCGGACGGTGCGGGCCTGAAGGCACAACTGAGGACCGTGGTGCTCGCCTACAGAACCCTCAGAGGGGCCGGGTGTGCTCTCCTCAGACTGTGGCACGCTGACAGAATGGCGTGCGGAGGGGAGGAATGCGAACTTACTGGTGATGGGAGCGATCCACAATGCAGTGGTGAGTGGAGGACAGGGATTTCTGCAGATTAACATCTTTAGTTCCCTTCTAGGCCCCACTAGGTTGAGCAGCCGCAGGAGGTTTTGAGTCCTGGGCTCTGAGGGCCTGCCTCGAGGCCAGAGACGGCATGTGAGGAATGTTGAGCGGCGTCCTGTGTCAGGGAACCAACCAGCCCAGCTAAAGCTGCAGTGCGTGTCTTGGCCTTTCAGCCTCCTGCAATGGTCCCCTTTCTAGTAAAGGTCTGAGACTATAGGGAAATAGGAGTGTTACTAGCTACTTTTCCTTTTATTTGTGGGTAGCTGTTACCAGGATACCTGATAAGAACAAGCACACTGAAACCTAAGTAATTAGCAGGAACATAGTAAATCAAACCTGTTAGTCTGTCTCTTTCCTTATTACAGTTTATTTGATGCATAATGCATGGTTTGATGCCTAGACACTTTGAAATATCCCAACTGGAGCAGATATTAATATTTCTTTCTAGTTAAAGCTTTTGTTTCAGTAGGTACTCAAGATCTATTTGTGTGTGTGTGCCAGAAGACACAGTGATAGTGCCTTTAAAAGATCGTTTATTTCACTCCTGGAGAATCCTGGAGAAGGGTGTTCTGGGGCCAGTGTATCACTCTCGGTGTCAGAGACCCAGATACCTTCTCTCTTGTTACTCCACATACTTAGTCCTCATGGGCTCAAGGTGGCTGCTTGAGTTCCAGTCATCGTTCCAAATTCCAGCTGGCAGGAAGGAGGAGAGGACTAAGACTCATACCAGATGTCTGGTAGGGACAGTTCCTACAGGTTGCCACATAGCACTTCTGCTTCCATTCCGGGGGTTGAAATTCAGTCCTGTGGCCACCCTTGCCACCGGGAGGCTGAGAGGTGGGGCTTTAATGTGGTGGCTCCGTGCCAGAGAGCGCAGGGTGTAGGTGCCTTGCAGCACTTCTCTCCTAGCAGTCTTGAGGACAGATTTGGTCGTGAGGGTGCATTTGCCAACGCCATAGCCGGAGAGGACTTTGGAAATCACTTGGAGCTGCTTCAGGGACAAAGGAAGAAGCTGGGACTTAGAGAAGAGAGAGGACGTATCCAAGGTCATACAGCCAGGAAACATCAGGGCCAGCACAGAAGTTGGGTTCGGGGCTCTTTCCACCAAACTTCCAGCTCTAAATTCTCAACTGGCTCAAGTTCTCTGACCTTGGGTTTAGGTCATCTGTTTTTAACATTTTTCCTGGATCCCTTTACCACCAGCCTCTTAAGAATCTAGACGTTTGGATTCTGACATTTCAAAACTATTTTGAGCAAAATGTGAGTTACACTAAATTCTTCACTGCTTCTTCATAGCTTCCCAGCATAAGAAGGGTATCTTTTTTCAGGTGACAGAGCACAAAAGGTCAAGTCCCACCTCCACCCTTTTTCCTAAATGTTAAGCTTCTGTCCTCAAATCTTCCTCCTTTAGCAAGCTGCTTTTATGTAATTGAATACCTCTGGCTTCATGGGCTGCTTTGAGCAATGAGTCTGTAAGGGCAGACAGCCTCCCCGCCTGGAGCGGACAGGAGGGTACTGGCACACACCCCAGAGATTGGGAGATTTTTAAAGCTGAGAGTGTAATGTGACAGGGACTGTTCTCTCTATTATTCTTCAGAATCGTATGACTCTTTAGCCTGGTGACTCTTTAGCCTGGTGGGTGAATTAAGGGAGGAGCCTGTGCCGTGGGCCGTGTGCTGGAGGGAGAGAGTAGTGGGAAGGGGCACAGACTTCTGGCCAGAACCTGACTGACAGCAGATGGGGGCTAATTACCCCAGGACCCCCGAGAATCGGGGCAGACCACAGGTGCTCTGGGCTTGCGGGAGTCAGAGGCTTAGTGTAAATCTCTGCTGGAACGCTGCTTACTGCAGGATCTGGAAGAGTAGGGCTTTTCCTGGCTGTTTTGATGAGGCCTGCCTAGGAAGGGCGTGTTCCTTTCAGCCTGGGTTGCCCTGAGTCCAGGAAGCTTGGGTGAGAGAAGCAGACCACCACCTCTGGCCAGGAGCTGGGAGCCTAAGCTCCGGTCCTAGCTCTGCTGCTTACCTACTGTGTGGTCCTGATGAGCAATTTTGCCTCTCTGAGCCTCAGTTTCCTCTTCTGTGGGATGAATCCAGTACCCACTCATCGGGTTTTGTGAGGGGCACGTGGGCACAAAACCTGGAAGGGGCATTTAACGTGTGCTGCATGGCCTCGCGTCCGGGTCGCTGTGCAGATGGGTGGTTATTCCAGGTTCCATGGTGCTGAGTGTGTGTACGTGCACACTTCTTCCTGTCGGGATGTGCTTGCTGTTTTGCCTGATTGCAGGCTGGGCCCTGGAGAGGAAGAGGTGGTGTCCACTTCACTGTTGTCCTTGCTCTATGACCTGTCTCACTGATGCTACTACTAAAGATAATTACAGTTCCTATGTACTTCGGTATGCCACGCATTATGTTAGGTTCTCTGTATACTGCCCCCTCCTCCCCCCTCGTTTTATCTTCAGCCAGCCCTGGAAGGCAGGTGTCAGCATTGTCCCCTCCGCTCTACAGGTGGGGAAATGACACTTTGAGTGGTGTCGTAACTTCGGAGATCATCATGCTGTGGATGAGGGTGCCCGGTGAGACCCCAGGTGTGTCTGACTGCAGAAGCAGCTCTCCTTCCGTGGCGTCTGAGGGGTGGGAAAACACAAAGGGAGCAGATGAGAGTGGCTGTTAGGTCGGAGGGCCATTGGTCTGGCGGGCCCAGTATGGGCAGACCCTCGTGAGGAGAACACTGCAGAGAGCCTGGAAGAGGAGAGAACCCAGTTCCCCCACCCTGTTGTCTCCTGCAGTGATGGGGGTGGGGAGAGGTCTTACATGCAGGGACCCTGGGTGCTGCTGGGCTCTGCAGAAGGCCGTGGACTCTGTCGAGGGAAGGAGCTTAGCCATAGAGGGGGCTGCTACTCTGATGGAGGGTCCTAGTGTTCTGGGGGTGGGGTGCTGCACCATGACAGGGGTGGGGGCCTAGGGAAGAACTAGGGAAGAACTTGCTCTTTCCCAGCAACAGCAAGTGGTGGGCCATCCTTCCCAAGCTTTGTTTTGCTCTGCACTGGGGGAATGGTTTATGGGTCTCAGCCCAGCCTGTGAGGGCAGCTCGGCAGTGATACAAATCCTGCTGAAGCTGCTGATGGGTGAGCAGAAAGGAAGCAGTTATTGGAGCTGATCAGGAATTTGCATGGTGAACGGGGGGGGGGGGGGGGGGGGGGGGTGNGGGGGGGGGGTGTCCTCTCTTCTCCCTCTAAAGCGAATGACTTGGAATGTAAAGAGCCTGCCAAGGCCAGCAGCAATTCCATGGCTGGCTTTAAAGGTGTCTGGCTTCCGAATCACTTCACAAACACTGCCCTCTCCCCCCTGAGGGCTTGACAAAGCAGAGTTCGTGGATCGTTAACACTGTTATTGTTGCTGTAGTTATTGTTGTTATCAAGGTTTGTGGGTCGTGACTTAAGAAATCTGTAGGAAGGCTCACTGAAGCTGCATCTTAAGGAAAGGAGGGAGTGTGCACACTGCAAAGGTTAAAGTAGACTGAAGTGGAGGAGAAAGGAGAATGTTAAGTGGCTGGAGGAGTATCCCCTTGGGCTTAGGAGAGGGGGGAAGGGCCGCCCTCCTGCCTGGCCTTGTGTTTGCCTGCTAAGGTGAGGGTCTGTCTGGGGCCAGGCATGGGCTTTTCATCCCCGCCCCCCCCCCCCCCCCATGCTACCCTGGCATCTCAGCTCTTTGCACGTCAAATCTCTGGTTCCCCGTGGGTCTGGCTGTCCTGCCTGTTTCCCCTGACACTCCCAAATCTCCAGGCCCTGCCTCTCCTGTGCTCACAGATGGGCAGTGGAGACAGCTCATTCTTCTGACCCTGGTGGGTCACCTGCGCTCCCGTTGTCACCCCAGCTCCTGTGCTGGACGTGCTGTCTCCTCTCAGCACTGGGCTGTCTACCCCCCTGCCCCTGCACTGCCAAGATTCTCTCCTGATGCCCGGGCACTTCGCCATGGCCTTTGCTTGCGGATCAGTCACTGCTTTTTTGTGTCTCCTCCCTGGTCTGTGTTGATGCAGCACTTCCCACCTTTTCCTTCTGTCTGTCCCCCTGTCCTTCCTCCTCCTCTCAAGCGAGGTGATCCCTCCGTGGGCTTCTCCCTCTAAACCTCTGCGCTGAGACCCTGTTGGCTTTGAGGCTCCCTCTCCGGCTTATACTGGGGTATAAGCCGTCCCCATGTCTGCATGCCTGAGTTGATTGTCACCTTCCTCAGCATAAGACAAAATCCTTTGCTGCTTCTCAAGTCTTTCATTTTTGGCTGTTGTTCAGCCCCTAGTCCAGAATCCTTGGGGTCATTTTAGTCTCTTTTCTCTTCTTTCCTTGCTTGCATGTGAATAGTCATTGAATTTTGTTATTTTTCCCTGAGGCTCTTGGATTGACCCATTTCTTTCCACTCGGGCAGCCACCCATCTGATCTCTCCTCCTTCCGCACCTCCAGCCTCCTGGTAGCGGCCCAGCCTGAGGTCATGGCCAAATGAAGTTCTCGAGCCAGGCTTCAGGACCTACAGCCTGGCTTCATCTGCCCTCTCCCACCACGCCGCCACCCAGACCCTCACCGACTGTGCTCTGTTCTGTCTGGTGTGAGTGGTCCCTGCCAGGTCTCCCTAGAGCACCATGCACTCACTGTGTACCGTGCTCCTAGTGGGGGTCTCGGCGCAGGTCAGCAGTGTGGTAACCACTGTGCCATGTCGTGTTTGTCATGCTGGACGAACGCTTCCTACAGGCGTTCAAGGGGCCAGGCACTGTTCTGGGTCCTGTCCTGCAGAGCCAGCTCCTAGCCTAGGGGACCGGGTATTGCCAGGGCAGGTGGGGAGCAGACCCCCTGTAAAGACCTGGCTGTGGGCAGTGCTTGCTGGAAGCCCCACTGTCACACCCGGTGATGGCGTTCAAGCAGAGGCAGTTTGCACAGTGTACCCTGGTTGAACTTAAGTTCTCTGCTGTGTGAGGGTCAACGCAGGGTCAGAAGTTTTGGTGGCTGGTTGGGACGTGGTTTGTGGACTCTGAGGTTGGTTACTGATCAGATGGCCTGAGGGATTCACTGGGTTTTACAGGAAGGAAGCTGTGGGTATACCATGAGACCTGGCTCTTGCGGTTTTCTCTGTAGACACTGTGTCGTCGCTGTGGCCCAGCTGCGTGCCAGCTGCCTGGGCAGGTGGGCCCTGGGTTCAGCCTCCCTCCCCTTTTCCTTCCCCCTAGTTTCAGAAGCACAGGTGCCTGCTAGTCTCAGGAGGGCTGGTCCACAGGTCCAGAACACCAGGGCACTGGGCACAGGCAGTTGTTTTTCTTAACTGCAGATTATTTGAGGATTAAAAACAGCAGAATCAATGTGTTTTTCCAACAGATTTTTCCCTCTTTAACCATGTGTACTGAGCTGTGAACTTTTTTTAAAAAATATATTTTATTGATTATACCATTACAGTTGTTCTGTTCCCCCCTTCATTCCCCTCCACCCGCACACTCCCTCCCCCACCACTCTCCCCCCCTTAGTTTATAACCATGTGTCTCAAGTTCTTTAGATTCTGTATTTCCCCTACTATTCTCGCCCTCCCCCTATCTATTTTCTACCTACTGTCTATGCTATTTTCTGTGCCTTCTCCCCCCTTCTCCTCCTCCCACCCCCCTGTTTCTAACCCTCCATGTGTTCTTCATTTCTATGGTTCCACTCCTGATCTAGCTGTCCTCTTGGTTTGCTTTTGTTTTAGGTGTGGTTGTTAATAACTGTGTGTTTGCTATCCTTTCACTGTTAATATTTTTCATCTTCTTTTTCTTATATAAGTCCCTTTAGCATTTCATATAATAAGGGCTTGGTGATGATGAACTCCTTGAACTTGACCTTATCTGAGAAGCACTTTATCTGTCCTTCCATTCTAAATGAAAGTTTTGCTGGATAAAGCAATCTTGGCTGTAGGTCTTTGGATTTCATGACTTGGAATACTTCTTTCCAGCCCCTTCTTGCCTGTAAGGTCTCTTTTGAGAAATCCGCTGACAGTCTGATGGGTACTCCTTTGTAGGTGACTGTCCCCTTATCCCTTGCTGCTTCTAGGATTCTCTCCTTCATTTTGGTCTTGGCTAATGTAATTATGATGTGCCTTGGTGTGTTCCTTCTTGGGTCCAACTTCTTTGGGACTCTCTGAGCTTCCTGGATTTCCTGGAAGTCTATTTCCTTTGCCAGACTGGGGAAGTTCTCCTTTATTATTTGTTCAAATAAGATTTCCACTTGTGGCTGTTTCTTTCCCCCTTCTGGTACCCCTATAATCCGGATGTTGGAACGTTTAAAGATGTCCTGGAGGTTCCTAAGCCTCTCCTCATTGTTTTGAATTCTCATTTCTTCATTCCTTTCTGGTGGGATGTTTCGTTCTTCCTTCTGGTCCATTCCATTGATTTGAGCCCCAGTTTCCTTTCCATCGCTATTGGTTTCCTGGACATCTCCCTTCATTTCAATTAGTTTAGCCTTCATGTGTTCCTCTAATTTGTGACTGTAATCTACCAATTCTGTGAGCATCCTGATAAATAGTGTCTTAAATTGGGCTTCTGAGAGGCTGGCAATCTGTTGGTCGCTTAGAGTTATTGGCTCTGGGACTTTGAGTTCTTCTTGTGCCATCTTTTGGGCTGTTCATGTCTGTTACGTGTAGCAGGATCAGAGCCCTAAAGTGTTCACTAGAACAGGGCAACTAAGTCGCTGGGTTGTGACATTGTATGTGGGGGCGGGGTCAAAGAGGGACAATGGCTTCCCTCTTTCGCCTGCTGCCGGGACCCCCACCAGCACCGCAGCCACCACCGTCACCAGGCCCACGCGTTTCGTTCCACTGCCGTCAGCCCTCCACCACTGGGTTCGTCCCCTGGGGCCTGTGTGGTCTGTCTCACTGTGCGCGAATGTGCGACCTTGGTCAGTCTGCCCCGCACCCTGACTGGCTTTGGGCTGCCCTCACGCCTAGCGCCTAGGTCGGGGGATCTGTCCTGCCTGACCCTGCTCCGCTGCTGGTTCCACCTCTCTTACCGTCCCTGTTGAACGGTTCGTAGTTGTCGGACTTCCGTATAATTCAGTTTTCTGGTCTTTGGGTGTGTCCTAGTTCTCCAAAACTTTTGTTGTAGTCAAACTTGGTTGTGGGAGAAGGCACAGTGTTTCCACCTATGCCTCCATCTTGGCGGAAGTCCTGAGCTGTGAACTTTTTAATCTGAAGCCCATTATCTCTCTGGGAGCAGTGGAATGAATAACATGTAATACTCAGGTGTAGTTAACTTTTGGGTACCCTCTCAAGGTGGGCTGCGTTGGGGCAGTGGTCTTTAGGCTTCATCGGTGGCTCCCGCAGGGCAGAATGGGGGGAGGGGAATTCCTCAGCTCCTCCTCCCCGGTGGTCTTACCCTGGGGAGGAGGAACCTCGAAACCTAATGGCAAATTTTATTTAGAAACACAAGGATATGGCCACATTTCTGTGTTCTCTGCGGAGATGGGAATTTGTATTATATATGACGGTAGTGGTAGTGTTGGAGTGCTATAGAATTTATAAAGCATGTGCGGTGAGTTGTCCCAGGTTGTCCCACCTCACAGCGGTCCCATGAGGGCGGTGTTACCATCTCGTCGTCGGATGCCAGGCATTAAGCCTCCAGAAGGTTGAGTGCCGTTACTTAGGCATCTTAGCTGTCGAGTGGTAGCGTTCAGACTCAAGACTTCTGGCTGCAGAGAGGTAGTGGACCGAGAGGGTGTGGGGTCACTAAAGAGACTGGGGTTCAGGTCCTGGCCCTGCTTCTTATTAGCTGTGTAATTTGGTCGATAGCTTAACTGACTGAAATGATCGGGCACATCAGATAATCCACAGTCGCCTCTTGTCGCCGACCACGGTCTTCTACATCCCCTGTCCTTGCCCCTGCTGGGCTGGTTGCTCTGTGGGCTGTTGCACAGTTGTCCTGGCCTCCTCTTCACCATCAACATGGTGATTCTTCTGCCCCTTTCCTCTTGGAGCCTTTGTTTCCAAGATTCCATGTCTTCATCAGTTTTAATTTATATCTTGTTTCGGTGGAGCATGCGTTCCAGTAGCTTCCTGAGAGAGGGTGCGGTGACAGTAAATTGTGCACGTTGGAGTCCTGAAGTCCAGCTAATCCGTACTCACCTCTGAAGTCTGGCTGGTTGGAGAGGGCCAGTTGGCAGTCACGGCAGCCGACAGTTATGAAGGCAGTGCTGCACTGTCCTCCGGTGCGCAATGGCCAGTCTGAGGCCAGTTCCGACTCTTGGTCTTTAATATGTGGCGGTTTTTTTTCATTCTGTGAAACTCACATCTATTCTTTTTTTTCCCTTGATGCGGGGCCCTCTCAGTTGAAAGCTCACATCCTTCAATTCTGGGGTATTTTCTTCAATTATTTCTTTGACAATTTCTTTTCTTCTGTTTTCTTTTTCTGGAATTCCTTTTTTTAAAAAATTAATTAATTAATTAATTAATTTAGAGAGAGGGAAAGGGAAGGAGAAAGAGTGGGAGAGAAACATCAATGTGTGGTTGCCTCTCATGTGTCCCCTACAGGGGACCTGGCCTGCAACCCAGGCATGTGCCCTGACTGGGAATTGAACCAGCAACCCTGTGCTTCATAGGCCTGTGCTCAATCCACTGAGCTACACCAGCCAGGGCTAAGGAGTTCCTTTATTTGGCTTTTGCACTTAATGGATCTAGCTTGTTATTTTTCTTATCCTTTGGTCCATGTTTTTTTTATTTCTCAATCTTTTTGTTTTATTTTCTAGGATGTTTTTCAATTCTACTTTCAACTGTGTTGCGATTTTTTTATTTTTATGAGTTTTACTTTCTGAGAGTTTTTTTCCTAATTCTCTTTGACTGTTCCTTTCTCATAACATTCTATTCTTATTTTACGGATGCAATGTTTTATTTCTCTGAGAATAATCATTATAGTTTTGTTGTTTTATTCTGTTCTTTTCACTTTCTTTTTAATCTAAGTTTTATCTTTCCATAAATTTGTTTTGCCCTTGTCTGTCGTGTTAAGGGCCCCCCTCAGCCGTCTGGCACACCTTGGTTGTCTGTAGGTACTGAAAAGCAAGGCCCTGGCACGTGGTTAGAGTGAGTGTGGGGAGGGGCTGAGGGCACTTGTTTACTGGGAGGGCCTCGGTGGGTGTTTGAGTGGGAACTTAGCTGGTTCGTGGGAGAATCGCCAAGTCACTTTCTTGAGGTTTTTCTTGGGCTTCCCAGTTGCCCCAGAGAACAATTCTCCTTTCTCCTGTCTGGGTAAATAAGACTGGCAGCATTCGGGGCATGGGGCTCAGGGGCGTGGTTGATCTCAAGGTTCGGTGTGTAGACTTCCCCTTAACCCCCTGTCGTCTCTCAGGGCCGCACTTCCACCCTCTGCCTGGTGTCTCCCAGCAGAGCTCTTCTGCTTATAGTCGCCACCGAGTAAGCCCTGGGTTTTCTGCCAGCGAGGCAAAGGGGCTTTGGCCACTGTGAGGGGGTCTGCTGTGTGACTGCTCCTTATTTGGACTTCTAAAATATTCTCTCTCTCTCTCTCTCTCTCTCACACACACACACACACACACGCACACGCACACGCACACATGCATGCACACACTGCTTTCAGCTTACCCATCATACAGCTCACCTGCCTGCACAGGTGACTTGGTATCTCCGGTGCCCTAGGTTTTCAGGGTTCTTGGGGACCATTAGCCCGTTTTTGTTGGCTGGTTTCCTGAGATAATTGACTGAGTAGGGAACACAGCCCATCCATTCTCACCCTAAACATCAGAGGTGATCTTATTTCTCTGGATTTTGTGTTTTGGTGCTTCTGAGTGGGATGGAGTTTCCACGCCGCGCCAGTGTGTGGTGCAGAGCAGAATACAGATGTTGGCCTCCTGGGGAGGACTTGGTAGAGTGGGCGGTGAGTACGTCCATGCAGCATGCTCACGTCATACACAGTCTGCACAGCCTTGTGCGTGGAGAAGACAGCGGCCTAGAGACTAAGAGTGGACAGGGAAGTGTTGGGGTGTGGTGACGTGGAGAGGGGATGGGGTAAAAAGGCAGCTCTAGTCTTGCAAGAAGGGACAGTGCACCCTATCCCTCAGAAGTCAAATGTGCCTGTACCCACAGGCGCCTGCTCTGCTGTGGGCCTGGCTGGGAGCCTCGGTCAGGCTCACCCTCCCTGTCTCCTTGATCTCCAGGTGGTCCTGCCAGTGCGGCTGTCCTCCACCAAGGTCTCCTCGCTCATTGAGAGGATCTCTGACCCCAAGGACTTGAAAAAACTTCTCAGGACCCGGAATAATGTTTTAGTGCTTTACTCCAAATCAGGTGAGTGCCTAGCCTGGCCTTGGGAACATCTGTCGGTGATAGGATGGGATAGGAAGGGAATGAGAGGGGGCAGAGGTGGGAGGCGAGACCTTAGGACCAAAAACCACTCAGGGAGGGTCCGAGGGCCACCAGGTGTGTCAGTGTTCCTCGGAAGATGGGGCAGAGGCACAGGGGGGCCTTGGCTCTGCTGATTTTGGGTTCCAGGGAGGTTGTGTCGGTTCTCTTTCATAAGTGTTTCTTAGACAAAGCCTCATTACCTCAGAAGGGAGATGGCGTGTATGTGAGGGAGGACAGAGGATGCCAGGGGTGGACATTCTGAATTCCTGGACAGGCGTGCTTCTCTGGAGCTGATGATGAACAGGTTGGGCCAGCCTGTTGTCAGCTGAAATGGTCCCTGGCTTGGGGGCATGTGCGCAGGCTGGCAGCTCTGACCCTGCCTGGCCTCCGTCTGTCCCACTCTGGGATTGGAACGCAGGACAGAGTTTGGACTGGGCTGCAGTCCTGTCGTATGCAGGACAAGGCAGGGACAGAGCGGCCTCGGTGGGGGTGGGAGCAGCAGCTTGCCTCTTCTGATCTTGGGGCAGGCAAGGGCATAGCGGATGGAGAGAGGTTTGCTTGGCTCTTGGCCCTGACTTTGAACATCTGACTGTTGATATTGTTCCAGCAAGTTAAGCGTTTTTGCTGCTCCCGATGATGCCAAGTTTTCTGTGCCCCAGAGAAGTAGCGGCCCCTGTCTGGGTGAGATCCGGGCACAGCTCTCCCTGCAGCTCATCCTTGGCACTGGGGCTGATGGGTATCGGGGTACGTGTCACTCCTGGAGCCCACATCCTCCAGGCGCCCTGGAACATGCTGCTCCTTGTCCTCCGGAGGGCCTGGCAAATGCTCTCTGAGGTTGCTGGAAGCCCAGCACATGCCTGCCATTTCTCTGCTGTCAGGAATAGGGGTAAACTGAGGCCAGGGAGAAGCAGAGTTGCCCCTGAGGCCTGGGGTGTAGGGCCCTGCATAAGTGTCGCCTCCGGCCGGGCGTTCCTGGCGCTGGTTGTTGTCAGCGCAGGAACACACTCAGTTCCTTCCCTGGTAAGTCCCGTCCCGGAAGCTTATCCTCTTACGGGGACTCTGTGAGGACCTTCCTCAGTGCACCCTCCACTCTCGGTTGCTCCTCTACCACGAGGGAGGCGGTGTCGGTCGCCAGGTAATGCCCAGGTTACAAGTGAGGGATCTGCAGCTGGGAGAGAATCGCTGACCTGCCCGAGGTCTCCCAGCTGGTAGATGGTAGAGCTGGTGCCCTGTGCCTCCCTGCTGCGCTTCTGCTGGAAGGTGGGAAGAAGTGTATTATTTCTGCCATGACGGAGGACTCCGCCACCAGGAAATGATTATGGTAAGTTAGAGAGTGGCAGGCTGGGGTCTCCTGTCAGCTGCTTGTGGGGCAGGAGGCAGGACCTAGAGTGTCTTACTTTCTCTCCAGCCCTCGCCCAAGCATGGCCTCACTCAGTGGCAGTGGAGTTACCCGTGCTTCCCACGCGTCAGCACCTCCCTGCATCAGCAGGGGCAGTGGGTGGTTATTTCACCTTCCTGCCTCCTGGCCCGGGCTGGGCACTGGACTTGAGACTCTGAGCGGGCTTGCTGAACAGTTTAGCAGTGGGGTTCCCCCTCCCCTCCTTCCAAGCACGGCTCCCCTTCTGCTGCTGAAAGGCAGGGGGAGGGGAGGGGTGCCTCATATCGCTCTACTTGGGTTTCCCACCCTGCTTCCCAGAGCCCACCTGCGTGGTGGAGCAGCACCTTTCCCACCTCCGCTGTGCCCTCCTCCTGGAACCCCCTGGAGGGGGTTCCTGGCACCATTCTAGAACGATGCTTTTTATTCGCTTCCATGAAAGGCTTAGCACACTTTGTATTCATAAACAGCTGCCATTATCCACACCAGAGAAGGAGATCTGTGGAGGCAAATAATTCAGACATCATTTCTGTTTGGCTTTGGAACATATCACGTGGTTTTTGGCAGGGTGGGGAGGAAGATAGCTGACTGCTCTTCCCACCATTGTCTGCCTGGCGGGCCTTTCAAAGGAACTCTCAGGTATGACAGAGGAAGGTGGCACACTGGCCACAGCCCCTCTGCAGTGGAACCTTGCAGGTTGGCAGTGTTGAAATCCTGGCCACAGAGGCCCACCCCCAAGAACCTGCCCTCCTACATTAGTTTCCAGGTGCTTTGCCCAGACTGCAGGAACGGATGCCTGGACCAGCCAGACCCTCTTCCTTTCTTATGTCCCTGCTGCCCTGCCCCGAGGTCCACAGTCCTGCGGCTGACTGCCCAGGTGCTGCCAGGGCCGGTCTTCTTCCTGTCACTTCAGGGAGGTGGGCTGTGAAATCTGCTGTGGGTACACTTGGCATTGGTCCATCGGGGACTGGTGTCACATGTAAACTTCATCTGATCACCAGGTTGTCCCAAGCCCCTAGGTGAGTGCATGTTGGACAAATGAAGGAAGGTCCCGTCCCTGCCCCTGTTGGCTCCCAGGTTGGGTGCCAGGACAGACGAGTGTGGGATTGGCAACCTCACTTCCTGCTGTAGTGATAGAATTGTAATTATTTCATTGTAGAATTTTCAAAATTTGTTTGAGAAAGGTAGCAAGTCAGAGATTCTCCTGGGAGTTGACTCTGGCCCAGAGATTCTTGGAAGAGTGAGGCCGAGGTGTGGCTTCTGGGGGAGGCGGGAGTGGGGCTGGGGGTTCTGTGTCTGTGGGGAAGGGGGGCCGGGGGCATGGTGGCACAGAGGCTTCTGAAAAGAGCCATCCTTGCAGAACTGCTGATCATGGGGACCACGTTGTAACTGGCACTCAGGACCCCACCTGCTCTGGGACTGGTCTCCTTCCTTCCTGTCCCTGAGGGGAGATGGTGGGGGTGGCCCTGCTGTGTTTGGGCACAGATGTTTATTTTTTTCTCTACAGAGGCTGCAGCTGAAAGTCATCTCAGGTTATTGTCCACTGTGGCCCAAGCAGTGAAAGGACAAGGCACCATCTGCTGGGTCGACTGTGGGTATGTCCTAGGGACAGGGGCCTTGGGGGCTTTGGGGTGGGGTAGGGAATTTCCCTGGTTCACAGTCTGAGAGGGAGGGGGAGGGAGAGACGCTGCAGAAAGCCGTGCGTAGCAGCCCTGGAGAGGGGCTGGTCCTGGTTCTCCCACCCGTCCATTCCAGCCCACCCCTCTTCTTTCCTTCTGCCACAGTGCTTTTGCTTTTTATTTTGTCCCGTGTCACTTGATTTTGTTGGTGGCAGAGGGGGCACTTGTTTTATAGGTGGGGCCTTGATGACCAGAGAGGCAAGGTGATTTTCAGGGGGACCCAGTGAGGAGGGGCATTGGCAGCAAGAACCTGGGCTCCCCCCACCCCCAACCCCGGCGAGTGACAGAGGTCTCCACCTGCTGCAGCCCAAGGTGGCAGAATCGGCTGGCAGACCTGACTGTTGTCTTGGCTTCCGGTGACCCCTTCGATGTGTCCATCCTGGATGGGGGGCTTAGTCCTCCAGCTGTCTCTGCTGACTGTGCTCCCACCCCCACTTGTCCCAATGCCAGTGCCGTGAGCTCCCTTTCTTCCTTCTCCTTCCTGACCCCCCTCCTCCGGGAGACTTTCTCGTCAGAATCGAGTGCCAGCCTGCAGGAGGGCGTCCACAGGAAGCAGGGCTGCTTAGTGTGGGGAAGGGGCCTCTTCTTGGAATTCCTCTGAGTCTTTAGAGTTTGGAAGCTGGAGTCCAGGGTCTGCCCCGCTTTCCTTCCTTTTCAGTCATTAAGAATAATTTCCACATCTCTCTGTGTCTGGTGCTTTGGTGCTGGGATTTTATACACACATACCTCTTGCTGTATCATTAGCTCCCAGTTCGGCATAGGTTGGCAGAAACAGAAAAGACACACAGATAGTGAATGAATGTAGGAAAAAAGGTAGCTAAGACCAGGCTTGTCGTTTGCACGTGTGTTGAGCACCAGCTGAGTGCAAGGCACTGCGCTGTACTGGGTGAACAGCACTTACACATCCTTCTGACTGAGGACAGGATGTGTTTCCACTGTGTCTGGCCACTTCTCACCTGGACTCGGGCTTTATCGGGAGTGTGGTTTGGGGAAGATGGCGGGGGTGGGGGTAGAATTGCGCTCTGTTAGGTGGGGAGAGGTGGGGCTCTGCTGGGAAAAGCGGCAGTCCTTTTCCTGGGTGGCCCACAGAGGCCTTTTAAACCCTGACTGTGGCTGACCTTGCCTGGGTCACGAGCCTTGTTTCTAGGCTGTGGGTGAAGTGAGCTTTAACGGGCTCCACTCCAGTGCGGTCTTCTTTCTCCACAACCCAAGTTCTAAACAGCCGTTTTACAAATGAACCTGATGGCCTCAGGCCCATCCTGCCTGGGGCTGGAGAGAATTGAAGGCGATTCCTCTTTTAACAAAGCCCTGAGTGAGGCCCGGAGAGGAAGCCTCGGCCCGGCCCAGCGGTGTTCGCTGTAGGCATGTGCGTGTGCGTGTGCACGTGCATGCACATCTGGCCTCACACCTCCAGATTTGTTTTGACACCAACTTAATGGAAGAAACTACTCTCTAGGGTCCCCAGTGCCTGGGCAAGGGACTGGTACCCGTCTGTCGGGGCCTGTTAGGAACTGGGCTACCCAGCAGGAGGTGAGCTTGAATGTAATACACTTGAATCATCCTAAAACTGCCCCTGCCTCCCAGTTTGGGGGAAAATTGTCTTCCACAAAACCAGTCCTTGGTGCCAAAAAGGTGGTTGGGGACCGCTGCCCTAGACAGTTGGTGAGATGTAGCCACGGCGGATTCCAGTTCAGAGTTGGTCTGGAAGTGTTCTCGTCTCCCGGGCGTGTCTTATCTCCAGCAGTTTGCCAGAGGCGCACTATGTGACTGGCACAGCGACAGAGCCCATTAGAGAGGAGAGGGTGCGTTGGACTCCCCACAGCTGAGGTGATGCCAGTTCTGCCTGATGGAGGCTGGTAAGTGGCAGAAGTGGGCATAAGAGCTTGGATGGAGCTGCTCCATCCGCCTGGGTCTGCCCACGAAGCATTCCCAAGCATCGCCCTTGTGCCTTGAGGTGCACAGGAGGCGAAAGTGTCCTCAAGGATAAAGGGGTCCTCACAGTGCCAGGAGGAGGCAGACACCTAATCAGGGGACCGTAGTCCGGGTGGAAAGTGCAGTAAATGGAGTCTGTCTGTGTAGAGTGACTTCATTTGCCTGGAAAGGCTGAGAAAGCTCCATGAAGGAGGTAGAGTTCAAATCTCTGAGGGGCCGAGACCTCAGAGTACCGGGCCTTAGTGTGCCCTGGCCTGCCGGCGGCTCCCCGCAGCGTGGGCCCTGAGCACCTCCTGGGGCCTGGCTGGGGGAGCGTGTGAGGACAGACTAAGACGGTTAGAAAGCAGGACTTATTGGGAGGCAGCGTCAAAGTGCCAGCGGGAGAAATAATCCTGTGACTCTTGATGTGCTGAAACAGAAACCGAGGGGGCCACCTTAGACCTTCGAAGAGGTAACCTGAGGACAAAAGGACGGACTGTTCAGGTAGTTACCGCTCAGTTTATCCCTGTAAGAGGAAGTGTAAACTGAAGTACTCAATCGCTTTTACAGTAGTTTAGGTAAGTGCCCGAGTTGAGGGGCTGTAATGCATTTGTTGGAAGCAGGAGTATTTGTGTTTGAAACCAGAGGCAGCCCAGGGGACGAACTCAGGGCTCTAGTCCATGCGGGCCACCCTGAGTGGCACTTCTCACAGACCAGTGTCACATGAGACCCCCAAGGGCGGGAGGCGGCTCTGCCCTTCTGCCCAGACGTCCTGCTCCTAGACTTCCGAACTTGCAACTGTCAGTGGCCAGGGCACCCTGCCAACTTAACCCCAGGCTCTGTGGTGACAGCTCTGGCTGTTGCCCTCAATGCATTCAGCCTGGGTTTATGAGTCTGAACGGGAAGGGATGGGCAGAAGTGCCCCCAGGAACGCTTTCTGTTGCTGTCTGCACTGGGGAAAGGAGGTGGGCCGGAGCCAGCGACTGCTTGCTTTTTATCTCAGCTGCTGTTAACTAGCAGGTGGGCAGCCAGACGCGCCTCCCCAGCTCCTGTCCTGTCCTTTCTCGGCCTCCTCCCCTGCCAGGGAAGGGTTGGAGGCTGGGGTGGGGTGCCAGAAAGGTCAGGAGTATACAGCCCGCTCTGCTTTTCCCCCTTAAGGAGCAGGTGAAGAGAGCAGCGGCAGTCCAGGGTGAGAGAATCGCACTCTGGTTCAAGGCTTCTTTGGGCATGGATGTGAGAGGCATAATGGTGGAGACCTGGGTTGAAGTGTCAGCTTTGCTACTTGCCAGCCCTTGGACCTTAGATAGGACAGTCACCCTGAGTCTGTTTCCTCATCTCTACCATGGACAATAATTCTCTCTTCCTAGCTGCATGATGAGGGTCAGGTAAACAAAAGTTCTTTCTGGAATAGAACTTAACTGTGACATCCTATACCACCATTGTTATTTTTCATCTGGCCAAGATTGTTCGGGGCATTTCAAGAAGCTGGAGAGAAGTGGTGTTTGTTCTTCAGCAGCTTCTTCTTGGGTGAGGAGCCCTTGGCGGTTGTGAGGATGCCCCCGAAGAGGCTTGGGCGTGAGAGTCAGCCCAGCTCATGGGTGTTCTGCCCTGATTCTGAAGTCATACAGGGTGCGGTGCGCTTTGTAGGACTGCAGGTCAGGAGGCCAGGCTCTGAGCCCAGGTTCTGATGGCCAGCAGCTCTGGGACCTTTGGCAAGTTGCTGTCCTTCTCTGGAGGAGGGACATAAAACAGCATTCAATGTTTTATGAAATGTGTAGTTGAGTCTTCCAAATTGCACACATCTGTAAATAGCCTAGTTCAGAAAATCCCAGAAAATCACACATGGTGTGCAGCACGTGTGTGTGTGTGTGTGTGTGTGTGTGTGTGTGTGTGTGTGTGTGGTAGGGGTGTGTCTTCCCGTCTTTTGGGGGCCTTTTGGGTGCATCTCTCCCTGTTCTGGGTATTTGCATTGTACCTTTCCAGCCCTCCCCTGAGTGTCTCTCTCGTCTGCCCTTTATTCCCTGTCCCTGACTGGTTTGTATTGTTTCTTCCCTTCTCTGGGCCCTGCTGCCCATTCTTTGGCTCTTTTTCTGTTCTGTGTGGATATTTCCTTCCTCTTTTTCTGGCTTTTCTGGCTCTTTCCTCCCTACCATTGAACACATGCTCGCAGGCACATGTACCTGTCTGTGTTGGTCTTCTCCCAGGTCCCAGTAACTTGTGGCTGTGAGGTGTCTGTAGGGTGTCTGGCTTCTGTCCCAGGGCTTGTCAGCTCTCCCTGCCCCTCACGCCACCTCCTGGCCCGGACCGCAGCAGCCACACTCGGGTTGTCTGCTGGCAGTTGTCTGGCTGTTAAGTGGGTGGTGTGCGCGGGAGTTGGTATTCCCCTCGTGCCCGGCGGCCTGGCTGGCACTGGAACTCGGCCGGCCTGGCCTGGAGTGCTGCTGTCTGGGCGGCCGCGCCCGGTGTGCTCGTTCCTGGGGCTGATTCTGACTGCGAGGAGGCTGTCTGTACTCGCTGCTTTCTTTTCCTGAGGGTTTAAGGTCATTACCTAACTGCATTTTCCGTCTTTCCTGCTTTCTTTTTCCCATCTGCTTTATTTCCCTGGGAGCTGTGCTGCCCTCCCAGGTCCAAGATTTGGGGCCTGCCAGGGTAGGCATGACATATTTTGAAGTCCTATATTTTCTTGTAAAGAATATTTGAAGTTCGCATTTGCTCCTTTACTTGCGAGCCTGTTTAGTGTTACTGCCACGGGATAAAGAGACTCCCAGGAGGAGCACCGTGTCCACATGTCTCCTGATCCCGCCTGGCACGCTGACGTGCGCTCACTGAGCAGCAGGGCCGTGGGGTGGCTGTGCTGGGGAGGCCGGGTGGGGAGGAGAAGGCACACTTCTTGCCCTCTATTCCCGTCACTTTTACTAACTATGCTGCATAATTTATACTTCATTCCGTGTCTTCTCAAGGTGGGTGCCAGGGAGAAGAGCCAGGCCTGGGAGGGTCCCTACTGTGCACAGCTGGTCCTGTCACCAGAGAGTGCTGCATGACCACCAAGGTCTGCCCAAGTTTAAGGCCCAGCTATTCTAGGACTGTTCTGTCTCCTGCCTTGTATCCTCCAGCTACATTTGTTCACATCGTCCTTGGTATTTGGCACCTGAAAGTCACTGTGACAGTATTTCCTGTTCACTTGCTCCTTGTCTTGCATTTTCTTCATGTCTCTGAGGTGAGGGCACTTTCTACCTTTCGTCTCCGACCCGGCCTTGGGGTAACAGGTTCATCTACTCAGAATCCCTCCATGTCAGACCTGGCAGATGAGAGAGAGATTTACTCTTTCTTTGGTGGGAAAACAGAACCCAGGGAGGCTGTGTTAGCCAAGGGTACACAGTGGCCAGGACAGGCACGGGGCCCAGCCTCAGGTTCTTAGTGTGGGGTTCTCCCCAGCTGCAGGACGCCGCTGTGGTTTGTGTGGGCGTAGAACACCGAGGGGCTGGGTGAGGGTCTGGTCAGGGGGCTAGGAGGGAGATGCCAGAGGTTCAGATCTGTTTGAGTCTCTACCTTCGGACCTGGGCCTGGCTCCTGGGTCGCCCCTGAGGGTGAAGGCAGCTTGCCTCGGTGCTGTAGTCGTACTTGACCCTGCAGAGGAATCAAAAGTTCCATTCAGCTCACGTGGACAGCTCCTACATTTTGCAGCTCGGGAATCAAGGGGCCCTGCTAGAGGTCACACGCTGGTTAATGGCAGAGCCAGATCTAGAGGCCGTCAGTCACTCCCGCTGGCAGCTGGGTCTTTCTGCAGCAGGGTCTGGTACCAGGCTGCGACTTGGGAAATCCACATCCCTCCCTTGCCGAGCCTCCAGCACCTTGTTTCTTCCCTTTCTTCCTGCCTCCCCCACCCCTCCTTCTTCCCTGGGTCTGACTCCCTGGAGTGGGAGGTGCTGGTCTCATGGATGGTCAGCCCTGTCCCCAAAGATCTGGTAGACACAGCACCACACACCCACAGCAGCCACCCCGCAACAAATTGAAATGAGATGCCCGTGTGCGTGTGCCTGTCTGGGCCTGGGCTGGGAAGGGAAGTGTGTACTGGCCTCTGAAATCTTTCTGTCCACATTCTCTGCAGAGGAGAGCCAAGGGAGGAGGGATGGGATAGGATGTGGCAGGTTGTGGGTGAGTCACCAGGCAGAGGGGAGGCTGGGCTCCAGCATCCCGAGCAGAGTGGCAGGTGAGGCCCTTTGCACAGCGGCTGCTCCCTGTGATCCATGGCAGTTTTCTGCCTTCCTCTTCATTCCAGCGAAGCATCTCATTTACCTGCTTACTGCCTATGTTCTCTCCCCTCTAGAGCCTCTGTCACTGGCTAGGGAAAGGAGGGAGCCAGTAGAACAATTGTGCCTAATCTCTCAACCCAGATCCTTTGAAGTCCCTGAGCTTGGGCCGTTTCTCCTTCTTGAACTCTTACGACTTTTGTCTGTACTGCACAGTTAGTGCACTGNCCCCCCCACCACACACACACACGCTGGAGATGGAATTGTCAGAGGGAGGGGAGCCGGTCTGAGGAGCTCCGTCCAGAAGTGTCACCTGGGGGAATTGCTGGAGCTCAGTAGACAGATCCCAGGGCCCAGAAAGCCAGCAGTGCAGAGGCCCCTCCCCGCAGGGACAAGACAGCTTCATCCATTGACTCATTCCTTCTGGTGAGTGTACAGTGCCCACTCAGTGCCGGCTGCTGTTGTGACCCTGCAGAAGCAGCCGTGAACAAAACGAATCCCTCACCTTCATGGAGCAAACTTTTTGATGAGGGCAATAGTCAGTGGACACGCCGGCCAGATAGGAGAGAGCCAGCAGGGAAGGGAGTGTGGAGGTGGGTGGCAGAGGTGCTCAGAGAACAGGGAGCCATGTCCTCTGAGGATGTATGCGTGTGCACGAGCATGTGCATGTGTGTATGTGTGCAGAGGGTAGGGGAGAGTCCTTGGGGAGTGTCGTAGAACCTAAGGGGGGACAAGGTTGTGTGGAGCCCTGTGGCAGAGGCTGAACTGTGATTGGCTCGTCTGGAATGGGGGCCATGGGCTGCAGATGGGGGTCTTCACTAAGAAGCAGGCCTCCCAGATCCACTCAGTCAAGTTGGCTGATTTGGACCATCATTCCTAAGCATGGGCTGGGCTCACAGTGGGTCCAAGACTGCAGCAGGCTTTTCCAAGGAGTGGTTTCTGGCTGAGCAGCCAGGAATTGGGGTAACTCTGAACCCTGTCACTGCTCTCTGTGCTTTGTAGAAGTCCCCGCCAGCCAGGCTTGATGGAAGAGAGAGCCAGCATGAGGCAGCTCTTCTCCCTTCCAGTGGGTGCCTCACGGAGTCCAAGTGGCCACCCCAGATGCAGCCGGATGCCGGGGTGGGGTGGAGGGAAGCCCCTGGTGGCTTGGTTCCTGTTCCAGGTGCTGCTGTTGCAGCTGAGTGGACGGAAGGTGGTTACAGGAACAGCTGAGGGTAGCAGAACAAAGCTGGCCTAGGAAAGTGCCCAGGGAACAGTTGTGAGCATCCTTAGCTGAGCCCTCCCTCTCTTCCAGGGAATTAATTTGGACAGGAGAGGGGCGCCCCAGACACAGTTGCTCCCAGATGAACCTGCTGCCTGTCAGTGTGGCTCTGCCACAGCCTGTGGGATGGGCAGCCCAGACTCTCAGATCCTCTGTACCCCTGGCAGTGGGGCTTCCACCGCGGGCTCCACAGGAAGTTTCCAGTGAGGATGCAGCGGGCTGGGTGCCTTTACAGCAGCTTCTTCTTTCTTTTTTTATGGTTTAATTTTTCATTGATGTGGTTGACATATAACCTGCATTCCAGGTGTACGGCATGACTCCATGTTTGTATGTGCTGTGGGGTGATCACCCCAGTAAACGTCTGGTTATCATCTATCACCATATAGTTACAGTTTTTTTCTTGTGACAGAGAACTTTTAAGATCTACTTTCTTAGCAACTTTCTTTTTTAAAAACAAAATGTATTTTATTGGTTATGCTGTTGCAGTTCTCCCAATTTTCCACCCTTTGCCCCTCTCTACCCAGCTCCCCTACTCCCTCGGGCGATCCCCAGCCCCTTAGTTCACGTCCATGGGTCATGCATATAAGTTCTCTGGCTTCTCCATTTCCTATACTGTTCTTAACCTCCCCCTGTCTATTTTGTAGCTATTATGCTACCAGTTATGCTTCTTATCCTCTGTAACTTTTCCCCCTCCCAACTGATAACCCTCCAAATGATCTCCGTATCTATGATTCTGTTCCCGTTCTGCTTGTTTGCTTAATTTGATTTTTAGATTCAGTTATTTATAGTTGTGAATTTATTGCCATTTTATGTTCATAGTTTTGATCTTCTTGTTTTTCTTAAATAAGTGCCTTTAACATTTCATATAGTCATGGCTTGGTGATGATGAACTACTTGAACTTGACCTTCCCTGAGAAGCACTTTATCTGTCCTTCCATTCTAAATGAAAGCTTTGCTGGATAGAGCTATCTTGGATGTAGGTCCTTGCCTTTCATGACTTTCAAATACTTCTTTCCAGCCCCTTCTTGTCTGCAAGGTTTCTTTTCAGAAATCAACTGAGAGTCTTATGAAAACTCCTTTGTAGGTAACTCTCTACTTTTCTCTTGCTGCTTTAAAGAATCTTTAATAGTTGGCATTTTAGTTATGCGTCTTGGTGTGGTCCTGTTTGGGTCCATCTTGTTTGGGACTCTGTGCTTCCTGGACTTGTATGTCTAATCCTTCACCAAATTTGGGAAGTTTTCTTTCATTTTTTTTTCAAGTAAGTTTTCAATTTCTTGCTCTTTCTCTTCTCCTTCTGGCACCCATATGATTTAATGTTGGTACATTTGAAGATGTCCCAGAGGCTTGCTTGTTTTTGGATTTAGCCTTGCTTGTTTTTGGATTTTTTTTCTTCTTGCTGTTCTGATTGAATGTGTTTTTCTTCCTTACATTCCAATCATTGATTCGAGTCTCAGTTTCATCCACTCTGCCGTCGGTTCCCTGTAATTTTTCCTTTATTTCGCTTAGTGTAACCTTCATTTCTGCCTGGGTCTTTGTTATGCTGTTGAAGTACCCAATGAGTCCCTTGAGTGTCCTTATAACCAGTGTTTTGAACTCTGTGTGTGAAAGGTTGCTTATCTTCATTTTGTTTAGTTCTTTCTCTGGAGGTTTGTTCTATTCTTTCATTTGGGCCATGTTTCTTTATGTGCTTATTTTGGCAGTGTTTCTGTGTTGGTTTCTGTGTATTAGGTGAAGCTGCTTTGTAGCAGTCTTAGTAGTGTGGCCTATTGTAGAAATGCACACCAGTAAGTTGGATGGGGCAGAGCCTTAGGTAATCACCAGGGTGGGGCAGCCGAGTCCCCGCTCTGTGGCTCTGTGTGTGGTGGGGCTCAGAGAGGGGACAGTGCTGCTGCAGAGTTTTGTCTGGGAGGAAGCCGTCTCCTGGCACTTGTCCAGTGCCAGACCCTTTAATTTTTCCCTGTGTGCTACTGGTGCCTTTCCAGCTGTTGCCCTGGTGTTGAACCCCAGAGGGGTGAGCCTGCATAAGTCCTGAGACCTTTGGGGGCCCTTTAAGAGGAGATTCCTGAGAATCCTGCAGTTTCTTCCACCACCCCAATCCCCACTGATTTTTTACAGCCAGAAGTTATGGGGACTGATCTTCCAGGCTCTGGAACCCTGTGCTGTGTGGTCTGATGTGGGGCTGGGATCCCTCACTCCCAAGGCAGCCCTCTCGGTTTTTATCTACCACACGTGGGTGTGGTTCTGCCCCTTCACGCATCTCCACCCTGCCTGCCCATCTGGATGAATGTGGCTTCTTTGATTCCTTGGTTGTTGGACTTCCGTAAAGCTCCATTTCCTGGTGTTTTGTAGCCTGATTATAATTTTTGCTGTGGTTGTGCAAGGAGGCAAGCTGTGTTTACCTTTGCCTCCATCTTGACCGGAACTGGCCTTCTAATGTAAACCCTCGGGGTCTCCTTCCCACCCCTAGCTTATCCCTTTTTTTTCTTGACACCCTGTGTTAAAATGCCCTCACCACCTCGATGGAGCAGCCACTGGAAGGTCATCAGCCTTTCTTTTTGGAATTCATGATGCATTTCTGAGTCCCCACTATTTGCCAGGCCTGGGGCTGGAGCTGCAGGTTCCAGTGGCCCGGTGCTGGTTGCCGCAGGCAGGACTGAATAGGGAGGGAAAGGCCTGGGATGGCCCTGCGAGTGCCTGGCACTCCCTCTGGCCCACTCACACCTCTCCAGGAAGACCTGGTTCCTGAACTGCAGATTGTGTATTTACTCTTAAAATGAGGTTCCATACTTTGCTTGTGTATTGATGGGCATTTCTTAGAACTGAGCTGAGTGGTTTAATTAATCCATCTGTTCGGGGGCTGGTGCACAGCTGTTCGAAGCTGATGGCTGTAGAAGGTGGTAAGATATGTGAACAGGTGGGAGATGAAAGGACTTCCCTCAGATGGCTGTCGTACCTGGCGGAACGGCGTCTCATGCCGTGGAGTCGGCAGAGACCCGTCTACTCAGATCTGGGGAGAGGGCCCTGAAGCAAGGAGCAGGGCCGCGCATGGGTGGCGTGGCTGCTGCCTTTGCTGGATGTTGGGCGCACTTGGCCGAGTGTGGTGAGGTCGTGGGGAATGAGTGAGAGCAGGTAAGGTCTCGGAGGGGGCTGGTGTACAACACAGGGAAGCCAAGCCTCATGGAGATGGGGAAGCAGAGGAAGAGCCAGGGTGGTGGCATGCATCAGATTGCTTGGGAGTTTCCTTAAAACACAATTGCTCCAGTGGCCACATAAGGTCTGGTGTGGGACTGAGAGTATGTATTTCTAACAGACTCTGGGGTGATGCCGAGGCTGCTGGTCCAAGGGCCACACTCTGAGGTCCATTGGCCCAACAGGAAGGTGACCACGACTCGGTGAGATTGTGCATGAGCACTGTGCAAACAGTGAGGGGCACCTGACAGACATTTTTTACCAGAAGAATTGCGAGGGTGATTATTACAGACTCCAGCGCTTCACTGAAGCTTTCCCCATTCTCCTTTTGGCTTTTGTCAGTACCTGGTCAAATTTCATAATTCTTTCAATGTCGTAGAACTTTCATCCTGTCCTGTTCGGACGGTCCGTAGCAGGTGGCATGGGGCACACATTAGAGCTTGAAAAAGAGAAACTTGCTTGGGCCCCAGGCAGAGATGCTGAAGCAGTGATGTGGGGATGGCCGGGAGATCAGTACTTTTTGAACTTCCCCAGGTGATTCTAATGAGCACCTGGGGCTGGGAACCACAGATCTATGCTGAGCTTATTTTTCTTCTTAGAATGGACAGTCCCCCCCCACCAGCCCCGCCCCGGCTAAGCTTCTGGGGCACACACTTCCTTTGTCTGGATCTCCGTTGTCCCTGACATGTGGTGATACAGCCTCCCCATGTGCTGGTCCGTCTGTCTTGATCAATCCGTGTCCTGCTGGTTACTCTCCTTCCTCCAGTTCTCTGAGGACCCTCTGCGGTGAGGTCCTCACTTGCTGTTGGGAATTCCAGTGTCCCTGGCTTACCCTTAGGCCACCAGCTGATTTCACTCTGTCAATACCTTTGTGAAAGCCACAGGTAACAAATGGTTCTTGGCGTTTGTGTCTTTCAGTGACACAGAGAGTAGAAAATTGTGCAAGAAGATGAAAGTTGACCTGAGCCCAAAGGACAAAAAGGTCGAATTATTCCATTACCAGTAAGTACATGTGGTCATTTCCAATTCCCAAGTAAGTGCTGAAAGCTTGTATTGGTATTCTCACTGACCAACGATTTTTAGTTAGATCAGTTTTATTTCTGAGTGATTTTTTTTCTGTGTGTACAATGATTTCTTTTAAAAAGCATCTTGACTATGTTCAATAGCTGAATCTTATTAAGATGCTACAGGAAACCAAAGGTATGTCTCCTCACAGCCATTCCTCAAGTTAACAGCCTTTTCTCCTTGTTTGACAGGGATGGTGCATTTCATACTGAGTATAACCGAGCTGTGACATTTAAGGTAAATTTGCCTCCCTCGCTCTCAGCAGAGCGGGAGTCTGAATGGATGCCAGAAGTCTGGCAGCTTCTCTCTGAGAGAAGGAAGGGCGGAGTGCACAGATAGCTCTTCCCAAGGACCTGAGGGATTCTTATCTCTAGAGCCCATGTCAGCAGAATATCTGGGGAAGTTTGTTAACACAATAGGGATGACCAGACTCGTCATTTGTCTGTGACTCTGTTAGCAGTTAGGCATGTGACATCACAACGGTCCCTTCCAGAGGCCCTCGAGTCTGCCTTTGCTGTGGCTTCAAGCCCTCCCTCATCTCCTCAGCAGTGCTCACTGAGGCTGCCCACAGGCTGGAGGGGGCTCGCCCTGCCCAGGTTAGCATTCAATGTAGGACACCAGCCGGTTGGCACCTGCAGGGTAATGCAGCTTGTTCCAGATGAGATGCTGATGTCGCCAAGATTTGCCCTGATGCAAATCCAATTTAGAAGTCGATGGAAAAACATCAGTGAACATGAGTGTGGAGATCCTGTGACCTGCAGGTGCTGTTGCGTTATCACAAAGTCACTGTCGTGCCCTGAGCCCATCTCCTGCCCTTGGATTCTGCTCCTTCACATACGCATTTCCTCCCAACCAGGCTTTTTCTGCCTCTGGTCCAGGCCGCATTCCCCTGCCCTGGCTGGTGCCGTGTATTTCTTCTGTTCCCAAATCTGCTGATCTCACTCTTTCAACTTTCCTGCCCAGACTGGGTTCGACCCTGTACTCTTCTCTCTCCATCTCTCCCATCTGTGTCTCCCTCCACTCCTCCCTGTCTGTCCCCCAGTTCCTGCCGCCTCCCCTGGTCATCTCGTGTTTATCCTCTAACACTGCTTCATTTTTCAGTTGCTGCAGCTTTCACCTGAGAGACGCAGCCTGATGACACATCACCTTGTCACCCACTTAGGCACTTAGAGACAATTCTGTCAGCTAAAGTTGCTTAACCCCTCTCATTCTGTGTGGAGATGTCAACTGAATAAGAGATCACGTGCTCCCCAGGAACAAGACTTAGCTGGGTGGGGAGGGTGAGGTAGGCGAGGTGCCTGTGTAGTGATGGAAAAATGAGGGTTGGGGGGTGGCTTTTGTTTTATTTCTGGAAGTCGCGTTCAGTGTATATTTAGCCAGCCCTCTGAGAGCCTGTGCTATGATTTTGGACCAGGGCATAGCAGCTGCTCAGAACCCTAGTTGCAGGAAAGGAGTGAGGAGCCCTGGTGGTCGGAGCTTGGCTGGGTGGGGTGGCTGAGCCCTGGCCTTTGTCCATTTCCTTACAAAGACTAGGTGTGTACAATTTCATTCTTTTGTGATTTTTACATCAATAAGCTGGAGGTGTGGGCTGAGCATTATACCAGGGCAGAGTCTTGGTGGAGAGAGGGCATCCTTGGTCCCAGGGTCCCCAGAGCCTGCGGGACCATCAGGGATGGGGTAGGGTCCCCGAGGTCTCCAGGGAGGGGGAAGTGATGTAGTGTTCCCATGACTCCCTGACGGCTTCTGCTTTTCTGCAGGAGCCGCCGACACTAAGGCCCTCCTTGGTCATGGATTCGTTTTCCTTTCACAGTTTCTTCTGGGGCCTCTAGTTCCAGAGAGATGGAGGTGGGACACAGCCTCAGGCACACGCTCTGACTATTGTTGTGTCCTCCTGTGCAGTTTAGCAGAGGCCTGGTCACGGAGTATGCTATGGCCCTTAAAGGGCCCAGAGGCCAGATAAGTAAGGTAAAGAGCCGGAAACGCAGAGGGAACTTCCTGTGTAAGTGGCCTTCTGCTTGTCAGCAGTCTGCCTGGCAGTATCCTTCCTCTGTGTAAGTGGTGAAGCCCAAAGGTGCCTGGAAACTGAAGTCCAGGCGGCTGTCTCAGGACCTTCTCCCAGATTGTTTAGCTGTGAGTGTGGTTTCCCAGCCATGAAGTCATCACCAAGGTGCGGCTCTTGGGCCATTTCCCTGGCATCAGAGCATCCAGAGTAGGACGGCCAAGGGCGGGCTTCCAGGTGCTGCTCCCTACAGTCCCTTCCTCCCAGGACCTTGTCACTTAGAACACTTTGGAGAGAACCTATGAGTAGGATTTCTCAACTTCAATTACGGAAGAATAATATCTACCTGAAAAGCAAAATACTGCTGATATGAATGTTCTCGTTGTTATATTAAAAAGGCCATTCCCTCCCTGGCCAGGTGGCTCAGTTGCCTGAAGTGTCATCCCATACCAAAAGTTTGTAGGTTCATTGCCTGGTCCACACGTGTCCAGGAGGCAACCGATCGATGTCTCTGTCTCTGTGTCTGTCTCTCTTTCTCTGCTCTATTTCTCCTCCCTCCCTCTCTCCCTCTCTAAAATCAATAAACATATTCTCAGGTGAGGATTAAAACTAGTAATACAATAATAATAAAAATTTAAGAAGAGGCTATTTATTTCCTATTTCCATCTACATCCATCTTTTTTTCCCTCCTTGATGCTGAGGTGGGGGTGGAGGGCATAGGGAAGCTGCGCTAACCCTTTGACACGCTTGTGCTGGTGTGAGACAGGAGCCCCAGTCGTTCCCACCCAGTTTGGGTTTCTCATCCCACTGACAAGCACCCTAAAGCCACAGACCCTCTCCCTGGAGACAGGGCACATGCCTATGTTGAAGTCAGTGTTTTCACAGGCTCTTGAGGCCCTCTGTGCACCCTCGGTTGAGGGTCCCTGCACCGGGTTTTCTGTCACAGCATGCAGACAGGCACCTGTAAGTGTCTTTCTCACATGGCCCAGGGGCAGCTGCCCCGAAGCTGTGTGTGAGTGTGGGTCTTGGGAAGGCCCTGCCCGTTTTCTTTTGACTTGTTCTCTCACAGTGCAGCTTTGACAAGGGACTGAGAAAAGGCAGATCTGCCGTTGGCATGGTGGAAATGGCCCTTCTCTTGCCAGGAGGTGTTTCAGAGCCCCATTTGGATGGACAGAAAGCATGACCTGAATGAAATCCTACGAAGTCTTGGCTGTTCCGCATTCTCCCGTAGCAGCTCTTTCCAAATAGCAGTTTCCAGAAATAATAAGCCTCACTGGTTCTCTATGTGTAACAGTGGATGGGCTGACTGAGAAGCCTCACTAAGACAGTCTTCCCTTTCTCACCCCAGACCTCCCTCCCTCCCCCAGCATACTGACGGGCACGCCCAGTTCATCATGTGCTCATTGGAACTTGACCCAAGTGGACAGAAGTAACAGAACCTTGCCTCAAATTGGGGGATACCGAGGGTTCCGTCTGTTGGCATGAAGGCAGCAACTCCCCGCCCAGGGTGGAGGAGGAGGCTTGGCTGGTCTCTGGTACCCATCCTTGGTTCTCAGGGACTTCGAGCAGCCTTTCCCAGAGTGGCCGAGAGGGAGCAGAGTGCTGTGTCTGTCTGGCCCAGTGAGGTGTGGCTGGAGGAGAGGGGAGTGAGGGATGTGTCCCTGTCCTCTGCCCTGTGTGTGGCTTTCCCAAGGGGAACAGAGATGTGAGTCAGTTGTCCACAGGACACAGGCTCATGCACACTCTGTCTCTCTCTGTCTCCCCTCCTCCTTCCCTCCCTCCCTCCCTCTGTCTCTAAAATCAGTGAACATATCTTTAACTAGCATTAAGCCCTGTATCTTGAAGCTCTTTGTCCTGCGTTCATCCTGGGTCATCTAGAAAAGGGTCCAAGGAAAGAAGTACCGCAACCAGGCGGCTGCAGAGTGAGCTCCCGGCCCCGGGGCTTCCCATTCGGGCTCCACAGAGGACGGTCAGGATTGACATGCTGTCACACCAGTTTAGATCACGAAGTAGCAAGCAGGCTGCAAGTAGGTGTGGTTACTTGCCTATGTGGCTGACGGTTTTTGTGACTTCATGAGAGCCCCTACTTTGGACAGGACTGGAATTGATCAAGGAGACTTCCAGGAGATGAGATTTAGCAGAAGCACAAGTATGTCTCTTGTTTGAATAAGCCAGCTCATTGTCTCAAAGTTTCTATTTTTGGTCCATGAAGAAGCATAGTAGGTATGGCTCAGCTGACCAGAGTAAGGTGTTACATGGCTGAAAAACCATGCGGGGGAGGGGCCTGGGGTGTAGTTCTGGGCCCATGGCAGTGATGTCAGTGGGTGAAGGAACGGCACGCTCCCAGGAATTTGCCCGTACTCTACACGCAGCTCCGTTCCAGGCACTTGGGTCTCCAGGCAGGGAAACAGGCGGTTCCTGATTCCCCCACCTGGCGCTTTTCCTGACTGAATGGAGTTTTGCCTTCTCTCTTCTTCAGTCCATAGTGGCCTTTCTGAAGGATCCCAAAGGGCCCCCGCTGTGGGAGGAAGATCCTGGAGCCAAAGATGTTGTCCACATTGACAGTGAAAAGGTAATACACTTCCCGTTGATTCTAATGGATGCTGGAACTTCCCCTGAGCCAGTTTCCCGAGGACAGGTGCCCAAGGAGCAGTGTTCCCTGGCAGCTGTGCTTTCCTCCAAGGGACCTGGGCCAGGGCCCTCACATCTTGCCTGGTGCTCCTTGCCGGCCTCGTGACAGAACCAACAGATCACAGGCTGGCTGCCTGCGAGCTTCCTCCATTCTTTACTCTTATTTAATGTGTTTTAACGTTTCTAGCATTTCCTTACAGAAATATCTATTTAAATGTCCTCCCCTTGTTACGTAGTCAGTTGTTGCTGCATTTGGCCTTGTGTTTTTTCCTTTTTTTTTTTTTAAAAAAAGGATCTGTGAGGTTCGGGTTCCGTTTCACAGAGGCTTGGATCAGGTCTCTGAGACTGGCCAGGATGGGAGGCTGGAGGGGTGGGAGGGCGGTTCTGGTTCGTTGTCTCCATACTACCGGGAGCCCCTCTGGAAGCCTGCCCATGTGACCTTAATGTGCACCCCGCCCCTCACGCGCCTGTGTGTGCACCACGCTCTGGTCCACTGGGCCGTCCTGCCCGTAGGGATGGCAGGGACTTCCAGGTGACGTCTCAAAGGGTCTGTGGGGCAAGAAGTGCTCTTTTTGCGGATGGAGGGACAATGTTCTTTCTTAACATAAAATGTGCTTTTCATCTTCCTCTGCCTCTCCTCCTCTTTTCATTTAAAGTTATTGACTCTTAATGCTTATTACCCCAAAGAAAGTGATGCCACTTATACTTTGTGGAGGCCGGGGTCGTGTGTAATCATCGTGGGCTAACCAGGGGGTCTGCAGGGGTGGCAGTGAGGGGCCAGACACCAGCGCTTCTCTGGGGTAGAAGGTGCCAGTATCAGCAGCTAGATGATAAAAGCCTCTTAAAAATTATTATTTAATTTAAGTGTAGTTGGTGTACAATTGCATGTCAGTTATGTTAGTTTTGGGTTACTATCTAATGTTCAGCATTTTTCTACCACGTGATCACCCATTTTTCTACCATGTGATCAACCTTTTTATAAAGGTTTTTATAAAACCTTTATAAAAAGCATGTTGGGGTCAAAGAAAGAAGGTCAGGCACCAGGAGGTGGTGGCACCAGTGCCTGTAGCTGTGTAACAATATGCAGCTTAAAAGGACTATTCCTCTGGGTAGTTGTGTTAATACATGGTTTTAGCTCCGATCAGTGATAGCCTGGTACCTCCGTCCCCCGAGATGGGTGTGTCCTCAGACTCCTAAGATTGCTCCTCTGTGCCTGGGAACATACACACATGCGCACACACAATGGAATATTGCTCACCCATGAGACAAGGCGAAATACTGCCACTTCTGACAACATGGACGATGGGTCGTAACGATATTACGCTAAGCGAGGTAAGTCAGATGGGAAAACAACTACATGATTTCACTCATGTCCTGCATAAAACAAAAAGCAACAAACAAGCAAAGAAAAAACCTCATAGACACAGACAATAGTGTGGTGGTTACCAGAGGGAAAGGGGAGTTGGGGGATAGTGAAGAGTAAAGGGGCAAATCCACGGTGACGGAAGGGGACCAGACTTGGGGTGGTGAATACACAATGCCCTGTACAGATGATGTGTGACAGAATTGTACCCCTGAAACTCTTATACTCTTACAAACCAACGTCATCCCAATAAATTTAATAAAAATTAAAAAATGAGTGCCTTTACCCTCTAGCTATGTAAACATTTTCAGAATTTATTATAAAATGTTTTAAATTTCCATAAAATCACCCTTGCTGGCGTGGCTCCGCGGATTGAGCACCAGCCTGTGAACAAAGGGTCACTGGTTCGATTCCCAGTCAGGGCACAGGCCTGGGTGGCAGGCCAGTTCCCAGGAGTGGGTGTATGAGAGGCAACTACACATTGATGTTTCTCTCCCTCTCTTTCTCCCTCTCTTCCCCTCTGTCTAAAAATGAATAACATCTTTAAAAATAATAAATTTCTATATTTGTCATCTTCATATAGCTGAAAAATTGTAAGTAATACATATTCTCATTGAGAATTTAGAAAACACCGCTTTAATGTAAAAGAAAGAAAAAGTCACCCCATCCTTCCCTTTGAGAAGTGCCATTGCTGCTCTTTTCTGTAGCTTTTTAGGCTTTCAGTGTAATGCAGTACATAAATATTAACCCAGTGTCATTAGATGTTAATGCTGTTTTGCCCCCCTCACTTCACATAATGCACACGTCTCACTGTGGCATTACACATTCCTCCTCACAGTTTATAATGATGCAGCAGTATTACACTGTGTGGGGTGCGCTGTCGTCTGTTTCCCTAATGTCTTGTTGCTGCCACAAAGCTGCACTTTGAAATTCCCTCTTATTTTCCTTATTATTCAGAAGAGAAGAACTTTAATTTTCTTATGTGGAAACTGGTTAGAGGAGCTTATTCTGATCGAAACATGCTGTCGTGGTGCTTCTTTGCGGCCCCTAACCGATTTGCTTTTTCCCGAACGTCGTGGGCTCTCTTTGGAAGAGTGGTCTCCCACTCTGCTCTACACAGAAGTCTCTCCATTAGCACTGTTGTGATCTTTGTCTTTTTACATTTATTGCATTTATTCAATCAGTAATTATGTGTTGCCTAATAACATGCCAGGAACTGTTGTAAAGGTTTTACAAATAAATGATTGGTTTAGTTTGGAATGTCCTGGGGGGGGGGCATGTGTCATCCTGTGCCCTCAGTGGAGGCGGGGGGCATGGATGGTGGCGGCAGGGCCTCGGGAAGAGATCGGCAGGCGTGGGTGGGCTAACCCTGTGTTCCGGACCCCCACCTGCCCACCCCACACCACTGCGCCACAGAGCACAGGAAGAGGAGTGCTCTGTGCTGCGTAAAAAGCTCTCTGCAGACGTCTAATTGTTCAGGTGGCACTAAAAGTCAAGCTGGTAGCCTGGTCCTGACTCCTTCCTCCCCACGGGTGGCTCCGGGAAAGCCATTTGTGTGCTCAGGGCCTCAGTTTCCTCATCTGCAATACGTAAGAGTGGTCTAGGGTAGATCATCCCTGGGGTGCTTTCAGCCCCAATGTACCTGACTCTACTGTAGCCCACAGACCCGAGTCAGACTGGGATTTCTGAAGTGCTTGCCTGTTCCCCCCACCCACTGTGAGCCCGGGGCGGGGGGTACCTCTGTCACTGTGTGGTGTGTGACCTGTGGTGTTCTCTATTTGTGCCTCAGGAATTCAGACGACTCCTGAAGAAGGAAGAGAAACCGGTCCTGATGATGTTTTATGCCCCCTGTGAGTAACTTTTCCCCTTCGGACCATAGTTAGTTATTCAGATTCTTGGCGGGGCAGCTGGGGATTGTGGGGGGGGGGATTGGGAACAGGCCCCAGTTCTCACACTTAGGCGCCTAATCACGCTGCTCACCCATTCTCAACACCTGCGTCTCTTTTCCTTCGTCTTGGCCTTTCATCTGGCTTTTCTCCCTTTCTGCTTCCACATCAGTTTTCTCTCACTGTAAGTGGCATCCTTCTGCCCTCTTTACCCTCCGGTCCACTCAGCAACAACACAGGTCTCCATTCTGATGCCCCACCTTCCCTCACCCCTCTGCCTCCTGGAGGCTTGAAGCCCCTCTCCTGCCAGCTCTGCCCAGCGCGTTGCTTGAGTGAGACCGAAACAGGGTGTATCGGTGCACAGTACGTGACACAAGGCAGAACCCTGGTATGACCATGTGGGTTTCCTGTGATGACACCAGGTAATCACTTAACAGAGTGATTGCTCACAGTTTGCACCCGAATGGGAGTCGTCTCCCCCACCCTCTCCCAGGCTGTTTGACGGCGAGCCTGTCCTACTCATCACCACAGGCAGAGATGACAGCGTGGTGGGTGTCTTTGCAAAACAGAAAGCTGGGCAGAAGTTAGGTTCCTTGTAGGTGTCACAGAGCAACTGTGAAGTTCAAATCTGGTGGAGAGGTTGCATTAGATGGCCTCCTGGGTGCCAAGTAAGTGACCCCAGGATTCTTTTGTTGTGGTTTTTAATGAAACAAAGTTGTGCTTTTATTACACCCATGCACTCAAGCCTTCATGGCCTCATGATTCCGCGTAGTTCAGGGACACACCGCAGTTTAACTGGGAGGTCCTGGGATCCTTGGACTGTGTTTGGCGGTGAGAGCCTTCAGTTGTGACAAGGAATCTGGGTCCCCATGTCCGACTGTTTATTCAGTAAATATTCATTGAATTAATGAGAAAATAATGGGCTGGCTGCACTAACCTTTGGGTGTGAGAGGGCTAATTAGTCTTATCTCTTCCCCTGCCTCCCAGTTGAATCAATTGAAAAATAAACTCAGATAGGGATCTCAGTACCACCTCTATTTTTGGTAAAGTTTGATTGGAAACTGGCGTGGCCTTTGGCTTCCTGTTGCTCTTCTCTCACCACTTCCCCGCAGTGCCTTCCCCCAGTGCTGCTGGCCTCCACCCATGGGGACAGCTGACCAACTCCCCTCTCCTTTGGGGGGGCTTGGGGGATAATGTTGCTGCAGGCTGCAGACGGGGACTAAATTAGGCTCCTGACTGATGAATGTAGCGGAGGGGGTGTCGGACTCCCCCGTCTCATCAAGTACTGAGTGAGTGTGGGTGAAGGGGAGTGGAGCGCCACCCTCTGTCCCCTGTGGAAATGTTTTTTTCATGGGCCAGAAGGCAAACTCTCAGGCCTTGTTGGTTGAGTCTCCCCTGCTGGATGCCTGGCTCTGGTCACCTTCCCGGGTGTTGGCTCTGTCCCTCAGCCTACAGGGCAGGTGCTGTTTCTACTTCACAGGTAGGGAAGCTGAGGCTCAGGCCACTTAGCTCACTAGCCCAGGGTCATGTGGGCAGCAAAGAGTAGAGGGGAGATGCTGACCTGGGTCTCCCCGCTAGGGCTGAGTGCCATCCTCTGCCGTATGGCTTCCCATCATCCCTCTGCCTGGTGTCCACCTGGGGGAGCACAGGTGTCCAGTGAAGTTGGCATTATTGCTCCTGTTTCCATTCTCCCCTCTGAATCCCCACAGTGGGGGCTGAGTCCTGTGACGAGTGTCATATTCCTTCCTTCACGTTTGTGGGGCTCACTCCGTAGGGGCAGCTACTGGGGAGAGCACATCTTGTCTTCCGAGAGCAAATGCCTCTGCTCCACTCTGCAGACTGACCTAGAGACGGCTCCTGTTCTCCTGAGTCTCCTAGAGTCTGAGCCCAAACTCATGGCGTGAACTGAAAGCCCAGGCTTAATATGCTGGGGTGTTGTGGCCATCTGTCTGCCAGGCAGGACTGCCAAGGAGGGGGCCATGGACATTTTGAGAGTCTTGTATCAAAATATCGTGCATCACATCTTCTCCAGTAAACTTCGTACTGGGAGGTTCAGGTGGTCCTGGGGGAGTTTGACCTGCTCACGGTTCCCAGGGTCTCATGGGTGTGAGCATCTCTCTGATCTCTATTACCCTGCCCACGGCCTGCCAAGATGTTAGCTAAATGTGGATTAGAACTTGTTAGCCTGCTGCTGCGTGGCCCTGTCTGTGCTGTCCTGTGTGGAGAAAAGAACCAGGCCAGTGTGGGATTCCAGGCAGCCTTGTTGTCTGCAGCCTGTAGGCGCCTCTCAAAGCCGAGAAGTAGGTTTTGCAGCAGAGCAGCTGTCAGAGACGCAGCCTTGTGTGCCAGAACCCCTCACCTCTGAGGGAACAGCGCTCGGGTCCTGCAGGATCCGTGCTGATACACGGCCGCCTCTGGCTGCAGGGAGGAGAGAGTTTCGATCAAGGCCGTGCTGAAGTAGCAGTGGGTGTTCAGCATCTGGCTCTCTTGGCCCTGAGCTCCGCAAGCCTTGGGGGGCTTCAGCACCCCAGGAGAGGAGTGTGACTGTGGTGGTCCACAGAACCCCAGAGAGGGCTGAGCCAAGGACGTCACAGAATCTTCCCACGTCAGAACTCTCTGGTCCAACCCTGCTCATCTGCCGGAAGGAGCAGCAGCCCAGAGAGAGGAAGTGACCTGTCCAGGGCCACTGAGCAAGAGGAGGGAAGACGAGGACTCAGCTTGTGATCCTGACCCCCCCCCCCCCCCCCCCCCCCCGCTCTTCCCGTGGGGCCAAGAGCCAGCGTTTGCATCTCAGGCCTGCCTCCAGGCATCGCATAATTATCCTTGTTAATGAAGGAAAAGAGGCGCTACAATCCCACGAGTCACTGTATTTGTGGTTGCACATTTTTTTCCTAATGGTACTTGAATCGGGTTCATTTGCAGCCCCCGGCCGGCAGTGAGGAGAGACTTTTAGCTGCATGAAGTGGCGCTCTGGCACTGATTCTGGCTCCCTGAATTCCTCTTGAGCTCACTGTCATCTCCAGATCATTCATTGCTTTGCCCTTCTCCAGCTGTCTCATATTTGCTTAGTTGGTTCCACATGTATTAAGTCACTGTTGGGCTGTGTCCTGTTTCATGAATGTAAGCTGTCTGGGGGCCAGGGCCTCTGCCTCCAGTTCCTTATGTGTTTCTGGAGGCTGGGTAAATATTTGTGGATAGAGGCCACCCTGACGGGAGGGAGGGTGGGGCGCCGGGCCCAGCACCCACTGTAACTGAGTTTGGTTTTTCTCCTGCCCGTGACTAGGGTGCAGCATGTGCAAGAGGATAATGCCGCATTTCCAGAAGGCTGCCACCCAGCTGCGCGGCCACGTTGTAAGTGAGGCCCCACGGGCCAGGCAGGGCTGGCTGCTTCTCAGACTTCTCAGATGGCCGAGGAGCCAGGGTGTGGGGAGGGCCGGTTTTAAAATCATGGCGGGGACTTGTCCTCCTGCTGCTGACCATGCTGCCTTGGTATATGGTTCAGAGGCCTGCCTTAAGGGAATGTTGAGATCTCCACAGAGTTGCTGGGACCAGGAGAGTTTAGTTCCTGTCAAGGGCCGATAATGAAATGGCCAAGAAAACAGCCAGGAGGTTAGTGGCCAATGGCAGACCATCAGGGTCCAGGATTATTGGCACTGGGCTCCAAAGTGGGCCAAGGCTCCCGATGATGGGGAATCTACTGGCAAAGAACGGGGCACAGTGACACTGGTGGTGGCCAGAAACACAGTCAGGACCCCGAGGCAGTCTGCTGCCTAGGTTGCCGGAGTTCCTCAGTTCCCATGAGGCGGGAAGAAGGGCAGAAAGCAGGCAGTGCAGGTGGGGAGCCGGAGCCTGGAGTGAGCAAGCAGTCTCTGAAGGAAAGAGCGCAGGCTGTGCGAGGGCAGAGCGCATAGGACACAGGGTTGTCTTAGGGATGCCCCCCTCTGGGGAACACGATGGGAGAGGAGCCCCTGGGAGACTGGCCTGCAGAGCAGTGGGAACAGCCAAGGATGGTCGCTGAGGGAGGAGGGGCAGCTGGGTGGTCAGGCCTCCCCCAGGGCTGAGGTTCAGTCAGTGACGGTCCTGCTACCCTGCCGGGCTTGTCCCTTCTGTGCTGTGTGGCTGTCCGTTTTTGCATTTGACCTGAGCCACAGAGGTTTTGGAGGTTTTGTTTGTTAGGTTTTGTTTTTTTGGGGGGTGGGGGGGCCGTGGTTCTTGGTAGCAACAGAGAAACAACAGCTAGCTTCTCAGGGAGCATGGAAAAATCCACACACCTTTGATGAAAGGTCATTGGGAGGGGTCAGCCAAAATCTCATTCTAAGACTGCTTAAAACTGCATCATGATCTTTATGGATCAAATTAAGTTGGTGATTAGTCCAAAGTCATTTTGAAAAGTTCCAGTGGCCACGCCTGGGCACGGCGACAGCTCTCCTAGGCAGCTGCGAGATTGGGTTGCAAGGAACCAGTGCTTCTCTTTGACCTCATTTTGAGGGTACCCAGGTCCTGTTTGTTTCCTGAATGAATTTTTAGCAGCTTGCCTGAAGACGTTTTGGCTGTGAGGCACACATACATCACTCTGGGGACGTTTCACTTCACATTTGGGGCCCTCAGTAGATATCATATTTTAAGATTATTTTGCCTGGAGAAAAGACTTAATTACCCACAGTGTTCTCCTGACCTGCACCCACTTACACTTTTAGAAAACTGCTCGGCTCAGCTTGCACACTCTGGTGCAGTGGCAGGTAAGCAGCTCCAGCCCCCGTTAGATCGCAGATTACCTGGCCAGTCCCTCCAAAGTAGGCGAGGTCTTGGTGTCAGTCTCATGCACTTTCTGGAAGATTCTCAGCCATTTCTGCATCTACCTGCTAAACTCAGTGTCCCTCCAGGCCCCTCCCGCAGAGCTTGTCCCTGCCACTCACAGCCAGGTCTGCCCGTCTGCGCTTTTGTTCTAAATCACTTTGTTTACCAGTTGATACTTAATGATTTTCTCACGGAAATGTGAGCTTCTTGAGCACATGGGCTCCGTTTGATTCAGCGTAGAGCACAGGCCTCCCCCTTGGCTCTTGGTTCACACTCGGCTCTTTGGCGAGAGTAGCCCTGAGATTACTGTGTTAGAGTGCCCGGGTCCAGAGGCTGAAAGTGTGGCCCTTCCAGTTCCCTGGACAATGTTACGGAAAGGTCAATGGGGTGGTCCGGACACCTGGAGAGCCAGGTGTGAGTGTCCTCGGCCGGAGGCACCCGTGTGGTGTGAACTCATCCATTTTCATGCTTCCATATTTTCTCGATTGTGGTTTATTTTGTTTTGTTTTCCCATTAGTTTCTTAGGAAAGCACCTTTGCTTTCTTTGTACAAGTTCTTATCTTTTCCCAGCTCCATAAAGCGGGAAGGGTCCTGGCCGCCATGGACACCCACTGTAGGCGGCATCTGGAGGCCCAGGCACGTGGTGCAGCCCCAACTCCTCAGAAGCAGCGTGACCAGAAGTGTCCCTTTGTGTCCTCACACACAGGGCAGCGGTGGGCCAAGAGTCCCCTGAAATCAAAATCCCTCCCCACTGCTGAAGTCCAGCTGGTTCAATACCTCCTGTCTCCTCTTCATCTTTGTCACCTTTGAGCCCTTTCTGGCTGACCATGGCTGTGGCAGGGGCCGTAAATCTGCCTCTTTTGCAGATACCTTGGGAGGTACCCAACCCGATGATGTCATTAAGACTGAAGCCAGGCCAGGTCAGGGATGTCCAGCCTCTGCCATTTTCCAGACTCACATCTGCTTTTTCGCTGTTGCTGACATCTGGTGACTCATCCGTGTCTGTTCCATCTACTGATAATGGATGTCCTTGTCAGCAGCCATCGCTGCTCCCTGGTCAGAGGAGCTGTCAGAATGTCCCCGTCTGCCTTCTCTTCCCATTTTCCAGACTGGTGTCCACACTGAGTCTCCTGTTAACTGTGACCATGAGGGACCCTCTGGGTGTAAACACCGTGAAGTAGGTCAGTCATGGTAACAGATTTGTGCAAATCAGACTCTGGTGCTGGCTCTCGCTAACCAGTTGGGAGATCTTAGACAAAGAGCTTTGGCTCCTCCATTTTTCCATCTGTAAAATGGGGATGATGATGGCGTCCCTCCCTGGGGTGTTGTGGAGAGCGAATGGGTTGGAGAGCAAAGATGGCACTGTAACCCCCAGACACTTAACAGATACAGATGATTGACACCCCACCTCTCTGTACTTACTGTCCTCTCACTCATTAGATGGGGGTGCTCCCCAGGCGCTGCTTTCCACCCTCTTTTCTTTCTTATCATCTCATCGGAGTAAAGGCCCGGCACCGAGTTTTCCATGTCTCATCATGGCCTGTCTGCCCCTCAGTGGTTTTTCACCTGCCTCCACAGCTTCCCCACAGTGTAGCCCCACAGAGCTGAGTTCCTGAGCCCCGGCACCGTGCATCAGACTGCCTGCCACCTCGGTCTGGGTTTTTCTTCCTGTGTCCCCAAAGCAGGCTGTCTAAAGTAGAATGCAGTGTCTTTCCATCTGGCAGACATCCAGGTTTTCCTTCGCAACTCTCCTGAGTACCCCGGGCTCCTCCGCCGGCGTGCGTGCCGGGGCGTCATCCTGTCACTCTGCCCTCACAGCCTTTGTCCTCTCCTGCCCGCCGTCCTGGCTCAGGCCCTGGTTAGCTCACACAGGGTGGTTGCCACATGACTTTCTCCTGCAGCCCAACCTCTGTACGTAAAAATATGCGGCTGGAAACCCTCCATAGCTCTCTAGCGACTCCTGAATAAAGTTCTGGTTTCTCAGTCATGAGAGCCTTCCAAAGTGACCTCAGTGAAGCCATCCCGCCTTCTCTTAGATCCCGCCGTGCGTCTTGCAGTCCAGTTACACTGACCACGTCCCTTTTCTCGGGCTGAGTCTTGTTTTGTCTTGCCCCCTTTTTCCTGGAACGTCTGTGACAATCTCACCCTCCTTTGGGCACTGGTTCACATGTCCCCTGCCTGGTGGAGCTTCCGTGATCAGTCCTGCCACCACATGGCTGAACAAGAGAAAGCGCATGTTGTGCCAACGAGGGGCCCCAGGCACGGCTGGCTCAGTGGCAGGTGCCGGGGCCTTAGCTTTCCTTAGATTGAGACCAGTTTCACCTCATTCACCTTCACAAGCTCCAGAGGGGTTTGTACATGGTGGTTCACGAAATATTTATCTCATTAACTAATAAATATCCCCAGAGTAGTATAAAAGTGCTGCAGAAACTCAGAGAATTACGAGTTTGTTACAAGCAAAGGTGATTTGGAAAGGCACCGGGGAAGGGATTTGATTTGCGTTAACGATGAGTGAGTCTCTGATGGGAGCCAAGAGGCGGAGCCTGGGTGTCTCAAGCCAGGGCATGGGGAGGCGCGCAGTCGGGGCACAGCGTGTGCTCTGGAAATGAGACGAGAGCTGCAGCGCCTCTCCGCAGTGGTAAGGAAAACATGCAATGTATGTTGGGCATTGTAGGTACTTGTACTGTTTCATTTAACCTTCACAGCAACCACGGGAAGCAGCTGTAGACGAGGAAGCTAAGGCGGAGTTAGCTATGACTTGTTCAAGGGAATGCATCTGTCTAGGAGGTGGGGAGCTAGCATTCACACCCCGCGTCCCGACCCCGCACCTGCCTCTGAGCCACTGCGGTTCACTGCTGGTCTGCGAAGTGCCTTAGGCAGCACTCGGCCCACCTTCCTCCCTGAGCAGAAGCTTCACACTGTCTCATCTGGGAGAGAGAAGAAAGTCTAGACCCCAGCAGGTGTTCAGTCAAGGGTTCTATAAGAAAGGGGAATTAGAAATGCGGTAGAGGCTGTATGGCCTTCGAGTGTCAAGTTCGGCTTCAGCCTGTATTCAATGGACGTAAAAGGTTTTATGCAGGGAAGTGATGTAATGAAAGAGGAGGATGAGGAAAATTAATCTTGTGAATGTGCACTGACAGGAGGGAGGTCAATTAGACATAAGAAAAGAACTTTAAAGATCATTTTTACTGGAAAAGGCTGCTGAATCAGTCTGGCAGAATGAACAGGATGGCCTTTAGAAGGTTCCAGTGCTTTGAGAAACTTCTATTTCAGACTTATTTTTCCTGCATTCCTTGCAGCATTTCAAACTGGGAAGAACCCCAGAGATGTAGCGCACACTTACTGTGCGCCAGGCATCGCGGCGGGTACTGCAAGCAGTTGAAGAGCCGTGTTTGGAGGCCTCTGGTTGGAGCGGTCGGGGGCGCAGGTGGCTGCGTCCTGGGAGGGGCTGGCAGGACGTGACGAACTCCATTATTGAACGCATGTTCTCTGCTAAAGTCTCTGACGTGGATCATCTCGTTCAGTTCTCTCAGGAGCCCCGTGGGGATAGTTTTATCACCCGCGTTTTCCAAACAAGGAAGCTCACTCAGGGAGGGTGAGCGACTTGCCCAGAGTCACGTGACTCCCATGTGGGTGCAGTCTTCTGAATCAAGTGCATTGTCTGATGAAACCATTATTTTCCTTTTTCTCCTCCTGTGCTTTCTTTTGTATTTATTGTTCAGCAAAATTCAGCTTCCTGGGTTTCTTCTTGCTCTTTTTGACTTCCTTTCCCCTCTCCTGTCTGCCACCTGGTTTTGTGGAACAGCCTTCCCGGACCTCGCTGCTCTGTCTGTGTTCTCTGTGGGAACAGACTCAGAGTCCTCTTTCTGGGCATCTGATCCCCCCCCAGAGTGGAAAGTTTCTGCTTGAGGAAAGGGGTTTTAGGTTGTTTTAGGTTGTTCTTAGAACAGCCCTGTCATCAGAAATACAGCTACTACTACTACTACTACTACTACTGCCCTTTCCCCACTCAGGGCAGTTGGATGCACGGACCCCTGCAGCTGGAGCATATTCCATTGTCAGAGGTGTGGTCACAGACGGGCTGGGGAGACCCAGCACGGTCTGGAGGGAGGCAAGCTAGGCAGGTGGATTGGCGTGAGCACCTCACAGTCTCCTTGGCCACACAGAGCTGTGAGGTCTGATAACGTTGCACATAAAGCCTAAGTGGACAGACTGAGGACAGGCCACGAGGGATCCAGGGAAGTGTCTGAGGACACTGTGGAGCGGCCGAACAGTGATTCTGTAATTAGGGAGGAGAGTACAACNAGGTGGCTGCGTCCTGGGAGGGGCTGGCAGGACGTGACGAGCTCCATTATTGAACGCATGTTCTCTGCTAAAGTCTCTGACGTGGATCATCTCGTTCAGTTCTCTCAGGAGCCCCGTAGGGATAGTTTTTTCACCCGCGTTTTCCAAACAAGGAGGCTCACTCAGGGAGGGCGAGTGACTTGCCCAGAGTCACGTGACTCCCATGTGGGTGCAGTCTTCTGAATCAAGTGCATTGTCTGATGAAACCATTATTTTCCTTTTTCTCCTCCTGTGCTTTTTTTTGTATTTATTGTTCAGCAAAATTCAGCTTCCTGGGTTTCTTCTTGCTCTTTTTGACTTCCTTTCCCCTCTCCTGTCTGCCACCCGGTTTTGTGGAACAGCCTTCCTGGACCTCGCTGCTCTGTCTGTGTTCTCTGTGGGAACAGACTCAGAGTCCTCTTTCTGGGCATCTGATCCCCCCCCAGAGTGGAAAATTTCTGCTTGAGGAAAGGAGTTTTAGGTTGTTCTTAGAACAGCCCTGTCATCAGAAATACAGCTACTACTACTACTACTACTACTACTGCCCTTTCCCCACTCAGGGCAGTTGGATGCACGGACCCCTGCAGCTGGAGCATATTCCATTGTCAGAGGTGTGGTCACAGACGGGCTGGGGAGACCCAGCACGGTCTGGAGGGAGGCAAGCTAGGCAGGTGGATTGGCGTGAGCACCTCACAGTCTCCTTGGCCACACAGAGCTGTGAGGTCTGATAACGTTGCACATAAAGCCTAAGTGGACAGACTGAGGACAGGCCACGAGGGATCCAGGGAAGTGTCTGAGGACACTGTGGAGCGGCCGAACAGTGATTCTGTAATTAGGGAGGAGAGTACAACCTTGGTTGACACGGGCAAAGGAAAAGCATAGCATGTACCTAGGTGACAGTGGCCCACTCTAGGGTCTGTCTGAATTTGGTAGCGAAGCCAGGTGTCTTTCTCAAACCTCAGAACTTTGTGTTTGGTCTGGGGTGGTCTTTCTACAGGGCAGGTGAAAGAGAACGCCTGTGCAGAGGCACTTGGACCCTGGCACCTCTCCTAGAGCTCTGGGTTTTCATTCCAGCTGGCTTAGCTCGCCTTGCTCCCTGCTGCCCCAGGCTGCACTTCAGTGTGTGGGGCTTTTCGTTATGTCCCCGTCAATTTGGTGGGACAGCTGGACAGGAGGCACGTGGACAAGGGGAGGTGTCTGCCAGGCAGAGGGCGGACAGGTCTGTTCTCGCTTTGCTCCTAGGTGCTGGCCGGGATGAACATCTACCCTTCGGAATTTGAAAACATCAAGGAGGAGTACAATGTGCGGGGCTACCCCACCATCTGCTACTTCGAGTAAGTCACCTGCCTCCCTGTGCCGCCCGCCGCCTCTGCGATGGTGTTCGAGTCCCCAGCTGAGCCTGCTTTGTCTCTGCACATTTTACAGGAAGGGACGGTTTCTGTTCCAGTATGACAACTATGGGTCCACCTCTGAGGACATCGTGGAGTGGCTGAAGAAGTAAGTGGGTCAGTCACCTGTGGGCAGGGGTGTGGGGGCTGGTGCCCAGAGGGAGGGGCGTCACAGGCTCCAGGGTGGGCTCTCACCCGGGGGCTCTGGCTGCAGTTTGGGGAAGAGGATGAGGAGGGAAAGGACCTGTTATGCTGCCCGCACAGCTATTTTTGGTTGCATCTGTGTGAGGGTTGGGGTCTCTGAGTTTAGGATGCAGGTGTTGAGAGGATTTGTTGTCACTTTAGCTGTGATGACCGCATTTCAAATAGTGTTTTCCCTTATACGCTCTGTCTCGTGGATAGATGAGTTTCTCACCCAGGATGTCAGGTTTGAGACCTGTCACTGTAGGTCTGTCTGAAAATAGAATTGTCAGTGGAGTGCTTATTTCCAACATAACGTGGCCTTAGGTGCTGGGCAGCTACTAAGAAAGAGTCTAGTGACATGGGTGTACAGAGTGCTCTGCTGTCCGCACTGCACTCCCCACAGGTGCTGCTGCTGCTGAGTAGCCTTGTGGTCCCTGGTTTAATGTGATCAGATTCTCACAACCTAAACCGCCCCCTGCCCGGAGCCCCTGCATGCTCTGCGTGTGCCCGTGGCATGATGGTTGGACAGACCCTGCCTGGCGTTGGATGGGGAGTCTGGGGCGGGGCCTCTTCTCCTGGAACGCTCCCTGGCCAGCCAGCTGAGCACCCATCCCGCTTGTTCTGTGCTGGGCCTGGCATCATTTTGGCGCTTACCAGTCGGTGGTTCCTTGTGCATAATGCCAGCTAACATTTGGAGGGCTCCACTTCGTGGCCAGCACTGTTCCACGCACTTTATGTGGATTCGCATACAATCCTCAGAACAGCCCTGTGAGGAAAGGATTATCATTGCCCTCACTCTGTGAAGGAGGTAACTGAGCACAGTGATGAGGTTGCTTGTAGCTTGCCTAAGCTCAAGCAGCAGGGCAGGGCCCCCCACCATCCAGCCCAACTGCCCTGAGTTCTGGTCAGAACCCTTCCCCTGGTGGCTGGCAGATATTTATTTTGAACTTTTTTAAAGGTTTTATTTATTTATTTTTAGGGAGAAGGGAGGGAAGGGAGAAAGAGAGAAACATCAGAGTGTGGTTGCCTCTCACACTGCCCCCAGTGGGGACCTGGCCTGCAACCCAGAAATGTGTCCTGCCTGGGAATTGAACTAGCGACCCTTTGGTTTGCGGCCCATGCTCAATCCACTGAGCTACACCAGCCAGGGCCATTTATTAACGTCATTACCTGAAGGGTTCAGGCTTAAACAATTAGTTATCCAAAAATATGGAAGATGAAGAATGTGTATTTTCAGAATGGGAAGAGAGGATGAATTTTGAACCTACCCCCTGCTGAAAAACCCCACAAGAAACCAACTGTTAAGATTCTGAAAGTTGAGATTCTGTCCCTAGTCAGTTCCCAGGAGCCTAGGGGATAAAACACCACGATAACACCATGCTTACGTAGCATCCTTTATTTCTTGGGAGCAGTTCAAATAGCTTTCCCATCCATTACCTCATTTCTAGCCCTGCCCAGGGAGGCAGCTGCCCGTTGGCACAGACTCATTGTCCTAACCTGGGCCTTTGCTGCCCGCGCCTTCCTTTCTCACTGGACAGCAAGCAATAAGCGTGTCCTCTCCTACAGCCAGGCACATTTGCTCTGCTTTGGGAGAAGGTTTCAACAAATAGCAATCTCATTTGTCACCAGAGCATATAAATCTGTCTGCTTCCCTCCCCTTCTCTAACCTTTTCTGATTTCAAAATAGACTCATATCTTTTTGGAAGGATAGGTTTGGATTTTTAAAAAAGTGTTGAGAGAATTGCTTGCTAACCGTAGACAAGGGGAATACATCAGTGGGGTTTCTGAGACAGACTGTTGTCTCCTCGGTGGCCTGCCACTCTGTTCCCCACCCTGCTGTCTGCACGCTGCCACCCCAGCTCCTCGGCCGACACTCTCTGGCCTGTACCCCAGGGCTGTCCCCTGGTCTGTGCCGTGGGTCGGTGCCTCCCTATTTCCCGCCTCCCCTCCCTCTCATTCACCTTGTTAGCAGGTTCCTGTTCACTCTGGGGCTCCAGGTTGAGACAGTTGGCGGGGTAACTCCCAGGAAGGGAAGACAGCATCTGGGTCTCCCTGGCAGCCCCTCCAGAGCTGCCCAGCCCCCGATCACTGTGTCGGGGGCACACGCCCGAGGGCAGCTCCTCCCAGACACGGCGCAGCGTGCTCCCCCGGCACAGTGGGGCAAGGAGGTGGCCTCCCGGAGGGCCCGGGGAGCTGCCTCATCTCTCACCCCAGGAAGGGCAACGGCACTGTGCCACCACCTGGCTTAATTTTTTTTTAATATTTTAAAATTAGATTTTAAGGCTATTCGGGTGAGATTGTTATTATAGAAAAACTTTAAAATATAGTTAAATGAAAAGAAAAGCTCCATCTCACCCCCCCCACACATACACCAAGCTCTGAGTGCCAGTGTGTTAAGTCCCTACCAGATTTCCCCCAAATCCCGGTGGGTAGCAGTGACCCGCCTTCCCTTCTCCCTGCCCTTCCTCCCTGGGCCTCTCCATCGCTCACCCCTGTGGCAGCCCAGTGTGGACAGGATGAGGGGTCTAGCCTCGCTGACTCTGAATGGCTTTCAGGAGCTGGGGAGACAAGAGCCCAGATCCTGTGGTGGGTGGGCATGGTAGGGGGCTGGGCAGGCAGCCCCTGGCATCCAGCGTCCCAGGGCCATGGGGCAGACGCACCGACCACGGGAGCTGTGCCCTCCATGCTCGCGACAGCTGTTTCTCAGACCCTTCTGCAGATTGCGTGCTGTGAGTTGAGTTTGGCAGGCGGAGCAGGCAGAAGTGGTGATCTGTTTTCACCCGGCTCATCGTTTCTGCCTGTGTGTTTTTATACTGTCCAGAAGCGAGCTGAAAGCAGAGTTTCCTTGTAAGGCCTAGGGTTGCACCTTCTCATCCATGGTACGGGCACCTGCCTCAGACAAGGGTCCGCTGTGAGCGAATCAGGGAACTCCGAGTCTCAGGGCTGGGAGGGAATGTCAGTGTCCGTGAGTCTGCCCCCAGCAGTCCCCCTCAACGTCTGCACCGCCTCTAGGACAGATGTCGGTGCCTCAGCCCCACAGACACCTGAGAACAGGGCTGTGGTGCATTGTAGGCTGTCCATTCATGTCCGAGTGATTGTGATGATTTAGGTTATGAAAGTCTAGGAACATTTGGGTAGCACTTTATAAGTCCTGTCTCACATCCGTTGTCTGTCTAGTTGTACCTGAGGAGTAGATAAAGAAAGGCCCCCACCTGTACTGGCTTGTAGACATTTTCTGTCGGGTTGGTTGCCTGAGCCCCTAGAGCTGATGAGGGGAGGACACAGGATTTAATCCCAGGTCTTCTGACTGCCCGATCAGCTCTCTTCCCTGCCTAGCCCACTGTAGATAGAAGGCTTCTACTTCTGTTGAGCTGAAATTCTTTGGAGCTTCCGTTTGTTGGTGTTGGTTCTGCTTTGGGAGGCTACAGGAAATCCTGATGCAGCCTGAAATATTCAAAAGTAGTTATCGTGTTCCCTGGGTCTTTTCCAGGGCAATCATCTCCAGTTCCTTTCACCGTCCTTCTCTCGTTCCATCATTTATTCAGAAAGCGTTTATTGGGTGTCTAGTGTGTGTTCGGTGCAGGACACGCGGAGATGAGAGGGAGACAGACAGTAAAAAGCATACTTCAGTAACAGTGTGCGGCCTTAGCCTGCGACTCCATCCCTGTCTTTCCAAAGTCCTCCCACTGAGCCCAGCCCTGCAGTCCCCTCCAGAAAGTAGACTTCCTGTTGTCTCCTGGGTGGGGGGAGTGTTCACCTGGTAGCTACAGTGAGGGGCAGGATCCGAGCACCTGGCTGCTCACGCTTTTCAACTGCTTCAGACCCAGGCCACGGCCTCCCTGCTAAGGGGCAGCCTCCGGCCCGAGGGAGCCCCTGCCTTGCACATCGGGCACTTCTTGGGGCCCTGTACCCTCTGCACCCAGCACCTCAACGTTTTGCCCTCTGTTTGGCCAAGTCATTTTCCTAACTTCTAAAATTGCACTGACCTTTTTTTCTCTCTTCATGGTTGTCTTTTTGCTCTTGTGCATTCATATTTAAAAAAAGAAAGAAAATGCCAGTACTGTTGTTTAGGAGTCTCGGAGTGTGCTCTCCGCCACGTCTGCCTACAAATTTCCCAGGTGCTTTCGTACACTCGCACTTTACGGAGCCACGGCTCCTGCAGGCAGTGTGTGTGCTCCCACTGGATTCTAGAAGTCATTTTAATGTTTGAATACATTCCATTCATATAATTAAAGTGATTTTTAAATTATACTTAAGAATTATGCATTGAAAAGTCCTGCTTCCCCTTGGCTCCTCTGTCCTACTCTCCCTCCCACCCCTGGAGGTAACGACTTTGGTCAGTTTCTTTACGCAGACACACACAAGCAACTGTGACCGAGCATTTTTCAACTCTCTCCCAGATTTGTTGGCACAGTGTGGCCCGTTGTGTGTGTCCCGGCAGTCCGTCCTCGCCGGTGCGTGGAGCTCCCTTGCTCTCCACCGTGCTCAGCCCTCTGTGTGTGGACGGACCGACGGCAGTGGGCCTGACCATCTCCCACCAGTGGACTCTGGGTTCTCCTTAACCTTTGCTATGACAAATCATCTACAGTGAATACCTTTTAATGTGCATAATTTTGATGTGTGCAGGTGTATTGTGAAGATAAATTCCCTGAAGTAGAATTGGTGGTGTTTGAGGGGTTGGTGTTCTGAGCCCAGGTATAGGAACCTAGGTTTCCTTGTGTTAGTTGGAGATCGTTGTCTGACTGATGACTTGTTCTGAGGTCCCATTTGTCGTTGGGTGTACAAAGGCTCAGAGTAGTTTGCCATCTCCCTGCCACTTCTCGTGACTCGGGACAGGGTGACCGAGGCTGCCAATGGGGCCTAGTCCGAAGCACCGGAGGGCTCCTGAGGGTGAGGGTGGCGTCACAGCCAGGACCTGCTGTGGAGTGGGGGTCGTGGTTCTGCTCTGACCACATCGGTCTCATAAATTCTCAGCCCTGGCTGCTGGAACTTCATACTGTTCTACTGTCGGCTCTCAGAGGCAGGGACAGTGGTTGCCTTTTCACATTTGTCATCTTAAAGGGTTTTTTCAAAGCAGCAGATAAGATGCTTGTGGCAGTGAAGCATAAGAGAATTTGTGTCAGCAGCAGTCTTGTCCTCAGCTTTGGATCTGTAGAGGGCCCCCGAGAGCATCCGCGCTCAGCCCACTGGTGGTGCAACCAGCACGCAGCTCTCCCGGGCAGAGGTGGGCTCAGGGAGGCTGGGCAGTTTCCCGAGGTTTTGCAGCCAGCAGTGGTGGAGATGGGATTTGGACTGACCCCAGGCAGCTCTTTCTGCTCCCACACTGTGCCTCGGGTGGCACTGGATAACCTCGTTTCTAGTCTCTAGGAAGTGGTTGTGATGTAACTGAAATACCGTCATACTTTGTGTGTCCCCAGCCTTGTCCCCTTGGCCTCACACTTCCTTATCATGAGTTCCTCCCAAGCTGGTCACCCTGTGGAAGCCTCCCTTTCCCTTCCTGGCTCAGATTTGGTCTTTCTGGCCTCTCTCTTTCCTCCTTACCCCCACGTGCACCCTCTCCCCCTTAGGGCTCCCTCTCCCAGCCCCGCCCTGCCTGTGGGGCACTACTAAACACAACAGTGAGCTTCCCAAAGGCCATGCTCTTTGCTGTTCTGTTTACTCTTGCCAGTTTGCTGAAAGTCTGAGAGAGAGCTTGAGAAATTTACACACCTCCAGATTCCTGGGAACCTGCGAGATTTCCTGAGCTGCCTAGAAAGCTTTGGCTAAACGCCGCTGTTTGTGATGGGATATCAGCTAAGCGCTTCTGTGAGGCTTTGAGGGGACAGTGGAGGTGGGCAGGACCAGATCACTCACCCTTCTGCCCCTTCACCTGGGGATATCTGGTGAGCCCCTGCAGCCAGCCATGCTGAGCTAGAGGGGGCTTTGTGCCGGGGGCTGGATTTTGTAAGGGCTGCTCAGGCCCCAGGGCTTGCTCTGAGCTCTGCCTGTTTTTGGTCTTCCAGTCCACAGCCGCCACAGCCCCAGGTCCCCGAGACTCCCTGGGCAGATGAGGGAGGCTCCGTTTATCACCTGACCGATGAAGACTTTGACCAGTTTGTGAAGGAGCACTCCTCTGTCCTCGTCATGTTCCACGCCCCATGTGAGTGGAGCCTTGCTCCTCCCCACCACATCCTTCCCTGCCTCAGTGTAGGACAGCGCTGCTCTGGGACGCAAGTCCAGTGAGCACTTGTCGGGTGCCTCCTCGGTGCCAGGGATGCTCTGGTGCTCGGTGAGGGGCCTGCCTTCACGGTGCACACAGCCCGCCCTGCATCACCGTTGGAAGAGCATGCAAGTCCCAGTCAGGCTGCATGTTCCCTCAGCTCAACCTGGCGGGCCCGGCGCTTCCCCGAGTCAGTGTGAATCAGGACATGCGCGTAGATTTCCCAGAACTGGAGGAATTAGGACTGGATGGACCCTTCGATGACACTGGCTAGAACAGTAGTCACCCCCTCACCTTACAGGTGGAGAAACTGAAGCCCCGAGAGGGACTATCTGTTGCCCGGCAGCTGGGAGGGCACAGGGAGCCCAGGGCCGGAGCCTAGATTGCCCTGCACCTAGAATGCCTGCCTTCTGCTTCACTGGGGCTGGTCACAGCCTGCAGCGGCCACAGTGGATCAAAGGAGGAAAATGGGGGAAGCTGTACAGTGTGTTTGCAATATGGCTGGAAGGCCTGTAGCTCAGGACTTTTCTAGGCCAGTGACCTTCCCGTTCCCATGGAGAATGGAAGTTGATTGTAATTCATTTCCAAAAGAGAGTGCTGCTCTTGTAAGGTGAGCAAGGGTGGTGTGAGAGCAAGGGGATGCCAGCCTGGGGCTCAGAGCTCTTGGGACAGGGTGTGTGGGGGGTGGGGAGGGGTGCTCTTCTTATATAGCTTCTCGCCAGCCCTTTGGCCCAGTGATGGTGAGTAAGAGATTGTGGAGGAAGAAAAAAGCAAAAAATAACTACAGATCAGGGTCACAACCATCCAGACCATAGTAGCATATTTAGTGACATTGTTACAGAGCTCACCAAACTGTAAGTGAGCAGACAGGGGCCTGTCCACGTGGCACCTTGGAGAATGAGTCAACAATTAATGCTGGAAGGACCAGGTCTTTATTTACAACATTCCAACATTCCAGCCTTGGTGGGGCCTAGAGCACCTTGGCTCAGAGCCCTCCTTGCCCATGAGACCCAGCACTTCCCATGCTCTCCACCAGGCTACTAGCCAAAAGCATCCCCAAAAGTTTCCCATGCCCTTATCTGTGCAGGATCTGGAATACCTTGCTGTCAGCCTTGATATAATAGTCCAGAAAGGGATGTGCCATCTTACTCGGGATCATGGTGACACTCAGGAAAGATACAGGTCTTAATAATCCAGGTAAAATCCAGGTGCAGCAGGACAGGATCTTGCGAAGAAGTCCCCTGCAGCTCTGGAGTCAGCCAAAGCCTTCACTTCTCCCTTCTCACTGCTCCCCTTCAAACTGCATGGCAGAAATCCCTTACCACCGACAGCAGGTCTCTGCCCTCACCACGACCCCCCGCACGGTCCCCGCATGGCCAAGAGCGCTTCTCCTTCCCAAGCCGCAGGGTTGAGAGTGCTCCGCATGGCTGCTGCGTCCTGCTTGCCTTGCTTTTCCTTTCTCAGCCGGGTGTCAGAGAGAGAGAGAGAGAGATAAAATGGCTCCCTTGCCTAGTTAAATCTCAGTGCCTCCTTCGTAACCCTGTTTCCGACTCCTCCCACAGTTGACTATGTCTGCCCATTGTCTGGCTGCCATGGGTGGTCAGGCTGCGGTGTGAAGCAGAGGAACCCTGTGCAGCAAGCCCCTCTGGACAGCCACTTAAGATAATTATGAAGCTAGCCAAGTAGCCATAGTTATGCAAAGTAACTCTCAGTGGCTCTCTGAAGCTTCTGCCCTCCCAAGCCAGGTTTCCGCTGTTACAACAGTGTATTATCATCTTAGTTGTAGGGATCCTTGCGCTAGCAATTGCACATCACCTAGAGTGACAGTGGCCTCTCATGGGGTCATGTCCTTTTATGGTACCCACAGTGCCGCAGAACAGATACGGTTAACTCCATTTTACAGACGTGGAGAAGTGGCCCAAACTGCCCCCTGCTGTGTGAGTCCTGCCGCTGACCTCTGGTCTGCCCGCCCCCCTCCCCCACTGCGTCACCTGGGTGTGGGTAGGTGGGAACTGTCCGTAAACAGATTACTACTAGGGATCTCCCCAGTGCCTTTTTTCTCACAGGTGCCAGATTCTTAAGAGAATCCAAAGGAAAAGTGTTCCCTTTGGCCTTTTTCCTTGTGGATTTCTAGAAAATTGACCAAACAAAAATCTGATTTTGAAAAACCTCCTGATTAAGGGTGGTGGCAGAGCCTTAGGAGCAGGTCACCCCCTGTCCTGCTGCAGCCGCAGTGAGGGCGCCCTGAGGCTGGCGGTGCCCAGAGTGCAGCCCGCCTGGCGCCACTGAGGTGCTCTCAGCGGCCAGGCTGTGCTCTCCCGGCCAGTCTCGGAGTTGCTGAGGAAGCAAGTCTGGCAGGAAGTTATGTTGAATCGGGAGCTGAAACCAGCCTGCCTGCATCCGTACTTCTTTAGTAAAGGCAGATGCAGGCTGGCTGTTCTTAGATCCCCCTCCTGGGAAATTCACCCCTGTGTGTCCATCTTTCTGGTGTGTGTGAAGAAAGCCCACCTGACTCTGGCAAGAGTGTGGAGTGGTTTAAGCAGTGCTTTGTGGTTTATGCATCACAATGTGAAGAGTAGGTGTCCCTTTGATGAATCTTGTAGATCAGGGGGCCCCAACCCCCAGGCCAGAGACTGGTACTCGCAAGTGGCCTGTTAGGAAACCAGCTGCACAGCAGGAGGTGAGCAGCAGGCTGACCAGCGAGAGCGAAGCTTCATCTGTATTTACAGCCGCTCCCCATCGCTCACATTACTGCCTGAGCTCCGCCTCCCGTCAGAGCAGGGAGGCATTAGATTCTCATAGGAGCGCCAGCCCTGCTGTGAACTGCGCACTCCACGGAGCTAGGTTGTGTGCTCCTTATGATCTGAGGTGGAGCTGAGGCTGTGATGCCAGCCCTGGGAAGCAGCTGCAAGTACAGGTTATCATTAGCAGGGAGGTTTGACTGCACAGAGACTGTAATAAATCTATTGCTTGCAGACTCATATCAAAACCCCATTAGTAAGTGGCAGATGACAAGCCACATTCAGTGGCAGGCTTTATAGTGGCAAGTGAGTTGATGCACTTCAACTACTCAGCTGCATCTGGTGGCAGGCTTTAAAGTCACCCCCCCACACACACACACACATCCCTGGTCTGTGGAAAAATTGTCTTCCATGAACTCAGCCCCCGGTGCCAAAAAGGTTGGAGACCACTGCTGTAAATCAAAAAATATGCACCAGATAGATTGGAATTATTTAAGAATTGTTTATTAAGCACTTTCTTTTTAATAACCCTGGTTGCAAACTAGGCATGTTTTGTGTGTTCTTTTTTGTAGTCATAGGTTGTGAGCAATCCATTGTAGTAGCTGATGCTTGTAGGGTATTGGGGGTAGGAGCCTGACTTCAGGATCCCTCCTTCCCCCTCCTCCTCATAATGCATTCTCTTCCCTCCACGGACCAAAAGGAGATCGCTCACACCCGTGCCCCCAACCCAGCTCACTCATGGGCATAGAATAGAGTATGGGCTTAGTGAAGGGAAAACGAGCTAATGAAGTTGTTCTAGAACTAAATTAGAAAGCAGAGAATGAGAATTGGAAACCAGGTGGCAGCTTTTGTCTCCCCCATTAGTCATTATTAATGGATATTATGAATAATACGCTGGTCCGTGTAGAACTCTGCTGAGGGGCTCTGAGTTCCGGCCTAGCAAATGGAGCTGTCAGAGGCTCCTCTGGGTGGGTGTCTGCCCGGCAGGGACCCCGCCTTCTTCAAGGAGGAGTCTGCCTGCCCTGGCTCTGCACCCCTGTGCGTTGTGGGACCCGCAGAGTGAGAGGGCTGGGGCAGAGCCTGCGGCGAAGCTTCCCGATGGTCCGCCTGTCAGAGTGGGGGTGGCTCTGCAGGAAAGGGTCCCTTTGCACGTCCTTCTTCCTTATCTAGGAGCGCAGTCCGCTGCCTGGAAAGGGATGAGTGCGTGTGGTGTAGAGAGATGCAGAGCCGGGAGGGTGAACTGAGAGCAGAGGGCTCCTGGATGCCTGGCTGTGTATCATGCCAGCTGCTCCAGAGAACCCACGGTGACCGGGAAACCACTTCTGGGGTGTTTCAGGGACCCAGAAGAAAGGACAAATGTCGGGAGGCTGGAGACTGGCAGTGCTGTACAGGCTTTCCAAGTGTAGAAGAGGAGGATTCTGGAAATCAGTGTTGCAGGGGCCAGCCCCAGACCCACAGGGAGTGGCCTAGAAGCAGGCCATTCGGGGACCTGGGAAGGCAGGTCGGGCTCTGTCAACACAGAAGAACGTAGATTCTGCTATGGATCGCCAAAGCCCTTGGTGCTGTTAACAAATATTATTTATTTACTTATTTATTTTTTAGAGCGAGGGGAAGGGAGGGAGAAAGAGAGAGGAACACTGACATGAGAGAGAACCATCAGTCGGTTGCCTCTTCTTGCACGCACCCTGACCAAGGACCGAGCCCGCAACCCGGGCCTGTGCCCTGGCTGGGAACCGAACTGAGCCGCTCTGGTCGGGCCTTGGTTTGCTTCTTGGGGCAGGGCTACCAGGTTGGTGGATCGGCATGTCTTTCTGTGATCAAGAGTGCGCTGCAGTTTTCTGGCATGGGGAGGACTGGCGGCCTGGGGTGGGAGGAGGGGGGACGCCCCCTGGTGCTCTCACAGTGCGTCTGGGCTGGTTCTGTCTGGAGGGCGCTACTTTTTTTTTAACTGGCAGTTTTGTTATAACTATAAAAAGCAAGACATACTTTCAAATCTGGGGGGATGCGTTTAGAGTTGGGAAAGGATAGAGGGAATACCAACCAGTTACACCAACATTTGAAAGGATTCCTGTAGACTGAAATAGTGGGGCTGAATTAACCAAAAGGCTGTATTAATTTTTGCTACTTAAAAGGGAATGCATGTGTGTTTTATCAAGAGTTATTTTAATATAGGAAAGTACAGAGAGGACTAACATGGTTCCTGACACGCTCCCAGCAGAGCCATGGTCTCTCTCTGCAGGGTTATTTCTGTGCACAGAGTAAGTGCTTCGTGTTTGTTTCCTTCCTGGGCTGGCTCTGAAAGGCCAGAACAGAGGGGCCTTCCGCCTTCCTTCTGACCTGTGGTGGGCCTGGTGGGTGCTCCCTGGCACCTGCAGGTTCCAGGGCGAGTTGCTGGGTCCTCTGCCGGGACCTTTGTGGATGCCTGTGGAGACACACTCCTAGGTTCTCGGCGGGAAAGGCCATGGGCCCTGGCTGTTGTAATTATCAGACACCTCACTGGCTTCCTGCTTCTTTATTCTCTTTCCCAGGTTTCCTGCCATTTACTTCCGCCCTCAGCCTCTCCCTGCACCTCCTTGCTTGTTTTCAGTCCTCTCCCAGCTGGAGTTATAGAAACCCATGCAGAATCTTCAGCAGCCTCTACAGCTGACATCTGAGCCTGGCAAATAAGCATAGGCTCAGCCACAGTGCTGGGGCCTTGCACACGGGTTCGCTCCAGTCCTGTGCCAGGTCACACGGGGAAGCAGGGGGAGTGGGGGAACAGATTTAAAGCAGGTGTCTCCTGGGGGCCCCACCCTTGTGGGGGGCAGTCCAAGTGTGGCAGTGGGCTCAGAGAGGGGCATGGGCACTGAGCCTGGGCCCCAGCTTGGGCAGCAGCCTCTCCATTGCTCAGCACTTCCTCCTTTTCCATCCGTCTCGAAGGGGTGCCTGGGTGGATGTGGGAGGCTGCAGCCCCAGGCCCAGCTCTCCCATCCTGCAGAGGACAAAGATGGGGTCAGAAATGGCGTGGCAGCAAGACCTTTACTGTCCCTCCTCGGTGCCTTTCACTCCTTTCTGCAGCCTTCTGAACGAGGAAACAGTATTTGTTGTCCCTCATCTCCCGCCCTCATCTGTTCTGCTGCAGTATCATCCAGCTGCTCCTCCGGTCCATGTAACTCCAGCCCTGCATCAGGCCAGGGAAGGCCTTGATGCCGTAACAGCGATGCCAGAGTGAGCGTCCCAGCGAGGGGATGGTAAAAGGAGCAGAGTGAGAGTCCCCAGGAAAGGGGTTGCTGAGGAGCAGGCAAGGAATCCAAGAAAGAAGCCCTGGAGAACCAGAGCCCCCCTTGCCACGCCCTCCGCAGAGCCCTGGGCCTAGCCTGCAGCCCTGCCCTGGCCCTCCCCTTTCCCTTGGAGACAGGCCCCAGGAGATGTTCTCTCTGCCACAGCCCTCCGCCAGCAGCCTGTGCCGTGCCAGTGGCTGCCGTGCCCAGCCCGTGCTCCGGAAGCTGGGCCGTCCATTGGGTGACAGGCCCCTGCCTGAGTCCAGACGTTCTCTTTCTGTACTCAGTCTTACTCTCAAAGGAATTTGTGATCTTTGTAGAAAATCTAGAAGGTATAGAGAAAATAAATGGTTAAGGGAAAAACAATCTGTAATCCCATGTTGCAGAGGGAACCACTTTTCACTTTTTGGCATCATTCTCACTAGTTTTTTAAATCTCTTCCTTGGTTTTAACTTATAACATTAACATCCAATTAAACTGACTTTTCCTGACACGTGTACAGATTTGTATAGCTTTCATGCCATAGAACTCCTTCATGCAATTACTTTCATTTTTCAAGCGCATACATAATTTAGGAATAATCTTAACAACACCCGTGTTGTTGGCAGTACAGGGTTCAAGGGGCACAGAGAAGCACAGTGTCCGCCAGCCATGCTCCTCCCCAGGGCGACTGCTGTCGAGGTGGTACCTCCTCCCCTGTGCCTCCACCTGCATAAAGGGGTTATTTTTCATACAGACACGATCACTGCCTGTCCATTTTTCTGTGATATTTTCCACTTACCAGTAGGTTTCAAAGATGTTTTCATGTAAATGCAGGTGTTGGCATATAAATCTCCCTCGATATTTTCAAACACTGAACAGTGTTTTATAATTTAGAAATGCCATAAACTGTACAGTAAACTATTCCCCTGATGACGGATGTTTGTCTCCAGTCTTTCGCTGTTCAAACATTGCAACAAGTGTGTGTAAATATACATATTTGGGACCATGTCTCAATATTTACAGCCAATTCCTGAAAGTGAAGTTGCTGGGCCGTGGGGTAAGTGTGCTTGAGCTGCGACAGATTCGCCACCTTGCCCTCCAGAAAGAGGGCGCCACACTTGACCGTGCGTGACAGCGCCGGTCTCTTTGCCAGCCCTGGATGCTATCAGCCTCTTCTGTCCCTGCTGCCCTGGGCAAAGGGCTGTGGTCTGCAGTTCTCCAGCCCCGGGGAAGTTGGGAGTCTTTTCCTGTGATAAGCAGCTTTCCTTATTTCTTCTGTGAACTACCTGTTCATACTCTTTGCCCATTTTTCTACTGGGTAGTTTGGGTTTTTTTCTTCTCGACCTGGAACTCTGTAGTTATGGGTATTCATCTTTATCTGTTATCCATGTTCCAGATGTTCTCTGTTAATCTGTCACTTTAACTTGCTTTTTGGTGCCTTTCATTGTATAAACAGTTTACATTTTTAGTAGTTAAGTAAGAGCTAGAATACTTTTTGAGCACTCTGGATCAGGCATGGTTCTAAGCACTTTCCATGTGTTAACTCATTTAATATGCAGAACAAAGCCTGGGAGGCGCATGTCAAAGTTACTCCAAGCTTAGGAAGGGGGAGCACAAAGAGGTCAAGAAACCTGCCAAAGGCCACCTGGCCCCAAAAGGGAGCCAGGATTAAACCCAGGCAGTTCTAGAAGCCACAGCCTCACCCCTGAGCCTTCTGCAAGCCTGCCTTTTCCCATCCTGACCACTGGGATTCTTGGATCATTTGGGACATCCACCCCAATATATAAAAATAGTGCACTGTATTTTGTTATGATATTTTTGGTTTTATATTCTTTATATTCTTTGTTACGATATTTTTGGTTTTATATTCTTTCATCTGGATTTTTCATTTGCTTACTGGACCAAGTAGAAGGAAGAGATTTAATTTTACTTCTTTAAGTTTCTTTTTCTATACATCTTTTTCTTTTTTCATTTTTTAAAAAAATTATGCATATTTTCTTAATGTTATTAAAAATGCTTTTTAGTACGTGCTCTTTGAGGTCACTCAATACTCCATTGTGTGATGGCGCCGTGAATTTCCGCATCGCAGCGTTGCAGATGCGGAAATTCCGCCGTGTCCCCGTGGTAAATTGTGCTGCACGGCGCATTTTCACGCATGAATATTTGTCTGCGTGTTATATTATTTCCTCAGGAATAGAAGCCTGGAAGAAAAATTTGTAAAGCTTGTTAGTCACATTTTACACTAACATAAAGGAAGAAAAAACCCATATCTGTCCTTGCACAAGAAGAGGGCTGTGTGACGGATGGAAGCATCCATCCGTTGAGTTTCTACAAGTCAGCTTTGGTGTGCATGTGAGAGGAGACCCCAAAAACCCAGGCTATATTTATAAAAAATTGTGTACTTATTCTTACATGTTTAAACTCCAGTCACCTTCAAACTACTCTCCATTTGATGCAACACACCTATCAAGACACTTTTTCCACTGCTCAAAACGGTTTTTTGAACTTACTGATTTTGATTCCTTTTAGTGCTTCTGCAGTTTTTTTGTTTCACCTCTTCCACATTGGCAAAACATTTCCCTTTGAGGACTTTTTTCATCTGGAGAAACAAACAAAAAAAAACTCACTCGAGGAGAGATCAGGTGAACAGGGAAGGTGTGCCATTTTAGGAACACTCAGCTGATGTGGGCAGGTGCGCTCGTAAGTCACCCATCATGAAATGGGCAGACACGCTGAAAGAGTCTTCAGAAAATATTCACTGAAGCCAAACGCAGCCTCTCACAAAAACACCAGCTGGTACCATGATACAGATGGGCTCCTAGAACACTCACCTAGTGGGGAAGCCTGTACTATAGGGGGCCCACCTTCCAGAAGATAATTCTGGTGTTTTGGGTCCCCCCCTTGTACACCTAGAAACCTCAGAAAAGCTCTGAGGTGCCTGGGGAGGGGCAGTCTGGTGTTAAGACAGCAGTGTTCCCGCTAGGATCTGCAGGAGCCCCACCTCCTGGGCATGCCCTAAGCCAAGGTCCAGGCAAGGCAGCAGGAATGTGGATAGGGAAGCCCAGGCTCCTCTAGAGTCCCAGGTACCAGGGAGCTTTCCGAATTAATCTGGCCCCCTGGAAAACTCTGGTTCGAAGATCCAGGAAAATCTCTATAGCTGGTTTGTAATAAAATTACAAGTGTCATTGAAGGTAGTGGGAGTCCAGGCATCTGAAGGCGTGGGGCTGATGGGAGGCCAGTGTTCCCACAGCCAGAAGAGTGTGATGAGGAGTTGGTGCGTAGCCTGTGCTGGATCATGAAAAGCAGCGTAAGCACACTTACACAGATGATAAAAACCCAACAAGGAAGTTTGGCAACAAAACTTAATGGCCTATGAAATCGCAATCAAGACACTAAAATGCAGTGGGCCAGAGTCCTGCTCCCGCATACAGCTCTCCTCCCCTGGCTGTTCCACAGCCGGAACATCCTGAGGGCCAGGCCCAGGAAGCTGGAGCTGGGGTCAAGGTCAGCACTGACCAGGACCCATGGCTCTCAGAACAGGCAGACACGAGTGAAGAAGATACTCATATCTCTCCTCGGGGCCTGGCCAGTCTCCTCATCATAAACTCTGTTTACAGAAATTTGTTGCTTAGCCTTAGTATCTCATTCAGGGGGCAGAGGGACTTGATGCTAGAAGCGAAACCGTAACAGTTTCGAGAGACCCCTAGGGTATGTGTGGGAAACTTTAGACCAGCATCCAGGGTGTTGGAGATTTCTAGAGGCCTTTTAGACCTAGTAAGGAGCAGGGGGTGTATGAACGGTGGGGAGAAGTGTGTGCACAGAAACTGCCTCGGCTGCCAGTTACATTAAATAGAGGTGGTCAGTCCAACAAGCGGCTGTTCTGGTGCAAGGCACAACTTGCTCCAAAAGAATTTAGTCCAGTTACATCTTGTGATCACAGGTGTAAACCTGGACACTGTAACCATGTGGTTTATTCATTCAGTGTGGGGAACACCATCCTCAATACCAGGGATGTGGTGAGCTAGACAGACAGCTAAGCCTGTCCAGCGCTTACAGTCCAGTTGGGGGGATGGATAGAGAACAAGCAAGGTATTCCAGCTGTTTTGAGCTCACTTGAGAAAATAAATAGGATATTGGAACGGATCGTGATGGAGTGAGGCTCTTTTGGATTCTGTGGCCAGGGAGTTTTTCTGTAGAGGTGAAATTTGTCCTGAAGTGTGACTGAAATAAAGGGGTGAGCCACGTTGAGATCTGGGGGAAGACCGAGTTCCAGGCACCAGTGTTAAGAGCCCTGAGGTGGAAATGAGCTTGGTGTGAAAGGAGAACTGGAAGAGGGCCACGGGCTGTGGAGCAGAGAACAGGAGGGAGTTGAGACTGGAACAGTCAGATGGTGTGGGGCTGGAGGCCGGGGCCAGGGGTTTGAATTTTGATGTACCCGCCATAGGAAGGATTTAACCAAGCGAATTTTTATCTGATTTATGGTTTGAAAAGATGCCCTGGCTGCTCCTAAATATCAGAAGACAGCTATATGACAGTCTCAAGGCAGTACAGAATTAAATGCCATAGGGATAAAAGAATGAGAAGTATTTTATGAGTAGAAGAGAAATAGGTGACTCAGTGGGGCTGGACCTTCCCCAGTGGATTATGCCAAAGATTTCTTTGTCTGAGCTGGTGCTCATTCTTCGTGTTCCTGGGTTTCCCCTTGGGAGTAGGGCCCAGCTGCCTTGTAGAAGCAGCGGCAGGAGACAAGAGCCTCCACGCCATGGCAATGGTCTCTCTTGATTTTTTCCCACAGGGTGTGGACACTGTAAGAAAATGAAGCCCGAGTTTGAGAGTGCAGCAGAAGTCCTCCACGGAGAAGCAAGTGTAAGCATCCTTGCTCTCCCCCCACCATTCTTGTCTAAAGAATCGGTGACGTGAGTCACCACAATGACTTCCCTGCAGCTCTGCAGCAGCTCTCCCCGTCCCTGGGGGTCTGTAGGACCTCCACGTCCCTGAGTAGACATGTCTTCATCTTAGTCAGATGGGTGGGGCCCCTACCAGGGGTGGAGGGGTGCAGAGACACAGTGGGGTCAGATTCCCATTCCCGTCCGTGCAGCCTCTGTCAGGGCCTGGCTCTGAGTATGAAGCCCCAAGATTCTCCCTCTTTTCTCTGGGACTCGACTCTTGGGCACAGCCACGGTCCACCCAGCCTGGTTGGTGGGGCGGATTGAAAAGCCTCATCTTTGCCCGTAAATGAGAAACGGCGGTCGTGCCAGTGTTCTGTCATTCCCTGGGGTTTGTGAGCCCAGGGGCCAGCCACCCCCAGAGAAGTTTTCGCAGGTCCAGGTGGGGCGGGGGCTGGCGTCTGGGCTCGCCTGTTCTGCCAGCACCGTGTCTGAGGCTGTTGTGCATGGTTGGCCTCTCCCCCGTCCCAGAGCTCTGGTGTCCTTGCAGCTGTCGATGCCACCGTCAACAAGGCCCTGGCAGAAAGATTCCACATCTCCGAGTTCCCTACGTTGAAGTACTTTAGGAACGGAGAGAAGTATGCAGTGCCCGTGCTCAGAACGAAGAAGAACTTTATTGAGTGGATGCAAAAGTAAGTCTGACGGTCTTGATAGTGCCTCTTGACTCCTGGCTGCCAGCTACCAGAGACAGCCGTGAGGAGGAGGATTGAACCCTGGGCGCTGCTGTTCTGGGCTAGGGGCCACGGGAGCCGAGGCGGATTGACTTCCCCAATCCTGAAACCACCGCCGGGGTGCTCACCACATGCCCTGCAGCGGCCAGACGGTCCGGATGCAGCTTCACCAGCTCATAAGCCTTGTGTTTCTTTTTTAGAGGACCCCCCCCTTCCCAGTGTCTTGGCTCCAGGTTCCCTCGTGTGCACTCTGTTTCATCCCCTTTGGGTGCATGATGGGGACACTCGGCTCTTTACATTGAGCGCTGGGCTCATTTGGCCCCCAGCTGGCTGGTGGTTCCCTGGGCCTCCAGTGGTGCCCTCGGTGTGGCCCGTGGAGTCCTGGGGTGGAATAAAGAATTCAAAGAGCTCCCGCGGCCTGCTTATTAGTTTGCTGGGGCTGCCACGACAAGTAACGCAGACCAGGTGGCTTAATGGCAGAAGTTTATTTTCTCACAGTTCTGGAGACCAGAAGTTCAAGACCCAGTGTCTCCAGGGTAGTTTCTTCTGAGACCGCTCTCCTTGGCTGTCTTCTTCCTGTGTCTTCCCTATGTGTGTGTCCTTACCTCCTTTCTCGACACCAGTAAGGTTGGGTTAGGGCCCACCCAGTGACCTCACTCTAACTTGATTACCTCTCTACGGACCTTGTCTCCAAATGCAGTCAGTCCTGAGGTCCTGGGGGTTAGGACTTCAACATGCGGATCTGTGGGGTGGACGTAGTTCATCCCCTGACAGCCTGTAAGCCCGGAGAACCTGAGTCCCCTTGCAGTTACTGGCCCAAGGACCCTCCCTCCGGCTCACCCAGGGACCGAGGAACCTGGGGCTCTCAGCATTCTCCCTCCTGGGAGGGGGCTGAGCGAACTGGCTGTCAGCAGACGCCCTCAGAGAAGGGAGAGAGAAGTGTGGTTGTGGAGAAGGGGCAAAGGCAACAAAGGCTCTTAAAAGACCCCGAGAGCTATGCTGCTGTGAGGCCGAGGGAAGGGAACCAGTGCACAGAAGAGAACGAACATTTATAGACACTCACTGAACGCCCGCCAGTTATTGCGGTGTATGGGCTCTTGGCAGCTATTGGAGCTCGTCTGACTAGGTGCCTTGCATACGCTCTCCGCTCCTCATAAAGACCCCAGAAAGTCGGTGTCATTGTGCCCATTTAACAGCAACAACAACAGAAACGGAGCTCAGAGGAGTTTAGTGACTTACCTGAGGTCACACAGTTGGTAAGTAGTCTGGATTTGAACCCAGAACTCCGTACACTCCTTGGCCCGTGCTCTCTCCGCCAGAGCAAAGGCTCAGGAACAGAAGATAGTAGGGGGCCCTTCAGGGTCTCAGAAGAAACAAGGGGGGCAGGGCACAGAGCCCTGTGGAGGAGCTTCTGTACCCGCAGCAAGGAGATGACAGCCCGCACCGGAGAGTCTGCCTGCCCTAACCCGGCCTCTTGTTAGGCTGTTCAAAGGGAATCAGATATCTTGCTGATGGTAGAGTTTTTGTCATGTTGAAGCTGAGGTTTAAATGAAATTTTAGAAAGGATGCAAAGTGGTTTTTCTCTCTTGCTCCCCGCGTGGTGGTGATGGAGGTGGGGGGTGGAAGTGCTTGCCTGTACACCAGCCTCTCCTTGTGATTGTGTCCCCTGCACCCCTGGCTTCTCGCAGTCCCGAGGCCCCGCCGCCCCCAGAGCCCACGTGGGAAGAGCAGCAGACCAGCGTGTTGCACCTGATGGGGGACACCTTCCGGGAGACCCTGAAGAAGAAGAAGCACACCTTGGTCATGTTCTATGCCCCGTGTAAGTGGCTGGGGTGCTCACAGAGGGGTGAGGTAGAGGGGTGGGCTGGACCGAACCGAGATCCCCTGGGACTGGGCATCTGCAGGTGGCTCAGCTCATCTGCTGTAAGCAAGATTCCGCAGTTCCGATCCAGGCTGAGGTCCTTCCAAATCCAGAGCCTGCTTCTGTCAGTCAGCTCTGTCGGGTTCTCTCCCTGCTCCTAGGAAGCCTGCCTCACATCAGTCCTGCAGCCCTCTGCCTCTGTTTGTGGCAGGGACCTGCTGTAGAATTATTCAGTCTCCTCATGTTCCTGGCATCTTCCAGGCTATCTGCCTCCCACCCAGCCACTCCCTTCCACCCCTTGGCTCCCTCCATCCTCTTTTCACTTTCAAACCTTAGAATTTAGCAACTTGGGATTAGTCTTCCCTCGTAAGCCACGAGTTCAAAGCTGCAGTAAAGCAGTCACATTCCTTGTAATCAAAGCTTAAGACGAGGAAGTGGCACACGGCTAACACCAGTGTTTGTGACCTCAGGGTTGTGTATGCCCATTTTGAAGTTAATTGATACCTAAAAGGAAAAGCCCCTGAATTTCCGGCTCTTCTTTGGGTGCCCTTCTCTCTCTCCCCCAGGTTACAGCTCAGCGTAGTGGAGTGGGGATGATAAAGCTGTGCTCTGCGGAGAAACCGGGTGGCTCAAGCCCCTCACAGACCTGCTGGGTTGTAGCCAGCCCCCCTGTTGCTCTCCTCCTGCCCCCACTTTTCAAGTGTCAGTGATCCGTAGTGTCTCCCAGTGCTCCCCTCCTGGAAGGGGTAGCCTCCTGGCCTGGCCATCCCCCAGCTTTGGACACTGCCCTCAGGAGGCCAGCGCGTCCCTCTGAGAGGGGCTTTTGCTTTCTCGGTTCCTTACAGAGCTTCTCACTGTCCTTGTCTGTCCTCGGAGTTTGCTTGAAAGACGGGATTTTAAGGGATGAGCAGCGTCCTTCTGGGCAGAGTCAGGGGTGTAGGACTGAGACCCAGGAGATTCCCCTCAAAGTCACTTAGTGACAGAGCTGTTCCTGCAGCCTGGTGCTCCTTTTCTTGGTCACAGACTGAAGTCAGAGGTTCAGGGCTTTCTTTCTCAGCAGCAAGTGATGACCTGGCTGTAGGAGGAGGAGCGCTTGACCAGCTGCTGGGTGGACTTTAGAAAGCCTGGCTGAATATGCCCCTGAAAGGGCCCTCTTTCCCCCTGGCCCTGGGCTGGGGACCCCTGCCCTGCTGGGGTGCTAAGGGCCTCCCTCAGATACCAGCTGTGTTCGGGGTGGTGTCCCGACTCAGGACACAGAGGAAAGAGGTGTGGTGGAGGTGGTCCCTGCCGGGCCTCAGGGCCTCACAGTCGGCCCCGGCGAGAGATGACTTTAAGTCACTGAGTGACCCAACTTCTGGCAAAGGGCTTGGTGGCCTAGAACCTCCCATCTCCCTCCCTCACTTCCCTGTCTCTGAACCACGTGGCTGACTCCAAAGATGGGTTAATCAGCGGATTGAAGGTATTGCGGGGGGGTGGGTAGTGATGACAGGAACTATCCAAAGAAACAAACGTCCCAAGTTTTTTTAACAATAGAAGTAATATATACTTATTTATGTACAAAGACTCAAAATACTATAAAAAAGTCAAATATCTGATAAGTTAGATATAAAGTAAAAAGCAAAAACTGACCTTCTTATTCCTCCCCCGGCTCACCTCCCCCCACTCCCACCTCCCCAGTCCCCACACAGACACCCCCCACCCCCGGCTGCCTCGGTGTTCTCCCCAGTTCCGAGCCCCACTCTGCTCTGAGCCGTCTGGCCACGGTGGCTGCCCTTTGTTAGGCCAGTGTGGCTGCGCCTCTCAAACTGGAACTTCTGTCCTGTCCTCAGTCTTGGTTTCCGCCTCCCTACTGCGGGGGCGGGGCTCCTTTGGTTTCCTGCTCTGCGGAGGTGGTGCCTTTTTTTTAAGAGTCCAAATTGAAAAACCATGCCTCTCTGGCCCACCTGACACCTCTCCACAACTTGTTTATGCCCTTTTTGCACAGCCTCCCTTCCAGTTGGCCATTCACTGTGCTCTTTCTTTTGGATAGCGAGAAAATTAGATGCAACGGGAGGCCATTAGTCTGAGACCACACTTCAAAGTGATGCTAACAGGAGTTTGCACTAGGCTGACAGTTACTCTTGTACTTTCAGGAGCAAAGGGCTCAGAAAGGAAAAGTTAGTGATGCCAGCTCTGGGGGAAGAGGGCAGCTTATTTCTGGCAGCCTGATGCTTTCAGTGGGCATCCGTGCCACTCATGGGGGGCCTCTCGGCGACCTAGGGCAGGCTCTGGCGAGCTTTGTCAGCCGGCTCGCACGTCCCGCTCTTCATAGTGTGAAATTTCCTTGAATTTGAGCTCTTCTTCCATCTGTGAAGACATTAGTGTTCTTGTAATTGCCACTGAGGCCATTAAAAAACGTCTACTAGTATCTGCTGTGAGATAGGCTGTGCTAGGTGCATTTAGTTCTGATAGAGCCCATAGCCTAGCCTTCTTCTCTACTCCTAACTTAGACGATGGAAATCCCTCTAAACCCCCACCCCATCGCCATCCACACTGAGCTGGGCCAGCTGGCCGGTCTGCCAACCAGGCCAGATGGGTGGTCCTGCCCCTCTCAGGAGCCCGTTCAACTGCTGACTTCAGATTAAAGTCGTAGCTTAGTCTTAATTTGGTTTCACAAAACCCTTTGACATGCCAATCATTATTATCTTATTTTTAAAAGAGAGAAACAGATGAGCAAAGCCATTCTGTCACCACCTTGGCTTCCCCAGGCCAGGGAAGGCTGGAGGGCCAGCCTGGCCGTTTGTCAGGGAGCTGGCTGGAGCCAGGCCTCCCCACAGGGCGTCTGGCCTCCCCGCCTGTGTGTTGATGAGAATTAATTACCACAGTTGGGGGAATCCTCCCCTGAAAGCAGTTCTGTTCTCTAGGCAGTTGTGCTCAGTGTCTGGGGAGCGATTGAAAGAGGAGGTGTGGGCTTGGGTTTTGATCTGCTGATGCTGAGGGAAGGGCTGAGAAAGCAGGTCTGGACCAAAGCAGCCTGTGGCTTCCTAGGCTCTGTCCTCAGTGGATGCTCTCCTGGGTTTGCTGGGACAGAAGGAAAAAGTGGCCCCACGCAAGTGCCAGCCTGTGCCTGAGATGCTGCCCTCAGAGCCTGAGGCACTCAGGGTGGCACAGAGAACAAAAGAGACAGGACGGCATGCACTCCACAGCCTCTGCAGGCACAGGTCCTCATCTGCTCTGAAGGGCCTCTTCCTGGGTCTGGAACCTGGGCCCTAGGAAGCGTCTTGCAGCTCAGGGGACTCCCTGTAGCCTGTCCTCCCAGCCTGACCTTGGCTTTCCCACGTCTGGATCCAAGGTTCAGGTTGATTGGAGAGCGAAGGGTTGAAGCACAGCATGAAGACTGGGGCCTGGTTTGGCTGCGCAGTCTGGGATGAGGGTAGCGTTTGCTGAGAATGTGGAAGTTGGCCCCGGAGCTTGAGTGGCAGGGACTCTAGCAGCGTGGTTGCTCCTGTGCCCCCTCACCCTGCCTCTCCCAGTCGTACTTTCTCAGTCAGGAGATGGAGGGGTTTGCCATTGTCACTGGGCAAGAGAGCAGAGCCTTGTAACAGGCTCAGAGAATCCTGAGCGCACATCCGCCTCTTCTGAGCCCAAAGCTCCCTTTGCAACAGGCTCTTCGAGCTGCGAGGCAGCCCTCTGTGGGAGGTAACTGTCGACCTTAGTCTGCACGTAGGGTGGGAGGTGCCAGGCCAGTCGGCCTGCTGCTTGCACAGGGACACCTACAAAGCCCTCAGGCCAACAGCAGATACAGGTTTAAGGGGCAGGGTTGATGCATGGACACTGACATGGGGGTGTGCAGGGGGGGAGTCAGATGAACCCCCACAGCCTGTTGGGTGGAGAGGGGTTCCTGGCTCTGCAGCCTCCCCCTGGTGTGCAGCATTCTCTCTCCCTCTTGTACAGGGTGTCCACACTGTAAGAAGGTCATTCCACACTTCACTGCCACTGCTGATGTCTTCAAAGATGACCGAAAGGTAAGGATACCCCTCTTTATTGCTTGTCCTGCCTCCAGCTCTGCCCTGTCACCAATTCCCACACTGTCCTCCTTTCCATTCAGTCCCTTTCCAAACAGGACCTGCCGAGATCAGGGGATTCCTGGGAACCAGGACTTTCTTTTTTTCGTAAGGCAGGGTAGAGCAGGCTGGCTTTATGCTGCAAAATCAGCCAAAGGGGAGACACCGAGCTGTAGCAGCCTTTCCTTGGAGGACGGGGTGGTAGAGGGGTCATCTGTTTATTTTGTTTAGAGCTTGAACCTTTTTACAGTAGGATTTGTAGCATTACTTATATAATCAAAAATACAAATTCTAAAAATCTGACACGAGTCAACTGTAGGCAGCCAAGGTGGTGGAGAGCAGGCTACGTCCATGGAACAGCCAACTGGTGAAGCATAAAATTCACAAGCTGGACCTGCAGGCTGGGCTAGGGTGCGTGGAGCGGGGGCCCCAGGCACATCCCCCAGGCAACTCCAGCAGCCAGGGCAGTGCAAGCTGCTGCCTGGGAGGGCTTGTGGGGCCAGACGAACCCGGAACTCAGGTTGGTGTGGCTTCGCTGCTGCTAACCTGTGTAACCTGGAAGGAGTCACGTTACGTCTCCAGGCCTTGCATTCCCTTCTCTATAAAGGTGGAGGCTGGTATGAAAGAACACAAAGGCCATTCCCAGCCTGGGACAATGTCATAGGAACCTGTGTCCTGATAGGCCCTGGAAACGCACCCCTACACATCAAACCCACAGCCATCTGCATCTCTGCCACGGTGCCTTATTGTCCTAGGTGGAGACCTCAGGGAAGCAGGAGCTGGCTGGACACAGGCAATAGGGTCACCCTGAGTCGGCCGGGCGGGGGTGGCAGTAATGGCATAGAGAGTGCTCACTGGGACAGCAGGCGAGAGGGAGCCAGGCTGGGGCACAGGCTCATGTGTGAAGAGTGGGGACACACTGGGGACTCAGACCCCAGGACCCTGCCCTAGACTAGGGGCATCCTGTCGTCACCCACAAGCCTTGGCTATGCCCTTGAAGGAACCCCTTCTCTCTCCTACAGGAGGGAGTCTAAGGACCAGAGCTGTATTTTCCCCTCCTCTTGCCACTTTGCCCGCATTGAGAGGGACATGGCCGGGAGGGGCTTCCCATCTGTAGTCTCTCCCACTACCCGCCCCACTCCTGCGGCGGTCCAGGGCCTGCGCATCTGCCAGGCTGACCGCGCCTGCTCTGGGGGCTCCAGGGCAGTCCAGTGTAGCCCGGCTGTCCATCCCTGCAGGGTCCCTCACACTGGGCACTGGGTGGCGTGGGGAGGCCTTTACTCCCCAGAGAACACTCTGTGCTCTGGGCAAGCCAGGGTTGTGGCAGAGGTGCCCTGCCCCTGCCTGCTTAGGTCTCCACGGCTCTGGGGTCTGTGGAGGCATCACCGCAGTCCCAACAAGGCCAGGCCAGCTGTCCCCACAGCAGGCAGCCAAGGGTCAGCCCTCCTGGATGTGCAGCAAGATGAGCCCCCTCCCACCCTCTTGCTGCCCAGTGGTCCCCTGACCCCTGCCTGCGTCCATCAGCTTCCCACTGGGATCCTTGTCCTCCACGGCCCCTTCCCTAACACCATTCATTCCAACACTAACAGCGTGCCAGCTGCTGAAGTCCCCCAGTGAGCTGCTGGGGGGGGGCTCTACTTACGCACAGAGGCCCCATTTTCCCGGTAACCCCCTCCTTCTCTGAGACATTGCTGTACCTTTGCTTAATTGCCTTAACTTGGACCATAATGTTGCTGGCCTTTTCCTAGGGTCATTCCCTCTGTTTCTCCTTCCACCTTCCTTTATTCCAAGCCAGGGATAGCCCTCGTTTTCAGAAGCACACTTACCCTCTCTGTTCCAGGCAGCCGGCAGGCCTGGCTCCTGGCGGTGGCTCTCGGTAACCTCAGGGCAGGGTTCTGTCTCTGGCCTGGGGGACTGACATTACTGGTGCCACATTGCTGGGCACCATTCTAGGCTAGCAAGTCAGATTTCTCTCTGGCATGGTTCCAGGAACTGTTATTTGTAAGAGTGGTTCTGGTGCTGGCCACAGGCTGGGGTTTGGTGACCTCTGGCCTGTCCAGCTCTCTGCTTCCACTTGTGACTGGGGAGTGGAGCCGTGGAATGTCTAGTGGGTTACTGCAGCCAGAACTGGGTCTCCTGACATCCCACCTCTTAGCTGGGATTGCATTGTTTTCCATCCAGAAGCCAGTCCCAGTTCCTTCCCCAATCAATATGCAATTGGTTGCTCACTTCTTTTTCATAGCCAAAGTCAATATTAGCTCCTGCAGAGATTTATTTTACTGAATCAATAAAGCCACATGCGGCAGTTCACATTTTAGCTAGGGAGCCTCCACTCCCCCCCAGCAGCTTCCGGGGGGGCTTCAGCAGCTGACATGCCAAGTGGAGAAAGGCTGGCACGCTGTTAGTGTTGGAATGAATGGTGTTAGGGAAGGGGCTGTGGAAGACGAGGATCCCAGGGGGGAGGTTGATGGATGCAGGCAGGGGTCAGGGGACCACCAGGCAGCAAGGGGGGAGTGGCTCGTCTCACTGTACATCCAGGTGTGGCCATCCTGGTGGTGAGCACGGCCTGCAGTGCAGCTCTTGGCCAGGTGTGGAGGTCGTCCGGGCAGGGTCCCTGAGGCGGCAGGAGCCCTTCCTCTGTGACTGGCCCGGAGGCTGCTGTAACTNAAGGCTGGCACGCTGTTAGTGTTGGAATGAATGGCGTTAGGGAAGGGGCTGTGGAGAACGAGGATCCCAGGGGGGAGGTTGATGGATGCAGGCAGGGGTCAGGGGACCACCAGGCAGCAAGGGGGGGGTGGCTCGTCTCACTGTACATCCAGGTGTGGCCATCCTGGTGGTGAGCACGGCCTGCAGTGCAGCTCTTGGCCAGGTGTGGAGGTCGTCCGGGCAGGGTCCCTGAGGCGGCAGGAGCCCTTCCTCTGTGACTGGCCCGGAGGCTGCTGTAACTGGGGCCACGTCATATACAGTCCCCAACACGTTTGCAAAGCTGGCCGCCCATCAGGAGGGCAAACTCCCTGAGGACAGGGACCTCGTTTGTCCTTGAACTCCCTGTCATCTTTACTCCTGAGACCTCTGTAAATGTTGGTTGAATGAAGGAACAAAAACATATTTAATATTTCTTGAGAGTCCCTCTTCCGTCAGTTCTTTAAAAGCATTATGTCATCTTATTCTCACAATAGCTTATTCAACTAGAAATTACTGCTTTTCTGATCAAAGACTGAATCTTAGAGAGGTCGAATGACAAGCCCAGGGTTCCCCAGCTGGGAAGGGGCAGCATTAGAATGGAATCAACAAGTATTGTCAGAGTTCTCCCAGAAGCCAGTGGGGCCTGGGACTTGCCCACCTGGGGTTCGTCTGAGAGGGGATAGAGGAGGAGAGAGCAGACAGGAAGGGAACCAGAGCAGGGGCATTAATGAGCAGATGACTCCCTGGCCTTGCTTCTAGCTTTCCGCAGCCCGGAGGTGCAGGTGCCAGAGGCGAGTGCTGGGCCAAGGGAACGGGGCAGGGCCCTGACAGCAGGTACCATGGGACAAATCCAGGAGTTAGGGATGTGCATTTGGCGCTGCTGGTGAGTTCAGTACAAATCGCTAGTGGGCATGAAAGGGGCAGGCATTTACACGGTGGCAAAACTGGGAGAGACGAGAAATTGGGAGGTGCTCTGCCTCCCTTCCCAAGAGTCCACGCCGCTTCCTTGAGAGAGGGTCCGCACGTGTCTCTCCTCCTGTGGAAGCTGAGCGTGGGGAGTCTTTGCAGGCGGAAGTAGCCCTCTCTGTGTGCGGCTGGCGGCTAGTTTAGGTGATTCAGTATAAGGACACATTTTTAATTTAGTAGATTCATAAAATCATACACTACATTTCCCACAGCTCCAGGGCATGTATACAAATTAAATTTATAATCTAAAGTGGATGCAGGAAGAACAGGGCCCTGGAGCAACACTCATCGAACGCTGCCGCAGCGGGGAGCGCTGGATCCGGGGCCTGGGGCTCCAAGGCGCCGCCCACCGCCGCGGGAGGTCTCCCCTGGCCTGGGCCCCGCCCTGCCTGCCCCAAGAAACAGCCCAGAGGACGGCCAGAGGAGCGTCTGCCTCGGGTTTCTAAGTGGTTGTAAAGGTGCTCTAGAGGGTGCGTGGGGTTCTCAGAGTCCACAGGGGCTGGCCCTCAGGCGCCGGCCCGCAGGTCTGAGCGTCAGGCTTCATCTGGATGCCTGGGAACAGACCACATTCGAACCTGCCCTGAGGAGACAGCCGCCCCGCTGCCCCCACCAGCTGTTGCCTGTGCGAACGAAGGGCAAGTGCCATCCAACCTGGCTTTTGAAGAGAAGCTGTCGAGCCAAACTTGTATATGAAAATCTTCTGGCCCTTTCTCTAGGATGGTAGCTAATTCAGATTTTTAAAAAAATTCTGTGTGGGCCAATTAGAATAGGACTGAGAGCCGATACAGATGGTGTGCAGCGAGCATGCAAACTCCGCTCTAGGAAGTAGTGCTGTGGAGCAGGTAGCCGCAGGTCCTGCTGGTCGGAGGCCTGCTAGGAACTGGGCTGCACAGCAGGAGGTGAGCAGCCGGCCAGTGAAGGAAGCTTTGCTACTTTACTGCCTGGGCTCTGCCTCCTGTTCCCCCCAAGCCAGGAAGGCCGGGGACCGCTGCTGTAGAGAATGTTGCAGCTGAAGGACAGGGAAGGCGGGAGGGCAGGTGTGGTGCGCTGGTGCCCAGCGTGAGGCGTGTTCACCTGTGCACATGGTGAGTGACCAGAATGACGGCTGGTGGCCCACGGGGCCTCTCCTACCTGGAAAGGGGGCCTTTGTTCAAGTGTAAATAACCAGCAGCCAAAGAATTTGTGAATCATGGCTGTTCAATGATTCAAGCTGTGGGAATAGTTCCGTCTGACTTCCTTAATGTGCTTGGCTCTCAGAGACCCCGTGGTCATTCCTCTCTCAGGAGTGGGCTGGTCTTCTCGGGTGCTCGTCACGCAGCTGGTTGCGCTCGTCACTCAGGGTTCACGTCAAGTGTTACCTCCTCGGAAAGGCCTCCTTGTCCTTCCTGGAGAAGGCCGCTCTTCTGGCTATTGCCTCATCGAATCACCCTCTTAATTTCTTCTGACCAGTCACTGGGCTCTAAAATGATCTCACTAATTACGTGTCTTTCAGCAGTAAGAATGGCAGCCACTCCATGACCGAGCTGTGTTAAAGTCACCTTGTACCCTTAGCTTCTAGAACATCTGACAGGACTTTGGAAATGCTGGCCTCTCACCAGAATCAGTCCGCCCCTCTCCGGTGACGCTTTCGTGTTACATGTGGCCGCTACTGGACCCTCTCCCCTCCTTCCCAGCTTTGTGGCCCTGAACAGGGAAAAAGTTCTGTGTGCCTGCTTTATACCCTCTTGTTTTGAAAGAACACTCAATAACAAGAAAACACCACCCAGCACGTGGGATTTTTAAGATGGGCAAGAAGAGGCCTACGGCCAATTTGGGCACCTCCTTCTGACCAAAAACTCTGTTTGCTCTGGCCATGCTGAACTCTTCTAGTTTCTGGGAAGTGCCCCCCTGGCTGGAGCTTTCTTTGTTCCTGTTTCAGTCTTGGCTCGGCCGGCAAACTGTGCAGTGTCTTAGCTCCCCTCTCCTAGGCTTTCTTGGCACCCAGGACCATCTCCATCAGACCTCCTACCACGCTTTCAAATTGTCTCTATCTGCCGTCCTTTATCTAAACAGGCACCAGGCACCTACGGGGGACAGAGCTTGTGTGGGGGGCCTTTAGGAATGACTGTAACAACAGTTGGGGCCTGACCTGGTAGCTCAGTTGGTGAGAGAGTCATTCCAATATGCCAAGGTTGCAGGTTCAATCCCTGGTTGGGGCACATACAAGAATTAACCAATGAGTACATAAATAAGTGGAACAACAAATTGATGTTTCATGTGCTCTCTCTCTTTCTTCCTTTCTAAAAGTAAGTTTACCAAAAAAACAGCCGACGTTTATTAACTGCTAACTGTGTGTCAGGGAACTGAGGCACCAGTGGCATAGGTCATTTTTCTTAGATCTTAATGCACAACCCAGCCAACATTTGCACTCAGGAAACTTGACTTCAAAGCTTTTGCTCTTAACCTTGGAACTAGACTGCCTCCCAAGCAGATGTTCAGGGAATATGAATTGGTTAATGGATGGATCTCACAGTGCCTTGCAGAAAGTATCACAAAACCTGTGCTGTTTACAACTGCTTTCAAGTCATAATTTCTGTTACGGTCACAGTAGTCATCCGTTGGTATCCTTGGGGGGTTGGCTGTAGGACTGCCCGCAGACACCAAAATCTGAGGATGCCCAAGCCCCTTATATAAAACATTTTCTATTTGCATATGACCTACTCTGGTTTGTAGGCGACAGCAGCTTGTGCCTGTACATCACTTCATTCCACTGGATTCAGCATCGTGCTTGGCACGTGGCAAGGTCAAATTTTGCTTTTTGGAACTTCCTGGGATTTTTCATTTTTCAAAATTTTTTTATCTGCAGTTGGTTGACTCTATAGATGGGAAACCTGCAGATACAGATGGGCTGCTGTCCTCTTGATCTGAAAAGGTAGTCTCGGCACGCCACGCCGGGTGCTCAGATCTGCCTTGGAAAGAGAAACAGGCACCATCAGTCTCAGGGGAGTTCCAGGCTGGGGATGCTTTGGTTCCGCTCCTCCCTGCTGCTGGGGAAAGATCTCAGAAAGCACCTGGTGTGGGCAGAGTGCAGCCTGCGTGCAGCGTCCACGCCTCTGCTCTCAGCCGGAGGCCCCTGTGCCGACCCTTCTTCTGTCCCCCGTAGATCTCCTGCGCTGCTGTTGACTGTGTCAAAGATACGAACCAGGACCTGTGTCAGCAGGAGGCCATCAAGGGCTACCCCACTTTCCACTACTACCACTATGGGAAGTTTGTAGAGAAGTATGACAGTGATCGGACGGTGAGTTGGGGAGAGGAATCTGCCCTGAGCTCTTTCTGCTGATGGGCAGGGAAACAGCCGCTGAGGAGCAGCAAAGGGTGGCCTCTAGAGGGCCCATCGGAGCTGAGAAGGCGAGGGCCTGGGCCAGGCTGGAAGAGGGTCTCAGGAGGTTGTCACAGAAGTCCTGCCCCAGAGCGAGGGTGGCTTCCCGGGTGTGGGAGTTTCCTTGCCAGCTTCTCAGGGCTTCTCTGTGGAGTAGCTGACCCTCCCAGCGTCACCAGCTGCCCCGCTGCTTCGGCCAGTTTCCGTATTTGGAGGGTCAGGAAAGGGGAGTGAGGGAGAACATGCACATCTGTACCAGGGGTTAAAATTCCTTCTCTCGCTCTCTGCTTCTCTCCCCTTCCCTACAGGAATTGGGGTTTACCAATTTTATTCGAACCCTCCGAGAGGGAGACCACGAGAGACTGGGGAAGAAGAAAGAAGAGTTGTAATGTCTGCCTCAGAGAAAGCTTTTCCATTACACTGTGAATGATACCCTGTTTTATTGTTCTTTCTGAATTTCCACGTGTCTGAAGACAGTTTTTTAGAGGCGCTTAAGGCCATTTTGTACAATTTTGAAATAAAATTAAGCCAATTGTTTGGTGTGGATTATTTCTGCAGAGCCTGTGCTAACAAAGGCTGGGTACTCATGTTCGCCCTCATTCCGTGTCGTCTTCCGGGAGGCGAGCCTCAGTCCAGGGTCAGCCACACGGAAGACACTCCCGAGGGCAGCACGGGGTGCCAGTGCCGGCCCCTATCGATCACTGGAGAGCAGAGCAAGGAAATTGGACCATAGAATATCCTGTGGGGAAATGACTAGTGTTGAGAGGAAATGCATCCAGGTGATCAGGGAAAATGGGATGCTGAAGCCAGTAGTAACCAAGCATTAGCTTTTTCTGGGTCATTGTGTTTCAGCCTTATATATTTTCCTGGAACTCATTTACATATTTTTCTTTCCCCCGCAATTTCTGTCTTCCTCCTTCCAGTCCCTTCGTGCTCTCCCTTTGAACAGAAGTCACCACGTCAGGGATGAGTGCAGTGGTCAAGCCCAGGCTCCAAGGGCATCGGGAAGGAGTGGAGGAGGGGACTTTGAGGCTGCTTGCCCTGCACACAGACTGGCAGGGGTGGCGTGGGGAACATGGTGGTGTGTTCTCAGTGTTGGGTCTGTTAGCCAGCTCGCCCCCGACCACAGTAATCTCCCAGCCTTCACACCACCTTCTCCGAGGACAGCGCCACCCAGGTTCTCTGCTCTGCTGCCTCACTCTGCCTCCTGCCTGTGTTCCATCCTCCCAACCATTTTTCCCACTGGCCCTGCTTTCTGCATCCCTGTGTGACTAACATCCCGCTGCGTGCCCACTGGTGCCGCAGAGCCAGAGCACCCCGTGCTGCATCCACTCAGTATTTCTCCACGGGGCGTAGAGCTGCCTCGCACCGGCTGCCTTGACTGCCGTGGTAAACAGTGGTCCTGGTACTCAGCGGCGCACTTTGGTGGCCTTGCTGGGGAGTGACCGAGTGTGGGAATGTTCAGCCCTGTTTCCCGGTCTGGCCCCCTCCCTCATGGCCTCCGTCCTTCTTGCTGACAGGTCTGTGGGGCGGAGGAGCAGAGCCCCAGAGTGCCTCATGGTGTTTGATGAGGTGCCACTCCCAGAGCTGTTAAGTGAGATCGAAAGTTCTGAAAGCGCTTGTTTTGGGCAATGTCCCAGCTTCTCAATACCCCTGCCTACTCCTGTATCATCCGATCAGTCTTTCATTCCCTCTACTTCCTTAGCTGTGCCCCCTCCAAAAAAGCCACACGTGTTAAAAAAGAGCATGCCCTAAATAGTATATCAACCCAGTTTAGCAGGAAGGGCCTGAGTTGAACTCCAGGCAGCGCTGCTTCCTGTGTGGCCAGGACTCAGTTTCCCTGGGTCCCCACAGAGCAGTGTGAAAGCTGGTTGAGAGTCTGGCTGATTAGCTTCCTGGGGGGTCATCTCAGTGAGGTCACTGCCAGCCTCAGAGGTTCAGAGCAGGAGCAGAAATGTGGCGGCCAACCAGGGCTAGAGAAGGAAGGAGAGTGGCCAAGCCCCAGGCTTCAGTAGCAGGCAATGACAGAATGCCCCTCATCAGCCACCTTGTCAGGCGCAGCATTGACCAGCCTGGGGAGTGAGGATCTGTAAGAGCTGGCATGGGTCTAAGTCCCCCCTCGCTGTCCCTGGGACAGAGTGAATCTGTGTCCACATCTCTTGTGGAAGGGAGGACGGGAGCTTTGAAAGATGGCATTTACCTGAGGAATCATCCGAGAATTACCTAAAGGTTACTTTCAGTTTATTGGACCAAACTGTGGTCACCACTTGTACTGCACAGGTGGGCACAGTGTAAACAGAGCTCCTACATGCCTCAGAAAATGTGGCGCCCCGTCCTGAACACAAGAGTGCAGGTGAGGCCCAGCCAGCATTGGCTGGAGAGGACCACGGGTCCCTCCCCTCGTTCCAGATCTTATAAGATAGATCTCAGTTCATCAAGCCCAAGATTGCGGGCTCATTGTCAACAAAAACCATCAAAACTTTTTCATACTGCTCATGGAAAAGATCAACCCTTGATAATTAATTTTCATGCAGTATTTTTTCACCAGTGTTCAAGGTAGTATATGTGATATAAGACTTTGAAAAATACAGAAGAAAATGTAATAAATCAGTCAAAACCCTGCTATCACCAAGTACTGTTGAATGCAGTCCATTTTCATCACAAATGAAATTGCTCAGTGCTTTATAACTTTAAAAAATTATACAAAATATTTTAATGCTTTCCTATATCATTAGCTATTCTGCCTCAACGTAGTTTTTAAAGACTATATAGCAGAGTTTCTCAACACTGTTTCTTGGCACTATTGACATTTTGGGGACACGTAATTCTTTGTGGGACGGGTGCTTTCCTATACATAGTATGACTTTTACTAGTGTCTCTGGCCTCTACCCACAAAAAGGCCAGTAGCACCTTTCCCCCCGCCCCCCCAGGTTATGACAAGCAAAAATGTCTCCAGACTTTGCCAGATGTTCCCGGGGTGGGGAGGCAAAATCTCCCCCCGCTGAGAACCATTGCTGTATAGTACTTCATGGCATGTAAGTATAATCGTCTACTTATAAATCTATTATTAGATGTATATGTTAGCAGTTATTCCTAACCATGAATAATACTTGAATGAACATCTTTGGTTGGGTTATTCTACACAATTCATACGTTTGCAGAAGTGGCTTTCTGGGTCAAAGAGTATGCTTATCTTTAAGGCCTGTGGTATGTATTGTGTATTTTCCTTCAGCGGTGTGCCTATTTATGCTCTTACCAAGACTGTATGAAATTACCTGGCTTTCTAAACTGCTAGCTATTGCAATTATAACTTTTGAAGACATTTGCAAAGTTCTTATATAACTTTTAAGACTATTTTTCTCGTTGCATTTTATCTTGAAAATTCATCTTTGTTTTAGCCTGCCAGGATACTTTAGAATCTATTTCTGTCTCTTTCTGTCTTTAACTTTGTGTCACTTGCAATTTGATGAGAATTAACATGTCGTTAGAGAATGTAGCCAAGAATCCTGCACAGCCTCTCCGGTGTGGAAGCACTTTTAGCCACATTCCATTTAATGCCCCCACAACCCCGTGGTGTATATGAGGGGCCTGAGGCTCTGGGAGATTAGGTCATTTGTCCAAGGTCACAGAGTGGCTCAGTGGCAGAACTCAGAGGCCACACAAGGGTTTCCTCTCTCCCGTGACCCACAAGACTTAGTTGGAGATGCTTCCTTCTAGTGATGGTTGCTTCCTTTTCAAGCCCCCACTAATCATTATTGTGCTAAACAGCATAATGCCCACTTAATATGTCTTCCCACTTCGGGTCAAGTTGGAAGTGTATGTAAACATGGCTCACCGTCTTGCAAAACCACATCAAAATTACAACTAAACTACAGAACAACCATCACTAAATCATCAGAAGTCGAGGTGAATGGAAGTCTGACAACTACAGAACTAAAGGAACCAAATCCGTCCGGACTGGTAGGAGATGTGGACACACAGAATGAATGGGCTGGTCCCACACCCCATGTGTGGTGGATAAAAATATGGGAAGAATATCTCAGGAACAAGGGACTCCAGCCCCATACCAGGCCTTTCAGCCCAGGGTTCCAGTTTCAGGAAGATAAGCCCCCATAACTCCTGGCTGCAAAAATCAGTGGGGTTTGAGTTGGTGAAAGGAACTACTGGATTCCCAAGCAATTCCTCTTAAAGGGCCTGCACACAGAATTACTCAAACTCACTCTCTCCGAGTTCCAGCATGGGGGTAGCAGCTTGAAAGGCACTGTGGCATAGAGGGAGGAATGGAAGAGTCTGGCATCATGGTGAGAGCTGGGGGATAGTTTTCTCCCAGACAGAATGGTGGGCAGAGGTCATTGTTCCTCTTCTGAACCCTCTCCCCACAGAGCCACAGAGCTAGCAGGTGGATACCATATCTGAGACTCCATCAACCTGACTTACACTGTTTGCCCCATCCTGGGAATTCCCTGGTGCCCTGCCCCACCCAACTTAGGGCCCACCAAAGCTGTAACAGTAGCTTTACCATATGAATGGCTTATCTTAGCTAATGCTTCACCTCTTTCTAAACCCTCCCAAACAAGCAACAGCTGGCCTCAGTGAGCCCCCATCCTCCTGTACCACTTGCTCATTGGCCCCAGGCCAAGAAATAGCAGCAGCCAGCCTTGGATGACAGCTTGGGTTCACCTGGGAACCTCCAAGACCAGTACAAGTAGCAGCCATCTCAAATCGCTTTGTACCTAATGCTGGGTGCCCCCAGGCAGAACACAGGTGGTGGCTGGCCCTGGCCTGCAACACCCTGAAACCCAAGAGCCTGCGCACCCAGTAGACAGCTACAGACTGTGTCAGAGCACCACCTCCCTGCCCCTTCACCGCTGATCCTCCACAGAGGGTGGAGGTTGGTGGCAAGTGGTCACAGGCAGTCGTTGCAACTGTCTCACTGGCCTGAGTAAATTCTTCCCATGACCTGCCAACAGTAACCAAAGCTCAACTACAGAGGAAGGTGTACTCAGCCCACACAAAGAGCACACCTTGTGTACCCAGCTTGGGTGATAGGAGAGTCTGTGCCACTGGGACCTTCAGGACACCTACTACATTAGGCCACACTACCAAGATAGGGAGTCATAGCAGCTCTACCTAATAGACAGAAACAAACACAGGAAGGCTGCCAAAATGAGGAGAAAAACATGGCCAAAATGACATAACATCAAAACTCCAGAGAAAGAACTAAACGAAATGGAGATAAGCAATCTATCAGATGTGGAATTGGTTATAAGAATGCTCAAGGAACTTAGTGAGGACCTCAACACCATAAAAAAGATCCAGGTGTAAATGTAGGATACACTAATGGAAATGAACGATTTACTGGGAAACAACAGTAGAGTGGATGAAGCCAGGAATCAAATAAGTGATTTGGAACATAAGGAAGCAAAAAACAAACAGAACAACAAGAAGAGAAAAACACCACCCCCAAACAAGTATAGTGTAAGGAGCCTCTGGGACAACTTCAAGTATACCAACATTTGCATTATAGGAGTGCCAGGAGGAGAAGAGAAAGAGCAAGAAAATTGGAAGTCTAATTGAAACAATAATAAAAGAGAACCTCCCTAATTTGGTGAAGGATATAGACATGCAAGTCCAGGAAGCAGAGAGAATCCCAAACAAGGTGAATGCAAAGAGGGCCACACCAAGACACATCATAATTAAAATACCCAAGGATAAAGATAAAGAGAGAATCTTAAAAGCAGCAACAGAAAAGCAGTTAGTTACCTACAGGGGAGTTCCCATGAAACTTTCAGCTGATTTCTCAAAGAACTTTGCAGGCTAGAAGGGATTGTCAAGAAATATACAAAGTCCTGAAAAGACTTTGGGGAACTACATCCCCTCAAGGAACTACATCCAAGACTGCTCTACCCAGCAAAGCTATCATTTATATTCAAAGGGCAGATAAAGAGCTTCCCAAACAAGAAAAAAGCAAAACAAGTTTGTCATCACCATACCATCCTTATATGAAATGTTAGAGGAATGTCTTTAAGAAAAAGAAGATCAAAACTATAAACAATGAAATGGCAATTAACACATACCTATCAACAATTAAATTTAAAAATCAAACTAAGCAAACAAGAAGAACGGACAAAATTATGGAAATGGAGAGTATTTTGATGGTTGCCAGATGGAAGGAGATTTGGGCGAATGGGTGAAGAGGTGAGGATATTAAGAAGTACAAATTGGTAGTCACAGAATAGCCATGGAGATGTACAGTGTAGGAAACAGAGAAGCCAAAGAACTTATACACATGACCCATGGACATCAACAAAGGGGTGGGGATTGCCTGAGGGAGTGGGGGGTTCTGCGTGGGGTGATGTGAAGGGGGAGTAATTGAGACAACTATAACAGCATAATCAATAAAATATAATTAAAAATAAGTCTTCCCTTTCTAGACATTGACTTAGGCAGTTCTCACAAAATTTTGGACTCTGGGGGAAGATTTGTTTGGGCCAAAAAGAGAAAAAACAACCTGCAATTATTTTAAACAAGTTTGTCCTTCAAACTCTTACCCAATATTGGTGTTTTAAAATTTATTTTTATTTTATGTACCTTCTCTGTAAAAAAATCAACAAATACCTAACTCATATGTATATATAAAAAATATATATTTATATATAAAATATGTGCTTAGTTATTAACTTAGTGTGCATGTGTGTGTGTGTGCACACACATATATGGAGAGAGAGATTTTTCCTTCCAATTTCACATCCCACAAATAACTACTGTCAGCTTTGGTGTGAATCCTTCCCTTTGTTGTTGTTCATAAACAAATATGTAGTACGCTTTTTATGTGTGTGTATGTGTGTGTAGTGTATATGTATATATGTGGATATACATGGTTTTTTATTCAGAAAACTCTTTTCCATTACAAGATCACATATAAATTTATTCCTGGCATTTTAAAATGCATCTCAAATTTATTTTGATTTAAGGAATGCCAAAGACATCCAGCTTTTTGTCTTTCAAAATGGTTAGTCTCTTGTCCCAATACTATTTTTCCTTCCTCACTGAATATCACTTTTACCATATAGTGAATTTCAAAATTTGTTTGCGTGTCATGTTTTCTTCCCCGTTCCACTAATCTATGTATTCTCATTATATTTTATTTTCTTATTCTGATTTGAATTACTTTTTTCATTTTTAGAATTTTCCTAGCTTTTTTGCATATTTTTTTTCATTTAAACTTTTTGTCTTAGCTTTCAGCTCCTTCCAAGTAAAGACCATCCTGTCTGTTTCAGCGCCATGCTCATTCTCTTGGATAGAGTAAACAAACAAAAGCGGTGGGGTTGTCGCTTTCTTTTCTCATCCACCAACACTATGTTGTTGGCTCTGAGCAGTGAGCCTCAAGAACTTGCTTGTCCTTTTGAGCCACATCTCCTACTCTGGGGGGCATTTCTTCTAGGACAACCACCTTCCCCGCCTGAGCTGAGAGTTGGGCCCCACAGATCCCAGTTGCCCTCCTGTCTCAAGCAATAAGTCCCTCAGGATGAGGGAGAGTCAGGAAGGCTGCGCCATCAGCCTCTTGTCATTGGAAACTCCAGGGGCTGAATTCCCTCCAACCCCCAGGATTTTCTGCTACTTCACTCTCTGGAAAAAGGATAGATCAACATCCTTGTCCCTCTTTCCCCTGGTGCCATTGTTCTCAGTTCTGATTGCATGGCTAATCACCTGCAGAGCTTTTAAAAACTACCAAGGCCAGTGCCCCATCCCCAAATAACTGAACCAGAATCTCTAGAAATGGGGCCCTGGTACCTACATGTTTCAAGAGGTCTCCAGGTGGTTCTAACGTGCAGCTGGAGTCAGAACCAGCAGGTTCACTGGTGTGCAATGCTGAGCTTACACAATGTATATGGAAGCAAGGCTAGAAAAAACTTGGCAAAATCAAGGGAAAGAAGTTTTCCAACAAAAGTATTCTTTGAAACCTTGGAAATTTTTTGGTAGGATTAAGTAATTAAGTTGCATGTGATCTCTTGCTGTCTTTAACTCTCCTGAAATTTTTTTCTAAAGAAACATTCAGTAGGAAGCTATATATGTAAATCTGCCCACGTTATCACTGCAATCAGCGCAGGATCATGCAGTAAAAATACCTTGGCTCTAAGACTCAAAGGTAGCAAAGCAAGTCACAGTAGCAAACCTCTGTATTTGTCCAGACCACAGAGTGAGCCGCACACATAAAACATGAGGCTTCAAATGCTGCCACATCACGGGGTGTTCAGCCTGGCATCTAGGCTGGGAGTCTTCCAAGCAAATGTCTCTTCTAACAGGATGTTAAAGCCTCAGCAGGCCCAGACATTCATTCCCGTCATCACCTGACTGCCTTCTCCCCTTCTGCTTTCTGCAGCATTGAGAAAAATTGGTCTGGGTTTCAAAATTATTCTGTCATGAAATAAATTAACATGCAAAAGCACAGAGGGGCCTATCTGAAAGCACGCAGACACAGGGTTTTCAGAAGTTGAAAATATTGAAAAATAAAAGAAATGTCTGAAGAAGGTAAATTGCTGACAGCAGCAGCTCAGAGAACGTATTAAAGCAACTCAACCTTCATTGTCTGGATCAGGTGGGGGGGGAAGGTTCTTCAGCTGTGTGACATGGCTGGCAGTGGAATCTGGGAATATAACTTGTTTTCATACATGTATTCAATCCATGCTCTTGTTTTCAGCCTCGCTCAGATGGACTTAAAGCTTCCAGATCCTAACCTACCCAGAGTCTTGTGTTATGAACCTGTTTCTGGGATTTTCCACAGCCAGGTGGGACTTCGGATGTGCTGAGCCACTGACCACCCATGAGCGTGACAGAGTCTAGGGACTGCCTCCCAAAGCCCTTCTTCCCTTAAGAGTTACAGCTCCCAGCCTCCCTCGCAGACATCTGCCAGCTACAGATCCCCGATTTGTGAGGACTGAAGCTCATGTAATTTAAGGCCCCTTGTAACACAGCCGCTCCAAACCTGGGAGCTGCTGTTGTGTTCATGATATTCCAAAAATATCCGCCCGGAGGGCCAGCAGGCATGGACATGCTGTGAACATGCCGTTTATTACTCACATGTCAGGGAAGTGCACTGGTGGCGGGGATCCGTGCAAGAGGGACTGCGCCTCACCTCCAGCCTTGGTGCTACTTACAGTGTTGGAGAAAATAGCCTGTGAAAATTCTACACTTCCATGACAAACACAGGAGCATTAGGGGAGCTGGGACATCCAGACACTGTTTTCCTCATTCCTTAAGACTGCCATCTGTTCTCTGAGGTCGTGGTGGGGCCATGTCCTGACTCCCCCCATAACCCCTTTAAGAAAAATAATACAAATTAGGGGCAAAGGCAAATATTTATTTACAATGAAGAGGAGAAATCACAAGTAAACGCTTGAAAAGCTGACATTACCAGAAAAATAATACCGTATTTGTGAGTGTTACTGTTTTTTTTTTTCCTTCAGGAGTCTGTTCAAATGTCATCTCCACAGGGAGATGAGGCCCCTACACAATGAAGTTAGTGCCCTTTTTTTCAGTCTTTATTCCCTTGCTCTGCTTTCTTTTATTTCATAGCACTTATCTTTCAGATGTCATGTGTTCTTACTTGTTTATTGTCTTTTCTGTTCAGTGGAATGTAAGCTCTATGAGGGCAAAGACATTTTCTGTCTACTTCTCCATATTGCCCCAACACCACAGTTATGGCAAGTGCTCAGTGAATGTTTGTTGTACAAATGCTGAATATTTTCACACAGAGTTCAATATTTTACAGTTTTTGTAGATTATACATCCAGTTTTTATAATAATATACATTGGTATATGCATAGGAAAAAAGACCAGAAGTACATAAGTCAAAATATTAAAATTGATTTTGTCTGATGATGACATTTTTCTTCATCCTGTTTTTCTAAATACTCTGATTTCTTTTCAATGGTGTATTAAAAATTTTAATAAAAAATTTGAAAAAAAAACCAAAATAAATTTGAGGGGAAAAGACAAAAAAAAATTTTACATGAGTTAGAAACATTTCACTTCTAAATTATATATAGAAGGGCTAGATATAAAATGTACCTAATAAGATCCTGATTGGTTTTAGTTTAGTTTTTTTTTTTAATTAAAAAAGACTTGAGCCCTGGCTGTTGTAGCTCACTGGACTGAGCATGGGCTTGGGAACCAAAGGGTCACCGGTTTGATTCCCAGTCAGGGCACATGCCTGGGTTACAGGCCAGTTCCCAGCAGGGGACCCACGAGAGGCAACCACATATTGATGTTTCCCTCTCTCCCTCCCGACCCCTCTCTCTAAAAATAAATAAATAAAATATTTTTTAAAAGACTTGAAGGAAATTCACCATAAATTAATAGTGGTTACCTCTGGAAATTAGAATAACAGGTGGTTTTTATTTCTTCCCATTTCATTGCATTATTACAGTTTTTAAATGGGTATGAGTTACTTTCATAATTCATGAAAATCAATACACTAATATAAAGATAAAAAAGAACAGTAGTTTTAAAAAATAAGATCTCCGTAAATACCTATCACCAAATAGGTATTTGGTGGTATTAAAAAGAAGGTCATGGGAAGACAAAAAATAGGGCACCTAGAAGGAAGGAGTATGGCAGGAATGAAGACATTGATGAGATTAAGATAAAATTGTTAATAGCATAAGAAAGAAGAAACCAGCCCCAGGGAGAGATGAATATAATAATGGACAAGTGGAAAAGAGAAAGGCCCGCAAATTCAGTAAGTTGACTTTCCCTATTTTGACTCAAATAAAAGCCCACCTTCAGAACTTCCTAAACAGTCTTATAATAATACATTTAAAATAATGTAAATATCCAGTCAGGATGGAGGTGCAGGTAGACATACTTCAACTCCTTACACAACCATAGAAAGAATAACAACCAGATCCCAAAACAAATAACATCCAGAACCACCAGAAAATCAATCTGTATGGAAGTCCAACAACCAAGGATTTAAAGAAGCCACATTCATCCAGATACTAGAAGGGGAGAGTTTCAGAGACAGGCAGAGAAGTGGTGTGGCACGGAAGAGGCTGTGGTGGCAGTGGAATAGATTGTCCCACATTCATGCATGGTAAATAAAAATCAAGAGGAAGTCCTGGTTTGTATGGCTCAGTAGATTAAGCAGTGGCCAGCGAACCGAAGTGTCACCAGTTCAATTCCCAGTCAGGGCACATGCCTGGGTTGCAGGCCAGTTCCACCAGGGGACCCATGAGAGGCAACCATACATTGATATTTCTCTCCCTCTGTCCTTCCCTTCCCCTCTAAAAAAATAAACTTAAAAAAAGAACATATATTTCCTGCGAACCAGACGATCACGGTTCGATTTCCAGTCAGGGCACATGCCCTGGGTTGCAGGCTGGTTCCTTGCAGGCTAACTACCAGCAGGGGACGCACAAAAGGCAGCCATACACTGATGTTTCTCTCCCTCTCTCCTTCCCCTCTAAATATAAACAAATAAAATCTTTTTAAAAAAGTAAAAAAAAAAGAACATATATTTAAAAAAAGAAAAAAACAATAATGTGAATGGGTGCATTGTGTAAGATGGTTGTCTAGTTTCATTTTTTTTGCATGTACCAGACCAGTTCTCACATCGTTTATTGATAAGACTGTCTTTACTCCATTGTATGCTCTTGCCTCCTTTGTAAAATATTAATAGACCATAAAGACATGGGTTTATTTCTGGGCTCTCTATCTGCTCCACTGACCCATGTCTGTTCTTATATCTGTTCTTATGTGACTGTTTTGATTGTAGTGGCCTTGTAGTATAGTTTGATATCGGCTATTGTGATCCCTCTAACTTAGTTCTTTTTTCTCAAGATTACTGAAGCTATTCAGAATTCTTTTTTTAGTTCCACATAAATTTTTGGAATATTTATTCTGGATATGTGAAATATGCCATTGGCATTTTAATAGGAATTGCATTGAATCTATAGTTTGCTTTGGGTAGTATGGACATTTTAATTATGTTAATTCTTTTAATTCATGGACACAGTATATGTTTTCATTTATTTGTATCTTCCTCAATTTCCTTTTTCAGTGTCCCATAGTTTTCTGAGTATAGGTCTTTTATATCTTTCGTTAAATTTATTCCTAGATACTTTATTTTTGGTGCAACAGTAAATGGGATTGTGTTCTTAGTTCCAGAATAAACTCAAATTGGATAAAATACTTAAATATAAGTATTTATATTTAACATAAGTCATGATACCATAAAAATTCTAGATGAAAACATAGGCAGGAAATTTTCAGAGATCTCTCATAGCAATATTTTTGCTGGTATATCTCCTGAGGCAAGGGAAATAAAGGAAAAAATACACAACAGGACTACATCAAATCAGTAAGATTCTGCACAGCTAAAGAAACCATCATCAACATGAAAAGGGAACCAGCTGTATGGGACAACATATTTGCTAAAGATACATCAAATGAGCGATAATCTCCAAAATATATAAAGAATTCACACAACTCAACAGCAGGAAGACAAACAACCCAATTAAAAAATGGGCAAAGGACTTGAATAGACACTTCTCCAAGGAGGACATACAGATGGCCCATAGACATATGAAAAAAGGCTCAATGTCACTAGAGATGCAAATCAGAGAGATGCAAATTGAAACCACAATGACACAACACCTCACACTTGCCAAAATGGCTGTCATCAATACATCAACAACAACAAGTGCCGGACAGGATGTGGAGAAAGGGGATCCTTTTTGCACTGTTGATGGGAATGCAGATTGGTGCAGCCATGTGGAAAGCAGTATGGAATTACCCCCCCAAAATTGAGAAGGTAACTGCTTTTTGACCCAGCAATTCCACTCCTGGGAGTTTATCCAAAGAAAACTGAAATACTAATTCAAAAGAATATAAGTACACTTAAGTTTACTGCATCATTTTTTACAATAGCCAGTAGATGAGTGGTACATTTACACAATAGAATACTAATTGGCTGTAAAAAAGTAGAAAATTTTACCCTTTGTGGCTGCATGGATGGACCCGGAGAACATTACACTAAGTGAAATAAGCCAGTCAGAGAAAGACAAATACCATATGATTTCACTCATAGGTCGAATCTAATGAACAAACTGAACTAGCAAGCAGAATAGAGTCAGACTCATAGACAGAGAGCAGGCTGAGAGCCCTGGCAGGGTTGGGTGGGGGCTGTTGGACCAGCGGGAAAGAAAAAGGACTCATGAACGTGGACAAGAGTGGTGATTGCGGTGGGGAGGATGGTGCAAGGATGTGGAAGGTATGGTATAAGGGGGAGAAACAGAATTGGGAAAATAGAATAAAATAAATTTACAAAAGAAAGTTATAATTTTTGTGTGCCTCTCAGTGATATATTATCAGATTACTTTCCAAAACATTTGAATATTACTTCATATTAATTAAAACTCCACTTTAAAATGCTACGGATGATGATTATAATGATGCTTTGAGTACTATCACTTAAAAAACACTTTGCTGATTTAAGTGGAATTTAAAGGCTTCTTGTTCTAGTTTGCATTTTTTTAAGCTAAAGAAATATTGCTATGAGAGATATTGCTATGAGAGATATCTGAACATTTCCTGCCTATGTTTTCATCTAGAATTTTTATGGTATCATGACTTATGTTAAATATAAATACTTATATTTAAGTATTTTATCCAATTTGAGTTTATTCTGGAACTAAGAACACAATCCCATTTACTGTTGCACCAAAAATAAAGTATCTAGGAATACATTTAGCGAAAGATATAAAAGACCTATACTCAGAAAACTATGGGACACTGAAAAAGGAAATTGAGGAAGATACAAATAAAAGAGAGAGAAGCATCAATTTATTGTTCCACTTACTTATGCATGTATAGGTTGATTCTTGTATGTGCGCTGACTAGGGGTCAGACCCATACTTTTGGCATATTGGAATGACACTCTAACCAACTGAACTACCTGGCCAGGCCGGTTTGCATTTCATGTTATTATTAACTTAAACATCTCTTTATAGGTGAGATTTTCCAGTTTTATTTCCTTTTAAAGCAATTATTAATGTGAAAAACACAATAAGACTTGACATACATTAAGTATGTAGCTATCTCTATTTATGGATACATGAGTATAAATTTGTATTTTAGGAATCATTGACATTCGAATTTTATTTTCATGATAATTTATATTTATAAATTTGTCATAGAGGAACAACTGCAGGAAATTTCTTCTGTACCTGCTGAATCAGGGTCTGTATATTCATGAGATTTTTCCCCCACTAGGCAGAAGGGCAAGTAGGATAAAAAGATGGTTTTTAAAAATTCATTTAGAGCCCTGGCTGGTGTAGCTCAGCGGATTGAGCGCAGGCCTGCGGACCACACGATCGCGGTTCGATTCCCAGTCAGGGCACATGCCTGGATTTCGGGCCAGTTCCCAGCAGCGGACTCACGAGAGGCAACCATACATTGATGTTTCTCTCCTTCTCTTCTTCTCTTCCTCTCTAAAGATAAATAAATAAAATCTTTAAAAAAATTCATTTAGAGAAAGTAGTATTATGTCTTGATATTGCTCATGTTACAATTTTTTGCTAAGTTCCCTTCATTTTGTAGACATCTTTTAGTATGTAGTTATTTTAAATGTAGTAGCCTATTATTTTGATTATCTCTAATTAAAGCATTTTCACATATTGATATGTATTCTAGCACAGAGGAACTTTGAAAACTTTCCATTTTATAATGCAATTTTTATTTCTGCCTTTAAAGTAATTTTATATGTAGGTAATAAGTCCCAGGGAGCTCCTTTAGCTAAGATAGGAATTTTAAAACTAACCCACATTTTTATTTAATTGTGCTACAACAATAAACATGAAAAGACCTTTCACTGTTTTTGTGCTTTCACTAGGTACTTTTGTTTTACCTGATTTTTCACATGCTGCTCTCAATGAATACTAACTACTTCTATTTGGCATTCTGTTTCACAGTGAGAAGGGAGATTCACGTGTCCTAATTATCATTATTATTTCATTACCCACGTAATCCTCAGCAACCACAAGAATGTGTCCTGTTATTTGCAGTTATGGTATCATCACCAACTGGAATTAATGCACAATTGAGCCAAGTCATGAATATCCCAATTCAGACACCTCTTTAAAAACTGGAAACATAAAGACTTTGGGGCATTATGGAATACATGTTTTCTTCATTGATTTTTAAAAGAGCCCATCAGAAGTTTAGAAAGTGATATTTGTTTACTTATCACACAACTTTAGATTTTTCTTTTACTCACTCATATTACTGGTTTTTAAAAATATTTTATTGTTTTGGTATTACAGTTGTCCCAAATTTGCCCCTTTGCCCCCATCTACCCAGCCTGCCACCCACTCCCATAAATAATCCCCACATTGTTGTCCATGTCTGTAGGTCATTTATGTATTTTCTTTGGCTAAACCCTTTGCCTTCTTTCAGTCTGTCCTCACCTCCCACCTCCCCTCTTACAGCTGCCAGTCTGCTCTGTGATTCACTGACTCTGGTTCCATTTTTTCATTACATTCCTTTTATATGTGAGATCATATGGTATTTGTCTTTCACCAACTGGCTTATTTCACTTAGCCTAATAGTCTCCAGTTCCATTCATGCTGTCCCGAAGGGTAAGATTTCCCGCTGTGTGGTACTCCATTGTGTAAATGTACCACCGCTTTTTAATCCACTCATCTACTGATGGGCACTGAGGCTGCTTCCAAATCTTGGCTATTGTGAATAGAGCGGCTATGAACACAGGGGTGCATATATTCTTTTGAATTGGTATTTCATGATTATTAGGGTGTATTCCCAGAAGTGGAATCACTGGGTCAAAAAGCAGTTACCTTCTCGATTTTGGGGGGTAACTCCGTACTGCTTTCCACATGGCTGCACCAATCTGCATTCCCATCAACAGTGCAAAAGGGATCCCCTTTCTCCACATCCTGGCCAGCACTTGTTGTTTGTTGATTTGTTGATGATAGCCATGTTGGTTTTATTTCTTTTTTTATTTTTGGTTTTATTTATTTATTTTTGATTTTACTTATTTGGGTCCTCTCCCTTTTTTTTCCTGATGAGTTTGGTTAAAGGTTTATCATACTTGTTTATCTTCTCAAATAATGAGTTCTTGGATTCATTGAACACATGTATTGTTGTTTTTTTAGACTCTTTCATTTATTTCTGCTCTGATCTTTATTATTTCTTTTTTCTCACTTTGGGCTTTATTTGTTCATTTTCAAGTTTCCGTAAGTGTAAAGTTTGATTGTTTATTTGATCTTTTTCTTGTTTCTTGAGATAGGCCTGTAATGCTATGAGTTCTCCTCTCAGGATTGCTTTCCCTGTGTCCCACGGATTTTTCATTTGCTTCAAGTTATCTTTTGATTTATTCCTTGATCTCATTGTTAACCCATTCATTGTTTAATAATATGTTATATAGCTTCATTGTCTTTGTATATTTTTTAATTTTTTTCTTGTAATTGATTTCTAGTTTTATAACATTATGATCAGAGAAGATGCTTGATATGATTTCAATGTTCTTAAATGTACTTAGACTTATTTTGTGTCCTAACATGTGGTTTGTCCTGGAAAACTTTCTATGTGCACTTGAAAAGAATGTATTTTCTGCACTTTGGGGTAAAATGCTCTGAAGATATTAGTTAAATCCATTTGATCTAGTGTGTCATTTAAGGCCAGTGTCTCCTGGTCAGTTTTCTGTCTGGAAGATCTATTCATTGAAGTCAATTCGGTATTAAAATCCCCTGTCAATTTCTCCCTTTTTGTCCATCAAAATTTGCTTTACGTATTTAGATGCTCTTATCTTGGGTACATAAATGTTTACTAGGTTTTTATTCTCTCACGGGATTGTACCCTTTATCATTATGTAGGGTCCTTCTTTGCCTCTCATACAGTCTTGTTTTAAAGTCTATTTTATGACTTCCACCAAGATGGAGGCATAGGTGGAAACACTGTGCCTTCTCCCACAACCAAGTTTGAAGACAACAAAGGTTTGGAGAAACAAAGACACAACCAAAGGACAGAAAATTGAATTATATGGAAGTCCGACTACATCTAACCGTTCAACGGGACGGTAAGGGGGCGGAGCCAGCAGCGAGCAGGGTCGGGCAAGACAGGTCCCCCGACCCAGGTGCTCAGGCAGCCTGGAAACAGTTGGGGTGTGGGGCAGACTGACCGCGGTCGCACATTCTCGCACAGTGAGATGGACCACGCAGGCCCCAGGGGGCGAGGGCTGACGGTGGTGGCACACTCTCGTGCAGTGGGACGAAATGCGTGGGCCCGGTGACGGCAGAAGCTGGGGCACCGGTGAGGGCCGAGGCGGAAGGCGGCAGACGGGACGCCATAGTCCCTCTTTGACCCCGCCCCCACATACAACGTCACAACCCAGCGACTTAGTTGCCCTGCGCTAGTGAACACCTTAGGGTTCCAATCCTGCTACAGAATAGGCATGATCAGCCCAAAAGATAGTGCAAGAAGAACTCAAAGTCCCAGAGCCAATAACTCTAAGCGACCAACAGATTGCCAGCCTCTCAGAAGCACAATTCAAGACACTATTTATCAGGATGCTCACAGAACTGGTAGATTATAGTCACAAATTAGAGGAACACAGTCACAAATTAGAGGAACATATGAAGGCTGAACTAATTGAAATGAAGGGAGATGTCCAGGAAACCAATAGCGATGGAAAGGGAACTGGGACTCAAATCAATGGAATGGACCAGAAGGAAGAACGAAACATCCCACCAGAAAGGAATGAAGAAATGAGAATTCAAACAAATGAGGAGAGGCTTAGGAACCTCCAAGACATCTTTAAACGTTCCAACATCTGGATTATAGGGGTACCAGAAGGGGGAAAGAAACAGCCATGAGTGGAACACTTATTTGAACAAATCATAAAGGAGAAATTCCCCAGTCTGGCAAAGGAAATAGACTTCCAGGAAATCCAGGAAGCTCAGAGAGTCCCAAAGAAGTTGGACCCAAGAAGGAACACACCAAGGCACATCATAATTACATTAGCCAAGATTAAAATGAAGGAGAGAATCCTAGAAGCAGCAAGAGATAAGGGGACAGTCACCTACAAAGGAGTACCCATCAGACTGTCAGCGGATTTCTCAAAAGAGACCTTACAGGCAAGAAGGGGCTGGAAAGAAGTATTCCAAGTCATGAAAATCATTTCAAAGACCCACATCCAAGATTGCTCTATCCAGCAAAGCTTTCATTTAGAATGGAAGAACAGATAAAGTGCTTCTCAGATGAATTCAAGGAGTTCATCATCACCAAGCCCTTATTATATGAAATGCTAAAGGGACTTATATAAGAAAAAGAAGATGAAAAATATGAACAGTGAAAGGACAGCAAACTCACAGTTATTAACAACCACACCTAAAACAAAAGCAAACCAAGAGGACAGCTAGATCAGGAGTGGAACCATAGAAATGAAGAACACATGGAGGGTTAGCAACAGGGGAGTGGGAGGAGGAGAAGGGGGGAGAAGGTACAGAAAATAGCATAGAGAGTAGGTAAAAAATAGATAGGGGGGCAAGAATAGTGGGGGAAATATAGAATCTAAAGAACTTGAGACACGTGGTTATAAACTAAAGGGGGGGGAGAATGGTGGGGGAGGGAGTGTGCGGGGGGAAGGGAATGAAGGGGGGAATAGAACACTGTAATGGTATAATCAATAAAATAGATTAAAAAAACAAAAAATAAATAAAGTCTATTTTGTCAGATATAACGATTATGACCCCAGCTTTTTTTTCCATTTGCATGAAATATCTTTTCCCATCCCTTTACTTTTAGTCTGTATCTTTTATTCTGAAGTGAGTCTCTTGGAGACAGCATATACATGGGTCTTGTTTTCTTATTCATTCAGCTGCCCTGTGTATTTTGACTGAAGCATTTGATCCATCTACTATCAATTACTGATCGATACTTATTTATTCCTATTATATATTTTAAACTATTTTTCTTGTTTCTTTCCTTTTCTTTTTCTTCTTTTTAAGGCAAGTGCTTTAACATTTGTTGCAATCCTGCTTTGATGTTAATAAACTCCTTTAGCTTTTCCTTGTCTGAGAACCTTTTTATTTCATATCCTTCAATTTTATTTTATTTATTTTATTTTATTTCTTTATCTTTAGAGGGGAAGGGAAGGAGAGAGGGAGAGAAATATCAGTGTATGGTTGCCTCTTGTGTGTCCCCTGCTGGGAACTGGCCCGTAACCCAGGCATGTGCCCTGACTGGGAATCGAACCGTGGTTGTTTGGTTCCCAGGCCCACGCTCAATCCACTGAGCTACACCAGCCAGGGCCATATCCTTCAATTTTAAATGATAGTCTTGCTGGGTAAAGTAGCCTTGGTTGTAGGCCCTTGCTCTTTATCACCTTGAATATTTCATGCCAATCCCATTTGGACTTAAATGTTTCTGTTGAGAAATCAGATGACATTCTAACGGGCACTCCCTTGTAGTTAATTAACTGCTTTTTTCTTGTGGGTTTTAAGATTCTCTTCTTGTCTTTAAGCTTTACCATCTCCAGTACGTGTCTTGATGTTGGTTTTTTTGGATCCATCACATTTTGGAATTTTCTGTGCTTCCTGGGCTTGTGTGTCTTTTTCTTTCACCAGGTTAGGTAAGGTTGTGGTCATTATTTCTTCAAATAGGTTCTTGATCCTTTGCTCACTCTCTTCTCCTTAGTATCCCCATAATGTGGATGTTGTTACACTTTATGTTGTCACAAAGGTTTTTTAAAACTGTCTTCATTTTTTTAATTACTTTTTTTCTTTTTGCTGCTTTGCCTGGGTGTTTTTTCCCCTCTTGTCTTCCAAATCTCTGATTCAACACTCTGCTTCTATAACCTATTGTTTATTCTTCCCATTGTGTTACTTATTTCAGATACTACATTCTTTATTTATGACTGGTCCTTTTTTATGATTTCTGTGTATTTTTTCATGCTGTTTATGATCCTTATAATCATTGCTGTAAACTCTATATCTGATAAATTGCTTGCCTCCATTTCATTTAGTTCTTCTCCTGAGGAATTCTCTTCTTCTTTCTTTTGGGGGCTTGTTTCTTTGTCTTCCCATTTGGGCTGATATTTTTTGTTTGTTTCTATGTATTAGGTAGATCTGCACAGACTCTGGTGCAGTACTATATCAGAACTGCCTGTGACTGGCCCTGTGCAACCTGTTTGCTCCTCTCAGTAATTCATAGCTTTTGGCTCCCTCCTGCTGAACCTGGGTGTGTGCAGAAAGGACTAAGCTGTGCACCAAGGCTGGCTTTTACCAGCAACAGCCCTGGGCAGGGTCAGCTAAAGTCTCAAAGCTTCCAGAAATCTGCCTTCATCTGAAGGCTTTTTGTTAGGCTTCATCAATGCAAGTGCCCCCAGCTCTACTCCTCAGCAGCCAGCTTAATCTCCACAGGATAGGACAAGAGAGATTCCTATTGATGGAGCTATTGCTTCCCTGCAGGCTGTTGTCGCATGAAGGGGAATGCTGTGCCGGAGTCAGGTGGCTTCTGCAGTATGGGGGATGACTCAGCATGAGGATCCTGGTGAGTCATCTCCCAGGATCAAGATCCCCCTGGAGATCTTCAGCTCTCTCCATAGAGCCACCAACTCCAGACTCTCCTCATGTGACTAGTCCGCTCTGCCTTCCCTCTGCTGGAGCCCAGGGTCATTGGATGCAAACAAAATTCTGTGTTTGGGCCGTTAAGAGGTTTTTCTGCTTCTCTAGCTGACTCTAGCTATCTCTACCTGGCAGACAGAAACCCTGCTGCTTCTCACAGCCGTATGTTACTTGGATTTCTTTCCCAGTTCTGGTGCTCTTGGCTGTGGTTTAGACTCCATACTTCTCAGGGAGAATTCCCAGGCACTGAAATATCCCTCTGGTACCTCAGCTATTGCTTGTTGAAGCACAGCCAGCCATCTGTGTGCCCACATTTCCTGCCAGTGTTAATGTGGTGATGTGGCTTCTTCCATAAGTCCTTCATTATAAGACTTCTCACCAGCTAGTGTTCAGTTGGTTATTCAAGATGATTTTTCTATAATGTAGTTGTAATTCTAGTTTGGACCTGGGAGGAGGTTAGTGTAGCTTCCACATATTCTGTCACCATCTTAGATCAACTTATCAAAAAATTATAACTTTAAACTTAGCAATACCAATTCTAGGAATGTATCTGCAGGAAATAACCCCAGGCATGGAAACAGCTCTAAGTAAGAAAATATTTATCTATGCATTATTCATAACAGAAAAAAATAAAAAAGAAGGCAAGTGAGTTCCCTGAAAAATGCCAGATATCTAATAAAAATAGTTTTGTAAATCATAGTACATTTATTTGATACATTCTAAAGCTGGTAAAAATAATAGGTATGAAAACTAGGGAGAAACATGGAGGAAATCTTATGCTATGTTAAATTTTAGCAGGGGAATGCAAATTTTATACAGTGTATGATTGTAATTCTTTAAAAACATGCTAACAGGAGTACCAGTAGAAAATACATTAGAATAATAATGATGGGGCTGTTAGAGTGATGAGCATGTAGGTACTTTTGTTTCTTTTCTCTACCTTCTATTTTTCTGTAATGTGATTATATATCTTTAAAAAGAACATGTATTAAATTTTTGAATAGGAGTTTTGCAAGTTGGGGATTTTTAAAAATATTTTTCCAGCATTTTCTCTAATCCCACTATATAACTGAAGGTTAGATAATTAGCACAAAACTTAAAGTAAAATTTTGGGGGAAATTTTAAAGTAAATTACAGATGAAAATGCTTGTGATAAAATATGATGTAAAATAATCTGGATACAAAATGTTTTATCTGTTATAATTCTGTTGAAATATTTTTATTAAAAATAAGGCTTGAGCTTTATACATGTCACATCAAAAGCACAAGTAACAAAAATAAGTAAGTTGGACTTCATTAAAATGAAAAACTTTTGTTCTCCAAAGAACACCATCAAGAAAGTGAAATAGCCCACACAATGAGGGAAAATATTTGCAAGTCAGATATCTGATAAGTGACTTGTTTCCAGAATTTATAAGGAGCTCTGATATGTCAATAGTAAAAAGACAACCCAATTTTTAAAATGGACACAGGAGTTAAATAGATTTTTCTCCCCCCTAAAAAAACACACACAAGAAAAGATGCTCAATGTCATTAGCCATTAGGGAAATGCCAATAAAAACCATGGTGAGCTATGCCTCACGCTCACTAGGTTGGCTGTAATCAGAGACAGACAACAACTAGTATTGGTGAGGATGTGCAGCTTTCTGAAGCCTCGTTCACTGCGGTGGAAGTGTTAGATGATGAACCTGCTCTGGAAAATCATTCGGAAGCACCTCAAAAAGTTAAACATAGAGTTTCCATGTGAGTTAACAATTCCACTCCTAGGAGAAACCAAAACAAAAAATACATGAATGTTCAAAGCAGCGTTATATATAATGGCCAACAAGTGGAAACAAATGAATAGATAAAACAAAAAGAAGTATATAATACTATGAAATATTATTCAATAAGCTGAAGTTCTGACACATGCTACAACATGGGTAAAGTTTGAAAACATTATATTAAGTGAAAGAAGCTTGTCACAAAAGACCACATATTCTATTATTTTATTTACTGTATAATAAGTGTTCAAAATTTGGAAATCTATAGGGACAGAAAGTAGATTAGTCGTTGCCCTGAGCTGGAAGGAAGGGAGGTGGGGTAATGGATATGAGTCTTCTTTTTGGAGTAATGAAAGTATTCTTGACATAGATGGTAGTGTAATTGCACAACTCTGTGCAGATATTAAAAGATGCTGAATCCTTATGCTTTAAAGGGGTGAAATGTTACGTGAAGTATATTTCAATAAAGCAATTAACAACAAAAACACTTCTATTTTGATCCAAAGGTATGAGAAAGGGGCTTGAAAAAACAGCAAGAAATTAATAATGATTACCTCTCAATACTAGAATGACAAGTGATTTTCACTTGCTTCCTATTTTCTGATGTTAACCAGTATTCGTAATGGACATTGTCTAATAAAAGGTATCAGTAATTACTGTGATATATCATATGAGGGCCAGTGAGACAGAGCTGCTAAGCACTTGAGAGCTCTGTTGCTGACAGACCTGCGTCGCTGTCCTTGCTCCAGGATGCTATTAACTTGCGCTAAGTCACCTGACCTCTCTGAGTTTTAGTTTCCTCTTCTGCACAAAGGTCCTCATTATGAACTCACCATGTTGGCTTGTTTTGAGCATTGATTTAGAACGTTTGTTAAGCGTAGAGCACAGTGGATGGTGCATGGCAAGCTCAATATATGCAAGTCAGAGATAGGAGCAACAATAACACTGGTTTTAGTACTCGTGGCAGTAGCAGTAAGAAATCCTTAATGCCAAAAAAAAAAGAAGGCTGAGAACTGCCATTCTTGATTGGAAAGCCCTCTCTCTGCAGGTTGGTCAGTTGTAAGTGAGGAGAGCAAGGAGGGAACCTCCCCAACTCACAGTGCTTTTGTAGAAAACATGTTTAGAGAAGCTGTTTTTGTTTGCTTTTGTTTTTGTTTTTAGTTTCTGGGTATTTTGAATTCCTAATACTGTTTCTTTTTCCTCTGAGTTTTGTGAAAGCCAGGCAATGGTAAAGTATTTTCCCCAGTTTTGCTACTATATACAATCAATTTGTGCCTTTTCTTTCTTCTTTTCAAAATTGACATGCAAATAAATGATTGGATTTTGAATTTTTTCTACTAAATGAAATTATGTTGGGTTGAAACATTACATTTTGAGAGATGAGGAGTAATGGACCTTAATGGAATATGAGATTGATCCATCACTATTAGATCTATCCCACCAGGAGAATCATAAATTCTACAAACCACATTACTGAGCTTTTGCACAAGAGAAAAATCAGGCTGGACTTTTGATTTTTTACATTTAGATTTTCTGTCAAAATCAATCTGACGATCAGGATTAGTTGTTTTATCAATTTGCATTTTGTGTCTATAAATCTCCTAGTATTGTCTATTGTCACAGTTTGAAAAGGTAGCAATTTTGAAAACATTTTTATTGTTATTCTATTATAGCTGTCCCAATTTTTCCTCTTTGTCCTCCTCTACCCATCTCATGCTCTGCTTCCAGTCAATTCCTACACTGTAGTCCAGTCCATGGGTTATTCTTACATGTTCCTTGACTAGTCCCTTCCCCTTCTTTTCAACATTATCCTCCTCTCCCTCCCCGATGTCAGCCTGTTCCATGTTTCCATTCCTGTGGTTCTGTCCTGTTCATTGAAATCCTTTTATAGGTGAGATCATATAGTATTTGTCTTTCACAGACGGGCTTATTTCACTTAGCATAATATTCTGCAGTTCCATCCATGCTGTTGCAAAAGATAGGAGTTCCTTCTTTCTTTTTGCTGTGTAGTATTCCATGGTGTAAAGTACCATAGTTTTTTGATCCACTCATTTACTGATGGGTACACACTTGTCTACTGTAAATAGCACTGCTATAAACATAGGGGTACCCACGCTCTTTTGAATTGGTGAATCTAGATTTTTAGGGTATATTCCCAGAAGCAGAATTGCTGGATGAAAAGGCAGTTCCATTTTTAGTTGTTTTTTTTTTCAGGAAATTCCATGCTGTTTTCCACAGTGGCTGCACCAATCTGCATTCCCACCAATAGTGCACTAGAGTTCCCTTTTCTCCACATGTGTGTCAGCACTTGTTTTTTGATTTATTAGTGATAGCCATTCTGACAGGTGTGAGGTGTGATATCTCATTGTGGTTTTTAATTTGTACCTCTCTGAAGCTAATGATGTTGAGCATTTTTTCATATGTCTATGAGCCAACTGTATGCCCACCTTGGAGAAGTGTCTATTCAGGTCCTTTGCCCATTTTTTAATTGGATTGTTTGTCTTCCTGGTGTTGAGTTGTATGAGTTCCTTATGTATTTGGGAGATCAAACTATTGTCTGATGTATCATTGGCAGATATATTCTCCCATACCATTGATTCCCTTTTCATTTTGATGATGGTTTTTTTAGCTATGAAGAAGCTTTTTAATTTGATGTAGTCCCATTTGTTTATTTTCTCCTTTATTTCCCTTGTCCTAGGAGTTATAGCAGCAAAAAATATTGCTATGTGGATATCTGAAATTTTTCTGCCCATGCTTTTCCTCTAGGACTTTTATGGTGTCACAAATTATATTTAAGTCTTTTATCCATTCTGAGTTTTTTCCTGATATATGGTGTAAGTTGGTGGCCTAGCTTCACTTTTTTGCATGTATCAGTCCAGTTCTTACAACATCATTTATGGAAGAGGCTATTTTTACTCCATTGTGTACTCATGTCCCCATTGTCAAATATTAATTGACCATAGAGGCTTGGGTTTATTTCTGGGCTCTCTGTTCTGTTCCATTGATCTCTGTGTCTGTTCTTATGCCAATAGTAGACTGTTTTGATTACGGTGACCTTGTAGTACAATTTGATGTCAGGTATTATGATCCCTCCTACTTTGTTCTTCTTTCTCAAGATTGCCAGGGCTATTCAAGATCTTTTTTGGTTCTATATACATTTTTGAAATATCTGTTCTAGATATGTGAAATATGCCATTGATATTTTAATAGGAATTGCATTGAGTGTATAGATTGCTTTGGGTAGTATGGACATTTTCATGATGTTAATTAATTCTTCCAATCCATGAACATGGTATATGCTTCTACTTATTTGTATCTTCCTTAATTTTGTTATTCAGCGTTCTATAGTTTTCTGAGTACAGGTCATTTACCTCCTTGGTTAAATTTATTCCCAAGTACTTTACTTTTCTTGTTGCTATAGTAAATGGGTTTTTATCTTAATTTCTATTTCTGATATTTCATTGTTGGTGTATAAAAATGCCTTCAATTTCTGAATATTGACTTTGTATCCTGCTATTTTGCCAAATTGAATTGAGTAGTCTTTTAGGCGAAGACTATAGGCTTTTCTACATACACTATCATGTCATCTGCAAATAATGAACGTTTTACTTCCTCCTTTCCAATTTGGATGTCTTTTATTTCTTTTTCTTGTCTGATCGCTGTGTCTAGAACTTCCTGTCCTATGTTGAATAAGAGTGTTCAAATTGAACATCCTTGTCTTATTCCTGAGCTTAAGGGGAAAGCTCTTATCTTTTGCCCTTTGAGTGTGATATTGGTTGTAGGTTTCTCATATATAGTTTTTATTATGTTGAGGTATACTCCCTCTATTCCCACTTTGCTGAGTGTTTTTATTGTAAATGGGTACTGGATTTTATCAAATACTTTTTCTGCATCTATTGATATGATCATGTGATTTTAGTCCATCAGTATGTTTATGTGGTATGTTACATTTATTTGTGAATATTGTACCATACTTGCATCCCTGGGATGAATCCCACTTGATCATGGTGTATGATCTTTTCAATGTATTGCTGAATCTGAATTACCAATATTTTGTTGAGGATTTTAACATATATGTTCATCAGAGTTATTTGATGTGGACACCAGCCAGCAGTGTCCACAGCATTGTGGATGAGACAAGACAAATGCACACGGACTACTGAGTCCTGTGGAAGAAAAGGGACAGCATGGCCACTCTCTCAAGGGGAGAGCGCTCTGACCCTCACCTTGACACGCTTTTATTGCTTTTCTGGGCACATTACATTGAGGATGGTCCTCATTTACTATGCACAGGTTTTCTTTAGGTGGTTACCTTTCACAGAAAACAAAGGAGAGGGTGTTGCTAATTACATCACAGAAGAAGGATATTTGCAATCGCAGAGGTAAAAGTGGTTGAACTGGTTACACTCATCCTTGGAGGGTTTAGCATAGACTTTAGGAAGTTACTTTAAAGATATGCAGTAAATGATTGCTGCCTCAGTTCTGGGTGAGGGTGTTTTAAGCAAAAAGCAAGTCTCAAAGCAGCGGAGATATAATACGGGCCTGATTCCCCATGGGAGAACCTATTCATGGGCATGGTTCCTGTGTGCCAGACCTCACTTTCCACTGGCCTTTCTGAGTGGGACCTGGGCCCATGTCATGCAGAACTGTCTCCTATAGTTATTGGACTATAGTTTTCTTTTTTTGTTGTTGTATCTTTACCAGGTTTTAGAATTAGGATGATACAAACCTTGTAAAAATAGTTTCAGAGTCTTACATCTTCTTGAAATTTTTAGAATAGTCTGACAAGGATAGGGGTTAATTCTTCCTTAAATGTTTGGTGAAATTCACCTGTGACACCATCCTGTCCAGGGCTTTGTGTGCTGGGGGTTTTTTGATTATTGCTTCAGTATCTCTAGTTGTTATTGGTTTATTCAGGCTTTCTACTTCTTCCTGGCTCAGTTTTGGAAGATTGTATGTTTCTAGAAATTTGTCCATTTTGCCCAGGTTGTCCAATTTCTTGGAGTATATTTTTTACAATCCTTTGTATTTTTGTGGTATCAGTTGTCATGTCTCCTCTTTTATTTCTGATTTTATTTATTTGGGTCCTCTCCCTTTTTTTCTTGATGAGTCTGGTTAAAGGCTTGCTGACTTTGTTTATCTTTTCAAAGAACTGGCTCCTGGATTTATATTCTTTGATTGTTCTTTTAGTCTCCATGTCATTTAATTCTGCTCTGACCTTGATTATTTCTTTCCTTCTACTTGTTCTGGGTTAGGTTGTTTATTTGAGATCTTTCTACCTTCTTTAGGTAGGCCTGTATTGCTATGAAAATCCATTTCAGTACTGTCTTTGCTGTGTCCCATAGGTTTTAGGTTGTCATGTGTTCATTTTCTTTTTTTCTTGACATTTTTTGCTTTCTTCCTTGATCTCATTATTGACCCATTCATAATTAATAACATGTTATTCAGTCATCATGTATTTGAATATTTTTTAGTTTCTTCCTTGAGTTTGGTTTCTAGTTTCAATCCATTGTGATCTGAGCACATCCTGATATAATTTCAATTTCCTTGAATTTGATGAGGCTTGTTTTGTGTCCTATCATGTGGTTGGTCTTTGAAAATGTCCCATGTGCATTTGAAAAGAGTGTATGTATATTCTGCTTCTTTGGTGTGACAGGTTTGTATGTATTTGTCTTGTAGGTATGTATTAAGTCTATTTGATCTAGAGTATAACTCAGTGCCACAGCATCCTTATTGATTCTTTATTTGGAAGATCTATTCATTGTTGACAGTGTGGTGTTAAAATTCCCTATGATTGTGTTGTTGTCAATATCTTTCTTGAAGTTCTCCAAGATTTTCTTTATACATTTAGGTGCTCCTACGTTGGGTGCATACATGTTTACATGGGTTATATCCTCCTGTTAGACTACGCCCTTAAGTATTATGTAGTGACCTTCTTTGTCCCTTATTAAGGCCTTTGTTTTGAAATCTGTTTTGTCTGATATAAGTACTGCTACCTCAGCTTTCTTTCTATGTTGTTTCCTTGAAATTTTTTATTCCATCCTTTCACTTTCAACCTGTGTAAATCTTTTGTTCTGAGGTGGGTCTCTTATAGTCGGCATATATGTGGGTTATATTTTCTTATCATTTCAGCTACCCTATGTCTTTTGATAGGAGCATTTAATCTATTTATGTTTGCAGTTATTATTGGTAAGTACTTATTCCTTGCCACTTTTTCCATTCCTGCGTTCCTTCCCCCATCCCTCCTTGTTATAGCAGTCCATTTAGCATGTCTTTAAGTGCTGGCTTGGTGGAGATATACTCTTTTAGCCTTCTTTTGTCTGGAAAGCTCTTTATTTCATCTTTCATTTTAAATGAGAGTCTGGCTGGATAGAGTAGTCTTGATTGTAGGTCCTCGTTTTTCATTACCTGGAATATTTTGTGCCAGTCCCTTCTGAGGTGTAGTGGTTTCTGTTGAGAAATCAATTAATAGTCTTATTGGAGCTCTCTTATATGTTACTAGCTATTTCTCCCTTGCTGCCTTTAAGATTCTCTCTTTGTCTTTAAATTTTGCCATTTTAATTATGATGTATCTTAGAGTAGACCTCTCTGGGTTCATCTTGATTAGAACTCTCTGTGCTTCCTGAAATTGCATGACTTTTCCCCTCACCAAGTCAAGGAAATTTTCTGCCAGTGTTTTTTCAAACAAGTTTTCTAGTCCTTGCTCCTTTTCTTCTCCTTGAGATATTGCTCTGATGTGAATGTTGTTATGTTCCATGTTGTCCTGAAACTCCCTTAAACAATCCTTGCTCTTTTTTTTTTTTTGACCTTTTTTCATTCTGTTGCTCTACCTATTGTAATTCCAGCCCAACCCCAGACTTCTGCCTCTGGGCCAAACCCACAATTGGAGGAGCACTCATGTTTGAGTCTTCCAAACTCCCCACAAAAACAGCTGCAGCCCCCAAAATGATTAAATCATGGTGGTAGGGGCTCCCATTAGCAATGTCATGCTCAACGGTTCAGCGTTTTTTCTACATTGTCTTCCAGCTTACTGATTTGGTGCTCTGCTTCACCTAACCTGATTTTAGTTCCTTTTAGTGTATCTTTCACTTCAGATATTCTTTTCTTCATTTCTTTCTGGTTCTTATTAATAGTTTGTATGTTCTTTTTCATGCTGCTGTAGTTCCCCCTACGTTCCTTGTAGCTCCCATAAAGTTCTTTGTAGTTTTCACTTGAGCATCCTTATAACAATTATCTTGAATTCTATATCTGATAGTTGCTTGTCTCAATTTCATTTAGCTCTTTTTCTGGGGATCCCCCCTTTCCTTTTGATTGGGGCTTATTTCTTTGTCCCCCCATTTTAGGTGACTATTTTTGCATATTAAATTGGTGCACTTTGACTCCCTGTCTTCATGCGGGGGACTTCTGTGGTAGGACTTTGGTGGGACTCAATGATGCAGTCTCTTCAATATCTTGATCTGGATGTTCTAGGGTTTATGTGGGCTCTCTTGTCCTTGCGCTTTGATTATTTTGGGCTCATTCTTGGTGGGTTCTCCCCTCTGGCTGACTGACTGGGAATCACAAACCCCACCACGTCTTTTATGCACACATTGTGAAGTGTGTCCTCTGTACTCCTTGGCATCCAAACTTCCTATTAGCTAAGATTTCACTGAATGTTCAGTCTATTTGTTGGAAGATCAACCAAGTATCCTAGTTGGGGGCAAGAGCAAGTAGACTCCACTTCCACCTAGTCGGTGGCTATCTTCTGGTAGAGGGCCAAAAGGTAGCAATTTTTTATTTCTTTAATAATTTTCCTAATGCCAATTGTTTGGTGTGTTCCTCATTTTGTTTGCTCTTCTTGAGCACTGGGAAAGACTGCAATTCCAAGCCTCCTTGCTGTTAATCTTGTGGCCTCCATGGCTGGCTTCTACCCAGTGAAATGCTGGGGAGCCAGATAAGCCACCTTCAGTTTGGCTCTTAAAACAACCTGAGATTCTCCAGCTCCCTCTTTCCTAGGATGCTCTGCAATATAGAGGAAGGAACCAAGATCCCTGAGTCCTCTCTCGGGAGAAGCTACTAAAGAAATGCTCAAGGCACCAGACTGTGACAGGAGTAATAAGTAAACCTTTAATGGATTAAGTCTATCTTGTCTTTTCTAAACAACTGTATTTGATAATAAATCAGAAAATTCTTTTGTAAGAAAGTTGATGTCACATCATTTTAACTGTGAATAATATATATAATATATATAATATATAATATATATATACAATATATATACAATATATACAATATATATAATATATATATATATATTATATATATTGCTTTCAGTAATGTAACTAGGATCAGGTGTTTTTGCATCCTGTGTCCTTATGTGTCACATGTAGCATCACTTGAATTTTTGCTTTTTTTTTTTTTTATTCCAACATGAAAGAGGGCTCCTGTCTACCCCGGCTTCTCTGCAAACTGCATGACTTGTTTTTTGTTTTTTTTAAAATTTTACTCATTTATCTTTTGAGGGGAAGGGAAGGCAAGAGGGAGAGAAATATCAATGTATGGTTGCCTCCTGTGTGTCCCCCACTGGGAACCGGCCTGCAACCCAGGCACGTGCCCTGATCGGGAATCCAACCTCGATCCTCCGGTTCGCAGGTGCCTTGTTTTTTTATTTGTAGCCAAATACAATAGTTCAAAAGAGCTGAATGCATGAAAAATGATACTTCCAATGAACATGTTATAATACTCTTTTTCCCCTTTTGGAAAAAATTGTTTAGTAATCAAATTACTAATGTATTAAGACAAATAAACTTCTGAGTTGAGAAATTATCACACTGTATCTTTTGCCAGGATTCCAGAAGTTCCTGACACCTTACAAGCTGTCACATTTATATTACAAAATCCTTTTTTCATTCTAATTTAAAAGAACCTCAAAGACAAGGGACCAGGTTTTTGTTGTTGTTATTGTTTGACATTAAGTGTTGAGAGTTGGGTTAATCTTACTCCTTGATTATTGTAAATTCTCATTATTAGTCCATGTTAGGCCCTTTCTGTTTTATACAATTTTATTTATTGCTACCTATTCATCCTTACTCTCCCAGATAAGTCATCCACTGATGTTTTTGATATATGTTTTTAAATTGGTATGTATCCTTATGAAATACATGTTGTGCTGGAATATGTGTGTGGTCATGTACATAAAATCTTTGCTTCTTCATGAGCATTGAATGACATTGTACAAAGCCTGATGCAAAAGTCTGGGCTAGTTTCTGGGATGTTAAATAGAGCACTTCCTCCACAGACTTTCGGATAACATGCTGATGATTAGACTTTGCAATTTTATTACATTTCCAGTGCCCTTTGAAATGTGATGAATTCTTTTAAGGATAATGGACCCTTGTGACACTTGGCTCATAAATAATTAAATCCATTTAATACTCTAGACCAGACCAAATCTGTCAGAACTCAGGTTCTCAGCGGAGTGGGCTGTGGGTCACTAATTTTGAAATACTATCACTGCTTTATGTTACCTTCACTTCAACTCATTTGAATAATGCAATACACGGGACAAAAGAGGGGAAGTTATGCAGGAAGAGTTATTAAAATATGCAATTTTATTAATTTGAAAAAAACTTCAAAATCCAGAAAAATAGAACAATACAATAAACTACATGCCTCCAGATTTCTTCTTTTGTTTTTTATTTTTAAGGAAATTTAGATACTTAATGATATTAAGAAATTATTGGTTTTGTCTAGGTGTGGAAAGTTTTGTGATTATATTTCCAGCACCGTTATCTTGGAGAGATGCATTCTTAAATATTTACAGAAGAAGTAACTAGATGACTAAGATTTGCTTCAAAAAGACACAGGAAGAGGCAGGACTGGTTCTGGGTAGTTAGTGGTCAGAAATGGGTAGGTACTTGAGGTTCACTGTACTATTCCAAGGACTGTGCTGTATGTCGGAAATCCTTCCTAATTCAAAAGTGTAAAAATGGTACTAGGCAAGGTTTGACTTCCTACTCCCCCTTCCAGCCCAACCCCAGACTTCTGCCTCTGGGCCAAACCCACAATTGGAGGAGCACTCATGTTTGAGTCATCCAAACTCCCCACATAAACAGCTGCAGCCCCCCAAATGATTAAATCATGGTGGTGGGGGCTCCATTAGCAACATCATGCTCAATGGCTCAGCGTTTTGCAGCTCTTGAGCATATGGTGAAGGATTACCTAGACACCGACTGGCGTGCCCAAGTGCTTGATCCAGCCTCGTTTGTGCGTTTGTCTGATGTTGCTTGGCTGGTACTCATTCCTGTGCACCTTGTCTCTGCTTGGCTGCATGGTGGGGAGTCCTAGGCATGGGGTATCCCCAACAAGGCCTGGTGCTGGGGCCACCTGACATCCTGTATTGCCACTGACCTACTGATCAGACACAAAAGGCAACTTGGAAAATATGACCAAGAGAGCTGCCAATCATGCTGTCACCTGTGCCAGCTATTCCAAAACCCATCCAAATTTCTTTTTTTAAAGATTGTATTTATTTATTTTTAGAGAGAGGGAAAGAGAGAGAGAGAAGTAAAGGGAGAGAAACATCAATGTGTGGTTGCCTCTTGTGCACTGTCCACCAGGGACCTGGCCTGCAAACCAGGCATGTGCCCTGAGTGGGCATCAAACCAGCAACCTTTTGGTTTGTAGGACCATGCTCAATCCACTGAGCTACATCAGCCAGGGCAAAATTTCTTCTTTAAAAAATAATTTATTTCAGATATTTAAAAAGCATTAAAATGATGTAAGAGCATTATTCTGTCCATTCCTCAGCTTAAGACATTACACAGTTGAAAGCACCTGCCTGACTTCATTCCCCTTCACTCTCCCACCCCTAGGTCACCGTTATCCTGAACTTTGTGTTTGTCATTTTCACGTTAGCCTGTGCATTTACTGCTCATACATGCATCTGAAACAAGAGTTTGCTTTGCAGATGATCAGCTTTACACAAAAGATATCATACTCTTAGTATTCTTTTATAACTTACTTTTTATTTAGTTTTTTTTGGAAATTTCTTTTTGTGTGAATGTGTGTGATGCTAATTCATTCACATTGCACTGTTGATCATTCTGAGGATAGCCATGTCACAATCACTGCTTGAATGTGACATTGAGTGAGAAGGGATGCTCTCTCTGGTCCACCTTGCCTCCACCATTCCTCTGATGGGCTCTGTCTACTCTGGAACCCAGGTTCTCACTACACCCTCTGGACAAACACTGTGCATCCCCTGTGTGTGCGTCCCCTGGAACACTCGCCTATGCGAGCACCTGGGCATTGCACCCACCTCAGCTCTGGCCTCTTCACACTCACTGTCTCTCTTCTCTCCCTCTGCCCCAACTTCACTCTCCATTCACTCCCTTCACCTGTCCCACTGACACCCCTCTACCATTGCTCCTCTACCCTCACTTACCTTTTTCCACCCCTAACATGGTCCTTATTTCCTCTGCCTCAAAAGCCCCCTTGCCACAGGGCTCATTTTATTTTCCACTTATACTTTTATAACCTCCATCCCCAGCTTTTTCATCTTTGTCACCAGGATCTTCTCTTTGGCTAGACCTACCTCGCCCAACTTTCTTTTTTCTCCCCCTCAATACAGGCCGCTCTCTGTCACCAAAGCCCCTTTGCCGCCAATCCCAACCACCCTCTTTCTTTCCTGCCTTTTACCTCATCATCGGCCACTTCCCTGCCACCGAATCACTTTATTCTGTTGGATTCCCCCATTCATAATGGACAATCTCAATGACCTTTGCTCATTAATTTACCATTAATATGCCTTTTCTTCCCTGCCCTCAGAGCACACTCATATCCTAAATCTTCTTCACCAATTTGATCTCATTTTCTGTCATTGGACCCTTCCCTGTCATCTGACCCCCAATGTATATCACTTTAACTATGACTCCGTCTGACTCAGTTCCAGTCCCACTGAATATTGTCCCGTGGAGCTCATTTCCATAGAACCCCTGTTGGTTGTCCTCTTTTGTCCTCACAATCCCAGGCATTGCTCCCCCAAGCCTGACTAAGAAGGTAGCTCCTCTATGCTGAGTTTCCATGTGAGGACAAGGCTGTGGGAGATGAAATGAGCAATTCCTCCAGGGGCCAAAGAGTCCAGGGAAATAATTAAGGCCAAGCTCCTCAGCTACAATCAAGAGATGTTCCTAGAGCCAGTGAACTGGGAACACCTCAGAGTAAAACGGATATCTATGTATGACCCAGGAATGCCCCTCCACCACAAGGAATGTTGGTTGCCATGCGTTACAGAGCAGCTTGCTAGCAGTGTGAAGATCAAATCTGGAATAAAGCCACAGAACCAGTCATAGGTTTGCCCCTTGCTCAGATACTTCTCAGGTCCCGCTGGCCCATGTCCAGAGTGTGCTCAGTGGGGACATAGCAGCTTCCCGGGTGCAGGGTGTTCATATGGAGGCAAGAGAGAGCTGCCTGGGGCAGTGGGAACAGTCTTTGAGATGCTAGCTCCAATAAAGAGCCAGGACGAGTATTAAACCCCAGTGAAAGAGAGAGAGAGGACTCTGAGAGCTCTATTATAGTGAGCAAGGAGGAGGGCAGGCAGAACTGGGGACCTCCCACGCAAGAAGGAAGATCCAGCCTGCCCAGGTCAGGGCAGAGGCTCTTGTAAGCGAGACCCCACAAATTCCTGACACAGAATGAGCAGGTTCCTACAGAAAGAAAATTGAGAAATAGGATGGGACATGTTTTACAGTTAATTTATGCCAGGGGAAAAGGAAATGAGCAAGAAGGTGCCTTTCAACAATCCAAGTCTGTGTGGGCTACGGCTACGCTTCTGACTGAGGCAGGCTCCAGGCTCAGCTGAAGGGAAAGATGTCTTCATGAGCAGTGGGGATGCTGAAGTTCACGAGTGCATCACAGCCATGGGCCTGATCCTAAGAAGAAACTAGAGCTTGGGCATGGACTTCACATGTGATAGGAAGGTTAGGACAAGGAGGAACTCCAGTATCCAGAGCTTGGATATGAGTGTTCCTGCAACCACAAAGTCCGCTTCTTCCCAGAACAAAGGAAAGTGATGAGTGCCACATTCTGTAGCCATCGAGCAGGCTTTAAGGGTCAGGGTTGTCCCAGCAGAAATAAGCAATAAGTCGCCAAGAATAAGACATATTGACACCTCATACCCCGCAATGCATGGAAGTACACAACATGACTTCTGGAACAGTATTGCCCAAAATGCCTAAGCTCAACATAATCAAGAAAATGCCAGTCACATCCTAACTGAGGGACATTTTACAAAATAACAGTACTTTTTGAAAGAATCAAGGTCATGGAAAATAAGAAAAGAATGAGGAAATGCCATAGATGGAAGAGGCTAAGCAGACGTAATAACTAAATATGATGTGGGATCCTGGGTTGAATCCCCAAACAGAAAATCATTTGTGGAAAAACTAGTAAAATTCATTAAGTCTGTAGTGTTTTACTTTTTGCACCAATGTTAATTTCATGGTTTTGATTATTGTACTGTAGGGATGCAAATTAACATTAGGGGAACCTGGGTGAAGTTTATACAGGAACTCTGTACTAGTCTTGCAATTTCTCTATAAATCTAAGATTATGTCAAAATAAAAAGTTTTTAAAAAATCCAGATTTGATGACGTTCTTTGTGTTAATTCTTGATCATTGATTCAATTTCTTCATTGGTTGTTTTTCTATTCCTTATCTAGACAATTTTGCTAATTTTCCTCAAAAGTTTTCCATTTCAACTATGTTTGTGAAATGATTTGCATGATACTAATTTGTATTATTCTTCAATACATTTTGAAATCTCTGCTGGGTTTCTAGTTACATTACCCCTTTCATCAATAATATTATTCATTTGTGCTCTTTCTTGCTCTGTTTTCCCCTTTGATCAGGACTGCAGGAAGTTTGTCTTCCTTATTAGCCTTTCAAAGAATGTGTTTTGATTTTGTTAACCATTCTTTGTTTATTATTCTCATAATTTCTGCTTTTATTTTCATTATTTTCTTGTTTTTTAGTTCATTTTACTACTCTTTTTCTAATTTCTTGAATTAAGTTCTTTACTCATTAATGTGCCACCTGTCATGTTTTCTAACACAAGCAGTCATGAGGATACGGCTACGCTTCTGGCTCTATTTCACGGCATCACTCGAGCTTTCGTGTGTAGTATTCTCACTGCACAATTTTAACGGCCATGCTTTCTGTTGTAATTTTTCCTTTAACCCATGGGTTTTTTTTAAAGTATGCCTTGTTACTTCAACGTTTGTTATTGCTAATTTTATTTTATTAAAACATGGGCACTTGTGGTCTAGACTATGTCACTATCATTTGTCACAAGGCTCATAATACAATTTCTACCTCAAAGTAGTTACCGGTTGCCAGAAATGAGAAAATGTTTCAAAATAGAACACACGTAACTGAACGATCTGAGGTTTCAGCTTCGGCTCGCCCTCCCCACACCTTTCTAAGGATCTTCTGTCCTCATGAAGACTATTGGAGCACACTTTTAGGTTGATTTGTGATTCTGTTCACCAACTTCAAATTAGAGCCAGTAAAAGTTTTCAAAGTAACCTCTCCTCTCTGGCACTTGCAGGGATCAGTGACATTTGTCTTTGCCTAGAGGTTATGGAGATTTGCGATTGTGCAGAAGAATATAGGTTCAGAATCAGTACTTATTACTGCTGGTGTTAAAGTATGACAAGTAATATCCTGGTGGATTTATATATTCCCAGAATTTAAACACTGAGCTAAACTGGAATCTGAAGGCAAGGTCAGGAAAGTCACTTTGTAAAATGGAATCTGATAAGACTTAATATACAAGGGAAAGGAGTTTTGTAACATATTTTATTTTGTGGTTTTGAATGCTCTTTTCTATGAGCCCAAGATGTTAGAAGTAATGATCCTAACTCAACTACACTAAAAAGAGAATCCAGTAGTAGTTATCCATCACTGCCTGTATCAGTCAGGGTTGTACGGATACAGCACTGATAGGATATATATGCATATGTGTGTGTGTGGAGAGAGACAGAAAGAGAGAGAGAGACAGACAGACAGAGAGGCAGAGAGAGAGAGAGTGGGGGGATTGAGACTTATTTGAAGTAATTGGCTCATAGGTTAAGGAGGCTGGCAAGTCCAAAGTCTGATGTGCGGGCCAGCAGGCTGGAGACCCAGGGAAGAGCCAGTGCTGCAGTTCACTCTAAGTCTGAGGACCACCTGCTGGAAGAATTCCTTTTTGCTCAGAGGAGGTCAGTTTTTGTTTTATTTAGACCTTCTACTGATTAGATGGGGCCCACCCACATCATGGAGGACGAACTTCTTTTCTCAAAGTTCACAGATTTTAATGTTAATCTCACCGAAAAACATCCAGAATAATGTTTGACCAGCCAGTAAACACTGTGGCTGAGCCAAGTTAACCCATAACGTTAACCTTCACACTGCCCAAGACAGATAGGGGCCACAATTGGTGGCTGCCAGTATTTTAGTCCCTGGGAGACAAAGTGCCCAAAAGAAAAGTGGCCTGACTTTGATTCCCAATTGTGTCTCTTCTTACTTTTGAGATCTTAAGCAGTTTAGTTAACCTCTTGGAGCTTCAGATTTTTTTTATACCTCAATAATAGGGTTGTGAGAATGAAATGAAATAATCCTATAAACATCCAGTGGTCTGTTTGTAGGTGCTCAGAAATTGTTCATTTTCCGAGCTTCCCCAGGAAGGTGCCTTCTCTAGCTGCTGTCTCAGCCTGATTCAGACTTCTCATGAGATGACCCAGGGCTGTGACACTTTGAACACAAGGCCATGTTCCGATGATTAATTCCACTTGCCATGTAGGGGACTTCATGCACTCTCTGGTCTACCTTCCACATGACCTTGCAGCTCCACTCACGCAGCCTCTGACCAACTCATTCTTTGTGTTTTTTGGGTCAAATTCAGAGAGTCCAACTAGTTGCTGGCCAGCTCCTTTGGTCAGATAGTCCAATCAGCTGTGGCTAAGTGGGAATGGATCGTGTAATGTGATGATTAACGCTTGCAGGAATCTCAGTCAAAAACCTACACTGAAAGGTTAAGTTGGGTGTGCCTGGCAAAATACCCTACAACTTAGTCTCTAATATGGTTGCCTCACTGGGTCAGTCAATGCATCTCAAAATGTGGTGCCTGCCCTCTGCTCCTGTACCTCCAGCCCAGAGTTTGCCACTAACTCATGGCTGACCTCCAGGCTTAGGCAGGCTGGTTTCCCACCAAGTGGGAGAAGCCAAGGTTTTCTGTCTCTTGTGGCTATTTGCCTAGCCTCTGGAGAAACTTGACCTCTCCAACATATTTTTCCCAATAGATCACTATGATTTCTGGCATGGACAGGACATCTCCTCTTGTTCTGCTTGTGTATCTCCAACTCCAGTCTCAGTAGCTTCCCCATCTTTGCTTCCTCTTCTCTCCACACAGCCAACTCCTCATTTCTGAAATAGGCTTTTCTCTTCACTCCATGTATCCTACAAGGTCACTGCCATATGGGGTGGCAAAGAAATGATGGGTGTATTTTTAGCAGTTAGAGAAACTGTATTCTGGATTTGGAGAACTTCCCTCACCTAAATCCTCTTCTATAATAAAAGTTTAAAGTCCTTTCCTTGTAGCTTACCTTGTTTTTTCATAAACCCTAGCAGCAATGCCACACTGAGGTTCCTCCCTCTGTGCAAGCACCACTGTATTGAAACATACTTCTCACTAAATTTTGGCTGAAGGGAAAATTATTTCTAGTTATTTTTTTCTTTAGCCAAAAACTATACAGTAATTAAAATATCATTTATAAACAGGAACAAGAAATAATTTCTAGCTTAGGGGGGATCACTTTATTCTTTCATGACTTACATATTTATATGTTTGGATAAAACCTATGAATACTAACTGGCTTTTTATTCCAGTAAATGAGGCTGGTTGGGAGTGAATTGGAGAAGGAAAGCGTGGGGAACATAATTGAAGCATAAGATGTAATGGGTGGATTTGAGATGTCTGTCTGCCAGTGAATCATTTTGTGACTTTAACTAAGTACCACACTTCGTGCTCTGAATCTCCACCCGGAAGATTATGATAATATGACTGTCTGGCAAGCATGGAATGCAAGTCTATTTTTTTAAAAGGGAGAACATTAAAGAGATTGTTGGATTTTGGATCCAAACAGGCTAACATTCAAAACAGTAGTCTGGGAAATCCTTGTTAAGCCTGAAACATTTTATCCTTGGTTAATAGAGTTTGTAATATTTTTATGTCTTTTTTAAAAAATTTATTTATCTTTAGAGGGAAGGGAAGGAGAGAGGGAGAGAAATATCAATGTATGGTTGCCTCTCGTGCATCCCCTGCTGGGAACTGGCCTGCAACCCAGGCATGCGCCCTGACTGGGAATTGAACCTCGATCCTTTGGTTCGAAGGCCCACTCTCAATCCATTGAGCTAGCCAGGGCAGAGCTTGTAATATTTGAAAAAACTTCTTTTAAATGTAGAGCTTCACCAAACTGATAGTACTCATACATTGTTTAGCCAAAGAGACAGATGAATGAGCAATTTACAAAAGATGAAAAACATTTGGCCAAGAAACATCCAAAACAATTTTCATCCTCACTAATAATATAAAAATTGCAAACTAAACAATGAGGTGACTTTTTTTTCACTTTTCAAATTGGAAAAAAAAAGTTAAAGTCTAATTACACATGTCCAGCTTTGGTGACAGTGTGGGAAAAGGCACTCCTGGTAAGAGTGTAAGTCAGCACAAGATTTTCTCCTTCTCTTTTCCTTCACTGGTGCCAAGAGGGTAAAGATCATTCCCGTTGGGGAGCTGTCACCCACAGCAGTCACTATCACCCAGTCAGAACCTTCCATGACATGGGTCTCTGTATGAAAAAAGAGAAAATAGGAGGAGTGTTGTTTTTTTACACCTAGCCATGTGTTGGCATGAAACACAAACTTAGAAAAAAAACCAATCTGGCTTCCTTGCTCCCCATGAATAGCAATATACACAACAGACAGTAGGAAAAAGCCAAGAGTTGGACCTATTTATAACAGACCAAGAAAACTGAGGGATAAGGAGAAAAATATGTCTAACTGCTTTAGGGCAAGGCTTCTCCCCCCACAACTCACACTCAACCAGCAGAGCCTCTCCAAGGCCCCTCCGAGCACTTGCTTCATCGATAACCTCTTTTAAGTTACCTGATGTCCTTCCTGTATTCAACTTAACCAATATGCTATGGTCCCAGTTGAATCTGGAAGGAAATGGTACAGGGCCAGAAGAGAGAGAGGGTCTAGATCAGGTCTCTGTGGCCTGGGTGAAGGGGGAGGCAGACTGGAAACTGGGGTGACCACAGGCCATACCTGAGAGCAACGTGGGGTCTCTTCATGGACTTCTTGACATAATTCCATTTCCCAGTTAAACAGCTCTCATCAATATTGCGATCATTCTCCTGGATCAGTGTTCCACCTGCAGGCAGCAGATCACCTAGTGCACAGAGAGGAAGGGGCTATATGGAAAGGAGGGAGGTAAGAGCCTGGTGGAGGGTGGGGACCATCCAACCCACATTAGGGCTGCCTCCGTGGCTCGACCTATAGGGCACTGGCCCAGGGAGTGCCTGGAGAGCCTTTGAGAGACAACTTAAGCTTTGACACCTGGGACAAAACTCCTCTCCAGGTATCATAAATTCAAATAATTAATGATCCTCAAATTCCTTCCCATAGCCTGAACATTATGTATACTTTTAACAGGGTACAAGGCTGACAATCTTTTTGGAGAGTTCCAGTTACTTCTTTCTTTGAATTTCCTTCCCACAACTTCCTTAAACACTGATCTAGAAGCTAACACACAATCTAGGGTCATATCTAGAAGTTTTACTTGGTTCTTTTCATATTTTCCATTTCTTTCATTATGTTTATGTTTTCCTTTAAATCCTGACTATATATATAGTTGCTGTTTTAAAGTCTTCATCTGCTAATTTCATCATCTATGTCATTTCTGAGTCTGTTCTTATCAACTGATTTTTCTCCTGTCTACGGTTTACATTTTCTTGCTTCTTCACACATACAGGGTGGGGCAAAAGTAGGTTTATAGTTATTCATAGGGAAAATAATACAATCATTAATAAATAAAAGTACAAGAATAAACTCTGGGTTTCATGTACTCATAACTATAAACCTACCTTTGTCCCACCTGTATAATAATTTTTTAATTGAAAACTGAACACTGTGGGCATTACATAGTTTAGTACCTGGGTTTTGTTGAATTTCTTTAAATATTATTAAGTTTCATTCAAGGAAGCAGTTAATCTACTTGCAAACAAGCTTTTTCAGCTTTGTTTGGGTGGGGCTAGAATAGCCTTCACTCTTAGGCTACTTTAGCCTTATCTCTGTAACCTGAAAATTTTGAAAAGATATATTTGCAAAGATATATGCATCCTTGTGTTCACTGCAGCATTATTCACTGTGGCCAAGACAAGGGAACGACCGAAGTGCCCTTTGTTAGATGGCTGATAAAGAAGATGCGGTGCATATACACAATTCGATACTACTCAGCCATAGGACCCGATGAAATACTGCCATTTGCAACAACATGGATCGCTTTGGAGAATATGATGCTAAGCAAAATAAGTCAGGCAGAAAAAGAACCATATGATTCCACTCATATGTGGAATATAAACCTGGAAGCAACAAATGAACAAACAAGAAACACAAACAAAAACTCACAGACACAGACAACAGTACGATGGTTACCAGAGAAAGGAGGGTGGGGATAGAGAGGGTCAAATATATGGTGATGGAAGACTTGACTCTGGGTAGGTGGGTACACAATCCAACACATATAGATGATGTATTACAGAGTTGTACGCTTGAAACCTATATAATCTTATTGAGCAATGTCACCCCCAATAAATTTAACTAAAAAAATAATATAAGCAGAGTCACTTTCAAATAGAGTCAGAGCTGTCATCCAGAGGAACTGCCTTGCACATTTCATGCCTCAAACCTTTGGAATGCTCTTGAAACAGGGCAAAACAACCTTTGGCCTGAGAGGAAGGCAGCATTGTGTCCCAGGGAACTGTTTGCAAAGATAACAAAAAAAAGCATATATTATGACAAGACTAAAAAATCAACTACTTTAGCTTATTGGCACCAATAGAAACGCCTTCTTCCTATTGAGGTACCCGTGATTGCTCTCCTTTCTCATAAATACCCCTTTACCTTCTCATTGGAACGCCATTTGGGTTTCTGCCAGAATCAGTGCTTTCGGATGTTTTTAAAATCTCAAATAAATGCTTGTGGCCTCTCAGTCCGGCTTTTGATTTTTAAAATAACATCTCTCATGCGTGGCCTTTCTGAAATCTCCCTACGAAATGCTCGAGGTGTTTAATAAGGTTTCTCTACTCCAGTTGGTCAAAAACAGAATGTTTCCTGACTCTGTTCAAGCTCCAGTAGTTGTTCAGCTTATAATTCACCAGTAGTTTTTAATAGTCTTACGAAGTCTAACCTTAAACCTAAACCAAATATTCAAGGAGACTCTTCACTTCTTTTTAAAGATTTTATTTATTTAGTTTTCGAGAGAGGAGAAGGGCGGGAGAAAGAGAGGGAGAGAAACATCAATCGGCTACCTCTCGCAGGGGGCAGGCAGAAGACTCATCTCACTCAGGAGAGACAGCAGCACGGGGCTCACCATCTCTTCGCGCAGGTGCGTGAAAAACAGCCAAGAGCTCCTGGAGTGGGCGGGCCTACCTCTCGGGGAGGGCACGGGACTGTGTGTCCTCCCCACGGAACCCGATTGGCCTGGGCGAGCTCAGACACGGGGCGGGGCTTGATCCAGGGCAGCAGCCACGTGGGACGCCGGGTTGATCCCACAATGCACTGCGTGTTACGTGACTCGGAGCGGCGGGTCCCAGCTCCACAGGTACGGTCCGGACCCTCCCAGTGTTCGTTTCTTCCCTGCTGGGGTCGCTCGAACTCCAGGCTGGTGGCTTAGCTCACCCGGCCTCCGGCTACGGCCATGGCCCCTAACTCTCGAGTCTGCAGACCTGTTCCAGGACAGGAGCCAAGCCCGAACCGTGGGGGCGGGAGCTGGGTGTTGATGGAACCGCGGAGCTCGGACAGAGCCAAATTGCGAGGACTTCGTCTCCTTCCACTTGTGGGCTCTATGGGGCCGCGCGGTCGGCAGTTGCCCCTGGGCTGGCCTTCCATGGGTATGGGACAGCCGGGGCAGGGGGACTGACTGGGAGGGACTATCGCTCTGGGCAGTGAGCAACGGAGAGCATTCCCTGGTGCCCAGGTGTCAGAAACTCTGGTCCATCTAGGCTGCTTAGGTGTCCTGGAGCGTTGACGTCACGTTTTCTGTATCTTCTAGGCGAGGTGGAATTTGAACTAATGGCGAACTTTGCGTTTTGTGGGGACTGAATGAGCCTTGAGCTCAGAGAGTTGCCCTCGTTGACTCTCGGAAACCTTCATCGGGCCCTGTTAATGGCACTTTGGGAACGAGATGGCAAAGAGACCGTAACAGTTGGCTTGACAGATGGAAGAGGTCTTCAAAATAGGAGGCCAAGCCCCAGCTGGCTTGACCCTCTCTGTCAGTGAAAGCAGCTTTGGGATTTTGGGGTGCTCCACGGCTTCCTGGGTCATGTATCTGTGGGTAGTTGGCTAGCTTGAGAACCAGTCCTCCTTATGTTCTGCCAAGGCAAAGCCCGGGGCTAAATGTCAGCCATTAGACCCTAGACGCTGGGATCCCAGCTGGCAGATGGAACAGCCACTTCTAAAACTTCCTGAATCACATTCCACGTAACTGGTATTTGCTCACATGCTGAGATTATAAGGAATTAGGCAGTAGGTACTTAAATAGTACCACAATTTCAGGTATATGAAGGTTGTAGTTCAGTAATTGGATTTGACATCCGTGACTGTAACCTAAGTTATAATGGGACATCTGGGCATTTCCTATGTTGAGAACCCATGATCTCAGTTTACTGCTTCTTTTGGTGTATAACCGATTTTTAAAAATCTAAGTATATTTTTTATTAATGTATAAAAGAAGCCGAGCTTTTATCAAAGGGCAGGGGGAGTGGGGAGGTGTGCCTGCGACCTTACCATGTAGTTGAGTAAGAAGCTTGGTTATGGTGAGAGGCGATGCCTCAGAGGGTGATTAAAGTTAGGCCTGAGTTTAAATCTGTCACTTGCCAATTTAGGGATTGAATAAATTAATTAACTTTTTGAGTTTGAAATTCCTCAAAGTAAAATGGAATTGATAATACCTATCTCACAGGTTATTGGGAGGCTTACATGAGGTAATTAGTGTATGTAATATGCCTGGTAAATAGAGGGCAGTTAATAAATAATACTTGCAAACAATATTGTACTTTAGACTGCAAGGCAGTGCTTCAGGTCCTTTACATGCTCCTGTAAGGTAAATACTATCTGTATCTTTAAAATGACGCTACGGGCCCTGGCTGGTGTAGCTTAGTGGATTGAGCTTGGGCCTGTGAAGCAAAGGGTTGCTGGTTCGAGTCCCAGTCGGGGCACATGCCTAGGTTGCAGGCCAGGTCCCCAGTAGGGGATACATGAGAGGCAATGACACAAAGATGTTTCTCTCCCACTTTCTCCTTCCCTCCCCCTCTCTCTAAAAATAAATAAAATATTTAAAAAATAACTATGAAATACATAGTAGCCACAGTTTACAGGTGAGGAAATTGAGTGTAGAAAGGCACAGTTAGTACATGGTGGAGCCAGATTTTTGAGCCCAAGCAATCTGTTAACTACTATATTGTCTCACAAAATGTAAGCTGGTCTTTTATTATTATTTCAAAATTATTAGCTAGATATTTTCTGTATCTTTAAGTTCTTGTCTTCTGTTGGTTTTAGGAGAGTGGTGTAGCACAGTAATGTGGAGATAGAAGAAACTTGGGCTCAAGCACCAGTTCTGTCATATATTAGCAGTGCGACACTGAGAAAGGGAGCCTTCATTTCCTCATCTGCAAAATGGTTACACCTACCCAGTGTTTGTAAACTATGAGGTGCTGCACAAATGTTGGGACTGACACACTTATGCGTGTGTCGGGGTCCCTTTTCCTGGATGTGAGAAAATGTATTCTAGAGCCTGAAGTCTTACACGTCCTGCTCAGTGCAAGCACCTGTAATAGGAGTGTCAAAAGCTACTGGAGAGGTTGCATGTGTTGGGTGGGGGGTTGGGGGGGGTGGCAAACTGCAAAATAAATTGTGGTTATCCTTGGTACCCTTTCTGCTTCTGTTCTTCAAACTCTTTCCCAAGTGTTTTCTTCCTAACCTATGGCTAGTAAAGAACTCCCCTTTTCACTCAGTCTTGCCCCCACCCTGTGCTGTCACAGTACAGCTTTCTCCCCAAATACACCCTTCCCAATTCTCACAGATCACTATTAACACTTTTAATAAAATAGTATGCACTAAGGTAGTGTTTACCAAATTTTGGTACCATCAGATAATTTTATTAAGTTCAGGGAAAAATATAGATACTATCTCTAAGGGTAGGGCAAAAAATAAGTTAGTTGAAAGACACATTAGGTAGATAATAATACAGGTGGATTGCAGATGTGGTAAGAATTCTGAAAGTGGTGCTTGGATGAGTGAAGTTTGGAAAATAATGAACTAANAACTCCCCTTTTCACTCAGTCTTGCCCCCACCCTGTGCTGTCACAGTACAGCTTTCTCCCCAAATATACCCTTCCCAATTCTCCCAGATCACTATTAACACTTTTAATAAAATAGTATGCACTAAGGTAGTGTTTACCAAATTTTGGTACCATCAAAATTTGATAATTTTGGTACCATATAAAATTTGATAATTTTATTAAGTTCAGGGAAAAATATAATATAGATACTATCTCTAAGGGTAGGGCAAAAAATAAGTTAGTTGAAAGACACATTAGGTAGATAATAATACAGGTGGATTGCAGATGTGGTAAGAATTCTGAAAGTGGTGCTTGGATGAGTGAAGTTTGGAAAATAATGAACTAAAACAAAATATGAATGATTAACCCAACACGAATGTTTTTTATCTTAAAAAAGACATTTATGAAAATGTGTTGGTAGAAAATAGAAAGCGTACTTATCCACTGAGTTTTGTTTATTACTTTTTGAGAGATTGCCTTGCTATTACCTTGGGCCCACAGTCATTACCCCACAAGGTTCTTTTCTCAGTACGTTTTAGGAAGTATAAATCTTTTTGTCTTTCAAGTCATGAAGAAAGGAGTAGCTTTGAAGAATACATGGAAGTTGGAACCCTCTAATAAAGATAATTACTGATATTTTTGTTGGGGTCCTAGAAAGATTAGGGAGTTTACTTTTAAATACTAAGTATATGGATGTTTGGAAACTATAGGCTACAACCCTTCCCTCATTTTAATTCACAGAGTAGACCTTGTGTTGCAGTATATTTCTGTAAAGACAGATTTTTGTATTTAAGTAATCAATACGTAAGGTATGAAGTAAGATATTTTCCTATTTAGGCTAAATGTGGTAGCTGTGGCTTAATAATTAAATAAAATACGGCAACAGTTTTAAAAAGAGGATTATAATGTAGCTTTTATCCCTTGAGGATTTCCAGCTTTCTCTTGCTGGCACTTTTAGAAAAGGAGAGAAACTGATTGAATAGGGGAAAAATGATTTGCATATGTCGTGTTGGAGCTTTGGTCAAAGAATCCATTATGGTAAAGGCTAATTTGATTCCTGCTGAGGTTTTTTCCTTTGAAGTAAATAGAGGGCAAACATATTAAAGGCTATTAACATATTAATACCTAACTATTCCTATCATTTCCTCATGAAAATGGGGAAAGGGGGGAGTAAATTGAATGCGTTAGCATTACTACTATTATTATTTTTAAAGATTTTATTTATTTATTTTAGAGAGATGGGGAAGGGAGGGAGAAAGAGAGAGAGTGAGACATAAATGTGTGGTTGCCTCTAGCACATCCTGTGGCCTGCAACCCAGGCATGTGCTCTGACTGGGAATCGAACCAGCACCCCCTTGGTTTGCAGGCCTGCGCTCAATCCACTGAGCTACACCAGCCAGTGCTTGTTAGCATTATTACTTGGATTAATTTTTATTGTCAGTTACCATCATGAATGGACAGTCAGATTTTGGTTTCACCTGGCAGTGAAAACTAGGCACCGCTGATTTCCAAACTTGGTACCAGTTTTCTGTGGCATTTTTTGATATATTACTAACTCAATTTTTCATTTTTGGAAGAAGAAAAATTGACATAGCTGAACTGAGTAGATAAGGATTAGTTTAGTCTCTGAGATATAATATCATGAAAAAGCATATGAAACTGTTTTCAGGTTTTTCTGTTTGTACCAATTACTAGTGAAAGGGAAGCATTTAGAGCCTTGTGTTCTGATGGCCTGACAGAAAATACCACCTAGTGTCGTTCTGTGAACATGTTTTAATTCAGTATTTTTCAAAGTATAATCCTGAGATAGTAGCATAGTAATTATCTGGGGAACTTGCTAAAAATGAAAGATTCTCAAGTTCTACTGTCAGTGGATCAGAATTTTTTGGAGGTTGGCCCAGAAATCAGCATTCCTAACCAAACTTCCAGTGATTTCTATATAAGCTAAAATTTGAAAACTAATATATGTATATATTTTTAATCAAAGTTTGACTCTTTACTTGATTTCTTTCAGACCCAGGCCGGTGTAGTCCTTTGATCTATTTTTGTAAAGCATGAGCAGAATCTAAAAGGAGAGGCCATTATGATTTCCTTTCTGGTGAAATGATTGAGGATGGTATTGAAACCAGTGATTCCTTTAGCTTTCAGATTTATTTATTTGTTTATTTTTCAGTTTATGCTTTATAATTTTTAAATATTATTTAAAATTTATAATTTTTTAAATATTATTTATGCTATTACAGTTGTCCTGATTTTTCACCCTTTGCCACCCTCCACCCAGCCAACCCCCACTCCCACAGTCAGTCCCCACACCATCCATTATCCACGTCCGTGGGTCATCCGTATATATTCTTTGACTAATCCCTTTACCTTTCAGTCAGTCCCCACCCCCTCTCCCCACTCTTGCAGCTGTCAGCCTGCCCCTGATTCTCTTTTGTTCGTCAGTTTATTTTGTTTGTCAGTTTATTTCGTCATTAGATTCCACTTCTAGCTTAGATCATACGGTATTTGTCTGTCACTGACTGGCTTATTTCACTTAGCATAATAGTCTCTCCAGTTCCATCCATACTGTTGCAAAAGGTAAGAATTTTTTTTTTACTGCTCTGTAGTATTTCACTGTATAAATGTACCACAGTTTTTTAATTCACTCATCAGTAGTGATGGGTACTTAGTTTTTTAATTCACCCATCAGTAGTGATGGGTACTTAGGCTGTTTCCAAATCTTGGCTATTATAAATAATGCTACTATGATCATAGGGTTTCATATAGTCTTTTGAATTGGTATTTTGAGATTCTTAGAGTATACTCCCAGCTGTAGAATCACTGGATCAAAAGGCAGTTCCATTTTTAATGTTTTGAGGAAATTCCATACTTTGTGCTTCCTGAACTTGCCTGACTTCATTAGGTTAGGGGAGTTTTCTGTCATTATTGCTTCAAAGTGGTTTTCTATCCCTTGTTCACTGTCTTCTTCTGGTATCCTGATGATACAGATATCATTATGTTTAATGTTGTCCCTAAGCTCTATTATTTTTTAAATTGTATTTTACCGATGATATTATCACAGTTGTCCCAATTTTTCCCCTTTTGCCCTACTCCACCCAGCACCCCCCACTCCCTGAGGCAATCCCCCCACTGTTGCTCATGTCCATGGGTCATGCATATAAGTTCTTTGTTTACACCCTTTCCTATACTGTACTTTACATCCCCATGGCTACTCTGTAACTACCTATTTGTGCTTCTTAATCCCCTCACCTCTTCACCTATTCCCTCACACCTGCTTCACATCTGGCCACAATCCCAATGTTCTTCATATCTGTGATTCTCTTTCTGTTCTGCTTATTTGCTTAGTTTGTTTTTTAGATTCAATTATTGATATATATATATATATTTATTCATAGTGTTGATTTTCTTAAATAAGTCCCTTTAACATTTCATATAAGAAAGGTTTGGTGATGATGAACTCCTAATTTTTTTCTTGTCTGGAAAGCTCTTTATTTGCCCTTCCATTCTAAATGATAGCTTTGCTGAATAGAGTAATCTTGGATGTAGGTCCTTGCTTTTCCTGACTGAATATTTCTTGCCAATCCCTTCTAGCCTGCAAAGCTTCTTTTGGGAAATCAGCTGATGGTCTTATGGGAACTTTTTTGTAGGTACCTCACTGCTCTTCTCTAGCTGCTTTTAAGATTCTCTACCTTTAACCTTTGGCATTTTTTGAATGATGTGCCTTAGAGTGGCCCTCTTTGCATCCACCTTGTGTGGGACTCTTCTTCCTGGACTTTCATGTCTATTTCCTTCACCACATTAGGGAAGTTTTCTTTCATTATTTTTTCAAATAGATTTCCAATTTCTTGCTCTTTCTCTCCTCCACCTGGAACCTCTATGATGTGAATGCTGGAATGCTTGAAGTTGTCCCAGAGGCTGCTTACACTGTCCTTGTTTGGGGGGGTTCTTTTTTCTTTCTTGTTTTTCTGATTGCTTATTTTTGTTTCCTTATGGTCCAAATCAGCCAATATTTGAATATTGGCTTTGTTCACCCTACTGTTGTTTCTTGTAAATTGTTCTTTCTTTCAATTAGTGTATCCTTCATTTCTTACTGGATCTTTTTTATGCTGTTGAGGTCCTCACTAAGTTTTTCAAGCATCCTTACAATCAGTATTTTGAACTCTGCATCTGATAGATTGCTTATTTCTTTTTTGTATAGTACTTTTTGTGGTGTGTTTATTTGTTCTCCCACTTGGACCATGTTTCTTTGTCTTCTCATTTTGGCAGCCTCCCTGTGGTTGTTTCTGTGTATTAGGCAGAGCTGCTGTGACTCTCCATCTTCTTGGGGTGGCCTTATGTGTTAACAATCCCGTGGGACCCAGTGGTGCAGCCCCATTGATATCCTGAGCTGGATGCTCTAGAATTGTCCCTTGTGTGGGTTAAGGGGTTTCTCCTCTTGTATTTGGGTCTTAGTTGTTGTTGGCCTGTTCATTGGTGGGATTTTCTCTCTAGCTGGATAACTGAAAGGCTCAACCTCCACCACATTTTGTATGCTGTGTACTGGGGCTGACAGAAGAAAACAAAACAACACACAAAGAAAACAAAACCTAAACAAGCCAAAAAAAAATCTCAACAACATCAGCACAATCAATGTTAAAAGAGCAAAGACTAATAAAAGTAGAAAGAGAAATAGAATAGTAAAAGAAAAAAATAAGAGCAGACCATAGGAGAGAAAAGTGATTATGAGAGAAGGAAAGGAAATAATAATAAGGAATAGAAAGAGGAAAATGGGGAAAAGGACAGAGAAAGAGAAAGTATAACAAAAATACAAAAAGGAAAGAAGAAAAGTGCAGTAAGAAAAGGTAAGAGTAAATAAGAGATGTACAAGATAACAGTGAAACAAAAATAGAAAATAATGAAAAGGCTATAAAAAGAAAAAATAATGAAAATAATGGAAAAGAACAACATGGAATTTGTCTCAGCTGAGTTTAGTGCCTGCCTGCTTGGTTCTCTCTTTGGATACAGCCCTGATGTCTGAAGCTGGCGTAAGTTGATGTCAGGTGCTGTCCGTGTCTAGCCCCTGCAGCCTGTTTGAAGCTACCAGCAGTCCGCAGTTTGTGGCTGTTTCCTTGGGGCTTGGTGGTGCATTGGATGGGCCAGCACTGGACCCAAGGCTGGGTGAGCAGGCGTCCCAATGCACCACAGGATCTGCCTCCACCTGCCTCTGCTCGTTGGCTTTCTGTCCATCTTAGATTAGTCCCTGACCTGACTGTTTCTGAGAGAGCTTGGGACTAATCAGTGTGATGGGACTGCTGGATCTTCCGTGGGAGGTGCTGTTCAGACTTCGGGGAAGATAATGTGTATGTTCCCCCAACCCTGAGTCACAGGCCTTAATCTGTTCCAGATTATCTACTCGAGGTCAGCAGGGCAGAGCCTCCAGTAGGCAAGCAGATGGGGCTTCCAGAGTCCAGAGTTTGGTTCTGCCAGAAAACAGGAGGGTGTTTCTGTGGCTCACCCATGAGGGGGAAGTGGGAGTCTGGCTCCTGGCAAAGTGTATGGAATGGCTGCACCCTAAAACCAGTCTCTGACACCTCTTGAGTCTGCATATGTTGCTGTCACCTTAGCAAGACTTAGGATGCATGATTGGGGAAGAAATAGACACACATAAAAGATACAGGTTGGGTTGGGCAGAATTCCAGAGAGTGGGGCAAGCAGTATCCAATAGTGTGGGGTAATTGTATTTCCCCTGGGAGGGCCTTGCTCTTCTTAAGAAAGATGGCTGCTGTGGTATTGAAGTGTGACCCAGCACAAAAACCTCTGCAGCCTCTCCCCCACAGCTCTCTTCAGTGCCACCCCTCCAGTCTGCCCTTGGGTGACTGCAGTCTGCACTGCCCTTCCTTCACTGGAGCCCAGGCTGAGTTGCTGCAAATAGAAAACCCCTGTGCTTTGACCCTTTTTAAGAAAAAAAAATAGTGGCTTTGTCTCCAGAGGGTGTTGTTTCTCCCCAGCAGGCAAATCCCAGTGGCCTTCCCTGGCTGGATGGTAAGTGGGTGGCTGCTCTTGACACTGGCGCCCTGTGCTTGAGAGCCGGATCTGGGGTCCAGGCATCACTCCTCTCAGGGGGAAGTTCTCATAGCCTTGCCACCCCTCAGAACTCTGCAGTCTGGGCCCAGCCCCTCTCGAGTCCCCATGCGTCCCCACCCTTCCTTGCCATCTTGTCTCTAGGTGGTTTCTGCCTGTCCTTGGCCAAGTTTCTTTTTCAGATAGTCTTCAGTTGTTTTCATCAGTTGGCTGTTCCCTTTCCTTTTATTTCCGGTTTGGTTCTGGGAGGAAGTGTGAGAAGGATTCTCCTACACAGCTGCTGTGCTGCCAGCCAGATTTATTTTAAATATTACTTTTTCTGGTTATGAAAATAAGATTTGCTCATTGTGAAAATTTAGGAAATTATAAAATGATAATCATCCATGATACTGTTTCCTGGAGATAAGCATTGTTCTGCTTTTGATATGTTTCCATCCTATATCTTTTTCTCCACTTATTCCTCCCTTCTTCCTTTTCTTGGTCTTTATGGAAAACGACATTTGGAGGTTTTTTAAATATATTTTATTGATTATGCCATTACAGTTTTTCTATTCCCCCCCTTCATTCCCCTCCACCCTGCACACCCCCTCCCCCACCACTCCCCCCCTTTAGTTTATGACCACGTGTCTCAAGTACTTTAGATTCTATATTTCCACTACTATTCTTGCCCTCCCCCCTATCTATTTTCTACCTACAGTCTATGCTACTTATTTTCTATACCTTCTCCCCCCTTCTCCTCCTCCCACTCCCCTGTTGCTAACCCTCCATGTGATCTTTATTTCTATGGTTCTGCTCCTGATCTAGCTGTCCTCTTAGTTTGCTTTTGTTTTAGGTGTGGTTGTTAATAACTGTGAGTTTGCTGTCCTTTCACTGTTCATATTTTTTATCTTCTTTTTCTTAGATAGGTCCCTTTAACATTTCATATAATAAGGGCTTGGTGATGATGAACTCCTTGAATTTGATCTTATCTGAGAAGCACTTTATCTGTCCTTCAATTCTAAATGAAAGCTTTGCTGGATAGAGCAATCTTGGATGTGGGTCTTTGAAATGATTTTCATGACTTGGAATACTTCTTTCCAGCCCCTTCTTGCCTATAAGGTCTCTTGAGAAATCAGCTGACAGTCTGATGGGAACTCCTTTGTAGGTGACTGTCCCCTTATCTCTTGCTGCTTCTAGGATTCTCTCCTTCATATTAATCCTGGCTAATGTAATTATGATGTGCCTTGGTGTGTTCCTTCTTGGGTCCAACTTCTTTGGGACTCTCTGAGCTTCCTGGATTTCCTGGAAGTCTATTTCTTTTGCCAGACTGGGGAAGTTCTTCTTTATTATTTGTTCAAATAAGTTTTCCACTCGTGGCTGTTCCTTTTCCTTTTCTGGTATCCCTATAATTTGGATGTTGGAACGTTTAAAGATGTCCTGGAGGTTCCTAAACCTCACCTCATTTTTTAAAATTCTTGTTTCTTCCTTCTTTTCTGTTTGGTTGTTTCTTTATTTCTTCTCATCCACTCCCTTGATTTGAGTCCCAGTTTCCTTTCCATCACTATTGGTTTCCTGTGCATTTCCCTTCATTTCAATTATTATAGCCACAGATATGTTCTTCTAATTTGTGACTAAAATCAACCAGTTCTGTGAGCATCCTGATCACCAGTGTTTTGAACTGTGCATCTGAGAGGATGGCTATTTCTTCGTTGCTTAGAGTTATTGGCTCTGGGGCTTTGAGTTCTTGAGCCATGTTTTGGTCTGTTCGTGCCTGTTATGTATGAGGAGCGGAGCCCTAGGTGTTCACCAGGGCGGGGCAACTCAGTCACTGGGTTGGGACACTGTATATGGGGGTGGGGTCAGAGAGGGGCAATGGCGGTTCCCTCTGCTGCTTCTTGCAAGCTGCTGGGGCCTGCGCGGTCTGTCTCACTGCTCGCTCCTTCGCTGGTTTATCTGTGCGTGAATGTGTGACCGGGGTCAGCCTGCCGCCTTGCGCCTTCAGTGGGTCTGCCCGTTGCCACACCTGGGATCTGCGCCATGGCTGCCTGTGCACCTGGGTCGGGGGATCTTTCCTGCCCGACCCTGCTCCGCTGCTGGCTCCGCCCCTCTTACCGGTCAGGTTGAACGAGTTTGTTGTTGTTGGACTTCCGTATAGTTCAATTTTCTGTGTGTTGGCTGCATTTTGTTTACTAAAGCTTTGTTGTCTTCAAACTTGGTTTTGGGAGAAGGCACAGTGTTTCCACCTGTGCCTCCATCTTGGCAGAAGTCCTACATTTAGAGTNCGCCTTCAGTGGGTCTGCCCGTTGCCACACCTGGGATCTGCGCCATGGCTGCCTGTGCACCTGGGTCGGGGGATCTGTCCTGCCCTACCCTGCTCCGCTGCTGGCTCTGCCCCTCTTACCGGTCAGGTTGAACGAGTTTGTTGTTGTTGGACTTCCGTATAGTTCAATTTTCTGTGTGTTGGCTGCGTTTTGTTTACTAAAGCTTTGTTGTCTTCAAACTTGGTTTTGGGAGAAGGCACAGTGTTTCCACCTGTGCCTCCATCTTGGCAGAAGTCCTACATTTAGAGTTTTTATCCTGCCTTTTTTTTTTTTTACTGCCCAACAGATAAGCATTTTACCACATTATTAAACTGTTTTTCACAAGTATAACTTTTAGTTTCTGTACTCAATTCATTTATATGGGTGTACTATAATTTATTTAACTCTTTCCCTGTTATTGGATATTTAGGTTTTCAGTTATTTCTGTAAAGGCATGTCTTTCTGTTTAAAATTTTGTCTTTACCTAGGATAAAATTTGTAATATTTAAATTTTTCATGCTCAAAGAGCATAAATATTAAATTCTGCTGAATATTGTCCAGTTGTTTTGAGAATGGTGTTTATTTCAGTATTTACTTCCACATATATTTATGAAAATTTTAGAAAGAAGCAAGTATTTTTTATTAAAGCTAATTTGTTCAGGAAAGCATAGTCATCATTTTAATTAGTATACCTTTGATTATTAATGAGTTGAACATTTTTGCACTCTTTTTCAGCTTTGGCTTTAATTTTTTTGTCTAACCCAAGATTCTCATTTTGTTTCAGGTCTTCCGTTTCAGTTGAAATGTCAATGATTTTATCTGCCTCAGTCATTCGTGTCAGAGATGGGCTGCCGCTTTCTGCTTCCACTGACAATGAACAAGGCACCGGCGTGCAGGAGTGCAGAAAGTACTCTAAAATGCTCTCAAGGAAGCTGGCTCAGTTTCCCGATAGATGTACCCTGAAAAGTGGCCATTACAACATTAAGTAAGACTTTAGTTTGCTTTATGAAAATCACTTGCTTGGTGGTAGTTATTCTAATGAAATGTAAGTGGTTACAATAGAAATTAGTGTTTGTTTAGTTTAGGAATACATTTAAGTCAAGATTCATATGATTCCGAACTTACACTAGATGGTAGTCATCATTTCATCACCCTTTTTGTAACTGGCTTTAGAAAAATTTACAGTTTTGCGGATCTGAGATATGCCATCTTTTTTCTAAAGATTTTATTTTTATTCGTTTTTAAAGAGAGGGAAAGGGAGGGAGAAAGAGAAGGAGAGAAAATCTGTGTGAAAGAGAAATGTCAATAAGTTGCCTCTTGCATGATACACCCCCACCGGGGACCTGGCCTCCCCCCCAGTCATGTGCCCCGACTGAGAATCGAACCTGCGACCTTGATCTGTACTGAAGGCCGTGTGCACTGGCTGTTATATCTACCTTGCTCTTCACCCATAGCATCCTTTATATCACTGCCTTCTTTCTCGTCGTTTAGGTCTCTGCTCTCAGAGAGACCTTTGACCGCCATGAAGTCACTTTCTATCCTATTGCCCAGTTTCACTTTCTTTATATATAATAAATAGTGATGAATGCCATCTCCTCTCCCCAGAATGTAAACTTAAATTGTCTGAAGGCAGGTATAATGTCAGATTTTTTATATTTCCCATTAGAGTTTGCCTGGCCATGTAAGAACACTGTAAATACCTAGTGGTCAACTTGTGAGATGACATATCTGAGTCCTGACGGGCAAGGCTCAGTTGATGTTGTCCCACAAAACAAAAGGTCATTTTGATGTAATAGGTTATAGGAAGCTGTTACTGCAGGTTTGAGGGAAGTGGCTTGATTTAAAAAACAAAACAAAACAAAAAACAATGCCGAGACAGTGGGATGCAGGTTGAAATGGAAAATCTGAGAGAAGAGCAGTTAACTGAGAATTAGGGTCCTAACTAGTAAAACACAAGTGCAAAAAAAAGAAAATGCCAACCATAGAGACACATCAGAGGAGGAAATGGTTAAACCTGATAAAAAGGAATACCAGAGTTGAGGAGGAGGAAGGAACATAGATGTTCTGAAACCTTGGGATGGACCGAAGGAGGTCTTTGGAAAGGGTTGCTTGTACCAGAGGGAAGGGGTGAGGAAGGAGAGCAAGCTGACAAAGTACCATTTTGAGCATTTAATTAAGGATATGGCGAGGCAGTCCAGTGAGGTGAGACGGAGATTTCAGAGTCATTCATAGAGAAGTTGAAACTGAGAGTAGAAATGCCCGCTGCGTTCTGAGAGGCCGGGAACAGAACCCTGGAGAATGTTCATAGTTGCTCAGATCACCTGAATAATGTGAATTATGCTTTCTTTTGTGAAAGAAAGAATAATGTGAAAATTTGTGCTTTCTTTTCAAATTAGATAGTGATATTACAATTCTCTCTGTGTAAAATTTTAAGGAATTCATCTGTTTCAGAAGTTGAAGGATACTTTCCTTAAATTTTCATAAATGTTTAATATATAAACCTATATCACTAGTTAGGAAACAGCAATGACTGAAGCAATAATTATAAACCATATGAAAACCAAATTGTATCAAATGAGGTCTTAAAACATTGACTGGTTTTGGAGGTTTAAAAATCAAGTTATACATTCTGAGTTCTTTTTAAACATAGAGACACTGATACTATGAAAAGATAAACCTCTTTGGAAGTCCAGTTATACTTGTGAATTTTAGTTGAAGAAGTAAAATTCCTTAGTTTTTTCACTGTGAATTCACCTGAAGTGTGATAGTGGTTGTGAGCTTCATAGATTCTCTCCTTACCTGAGGATTCACTCTTGTTATATCTGTTCCCAGACTGCACCTCCAGCTGGGAAGGCTGTTTCAGGCTTACCTACCTTCTCGTTTTAGGGTCTGGTAGTGCATTTCTTTCAATCTTTGGTGTTATTTTTTGATTATAGGGGTAAGAACTTCAACAATGACACAGTACCTCCAATTGTACTTATCATTAAATATCACAGCAGCTCTGTGAATGGCTAATAAACAGAACTCTTTCTCATTACTAAAGACAGAAACACAACTCATACTAGCTTAAGCAAAACAAAATAAGGAGGGGGGAGCTGTATTGTGAAGGGCTTCTGAGTTGGCTGGAGCCAGGGACTGAGATGTTGTTACCAGGGATCTTTCTCTCATTTTTCTAGTCTCCTTCCTTTTGCAGATGGGTATTGTCTGTGTACTGAACAACACTGTAAGGCAGCTCCAGGCTTACTTCATCACTGCTGAGCAATCCTTCTTTCATGTTCCAAGAAGAGGACTTTATTGGCCTTGCTGTGTTGTGGTCCGTTCTGGAGTACCATTGTGGTCACAGGGCTGAGGTACTCAGAGTTGGGTCCTGGGTCACATTGATGGGCAGCTCGCCCAAGTCATTAGAATAGGTAGTGGGGTTGAGATAATTTCCCAAAGGGAAGGAGAGAAAGGATGCTGGGCAAATAGCCGTTATAGTACTACCACCCCTGTTTTATAGAGGAGGAAGTTGAGCTTTAGGGATATAAACGAACTTGTTCAAACTCACAAAACTAATAAATAGTATATCTGAAACAGTTTTTGTCTTCAGCATTCACATTATTCTATGGTAAAGTGTTGCCTTTTTACCCTTAACCTCTCATTTAACAGCGAGTGTTCCTAATTCTCCTAAATTTTTTTCATTTTTATTGAGATAAAAATTAACCAGGGAAAAGAATTAAGTGAAACTACCCCTCTTTCTTTTTGGTTGAGAAATAATGAGGAACAGATTATGTAGGAAGTCTAATTGGTGAGGCAGCACTCTCACTGCAGACTACGTGTTTGGCGGGGGGTGGGGGGGGCATGGCAGGAGTATAAAACCCACCATAGCTATCATACCTGCTGGGGGGAGAAAATAACCTGTGAGTCCCACTTTCCTGTTTTGTCGCATTACTAGGATCATAGTATTAGTTGTTAGGTTAGAGTCACTCAAGAAACCAGATGGACGCAGTGAGCTAAGACGCAGGGTTTATTAGCTGGGAATAAGAGGGAAAGTGGAGCCAACCTAGGAAGGTTGGGGAACCAACCAAGGGAGGTTAAGACTCATTTGGTTGTTCTTAGGGCAGGGTTTTTTAGCACAAAAACCCCAGACGGGTAACTGGTTGGGGTGTCAGAGTCTGATTGGCTGAAGGTAGTTGCTGGGTACCGTTTCTCCTGACCATGTTCTTGATACATCTTGTCAGGCTCAAGTTAAAGCTGCATCCTGTTATGCCGGATACGCCGACCCCAGACCCCAGTCTTAGCCAGGCATGTGTTTGTCCTGGGCAGGGTCGGCAGGCAGTTTCCCAGGCTACAGTTTCCCACAGTACAGTTTTCCCGCCTGGTGATTTTCCATTCCTCCTAGGCCTGCCTAGGTCTGTCATTAGTATTAGTATCAGTATTTTACCAGTTTATTGTGGAAAACCATTCAGCCATTCAGATTTTCAACCAAAACCATTCAGATTTTGCCAGTTTTTTTGTGGAAAACCATTCAGCTTTCAGCACCATTTACAAGGGGGACCCCCCAAAACTGGCATTACCTTCTGGAGGGCAGGCCCCTTGTGTGACAGGTTTACCCCACCAAGTGAGTGTTCTGGGGAACCTATCTTCATTGTCTATCAGCTGGAGTTATTGTGGGAGGCTTCCATGAATTTTTTTTTTGAGAACTCTTTCAACACATTTGCCCGTTCCAGGATGGGTGATTCATGAGCACACCTGCCCACACTGTGCTCAGTGTTCAGTTTTTTACTAAAAACGGCACGATCCCCATTCCCCACCCTCCCTATTGCCCCAAGCAACTTTTTTTTGTTGTTTCTGTGGATGAAAAAAGTTCCCAAAGGGAAATGTTTTGCCATTGTGAAAGAGGTGAAATAAAGAATGGCAGAAGCACTAAAAGGCATCAAAATTGGAGAGTTCAAAAACTGTTTAGAGCAGTGGAGAAAAACTTCTTGATAGGTGTATTGCATCAAATGGAGAGTACTTTGAAGGTGACTGAAGTTTAAATATATAAGAATAAATACACAGTTTTATAATAAATAAATTCCTTTGGTGGGGTGGTTTCCCCCTCGAATGTTAAATAGGATTTTTGAACTGGTCTTGGAACCTAATTACTCTAAAAATATAGTTTCTGTGGGAAAATGATTTCTAGGTACATAAACTTCTGGAATTCTAACCAATAAATAAATTAGGGATTACGTATGATTGATTATCTAAAACAAGGATCTACCTTCTCTGTGGTGTGAAGATGTTACAGTTAATGGGGAAGGAGTGATTGACTCTGCAGAAAAGGAAGTGAAGGACAGCAAAAGTAGATTTTGCTTCCTTTGTGTTTTATCCAAGGCTCTGATGGTATGATCACCTTTGAACACTTAAAATCATCTCATTATTTAGCTTACTGTTTTAAGTTGCTATCACCTGGAATATTGCATATTAATAAATATGTTCTTGTTTAATAAGGTTAGAATTTTGACTAATGTGAGTCCTTCCTCATGGGATTACTTATTCATGATTTAGCTCTTCACCATTGGAGGCTAATTGAAAGTTGGCCACATAAGAGGAAGAAGTGAGAAAATAGAAAGTTTCTGGTAGAATGCTGCACATGGTGGACACACAGTGTCACTGAGTTCACTTCTGGTTCTTACCTCCTTTGTGTCTGTTGCATTGATGGCACAATCTTGTTTTCACCTTGTTTCCAATAAGAAGTATTTTGGTTTAGAGTTTTAAAAAACCCATAAGGTATACTCATTTTCATAATGTCAAATTTTTTCAGACTTAAAGATTAAAATGCTTTATTTTAGAGACTGATATTCAGTGTAGAATGTTCTATTTTGAAAATAATATTTTTCTTATGGTTAGCAATTTTAACAGTGGGTTAGAGATAGACGGTATGCCCTACTGGAAATCTATTCACTGGGCAAATGTGACTACAAAGGATAAGCATATCTTCTATGTATAATACTACAATTACAGAATGAAAATTGCATTTCATGCAAATATTAATTATTACTGTTTCAATGTATACTTTGCTATAGACTTTGTCATTTGGTGTGCTACAAAATGCAGTTTCGTTCCCATATCTTGTTTTGTATATCATTGTTTTAAGTGCATTCCCAGTACCGTATTGCATGTGGCTGGCAGTCAGGGACTTTGCCTTTGACATCAGCGTCTAGGGGGGATGCTAGACATATGCTGGGTGATCTGTTATTTGCTGTGGGGAATATCATTGCTTTCACTAATTACTTAGTTTGGTGCAGCAGGCCTGAATTTCCCTAATAATGTCTTTTTTTAAAGTATATTTTATATATTATGCTATTACAGTTGTCCCATTTTTTTCTCTCCTTTATTCCTCTCTGCCCTATTCCTCCTCTTCCACCAACATTCCCCCATCTTGGTTCACATCCATGGGTTGTACATAAAAGTTCTTTGGCTTCTCTATTTCCTATACTATTCTTAACCTCCCCTGCTTCTATTTTGTACCTACCATTTATGCTTCTTATTCTCTGTACCTTCCCTGCAGTGTCTTCTCTCCCCAATGATACCCTCCATGTGATCTCCATTTCTTTGGAGAAAGAAATGTTCCTGTTCTAGTTGTTTGCTTAGTTTGTTGTTTTTTTAAGGTTTAGTTGTTGATAGTGTTGAGTTTGTTGTCCTTTTACTGTTGACAGTTTTTGATCTTCTTCTTTTTCTAAGATAAGTCCCTTTAACATTTTACATAATAAGGGCTTGGTGTTGATGAACTCCTTTAACTTCACCTTATCTGGGAAGCACTTTATCTGCCCTTCCATTCTACACGATAGCTTTGCTGGATAGAGTAATCTTGGATGTATGTCCTTACACTCACCACAGCCAGGTGGCAGGCTGTGTGGGCGGGGCTGGCTTAAGGGGAAACTGAGACTCAGAGTTGATACAAGGGTTGCTACTGTGAGAAACTCCCAGTCTCACCTGAAAGTTTGTGGGAAAATGCATTAGGGACCTGCAGGCAGCTGCATTATTCCTTCTCTGGCCCCTCCCCCACAAGCAGCACCCCAGTGCAGCAAGGAGGTTTGCCCTGCTTCCGTGAATACCAAAGGCCCCGCTCCCTTACAACTTATCAGGTGTGCCAAGACAAAGAAGTGTGGCCCAAATGAAAGACTGAAGCAAAACTTCAGAAAGAGAGCTAAATGGTGAGGACATAGCCAACTTATCTGATGGAGAATTTAAAGCCTTGGTAATCAAAATGTTCACAGATCTGATTGAGCTTGGTCGAAAAATGTAAAAAACAAATGAAAGATACCCAGAATGAAATAAAGCAAAATATTCAGGGAACCAACAGTGACAGGAAGGAAACTAGAACTCAAGTCAACGATCTGGAACAAAAGGAAGAAATAAACAACCAATTGGAATAGACCGAAGAAACAAGAATCCAAAAAAAGTGAAGCGAGTCTTACAAACCTCTGGGACAACCTGAAACATTCCAGTATCTGCCTCATGGAAGGAGGAGAGGAAGACCAAGAAATTGAAAACTTATTTGAATGAATATTGAAGGAAAACTTCCCCAATCTAGTGAAGGAAATAGACTTCCAGGAAGTCCAGGAAGCTCAGAGAGTCCCAAAGAAGTTGGACCCAGAGAGGAACACACCAAGGCACATCATCATTAAGTTACCCAAGATAAAAAATAAAGAGTTACCCAAGATAAAAAAAAATCCTAAAAGAAGCAAGGGAAAAGGAGAGAGTTACCTACAAAGGAGTGCCCATTAGGTTATCAGCTGATTTCTCAAAAGAAACCTTACAGGCAAGAAGGGGCTGGAAAAAAGTATTCCAAGTTTTGAAAGGCAGGGACCTACATCCTATTTGGATGACTCTATCCAGCAGAGCAATTGTTTAGAATAGAAGGGCAGATAAAGTGCTTCCCAGATAAGGTCAAGTTAAAGGAGTTCATCATCACCAAGCCCTTATTATGTGAAATGTTAAAGGGACTTATCCAAGAAAAAGAAGATAAAAAAATGAACAGTAAAATGACAACAAACTCACAACTATCAACAAATGAACCTAAAAGAAAAGATAAACAAAAACAAAAACTAAGCAAACAGCCAGAACAGGAACAGAATCAAAGAAATGGACATCACACAGAGGGAGTTCAGTGGGGAAGAGGGAGGGAGGAATGGGGGGGAAAGGTACAGGGAAGAACAAGCATAATTGGTAGGCATAAAATAGACGGAGAGAGATAAAAAATGGTGTAGGCAACAGAGGACTCAAAGAACTTACATGTACAACCCATGGGCATGAACTAAGTGGCGGGGGGATGCTGGAGGGTTGGGGGGGCAGGATGAAGGGGGGATGAAGGCAGGAAAAGAGAAAACTGTAAAGCATAATCAATAAACATATTTTTTTAAGTAGAAAAGGAAAAGAAAGGGGTGATCTCCTTAACTGGAGTTTGAACGTCTGCCAGCCTTACCTATTCAAGACACACTTAATCCTGGAAGGCCCTTAAGAAGTTTCTAGTGTGTGTGGGGGGTAGATAGGAACCAAAGATAAAATGAGATTGGATAAGTTCCTTGGCCAGAAGAAAGGGAATACCTATAAAACCAAACCCCATTGGTACCAAAGCCTAGAAGTAGAAGGGAAAGAAAAAAGAAATTAGAGCAAAGTAGGAAGAAAACAAATTAAAAATTGTGTTCCACATGGAGAGAAGAGGACTTCGGGGGGTGGTGGTGGTGAGGATTAGTAATGACTGTGATAAGAAGAGAGCAGGCACACCTGTTAGACCTGCAGAGCCGACTGGGGGTGTTCACTACAGAGGTGAGTAATTGCACATGGTCCCTGAGAACATTCTTCTCTTTAGAGTAGAGATGTTGAAAGCTCACTGACCTGAAGTGTAAAGCCTCTGGGACCACTCACAGGAAGTGCAGGTCAGGTTCTGTTCTCTTCTGTCATTTAGTCAAGTCTTTATTGGGCTTTTGAGGTGTGTAGGTACTGTTGAGCTTAACAGTATGTGTGTACAACACACGCAACAAAGTGTGCAAATGAGTGAATGAACGGTGCCATCTTTGTACTCATTTATTCACTCATTTATTGAATGCTTATCTTGTCCTAGACACAGAGTATTGTAGGTGCTAAGAAAGCGGTGGTAAACTATACAGAAATCGTCCCTACTCTCACGGAGTGTAGGTTTTAGTGAGACATTACAACAAATAAACACATACATATACACTCACAAACGGGGTTGGTTACATGAAGAAAAAGAACAGCTGCTGTGATACGACCATGGGGTTGGGTCAGTTTAGATTGTGTGCTCTGGGAGGACTTGAAGTCTGAGAGCTGAAGGATGAGCTGGAGTAGAGCAGCTCAGAACTGGATCATGGTAGAGGTGGGGCTGGGAGCATCGCGAGTGGGGAAGACAGACTTTGTGAAGCTTCTCCGATTGGGAGTTGGAAGACTAGAGTGGGTTGGTACCCTTAGGATCCAAAACAAGACTGGTGTGACTGCAGTGCAGAAACGGAGGCCTGTAGCTGTGTAAGGTGAAGTGGAGAAGATGGCAGTGCTTCCCAGATGTTCTGATGCAGATTCCCAAACCCTCAAGTTTCATTACTTTTAATTAGGAGAAAAAATAGAGATTGATTTGTGGCTTAGAAAAACTGAAAAAAAATGTTGGTGAGTTGGGATATAATTGGTTTATCTATACCATAGGGAAGTTCATGTTGTGGCATGAATGTGGTTTTAGTATTGGAACAAGTTTGTCCGTCCCAGGCCTGCTTAACAGTACGTGGCCTTGGGTAAATTACTAAGTCTCTGGTTCTTTGTCTGTAAAGTAGAGATAGCAATATCCTTTTATTGTGAGTGTGAAATTAAATGGCATATGTAAAGTACTTAGGAAAGGGCCTTGTTCATACTAAGTGGTCAGTAAACTGTACTTGCCTGTTACTATTACTACTACTTCTCCCTCTTCAAGGTAAAAGAACAATGAGCAGGTTGTCCATAAAATGTGAGCCGAATGAACCTGATGGACAGGCCATAAAGCATGCACAAACTGGCATACAGATAGTGGCTTTAGACTATTTCATGTGAGTGCTCCTCAGGATGGTTGGGAGTCTTTTGGTCCGTCCCAGTGAGAGCTAAAAAAGAAATCTTTTGATAACAAAGGTTATCAAAAGATTTATCAACTGAGCTATATATACACTGTATTTTTCAGACTAGAAGATGCACCTAAGTTTTAGAGGAGGAAAATAGGAAAAAAAATTTTGAAGCAAAAAATGTGGTAAAATATTTAATAACATAAATAACATAGTATTTCACCAATGTAAATGTAAACAGAACTCAACAGCAGCATTAACAACCATTATTCCTCCCAAATTTGGGGTGGGGGAGTGAGTTTTATAGTCCGAAAGTAAGGAACTTTTGGAAAACTGATTTTTGCATTTCAAAGACAGACAGCATTGTAAGGCCAAATTCACAGGGAAAAGCCATAAGATTATAGAGCACTTCAAAGTATCATGCCATTATAGTAAAATAAAGACTTTGGAGTAAACATTCCTTGAGAATGCTAACATAAGATCTTAAAATGTAGGGTTTCCTTTATTTCCCATATAATTCTCTAGTTAAATTTAGTGCAAGCAAAGAAATCATTTGGGATAAGCTGTCATATAGGTTTCTTTGGTTCACTCTGTTATTAATATGGACATATAGTAAAAACCCTACCCTAACACATAGAATGGAGTCCGAAAGCTGCAGTCATTTAATTGGGGGACGATGACGTAACTCCTAGCTAGCCACTTGGGGGTTCCGACTGTGTGGAAACCAGTCACCAGTTGTGTTTTATCCCAATTCAGGTTATTGTTGGGTATATTTGAATGCTGATGACATGTCAGAATTTTGAAAATGATAGTGAAAATTTTGTTTTTGGAAAGAGAAAAATTACTTGAAAAAAACATTGTTTGGTCTTTAGTTGATTAGTTTTGTAGAAAAATGTATTATGTCGTAACAACTTTTATGACTATGACCCATAAGAAGAGATACATTTTACTTTGTGAACACTACCTATATACAAATAGGAAACTAAAACAAAAGTTTTATGTAACAACATGCACAACATGCATCCCAATATTTTCTGTTATAGTCTATTTTAGTTTTAAGGAAAATGCTCTGTGTAATTCACTAAGCTAATTTTGTGACCGGGTGTGTCACAACTTGTGTAAATATTGCATCAACTGACTGTACATTAAGGGGCACTTCAGAATGGAATTCCAGTTTATTCCAGAAGCATAAGATCAGCACAATTTCACCAGACGTATATACCACACAATTAGTAATTGATGATTAACACGTGCCAACCCCACATCTCTTGGCTGCCTGGGATGGTCTTTAAAGAAAGAAAGAGAGAGGGGAGGAAGGAAGGATGGTAGGAGGGTATTTACATATGCATAAACTCTTACCAAAAGAATACATAAGAAGTTAATAACGAGTTGTTTGGGGGACTGAGAACTGGGTATCTGTGGGCAGCTGTGGGGATAAAACACTTTCAGTACAGTGTTTTCTTTCATTTTTCCTTCTTTTAAAATTTGAATCATGTGAATATACATATATTCTAAATCAATAAATTCTGCTTCCCCATCGTTTGAGAAAGAAAGGGCAGAAGGGACTCCAGTAAGGATCAGAGTTTGCCACTAAAGATTACTGTGGTAGATAGGGCCTAGGGCCAGTATGCTGTTTGCTGCCCTCGATCAGGCTGGCTATGTTGACAGTACTTTAAAAAACGTTTGAGTGACTCATTAAGAAGGATTAATTTGTGTCCCTTGCTGGACCTACTATAGGGGGATATATAATAGGAGGATATATACTTTATTTTAGAAAGGTTTTTTTTCAGTAGAACATGGTTAAATATTTCACTGCTTAAAGTAGAATTTTTTTGTCCTGCATATTTAATTTGTTATTTAGAAATAATTTCAAACTTACAGCAAACTTGTAAAAAGAGGAAAAATACAAATAATACCTGCTCTCAGGCTTACTTTTTGTTAACATTTTACTTAATTTGCTTTATTGTTTTACTTATCTATATATTTATTGGATTTATTTTTTTCTGAACCATTTGAGAGAAACTTAACAAATAACATGGCCCGTTATTCCTCACTACTTCAAAGTATATTTTCTGCAATTAGAGGCAGTCTCTTACTTAACTATATAGCATAGTTATTAGCTCTAGTAATAAATTCAATGTCGATATCATACGTTCTTCCAGTCTGCCAGTTTTCCATTTTTGCCCATTGACCCAGGAGTCTCCTTTATTGTGTTTTTACTTCCTCCTCTGGCACAGGATCTCGATTAGGGTTAGGTAGTATTATATTTAGTTGTGTCTCTAGCCTCCTTCAATCAGAAACATTCCCACATCCCTTACTTCTTTTTTACAACATTAAGATTTAAAAAATAGAATGCTTATTCTTATGTTTCTTCATGATAAAATTCAGATTATGCATTCTTGTCCTGAATACTACATAACTGACACCTCATCCTGAGAACATCTCTCTCATTCTGAGACACAGGAAGTCCCTCTGCCTGCCCCTCACAGTTACATTAGAGTACTTGGTCAACATGTTGTCTAGTTTGTACTATATAATAAGTATTTTTCCTTTGCCATCAATAAGCAATCCACAGGAAGACGTTTAGAGCCCTGCAAAATTTCCTTTTCCTCGCCAAAATTTTTGCATAGATTTAGCACCCATTGATCGTCATTGCTTAGTCCAATCTTCACTGTGTTGGCTGCAAAAGGCTGATTTTTCCAATCGTAGTACTACCTCTGCATTTAGTAGTTTGTACTCAGCACCCTGCTGTAGGCAGTTGTCCTCCTTTTCCCTGAACTCTTGTATTTGTTGTTGTTATGAACTCATAAATTTGTCTGTCTTTCCCACTGTGGTTCATCATTATTACTATGTGAAGTAGTACTTGATTTGGGGTTTAGTGGGTGACTTCAGGAGGTCAGTAGCCACTCTGAGAATGTGTGCCAATTTCTGTGTTGTTTGACCATCTTCCTGGGGAGAGTGTCTATAACTTTCTGGTTTTTTAAAGATTTTATTTATTTATCTTTAGACAGGAGGGAAGAGAGGGAGAGAAACATCAATGTGTGGTTGCCACTCACATGCCCCCTGCTGGGGACCTGGCCTGCAACTCAGGCACGTGCTCTGGTGACCCTTTGGTTCACAGGCCGGTGCTCAGTCCACTGAGCCACACCAGCCAGGGCTTAACTTTTAGCAGAATCTATAGAGTTCTTGATGCAAACAGGATTAAGTTCTACTAGGTGGAGGGCCTAAACGTTTAGTTCTCTGGAATCTCATATATTTGTATATTCTTTTAGTCCACCGCTTTCTACCCCAAGTAATAAATAACAAAAGTGTTAGAACCATGGTGTGTGTTCCTCTGTAGATACATTTTTCTTCTTTTTTTGTCTACTGTTTTAAGCCACAATAAAAAATAGTATTATATTTTAGTTTCTTTAATTTTTTTGCTGGACTATATAATGTTAATATCTTCATTTCCATTGTAGCAGCAATTTATGATGTAATAGGACCACTCTTTTGAAGCAACAAATTACCTTGATTTACTTTGAAATTTTAAAACGGATGTTTTTTACACTGTAGTTTTATTAGTTCTCTGGGAGTGAGCTACATGATGTTGTGCACTGAAAATTACCCAAATGTTCTGGCCTTCTCTTTCCTGGATGAGCTTCAGAAGGAGTTCATTACTACTTATAACATGATGAAGACAAACACTGCTGTCAGACCGTACTGTTTCATTGAGTTTGGTAAGGCCCTGGTTTTTTTCCTTTTCATTATCCTGGCTCCAGCCAGTTATAAGCTATTTTTATCTAACATTGGTGGGAGGAAGGGGACAGGGAATACTCAGAATATTCTGCTATCTTGCTTTTTTGATAGACTAATTTGACAAGTGGTCTGTAAATTGTAGCAATGTCTTCATTTAGGTGCATATTAGAAAAAATTGTATTTGAGCTGTGGAGGGGATTGTCATTATTGACACAAAGAATTAATCCCAGGGGATAGTTTCTCAGTGAGATAAGCCAGAGATTCAGAATTTTGTGTTTATGTGATGATCATTTATAGTCTGCTTAATGTAGGAAGTAGTTGGCAAACATTTGCTGGAAAGGACTACATAGTACGTATTTTAGGCTTTGAGCACCATATGTTCTCTGGCGCAACTATTGAGCCCTGCGATTATAGCTGGAAAGCAGCCCTAGACAATGCAGAAATGACTGATTGTAGCTATAATCTAATGAAACTTTACTTACAGAAAACAGTCAGCAGACTATAAACAGCAAAAATAAAATTGGAAGATTATTTAGGAAATATCTTAGAAGATATTTAGGAAATACCTTTAACTTCATTTAAATATACATTTAACTACCTTTAAATATACATTCTAATGGTGTAAGCAGTCAATAAGAAAACAGGTTTATAGGGACATGCAGTTTACAGTGTATGTTCTTGTGTAATTACAACTGGTAAATACACTATTTTATGAGATATGAATCCCTATAAAAAATAAGATTTTGGTTTAAAGATTAAAGCTGTTATTGTTTTGTTGTAGAAGTTCAAAGTAAGTCCTTGAAGGGGTATAATAATAGAAATATTCTCACAGTCACATAATGTTAAATCATTATATAATTGCGATGATTAATTTCTATAGTATAACTTCATGATATGGTAATTATTAAACATAAATAATATGAGAGCACTTCATGACAATTGAACAGTTTGGAATAACAAACACTTTATAAAATTTACTATCTGTAAACCTTATGCTCTCAATTATCTAATTAATAAATGACTGCGAGGAAATTTATTTTTTATTTTACATAGATAACTTCATTCAGAGGACCAAGCAGCGATATAATAATCCCAGGTCTCTTTCAACAAAGATAAATCTGTCTGACATGCAGACGGAAATCAAGCTGAGGCCCCCTTACCAGATTTCCGCGTGTGAGCTGGGGTCAGCCAACGGAGTCGCATCTGCATTTTCTGTGGACTGTAAAGGTGCTGGTAAGATTTCTTCTGGTGAGTTCTGGATCTCAGTTATTTGATTTTAAAAATTTGTGTAAGAATTGAGGAACTCTTGAAAATGAATTACTTTAGTATTTTAAAGCAAGTACATGAGAAAACATAGGAGTTCAAAGTAATCTTTTCTCTCAGTAGTTTATGTAGTAATCTACCAGACATATGACTAAGCAAAAAAATACTTTAAAATAGCAATCTCAGAGGAACTGTTTGGTAGGTAAACATTTAAGAACGTTTCTTTATAAATACCTGTTTCTGGAAATGAATAGAACTTTATTTGTAATATGTGTTTATAGGCATATGAAGTACTTTGCGTTACATCAAAATGGCTGGCTATCTCCAAGGCCCGGTTTTTTGACTGTCACAGAAAATGTGCTCATCTACTAACGCCTCCCTTCCCAAACAGAGAATATAGTTGTGACAGTTTGTAAACTTCTGCTTAAAAATGGAATCCTCATTATTTTATAAGGTAGCACATGTCATAGTTGAATTGTTTGTTTAAAAAATTATTCCTTATATTTGAGCTAAAGTCTGTTGTCTATAACGTTTATCTGTTTGTCTACATTCTGTGACCTCTGCCTCCTTCTCTTCAGAACTCTGAAGTCAGCAAGTCTGTGTCCTTTCTGTCTTATTAGTGTGGTCAACTTCATATAAAATATCTTCAATTCCTTTAGCCATTAGTTTATGATATGCTGAAACCCTCCCTATCCTGGAAGCTTTGTATATCTTTTATTTGTTAGTGTTCTTCAAACGAGGCATTCAAGACTGAGCACAACATTTCATATTTGGTTTAATACAAATTATGGGAGAAAAGGGGAACCAGATTTTACTAAAATAATCCAGCCAGTTAGGAAACAAGTAAACAAGGAAATAATAACAAGCCCTGGAGGAGGGGAAATGGATGAGTACCTAGAGTTTTCACAGTGTTATCTAAAAGGATCAGTTTCCAACAAAAACAATTACAGGACGTGCAGAGGAAAAGTATAATACAGTGAGCAGGAAAAGCAGGCACTAGAAGCTGCCTATGACAATGACCAGATGTCAGATTTAACAAAGACTTTATAGTAGCCATTTTAATTATTTTCATAGAACTAAAGGAAACCATGATTTAAAAATTAAGGAAAGTATGACAATGAGATTACATTGAATAGAAAACATAAACAAAGAGATAGAAAATATAAAGAAGAACCAAATGGAAATTCTGAAATTGAAAAATACAACTGAAATGAAAAATTTACTAGTGGGGCTCAGTAGAAGATTTGAACTGGCAAAAGAAAGAGTTAGCAAACTTGAAGATAGATCAATAGAAGTTATGCAACCCAAAAAAACAGAGAATAAAAGAACAGAACCTCAGAAAAATATGCGACACTATTAAGCACAGCAACATGTGCATGATGGGAGAACCAGAAGAAGAGAAAGAAGCACAAGTATTTAAAGAAATAGTGGTTAAAAAGTTCCAAAATTTACTCAAAACATTAACCTACTTCTCTAGGAAGCTGATTAAACTGTAAATATATGCAAGAGACCTACAAATAGATGAATCATACAAAAATTCTGAAAGGTGAAAGCAAGGAGAAAATCTTGAAAGCATCAAACAACTCACCACATACAAGAAAACCCCCAAAAGAGTAACAAGTGACTTCTCGACAGAAACAATGGTAGACCTAAAGGTAGTGGGAGAATGTGTTTAAAATACTCAAAGGGGAAGAAAACCTGTCAACCAAGAATCCTGTATCTTTCAAAACTGGAGGTGAAATAAAGACATTTACAGATAAGCAGAGGATGAGAGAGTTTATTGCTGGCAGATTCACTTATAGGAGATACTGAAGGAAGTTCTTCAGGCTGAAGGCAAGTGACCCAGACTATATGAATCCATACCAAAACAAGAAAAAAGTAAAGAAAACAAAAAAAATCAAAGAGCAATGGTAAAGATAATTGTAAAAGATAGTTAAAGTACATTTTTCTTTTAAAAAGCAATGTATAAGATTGTGTAATATGTTGTTGGGCCTATAACATACAGGAATGAAATATATTTTCTAATAATAGCACAAAGGAGATGGGTGGGAGCAAAGCTGCATAGGGTGAAGGAAATACTCCAGGTGGTAATTTGAATTCACAGGAACAAATAAAGCCAGAAATCAAAATAAAAATGTTAACAAATTAATGAAAACATAATTGTTTTACTTTTAAACTCTTTAAAAGACAGAAAATTGTGTAAAGTAATAATTATAATAATGTATTTTGGGTTTGTGACATTTATAAGTGTAACTTCTGTAACAACAGTGCCACAAAAGGGAGAGCAGGGCAATTCAGTCACGTGGGAGTGATGTTTCTGTGGTGCACTGGGATTAGGTTAGCATAAATCTAAGCTGTTCCTTATAAGATGTGTACGGTGAGGTCTACAGCAGCTGCTAAGCAAATAACTCAAAATGCAGTGAAAAATAATTAAAGAAATTGAAAGACTGAAATATAAAATCTTTACTTAATGCAATGATAAAAGAGGAATAGAGCAAAAAAGGGCATGTGACATATAAAAATAAGCAAAATGGCAGATGTAAATCCACTATGCAATAATATATGTGAATAGATTTATGAAGTATGAAGGGATGAATCATTCCAGTCAAAAGTCAGGGATTGTAAGAGTGGATTAAAACAAAACAAAATTCAAAGATACAATTAGATCAAAAGCAAAAGGAAGAAAAAGATACAGTATAACATAAACAGCACCTAAAAGACAACTAGAGCTATTGTGATAACAGACAAAATTAACTTCAAGATGAAAATTGCTACTAGAGACAAAGAAGGACACTTCATGACAATCAAAGTGTCAGTCCATTACGGTATAGCAATTGTAAGCACATATACATTTAAGAACAGACCTCAAAATACATGAAGTGAAACCTGTCAAAATGAAGGGAGAAATGGATGATTACAGAGTAATAGTTAAAGTCAAATACCCTAAATAATGAATAGATCTAGGCAGAAGATAAACAGGAAAATAGAAGATTTGAACCACAGCATAAACTAACAAAACAGTATTATACTCCATCCAACAACAGAAAATACATTCTTCTGCAGTGTACATGGAAAATTCCAGAATAAATCTTATGCTAAGCTATAAAAAAACTTCATTATACAAAGTAAGTTTTGTAATAACAATGGGATAAAATTAGAAATTAATAAAAATTTGGGAAATTTGCAAATATGTGTAAATTAAGTAGTACAATTCTAAATAATGAATGGGTCAGAGAGGAAATCAAAGGGGAATTTATACTTTTAGATAAACGAAGATAAAGATGCAACACATCTAAGCACAGTAGCCATGCTTAGAGGAAAACTTATAGCTATAATATACCTATATTAAAAAATAAAAAGTCTAATAAATAGCCTTCCACCTAAAGATACCTAGGGAATGAAAAACACATTAAACCTAAAACAAAAAGAAGAGACATAATAAAGGTTAGAGCAGAAATAAATGAAAATAAAATATAGAGTAGAAAAGCACTAGAGAAAATCAATGAAATCAAGAGTTGATTCTTTGCCTATATGGTTCTGGTTTAATGATAAGCATATAGATCAACAGTATAGAATCGAGAATACAGAGATAAACCTTTGCATATGGTCAATTTATTTTTAACAAGGACACCGACACAACAGTGAAAGAATGGTCTTTCAACAGATGATGCTGAGTCAAGTATTCATATACAAAAGAATGAGGTTGGACTCCTACTTTGCAGGGTATCTACAAACTAACTCAAAATGGATCAAGGACCTAAATTTAACAGCTAAAACTATAAAATTCTTAAAAGAAAACAAAGGTATAAATCACTGTGACTTTGTATTAGGGAAAGTTTTGTTTTTTATTTAACACCAAAAGCACAGTCAAAAAATAAAAAAATAGACCAGGTGAAAAAAATCACCAAAATTAAAAATCCTTCTGCCCTGGCCAGGTAGCCCAGGTGGTTAGAATGTCGTCCTGATACACCATGTTGTATGTTCAATCCTGGGTCAAGCCACATGCAGGAAATAACCAATGAATACATAAATAAGTGGGACAACAGACTGATGTATCTCTCTGTGTGTCTCTCCTTTCTATCGCTCTCTCAAATCAATCAATAAAAAAATCTTTGTTCTTCAGAAGACACAATTAAGAAATTGGAAAGACAATCCACAGACACAGAAAATATTTGCAAATTATGTATCTTCTAAGGGACTTGTATCCAGAATATATAAAACTGAACAATAAAAAGAAAATAACCCAATTTTAAAAAGGGAAAAGTATTTGAATAGGTACTCAATTGAATAGTATTTGAATGGATACTCTATTGAAAAGTATTTGAATAGATATTCTATTCAAAAGTATTGAAAAGTATTTGAAAGTATTCTGCAGAGAAAATGTGTAACTGGCTAATTAGCACATGAAAATGTGCTCAACATTCATAGTCATTAGTGAAATGCAAAAGAAAACCATAAAAAGATACTACTTTACACCCACTAGAATGGCTATAGTAAAAAATACAGCTAATAACAAGTGTTAGTAAGGATGTGGAGAAATTCGAGCCCTCATATGTCGCTAGTGGGGCTGTCAAGTAGCGCACCCACTTTGGAAGATAGAATGGAAGTTCCTCAAAAAGGGAAACGTAGAGTTATCGTATGACCCAGCAGTTCTACTCCTCAGTGCATAACCCAGAGAATTAAAAATGTATGTCTAAACAAAAATGTGTACATGCATGTTAATAGTGTTATTCATAGCAACTGAAAAGTGGAAACACCCAAATGTCTCATCAGCTGGTGAATGAATAAACAAAATGAGGTATGCCATGCAGTGGATATTATTAAGCAATCAAAAGGAATAAGTTATTGATACATGGTACAGCGTGTATGAACCTTAAAAACACTGTGCTATGTGAGAGAAGCATATAGAAAAGGACACATATTTAAAGTTGCATTTTTACAAGTGTCCAGAGTAGGCGACTCCATAGATACCAAAGTAGAGCTGTGGCCGAGAGGGGCTGGAGGGTGGAGGGAAGAGGCAGTGGCTGCTACTAATGGTTGTGAGGTTTCTTTTTGGAGTAATGAAAATGTGGAATTAGATGATTATGAGGGTTCAAAACTCTGTCAATATACTAAAAACTTCTGAATTACGTACTTCAAAGGGTGAAATTTAATGCATGTGGATTATATTCCAATTTTTAAAATCACTAGTAAACAGGGGGTTATTACTTTGAAGACTACTTACAGCAGTGATGGCGTAGTTAATTTAGACCAGTAGTCCCACTGAATAAGTGTAGAAAAGCTGAGTGGAATGTGTGATATTCTATAGACTGTATAGGTCTAAAGATATAATGTAGAAGTTAATCTAAAATGCAATCTTCCTGAAGTCTTTGATTGATTAAAATATTACTGGGATACAGAGGAAGGTGGAGGCCCAGGGAGATGAGCCCAGTGTTTGGAGCAATTTTTTCCTTTGGGGCTTATACCAGTTCTGGAGGGACCAGCTGACAGCTTCTCAAGACTCTTGGGATACAGGGTTAGAGAGCAGGGCCCTCCAAGGTGGCAAACCTTATGAGAAACCCTCATTCTCAGCTTTGGGTTAGGACTTCGGATGTCTGTACTCTAGGAATGTGGGTAGACAGGAATAGCAGCAGACAGGCTTTTATTGGGACTGCAGCTTAGTTTTGAATCATGTTGGTCTCTGAAATTGAATTGGGCTGATTCCACAGTGTTATGCTCCTGGAAGAGGAAATCTCTCTCCTGGAAGAAATAGTCTCATAAGCTTCAATTTATGTCTACAAGATTTTGAAAATAGAATCTTTGGCAAACAATCATAAATAGCTAGGCAATGAAAGAGACTAAACCATATGAACACAAACCAGCCAAATCAATCTTCCCACCCTACCTCTTCTCTCCTCTCTGCTCTTCCCTCTCCTCCCTCTTTCTCCCCTCCTCTCCCCTCGTCTCCCTTCCTCTCCCCTCGTCTCCCTTCCTCTCCCCTCCTCTCCCCTCCCCTCCCTTCCCCTCCCTTCCCCTCCCCTCCCTTCCCCTCCCTCTCCCTCTCATTAAAACCATGGGAGTCAGAGGACGACTTAATGATATCTTCTAAAGGAAAAAAAGAAAATAACTGCAAATGTAGAATTCTGTGCTCAATAAAAGTATCCTGAAAGAGTGAAGTGGCAAGAGTAGCATCCTCCTGTTGTTCCTGATTCTGATCTTAGCAAGGAGAGCATTCAGTCCTTCACAGTTAAGTATGATGTTAATTTAGGGTTTGCGTAGGCACTTTTTTTTTTAATCAGGCAGAGGAAGTGTCCTTATATTTCCAGATTGATGAGTAATTTTTATCAAGAATGTAAGTTGTGCCCTGGCTGGCGTAGCTCAGTGGATTGAGTGCAGGCCTGCAAACCAAAGGATCACAGTTGATTCCCAGTCAGGGCACATGCCTGGGTTGCAGGCCAGGCCCCTAGCAGGGGATGCACGAGAGGCAACCATACATTGATGTTTCTCTCCCTCTCTCCTTCCTTTCCCCTCTAAAGAGGGGAAATAAATAAATAAATTTATTTATTTAAAAAAATTTAAATAAATTTATTTTTTAAAGATTTTAAATAAAATTTTAAATAAAATCTTTAAAAAAAGAATGTAAGTTGTATTCTGTCAAATGTTTTGTTTGCATTTATTGACATGATTGTATCATTTTTCTTTTCGAAAGCTTTGTATGGTGAATTACTTTGATTGCTTTTCAGATATTTAACCAATCTTGCACTTCTGTAATAAACTCCACTTGATCATGATGTATTATCCTTTTTATATATTGTCAGATCCAATTTACTAAAATTTTGTTAAGATATTTTGTATCTGTGTTTATGAGGGAATTAATTTGTAGTTTTCCTGGGTTTTTTTTTGGTAATGTTTCTGACTAGGTTTGCTCTCATAATAAAGCTGGCATCATAGAATAAATTGGGAGGTATTACCTCTTCTTCAATTTTGGGGAAATGTTTCTGTAAAATTTTCATTTCTTCTTTAAGCGTTTAGTACAGTAAAGACTTTCAAGCCTCTAGTTTTCTTTGTGGGAAGGTTTTTAACTACAAAGCAGTTTCTTTGATGGATTTAGGGTTATTCAGGTTATCTGTTTATTCTTGAGTGAGTTTTAGTAGCAGTTTGTTTCTTTTAAGGAATCAAAGGAATTTGCTCATTTCACCTAAGTTACTGAATTTTTGGCATAAAGTTAATATTTCCATATCCTTTAATATTTGTAGAATTGTCATTATGTCACCATTCTCATTTTTTATATTTGTAATTTTTCCCTTGCATTTTTCTTCTGATCAGTCTTATTAGTTTATCATTTTCATTGATTTTCTTAAAAAAACAGCTTTCCCTTTCATTGACTTTATTGTTTTAATTTTTTTCATTGATTTGTTTTTATCTTACTGCTTCCCATTGTCTGCTTACATAGGATTTAATTTGTTCTTCTCTTTCTATATTCTTAAGGTAGAATTTGAGAATATCTTTTCTAATACAATTATTACTATATAATCACCCTTTAAATACTGCTTTAGCAACAAATTTTCAAAAATTTTAACATACTGTACTTTTACTCTCATTTTGTTCAAAATGCTTTTCAATTTTACTTTTGATTTCTTTTTGTGCTCCCTAGATTATTTATAAATATGTTAAAATTTTAATTCCATGGTGGCCAGAGGACAAATTTTGTATGGTTTTAATTATTTTACATTTATTGAGACTTTTAAAAAAAATTGTATTTATTTATCTTTAGAGGGGAAGGGAAGGAGAGAAGGATCAATGTATGGTTGCCTCTCGTGAGTCCCCTGCTGGGAACTGGCCCGCAACCCAGGCATGTGCCCTGACTGGGAATCAAACCGCGATCGTGTGGTTCACAGGCCCGCACTCAATCCACTGAGCTACGCCAGCCCGGGCCATTTATTGAGACTTTTAAAAATATATTTTATTGATTATGCTATTACAGTTGTCCCATTTCCCCCCTTTATTCCCCTCCACCCTGCACACCCCCTCCCACCCACATTCCCCCCCTTTAGTTCATGTTCATGGGTCATACATATAAGTTCTTTGGCTTCTATATTTCCTGTACTATTCTTGCCTTCTCCCTGTCTATTTCATGCCTACCAATTATGATTCTTATTCCCTCTACCCCCATACTCCCCCTCCATCTCCCCACTGATAACCCTCCATGTGATCTCCATTTCTGTGCTTCTATTCCTGTTCTGGTTGTTTGCTTAGTTTTTGTTTTTGTTTTTAGGTTGAGTTGTTAGTTTGTTGTCCTTTTACTGTTTATAGTTTTTGATCTTCTTTTTCAAAGATAAGTGCCTTTAACATTTTGTATAATATGGGCTTGGTAATGATGAACTCCTTTGACTTGACCTTATCTGGGAAATGCTTTATCTGCCCTCCTGTTCTAAATAATAACTTTGCTGGATAGAATAATCTTGGATGTAGGTCCTTGCCTTTCATGACTTGGAATTCTTCTTTACAGCCCCTTCTTGCCTGTAAAGTTTCTTTTGAGAAATCAGCTGATAGTCTTATGGGAACTCTTTTGTAGGTAACTCTCTCCTTTCCTCTTGTTGCTTCTAAGATTCTCTCCTTATCTTTAATTTTGGGTAACTTAATGATGATGTGCCTTGGTGTGTTCCTCTCAGTCCAACTTCTTTGGGACTCTCTGAGCTTCCTGGACTTCCTGGAAGTCTGTTTCCATCACCAGATTAGGGAAGTTTTCCTTCATTATTTGTTCAAATAAGTTTTCAACTTCTTTCTCTTGTTCTCCTCTGGCCCCCCTATGATTCGTGTGTTGGAGCACTTACATTGTCCCAGAGGTTCTTAAGTCTCTCATTTTTTAAAATTTTTGTTTCTTCATTCTGTTCTGGTTGGATGTTTATTTCTTCCTTTTGTTCCAAATTATTGATTTCAGTCCCGTTTCCTTCCCTTCACTATTGGTTCCCTATATATTTTCCTTTATTTCACTTTGTAGCCTTTATTTCATCCTTCATTTTGCAACCACACTAAATAATTTCTGTGAGCATCCTGATTACCAGTGTTTTGAACTCTACATCTGCCCAGTTGTTTATCTTCTTGTCCCTTTGTTCTGCTTCTGGAGTTTTGATCTGTTCTTTTGTTTGGGCCTTATTTCTTTGTCTCAGTGAAGCTGTTATATGGTAAAGAATGGAGCCTTAGATATTCACCAAGGGGCAACCTTCCTTGCTGCATTGTGGTGCTGTCTTTGGGGCAGGGGTCTGAGAGGGAACAATGCTGCTTGCTTGGCTCTTGCCCTGTTTTCAGTCATTTCCCCCACTACTCACAAGCAAATTGGGCCCTTCTGGTGCTGATTCCCTGGTGTGTGTGGGTTTGTGTACATTCTAGGACCCTTTGGGTCTCTCCAATGAACTCTCCTGTGAGGCTGGGAATTTCTTCCACCACCGAAATCCCCACAGATTATTTCAGTCAGGTTTTGTTGCTTTATTTCCCCCATGCTGGAACCCTGGGTTTCACAGTCTGTCTAGCTCCCTACTTGTTCCTCCCGGTTTATCCTCCTGGAAACGTGGGACTGCCAGGGGTCACCTTGTCCAGCTGGTCCTCCAGCCACTGCCTTGATGAGCATCCTCTCCACCCCAGCTGCCCCTCTCCGCTCCTCCTACTGGTCTGGGTGGGTGTTTCTTTAACTCCTTGGTGGTTGAACTTCCATACAGTTCAATTTTTTGGCAGTTCTGGTTATTTTTTGTTCTTAAATTTGTTCACCTTCTTTGGTTGTATGAGGAGGCAAAGTGTGTCTACTTACACCTCCATCTTGGCTGGAGGTCTTCATTGGGTTGTTGGAAGGATGAGATGAGATTGTATATAGAAAGCACTTGGTGCCTTACACAGTGCCTGGCATATTGGGAAGAGCCACCGCCAGCAGGAGCAGTAGAGGCAGTAATAGTGGTAGTAGCTGCTGTTAGTATTTGCTTCTCTCATTTCCATCTCCTTGTTTGTGTTCTTCTCTGCATGGAATGCAGTTTTGCTCATTTGTACTTGTCTAAATTTTATTTGTCTTCACAGTTCTTTACTAGTTCTCTACCATGGTATCACTGCTTTCCCCTTAGTTATCTTTCCTCTTCAGAATTCCTTAACTCCTTTTGTTTAAAATACTTACTACTTTCCTATGCTTTTCTGACTCTCCATTTCCCCTTAAAAGATGAGAAGTGCCTTGGGGGCAGATTGTATAATTCATTTTTCATACTTTCTAAAGCACAGCATCTTACATAGAATTGTGCCAAAAAGTATTTGTTGGATAAATAAGTGTCGGCAGAAGTGACACCTGCTTGATTGTGGTTGATAGGGTAGTAAAATGGATGTAATAATTTAAAGTTTTAATTTGAACATTTCACCTAAACTGTCATATGGTGTGCTTGAGTGTGACATTGTTATGGCTGTAACAATGTAACATAATACATTGTTATGTTACAGACATAATATCTATCATATGTGTATCTACCATACATGCTTATGATTTTGTAATAAAAGATTTTGTGATAAAAAAGAGGTTTTTTTTTTGCTGGGCCCTGTATATTAATTCACTATAATCAATAGCCCTTTGGTTCCAAGGGGTTTACTCTAACTTCTTTAGGAACTTCTGTCAATTCTACATTAATCATTGGAACATTTTGAGAAAAAAAAAAACTTGTCACAAAAATGACACTGTTGGGCCCAAAGAGACTAATTAAATAACGGCCCTGTAGCAGAACACAATATTAGCAAAAACTGACCAAGTGACAATGCTTTGGATTTAGCAGATACTTCTACGTTGTCTCTCATTTGTTATTGCTCCAAAGCCACTCTGTCCCTAACGGTGACTGTCATGGTACCAAGTTGAACTGTGAAGTAAGCATTTGTGAATAACAATGGGTCTAAAATCCATTTTACTGGGGAAAAATAGCACATAAAATATAATACATTAAAATGTGATTAAGTATCTCATTCAGTTTGTTATAACTGAGAAGTTGTCTAAGGACTGTCACCTTCATTTTGTGTGCAGGGAGGTGTTCTCTGGTGACCGTTCCCACAAGCTGGGAAGGGGGTGGGCTGAGAGGGAGTCCCCACCTGAGGCTCGAGCACAGCTCCAGCCCGCCCCTCGGCGTGGTGCACACCTCGTCCTTGTCCAAGGAGGTTTGCCATTTGCCTTCGTGCCTTTGAAAATATTTTTGGTCATTTTGAAATAATTGATCCATAAATGGTATACTATCATTATATAGAGAGTGCTCCAAAGCCAAGAGGCAAGGGTTAGAAACAATAAATATTTATATAGACATATTGTTTATTTCTTAAATAGATATTGATCAGCACATTAAAAGGGTAATATTTTTCCATTCAAGAATGGCCTTACCTTACTTGACCATAAAATGCTAAGGTTTTTTTTTTTTTTAGTTATAATGCAGAATGTTATTTGGGGATTAAGGTAAACTTGTTTTGTATACTGCAGAAGTGTGATTATGCAGTCTGTTCAGTTGTCAGGTGGTTTTATGCTTGAGGCCCATATTGAGGATTTTTTTTTTTTTATTAAAGGCCAGTTCTTCCTTATTACTGAAGGGGGACTGTGGGAAGGGATGGAAGAGGATTGGAAAACATGACTGATTAGTAGACCAGTTGGATAGACCTTTAAATTGTGAGATATTTTTCTTTACTGATATAAAGTTTGATATCAGCACTTTACAAAGGCATTTAATTTTTTTTTATATTAGAATCTCATGAAAATTGACTGGGAGACCATGCAGTAAAGTTAGGTACAGAAGAAATTTCTTTTTAAAAATTTTTTTTAAAATATTTTTTTAATTTATTTAATTATTTTTCAAGTACAGTTTCCTGTCTATTACTCCCATCCCACCCCACCCCCCATGCTCCCCCCTCCCTCCCTCCCATTTCCACCCTTCTCAGTTGTTGTCCATGTATCTTTTATATATGTTCCTCTAGGTACAGAATTTCAAAAAATGTTACCTCATATTAGCACTCTCTGCTGAACTTGAGGAATGTATACTTTTTGTGACATGTGGGTTTTATGTTTTTATGAACTACTTAGGGAAGCTTTTCTGCTGAAATGGCTGCATTTAAGTTGCAAAGATTTGAGCCCTTCAGTGTTCCACCTCATTAACTTCATTGTTAGAGCTTTTCCACTTCAGTGATTTAAATAAAATGATCAAAATGTAGTTCTGTGGTCTTCTCTTTCCATCTGTCTCCTTTTTGAGGTCTATATGATTATGTATTTAGCTTTGTGTTTTCATCTAGACTCTATTGTTAATTGTGTTAAGTGCAAGATGATGATGAAGGGAAGCTATTGTATGACTAAATGTCTCACAGTATTGAAGTCCTGGGTGATACGGAAATGTGTTTATAAGCATAAACTGGTGGTTTCTTCAACCAGTGTTCTATCATTTGTACCTTCAGATGGTCTTCAGAGACCAGGTGCTTCACAGCTGTAAGACTCCATTCTATTGTGGAGTTCAGGTTGGTGGTTGCAGCTGACCCTTGGACAGCACAGGTTGCCGACCTCCGCAGATTTTTTGCAGGCAAAAATCTGTGTGTAACTTTTGACTCCCCCAAAACTTAACTACTTAATAGTCCACTGTTAACTGGAAACCACACTGATAACATAAACAGTTGAATAATAAACAGTTGATTTTTTATGTTATATATATTATGTATTCTTACATTAAAGTAAGCTAGAGAAAGATGTTATTTAGAAAATCATAAGGAAGAGAAAATTTATTTGAAGTACTTTATGCATTTATTGAAAAAACATCCAGGTGTAAGTGGACCCACAACAGTTGAAATCTGTGTTGTTCAAGGATCATCTGTATATATGAGCTTTCATATGTATCTTCTGGTATTTATAGGCCTGGAACCCAAAAAAGGGAGAGCTTTGCTTAAAAGCAACCTATGTTTGTCCTTTAAAATGTTTCTTAAGCATTTTCAGGAAAAATAGGAATTATGCAATGAATTTGCAATTGAAGTCACCCTTGCAAATGTTTGCAACTACTTGCAAATGGTTGACATATTTAGGGAGTGAGGCTTTTTCTACATGATTTACTGGCTGATGTGAGTGCTCCTTAGCAGTATATATCCCAAATGCAAGTTTGATGTCTTCATTAAAAATGTAGAGAAAAATTAGTTAATATAACCTGAGTTTGGGAATGAAGCTAGCATGTTATTAGACATTTTGCATTTAAAAAAATAATTACTTAGATATATCATTAGATAGTCTTTGAAGATTAATCTATATTTGACTATTTAAATTGAGGAGTGAATTTCATTTTACCTAAGTTTAGGTATTGACATCAGATAATGACAATCATTTCTAACCATTTCTCTTATTTTCCAGCTCACCAGCGACTGGAACCAGCAACTCTGTCAGGGATTGTGGCATTTATCCTCAGTCTCTTGTGTGGGGCTCTGAATTTAATTCGAGGCTTTCATGCCATAGAAAGTCTCCTGCAGGTACTGTACTATTTTTGCAATTTCAGGTGACTAGTGTCTGTTGGATCCGCTTGTTACACAGAATTGATTTGGTTTGATTATTAGTACAACCTATAATGTATGCCCAGATTTGGTATTCTTTATACATGCCTTAGTCTCCCTTTCCTCTAAAAAACTTAAAAAATAAAATCCCACTGAAATCTAGTTGACTGTCTCAACATATATTTACTATCTATCCCATAAGAGACACTATTTATGGGTACTCTAGGGGCATTAAGATATGTGTGATGTAGGCCCTGCAGTCTCCGAGCTTAGAGTTGAATTTGGGAGGCAAAGAAGCCCACAAATAAAGCAGTGCCAAATATACAGAGCGCAGAAGTATGGCACATTTCAGAGCGTACAGCTTTCCTTTCCCTTGTTAATACTCTCTTTCTCTGAAAACTTCTGACGCTTCTACACTGTAAATCAGATCTCTCCTTGGGGGAGTCAGCATTAAATCCCAAAAACCCACTCCACACGCTTTATATTCTGTTTTAAATTGCTGTTAGCTTGGGAGACACTCAGAGAGTACCATCCTGAGTGCCCTGTGGATGTCCACAGCTCTGTGAAGCCCATAGCAGAGGACATCTCAGGTTCCAGGAAGCTGCGCTGTCCCTTGAGTGGGGGATGGAGGGGAGCATCTCATTGCTTCCCAATTCCTCTTCCAACCGTCCTGGGCCTTCAGGTAAAGCTCCTTTTTCCTTTAGGCCCAGGACTGCTGGATATAGTTTCTTGGAGTTCTTACCCTTGTCCCCTAGCCAGGTCAGCTGTGCTCCAGTAGGAGTTCAGTTTGGAGCCAGTTAGTCAACCTGCCAAAAGAGAAACAAAGGCAATTTGGAGACTGTGGACTGAAAAAGCTAATAAATAAGATACTCTTTTGCTTAAAAAGCAAACTTGATGTAGTGGAAAGAATAGTAGTGTTTGTGGAAGAGAAAGAGAGTGTTGGCTCCAGCTCAGCAACCGATTAAGTCTGTGACTTTGAGCGGCTTCCCTTGCTGTCGGGTGCTCAGTGTCATTGTTCGTCAGCTAAAGGAGGAGGGGCGGATTTGATGAGTATTGCTTGAAACGTGGGACACATTCACCACTAGTTATACAATGGATGACTGTAGATCAGTGATTTTCAACCTTTTTCATTTCCTGGCACATGTAAGCTAATTACTAAAATTCTGTACCACATCCAAAAATATGTTTTGCTGAGAAAAACATAGGTATAATTTTGACTCATTCACAATGGATGGCTACCCTTGTGTTGGCTGTTGTCATTTTTACACTTGACAGTCCAAGGGAGAAGGGGTCAGTGCCCCGCTAAATAAGTATCGCATGTTTTAAAAATTCTGGTAGCACACTGGTTTCAACACTGGTTGAAAATTGCTGCTATAGATCATAGAGGGGTGAACACTTTTGATTTTAAGAATTAATGTATTTAATGTATATTAATATGTAGAATCTGTTTGGTAAGATACTAGTTTCTATTAATGATAGAGAAATAAAACCTTCCTTTTAAAATAAATAAATTTTATTTTATTTATTTTTTAAATAAATAAATTTTAATAAAAAGTTAAATTTGTGAAATTTTTAAAAATATTTTATTTATTTATTTATCTGTAGAGGGGAAGGAGAGAGGGAGAGAAATATCAATGTATGGTTGCCTTTTGTGCATCCCCTGCTGGGAACTGGCCTGCAGGGAACTGGGCCTGCAACCCAGGCATGTGCCCTGACTGGGAATCAAACCGTGATCCTCTGGTTCGCAGGCCCACGCTCTATCCACTGAGCTACACCAGCCAGGGCAAATTTGTGAAATTTATTACATAAATAATGGTGTGATTAGTATTTAGAGTTGGCAGAAATTGTAAAGGTGGTACTTTAAGGTTAAAATGTTCCGGTTTAAAAAAGTTCTCTGGTTGTTTGAAATGAGCAGATTAATAAATAAGGTTGAAAAAAGCTTTCAAAAAAGCCACAGACCCTTACCTTCCCTGACTCAGAAGAGAGTGCATAAGCTATGAAACCTGAGGCTTAGACCACGTTACTTTAAGTTAGAAACCAGACAGTGCTGTCAGATATCACAAAACGTGTTAAAGGAAATAATTTTTTAGGCACTCAGCTATCTTATTTCTCATCTCCCTGGGCTGCTGCTTTTCTTCTTCTGATTCACACCTTCTGATTTACAGCTTCTCATAGCTTTTGAGTTGCCACACCTGACTGATGCATGCCTTAATTTGTAAGAGTTTCATGTTCTCTCTCTGATCGGTAATGTCTTTGACTCATTACAGCTGTTTTGGGGGTTTCAGAGGAACAATACAGGCATACCTTGTTTTATTGCACTTCACAGATTTATTTACAAACTGAAGGCAAGACCCTCTATCAGCAAAAAAATTATAAATGGTTTTATTTTGATACTTTGTTGCAGTGTTCTAGAACAGAACCCACAATAAATATCTCCAAGGCATGCCTGTAATCTGATTAAACTAATTACCACCTGTATTGGACTAGTAGCTCTGAAATTTCTTAGACTATTTACATTTTAAAAAGGCATCACAGACAAATATCTTATGAACATTAATGCAAAAATCCCCAATAGAATGTTAGCAAATTAAATTCAGTGGTGTATAAAAAGAATTATACACCATAACCAAGTGGGATTTATTCTAGTATACAAGGCTGCTTCAACACTTGAAAGTCAGTTAGTGTAGTAGGCTGAAGAAAAATCATATGATCACATCAGTAGATGCAGAAAAAGCATTTGATAAAATCAAACATCCTCATGAACTCACAGGAAACTAGGAATAAAGGGGAACCTTTTCTACTTGATTAAAAAAATCTACAGAAATCCTGAGCTAACTAACATCATTTGATGAGAAGCTAGATGCTTTCTCCCTAAGATTGGGCACAAGGATGTCAACTGTCCCCATTAACATTGTACTGGAAGACCTAGTTAATGCAATCAGACAAGAGAGCAGAAGGTACAAATGTTGGGAAGGAAGCAATTCCAACTGTCTCTATCCACAGGTGGTATGACTGACTACACAGAAAATCCCAAAGGATCAATTTCTGGAACTCATAAGTGATTAATAAGGTCACAGGACCCAAAGTTAATGTATAAAAGTCAATTGCTTTCCTATGTATCAGCAAGGAATGATTGAAATTTGATATTCAAATAATATCATTTATACTGGCACTCCCAAAACTGAGGCACTTAAGAATAAATCTAGCAAAATATATTCAAGATCTATATGAGGAAAACTATAAAACTCTAATAAAAGAAATCAAGGAAGCTCTAAATAAATGGAGAGATATTTTATGTTCATGGATAGGAAAAATCAGTATTGTCAAGATGTTAGTTCTTCCCAAGTTGATCTATAGACTGAACACAACTCTAATCACAGTCCCAGCAGTTATTTTTTGGGTATTGACAGAGTGATTCCAGAGTTTATTGGAGAGGCAGAAGACCCGGGATAGCTAATGCAAGACTGAAGAAAAAGAAAAGCCATACTACCCAACTTAAAGACTTACTATTAAGCCATAATAATTAAGATTGTGGTATTGGAAAAACAATAGACAGGTAGATCAATGGAATAGAGTACAGAGCCCGGAAATACACTCTCACCAATATGGTCAACTGTGCTTGACAAAGAAGCAAAGCAATTCAGTGGAGAAAGGATATTCTTTTCAACCAATGGTGCTGGAACAGCTGAGCATCCACATGCAAAAACATGAATCTAAACACAAATCTCACAACTTTCACAAAAAATGTTTAACTCAAAATGGATCACTGACCTAAGTGTAAAACATGAAACTATAAAAATTATAAAAGATAATAGGAAAAATCTATGCAACCTTGAGTTGGTGATGAATTTTTAGATGCAACACCAAAAGCATGATTTATGAAAGAAAAACTGGTGACTTAGGCTTAATTGAAAAACCTGTGCTCTGTGAAGGACATTAAGAAACTGAAAAGATAAGCCACAGACTAGGAGAAAATATTTGGAGAACACATCTGACAAAGGTCTTGTATCCAGAACATACAAAGAGCTCTTAAAACTCAAGAAAACAAGCAGCCAAGTTAAAAAAGAACTTGGCAAAAGAACTAAACAGGCACCCCATGAAAGGACAGGAAAAGATACATCATAGGTCATTAAGGAATTGCAGATTAAAATACTAAGATATCACTAAACATATTAGAATAGCAAAAATAAAAACAAAAAACCCTTGACAATACCAAGTGCTGATGAGCATATAGGACAATAGGACCTCTTCATGCATTGCTGATGGGAATGCAAAATGGTATGGTCACTTCAGGAGACAGTTGGCCTGTTGCTCACAAAGCTAAACATAGCCTTACCATGCAATCCAGAAATCATGCTCCTCAGTATATTCACCCAAATGAATAGAAAACTTATATCTACACAAAAACCTGCACATGAGTGTATATCTCAGCTTTATTCAAAATTTCAAAAAGGTGGAAGCATCTAATGAAATCTCAAGGTGAATGGATAAACAAACTGACGATCTATACAATGGAATATTATTCAGTAATGAAAACAAATGAGCCATCCAGCTGTAAAAAAGACATGGCTAAACCTTGAATTTATATTGCTTAATGAAAAAAGCCTGTCTTGAAACTACATGCTATGCATTCCAGCTCTATGACATTCTGGAAAACAAAATTATAGGGACAGTGAGTAAAAATATGAGTGGTTGCCAGGGCTTTGGGAGGAAGGATGACTAGTTGGAACATGGGATTTTTAGGTCAGTGAAACTATTCTGTACATTATGTAGTGGTGGTGGTGGTTATACATTTCTCAAAATCTAAGAATGTACAACACAGAGCAAACACCATATTAGTGCAAGATGTTAATAACAGGAACCTGCGCAGGGGGAAAGCAGGTATTATAAGCACTCTACTAGTGCTTAAGTTTCTGTAAACCTAAAACTGCACCAAAGATAAAAATCTATTAATTAAACACACACAGAAGACATACTAGCATTAAAACAAAGACCAGAAATGGGAAAGATTCTCCAGGATTTGATTTTTCCTCAGGTGTGCCTTTGCTTTTACCAGTTGAAGTACGCATAGCTTGTTGGCATCTGGCCGGCTCCTGGGAAACAGTGGGTCAGGCTTTCTCTTTTCATGGAGGTGCTGAGCTTCCCATTCACACAGGTCAGGTAGGGACTCAGAACCCCAGTCAGAAGGGAACGTAGGTTCAAGAATCTGATTCATGTTTCAAGGTTAGATGTGCAATCATGTGCCCTCTGAAAACAGTAGTCACACTGAGAAAGCTAGTGAGAGAAGAGGGACCAGGTCCTCTGACCTTGCATCTACCTCTTCCCAACTATTCCCACCAAAGATGGACTGGAAAAATAACAGTTTATTTTAATTTACATTAATTTGAGTAAACAAGCTCTGGAAAAATAAGAAACTAATACAGGTGATGGGAGTTGGACAGATGGTAAGCAGAATGGAAATGAGAATCTTCACGATATAACTTCTTATATGTTATTTTTATTTTTGAACCATACGAACACATTACTTATTCAGATTTTAAATAATAAAAATGAATATTTATTATCACCTGCTATGTAAGCAGGAAAAGACAACTTTTGTCAAACCAACTTAATAGGTAGATTTTCAAGTAATGAAAATTACAGGCAGATTAAAGGTGAATATTTTTGTGAGGAGTAAGGAGATCCTGAGTAGTTTTTCTGTTTTTGTAGCTTCTTCCTGACTCTTTCTTAGAGTCCACAATTTCCTAGAAGCTTCAGGGTTTTTGTGTTAAACAGATGCTTGAAATTGCGATGGTGAGGCGTGGAAGGAGCATGAGGTAAATTATGGACAGGGGAGTGGTCTTGTTTAGTAGTAGATCGTTTATAATTTGGGGACAGTTTGGATGCTTTAACTTTGAAGATGTGTCTTTTTGATGCTTGATATGGTATTCTTTCATTCTCACTGTTGTCCTACAGTAAATTTGCTGCAACAGTGCTGCTTTCTCATGAGCCAAGAAACTGTACATTGGTCCGTGTGGAATGGTTAGCTGTCTGTAAACTAGAGACACCTGGTTGTGTTGTTCCCTTAGCATTGTTTTCCTTTAATGACATGTTATTGATTATCCTATTACAGTTCCAATTTTTCCCCCTTTGCCCTCAACCACCCAGCACCCCCCACTGTCTCAGGCCATCCCCACACCATTGTTCATGTCTATGCCTCACACATGTAAGTTCTTTGGCTACTCTATTTCCTACACTGTACTTTACATCCCCGTGGCTATTCTGTAACCACCTATTTGTACTTCTTAATCCTCTCGCCTGTTCACCCATACCTCCGACCCCCCCTCCCACCTGGCAACCATCAAAACCCTCTCCGTATCCATGATTCTGTCTCTGTTCTTGTTTGCTTAATTTGTTTTTTAGATTTAATTCTTGATAAATGTATATTTATTGCCATTTCATTGTTTGTAGTTTTGATTTTCTTTTTATTTCAAAACATTTTATTTACTTTTTAGAGAGGACGGAAGGGATGGAAAGAAGCATCAATGTGTGTGTGTGAGAGAGAGAGACATTGATCAGTTGCCTCTCACTTGCCCCAACTGGGAAACCTGGCCCACAGCCCAGGCATGTGCCCTGACTGGGAATCAGACTGGTGACCTTTTCGTTCACAGGCCAGTGCTCAATCCACTGAGCCACACCAGCCAGGGCCGACTGTCTTTTTCTTGAATAAGTCCTTTTAACATTTCATGTAAGGTTTGGTGATGATGAACTCCTTTAGTTTTTTCTTGTCTGGGAAGCTCTTTATCTGCCCTTCCATTCTAAATGATAGCTTTGCTGAGTAGTGCAACCTTGACTGTAAAGTCCCTGCTTTTCATGACTTCGGATATTTCTTGCCAATCCCTTCTAGCCCGCAAAGTTTCTCTTGAGAAATCAGCTGATGGTAAAATGGGAACTCCTTTGTAGGTACCTCACTGCTTTTCTCTTGCTGCTTCTAAGATTCTTTCTCTATCTTTAACCTTTGGCATTTTTTAAAATGATGTGTCTTGCCCTGGCTGGTGTAGCTCAGTGGATTGAGCAGGGACCTGTGAAGCAAAGGGTCACCAGTTTGATTCCCAGTCGGGGCACATGCCTGGGTTGTAGGCCAGGTCTCCAGTGGGGGACACATGAGAGGCAACCACACATTGATGTTTCTCTCCGTCTCTTTCTCTCTCCCTTCCTTTCTAAAAATAAATAAAATCTTAAAAAAAAAAAAAGGTGTGTCTTGGAGTGGGCCTCTTTGCATCCACCTTGTTTGGGACTCATTGCTTCCTGGACTTGGCATTTCCTTCACCAAATTAGAGAATTTTTTCATTATTTTTTCAAATAGATTTCCAATTCCTTGTTCTTTCTGTTCTCCTTCTGGCACCTCTATGATGCGAATGCTAGAACTCTTGACATTGTCCCAGAGCCTGCTTACACTGTCCTCATTTTTTGGATTCTTTCTTCTCATTGTTCTGACTGGTTGTTTTTGCTCCCTTTTGTTCAAAATCATTGATTTGATTCTTGGCTTCATCCACTCTACTGTTGTTTCCCTGTATATTGTTCTTTCTTTCAATTAGTGTACCTTCATTTCGACTGGATCTTTTTTATGCTGTTGAGGTCTTCACTAAGTTCCTTGAGCATCCTTACAACCAGTGTTTTGAACTCTGCATCTGATAGACTGCTTATCTCCATTTTGTTTAGCTCTTTTTCTGGAGTTTTGAGCTGTTCTTTCATTTGGGCCATGTTTCTTTGTCTCCTCATTTTGGCAGCCTCCCTGTGTTTGTTTCTATGTATTAGGTAGAGCTGCTTCAGTTGCATATGTCTTGTGATTTGGCCTAATGTAGTAGGTGCCCTGTAGGGTCCAGTGGCACAGCCTTTCTTATCACCCAAGCTGGGTACTTGAGGTGCACCTTTCATGTGGGCTTAGTATACCCTCCTCTTATAGTTGAACCTTGGTTGCTGTTGGCAGATCAATGGGAGGGATTTGCCCAGGCCAGTCAGCTGCAGGGATTGGCTGTGTCCACTTGCCACCAACCTCCCCCCTCTGTGGAGGATCAACTGTGCAGGGGCAGGGTAGGGTGGTGGTGGTCCAAGTGACCTGTAGCTGTCCAGTGGGTGCACAGGCTCTGGGGTTTCCTGGGTGGTGCAGGCCAAGGTCAGCCCCATCATGTGTTCTGCCCAGGTCCACGCTGCCTGAGCTACAAAGCAATCTGAGTAGACTGCTACTCGTGCTGGTCTTGGAGATTCCCAGGTGAGGCCAAGCTGTGTGTCTAGGCTGGCTACTGCTTGCTGGGTCTGGGGCCACTTAGAAAGAGGTACAGGACTGGGGGTTCACTGAAGCCAGCTGTTGCTTGTTTGGTGTGGTAGGATTTAGAAAGTTGTGAAGCATGAGCTAAGATCAGCCATTCATATGGAAAAATTACTGTTAACAGCTTGGGTGGGCAGGTAGGTTGAGTGGGCAGAGTGGCGGGATCTTCAGGGTGGAGCAAACAGTATTAGCCAGGTTGATAAAGTCTCAGAAGCTGCTCTGTGGTTCTGTGGGGGGAGAGTTCAGAAAAGGTACAGTGGCCTGCTCCTCAGCTCTCACCTTGATGTCAGACACTTCAGTTCCTCCCTGTATACCCCTGGGACCTTCAAACTGCTACCCCAGTGCTGGAGCTCAGAGCAAGTAAGTCTGAGTAGGTGAGACCATGTAGGGGTTCTTTAAGGGGAACTGCCTAGGACTCCAGTTTTTTCCACTGATTGAATTCCTGCTGGGTTTTGTAGCCAGCAGTTCTGGGGACTTATCTTCCTGGCACTGGAATCCTGGGCTGGGGGACTGGAGTGGGGCCGGGACTCCTCACTCCTGAGATAATCCCTCCTGAATTTGTATCCACCACATGTGGATGTTGGACTAGCCCTTTCCACATCTCCATTCTTCCTACCAGTCTGGATGGATGTGATTTCTTTAATTCTGTAGTTGTCAGATTTTCTTTCAACTCGGTTTCTGACGGTTCTGAGTGATGGTTGTTCTGTAGTTTTGTTGTAATTCAATGTGATTGTGCAAGGAGGTGAGCTGTGTTTACCTATGCAGCCATCTTAACTGGTAGTGAGCACTGTTTTTAAATCTTTGTCTTGCCACAGTTCACCTAGTATATCCCGCATACACTCATCAGTAGCTGAGGTTCCTGAAACAATGAGGATCAGAGAGAGGAGGAAACAACAGAGTGCGGGGTGGGGGAAAATGTCGTCCACAGACAGTTCGTCACCCATGTGTAGTTTTAGAAGATTTTCCAACAAATTCTGATCCTGTCACCTTTGTGGGAATTATTGCTTTTGGAAATTCACTGGAACCAAAAGTAGAAATTCGCATTACTCCAGTTGTTGAGGATTTTACATCTATTGTTAGGTAGATGTTTTGGTAAGTAATGGTGCTTGGAAATATGTCTCCTTGTCTTGTTATGAGAATAATGAGGGGGTACAAGGTAGTGTTGGAAATATCTGCCTTCTGAGGATCTGTGTCCAAAAGATGAAAGGGACAACAGACAGACAAAAGGAGAACATGAAAATGTCAGCAAGCAGAGGGCACTGTGAACTTAGAGTATTAAGTATTGTAGGATCGGGGTGCAGACTAGATTGATTTCAACACGTACATCCTGTATAGCCTGAATTAACCTGAAAGAAAATAACATACAAAATTGGGGACCTAGGGTCCCTCATCTCTTACTTTCCCTCGTTAGAGTCTGTATGTTATCATTGTTCATTACTTGTATGGGATAAAAGGGCCTTTTTATTCTCACTAAAGCTATTGAACTGAAGACATACTCTTAACTTTCCCTCGGTTTCATTGTATTTTGTATTAGGAATAATCTCTGGAGTCATGGCAGATAATTTTTAGTCAGTAAAAGGGATGTCAGACCACTTTTGTCAGACCACTTTTTGAAGTGGTCTGCTCTATAGACTTGAGTGCAGATTCCAGGACATAGGACTTCATTCTCTATCTGTTTTGAAGTTATCTGGAGTGGAGTTACACAGATCTTGGTGGTGATGGGTGAAGCAGAAAGGCAGTGCTCAGGTTAAGTGGCCTCACATTTCTTTAAAATTTGATTTAAGAGCAAAGGATTTAGTGTGGGGATCATATTTTTACATCTGGCTGAAAATATGTAGTGTATTTTTTAAGTGTGAGCAGTATGTCAGTATTAAAGTGTACTTCTTTAAGTCCATGAATTCTGAGTACTCTTCCAAGTGCTAAAAGTGATTGCCACATTTATCTCCTGGTATGTAACTTGGTGCCTGAGGCACATTTAAATTTGAGAACCCACATGAATTAACATTCCTATATATTGTTAATGCTGTTTGGAAATTCAGCGCAAGTTTGTTTCTTCTAGATTAATAACTACCTCTTAGGGTGATAACAAGGGATTTATTAAAATACATAGCACTGAAGTTTTTTCTTTGGTATCTGAGTTCAGACTGGGGAGGTTTTGATGAGTACATTTTCTTTTTAGTTGGCAAATTTGATTTGGTGTTCACAGTAATGTGTAAATTAGATTATTTTCACTCATTTGCCAACTTTGTTCTGAGTTTAGAGATGTTAATAAGTTCCTTGTGAGTTGGCACATCGTAAGTGCACGAAGAGCTTTTATCATATTGGGTTTGTATTACCTGTATTCCTTAAGGATCAGCCTTGAAACAATGATATTAATTAGGCTGATGCTAACCTAGAAGTAATTCGGATGTGGTACATTACCAAAAAAATGGAATGCTCTGAAATAGCAGTAGTAATGCTAGGCTGAGAGTCGGGATGCCTGGGTCCCACCTGCCAGTGACAACCCTTATAATTTTGAATGGGTTCCCTTTCTTCTTGGATCTCATTTTTCTGCTCTGTAAGATGAAGGTTTTAGACTGCATAGTTTCAACCACTTCAGAACAAACCTTAGACTCTCTAATTCTAAAATTGTTTCTAATGTCTACGACCAAGCAGAAGTAATGGGCTTGCTTTTATTCCTTGAGTTCTGTTTTTCCCACAGAGTTGTTAAAGAAATTACATACCTATTAAAGCTCAGAAGAAGTTTTTTGATTTATTTAGTGGTATAATTTCTATACTAAAATGCAGTGCTTACTTTCTTTCAAAAGAAATAAAAGTTTTTTTTCCTGTTTCTAAGTTCATTGTTAAAGAATTAGGGAAAATGTATAAAAAAGAGAATAAAATCATCCCCAAATTTTCTCTGTAAATTATATATACAAACACATAGATACACACACAGAAACATATGTAATATATATACAAATCATATTATTATATAATTTTGTGTTTTTCACTTAAGATTAAAAAGTGAATATTTTCTCATTATTACCTATGTTTTAATAGTACCATCCTAAAACATTGTGTGGCTATTATATGAAGCCTCTCTTTACCTCTTCATTTTCACCTTAACTTTTTTTCCCTTTAGAGGGGTGGGCTGGGATGGGAGTAGAAGACAGAAAACTGTGCTTGAACAACAATGAAATTAAAAAAATCTTCCCTTTATTAGTTTTCAAAGCTGTGTTTTTGAACCCTAGTATCCCCCAAAGGTGAATGTGACATTCAAAAAACATTTTTATTTGAACTCCTTACCACTGCCCCCCCGCCCCCACTGTCATTCCTCTGTCTCACCCCCTACTTCTATCCCCTCTCGGAATCTCTGCTCTACCTTCCTTCCAACCTTGGGCTAGTCCCTCACCTGTGTTTCATCTGCTTGCTCTGTACCAGCTCTTTTCTCTCCGTTCATAAACACGTTATAGCCTGCCAATCTTACGAAACCAAACAAAACCTCTTCATGTATGTTCACCTCTCATGTTTTGAAAGAGTAGATTGTTTGTGGTCCCCACTCCCTTACCTCTCTTCTCTTAGTCTTCTGTGACCTCTTGTCTACCCTCGCAGTTCTTTCGGACACCCACCGCTGACCCCACCAGCATCCTACTGACTGGCGTTTCCTGCAGCCATTGTTGAGGCTTCGTCCTGTGAGCCCTCTCTGCCTCGTCTTACCTACTGTTCTTCTTAAGAACTGTTCAGTTCTTCCTTTAGAAAATTACTTGTTTAATTTCAAAAACAATATTTATTTTAGAAAACTTAGAAGTTAATTAAATAAATCACTATTAATCATTTGCTGTGTTACATTATTTTTCTTGATGACCTTTCATCCCTTCATTTCCATGAAACACTTGTTTCCTATTCTGGTTTTTCCCTTCTTTTCTAAGCCCTCAGTTTATTTGGTAACTTTCTTCTTCCACCTGCCTTTAAATAGTGGCTTCTGCAATGTTCTGTTCTTGGCTTTGTATTCTTTTAAACTCTATACCTTATCCTTGGATAGTTTCATAATGGCATTTTTTAAAAAGTTAATACATTTACATATACACACATTCACACATGCACACACACAGCAAAGTGTACACACAAATTTCAAAGCCTGTATTTTTAAAATTATATTTTATTGATTATACTATTACAGTTATCTAGACTTTCTTGCCTTTGCCCTGCCTCCACCCAGCACCCCCCACTCCCTCAGGCCGTCTCCCCACTGTTGTTCATGTCCATGGGTCATGTGTGTAAGTTCTTTGGCTACTCTATTTCCTATACTGTACCTTACATCCCCATGGCTATTCTGTAATCACCTATTTGTACTTCTTAATCCCCTCACCTGTTCACCCAGTCCCCCACACCACTTCCCATCTGGCAACCATCAAAATGCTCTCTATATCCATGATTCTGTGTCTGTTCCTCTTGTTTGCTTAGTTTGTTTTTTAGAGTCAATTGTTGATAAATTGGTCATTTTTGCCTTTTTATTATCCTTCGTTTTGATCTTCTTTTTCTTAAATAAATCCTTTTAACATTTCATGTAAGAAAGGTTTGGTGATGATGAACTCCTTTAGTTTTTTCTTGTCTGGGAAGCTCTTTATCTGCCTTTCCATTCTAAATGATGGCTTTGCTGAGTAGAGCAACCTTGATTGTAAGGTCCCTCCTTTTCATGACTTTGAATATTTCTTGCCAATCCCTTCTAACCTGCAAAGTTTCTTTTGGGGAATCAGCTGATGGTCTAATGGGAACTCCTTTGTAGGTACCTCACTGCTTTCCTCTTGCTGCTTTTAAGATTCTCTATCTTTAACCTTTGGCATTTTTAAAATGATGTGCCTTAGAGTGGCCCTCTTTGCATCCACCTTGTTTGGGACTCAGTGCTTCCTGGACTTGCATGTCTATTTCCTTCACCAAATTAGAGAAATTTTTTTCATTATTTTTTCAAATAGATTTCCAATTTCTTGTTCTTTCTGTCCTCCTTCTGGCACCTCTATGATGCGAATGCTGGAACTCTTCTTGATGTCCCAGAGTCTATTTACACGGTCCTCATTTTTTGGATTCTTTCTTCTTTTCATTATTCTGACTGGTTGTTTTTGCTTCCTTATGTTCAAAATCATTGATTTGATTCTTGGCTTCATCCACTCTACTGTTGTTTCCCTGTATATTGTTCTTTCTTTCAATTAGTGTACCTTCATTTCGACTGGACCTTTTTTTATGCTGTTGAGGTCTTCACTAAGTTCCTTGAGCATCCTTACAACCAGTATTTTGAATTCTGCATCTGATAGACTGCTTATCTCCATTTTGTTTAGCTCTTTTTCTGGAGTTTTGAGCTGTTCTTTCATTTGGGCCATGTTTCTTTGTCTCCTCATTTTGGCAGCCTCCCTGTTTCTATGTATTAGGTGGAGTTGCTTCAATTGTGTATGTCTTGTGATTTGGCCTAATGTAGTAGGTGCCCTGTAGGGTCCAGTGGCACAGCCTTTCTTATCACCCAAGCTGGGTACTTGAGGTGCACCTTTCATGTGGGCTTAGTATACCCTCCTCTTATAGTTGAACCTTGGTTGCTGTTGGCAGATCAATGGGAGGGATTTGCCCAGGCCAGTCAGCTGCAGGGATTGGCTGTGTCCACTTGCCACCAACCTCCCCCCTCTGTGGAGGATCAACTGTGCAGGGGCAGGGTAGGGTGGTGGTGGTCCAAGTGACCTGTAGCTGTCCAGTGGGTGCACAGGCTCTGGGGTTTCCTGGGTGGTGCAGGCCAAGGTCAGCCCCATCATGTGTTCTGCCCAGGTCCACGCTGCCTGAGCTACAAAGCAATCTTAGCAGGTTTGCTCCTTGTGCTGGTCTTGGAGATTCCCAGGTGAGGCCAAGCTGTGTGTCTAGGCTGGCTGCTGGTAGTGCCATGCCTGGGACTCATTGAGGACAGGTGTTCCTTGTTTGATAGAATTTAGGAAGTTGGGAAGTGGGAGCTTGAGTTGAGACCAGTCATTCATGTGGAAAAGCAGGTTGGGTGGGGTGGAGTCTCTAGGGAAACCCAAGGTGCGCTTAACAGAGTTAGCCAGATTGATGGAGTTTCAGATTTGACACCAGTTTGCTGGCCCTGTGGGGAGAGGGTTTAGGAAAGAGTTGATGGCCTCTGCTCTCCTTGATGCTAAACACCTCAATTCCTCCCTTTCAAGCTGCTTTCCTGGTGCTAGAGCTCAGAAAGAGTAAGTCTGAGTGGGCGAGTCCCTGTGTGGGTTTTTTAAGAGAAACTGGTAGGGGCTTGAGAAGTTTCTTTCAGGATTCAATCCCTACTGGTTTTTCGCAGCCAGAAGTTGTGGGGACTTATCTTCCTGGCACTGGAGCCCTGGGCTGGGGGGCCTGGTATGGGGCTGGGACTCCTCACCCCCCTTTCTGAATTTTTATCTGCCACACTAGGGCGTGAGACCCGCCTGCTCCAGGTCTCTGCCCTTCCTCCCAATCTGGATGGGCGTGGTCTCTTTAATGCTGTAGTTGTCAGACTTCCATTCAGCCTGATTTCTGAGGGTTCCGAGTGATGGTTGTTCTATATTTTAGTTTTAATTTTGACGTGTTGTACAACGGGGCAAGCTATGTCTGCCTGCGCTGCCATCTTGACCAGAGGTGATGAAGGCCTGTCACTTTTCTTCACATTACATAATTCTCTTCCCACTTCTCCTCGGTCAATGGGTGATGTTACCTAGAGAGATATGTTCATATGCCACTATGTATGTATTTATATATTTATATAATTATTAATTTAAAATTATTTTTTACGTAAGTGGCAGTATACTCTTCATACTAATTTGAATCTTTTTCCACCTAATAATACATAAGAGATCATTTTATATCGGTATATAGAGATCTGTTACTTTTTTTAAGTGGCTGCATAGCATTTTGTAATTTGTATTCCTTTCTCCCCCACCACACATTTTATTTGGAAAAATTCAAAGTTATGAGAGGTTTAAAAAACAATACAAGTAACATTCACCTGGATACCAACCTTTCTTTCTTTCTTTCTCTCTTTCTTTCTCTCTTTCTTTCTGTGAATTGCTTGAAAGTAAAATTGTAGGTAGCGTGGCAGTTTATTCGGCAGCCATTCAATACGTCCGTTTTAAGGTCTAGGACATTCTCTACATAATCACAATACCTTTGTTACATTCAGGAAATTTAAGATAATGCAGTAGGTATTATCTAATATAAAATCTCTAGTCAGACCTCCACAATTGACCCCAAATATCCATTATAGTGTTTTCTTCTCTCCCCAGTCTAGAAACCAGTCAAGAATTAAGGCTTGTATTCAGTTACAATAGGCTATTCTTTAATTTACTACTAGTTAATTAGATGATTACTAAAGTAGATCTGTAGGGCAAATTCTTTCTTGAAGCAGATTTAAGTATTTTCTAAATATAATTATTTGGATGTTCCACTAGCAACTCCAAAATAGCATGTTCAAAATGAACTCAGTTTTTTCTACTCTCAAATCTAATACTTTTCTCTCTATATTCCCAACTTAGTAAATGGTATCATTCAAATGTTGCCTAAACAAGAACCTGGGAGTCACCCCGACTCTTCCCTCTCTGAGACTGCATGTGCTGTTCCCTGTGCCTGCAATGCTCTTCCTTGTCTGCCTGGTCCACCAGTTCATCCTTCAGGACCTGCGTTAAGCCTTACTCCCTCTGCCAACCTTTCCTGACCCCTTCTTTCTCCAGGCAGAATCAGATGGGTCTACACTAGGCTCCCTTAGGACCCTGTACACATATCTATGTTATCAAATATCACTTTGGGTGGGAATTGTTGGTTTCTGTATCTCCCATCTTGATTAGAGAGTTTTTTAAGTTGGTAAGGACTTGTTTTCTAGCCTAGGTCTAGTAACACAGTATTAGCCCGTTAGGGCTTAATGAATATTTATTGACGATCTATAGACAATCTTCTCTTTACCAGGTAGAAATAAAGAATTTTCAAAGGTCAACTCAATCTAGCAAGCATTTGTTGAATTCCTAGTATCTACACAATTTCATGCAAATAGTAAAGATTTATTTTCTGCCTTGAAGAAGGGTTAAGGTCTAATTGGGAAGATAAGGCCAGTACACTAGAGACTTAAAAACAATGCAGATGGTAAGCTAATTTATCCAGTGAATGATGTCAATAGTAACCTTAGGGAGAAGTGAACTTAGTGATTTTTTAAAGGATTTTTTAAATTTATTTATCTTTAGAGGGGAAGGGAAGGAGAGAAGGAGAGAAATATCAATGTATGGTTGCCTCTCATGAGTCCCCTGCTGGGAACTGGCCTGCAACCCAGGCATGTGCCCTGACTGGGAATTGAACCTTGAACGTGTGGTTCTAAGGCCCGTGCTCAATCCACTGAACTATACCAGCCAGGGCAACTTAGTGATTTTTTGAAAGATTTTATTTATTTATTTTTAGAGGAGAAGGAAGGGAGAGAAACATCAGTGTGCAAGAAATACATCAGTCCATTGCCTCTCACACGCCCCCAACTGGGGACCTGGCCGGCAACCCAGGCATGTGTCCTGGCTGGGAATCAAACCAGCAACCTTTTGGCTCACAGGCAGGCACTCAGTCAGTCCACTGAGCCACACCAGCCAGGGCAGTGAATGTTTTTTAAGTACTTTCTGTGTGCCAATTTCTGTTCTAATCTCTACAACCTTTATATTTCAAAAAAGGAAATTTAAGTTAAATAGTCTAGAGATCATATAGCTACTAAGTAAAGATTTGAACCCAAACTTGACTGACTCCAGAAACATGGTCTTATGTATTCCAAAGGCAAGTAAGAGTTATAAAGTGATATTGTCAATTTAGGGGGAAAATAATAACCAACTGTAGGACAATAATTATAGTAGTATATCCCCATAATGAAAGGTTATATAAACATTGCATATCATGTGGTTGAGGAATATCTTGAGAGTGTTTATATGTTTATGATATAATGTGACTAAAAAGCAGTATATAAAAGTATTATTCTGATTTTTTTAATGGGCATATTTTTATAGAAAATATCAGAAAGAAATACGTAAAATGGTTAGCAGTAATTCTCCCAGAGTTGAGGTATTATGGACTATATGAATTTCTTCTTTGTAACAATCTGTTTTCAAAATTCTCTACAATGAAGATAAATTTTTATAATCTGCTAAAAGTTCATTGAAAAAGTAAAGGATTAAGAAAAATAATCAGGCAGAACTTGCAGGGTGGGGCAAAAGTAGGTTTACAGTTGCTCACAGGGAAAATAATACAATAATTAATAAATAACACAAGAGTAAACTTTCGTGTACTCACAACTATAAACCTACCTTTGCCCCACCCTGTATTTAAAGCTTAGAATTACTGAAGTGGAGGTTTCGTGGTGGCCTCCCCCGCCTCTGGGGTTGAACAGTCCCTAAACATCCCAGACGGACCAATGGCTCCTGTTTTAAGATCATCTCTCTAGGATAAGACACACGCTCTCTGCCTTACAGTCAGTTCTGGTGCCCAGCAGCAAATGGAAAAGGAATTTTCTCCTTGTATTACTTCATGAAGACATGGTCATGAAGGAGACCCTCACGTCTTGTGGAAATGTTCATTGTATTAAAGTTTTTGGGTTTTTTTTTCAGAATTAAGGGGCAGATTTATGTTCCTGCCTTGGTTTTGCATTCTACTTTGTGAAAACAATGAAAAAAGTAGTAACTGTAGACATTTAAAAGGAATCAGAAAGGAATAAAAAAACATGGGCTGTTACATGTTTCTGTTAGTTTTCTTTTAGAAGGAATGTTCAGTGCAGGATACATCCCTGTTTTTCCTCTGGGTGGCTGTTTTTCCGGCACAGCAAGCATGACTGATTTTTCTCATTGGGATTTAGCACACTCTAGTGGGCAGGAGCTTTACATGATTCTTTTTTTTTTTAATCCTGTCAAATTACTGTATCAGACAGTTCAGTGATGTGCTTCCTAAATAGTAAAGTGTGTCAGTATTTATTTGGGTTCAGTAATGACCTCAGTGAGCAAGACTAACTTCATAGGGCACTGGGGTGTTGTACATTTTTATCTGGTTTCTTCAGGAGAGAGGAGAGACTTATACACGGAAACTTTTTCCTATTGATTGTCATCTTCTCGTAGGTAAGATGAAACTGGCCTGCAGCCAGAACACAGAGGAACACTGGTGGTTTCCCTCTGCCTCATGCTCCTTGGACCTTACGATGTTTTGTGGTTCCCTCTTAGGACTCGTGAGAAGTTTTACATACCACTTTGTGAAAATTTTGACCATTTTTGCATAAACATCTTCATATCCTATCCCAATGGATTGTTTTTGAAAATGGGCTTCCACCAGAAGAAAAGTAATTTTTTATTTTGTTTTTGCAGAGTGATGGTGAGGATTTTAATTACATCATTGCATTTTTCCTTGGAACAGCAGCCTGCCTTTACCAGGTAAGTTCTCTCCTAGTTTTAAGAAACACTTTCCCATTATTGTATGTTTCCAGTATCAGTTCTAATAATTGCTTGTATACTTTAAATAAGTAAAAATGATGTGTAAGATTTGTTTGCCTTCCTTTTAATTTGAACCTCTGTAGCTTTGTGACCTCCCTCCATTTTGAGTGGACATAGATCCCAGTGAACTTAACGTTAACCCCATCCAGTGCTGGGCTTCAGTGGTCCATGCCATTTGCCTATAGCAGTGAAGATTACTGCTAAATTTTGTGGTGACTGGTTGATCATTCAGCATCCAGACTCTGACTCTGCTTAGACTCCAGGCTGAGGATTTTGTACTTTTAGGAAAGTCTTTAAACAGGGGACAGCAAAGGCCGGGTTTTAGCAGTGATGATAGGATGGATTGTCAGAGCAGGGCGATTGGAAGCAAGGGAGTGAGTTGGGAGATGATTCCATGACTTCAGGTAGAAGGTAATGAGAGGTGATGGCAGTTGGGGATGTGTGTGAGGGAAGGACACCGAGAAGGAAGACTGCTGAGACTTGACAGAATAGACATGAGATGTAAGGAGGGAGGTGGTTTTGTACCCGCTGGTAGGAGATGGGTACTCATATTTCCAAGAAGAGAGGAGGCATGGGTTTGTAGGGCGGAGTGGGATAACCGTGCCAGTTACCCAAACTCCAAAAGTCTTCGCTAAAACATGTGAGAGCAAACAAGGTCTTCTGATCAAACTTTTACACGTAATACATTTCTCTGGTTTGCATACAAAGAACATTAGAAAGATTCAAGACTGCAAATATAAGGCCACCTAAAATTCAGTAGAAGTCTCTAGTGAAGTATTTTGGATATAAATATTTGACTTTTATATTAAAATGTATTAAAAATTTTAGTCCCAGTGATGCCACTTGCTTTTACAATTCCCTGATTTTTCTTAATCATGTATCTTTAGAAAATTTTTTCTATTAAATTTGACACATTTAATTATAATGAATATTTCATGCAGGAAATGTGAAAATTTGTATTCGTTAATGTCACAGTGCTTTAATTTTAAGACGTATTCTTATGTAGATTTTCTAAACTTTTATCTGTACAATCCTGCCACATAAGGAAGGTTACCTCGTTTTTGAAAATGAGAAACCTGAGGCAGCTTCGTTATTATCTAGGGGTCACGTAGCCAGTAAGTGGTGGAGTCAGGATTTACCTCTGAGTCTTCTGATTTTATTTTATTTTTTTGAAGATTTTATTTATATATTTTTAAAAAGAGGGGAAGGGAAGGAGAAAGAGAGGATGAGAAACATCAATGTGTACTTGCCTCTTGCATGCCCCCTACTGGGGACCTGGCCTGCAACCCAGGCATGTGCCCTGACTAGGAATCGAACCAGGGACCCTTTGGTTTGAAGGCTGGCACTCAATACACTGCGCCACATCAGCCAGGGCTTCTGATTTTAAATATTCTGTTTATTACATAAATAGTTGTGTTGTGTAGTTTCCAAATATTTTGAGATTTTCCAGTTTTCTTTCCATTGTTGATTTCTACTTTGATTCTATTGTGGTTAGAAAAACACACTCTGTGATTTCAGTTTTTTTAAATTCATTGAGGTTTGTTCTATGGCCCAGAATACAGTCTATTTTGGTATATGTTCCATGGACACTTGAACAGCACAAGTATTCTACCGCAGTTGAGTGGATGTTCTGTAAATGTCAATTAGATTCTGGTGGTTGATGGTGGGTTTTTTTTTTTTCCTGTGTCCTTGCTGATTTTCGGTCCAATTCTGTCAATTGTCAAAAGAGGAGTATTGAGGTTTTCAGCTATAATTGTGTTTCTCATTTCAGCTCTATCAGCTTTTGTTTCAGGTATTTTGCAGCTCTGTTGTCTGGTTCATACACATTTAGGATTGCTGTGCCTTCTGGGTGGATTGATCCACTTATTATTATATAATATCTTTCTATGTCCCTGCTTATTTTTTTCCTAGAAATATTTTTGTATTTACCTGATATTAACATAGCCACTTTTGCTTTATTAATGTTTGCATGGGATGTCCTTTTCCACCCTTTTACTTTCAGCTTGCCTAAATCACTCGAAGTGAGTTTCTGCTAAACAGCATAGAGTTGATTTATGTTTTTTAATCCACTCTGTCAATCTCCATCTTCTCTTGGTTGTATTTAAGCCATTACAATTAATGTAATTACTGATATGTTAGGGTTTGAATCTGCCATCTTACTTTTTGTTTTCTGTTTTTAATTTTTGTATTTTATTCCTCCCATCTTCCTGTGGACTACTTGAACTTTTTTGTAGAACTTCATTTTTATCTATAGTGTTTTTGAGTATACCTCCCTGTACAGCTTTTTAAATGGTTGCTCAAGTATTGTATTATACAGAGTCATCACAGTTTTCTGGTCTTGTCATTTCACCTGTTCAAGTCAGACATAGAAACTGTCTCCTTTTATGTCCTTTTGCCATCCTCTATAATTATCTTAAGTATTTCCTCTGCATATACTAAGAACTACACCAGATGGTACAATATTATAATTTTTATTTCAACCATCAAAGATAATTTAGGAAACTCAAGAGGAAAATGAGAATCTTTTACATTTACCTGTATCTTTGTTTACTATGTTTTTTTTCTTTCCCAGTATTCTGAGGTTTTTGGTTTTTTTATTGCTTCCTTTCTGTTTAGAGAACTTCCTTTAGCTATTCTTTTAAGGTACATATGTAGGCAACAAATTCTCTTAGTCTTATTTCACCAGAGAATGTCTTTACCCCCCCCGCAAGATACTAACTATGAAAAGAAAGATAGTAACTTGACAGTGGAGAAGCCTATCAGAGGCCACCTTACCAAGAGATCAGAGTTACCATCACCAATAATAAGATATATTACTGCCCTGGCTGGTGTAGCTCAGTGGATTGAGCATGGGCCTGCAAACCACATAATCGCGGTTCGGTTCCCAGTTAGGGCACATGCCTGGGTTGCGGGCCAGTTCCCAGCAGGGGACTCACGAGAGGCAACCATACATTGATGTTTCTCTCCTTCTCTCCTTCCTTTCCTCTCTAATGATAAATAAATAAAATCTTTAAAAAAATAAGATATATTACTTACCATCATAGTGGCATTCTTTTTTTTAAAAATCCTCACCAGAGGATATTTTGTCATTGATTTTTAGAGAGAGAGGGAGGGAGAGAAACATTGATTCAAGAGAAAAGCATTGATTGGTTGCCTCCCATATGTGCCTGAACTGGGGACCAAATGAACCCACAACCTAGGCATATGCCCTGACCAGGACAGGGCTCCAACAAGCTGAGCCACACTAGCCAGGGCTAGTGGTATTCTTGCCAAAATTGCATCACTTCACTCTTGAGAAAATATCAGACAGATTGAAATTAAGGGATAGTCTACAAAACAGCTGACCAATACTGTTCAAGAGTGTTAAGGTCATAAAAAGCAGAGACTGAAGAAGCTATTACAGATTCGAGGACACATGACAACTAAATGCAATATGGAGTTTTGGATTGGATTCTGGACCAGAAAACGGGCCTTAGTGGAACTACTGGCAAAATTGGAATGAAGTCTGTAGGTTAGTGAATAGTATTGCATCAATGTTCGTATCCTGGTTGGATGGTTATACTGTGGTTATGTAAGAAGATGACATCAGGAGGAACAGGGTGAAGGGGGTATAGGAACTCCTCTGTTTTTGTGAACTTTCTCTGAGTTTAGAATAATTCAAAAGAAAAAGTTCTGTTTTCAACTATTTTTATACAGTGCACATTACTTAGGTAAAGCGAGTGCTTCCAATTCATTTTGCTTGGATAGCAGTCTTCTTTTAAGTAAGAAACTCCTAATTTCTTTAAGAATGACACACATTAGGGCCTGCGTGCCAGACGATCGCGGTTCGATTCCCAGTCAGGGCACGTGCCTGGGTTGCAGGCCGGTCCTCAGCAGGGGACACACAAGAAGCAAGCAACCATACATTGATACTTCTCTCCTTCTCTCCTTCCCTTCCCCTCTAAAGATAAATAAATAAAACCTTTGAAAAAAAGGATGATGAAATTCTCTTTAAAAAAAAAAAGAATGACACACATGAAGCAGAACATTTCCAAAGGCTTTCTGCGTTGACGCAGTGCCCTTCCTGTGCTGGAGCCTGAGTACAACCTCACAGAGAGACCACTGCTTCTGTATGAAGGCTTTGTGGTCACCTGTAATTCCTGGATTTGCCAGATAGTGAATTTTTATTTATTTACTTATTTACTTATTTGAAGTATGTTTTATTGATTATCCTATTACAGTTTTCCCAATTTTCCCCCTTTATCCCCTCTCTGCCCTGCACCCCCCAGCCCTCCAGCATCCCCCCTTAGTTCATGTCCATGGGTTGTACATTTAAGTTCTTGGAGTTCTTTGTTTCCTGTGCCATTTTTTACCTCTCCCCGTCTATTTTACACAATTGTGCTTCTTCTTCCCTGTGCCTTTCCCCACTATTCTTCCCTTCCCCCTCCCCACTGAAATCCCTCCATGCGATGTCCATTTCCCTGATTCTGTTCCTGTTCTAGTTGTTTGCTTAGTTTTTGTTTTAGTTGTTTTTCTTTTTTTTTAAGGTTCATTTATTGATACTTGTGAGTTTGTTGTCATTTTACTGTTCATATTTTTTAATTTAATTTTTGTTCAAGTACAGTTTTCTGTCTTTTACTCCTATCCCAGCCCCCCCCCCTCAGTGCTCCCCACCTCCCTCCCATTTCCACCCCCCTTAGTTGTTGTCCATGTGTCCTTTATACTAGTTTCTGTAAATCCTTCCCCTTTTTCCCCTGAAATTCCCTCCCCTCTCCCCTCTGGTCACTGTCCCTTTGTTCTCTACTATTCATATTTTTGAACTTCTTCAATTTCTTAGGTAAGTCCCTTTAGTGTTTTATATAATAAGGGCTTAGTAATGATGAACTTCTTTAACTTGACCTTATCTGGGAAGCACTTTATCTGCCCTTCCATTCTAAATGACAGCTTTGCTGGATAGAGCAATCTTGGCTGTAGGTCTTTGGATTTCATGACTTAGAATATTTCTTTCTAGCCCCTTCTTGCCTGTAAGGTCTCTTTTGAGAAATCAGCTGACAGTCTGATGGGAACTCCTTTGTAGGTGACTGTCCCCTTATCTCTTACTGTTTTTAAGATTCTCTCTTTATCTTTAATCTTTGTAACTTGATGGTGATGTGCCTTGATGTGTTTGTTCCTCTTTGGGTCCAACTTCTTTGGGACTCTCTGGGCTTCCTGGAAGTCTGTTTCCTTTGCCAGACTGGGAAAGTTTTTCTTCATTATTTGTTCAAATAGGTTTTCAATTTCTTGCTGTTATTGTTCTCCTTCTGGTACCCCTATAATTCAGATATTGGAATGTTAAAAGTTGTCCCAAAGGTTTCTAAGCCTCTCTTCATTTTTTTGAATTCTTGTTTCTTCATTCTGTTCCAGTTGGATGTTTATTTCTTCCTTTTGTTCCAAATCATTGGTTTGAGTCCTGGTTTCCTTCCCTTCACTGTTGGTTCCCTGAACATTTTGCTTTATTTCACTTTGGCTTTCATTTGTTCTTTCATTTTTTGACCAAACTCAATCAGTTCTGTGAGCATTTTGATTATCAGGGCTTTAAATTCTCCATCAGATTGGCTATCTCCTCATCACTTAGTTCGCTTTTTGAAGTTTTGATCTGTTTTTTCATTTGGGCCCTATTTCTTTGTCTTGGCACACCCTTAAGTTGTGAGGGGGTGGGGCCTTAGGTATTCACCCAGGCAGGGCAACCCTCCTTGCCGCTCTGTGGCGCTGCCTGTGGGGGAGGGGCCAGTGAGGGAACAATGTGAGACTGGGAGTTTCTCCCACCATGACAACCCCTGTGTAGTCCACAGTCAGCTCTGAGTCTCAGTTTCCTGTCCAGCCAGCCCCGCCCATGGTCCGCTGCCTTGCTGTGAGTTTTCTGCATCTGTCTTACCAGTCTGGTCGGTCTCGTTCACTGTTTCTTTAACTCCTTGGTTGTTGGAGTTCCTGCAGTTTGATTTTCTGGCACTTCTGGTTGTTTATTGATTTTAGATTGGTTGTTATGCTCCTTTTGGTTGCGTGAGGAAGCGAAGGGTTTCTACTTATGCTTCCATCTTGGCCAGAACTCTAGATAGTGAATTTTAAATATATTCTAGAAAACGGTTTATTCATTCAGCAAATTTTTAATGAGCATTTATGTGCCAAGCACTGTTCTGGGCACTGAAGATAAATGAGTAAACAAGACAGGAAAAAAAATCTCTCCTTTCATGAAGCTTAAATTCTTTTAGAAGAATATAGATGGCAGATAAACATACTTTTGAAGAATGTTTACAGTATAGGAGAAAAGGTAGAGCAGGAGGCAAATGCCAGGATTGGGGGCAGGGCAGGGCAGTCCTTTCTTCACTGTGTCTTCTGAAATGGCACACACTGCATTCTCTGTCCATGTTTTTATCTTTTATCTTTTTCAAGACATAATGATTTGATATTATATGTATAAAACATTTATGATCTTTCTCTCCTGGAATGTAAGCTCCATGTGAACAGGGCTTTTTTTGTTGACTTAAAGCTAAAAAACAATGCCTGACTTACAGCAGGCCCTCAGTAAACATCCCTTGAAAGAATTCTTCCTCAAATGTTCACTCATATCCTCCTAGTTTAATTCCTTACATTGAATTGGGGGGATTAGAAAATATTTGTTGATTTCAGCAATATTCAGATTCACGTTATATATGAGTCCATTTTGCTAAATGGCTTATTTGAGCTTTTTGTGCCTTCCTGGGGTGAGAACGAAAGACAGACTCTCCCGGAGGTCCTGAGATGCTTCTTAGTTGCCTATCGCCATGAGGAATCTGTGTATCCTGTTTGCAAGGGAGTCATCCAGTTATTCCTCCAATTTAAATATGATTCATAATGCTTTTTTTTGAAAAATGAAAGACATAAAAGGAAAAATTTATTTCCCCTTCTTAGCCAAATGCCTCATTGTTACATTATTTTATCTGTGGATGAAAAATCCCCTTATTCCACTCTCATTATTTTTACTCTGGCCTGTTACAGTTTTATAGTAGAAATCTATGTCTTTCCTTATAACCCTAATCATCTTTCATTTTATATTTTGAACAGTGTTATTTACTTGTCTACTACACTAGCTGGCGGAATGTTAAATCTTTTTTGACTTTTGGCCTAATCTGTCTATGCAACATGTATCTCTATGAACTTCGCAACCTCTGGCAGCTTTTCTTTCACGTGACCGTGGGAGCGTTTGTTACACTACAGATCTGGCTAAGGCAAGCCCGGGGTAAGGCTCCCGATTATGATGTCTGACGCCATCCTTCAGACCTACTGCCTTGGCTTCGGGAGAGAAAGGAAGGAGGACATCTTAACTGCCACTGTGATGGAGAACCTGCTCACCACAGTAAGGAGCTCTGCTCTGCTTCTCTCCGACTGCCCTTTTTGTTTTGAGTCTGCGTGGCATGCCGGCGAGCATGCAATGCCTGCTGGGCAAACTCCTCTCAGAAGAATGTTGGCCTTGACATGGTTGTTCAGAGGGGGAGGAGGAGACCAATCCGCAGAGCCGGAACAGTGTGAGAATGGTCAGACGGCACTGGGACTCTGGCCAGTGTTCCAGCCCTGAATCCTTGCTGAAGCGTTCAGTCAAAATATATATCAGTCTTTTGTGGACCAAGCAGGAACTCTACGACCTGGGTTTGCCTTTGTGAGGCATTAGTATAGACCAAATAAAAAGATGCCACAGTAAATCGGAAACTTTATGTTTCAAACAAATAACTTGCTACATACAAGATTTTTGCTGATATATGGTACTATGAATTTATGAAGTCCAGGATGGTGTGGAATTATTCTTTTGTATTTTATATTTTTGCTTGAATTTTAACTCTGGGAGTCACCTGTGGGAGAGGCTGTGGCAAACTCACCCCTGGAGCAACCCAAGTATTGAAAATACAGTGATGACATGTTTCCTTTCTAGATTACGTTGGTGGTTTCTTTTGAAATCTCTTTTTAAAAATAAGATTTGTTAGACTATTGCCATTGTTTCCAAAACTTTAGTCATTTGAATATTATACATACCGTTATTTACTTAATATTTTTTTAATTTTAAAATAATTTTAAAAAATCCACTACTCCACGTGGAAAACCGGGATTAGTTTCCCATAAATAAAAGGTAACTACAAAGTAAATAAATTAAAACAGAAAAAAGTGTTAACTAAATTCTAGCTAGATGCTAATGCCTGCCGAGGCGCTGCGTCTGAGGGGCCTGCCCCGTCTTCGTTGCGGTGAGAGCGATGCTGCCCAGCGCCATGGTGGGCGCTGTCTGTGGGATTTTAGGAGGATGGAAGAGAGTGGTTGGGAATGGCTACTCTCTGTCACTGCGGTCCAGTATTACTTCCTGCAGTGGTGTGAGCCGCCTGACATCACCTTGTGTGCCCCCAGGGGTGGGGACCTTGCACCACGGAAACACCGAACTGTACTGAGCCATCAGAAGGTGGCTTTTCTCCCAGCAACTCATTATTTTATGGCATTGGGGAGGTAAGCACCTAGTATCTTAGAGCTCTTACTTGCTTTTGATAACATTATAAAATTATTAAAGGAGTTATGAGTTAATATAGGAAGAACAGTTTGATTCCATTAGCAAAATCTATAACTTCCTCGCTTTTAGAAGTCATCTTCCTGAGTGATTTTCTTTTGTTTTTTAAAGAAAAGATTCTAAACAGGGAATCCATAAGGTACTAAAGTTTCATATCCAAAAAAAACAGTGGGCCCATTACATGTAACTCATGTAATTCGGCACATTTATTCAGTAGAACTAGTCCAGAGGGTAAAGGCACTGAACTGCCGTGTTTGCCCACGTCGTTATAGTGACGGAGCTGTATCCGCATTTGCCTAACCAGAGCGCTTTCACCTCACTCTCTTTTTAGGAGGACGAGGCAACAGGAAGCCAAGGAGCTAATGATACCAGGGATTTACTTAAAACAGGAAACTCCAGTTCACTCTAGTTTTCCACCTCTAACAAAATGGCACAGAGATACTCCCCCATACCACAGGATCCTAAATCATCAAAATAAAATTGATTTGTGTTTGGCATTTTGTACTGACTGAGCCAGGAAAGTGAAATGGTTCAACTTGGAAAGGTTTTTCTAAACTAAAGCTTAAAACAAGACTAGTCTTAAATAGTCAGTTTAAAGGAAGTTGGGGCATTCTGGTTAATTGTGGTTTTGCTATGTATATTGATATTTCATAGCTCAGTTTAGTTCACTTGGTTCTCCTTATCATTGAATTATTGATTTATAATATTTGATGTTTGGATTCATTCAGCAAGGACCCTTGGAAACTCACCAGCATCTTTAAAGGCTTAACTTGTTTTTTGTTTTATTTTTTCACCAGCTATTTTGGATAAGAGGATGTTTGCATCTCAATGTAAAAACAATGAAAAGAGGCATAAATAATGTTTTATGTATAGAAGTGCTTACTTTCATTATTTGGTGCCTGCACCTCTGAGTCTGTGTGTGACTTCCCTGCCTTTGTCATGTTGTTGTAGTAAAGAAACTGGATTTGGAAAGAAGTTTTTGCCATGGGTGAAGGGAAGTCCTTACTCTTCCGAGAAAGAATTGCTTCAGCCTCTCATGTGTATAACAGTATATTGCATTTCTACCACACTTTTACTTCTAAGAGCAAGTCTGCATTTACTAAAGATACGGAGTTCTGTGGAATAGAGGAAGTGGTAGCTGCCCTCCTGTCACGAAGGAGGAAACTAAGTGTTCAGTTGTTGGTGGGTCTCTGAGCTACACTCAACTTCTAATCTCAGCCAAGAGCTCTAATGAAAACTAGTGAAGAAGCTAAAATTATTGTATATTCAGGGAGTATGCCTATTTTTGGTAAAATCAGGGAATTGGGGATTTAATGAGCACAGGGCAGTTATTGTCAAATCCAGGTATTCATTATCTGAAGGCCGTCCTGAAATACTGAATTTTGATTAAGGTGTGCTGTAAAAGCAAAGATACTTTTTTTTAAATCCTAAAAGTAATTGCAATGTTTGCTTGTTTCTTTTTGGTCTGTATTTGAAATGCATTTATACCTGGCCTCTTTCCTAAAAGAATGCAAAGCAGCATACCAGTATTGCCATTATTTATTGCCATAAAATAATGGCAATACTATCAGAATAGAAAGGGGAGAGAATCAAGACCAGTGAAAATGGAAGGAAGGGAGAACACGCCGCTGCTACCAGGTGTGAAGTTTGACTGTCGGAAGCTTGACTGTTTGACTCCCTGGAAGCCAAGGCCAGAAGGGAAACAAGGCTCCGTTGCTCTGACTGTGCGTCACCACGTCCTGGTTCCCCGGGGACTCTGCTTCCTGATGAAGTCTGGTAAGAATGTTCACACTTGGCGATCCAATGCAGTGCTAAAATGAGCAAAATCCTCAGTTGTTTATGCGTATTTGCATGTTACATTTGTGCCTTGGATCCTCAACTTGTACCAGCTTTCTGAGACCTTCAGAGTGTGTGCAGGGGGCGGCTAATAGAGGATTTTGTTCTCCTAAGTAAGAATTCTTATCCGAAACTGAGAACAAGTATCATATTAGAGCTCGAAAATCCATTCAAGACGAATACCTGGTGACTGCGCTGTCCTCTGTCTTTTTCACAGTGGAATCTAGCCTGGAGAAATGCTCAGCTCCTTCTCTCTTAGGCCATATCTGGAATCTCATTAGAGTCCTGGTTTGTCAAGGCTCTGCAGAGACCAGATTTATCATAGGGGCCTTAACCTCTGTGTCACAGACGTGCTTCCTCCTGACGTTAGCTGTCCCCCCCCAAAAGCCATTGCTTGGCCTTATTTACTAAGGTAAATAAGAATGTTTACTAGGTAACCCAAGGACCCACTCTGAGCTGCTAGACTTCCGAGAGAGAGAGAGAGAGAGAGAGAGAGAGAGACTCTACCTACTCATTATTTTAACAGACTTTTTGTTTACTTTAAGAGTTAGAGTTATCATGGAGTATGTGGTAAAAGTGCATATAAATTATTCCGAAAGTAGCTACCTCAGACAAAATTGAATACTTAGCCTTACCAAAAATTATATGTCACTCTTCAGGGCTTCACTGTCTATGATCAAGCTTTTTTTGTTTTTCGGGGTTTTTTTTCTTTATTATCTCTAAAGTAGAGTCTTTCTACCTAAAAATGCTGTGGTAATATTGAACCCAGTTTTTGGGTTAAACTGGCTTTAGTAATAACCTTGGCCGAAAGTTAAAAGAAACCCCTCCAACACCAGGAGTTTAAATGAGTCTGTGTATAAAGGCTGTATCAGCTGAGAATTCAACTCTGCTGGTGTTACTGATTAGGGTTAAAGGGGCTGACATCTTCATCAGTGTTCTGGGACGGCGCTGCATGCGGGCATATGGCTGCCTCCTGTTTGAGCGCTTTAGCTTTCAGAAAGAAGCAGTAAGTGTGGCTACCACTCTCCTAATATCTCTTCCTTGAGTGGCCAGACTTTCTGGGATACTCTCCTTAGCAGATGAGACCACAGCATGGAAGCACCGCACGGCCGGAAGCCAAGTGGTTCGTATCCCCCTGGCCCGTTAGCAGAGAATGGTGTTGACGTGTGTGCGCACATCACCGGCAGTGCTAGTGGGGAGCAGTCTCAGCACCACTGGAGGCTGTGGGAGCTCAAGGAGAGAACGGGCTTAGTTCTCAGTGCTCCTGAAATCAGTTCCCTAGTCTTACAAATTGTCCGTGATGTTTCCTTGGCAACAAATGGTATTTCCGGCCCAGTCTTACCCACGGCTCCCGTTAGCCCTTTCTCCCACATCCCAGAACCCAGCAATCTGAGCGTCGCCCAGCAGGATGCGTGTTCAGGCTCCAGCCGACAGAAACTGGAGTCCCGCTCCCCATCTCCCATGTCGCTGGCAGCCCTTCCCCAGCGCTGCCTTGGTCGCTTGTCTGCTTTGTGCCCACGCTCTTCTTTGCGGGAGGTTGTCAGGGACTTTGCCTAAATGTGAACAAACACTGCTTTGCTCTCTCACTTTACATTCCCCAGTGCCAAGGACTGATGACAAGAATGCTTGTTAGCACCTTTTATGGGCCTGCTGGTTCCTCCTCCAGAGCTCATCCGAATGGCGGGAAGGCGGTGCAGCTCTCATGCTCACTGCGGGAAACAAAGACTCACATTCAAACCTGGGATTCGGGTTTAAATGATTCAAAAGCTGGTGCTCATTTTTCTTCGTCATGGAGAGTTTCAGAATACAAACTATGTGTGTGACTGGCGACCGCTGGGGGCTCCGACTGTAACTGCAGCAGTGCGAGGAGACAGCCGACGGGAAGGGAAGTGACTCCGTGCATGTGAGCGTGTCCTACCCACAGAAGGGGTTCACGAAGGCTTTTTCTGTTTCGTAGACGAAGCAGCTGAGGCCTAAAGCTGCTAGACTTCTGAGAGAGAGAGAGAGAGAGAGAGAGAGAGAGAAAGAAACCTAGCCACAGCCAAGCCTAAGCGGTGGCACCCGGATTTCAATCCAGATCCGTCTTACTCAGGACTCATGCTCTTAACCACCATGTAGTGTCAAGCTAGGCAACATGGAAATACGTTACAATATTTAAGGCATATGTGTTGAGATATGTATAATTTTTTTTTATGAAAGAGCTCAGGTCAGTGCTAACTCCTGCATTGGAGGTGTCCTAAACTGAATAAAGTAATTTCCTAAACTTCCTGTATCTATGGCTATGACAGGACAGATGGCCCAAGAGGTATGGTGAACCGTAAGTGTGTCTTAGATTTTAAGGCAAGAAGGTACACAGTTTAGTCTTTATAGTAAAATTGACTCATGAACTAATGATTCTTGATATAGAATGTTAAGGCTTCACTGGTGATTCGTGTGTTACAAACATTTACTTTTTCTTACTGAAGTCCAGAATAGATGGATTTTTTGATACAAATTGATTTCATGGAAATTCTGCTTTAAGTGGTCCATACATCTGAAAACATTAAAACAAAACACAGAAGGTAACTATTTGCAACGTCAACAGTGATTATGAGCTCGGAGGCTGACTCCAACTTTCCCTTCTGCTGGCATTGTGACATCAGCAAGTCATGTCGCCTCCGTGCCTCAGCTTCCTCACCATGATGTGTGGGTGCTAACAGTGCCGTGGGCGGGGGCCTGTAGGAGAATCAGACGAGTCGAATGCAAAGCACTTAGAACAGAGCTGGCACAGTGAGTGTGAGGACTGCGTTTACTTCCAGGCTGCTATTCCTTTCAGGGTAGTAAGAGTCATTTTAATTGCGAATGCCCCAAGTATAATAAATCATTGCACAGAGCTTTTCAGAAAGTGCCTAAATTGGTGAGGATCCTGTTGAAATATCTAACAGGTACCCAGGCAACAAGCTCTTGTGCCCAGATTTCTGGCAGGGCACTGAGGGCACTGGAGGGGAGGCGAAGGGAATTGAGGGACCCACGCTGGCCACACGCCTGCTCCATACCAGGCGTTTTGCATGTAGAAGATTTGTGAGTTTAACAAAATCTACTTGTTCCCTGGCGGGTGTGGCTCAGCGGATTGAGCGCCAGCCTGCGAACCCAAGGGTCGCTGGTTTGGTTCTCAGTCAGGGCACATGCCTGGGTTGTGGGCCAGGTCCCCAGTAGGGGATGTGTGAGAGGCAACCGCACACTGATGTATCTCTCCCTCTCTTTCTCCTTCCCTTCTGTCTAAAAATAAATAAAATATTTTTTAATCCACTCAAGGTAAGGAAACAGGATTAAGTTAACCAGCATTAAGTCACACAATGTGGAAATGATGAACTATTCTTCAGGACCCCGGCCTTCCAGCATTGGACCACTGTTGAATGGGGAGGGTGCCTCTGGGAGCCTCACCTGATCTATTGGGCAGTCTTGGGTGGCAGCCACCCAAGTGCCCACCACTCTGTAAGGACCCCCGTGAGTGTGTGTGTGCACATGTGCACATGCATGTGTGGCTGGTGCATTACGGGTTGTCTAGTGGGAAAGGCAGCCAGCAGCCTTCAACTCACAAATTGGAAGTATGTGGATGCTGCCGGTGGTGAGAGCTCAAGACTCTTTTTTTAAAAAAATATATTTTATTGATTATGCCATTACAGTTGTTCTATTCCCCCCTCATTTCCCTCCACCCTGTACACCCCTCCCCCACCATTTCCCCCCTTTAGTTTATGACCACGTATCTCAAGTACTTTAGATTCTATATTTCCCCTACTATTCTTGCCCTCCCCCCTGTCTATTTTCTCCTCACCGTCTATGCTACTTATTTTCTATACCTTCTCCCCCCTTCTCCTCCTCCCACTCCTCTGTTGCTAACCCTCCATGTGATCTTCATTTCTATGGTTCCACTCCTGATCTAGCTGTCCTCTTGGTTTGCTTTTGTTTTAGGTGTGGTTGTTAATAACTGTGAGTTTGCTGTCCTTTCACTGTTCATCTTTTTTATCTTCTTTTTCTCAGATAAGTCCCTTTAACATTTCATATAATAAGGGCTTGGTCATGATGAACTCCTTGAACTTGACCTTATCTGAAAAGAACTTTATCTGTCATTCCATTCTAAATGAAAGCTTTGCTGGGTAGAGCAATCTTGGTTGTAGGTCTTTGGATTTCATGACTTGGAATACTTCTTTCCAGCCCCTTCTTGCCTGGAAGATCTCTTTTGAGAAATCATCTGACAGTCTGATGGGAACTCCTTTGTAGGTGACTGTCCCCTTCTCTCTTGCTGCCTCTAGGATTCTCTCCTTCATTTTAATCTTGGCTAATGTAATGATGATGTGCCTTGGTATGTTCCTTCTTGGGTCCAACTTCTTTGGGACTCTGAGCTTCCTGGATTTCCTGGAAGTCTATTTCCTTTGCCAGACTGGGGAAGTTCTCCTTTATTATTTGTTCAAATAAGTTTTCCACTTGTGGCTGTTCCTTTTCCCCTTCTGGTACCTCTATAATTCGGATGTTGGAATGTTTAAAGATGTCCTGGAGGTTCCTAAGCCTCTCCTCATTTTTTTGAATTCTTGTTACTTCATATTTTTCTGTTTGGTCATTTTTTTCTTCCTTCTGGTCCACCCCCTTGATTTGAGTCCCAGTTTCCTTTCCATCACTATTGGTTTCCTGTGCATTTCCCTTCATTTCAATTAGTTTAGCCTTCATATGTTCCTCTAATTTGTGACTAAAATCAACCAGTTCTGTGAGAATCCTGATCACCAGTGTTTTAAACTGTGCATGTGAGAGGTTTCCTATTTCTTGGTCACTTAGAGTTATCAGCTCTGGGGCTTTGAGTTCTTCTTGAGCCATAATGTTTTGGACTGTTTGTGCCTGTTATGTATGAGGAGCGGAGACCTAGGTGTTCACCAGGGCATGGTGACCCAGGCACTCACTGGGTTGTGACACTGTATGTGTCAAAGAGGGGCAATGGCGGTCCCCTCTGCTGCTTCTTGCAGGCCGCCGGGACCCACGCGGTCTGTCTCACTGCTCTGTCCTTTGCTGGTTTATTGGTCCAGTTGAATGGTTCGTTGTTGTCGGACTTCTGTATAGTTCAATTTTCTGTGTTTTGGCTGCGTTTTTGTTTACTAAACCTTTGTTGTATTCAAACTTGGTTGTGGGAGAAGGCACAGTGTTTCCACCTACGCCTCCATCTTGGCAGAAGTCCCTCAAGACTCTTAAAAGCACAGATGCAGCATGACTTTCAAAAGATTAATCTGAAGCAGGAGTTCCGGCCAAGATGGAGGCATAGAAAGATACACACAACCAGAAGGAGGATCCCAACCAATCTGAAAACAATAACCAGAAGTACTAGAAAATCACACTGCATGGAACTTCTACAACCAAGGAATTAAAGAAACATTCAACCAGACTGGTAGGAGGGAGACAGGCAGCTGGGTGGGCAGAGAAGACCCATGGCAAGGCAGACTGTGAGCAAGGCAGGGATGGCTGAAAGGGAAACTAAGACCCAAAGCTAGCTGTAAACTACAGAAGGGTTGCCATGGTGGGAGAAACTCCCAGTCTCACAGGAGAGTCCATTGGAATGTAGTGCTAGAGCAGAGTAAGAGCCGCATTGTTCCCTCTCTGACCCCTCCCCCACAGCACCACAGTGCAGCAAGGAGGGTTGCCCAGCCCTGGAGAATATGTAAGGCCCCGCCCCCGTACAACATAACAGGTGCACTGAGACAAAGAAATAGGGCCCAAATGAAAGAACAGATCAAAACTCCAGAAAAAAGCTAAGCAGTGAGGAGATAGCCAACCTATCTGATGCAAGCTCAAAACTCTGGTAATCAGGATACTCACAGAAAAGGTTGAGAACGGTCACAAAATGAAGGAAGAAATGAAGGCTACCCAAAGTGAAATAAAGCAAAATATTCAGAGAACTGACAGTTCTCTGAAGGAAAGGACTCAAGTCACTGATCTGGAACAAAAGGAAAAAATAAACATCCAATGGGAACAGAATGAAGAAACAAGAATTCAAAAAAAAATGAAGAGAGGCTTAGGAACCTCTGGGACAACTTTAAACTTTCCAACATTTGAATTATAGGGATGTCAGATGGAGAAGAACAACAGCAAGAAATTGATAACTTACTTGAACAAATAATGAAGGAAAACTTCCCCAATCTGGCAAAGGAAATAGACTTCCAGGAAGCCCAGAGAGTCCCAACGAAGTTGGACCCAAGAAGGAACACACCAAGGCACATCATCATTAAGTTACCCAAGATTAAAATGAAGGAGAGAATTCTAGAAGCAGCAAGAGATAAGGGGACAGTCACCTATAAAGGAGTTCCCATCAGACGGATTTCTCAAAAGAGACCTTTCAGGAAAGAAGGGGCTGGAAAGAAGTATTTGAAATCATGAGAGGCAGGGACCTACATCCAAGATGACTATCCAGCAAAGCTATCATTTAGAATGGAAGGGCAGATAAAGTGCTTCCCAGATAAGGTCAAGTTAAGGGAGTTCATCATCACCAGGCCCTTACTGTATGAAATATTAAAGGGACTTATCCAAGAAAAAGGTCAAAACTATGATCAGTTTTTTGTAAACTGACAAAAAACTCGGAACTATCAATACCTGAACCTAAAAAAAAAAGAAAACAAAAACTAAGCAAACAACTAGAACATGAACAGAACCAGAGAAATGGAGATCACATGGAGGGTTTTCAGTGGGGAAGGGGAGGGGAAGAATAGCAGGGAAAGGTACAGGGAAGAAGTAGCACAATTGATAGGTATAAGGCAGACAGGGAGAGGTTAAGAATAGTATAGGAAACAGAATTCAAAGAACTTATATGTACAACCCACGGACATGAATTAAGGTGGGGTGGAATGCCGGAGGGTTCAGGAGTGCAGGGCTAAGAGGAGATAAAGGGAGAAAATTGGGAAAACTGTAGTAGCATAATCAATAAAATATACTTAAAAATTATCCGAAACAAAAGATTAATCTGAAGTGAATGCACTCCTCCCCCCGCTACTCCCATCCCTGAAGAAACCCCGAATGAGCCAGGGAAGTGTCATTCTAGCTAACCGACAAAGTCAAAGCAGAGAAGCAAATTTTGCAGAATTGGAAAATAGTCCAAGTTAAAATAAGCAGGTATGCTGACAAACCAGAGGTTCCAGGCAGGCCTAAATTAGAAATTGGCTGAGGGGGGAAAAAAGTGATGAGGTCCCTGATGGATTCCAGTGAGAATTCTTTAAATTCATGGGCCTAATAGACCAGCAACATGAATGGGCGATATGGTAGGGATGCATGTGTGCTCACCAAGTGAGGGGGTGGCTCCGGTCCTCTCACTAGGAACGGATGCGCACCACGCGTGAGGCCTGGGGCTGGCAGGCCAGTGGGGACAGGGTGCCTGCTTTCCTGTTTGTTATAGTCCTTTCTCCCCCATCCCCTGTCTTTCTGGACCCTCTGCTTGCCCTGTGAGCCTGCACTGATGTCCACCCACCCCTCCCCTCTCCATGGATAGCGGCTCTCGCTAGGAAAGCTGTCATGCGTGGCAACTGTGGCTACTGGCTCGGTGTCTGCAGGAGGACAGAGCCATCCCCAGCTTGGACTGGAGGCGGTCTTCCCACAGATCGCTCACGGCACAATGCTTTCATCTCATTTGTCCCTACCTCTAGCTCTAAAATCTTAAAATCCTAACTCGATGGTTTATGGTCACGCCACACATGTGGTCTGGCACTTAAAGATCAGATGAAGAGTTTCGTGAAGACTTAGAGAAGCCCGCGGAGGAGGAGACCTTGGAGATGAGCCACTCCAGCCGCCTCACTTGGCTTTGTTCCTGTGTCCGTCGTGAGTTGCAGTGACCCTGCAGGTGGGAAGGGAAGATAGGCAAGAAGACAGAAAAGGTATTTTTCAAGACCAAAAGGAAAAACACCACCCGGGGGCTTTTTTTAAAACCTAGAAGAGTAAGAAAAGCTCTAGCACTATCATAGGTGGGTCTCACTTCATCTGTTGTCAGCCTTGAGGAGTGATGAGCCCTCTCTTCTGTCTGCCAAGGTCATCAGCACCAGATGGGCACACTGGACAGGAGTGTCCATGGGCTGGTGCCACAGCTGTTGTCCCCGAGGACCAGGGCGGCCACAGGGATGCACCAGACCTTTCTTCTCCTGCCTCCTAGGCCTGGGGCAAGCTTGGATGAGAGAGTGCACGTGGAAGCTCTTCACGCCTCGGGAAGCTCATCCAGGTGGTTGGTGTGTGGGGAGGGTGTGGGGGGTGGCAGTCTCCGGTTTGCTGTGCCTTCCCCAGCCCTTCAACTCTCCTCCTGACATCTTCCTAAGTGGCCATGGCCGGCATGGCCCAGCCTTCTCAGTCCCTTCCTTGTGGAGATGACACGAACTGTGTTTATTCTCTTTACTGTAGAGTCATTTTGATGTAGACAAATTCAGAAGCTGAGGGTGTGCAGGGCTCTTCCCTGCTCTTGTAGTTCTCTCACAGCGTCTGCTCAGCCCACTTTTGAAAGCGTCTGCACTGTGGTGCTGTGGGGGAGGGGTCAGAGAGGGAACTGTACACCCTACCGCCCAAGTGCTTTCCTGACCAGCACTGACGGGGGCTCAGCACCTTGTCCAGGCTCCGGAGCCTCATTTCCTGCTGATTTAACTGTATGCCACTCAGGCGATATGTAATTTTGAAAAAGCTCTGTAACTGTGTAACTTCAAAAGTCGTGAACGCGGCTGCCAGGTGAACACTGAGCCCCAGCCTCCCCGTGCGCCGAGGCTCACCAGGCCTCCTGCAACCTGCTGCTGACTCCCTCCTACAATCCAGTCACCACCACGTCGTCTGGGGGCTGGTCTTGGTTTTAGTGGTCTTGGCTGTCAGCAAGCATTAAAGAGGTGTTCAGGCTTCACCCCACACCTCAATGGCATCTTTTCTAATTAACACTCTCAGTACAGATATTCATATGGGAAAAAAGCATAACTTGCTAAGGAAGAAACAAGTGTGTTCTCTGGGATTAGCTCAGTGGGGATGGGGATGAGAGGGCTGAGGAGGGTTCTGCGCGGTGCCCCTCTGGCGTTTTGGTGCACGTGTGTGTGTGCTTTCCTGCTGGTTGGGTCTCCGCTGGCCACAGCCTGGGTGAGGGCTCTTCAGGAGCTGAGGTTCCCACTTAGGCCAGTCCGCCCCTCAAGTTTGGCCTGCCTTATCGTTTGGTCTCCTTTCCTAACTGACATACCCCAGCCTGGAAAAATTCTGAGTTAAACACAAGCTCTACACAAGTACATCCTTCACCACACACATTTGAAGTCCTCATGATGCCCATTCTCTGGAGCAGGAGGCCTGCCTGTGCCTGAGACTGCCACCTCTATGTCCCCACGTGGCTACTGCTGCAGTGAAGCCGGTGACCCGTTTTCAGAGGCCCCTTCACTCACACCTTTGGTGGACCTAATTTGACCAAGGCCCTCCAGTCTCGTTTCCTGAACGCTGCCCGTGATGGGTGCAGCAGGCAGGAACTGCTGAGAAGGGTCCTGCGCCTCCCCCCTTCCCTCCCCCTGGGGTGAGGGGGGCAGTGCTGGGGTCCGCAGGAAGTTACCTGCATGGGTGAGCAAGCAGGCTCGCTTTGAAGCCCCCCTCCATTCATCGCCAGCTGGTTGGCCTTAGGCAAACACCGTGTTTTACCGTGTATAATGCCCTCCCGTGTACCATGTGCACCCATGTTTTTGGCCCAAACTTTCAGGAAAACTTTCTTTTTAACTTTTTAATTCAATTATTTCTTTATATATAGTTAGAAACAAAACCAGTTCTCATATTCCGAGGTATTATTTTGCATATGGGTATTGTTGCTTTCTAGAATTACACTTTTAATGCATAAGCATAAATGAAAGAATTTAAAGCATATAGATACGGAATTAGTATTCCCCATGTATAATACGCACCCTTATTTTTCCCTCAAAAATTTGGGCAAAAATGTGGGCATTATACCTGGCAAAATGAGGTAACTCAGTCTCTGTACCCATGCCGTTGGTGAGACGGGGCCGCCAGGAAGACGGGATGCGGTGCTCGTGCGGTGCTCCCGCCAGCGTCTGGCAGAGAGCGCTGGGTCAGCGGTGGCCATCATCACCAGCTATCTGGGTCAAGTCAGTCACCTCCAGCCTGCACCTCCTCCCCTCCCACCTCCTTCCCTGCTTTCAGGGGTCTGTGTTCACTCCTGTTTCCAACTTCCTTTCCCTCCACATAGAAACACGTTTGGCTTATCTGTTTTAAAACAACCTCCCCCGGACCCTGGACATTTTCTGCTCCATCCTCCATCCCCGGCCTCTTCACTCCTGTTCCCCGTCCTCATCCCTTCATTATTCAGCCTCCGCACCCAGACATCTGCCCCTCAGTCCTGTGAACTGGCTCTCACCTAGGTCACCAGCGTCCTCCCTCCTGCGAGGGCGATGACTGCGATCTTCAGCTGGCGCCCTCCCCACTCAGAGGAGGCCCCTGCCGTCCAGAGCTCCCTCTCCATCACTCAGCAAAGAGCGGAGCGCCCAGTTCTTCAGACCGGAACTAGGCCCCAGGCCCACGCAACAAATCAGACCAGGACGCATCACCAGTGAAAGTGTTTAATAGTTAAATTACTTAAATAGACTTCAATTTCCATGGGAAATCATAATCGTATCCATTTTGCAAGAGCAGGAATAAAAAGAGTGCACACCCCGTGGAGGGAATGAAGAGCTAGCACTGCACGTGGTCACCAGTCACTGCTGGGAGGGGGTGGGTCCCCACGAGGCCGGGGGGGTGGGGGTGGGTGGGTCAGACAATGGGGTGGGGGGGGACACAGGAGGAACGCGGCACACACACACACACACACACGGTACTCAGGTGGGAAGCAAAACGAAGCCCAGCACCACCGGTGGGTGATGGGAGTGGGGAGTGGGCAGGGGACTGGAGGACAATATGTGGAGAAAGCCAGCCCCCGCAAGGGTAAAAGGCCCCTGCAGAACTCAAAGGAGGAACAGCAAAAGCGCGGACAGACTCGGGCTGGCAGTTTTAGGTCCCTAAGCCTTGCTTCCCAGAGCTGTGCTGAAACGACGCACAGCGCGTGTGCTCAGGGGAGGCTGGTGCCAGCAGGCGTCCATGTCACACTTCGCCTCCTCCGTCGGCCTTGTGCTGGAGGCGCAAATCGTTCTGCCCTGAGTGGCAATGAGGTCTGGGCACACGCCCGCAGGGCTCTGCTTGAATCTCTCTGATAGCACATCATTTTCCAAATGCCTCCCTCACTGGGTATAAAAATAAAAGTTTTCTCCTCGCTACGGTTAACTGTCCCCTCCCCCCCAAACAAAAACCAGACAAATTGGAATTTCTGCTAGCTGGGCACCACCCTTTCCTCTGGTTTGCAGGTGGAGGGCAAAGCCACGCCCCATTCCCCTAAACCTGAGGGATCCACATTATGTGCCCAAGTCCGGGGGATGAGCTCCGGAGAGGGCCACCTGGGCCAGCTGAGACAGCCGGGCAGGCTTCCTCCCGCCGTGCCCTGGCTGGGCACCAGGCGCCAGCCCTGGCTCTCTGCGCAGGCCCCAGGCGGCTGAGCCCTCGGGAAGTGGACGGGTGGGCGGTGGGTGGCCAGGCTCCCTGCTGCTGCAGGCTGAGGCTGCTTCCCTTGGCCCCGACTCAGCTCGAGATGAGAAAGCAGCTTTCTGTTCCCTTCTCACGGTTCCGCACGCACCGGGCTCAGGGGGCGCAGTGCGTGTCTCCATAGGCACTGAGAGCGCCAGGGTCATGCGCCTATCGTCTTCCTGCTTTACCTGAACTTGCGGTGCCCCGAAAGGACACGCCCACTGCTCTGGCTGGACCTGGGAAAACCCAAAACTGCCGAGTCCGAGGTGAGGGAATTAGGCTCCTGCACGAGCCCAGTCCCACAGCAGAAACACACTCACACCGGAACGCGCATCGGTGCGCGCGCAGGACAAATGAGCACGCACGCCCCGCGGTGAACAGCCGCGTCCTAATATAGAGAATTTACAAAATATAGAATTTGGTATATTTGTTAGATCTCCAAGGTTTTCAATGATACAAAATAAAAAATACAAAAAGACAAGTGGGGATCCCTCCCCCTCCCCAGCAGCATCCTCAGTTGCTCGTGGGTCTCTTACACACGCACAACTAGCATAGTCTAAGGAAGGGCACAGAAACTTTTGTTTTATTCAATAAATACTTTCCTTTTCTCAGGACCTCCACTGCTTACTTGAGGCCTCTCTCCTCCCCCTGGCAATGAGCTCTGTCCCTCCCAGCGGGGCGTTGTCTGTGTGTGTAGGTGTGGGCGGGGCTGCGAGAAGGCCACAGTCCTTCCGAAGCCAGGATTCCCGCCCGAGACTTCCCTCCGAGAAGAGGGGTTTAAACTTCATCTGTCTGAAGTTTTAAAGGCTCGCATAGAAAAGCAGGCCCCTCGGGGCCCCTGGGCTCCCCCCAGCCACAGTCACTCTGCCTCCCCACCCTGCCTCTCCCTCAGCCCCGCCCTCAAGCGCTGGGTGGCCGCTGAGCTCCTTCCCACCCGCGCAGCAGCAGCACCCGTTAGAAAACTCAAGATTCGGGTCGAGTCTAGCGGAGTCTCCTACAGAGGGAAACGTCTTTGGTCAGCTTGATGCTCGCAGGACGCTGGCACCCCGGGGCCTGGGGCTGCTGCCGGCCCACAAGGGCAGAAGCTGCTTCTGGAGTCAAAATGGAAAATCTCAGCGGCGCGGCCCCCTGGGCTGGAGCGCGGGCTTCCACCTGCCTGCCTGGCACACAAAGAAGCCATTTCCATTTGTCTGGAGGCCAGGCTGCCTGGCATCTCTGACTGGCAGCTACTAACTGAGCGAGGGCCCTCCGTTGAGGAAGTAGGTCATCATCTCGCCTTTGCCCTTGACCTTGACCACACCCCGGCACTCCAGCTGGTAGGTGTTGGCAGCCAACACCTGGTACATGTCTGTTGTGACCTGAGGAGGCAAAGGAGGAGAGAAGATAGGCCATCAGTGACCTGAGCTGTGGATCTACCATCGGGCAGAGCTGCCTGGCTGCCTTTGACACAGAAGGGTGGGCAGCATCCTCCCGCTGAGGCTCTTGGGGACGGACAACTGCTTGCCCAGGAACGGGCCTCAGTGACAAGGACGACAGCACCTGCTCTGTGCCAGGCAGTGTGGCAAGCAACTCACATGTGCCATTTCCAGGCAACCCAAAGGGTGGCCATCGCCGCCCACGCCCACCACAGGAGAAGTGCAGAGGCTGCAGTCAGGGTGGACCTGCTCCCCTCGCCACCTGCCCGGGCCTGAGACCAGTACGTGACCAAGGTCGCACTCTGGGTTTTTGCCACAGAGAGTTTGAGAACCATCGCTTATCTCATTTGTAAGCACTGTTACCTCAGGCTGGAAAAATCTAAGTCACTCGCCTGAGGTCGCACAGCTAACAAGTGACAGAGCTCCACAGTGTGTTGCCCGTCTGTCTGTCTGTCCGAAAGCTTTTGGAACAAAAAGGAGCATTCACAGTGGCTTCCGTGACACACTACACTTGAGCAGGGTGAGGGAGAAAAGGCAGGGGTGATGGAGAGGCAGTGTGCATAGGTGCCTCGCAAGGCTCTCCAAGACCATTTCTGGGCACTGCCAGCCCTCCTCCAGCACCTGCTGTGTGTCCTCCCCAGGCCGGGGGCAGGGGGGGCAGTGGGGCGGTGGGGCAGGAATACTGGGCTGGGCTGTGGGGAGGCTGTTAAGTGTGTTCCGTCAGCGGGGAGGCCCTGTGGTTGCTGGCAGCGGCCCTCACACCTGTGGTGGGTGAGGTCAGGCGCTCTGCAAGTACACATGCCCCCTCGTCTGTCCTCTTGAGCCCCACTCCCTGTCTTGCCATCTGTTCCCCCTTCAGCATAGGGATGGAGGGGAGAGGCCATCCGGCCAGGCCCCTCAGACAGCATCCACAAGGCAGCCAGGCAGGGCTGCGCTGGTCACAGCCATGCTCAGGGCCAAGCCCTTTGTGCAGAGACCCCACAGGAAAGAGAAGTTAGGGGGTATTTGGGTGGTGTCAGTGTGAGCAAAAGGCCACAAAAAAAGCAACGACAGCATTTGGGAAAACTGAGGCCAGGGAAGGGAAAGACCCATCCACAGCTCACAGGGAACTAGGGGCACAGGGATGTGCAGGACTAGAGCCCCGTCCAGGGCCCCTCTGTGTCAGACTGGAGTGGAAAGAATCAAGGAGGGCCTGAGAAAAAGAAAGCCGCTGAAGAGTGGGCCTTGGGAAATACGAGCACCAGGTCACAGGAAATGCGGGGAGGAGAAAACATCTTGGTTCTCGGGCCAGGCCCCGTGGTCTCAGAGGTGATGGAGGCACCATCCCAAGGACCATTGGCCTTTTCTGGTTCTCCTGAGCCAGGCCCTGAGTGCTGGGCTCCATCTGGCAAGGCCTTGCCCCCTGTGGTCATCTTTGTGTCCCTCTGTGTGCCTGGGCTGTGGCACTAGCACTCCTGCCTCGGCACAGGCAGCCAGCCTCCCGCTGTACCTTCTAATTTCTCCTGTGGCGGGTATACAGCTCTGCACAGGACTGGGGGGCCGTCCAAGGTACGGAAAGCCTGAAACAAATCATGTTCTCCGAGCTTCCAAAACACTAGTGCTAACTACGCAATCGTCCTGAAATTTGGCTACAGAAATTCTGCTGGAAACTGGAGGCGGGATGGGGACCGCCCCAAAGACCACTAAGCACCAGACAGAGGCCCCTGATGTGGGGGAGGCGGGTGGACACTCCTGCACTCACCTGGATGCGGTCAGGCACACCGGTGCTGTCCATGCGGCTGGCCACATTCACCGTGTTGCCCCAGATGTCGTACTGAGGCTTGCGGGCCCCGATCACCCCAGCCACCACGGGGCCGATGTTGAGCCCTGGGGGGACAAAAGTCAGCACGTCCCTCAGGACTCAGAACAACGCTGGCCCTCGCGGGCATCCCTCCCTCCACACACTGCGTCACCTGATGCCTTTCTTCGATCACCCCTCTCTCGGTGGCATTTAAGTTCTCACCATCAGTGTAGACTCCACACGCAGGAACTTGCCCTTTCCTTCCTCACCGCTCTGTTTTTTACAGCTGGACCTTATCCTTCTTAGAACCGAGCTCCTGCCCCACCATCTCCGGCCTCTCCAAGTAGTCCTACCCTGGGCCTCCGAGCCGGGGCAAGGACTCCACCGGGCACTGGCTCTCCATCCTGCTCCCAGCACTTCTGCCCAGACTCACCGGGGCCACAACGCCTCTGAGCCCGCGCTGTACCTGTTCTCCATCTGAATGTCCTCGCTCCTTCTCTCAGGTGCAGTCCCTCCCTGACACATCTGACCAACTGGCATCCTCTAGACATTCTGCCGTGTCGCCATGCCCCGGGGTGCTCCCTCCTATTTCATTAACTGTCTACCTTATGCTTGGCCTCCTTCAACCTCATCGTTGCTTAACTGATTCTTGTGTGTGAGAGGTGAGACCACAAGCACAGCAGAAGCTCCCAGATAAGCTCATCAGGCCATTCGCTTACTCAGAAATGTCACCATTCCTCAAACTCTTCCCTCCACGGCCTTCCTCTCTATTCCCGCCAGACTGTGTGTAGCATTCTACTCCGCCTGCCATTTCCAGGCTGGACTGTAACCCACTGGCCAAAAGCCATGCTCCTCCGTGAAGACGTTCGGAGTCTGGAGGAAGGGCTTTGCCACACAAGGCTCCCAACTGCCTGCTCAGCTACTTATCTGCCTGCCACTGAGTCTCCAGTCCTGGTCTGGTGAAGGAGCTGGAGGCAGCGTACAAAAACACAAACCAACGTAGGTGGAAAGGATGGGGTGCAGGGAAGTCAAGAACGGTGATTTCGCAAAGCCAAGAGTGAAGTTAACACAGAAATGTGGGCTGCACGTGAGTGGAGGCAGACCCCTAGCCGGCTCTGGTCTGGGTGTCCCAGCAGCCTGGGCAGGATGCGAGCCAGGACGCAGCCACCGGGCGGGGACCCAGACTGACCCAGCAGCCAATGGTCACAATATTGGTTAGTAATCCAATATTTCGATCTAATGTGCTGATTTTGAGAACTGTATTACCAGTATTTTTGTGGGTGACTTACCGTTCCTTTTTCAAAAAATTTGAAACATGAATTCTTTATGGCTTGAGACAGATGTACCCAGGGAGTTGATAATGGGTTCATGTTTTGAATGGAAGAAAGGTCCGCTCTTTCAGAAAGCTCTCCTTACCTCTACCCTCCTCCAGAGGGGGAGGGCAGCAGAGGGCAGGGGGCTGGGGACTCGCTGAACAAGGCGAAGGGACTGAGAAGTATCCGCGGGTCGTTACAGCATAGAAAACATCGACAACATTGTAATAACGATGCACGTGTGGTGCCAGGCAGGACTGGACATATGGAGGGGAACACTCTGTAAAGTATGTGGTTCTCTAACCACTACACTGTACACCTGAAACCAGTACAAAATAACACTGAAAGGAAACTGTAATCGAAGTCATAAGTAAACAGAGGAGGGCAGCGACACTCAACAAAGCAAAGCTTCTACTGCCAAGGTAACTCGCACTGCAAGCCTGGATGTCCTTGACAAGGTACATGCTAAGAACAAAACGAACTGCAGAAACACCTTGAACTTTACAGAGCAACACACTCAGAGTCTCTGTCCCGAAACCACCCTGTGGCTACAGCAGGGGAGCGCGCATGCGCGATTCTGTCGCTCTGCTCCGGTTCTCACAGCACTAGACTTTCAGCTAGAGCTGCGACTTGTCAGCATACAAGGCTGGGGCAATAAAACAACAAAATTAAGTACAAAAAGAGGAAAAAGTGATCTAGGGTTGTGGTTCAGAGGTTTTCTGAGCAAGTAGAATAGGGCCCTGACTGTGAGACAGACCCGGCCCTGCCCCCCTCGCTCGGGCAGCAGCCCTCAGCTCCCCACACCACCCTCAGCCTCCGCCAAGCCCCGCGGCGCCATCCCAAGGGCTAAGCCATTGGACAAGGGAGCCCAGGGAAGAAGCAGGGACCTGACTGATCTGCACACGCCCACTGTTTCTTCCCCGACCTGTGCAGGTTAGAAAAGCTCTCCCAGCACCTATGAGACTGTGCTCACACACGCGGACACCACTTGGAACACAGCAATAAACTTCTGCCGAGTCGCTTTGCTTTTTAAGATTACTCTTCTAAAACGTTGAAACATAATAATTTCATTGTCAATTTTACATGATTCCTTCCATGTTTAGTTTTTTAAAAGGTCTCACTATATTCATTCTATTTTGCTCACAATTTTGTGCAACAGTAATTCTTTGCAAATTCTTTGCATAAATTTGCAAATAGAATGACCTGTTCCACATTCGTTCATTTTGTATTTAAAATGGGTAAGTATTTCGCCCTGATTGGTGTGGCTCAGTCGGTTGGGGGTGGTCCTGCAAAGGGAAACGGTTGCGGTTCGGTTCCTGGACGGGGCACGTGTGAGAGGCAACTGATTGACGTTTCTCTCTCACATCGATGTTTCTCTCCCTCTCTTTCTCCCCTCCTTCCCCTCTTTCTAAAAATAAAAAATAAAATAATGATAAATTTAAAATGGATAGGTCTTTCATTTTACTCTTTTCATTTTTATGGAATGAATTTGGAACAGTTTTAGGTAAAGTACTACCGCTGAGTCAGTATTACTTGAAATAAACAGCCCCCAGAGGCAGCCCCCAGAAGGCCCTCCGCCCTAGGCACACGGCACCCCGGACCAGGCCTTTCGGGCAGGCACAGCCTGGGTCCAGCCAGGCCTTCCCCACAAGTGGGTGAGGTGGAGACTCAGGAAAGGGCGGCCTGTGCAAGGGACCTGCACACTGACGTGCAGGGGAGGCCCCTCTAGACTCCGGGAGGGGTACGCTGTGAGTGATGGGTGCCCACCCCACCCCCTTGGGCAGAGACGCACTATGGTGTCAGCCTCTGCTTGGCCCCAGGTCACTAATGCACAATGCGGGGTGGGGGGGGGGGGCCGCTACAAGCCCTCGTCCCTCCCAAGCGAGCTCACCGATCTTCATCTGGAAGTTGTTGAAGGAGTGCTCGTTGATGTACTTCATTTGGTCCATCAGCTTCATGGCAAAGTCGGCCAGAGCTTTGATGTGGGTCTTGCCCGCCTTGTCGTAGGTGGAATCGTTAAGGCCGGAAGCGGCCATGTAGGTGCTGCCGATGGTCTTGATCTTTTCCAACTGCCTGAACCGATCCTCGCTGATGATCTGCAGAAGGCCACACCCAGTCACCCCCAAATCTGGGGCCCTGGGGTCTGCAGGGAGTGCAGCAGTGTGGCCCCTTGTGTCTCCCCAAGTTGCACAGTGGGCCCGTCTCCGGCACCAACGGAGTGCAAAGCCCCAGTGCTCCCTGACGGAGCCAGGCCTCCCCCCACATGCTGCTGCAGAGGGGCTGTGTGCTACCGGCCCACCCCACACCAGGAGTCCTGGGGTCAGGGCAGCAGTCTCCTCGGGGTCTCTTGCTCCCATCAGGGGCTGGTGACCACCTCCCCCTTCACTGACTCATGTCCCCATCCCCCTGGGAAATCTCATCTTTGTCCAGCGGGACACCCTTCTTCTGTCTCCCGGATCAGCCGGCAGCCTGCCCAGACCCACTGCAGCCGACTCCAGTTACCCCACTGCCCTGGGAGTCCGGGGCTGTTTCCATCGCTGCAGGGTCTCAGCTCCATGCCCCGTCACCACGTCCCAGGCCCAGGCTCCCACTGGGAATGTCCCTCATGCTCACTACGCAGTGGGATTCCAGGGTCAGGCTGCCCTGCCAGGCACAGTAACCCCAGTGCCTGGCAACGCTAGCTGCTCATCAAGGGTGACTGTGCACATGAAGACATGGGCTTGTTTCTGTCTCTGATGACTGGGGCTCTGCATCTTTGTCCCATCTCTTCCCTCCACCTGGGCCCCTGTCCAGCCCTGGATGGCATGAGAGGAATGGTGGATGATGGGAGTGGCTGGCAAGTCAGCCGGGCAGAGTATCCGCGGGCAGCTCAGGTGCACAGGCTGCGAATTCAAAAGGCTGGACTGAAGCCCCAGCCCTGCCACTTGCTGGCAGTGACCTTAGGCAAGACACAGCACATCTATGGGCCTCAGTTTCCTCATCTATAACACGAGGATAGGGGAGGAAACGCGTGCAGTGTGCATACGACAGGTCCTGGGACACCATGAGCAGGGTTCCTGACGTCCCCATCCACGGCTGGTGACAGTGGCGGGGCCATGGGGTCTCTTCGAATCCCTCCCGCTTCGGGCACCCAGGGGCCCCTCAGCCCACACTGCACCTCATCGAAGTCGGCGATGATCTCGTTGAGAAGCCGAAGGCACTCGACGCCCTCGTTGTTGGCCTCCAGCTCCACGTAGAACTCGGAGAAGTTGGCGATGGAGGCGAACATGACAGCCACGCACTCGCACGACTGGTAGTAGAGCTCGTCGTTCCGCCGCTCACGGGCCAGGAAGTGGGCGGCCACGTCCTTGGGCAGGATGTTGTGCAGCAGCCGCCGGTTGTAGGCCTGGAGCTCCTCCATCTCCTCTTTCTCCTCCGTGGCCTGGGACAGAGGACCCCGTCAGAGGGAGGGGACAAGAGACGCGCTCTTAGGGAAAGAGTGTGCCTGCCCGAACGCCAACGCGTGCCTAAGATTCCAACACACGCTCGGCTTTCTAGCCTCTCTTTGCTACCTCCAAGTCCGTTTTCTCCGTAAAGAGCAGCGACTGCTTTGATCATCAGAAAAGAGAGATTTGTAAGCAACTCCCCTGCCTGCCCCTTGGAAAGTGACACATTCGAGAGGGTTGGTCCTGAGGCAGGGGGCCCGAGTGGGAGCAGGGCCCGGAGAAGAGGCCCAAACATCCTGTCTGCCCCAGACTCCAATGAGGCAGTCAGTTAGAGGGAAGGCCCCAAACCACGCCAGGGCCCCTCAACTCCCCAGTTTTCTCTTGGTAGCAGGACACGCACTCAGAAAAAGTTTGCTAAGGATCACTAAACAGAACGACCCCAGGGCTGACCTCCCTGGTCCCGAGAGCAGACTCGCCCAGGGGCTGATGCAGCCAGGCAGGGCCAGGAGGTGCAGGTGCCTGGAGGTGCCACCCAGGGCAGGGCAGGGCAGGGCCACACCTTTGACTTTGGTTTTCCCCCAGTTTGGGTCCTGGAGCTGGGCAGTTGGGGGTTGTCATCACCCTCCAGATTAAAGGGACTGTACCAAGTCATCAGGTCAAGAGCCCCATAGGGACCCACAGGTCATGCACTGAGGGGCGCAAGGAGCCGCTGCTCAGCGCATCCCTGGGACTGAGGGGTACAGAGTGGTCTGCTGGCCTCCTCACCCTTGATGGCAAACAAAATGGCCCCTTTAACTGGGAGTGACTGTGTTGGTCAGGCAGGCTGGGAAAATCACTAGCCAAGGCTGCTTGAAAATCTAGCCAGAGTGCTTGGGCCTAAGTGTTGAGGCCTTTTAATGCAACTGGACCTGGGACCCCCAGACAGGCCAGAGGTACTTCTCAGGGCCCTGGCCCCCCTGGAGGGCTGCGGTGGTCTATGGGGGGGGGGGGGACAGGCGCACCCACCCAAGGCCACAGGACCTGGGTCATGCAAGGAAGGTGGAAAGCTCAGGGACCCCAAGGCTTGGAGGCTGAGCCTTGCCTCTGAGGTGAGAGGACCACAGCCCTCCACTCCTGGAGCCGCTGGATATGTGGCCACAAGGATGGAGTGTTGCCTGAGGAGGAAGCTCCTGGACCCTCAGGGGCCAGGTGGATCCAGTGGGCATGTGCTAAACTCCTGCTCGGGCCTTCCAGCCCAGGCGACCTTTGTTCCTATGAAGTGGGACACTTTAACCACGTCCCATAAATCAGAGACACCTGCTCTTAGCTCTGGAATAGGTGTGCCGGGGGAATTGGGTGGAGTGGGAGACCGGGGGCTCCTCACGGGCCCGGCTGGCCCAGGGGAGGCCCCGGCTGGGCTACCTGCTCCAGGCTGACCACTGTCTGGCGCCCCCTGCCTGCTGGGACCACATGCCTCACGCCTCAGGAGCCCTCCAGCCCAGCAGGCGGCAGATCCATGACACAGGCCCTTCCCAGAGAGCACCCGCCCCAAGTGTGGGCAGGGTGGCAGTGTAGTCTGTGGGGCAGGGATGCCAGGAGGGACTACTGACGGGAACAGAGGCAACCCCCAGGCCCTAGCTAAGTGGGGGATTCAGACCCAAGACACTCTGGGCAGCTGCCAACACAGCCAGATGCTTTCGGGGCTGGACTCTGACCAGGCAGGAAGGCTCAGGGGTGCAGAGCCTGTTGCTGGTCTCAATAAAGTCAGCTCGGTGGGAGGGGACAAGAGCAGGCTCCCCAGAGAACCGAGACCAGTGCTTCTGCCAGGAGGGGCCTTGCGGAGAAGGGAGTCCTCACGCAGAGGCGTCAGGGGAGTCAAGGGCCCAGGCCTCCCACTGCCCTGTCAGCATCGGCCCACCCACCACGGCCTCGGGGCCCAACAGCAAACAGGCTGCAGGGCGGGCATTCAGGTGTTTGCTTATTGGTGTTTGTGTGATGTTGTCCCCACTCCCCAAAGCCTCAGAGCAGGATGAGAAATGGCCGGACGTGAAGGCATCACGAGCCTGTGGGCGGCGGGCGTCAGGGCAGAGAGGCTCACCCATACACTCACACACTTGTGCACGGGCCTTCTTACTGTTCTCAAAGTGGGAGGGGGGTCCAGCCACTTCCTTTCAACCCTCCCTTGTGCCTGAGGAAGCAAAGTGATCAGAGGAAGGAAGCCACCTGCATCTCGCCCACCACAAGGAGCAGGGTGCTGAAGAGGGGAGAGGGCAGGGGGAGCAGAGTGGGGCTGGAGGGGTGAGCAGTCCGTTCCATTGAGCAAACGAGCCATTGTACGACAGATGACAGGAACTTGGTTTCTCACTGCCGGGGAGGGCACTTACTTGCAAGTGCAGAGGGGGAGGCTAGGAAGCGGCCTGAGGTGTTGCACTGGACACAGAGGCATGCTACAAACTCGTGGTTTTAAATATCAGGAGAGACACTGGAGTAGCATGCCTGCGTCTCCACGCGTCTATTTATAAGTTCATATACACAGGTATTTCCTAGCTTTGTCCATAGAGAGGACCTAGAACAGTGAACATGAGAGCACCCTGACCTTGGTTTCTAAATACCCTTCTCCAGTTAAAAATTAAAAAAAAAGGGACGACCCCGTGCGCTCAGGCGCAGGACAAAGATGCAGCTGCGTGGGGGTGAAGTGGCAGCAGGTCACAGGGAGAGGCCGAGTGGCAGGTTCACCCTTTCTAGAGGCTTTTGCAACATCTCCAGGCCCCACAGAGCCCCTAGATGATTTTCCCAAGAGGCACGGGCCAGGCTGGGAGGCAGCGGAGAGGAGACAATGCAGCCTCACGCTGAAGTCCCTGAGGTGCCTCCCCACCCAGGGCTTCTGTGGGGCATTTCCACAGAAAACGTCCCTTCGGCCTCAGGGTGTCCCCACTGGAGACATCAGGAGCAACCTCAGCCAGACCTCACGCAAAACGCCCAACAGGAAGGCAACCAGAAGCCCTCATCTTTGCTTGGCACTAAATGAAATTCCAAGGCCTCCTGCCCCAGCCTGAAGTCTTTAATCCCAGCGTCAATAAGAAGTTGAGGATAGAGGAACCTAAGCTAGTTGCAGACTAGGTGGAGAAGTAGTCTAGACACAGGGGCCGGGCCAGAGGAGGCAAGAGCCAGAGCTAAGCTACGTTCTGCAAGAAGCTGGGAACAGCAGTCCAAGTCCACCCACCTAGACTAGGCTTTTTCACAGTGAGTGCCCTTGGGCGCCCTCTCCTGGATATTTTGAAGTGGTCTACCAGGTACCAAGGGCCACAGGCATCCCCTCCTCCAGGTGGATCTCCAGGGTGCAGGGCCCCAAGCCTGGAGGGCAGGGCAATGGCTGGATTTCAGCCCCACTTGGGCACACAGTACTGGTCAGAACTGCGGCCCCAGCTCCTTCCTGAGACACCCATCACCAGGGCCAGGACACAGTCCCCTGGCTGGGCTATCCGTCAGTGGTCTTTGATGCCCGCTGCCAGCCATCCTGCCCTGGGGAAATCTTCAGGCTGTTCCTGGTCACATCAAGTCCTCTTCAGAAGCCTCTGGTACCAGGTCCTGCGCCTGGCCAGGCTCCTGCACAAAGGCCTCTGAGACACTGGGGCTGCATGCCCCAGCTCCCCTCCTGCCCCCCTTCCCCTCCCAGCCTCCCGACACCTTGCTGCCCCCACAGAAACTGGGCCTGTCCACACCTCCCCTTGTCCCTGACTCCGCACACAATATTCGTGACTTAGGAGCACATCTCCTGGGCCCATCAAAGTCCGGCACTATGGAGGGTGGATCCGTCTGGAATAAGCTCTGAGGAGAGACAACCTACTGGGGTGTGGGGTGCCGGTCTGTTGAGACAAGGCCTGAGCAGGATACCCTGTATCCTGAGCAGGATACACTGCAGAACTAAGGCCCAGCCTGGGCGGGGCTCACCCATGCCCAAGTGCTGTGAGGCCTGGGTGCCTCCCCCACCCCAGTCCGGCCCCAGGGACACACCCACCTGCAGCTTCCAGAGGAAGTCAAGTCGGGCCGTGGACTCCACCTGCTGGGCGTGCAGGTACAGGGCCAGCACGAAGACGGAGATGATGATGGGCGTCACCACCTTCAGCGCCACCTTAGTTGCGTGTTCAGGGCTGCGGGTGGGAGGCAGATGCCCTGGCACCGAGGCCCCCTCAGGCCTTTTGCCTTCCTCCCACTGCACCCCTTTGCTGACCCACCTGAGCTGCGCCTCATCCTGGAAGCCTCCTTGACCGAAGCCCCATCTCAGCCCCTGCCCAGCCATTGCTCCTCTCCTGACGCCTTCTTCCCCCTCACGGGGGTGTGTCCCTCTGGTCCCCAGAGGGTGAATGCGCCCTTGTGAAAGGGTAAGTGCACATCCCAGGTCTTTCTCAGTGGGCAAGACAGGGACTGTGGGCGCAGTGACAAGGGAGCAAGGCAGGCCACACCGACCACCTCTGGGTGACCTTGCACGGGCTTCTTAACCTCAGCTTCCTAAGCTCTACAGAGGAATAACAATGCCCACATTTCAAAATTGGGGTAAAAGTGAAAGAAACTATATACAGAATCCCTTCTGCCTGACAAACAGTAGGTACTCCAAAAGCGGCAGGTGTTATTATCTAATTATATTTGTGTTAACATTTTAAATAAATACTCGTAATAAAAGCAGCTATTCCAAACCCTGCTCCCTGTCCCAGCAAAGAGCCCAAACCGAAGGCAGCTCCCCTAGGGCTTAACCCACACCCTGCTGGCTTCCCCCTGCTCCTCTCCTGGGGGGAGGGGCACTGCTTCCTGCTCTCCTGGGCCTGGGGTCAGGTACATACTGCTGGAGGAGAGCTGGAGGCTAAACGCTTTAAGATGAAGCCTGTGGAATGACCTGTGGGTCCTGACGACCCTGGCCCCCGAGGCTACAGCTCACCTTGGGTGCTGGGGGTCATAAACAAAAGGAGGGCATCTGCCCATGAGGCCCCCTTGGTACCTGGGAGGGAAGGGCCTCTTCATGCCCTCCAGCCTCCTCCTTCACAGCCCGCCTTGCCACAGAGCCCCCTCCCACCTGGGCACCACTGCCCTGGCGCCTTCCATGCTGGCCCTGGCTGCTCTGTGCCACCAGCAGGGAGGGGCGGCACCAGAGAACTCAGAGAACAGCAACAGCATCAGCATCGACTCACCACTGGGAGGTCCCGTTGTTGCTGACGTCTCTGTGAAGGAGAGTGGGGAAGCTGTTGCTGGCCGCTCCTCTGCATCAGCAGTTCCAGCGCCTGCTCTGCCCCCACCCTGCTTTGTCCTCCGCCCTGGCCTAACAGCCCCGGCCCATTTCTGCTACTCCTGCTGCTGTTGCTCCTTCACACACACCCCCCAACCCCCAGTACCCCTCCAGATCCGAGGAAACTCTCAGGAGGGGAGGCTCGCAGAAATCCCAGCACCACCTAGCATGTGGTCATCGTGACTGCAAATTACCCAGGCCTCAGCTGGGCCCTGGGCATAGCCGCCTCTCCCGCCCCGGTCCTCTGTCGCCATCCAGAGGCGGAGGAAGACTCACGCCTGCACTGTCCAAGTAGGGTGGATATGGCTACCGAGCTTTGAAGCAGTACTGAGTGCAAGTCGGTGACTGTCGCCTGTGTTGCCCTGTTAGTACAGCCACTAGAAAATTCTGAATTACCAGTATGGTTTGGGTTATCATCTACTGGTCAGCATGGCCCTCAAGCCCAGCCAGGGTCTCCAAGCCCAGAAATGGCCTCCTTTCTCTGTTGCTACTTCAGCAAGAGGCAAGCAGAGCAGAGGGTGGGGGAGGAGCAGGTAAGAAAGAAGAGTCCGTCCTGCCCCAACCCTTACCCGTGGGCAGAAAAGCCCAGGCCACCTTCCTCTCTCGGCCTCGAAGGACTGCAGCCCACATGGCTCCCGGTACAGCCGTGTCTCCCTGTCATCTGCCCGCAGCCCCCCACAGTCACCGAGTTCTTACTTGAATCTGACTTAGATCCTTCATCACACTTTCGTTTTCTCAGGTGACACTCTCTTCACAAGAAAGTGCCAGCACCTCACTGCCTAGCTCAGCGCCTAAAGCATGGCAGGCCCACGGCAAAGACCTTGGGTAGATCCCTTCCTCTGACTCAGAGAACACAGTTTGCCATATTTTCTCAGGGGACCGGTCACTTACATTATTTGTCCCTCCAGATGTGCATAGTGGGCGGGGGATGGTGACAGGAAGAAAATCGAACTCTGTGTCAGGCACTTTGCATACAGGATACTGCTATGGGCATTACTGTTCCTATTTCACTGGGGAAAATCGTGAGGTTCGGGGAAAATAGCCAATGCATATCCAAGGCTGAGAACGAAACTCAAATTGACCCAAAGTGAGAGGCCTCGGCCCTCACAGATGTGATACCTGTGGCTCTGGGAGCAGGTCAACAGCCGGCCAGATGGTCTCCTGCTCAGGCCCAGGCCTGCCACCTGCCCACTGGGGGCCCTGACACTCCCACCCAGGGCAGGAGCCCTCCACGGTGGCCCTGTGGACCCTGCTGGGCGCTGTGAGGATGAACAGTCACCACGTGTGTCCAGGTGCCTGGTGCTTGGTGAGACACTGGCCGTGAGCCACAAAGGCCTGTTCCCTTGACCCCTCTGGGCCTGGGGCACCACTGGTAGGTGGAGTCAGGTGAGAACAGCTCGTTGGAGGCTGTGCTGGATGAGTGCGGAACAATGAACTGAGACCTGAGGTCAGCACTGACTGAGTCCGAAACTAGAGGCAGAGGGACAGTGGGCTGAGCCACCCTGAGGCCACCCCCACCCTGGAAAAGGGAGAAAGGGAGAGAACCGAGCCTTCGGTGCTTTGCCCAGGAGGTTCAAGCTGGGGACAACAGGACACTCCCCTTGAAAATGCCCTGCAGCCTGAGCCCCAGCCTCCAGCTCTCCCCACCTCTCCACAATGCTCCAAGCCCAGTGGGGGCCTTGGGAGGGTGCCACCTACATGGCATTGGCGGTGACCAGAAGGTCGGCATTGTCAAAGAGTGTCACACCAGGCACCTCGACGACCAGCACGTAGATGAGCTCGATGGCCAGCATGAGCACCAGCTTCCCGATGCAGCTGATCTGCAGGAACACGGAGCAGGCCAGCAGGCTGAGCAGCACGCTGTAGGTGAAGTACTGCGGAAGAGAGCCGGCTTCAGGGACCACCCCTTCCCCAGGCCCCGCCCACCCGCCTCCCAGCCTCCGTCCAGCTGGACTCCGGTGAACCCTGGTCTGCGGGTATTTCTGCGGTTGCAGACCTGTCTTACAATGCAAAGGACCTTGATTAGGAACCAGGAGGTGGGACTCCAGGCCGAGCTTGACGGGTCCTGGCAGTAATTCTGATGGTTTGAGCACAGCTCCAGGCTCAGGTAGACTGGAGTGAGGACGTGATTCATTATGGACTATTTGTGAGCCTTGGGCCATTCGTGCAACCCTCTAAGCCTCTGTTTCCCCGTGTGCAAAGCGTCCTAGCTTGTGGGCTTGCGGTGATGCTTACACAAGATGAAGCCCCTTGGCGCAGTGCCCTGCCCCCTTACTAACTGGGGAGAGCGCAGGTCCTAAACCCCTGATCTGCAACTTTAAATCTAGATTTCTGAAAACTGAAAAGGTTTTGCAACGGATGCTGTGGCACACCCTGACCCAACTAATGTGTTGCTAATTATCATCTCCATCCTGCTTCCTGTGACCATTCACACACTTGGCTGCAGAAATGTTACCGTGTTTCTCATTATCAGCTGCTGCTCACATTGCTCTGGGGGTGTCAGGTAACCTTTTAGAAGCTGAAAAGTTCCAAAGTCCAAAATAATCTGACCTGGCAGGCTTCAGGTGAGGGACTGTGGCCCTGAATGATTCTTCCGGGGAAGCCGCTTCTGGTCTCGGAGCCTCGGTTTCTCAGACAACCGAGGGCTCAACCAGTGCTAATCCTAGACATGCCAGCACCTATTATTTTGTTCTTTCTTTTAAATGTGGCATCACTGTTTCTGAGTCAGGCACTGGGACTCACTATTCACTGATGCTGCCTCGGGCTGGAGGCCAGGAGGCAGTGGCTGGCAGTGGGGGTGGCCCCCAGCTTGGACTTCCTGACCTCAGGCCTTCGGGTACCCAGGGAGGGACTGCAGAGGACTCCATTGATAGGAAGGGGTTGGGACCAACCTCAGCCACCACCGGGAACATGGGCAGAAGAAGGAGCAGGGAAGGCACATCCGTTAGTTCAGCCCCAAGGACAAGCCCGTCCTTGGAGGGTGGGAAGGGCCCAGACCCAACCTGGGTTCCTGTTCAGACCCAGAGCCCAGATGACAAGGAGGCTCAGGCTGAGAGCCGAGGTCCCCCAAGGGCCTCAGGGTTTGTGATCAGAACGACCCTGTGGGGTGGGGTGGGCCCTGAAGCCTGGTAGGAGGCGAGGGTAAGCAGGCTGGGGAGGACTGGAGACTGACAGCTGGACCACTCACCTCCCAAAAACGAGGGCTCGGAACAGGCTCTGCCACTGCCCTCTTCCCCCCCATGCCCCCTGCTTCCGTGGCACAGCCACTAAGGGACACGCGGGAGAGCAGACACAGCTTCTGCTGCTCAGCAAACGGCCCTCAGGCAGCAGCTCCTGCAGACTCTTGGCCAGATGCAGAGGGAGCAGAGGTGGGGAGTGCAGGGCAGCGGCTGCGAGGCCCAGGCCTGCCCACCCAGGCTGCCTGCCTGGCCCAGGCCCAGGTGGAGGGGAGCGCTGGGCTGGGGAGCTTTGGCGGAGTCCTGCTCCTCAGCGTTTCCCCGGCTCTGTCTGGGCAGGCAAAGCGGACTGGGCTCCCTCCCAGGGCTGGTGTGGAGAGGCTCCTTGACAGGCACAGCCCCTTTGGGAATTGGATGGAAGCTTGGACCCTCCCCCCCGAAAAAGGCAAAACTGCCATCATACTACAGGTTTCGTGTGAGCCCCTGGCGAGGAACTGGGGTGTGGGAACCGCCCGGTGTGTGGGATGGTGGCCCTGGGTTGGCGGCCTGGCCCGCTGCTCCCTGGAAAGCTGCTGCCCAGACAAGGCGAAGGGAGCGGCTGGCGCACCACAGGCACTTAATTCATGCTGCTGTCTGAGGGCTCTCAGGGCTAATTTTTAAACCATATCAGCAAGAGGTACACGATTTCTTCTCGGGGGTGTTGAAAATGTTCTAAAATTGGATTCTGACAATGGCTGCACAGGTCTGCGAATGCACCAACAGCGACTGAACCGCACACCTTGCAGGGGGGAACTCGGCAGCAGGCCCTTGCTCCCAGCCTGCTCTCCGGCCCTGGGCAGGGCGGCTCGGCCAGGTTCTCCAGGGCAGCTCTGGGTCTGTGAGGGCTTCTCAGGTTCACAGCACGGACCCGGCCAGCTGATCTGGCAAAGAGCTCGGCTGTGCCACTCACTGTCTGTGTGACCTTGGGCAAGTTATGTGACCTCTCTGAGCCTCAGTTTCAGTCTCAGAGAGGAGACAGTAACAGCACCTCCGTGCCAGGGTTGTTGAGAGGATCACACGAGGAACTGCACATGAGCACTCGGTGAGTGCCAGTAAACCAGAGCTTCGCTGGCACAGTGGCTACGGTTACACTGAAGGCTGGCCTCGTTCACAGGTGTCTGGCGCGTGGAGTGAGAGACACTGAGGAAACGAGGGTCCTGGGGCAGCTGGGAGCTTGAAGCCTCTGACTGTCCCTCAGAGCAGCCACGGGCAGACAGGCGGGAGGGGGGCGGGGGGCGGGGGGTTCTCCATCTGCACCCAGCCCTCCTTGCCCAGTACCTCGGGGAAGTTGCAGTTGGGCCAGGCACTGCCGCAGAAGCCCTGCTCATCCCCCAGGCTGTAGTTGACAGCCGACTCCACCACGTGGCACGCGTTGACCTGGCTGGCGCTGATGTTATGTTCATCTGCCAAGCAGCCAAACAGGTCCTTGGAGTTGCACAGGAACTGGGGGCAGGGGGAAGGGAGGGTCAGCTGTAGGGGCCAGGCCAGGGCAGCCCATCTCCACGGGGCGGCAGGTGCCTGGGGTGCGGCCCAACTCTGATCCAGGACAGGAGAGGAGCCTGGAGGAGGCTGAGAACCCAGTGAGGTTCACCTACCGCTGGGGTGGGGCTCCTACACATCCCCGGGGGACTTCCAGGGTCCTCCTAGCTTCTCCAGCCCTGAGAGGCTTCAGGAGTCAAATCTGATCCCAGACCTGATGTGGGGCCCAAAGAATTTCTGGGAGGGAGAACTCCAGACTGTGCTCCCAGTCCATGCTCGTGGGGTTCTGGACTCCCCTGGGTTTCGCCAATGGGGTTGGGAGGTGGAGCTACCCACCATGTTGACGAAGGCCGACAGGAACACCAGGGTGATGGTGAACACCCCGACCAGGGTGCTGTTCATCTTGGACCGCACGATCTTCCTGGAGAAGGTCTGCAGGGGGGCCGGGAAGAGCTGGGGGGCGAGGTGGGGAGAGAGAGAGCACAGAATTCAGTGGGCATGCCACAAACCGCCGAAGAACCAGTCTCCGTCCACCTTTGTCTCCCGTAACCATAACCCTTGGCCCTCCCGGAACACTCTCCCGGTGCGCAAGCCCCCAGCCTGGCAGCGCTGCACCACTGCTTCCAGGCCAACAGCAGCCCAGACCCTGCAGCTGGCCAGGTGTGGGTCCACCTGGGGAGCTCCCAGGTGAGGGAAGCAAGATGGAAGGAAGGAGGAAAGATGCTATCTTGACCCGGACAGAGAAACAGGAAAGCAGATAAAACAACGCTTGCACCTACTGCGTAAACTCTGAGAGTTACGAACGGGGGCACCGGACAGTAGGTGGCCGCTGAGGAGGCACGGAGGTTCGGAAGGCTTCTGGGGAGAAGGGAGCTGTGGGTCTGAGGTTCAGAGACGGCCTGGCGTGTGGAGGAGGGGGTGCGCGGCACGTGATTGGCGGATGGGCCAGGGACGAGTGAACGCAGTGAGAGGCCTTTCCGGCAGGACACTCCCGGATCCGCCGTTTCCCTCACCCAGCCCTCCCTGCACTGTCTTCAGCAGGACAAGCCCCACGCCGGCTCAAAGATGCATGCTCGTCACCTCCCAACCAGCCTAGGCTAAAAAAGAAGCTGGAGGACCCGGGGAAGGGGAGATTCCCAAATGTCCACCCATCTGATGGAAGGCTAAACAAAATGGGACATAGCCACACAGTGGAATATTTTTCTTTGGCCATAAAAAGGAATAAAGGGCTCTTACATGATGGTATGACACGGACGAACCTTGAAAATATTGTGAAGAGTAAAAGAAGCCAATTTCAAAAGGCCACTTATTGCATGATTGCCTTGGTACAGCGTGTCCAGAACAGGCAAATTCAGAAAGCAGATCAGAGATGGCCAGGGACCGAGGCAGGTGAGGAACGAGCAGTGACTGCCGGCAGGTATAGGGCTTCTGTCCGGGATGACGACCATGCCCTGGCGTTGGTGACCGCTTTGTGAAAAGCTGCGAGATGGTACAGTTTCGTCCACCTTTATAAGGTGGGCGTTCCGGCATGTGAATTGTCTCTAAGTAAATCCTGCTCGGCCTCCCACCCGCTGCTGGTGGGTCATACCAGCAGGGGGGGTCATAAGCAGCTCTGAGCCTCAGTTTCCTCATCAGTAAATAGAAAAGACCGTCTCCCAGGGTGGCCCCAGAGACTCCATGAAATGACGCATTTGAAAGCACCTTGTAAGCTGTTCATTTCAATAGAAAACTTAGTTAATATTTGCATTTTAAAGAGCTATATTGCCAGTAAGAATGAAAGTGCTTGTTTCCTATTAAAGGAATTTTCGGTTTCACAGCTGGGGAAAGTGTTTTTGGCACTGGCACCAGGATCTCGCTCTGAAAGGATGGGACAGATGGTTCCTAATCTTTGTCTGCTTCGAATTTTGCCACTCCATCCCCCACCACCGCCCATGTTGCTTAAATTGTTTTAGTCCTGATTACACTGTCCATCAACTGAAGGGCTTCCTTCATTATTCCGCAATCACCAAGGACTGGGGCAGGATGTGCACACGAGATGCCTAGTCAACGAGGACCAGGAGCCCCACTGGGGCCACCCACAGGCCATAAGAAGAACTGCAGCCTTAAAAAATCCAATGTGGAATACTGTTCTAATCAACATCTAATAAATGGATGCTTCTTAATGCACTGGCTTGCTACAAGCTAATTTTCCTTGTCACACTTTCAAAAGACCCACTCGTGGCTTTAAAATCCAAGCAAAACCCAGGAACTTTTGCTTTTTGAAGTCTCCAAAAGATGTGACATCCTGCCCTGGTATCCATTTATAGTTTCTCATCTTCTGAAACCAAAAAGCTCATCAGGAGAGCACTTTTCATGGCAGAATGTTGCATCTGTGCAAACCAACTGCTCCATACTTGCTCCCAATCAGAACTCAGAAAAAGAATCAATTTAAAAAAATCCAAACCAGTACGTTCACAGTCTAGTTAATTCAAATCAATTCAATATAAAAACAGGAGTAGGGACATAATTAATAAGCCACGACTGGGTGAGAGACAGCTTTGATCCTGGCCTCTCTGAAAGTCTCCAGGCAAATCAATGGCTTCCCCGGGGCCCGGGCTCCCGTCTGTGCTGTGGAGCTGGGGAGCTGCAGAGATCGAAGGAGGCGATGAAGTCCGATGGGAAAAAGTTTAAGAAGACAGCTTTTTTGGCAAGGAGCTAATGAAAAAGCAGTAGCTCCCTCCTACTTCAGAAAAATATTTTAAAAGGTAGGAGAATTTCGGAGGCCCAACACAGCAGGCAGAAGATGACCCGGCATCACACTGCTCTCATCACCTGACCTGGCAGGGTCGACTGGATACACCACCGAAGGCAGTGTCCCTGAAGGAAAGGACTGTGGGGTCTGGGGTCAAGAAGCCTGTGGGTGTGAGTCCCCGCCATGCCACTTCCTAGCTCCAGGAACCGGGGAAACACATTGTTCACCTCACTGGGCCTTGTTTTCTCCATCTGCGAAGTGGATGCAATAAAAATCATCTCAGAGGCTCAGGAATCACACAGCTCAAAGTGGTACAGCTGCGGTCTGGACCCCAGACTTCCTGCCTCAAAAGCCACGGAACACGAGTCTGGCAGCAGCACATCCCCTCCCCCGAAGACGGAATGTGCCCCCGAGCCTGCTGGTGGAGAGGTGGGTGTGGGAATTCTCAAGTCCTCACAGGACGGAAGACACCTTAAGAGGAGCTGGTACTGTAGCAGGGCCCTGTCTGAGACGCTGAGGGCAGCAGTCCTGTGGGGTGGTGGTAAGGACGGCCAGCAAGGGGAGGCTTAGCCACATGCAGGCTCTGGGGAGAGGAGAGGCTTTCCAGTGACTGCACAGAGCAGACGGAGCCTAAGAGCTCTGGTCCCGGTCCCTGGAACTCAGACAATTAAGTCCCAGGGGTTAGAGGCACCCAGCGGCCTGGAGGACGGTGGAGATAAACACACATGCAGAGAAGTATGTGGCTGGATACTCCTTCTGGGCCTCTCTGTACCCAAGTCCCAAACTGTAGGAAAGGAGTCTGACCTTCTGAGTCAGGACGTGCGAATCAGCCACAGTAAAGGCAGAGACACAGCTCAGCCTGTGGGGAAAGGTGGGGGCCACCCTCTTCTATCATTTGGGTGGTGGTGTCGAAAGCGCAGGCACTGTCAGGGGTAGGCCTGGGCTGCTTCACAGGTGATGGGGCAGAAGCTGCAGGGAGACCAGTGGAGCAGTCAGAGCTGGGCAAGGAGAAGGAGGGGCTGTGTCCAGGAGATGTGAGTGAGCTCGCCGTCTCTGGAAGTGGTCAAGCAGAGGCTGGCCCACCCCTGGCAGGGCTACTGTAGAGGGAGTCCAGCCTCAGGCAGGTGTCTGGGCCGCCTCATTGCTCAGGCCCCTTGCAGTCCGAAATTCCCTGAGTCTGTGGACCCATGTGATGGTAGGGATTTAGGGAGGTTCTCTCTAAGAAAAGCAGCTCTGGGACCCAGGGCAGCGCCGATGCCGAGGACAGGGAGGAGTGCGTGTGCAGGTTCAGACAAGACAGCATCACTAGAAGGCGGTGCTCGGGGGTAATCTTCAGGGCAAGGCATCCAGAACCAGGGGGACTCGAGGGCGGCTGATGCGCTCTGGAAACCAGACCAGGACTTTGGGACAAGATGAAGACGAAGGCACCAAATTAGCCTCAGCGAGAAAGCGAGGGCTGTGTGTGTGAACTGGGCCACGCTGTGTCAGCCAAGGGTTGGACACACGCGGGACGGAAAGGCCGTCACAGCCGTCAGTAAGCAGGAAGCGGCCTTCCCGCCGAGGGGGCACGCACGGCCCCCCAGCAGGTAGCAGACGGCCGGTGCAGCGTGCCCTTTCTTCACATCACTCTCTTCAAAAATGCCGACTTGATAAAGTACGTCTGGGTTGTTTGGGAGAAGTGGACCAGTAAATAAAATAGAGGAAGAAACCACGTCTGACGGAACCACTTGGCTTTTATTCTGTGGAGCCCATACCAGATGCAGTAATTCAAAAACTGCCGAATCTCATAGAAAAGCCACCAGCTGTGACTTTGAGAAACTGTGGAAAGGAGATGAAAAGTTTCTGAGTTCTGGTAAAGGGCAAATGTTTTCCGAGGGAAAAGAGAACGATGCCAAAAAGTCTAGGCCAGTGAGCGTCAGGGCGACACCTGAACAGGTGATCAGGTCCGCAGGGCAGTCCGCCTGCAGGCAGGTGCAGCAGCTCCGGTGACAGGCCTGGCCTGCAGGCGTCCGCCCTGCGGCACCGCTGCCCACGGAACTACCCCGTCTGTGCCTCACTGTGCAAACGGTTAATGGGCGACAGGAAAGAGGGAAGGGGAATAATGAAATACAAGAGGAGCTCGCACTACAAACAACTTCTCAGCTTGGGGTCTACTCTCCCGGAAGTAGATGGATGCTGGGAAGACTGCTTATTGACAGGCAAGGAGAGAAGGACACTGCCAGGACCCCAAGGTGGGTGTTAGGGCGTATCAGCAGGTTCCTGACTTGATAAGCCACGAGTATTTTTTACTAAACAAATTCTTTGTTCTATGGAAGAGGGAAGAGGCGGTCACCTCTGGTTGGAGGGTGTGGCTGGGCGGGGGATGAACTGGGGGGGGGCGGGGGGCATCCCCCCCGCCCCCCACCCTGCCAGCCTCCCCCTGAGGAAACCTGGTCTCCTCAGAACTGTCAGAAAAATATGAAGGAATGGAGAAGAAGCTCATTGAATGTGACACTGATTACAAACTAGGCAAAGTCTATAAAACAAAAGGAGGCAGGAGTGACTCTCACAAATAGTCTGGAGCAGTGGCAAACAGAATTCACTAGACCAAAGCACTCATTCAAACTGGCCGGTGCAGGCAGAGGCAGAGGTTGGGTGGGCTGTGGGGTCGGAGGTGCGTGGGCCCTCTCCTTCTCCCCTACCCCTCCAAGGTACACATGCAAGCTGGGGAACACAAACCAAAGACAATTTGTAGCTCAGGTTTACCCGAGCAGCCAATGGAAAAGAGAGAAATCCAGGTTCTAGTCGAAAAACTGTAGACTGCATACAGCTTCGATCCGGATTTGAACAGACTAAGTGAGTGCCTCAAACAAACAGTCAATGGCTGCTTCAGTTTATAACTTAAAAAGAGAAAAGATTCCTTGGGGGTTTAGGAAAAATATTTAAGAGGCTCTTTTAGCTATAGTGTAGTTTTNCCGGTGCAGGCAGAGGCAGAGGTTGGGTGGGCTGTGGGGTCGGGGGTGGGTGAGCCCTCTCCTTCTCACCGCCCCCCCCGCCCCCCCGCCGAGGTACACATGCAAGCTGGGGAACACAAACCAAAGACAATCTGCGGCTCAGGTTTACCCGAGCAGCCAATGGAAAAGAGAGAAATCCAGGTTCTAGTCGAAAAACTGTAGACTGCATACAGCTTCGATCCGGATTTGAACAGACTAAGTAAGTGCCTCAAACAAACAGTCAATGGCTGCTTCAGTTTATAACTTAAAAAGAGAAAAGATTCCTTGGGGGTTTAGGAAAAATATTTAAGAGGCTCTTTTAGCTATAGTGTAGTTTTTTGTTTTCAGTTGGCACAACTTTTGACTGTGGTAAAATGCACGCGACCTGAAACGTGCCGTTGGAATCATCTGTGAGGGCACGATTCAGCGGCGTTCATTCCAGGCACAGTGCTGTGCGACCGTCCCCGCCACCTGGGTCCGAGGAGACCCTTTCACCCTTCTGAACAGACACTCTGCACCCGGCCCGTGAAGCGATAACTCCTCACCCCCACCTCCAGCCCTTGGGGCCCTGTAATCTACTTTCTGTCTCTGCGAACTTGCCTATTCCAGATATTTCGTGCAACAGGAATCGTACGATGCATGTCCTTGTGTGTCTGGCTTCTCTCACTCAGCATCCACCTGAGTGATGGGTGGACCATTCGGGCCCACCCGTCCTGTAGCACACGTCAGAACTTCACTCCTTTTTACGGGGAGATGATGTTCCACTGTGCACACGCACCACTTTGCTTTGACTGTTCAAGCGTCGATGGACACTTGGGTTGCCTGTTGTGGGTATGCGGTGTGCCTTTACAGCCACGGGGTAGAGAAAGTAGGACTGCGCACTGGGGGACTGGCAGGCTGGAGGGTGGGGAGCTGTGGGGGAGGCTTGGCAAAGAAAGAAAGGACCAGAAGGCAGGAAGTGACTGAACACAGAGCCTTGAGGAAGAACCAGGTGGAGGGGCAGGGAACCAGGATTAACCCCTACAATGCAACAAAGCCACCACCTTCAAATATGGCTTAACGTGCCAAGAGACCCCAGCCCACCCGCCCCTCTCTGGGTGGCCACATCTGCACCTGCTCAGGGGACAGGCTGCACCACACCAGATCCTTCATTCCCAAGGCCTTCCGGTTCTGACAATCAGTCTGCCAAGACCTTGACCATCAGGTGATTACACAACTAATAACCTAACGAAGGACCTCAGGGAAGGTGGAGAGATAAAGGGGACTTTGGATGTGACAAAGGTCCAATCCCTCTGGAAGAAGAATGTGGTGCCCACTCAGGAGTGTGTGGAGAGTGAGGGCACAGCCTGGCCACCCCACCCCTGACCCCGGGGGCTGGGCTCCGAGTGAGTGCCAGAAAGGAGCAGAGACACAGTCACAGCAGGAGCCAGAGAGGACCTTGACCTGCCTGCCGACAGAATGCTTTCTGGGACCAGGCTGGCCCTGTCAGGGAATTCTGAAACCACTGGGGAAGGAAACGAGGAAAGGTTCCGTGGACAAAGCAAGTGGGATCCTGAGTACTTTCGACAGTAGACCAGAAGAGGACATAGCCGGCTGCGGGCACAGCATGGCTAGGAGAAGGTGCCAAAGAAAAGCACTGTTTCATGTCAACAGTCCTGGCTGTGTGGCCCTGACTAAAACCATGAGCCACTCTGGGCCTCCCTCCTCACCTCTATGCCAAGCAGCCCAAAGCCATGACCTCTACAGCCCTCTCCGGGGCCCACTCTGGGGCACGTGGGAACACTGAAGAGGGCTTCGAGAGGTCCCTTCCACACTCGTTTCTTCAGCAAATGTCAATGCTTCATGCCAGGCATCGAACTAGGTGCCCTTTCTCCACCCCACCTGATACCAAGGGGAAAGGCAAAGAGGGAGCAACACCATCTTCTTGCTGCAAAGATCTGCAAAGGCCAGTCTCCAAGCCCAACCCCATGAGGCTCCACTGGCTGACTGCCCCTGCAGCCTAGCTTGCTGCCAATGCCCGTCAAGAGTTGTAACCCAGCCTCATGCACCCCTGGTCCCAAGCAGGGTCATTAGGCTGCTGCTAGGGCCGCTCTAGTGGGCCGGGAAGGAAGAGAAGACAGGGACAAGGAAGGAGGTGGGCTCAGGTGTCAGCTAGACTCACCTTCACGCAGGAGTAGATCACGGACACAAATACCACCAAGGTCAGCAGCACAAAACAGGTCAGGTAGAAACTCAACATGAACACGGAGCTGGAAGAAGAGAGGGGGTGGGGAGTTCTGGGTGGAGCTGGTGGAAACGACAGGGGTGGAAGTGAAATGACATCCAGGTAGCGGGGTGACAGCTTTTCCCAGGCCTGACCCTGCAAGCAGGCTGCAAGTGTCTGTCCTCATAGTTCCCCAGGGCTGGGGCTCTGAGAGCCCCTGGAAGGAAGCAGAAGTTGCTCTGTTTCCTCTGCTCCCACTGCCCAAGCTTTTCTAGCCTCTGACCCACTCAGGAGGGCTCACACGGCCTTGCAAATGATTCAGGACCCCGCTGCATGACAGCCTGGCCCCTGCCCTTTCCAGCCGCCTGTGCCTTCCTGGGGAAGCAGCAGCCCCCAGGACAACGGAAGGAGAACTGGATGAAATGTGCTCAGCATTTTGCTCCATTCTCACTAGCCACTGACTCTCTTTATTTAGCGTGGAAGGATCCATTTAAAAAGTCACTTGCTTATTCCCTCCAGAGTAGCCCCCCTGATGGACTGCTTGATAAGTAACTATGAAGGCTAAAAAGTGATTTGATAAACAGCCATCATTTATAGAAATGCATCTGTCTGCAGGTCAACCAGTCACTCTGAGATATAGCAGTCACATGTCCCTTTGGAAGGCAGAGTCCCTAAACCTTGTCCCCTCCTCACCGCCAGGCCCCACAAATCCTGCTCAGTTTTTGCTCCCCTAGTTCCAGCCAGTTCAAAAGGCAAAAAAAAATCTCACATATCTCCCACTGCCCCTCTCCTCAGAGGCAGAACACAGGTGGTCTTAATGTCCATCATGGGCCAGAATCCTTGGACAAAAGAGCTTCTGGTGACTTTCCTGCTGGTACCTTGCACTGGCCCTCCCGGGGCAAAGGCTGGCTCAGTGAAGCACACCCCACCTACCACAGGAGGCCACAGAAATCCCTCCTCTTTCAGGGACGGGGGGTGGCCTTGAGATGCCAGGTGCTCTTAGCAGGTTAAAGGCCAAGGAAGGATTTGAGAAGGCAGGGGACACAGCTAGGGAGGCATTCAAACGGGGTCTTTGTTCCGGGCTCCCCCAGAAGCCAGTACTTAGCTGCCTTAGACAAATAGAACAGGGGGAGAGAACTCACTTCAGAGACCTTTAAAAAAAAGAAAGGCCTTTAAAGCGCCTTTTAAGCTCTCCTCGGGAGAGGAGGGCCTGAGGGTGACCTCCATCGGTGCCTTTGCAATTGGAGCTGTGCGGCCTGAGGAAGGAATGAAGCCGCTGGAGGCAGAGCCGGCAGTGGGATAACCCAGCCCTCGAGCCACGCTGCAGAAAAAAAAGGGGGGCACAGAGGCAGGATTATGCACTCACACCAAGGGCACTTTTATTGGCCACGGGACAGAAAGTCCTTACCTATACCTGTGGCCCCACCTCAATTCAGACAGAGTCAAGTCCTCTGCCCATAAGAACCCCTGGTCCCACCACTCTGCATGGCCTCTGTGCAGAGCAACAGGCACCAGCCGTGTGACCAGGGGCAGCTGGCTACTGGGGTATGGTGTCCTGACAGAGTCACAGCAGATAAAAGGTAAGAGCCAGCTCTTCAACAGTAAGTGCCATGAAAAATAGAAGGTGTTGAGAAATAAGACATGTCAACATCATGTACGTCCTGACATGACGCACCAAAAGGACACGTCGTCACTTCTGTGGGACTCTTGTCAAAAAGCATAACCTCAATCCACTCATGAGAAAACATCAAACATCTTCCCACCAAATGGAGAGACAGTCTACACACCAACTGGCCGGTACTCGTCCGAAGTGCCAAGGCCGCAAAAGACAAGTAAAGGCTGAGAGGGGACCATGATTGGTGGGGACTAAGGAGATGCAACTGCTAGATGCAAGGTGGGGGCCCTGCACTGGCCCTTGGACCACAGAAAGGCCATTCAGGGCAACGCTGGTGAGATTAGGGCACGGCCTGTGGAGTCGTTAGGAGGACCACCCGAGTGTTCACTCCCCACATTGGACTGTTCTACTTGGGTTATGTAAGTGGCCACCACTAGGGAGACTGGATGAAGGATATAAAGACACTTTCGGCAATACTTTGTGACTTTTCTATAAATCTACAATTACTTCAAAATGAAAACCAGAAGGTATTGGGGTGAGGACACTCTCCTGGATTAAGGTAGACTTCCAGGCACAACCAAATGCACCCAGTGGGGCCTGCGTAGACCCTGGCTGTGGATAAACTGGGAGCAGAAGACGTGCTGGAAATCTGAGCACAGACTTGGCATTGGATGTAGATGGAGGGCAGGGCAAAGTGGTGAAGCAGGAAAACCCCCTTCAAAGGGGTGTGTGTTGAGGTTTGGGGGGACAAAATGTCCTTGTGTCTAACATTAGCTTTAAAGGAAGAGAAAGAAAAGCAAAATATCAACAATTGTTATGCCTAGGGGATGGGTATTAGTTACATCACTATTTTTCTGTAGGTCTGAAATACTGCATAATAAATAGTTTAAAAGATGTCTCGTGTACATGCATGCACAGCCACAGCATATATGTGTGCATGTATACACACACAGACACACGTGGAGCAGGTATCTTTCTTGACTAAGCGTGACCCAACTGGGAATGACTAACAACCGCAGCCGTTGCAAGAGCCGCTGTGCACTCAGAGTGGTCCTCTGGGAAGCCACGGGTCTCTCTCAGAGACACAGCCAGTCCTCAGCAGAGTTCAGGAGCATCTCTTTGAGAAAGCCTTCAGAACCTAAAATCCATTCTTCAAAATATCCAGAGTAGCAAAACACCCTCTATCTGTTGAAGAAGCATTGATTTTTTTTTTTTTGCAAGAACCAAAGGTCACGCAGAAGCAAGCCTGGTGAAGACTTTGGGTGATTCGAAGGGCCCAGTGGTGTGGATTCAAATGGGATGGTGAGCTGATGGAGTGACACGGAGTCTCCCACACAGCCCGGTGGCACCCAGAGAGAGGAGTCCACCCTGGAACGAGCACATGGCCTCCCTGTCACAGAGGGGCCAGACTCCCAGCTTCCTGGTCCCACTGAGGACACATTTGGAAACTTCTCTGTTGAGCAAGTTCAGTCCAGATTCCCACCTCTGTTCCACTTCATGACCTCCCTTGTACCCCTGCAGTCCCAGTAGCCAGAGGAGGGGCCCCAGGAGGAGGGTACTTACTGGGGCACGATGGTGATCTGGACAAAGCAGATGAAGAGGAAGACGAGCGAGGCACACGCCACGTAGGCACCGAATCGGTCATCCACCTGCTTGGAGTACTGAGAGGACACGGGCAGAGTGAGAGGGCAAAGGCACCAGCCATGTCTGCTCCAGCCCCTTCCACCCCAGGCACACTCGGGGCAGCCCGCTCCCAGGATGTGGAAGACCCGAGAACCAGTGCTGGCCTTAGGCCTTGAGAAACCAGTCTGCACCGCCATAAGGAGGTGTTTGTGGGAAGGGAGCTGAACTGGGTCAAACCAGAAAGCTGCTGCAGACCAGATCACCATGAGTGATTCGTAAGGATCATGGCTAAATCCCTGAGCACTGTCTGCACGTGTCATTGTGCACCTCGCAAGCACCCCAGGACGTAGGCACAGGACCACTGTCGTTTCTACTTCAGAGATGAGTAAGCTGGGGCTCGGAGAGCTCACAAGACTTGTCCACAAATCACACAGCTCATCCCCAAGGTCTCAACCCCCAGCCCCAGCGCCTCCCACACCACCAACCAGCGTCTGAGCAGCTGGGCTGGGCTGGCACAGAGCCACCCCGAAAAGGAGGTCCATGTCAGCTGCGTAACTGCTGGTAAACAGAGTAAGTTCCCTTCCATGACTTTCCCTCCTGATTAGGTTTGCTTCCCTCAATGACGGCACCAGTTCACTGAGCCCATTTTAACTGAATACCAGGGAGACCCTGTGACATGGAACAATGATCCTGAACCAGGGGGACTGGTTCAAGCTCTGTCACTGCTTCACTGGGTGGCCCAGAGCACATCTACTACAGCAACCGCTCTGAGTTTTAGCTCTCTCAGTCACAATTCAAGAAGACAGGACCAAGAGATTTTGACTGCCCCTTCCAATTCTAATACTTTGAGGTTCAGTGTAGCTAGGTGGTCCATTGCTAATGATAACAATAATACTAACACTAGAAAAAGAATACAAATAGCAATTAACATTTATTGAGCATATGCTATGTGGCAGACACTGTTTTGTGTGTTTTACATGTATGGACTTGTCTGATCCTCACGATGACCCTTTGAGGTAGGTATGCTAAACATCTCCATTTTCCACGGAAGGAAACTGAGGCACAAGGAGGTTAAAATGTATCCCTTCCAGACAAGGAGGGCTCCCTGAAACCTCCATCCCCTGGGTAGGGCAGCATCAGAGCTGGGGAAACAGAGGTGATAAGAAGGATTCTTCCAACAGTGACGGACGGGAAGGAGTGCCTTACTCTGCTTTGTCTCCCTCCCGCGGGCCCTGGCTCTGCTCCGAGCCTCCTTCCGCCCAGGGTGCTATACCTTCTTCTCTAAGTCAGGCTCCCTGAAGGTCAAGAGGAACTTGCGAACATGCTCCGATCGCAGCCTGTCAATGCTCCTGGCATCAATGGCGCGGCCCAGAAATTCGTCCACTTCATCCTCAGGGTTGGCACTTTCCTGGGCGTTCCTGGGAGCAAGAGGCACAGAGTCAAGACACGCTGACCACCAGGGGGCGCCTACACAGGGTCGCTCTACCCGTGCACAGGGGACTCACGAGAGGCCCTGCACCAGCCCAAGATCAGCCCTCATAAGGGGTAAGGAAGCTGAGACTGAGGCCAGGACAGCCAGGAGCGCAAGGTCCCCTCTCTCACAACTGCACCCATGCGTAGAAAACTGCCTAAGTCTCAGACCTGCTGGCCAGAGGGCCCCACTGACGACAGGCTTTTCTGACTCTATCGATAGATTACTACATCATCATAATAATGAGTTATTATGGGAGGTTTAATTGTTTTCTCCCCACAGGTGACAGTCTCTGCTCTATTCTCTGGCTGTAGCATCATCCAGAAACAAAGGCTGACACCAGGAGGGGAGACCTCGGCCGCAGGGCCTGTGACCTGCCTGGTCGCTTTAACCTGGCTCAGGCTCCCTGAGAGGCAGGTTTTATGGGCTTTGGGTGCTGAACTAAAAAACGTATTTGTTACGGTGAAGCCCAGTCCTTGAGTGGAGTTTCTGACAGTCCCTGAGAAGTGGGAAGTGGAGGAGAAGGAGGACATTCCCTCAGGGCACTGGGATGTGGCAGGTGTTGTGTGTGCGACCACTGTGCAAAGTCTGCACTTTTCTGAGTTGCATGCATGTGTGCACACACATGCACACGTACATGTGCAGGGTGTATGTGCACGTGGTTGTGTGTGTGCATGGAGTGGAGATTATGTATGGGCAATGCCGGGGCCGGCCTCTGTGCGGGGCCGCCTGCACTCCTGGACTGCTCCCCTGGCCTCAGCTGCCATGGGCCCCAGACACTCTCAGTCAAGACTGCACGCAGGCTCCTTGCCCTTGGGGTGTGGGGAACCAAAGCTACGGGGCAGATGTGAAGCTATCCCCCAGGCCTGGGAGCAGGAATAATGAAGGTGCGTTACTCACTTGTCCTTGGGGTCTTCAAAGCCCTACAAGAGACAAAGAAAGGAGAGGAGTATGAGAAGAGAGAGGACTGGATACGGACGCTTCCAAAGCGGGGCCTGGGGGAAGGGGGCAGCTCCTGCCCCTCCACGGTTCGCCAAGGAGCTTGAACACAAGGGGGAGTTGTCACTCCTCCCTCCCTCCCTCCCTCCCTCCCTCCATTCCTTTCTTCCGTCTTTCGTTCTTTCCTTCAGTGAATACAGCTGGGTTCTCCCTATGGGAAACGCTCTGTGCTAGATGCTGGGAGTGCACTGTGCTTTCATTTCATCCATTGGCAAAACCCATGTGTCGAAGTTCTTCCTGTCCCCATACCCAGTTCCTTGTCATTTTCCCCAAACCTCCCCTCCCCTTCTGTCCAGACCCTGGGCTTGAAGGGTCCTCTCCCAATTCTGCCGCTCACTCATAAGAGAAACCTCTAAGCTGATCAGTCCTCACATATGTGCACACACACACTCGCACACTCACCCCCCACCCCCACTGAGCACATACAAAATCTCCTAGAAGGGACTCCTAGTCAGGATGGAGGCACAGGTAAAAACGGCTTGACTCCTCACACAAATGTGGCAAAAAATTCAATTAGACTACAAAACAGTTATCACCCAGAATCGTCAGAAAATCAAGCTGTATGGAAGTCCAACAACCAGGGAATTAAAGAAACCACATTCATCCAGATGGGTAAGAGGGGCAGAGACATGTGGAGGGGCACTGATGGCAGAGATGTGGGGTGGGAGGTCCCAATCTCACAAGCAGTGGATAAAAATCGGGAGGGACACCTTGCGAGCAAGAGATCCCAGCCCCACACCAGACCACCCAGCCCAGGGTTCCAGTGTCAGGAAGATCGGTCCCCATAACTTCTGACTGTAAAATCCAGTGGGGTTTGTGGTGGCAGGAGAAACTGCAGGATTCTTAGGAGTCTCTCCTTAAAGGGACTGTAATGGACTTAGGATTTACATGCAAACTCACTCCCTCTGGGCTTCAGCACCAGGCGGCAGCTGGAAAGGCACCAGTGGCACACAGGAGACACTGAAGTGTCTGGCATCAGGGTGAGTGCCAGGGGACAGCTTTTTCCTGGACAAAACTCCAGAAGCCAGGCAGCGGCACTGTCCCTTTTCTGAGCCCTGCCACACACAGAGACTCAAAAAGGCAACACCGTATCAGAGACCCCATCAACCTGCTTCACATGGGTTGCCTTGCCCTGGCGATTAACTAAGGTTCCACCTCAGCGCCCTTTTCTACAACAGGCCATATTACTAAGACAGGGAGTCAACGCAGCCCTACCTAATACACAGAAACAAACACAGGGAGGCTGCCAAAATGAGGAGACAAAGAAACATGGCCCCAATGAAAGAACAGATCAACACTCCAGAAAAAGAGCTAAACAAAATGGAGACAAGCAATCTATCAGATGCAGAGTTCAAAACACTGACTAAAAGGATGCTCAAGGAACTCACTGGTGCTTCAACAGCATAAAAAAGACCCAGGCAGAAATGAAGGTTACACTAAGTGAAATAAAGAAAAGTTTACAGGGAACCAACAGCAGAGTGGATGAAGCTCAGACTCACATCAATGATTTGGAACATAAGGAAGAAAGAAACATTCCATTACAACAGCAAGAAGGAAAAAGAGTCCAAAAAAACAAAGATAGGGTAAGGAGCCGCTAGGACAACTTCAAATGTACCAACATCTGAATCATAGGGGTGCCAGAAGGAGAACAGAACGAGCAAGAAATTGAAAACTTCCCTAATTTGGTGAGGGATTAGACATACCAGTCCAGGAAGCACAGCGAGTCCCAAACAAGAGGGACCCAAACAGGACCACACCAAGACACATAATTAAAATGCCAAAGGTTAAAGATAAAGAGAGAATCTTAAAGCAACAAGATGAACGCAGAGAGTTACCTACTAAAGAGTTCCCATAAGACTGTCAGCTAATTTCTCAAAATAAACTTTGCAGGCTGGAAGGGGCTGGAAAGAAGTAACAAAGTGGTGAAAGGCGAGGACCTAAACATCCAAGATGACTCCATCCAGCAAAGCTATCATTTAGAATGAAGGGCAGATAAAGTGCTTCCCAGACAAGGTCAAGGTCAATGAATTCATCATTACCAAGGCACTGTTATATGAAATGTTAAAGGGAATTATTTAAGAAAAATAAGAATATCAAAACTATGAGCACTAACGTGGCAATAAATTCACAACTATCAACAATTGAGTCTAAAAAACAAACTGAGTAAAAAAGCGGAACAGAAACAGAATCATAGATAGAATCATAGACATGGAGCTTATGTGAAGGGTTATCAGTTGAGGGGGGAGGGGGGAGAATGGGGAAAAGGTGCATTAAGAAGTACAAATTGGTAGGTACAGAACAGAACAGAACAGGGAGATGTTAAGAAAGTATGGAAAATGAAGAGGCCAAAGAACTCATATGTATGACCCATGGACATGAATAAGGGGTGGGGAATGCTGGTGGGAATAGGTATGGGGCAGAGGGTGGAAAAGGGAGAAAAATTGGAACAACTGTAGTAGTATAATCAATAAAATATACTTTTAAAAATAAATAAAATCTCCCAGGAGTTGACAAGTTCTGACTTAAGAAAATTAAACTCTGGTTACCCACAGCAGCTTCTGGGGGCCAGTGTGCTCCGGGAAGGCTGGAGTGGGGTGGGGGGACCCAGCACTGAGACCCCACTGACCCCCAGGGTGACTGCTGTCCTGATGCTTCCTTACCCTGGGCTGGGGTGAGAGTGGGAAGGTCCTTTACTCGGTGCCAAACTCAAAGTCCTAACCCACGTTAACCCGTGAAGTCCCCAGTGTGGAGGAATGGAAGGGAGGGTTCCCTGAAACAGGAAGGCAGCGGGGGAGGTGACACGCAGCCCCAGGACAGGCAGGTTCCAGGAAGGCTCAGGTTGCCAGGACACGGCCAAAAGAGAGCCTCTCACCTCTGCAGCCTAGCGGGGAGCACGCTGCTGGGCAGACAGGGAGGTTGGCCCATGCTGGGTAAACCCAAACCCCAATGAACACACCCCTCTTCGTTCCCGTGGCTGGAAAATACCCAAAGCAGAATTTACGTTGGTCTCCATGAGCCAGAGCTGCTGGGCACTAATGGAATCTCGAATGGCAGTGAGGGGCTCTGTCTTGGTGCTACCCTCACCCCTTTGGCGGAGGGCTCCCAGAGGCCTCGGCAGCCTCTAGTGGCACATCCAAGGGCCCGACCGTGCGCTCCGAGCTCCTCCCAGGCTCCCTGGCAGCTGCCTCCCTCTGAGAATCACCAGGCCTTCCATCCAGGCTGCGAGACCCCGCCCACTTCACTGCCCCAGCCCCAGGCTGGAGGAGCTGGTGACACTCGGCTGAGAGCTCCGTCTGGTGCAGGCTCCTGCTGGACATCCAGGGACCCCTGGAGCCCGAATGTGAGCAGGCAGCAGAGCCTGGCCAGGCCAGCTCCCTGTGGAACATGAAGAGACGTGGTGGACCCGCGAATTCCAGCCCAGGGCCGGCAATGACTTTGCTCTGGGGCTGCGAATGATCCAGCTTCACCATGCCCATGCTGTTCTTGACAGGTCAAAATTATTCCCGACACGTTTCCAATACGCCTGTTTCTCCCTGTCTAGCGCTCCTTCGGCCGTCTGCTGGGGCTGGTGTCTGGGACGGGCCCACCCTGACCACACTTGGGTCCCTGTTGGTGTGGAGAGCTCGGCATTGCATGGGGCAGAGAGCTGACACGTCAGAAGACCCTTTGGTCTGTAAACCGTGGCAGATAGTTGTTAAGAACACCGTCCAGCGACTGGATTCAGAGTCCCCGGACCTGCTCGCTAGTTTGAGCACAACGGTGTGCAGCCAGGATGGGGGCCCTCAGATGTGTCTCCACGGCTTGTGCCTCGGCACTTCTGGGGAGCCGCTCAGCTCTGGGATTTGTGTGGCTCCCGATTGCCCCCCTTTGGACCTGAAGCGAAAGCAGAGGTCGACCACGCTGAGGCACAACCTCGCGTTTGCACCACCACCGCGTGACACTGCTCGTCAGGTTCCCGGGAGTCATTCTACACTCACCCCGCCCACCTTATTAGCTAACACTAAACTAGGGGCCTTACTACAGCTCTCATGCCTGGACATACACCAGCATGGTCATGGCTGTGTTTCAAAAGCTGACTAAAAGTTGGAAAAAGATGTAAAGAAATAACCCCCTGACCACAAGTAAGCACCTTTCTGCTCTCAGCCCCTGCTGCATCTGATGCCCACCCCACCCCCCTGACCCTGCGCCCAGGCCGCCTGCAGGGGCAGTCAGGGCTGAAGCTCTCCTCTGGCCGGTGGCACGCTGGAGGACGGCGCGACCTCTCCGGTCCCCAGCCCAGACACTGCCTGGTTATCCCAGGGCGCCAGGAGCGGGTACTTGGATGCCGGCCCCTTGGGTGACTCTGCCCAGCCGGGATGGGGGAGGCTGATGACACCCAGAAGGAGTCTTGCCTGCAGCTCGTCTCCCCGAGACAGCCCGCGGCCAGGTCCAGCCCTCGTACTAACTCTTCCAAGTTCCGTGTCCTAACGCTGGCTAACATGCCTGCCAAACCGATGTTTATTGTCTGAACTGCCTCTGAGGCTCTGATACAACCAAAGATCCCACTTATACCAAATATCACTAAAGAACAAAATTTCCACAGATTTTAAATGCTGGCAGCTCCTCCTCTTCACCTTGTTCCTGCACCCTCCACCCCCTACCCACCTTGTTCCTGCGCCCTCCACCCCCCTACCCACCCCCCTTACCCTCTTTCTGTCTTCCTGCTCCCCTGTTCCTCTCTTTCTTCCTGCAGGGATGAGAGCCTCACTCTTTCCACCCTGCTCGCGCTCTCTCCCCTCTCCTCTCCCCCTCTGGACTACCCCAAGATTACTAAAGGGCGGGGGCGAGAACAAGGAGAGCCCCTGAGGGAGGGAGGGCGGTGGCTGGAGCCCCGGGCAACACTGTGGAAGCCCAAGCTCAAAGCTCAGGAGTAAGGCTGGGCCTCTCCCACTCTGCTCCCTCATAACCTTGGTGTCCTGCAAGTCAATTCTTTACCATAAAAAATAAAGTGGAGGTCTTGCCCCAAATCACTGTTTTTCCTATACGCTTTCCTTAAACCCTTGTCATCTGCTACTTGCTAGCTGGCAAGGAGCAGCCTGCCTGGGTCCGCAGCTGTCCCCTCCCTCAGGTCCCTGGCTCGGTCCCCTGAATGCCCGTGGAGTCTGCCTCTCACCCCTACAGCTGCAACCGAAACCCAGCCTGATCCTCAGACCCCAGCGAGGGGCCCTAGTGCATGCACCCCACTCATGCCTGCACCCTGCTCCGTGAGAGGTGCAAGGCCACACACTGATCCCTGCACCTTCGGCGGAGTGGTGGCCCTGCCTGGAAGCCAGGCTGCCTTTGAGCTCTCGGGAGAAAGGAGAGAAACACGCTGCTGTCCCTGACTCCTGTCATCCCTCTTCTTCCTGCCTCCCAATTCCTTTCTATCATCACTGAGACCTGGGCAACAACACATCCCGAATTAGCTCGTCCCTCCTGCATGCAGGGACGCTGAGGGTATCTGTCCCCCGAGGCAGGCAGGGTCCCTTGAGATGGGGGTGGCACCCTACCTCACGCTCCACTCACTCAGCCCACACGCACCCACCAGCCAGCTGGAGTCAGCAGGTATGTTTCTCAGGACAGTGGGCAAAGGTGATCGTCACTTGGCACTTGCCAAAAAGTACTGGGATGGTTTCTGAACATCTGAGTCAACTGCCTGGCAAAAGCCGCAGGTGCTGGAAGACACGTCTGACCGGCTAATGCCCACCCAGCTCCCTAGGGCCTCACCCTGGGTCCAGCCAGCTGGGCCTGCTTCCAGCCTGCACCAGGGAGGAAGGGGCATCCTTACTCTGTTCCAAAGCCAAATTCGGCATGCCAGGAGATGGTGGAGCTCATGGGGAGAGGCTGGGACCCGTGGTCAGCCTCTATGTCTCCTCGTCCAAAGCCCACTTCTGGTGGTTCCTTCTGTGGCCGTCCCGACTCCCTTGGCAGCACCAGAAGCCCGGCCCAGCCCTCACACCCCCGAAGGCCGCCCCGGAGGGTGCAGCCCCCACACTGCCCTGCCAGGCACTCACCATCCGCTTCATCTCCTTGGACACCTGGTTGCCGCCCAGGTGGTTGTAGAAGGGGCGCTCAGCCCCCCAGTGGGGTGGGTTGTGCCCGATGGAATTGGTTCTCTGGCGATTCATCTTGGCAATCATGGCCTTCTCTTCTTTCTGGGAGAGCAACACAAACGCATCAACCTGTGGCCAGGGGCCCACCAGATGGGCCTCAGTGTGGAGTTTCTCGTTCCTCCCAGGTGCCTGGCCAGACGCCCAAGGGTTAAGGCAGCTGCTCCTCTCTTCTCTGCACAGCCCGGAGCCCAGAAGTCTGCCAAGATCCTAGAGCTCACCCAGGAAAGCATCCCAATCCCCCCAGAGTCCCCGGCACTAGCCCTGGCTGGCCCAGGTCGGGGCAGCAGAATGAGACAACGAGGTGGGTCCTGTGAGAAAGCAACGGGCCTGGGAACATCCGTTATTCACATGGAACTCTGAGGGCTAGGCACAGCCTGGGTCTGTAAGTGCCCGGTGACAGAGGGAGAAGAAACCTGGGATTTTCCCTCAACTCCACTCAACTCACAGGCATGTCCTAGCAGAGCGGGCAGCGGGGCAGGCCCTGCTGTCCAGAAAGCAGCCGCCACAGGTCTGGGTCATTGGAAGAGGGAACGCAAGGGCTGGCGTGCAGGGTGCAAAAGCACAGCAGGGCCTCGGCCAGCCACCCACGTGCCGGCCATGATCCTCTGTCTCTCTGTCTACGCATCCCTCCAAACAGGCTGCCCTGAAGGTTTGGAGGGTCCCTGAAAAGGCCTGAGGCAGCCTCCCCACTGCTCCCTCCCCGAGCCTGGGAAGGGGGTGTGTGGGATTAGGAATGCAGTGAGAAGGGGGCACAGACTGTTTCAGCGGGCACTGCTGGGGGCAGGGGTCACTGTCTGTGCATCTGTCTGTTTCCGTCTCATCCTTTCTGGGCCACCTGTCAAGGTGGAAGAACCCAGACGCAGAGAACCCAGGATAGGGGCAGGCAGGGGGCGCTGCTGGAGGCCTTGTGAAGAGGTAGACAGGAGGAATGGGGGCGGAGGGCTTGGAATGGTTTTAGTTCATTTCTACTCTAGCCAAACCACAAGCAAATGTTTGAATGGGTCAATTAAGCCACTAGGAGCTCTCCCCAAAGTGCCCTGCTTCCTCCCATCCTCCTCCGGGTGTCTGTGAGGGGCCTGATACAGCGCCCCCAGAGACCCCTGCAGCCCGGGTCCATGTCCTGGGTACCCTGCTGAGCAGGACAAGGTGCCTGCCCTCTGATGTCCCCTCCCGGGGTGAGCATCTGTCCCCAAGACACCAGCCTCCCTTTAAAAACCTACTTTTGTTCCCATCCAAGACTCCCGGAACTTCTCTCACAGCTTAATTATGTCTCTAGTCTGAGTTCTTAGGGGAAAAAAAGGGAAGCTTTTCTCTGTTACAGGGCTCTGACTAAGAGATAAATTCAACTAAAAGATTCATAAGTAAAAGGCATTTTAATCTAGGGAGAAACAGAAAGTGTTCTCATCATTCACTTTAAAAATTAAGAACTTGGAACATGACACTATTAGAAATAGAACACTGCAGGCTGCTGATAATTCAGTTTTATATTTTGGGAAGTGTGGGCTGAGACAAAAGGAAGATGGAGAAAGACACTAGGAAGTGAAAGAAAAGACTGAGGTTCAGGGCACAGATACACAAGTTCCGGCGGGGAGAGAGAGAGAGAGGACAGAGTGTGCTCAGCTCAGGCTACAGGAAAGGAGTGAGGGAGCGAGACACAGGTCTCCTTGAGGCTTCCTTTCCAACTCTGGACCTTCTGATGTGCTGTTGCTAACTGACCTGAGGCCTGTGCATTGTTGCAACAGAAGCCAATGGAAAACATCCCCTCTTTGCCATCAGCCTGGGCAGGGCTCCTTCCCAAGCTTTGGTGTCCTGCCCAAGATGCAGGAACTGCAACTGCATAAGGCATGCATGGCCTGACTGGAGGAGAGAAGGCAGCAGCAGGCCACGAAACGTCCCTCCCAAAAGACTGAAGCCACCAAGCCTCCCGGCCCCCTGCCCCCCGAACCCGCTTCTGGGTGCAGCGCAGGATGAGGAAGGTCTCGATGCTGTGCTCCTTGAGGTAGGCGTTGCGCTCGCCCCCACAGCCCGGCTCCACCTCGTAGTCGCCGTTCAGGTAGTTGAGTGTGGCCTTGGTGATGTGGATGCGCCTGCAGGGTGGGGAGGGAGGCGGGAGGGGAGGAGGAAATCTGAACTCGGAACTGCAGCTGCGACGCAGGACTCAGCTGCAACCCCACAACACAGTTCAAAGTCTGGCTCAAAGGCGGACCCCAACCTTGACCCCCACCTCAACGTCCTGTGTCCCTCCAATGCCATCGAAACGCCCCAGGCAGGGCCCGCCCAGTCCGTGTCCACCACGACTGCACTGCCTTACATCTATGACATATCATTATAACAGTACAGTGCGCACTAGCCTGCCAGGAGGACACGGCCTACGGTCTCAAACTTTGCCAACCTGCTCAGGAGCCAGCAGTGGCTCCCACTGTCAGCTGTGTCCAAATCCCTGCCTGACCATCGTGTCCTTCTTCACACAGGCTTTTCATGCTGGTCCCTAAAAGGCCATCTGCTCCACTTTCGTTCTTTGGAACGCTGTGTTTTCCTCTCCTGTGTCTGCCCTCCTCCCCTCCCTCAGCCCGATACTCTCCAGCCCCACCAGCCCCCTCCATCCAGCCCTGTCTGCCACCCAGGCCAGCTCGCATGCCACCTCTTTTCTGTCCTGGGGACCCCAGGAGTTATCTGTGGTTCCCCCCACTCTAGAACTCTTCTCCGCCCACTGTATCTTGGTAAAGTTGACCTGATGCGTTCTGCAACTCTCCATGTGTCGTGTAAGTCATTTGTCAAGTTGAAGAATTTCTGCTTAAAATCTACTAACCCCAGGGTTTCAAGCCTCTCTCTCCTGCTCACCCAGCCCTGATCCTCACAGTTGCCCTAAGTGGGCCTGGGCAGTAGGACAAGTCTGGGCCTGGCCCGCGCCCGTACTCACCCAGCCTTGCCTCCGGCCTCCATGTGGTTGGCCAGCGTGACGTCGTTCGACCAGACGTCGAACTGCCACTTCCTGAGACCAAGGACACCGCAGTGTACTCGCCCGCTGTGAATTCCCACGCGCATGTTCACGTTCACCCCCGTCACCTCCCGGACCAACCTGGGGATGGAGCAGGGGTGAGGCTGGAAGGCAGGGGGTCAGGGGCTGTCAGAAGATGCAGGGTCAAAGAGTCATTTGTCTCCCGGGCAGCCCAAACCCAGCCTGATACTGTTCAACCTGCAGGGGTGCCCGGGAGCTCAGGGGCTGTGACTCGTGAGAGGCGCTGCTTCCTGGCATGGTCACAAGGTGGCGCAGCAGCTCACACTAAACCCCAGGCCCCACCACCTCCTCTCACTGGGGCACCTGGGGCCATGGCTACCCTCAGTCAATTAAATTGTGTTCCGAAAATGCAAATGAACACTAGTGCCGGATTGAGCCAGACAGGGAAGTTACAGCCAATACAAACCCCATTCACATAATGCTCTCAGATTGATCCACAAGGCTGGAGAATAGAGACGGGTGGGTAAAAGAAGACACACATGTCTGCTCAGGAAAGAAAAGGAGCCCGGGCAGGGCCAGGGGACTAGGTGTCCTCGGTGTGCCAAAAGGCCACTCCAGTCCCTGCTACGTGCACCGCGTACCCAGAGGCCCCCAGGAGGTGGGCCCTCTGTGGGAAGGGGAGGAAGACAGAAGCTACACATCTCCAGATAGGTGTCTAGCCCCCAGGGTCTGAGAAAGCAGGCAGTGTGCACATTTTAGGGACCTGGACCTCCCTGACACCCCAGGGAAAGCCCACTTAGCCAGCTGTGGCCGGCAGTCTGGCCATGAGAACTTGGCCCACCCCACAAGGGAGAGGCTGAGACGCACCCAGGGAAGCTTTATGTCAACTCTGCAAATGCTTGATGACTGGAGCGATTCCTTCTGTCCACAATGCCTCTGGCAACTTGCTTAGGTTGATGGTACCTCATTCTACCTTCCTGGCTTAACTCCAGGGCCACCTCCTTCAGGAGGCCCTGCAGGTCCTGTCAGTGGAATCGATGGCTGCCTCCGTGACATCTCGCACCACCGTTTGCCTCGCTTTCCTGGTGGTGTGCACTTGGCACGCCTGCTGTCAGGGCAGTGGAGCCCCAGCCTCTCTCCCTCACCGGACCCCATGCTTCTGGGCGAGGGACCCACTGACTAGCCGGGGCCCGTGGGGGCACTTGGCAAACACTGCCCAATGGAACCAAACCAAACCGGCCACTTCCTGGCCTGCTCCTCTGACCTCTGCCTCTGCCCAGACATCTAATGCTCAAAGTTACTGAACCTGGACGCAACCTCTGACCTGCCCCCTGGATGACATTTAAGCTTGGGTTGTCCATGACTTTTAATGACCAGGGCTCCTTCTATGGCAACGATGCCCAAGAGTTGGCCCACCTTCTTTTTCCTGAACTCCCAGGAAGAACAAGTTTTCACAAAAGGGGGACACCTGCGTCTGCCTCCCCCTGCCTCTGCATATCACCCTGGAGATCTGTTCCGCCCCTGTGAGCCCAGCCTTCCCTGTCTGGGAAGAGACGGGGCCGGGGTATCCACACTGGCTGAGTGATGGCGAGAGGACACGAGAGACTGCAGTGCAGGGCTGCGGCTCGTCCTGCGCTCCTGCAGAGGTGGAGCCACACCTCCCGCCGAGCCCTCCCTTCCTACAGGACGGGATCCTCGGGGAACAGCTTCCCAGGCTACTGTGGGTGAAAGGAGCCCAGGAGAAGACTCAACACCTGAAGGTGCAAATCAACCCTCCCAGGAGGCTGGGTGGTCCTGGGGAGATGGCTTTGCCCCACTGTTCCCCTCCTCCATTCGTCCAACCGGGTGGCCAGCCAACCATCACTTGGGCTGTGCACAAGTCCCCCTGCAGACAGGCGGCCCCCCTGGAGACAGGACAGCAATCCTGGAGATGGACAGTCTCCCCCTGGAGACAGACACTTACGAGATGGCCTCAATCATGTCCATGCCCATCTCCACGCAGCAGTGGGCGTGGTCGGCCCTGGCTTCAGGCAGCCCCGAGACGCAGTAATAACAATCCCCCAGGATCTTAATACGTAAACAGTGATTCTCCTGGAAAGCAAATTAATTTAAAAAATTAAAAATAGCAGGACAGTGAAGTGGGAGGGTAAAAAACTGGAAGCAAACAGATTCACTCCGTGCCTGGAATAACTTGCCTTTTAGGGCAGTGAGCACAGACCCAGAGCCCCGCATCCCACGGTGGGGGACCAGTCCCAGGGCAGGCACACCCGAAACCTCGGGGGGTGGGGGACAGAGGACAGGCTGGGCAGCTCTCGCGAGAGCATTCCAGCCTCCCCAACTCCCGGGCAGCAAATTGGGCAGATTGGCCGGTCAGTGTGAGGAAGGCCTCAGGCTGAGTGGAGTGTCCCCCACCCCACCACACCCCCCAGAGCAGGCCTTGACTCTTGGCCTAAGGTTCTGATTAGTCATCATGTATGATTAGAATGAAGAAAAAATAAGATTTAACCACAGCTTTGCCTGACCCTCTGCCTGAGTTTTTATCAAAGACTTCCACTCAATAAATAAAATCTTTAAAAAAGATAAAGAAAAGCCCTGACCAGTGTGGCTCAGTGGGTTGGTCCTCACCCGCAAAGTGGAAGGTCCCTGGTTCAGTCCCGGTCAGGGCTTATGCCCGAGTTGCGGGTTTTGTACCCATCTGGGGCATGTGAGAAAAACAACTGATCGATGTCTCTCTCTCACACCATGTTTCTCTCCCTCTCTTTCTCCCTCCCTTCTCCTCTCTAAAAATAAATAAATAAAGTATTTAAAAAGAGTCTGCTCGACCAGCAAGTGAGTGCTAAGAGACCCACAGGGCTGAAGTGCCAGCCACAATAACACTAACGGCTCAGCAGAGTCACCTGGCAAGCCACTCTGTGACTGGGACTGAGACGGAAGGCCATTAATCACCCCTCTGAGCTGCCTAAGTCTGCCCCCGGGAAGTCCATTTATGAAGCTGGACACCGGGACTCATTTGAGGCTCGCCCATGCCCAAGTGCCCGGCGTGACCCGTTCCCCTCGGCCACGTTCCATGGTGAAACAATCGGCGGGGTGTGGCCCGGCACTAGTGCCTGCAGAGGGCAAAGGGGACTCAGCCAAGTGCTGGGCCATGACAGTGGTGGCCCCTGACATGAAGTGGCTCCACAGGGGCCCGGAGCAGCACCCCAAGCCACAAAATCTGGGAAACGGGGACTAATGAAGGAAGTACCATCCACCCCTTCCTGACCCGGGTGCTGCTTCCACTTTGTCTCAAGGTTGAAGAGTCCTCTCTAGCTATCTGCAGACCACCCCGGCCAGCCTCATCAGGACAGTGGCTCTACAGCACCTAACTTGCCCCCCTGAAGAGAAATTCCTCAGGGGTTCGGGCAGTGTTGCCCGCAGGCCTCACCACCCCCTTGCATGGAGGGTGGGCTCACTGACCTGCTCCCTTAGATCCGTGTCTCTGAGAAAGCATCTCCAGCTGAGTGTGTGGCCCGGGGCAGACACAGGGTGGGAGGGCACACAGCCACGGTCACCAGCCACCAGTCCCCAGTGGCAGGCTCTGCCCCGCAGGGGATGCCCTGGCACAGCGCCTGTCCCTGGGGTTCATCGGGTCCCTGACCATGGCATCCTCCCTCAGGCAGCCCAGATCCGGCCACCCTGCTGGCCCTGGCTCGGGCACTGGGTGCCTGAGGGCATGGCCAGGGTGACTCACCGCAGCCAGCTTGTCGAAGCGGGCGAAGAGCTCGTTGAGGGTCATGACCAGCTCTTGGGCGGTGCACTGCGATGCCAGGCTGGTGAAGCCCTCGATGTCAGCAAACAGGATGCTGGGGACACAGGTGGAGGAAGACCCCATTGAGGGTGGAAGGTCAGAGGGATGCAGCCAGGCTCGCCCTTGGCCTTAGGAGGGCTGCCAACCAGCACGAGTCCCGGGAAGCTCCACACGGCTGCTGGGAAGGGCACAGAGGCCCCGGCCTTGGAGCCCCGAGAAGGCGGCCCTCGCCCTGCTGACACCTCCAGTCCTTCTTTCTGTATTCTCGCTGCCACCCAGGGGGACGGGGTTGGGGGCCGGGGCACAGGAGGTCTGGGAGGGTGTGCCTGCCTGAGCTTACTACAGACAGAGGCCCGGCCTCCAATTCTCCAGCACCCCCTGGGTCAGCCTGTGCTTGACCCCAGAGTTGCTCCCCTCAAGGTGGCTGGGCCTGAGGATGGGAGCCTTTGATTCCTCTATTCTGGAGAGTGTTTCAGGACCTAAAGGCAGCCTGGCTTCATACACAAGGGGATCTCTGTCCCAAAGAAATCCTCTAGAAGAGGCAGACTAAAGGAGGCCCAGGGCAGAGAGAGAGAGGAAGACACAGCCGAGAAGCACCTCTGGAAGGCCCCCAACTTGCCCTATCAGCTCCTTTGGTCTCACTCCTAAGCACCCATCAGCTGCACCAGCTGGTCCCTACGTTGCACCCTGTGGATCTTTTATGTTTCTGAAGATCTTGTTTCCAAGATTGAACCATCTTCCTTTTGTTTCATAACAGACACCCTGAGGTGAGACCCCACGGCCAGAATGTGTAAGAGCCCCTAGCATTTCCTCCTTGAAGCGGACACAAAAATGTCTGGACTCTCCTATACTGAGGTGCGGCCCGGAGCTCCAGGGCTGGCCGTGTCCCTCTCACAGAAGAAGCCGGAGGCAGCGGCGCACTCAGCCCCCCACCCCCAGCAGCGGCCAGGGCTCCTTCCACCACGCCTCGGGCTCCTGAGGCTCCAGGGCTGACAGTCCCACTTTAAAGTGACAATGTAGAACTAAACATATTTTGTCACTTTGTTCTGAAAATGTGTGGGCGTATTAAGCATGTCTTTTTATTCTGATGTTCGACATCTGGGGCCTTGCTCACCCCGGGGAGCCTGTCTCTCCCAGGCTAGGCAGTCCCTAGAGGCATCAACAACTCACCTCACAGTCTAGAGTCCCGCCCCCCTCCCCCCCCCCCCCCGCGCAGGCTCTCACACCAGGGTCACTGGTCCACTGCCCTAATCACCCAGGGACAGGTGCCAGCAAGCCCAGGACAGTCCTAAGCCTGCTAAGCGTGTCTCACCTGCTCCTTCCCCCAATAAAGGCTCTTGCCCACCTTCTGCCCCTCACTCTGCCTCCTGCCTACCCCTGATGCTTCCCGGCCTGGCCGCCCACAGCGCACTGGCCCTCACGTCTTCCTAATTGTAACAGACCATCTTTCCGATGGAAATCATCTCCTGGACTCACCACACCTGAATGACAAAACCTACATTCTAAAACAGTTGGACCCTGTTCTGAGCACTTCATGTTAGCTCATTTAAGCCTCACAACCACCCTGAGGCTAGTCCCCTGCTCTTCCAGATGAGACAACTGAGGCACAGAGAGGTTGAGTCACCTGCCCAAAGCCACACAGGCAAACTCACGCCAGAACCCAGGAGTTCAACCAATAAATATTATGCCGCCTGTTGGCCTACAGTCATCTTAAGTGAATAGAGTAATACTTCTATGCTCTGGCACTGTATCTGAGGCTGATGGAGGCAAGGGACACGTGGGCTGCTGCAGGTAGGCGAGTGCAGGACTCCGCCAGGAGGGTAAGTGCTCAGCCGCTGCTTGCCAGCTCACAGGCAGGGACTTGGGGACAGGCTGGGCCGCAGGGGAGTGACCCCTGCCAGGGAATGCACCCGGGGAATTTGTCTCTAGCCTGGGTCAGCGAGAGAACTGCAGGGGGAAAGCCAAAGAGAGTGAGGAAATGCAGGGATGTGACAAGAGAGGAGACAAATGAGGGGAAAGAAGAAAGGTGGGGAGCGGGAGGAACAGAGAAGAGACACCGTCCCTTCGGGCCACAGGACTCTCTCTGGACATCAGAGGAGCCGCTCCCAGCCAGGCCCCCTGCTCAGAAGATGAAAGGCAGCCGTGAGTCACCACAAAGCTTTGATGCCTGGTGTCTGACAGGCAGAGGGCTCAGTGCCTGCCCCGGGAGTCTCCCAGCCTCCTGCACTCTGGGTGCGAGAGGAGTGAGTGAGGAGCTCCCGCCAGGCACCCCTGACCCCTTGCTGCAATGCTGACCTGGGCTCCCTAAGTGTGGCCCCCATCCTGGCTCCTGCCCCACTCCCAGGAGGAAAGAAAAGTCTCTCCTAGCCTATGAAAAGCGCCGTTACATAGTTGTTCTGGAAATCTCTAACTCTCAGGAAAGCAAAGCCAAGTCAAGCTGAGGGGCAAAATTGGCTGCTCCAGGGTCAAGGAGCACAGCCAGCTGATCTCACTGTCTCAAAGGCAAAGCCAGTGACACCAGGATCAGCAGCGGCTCCACTCGGGGCCCCAGGCTGGCAAGATCCCAGAAGGGAGGGGATAAGTCTCCAGACTTGGCAGAGGCAGGAGAAGAATGGCCACGGGCCGCTCTGGGAAGTGAGGGGCGAATGGGTGTGAGCCACGGGGCACCCGTCCAAGCTCACCTAGCCGCTCGGGCAGGACCGGTGGGCGCCTGCCCGCCCCACAGGGACGGGGACAGGCCTGGACTATTCTCCACAGGTGGCCTCGCTGGGCCACAGAGTGCACTCTTCCCCGATAGAGCTCTCATCCGGCTGGGCTGGCGGTTTTCAGAGCCGGTGCCGGTCGGACCCTCTGGGGGCTTTTACAAGGAGTGGTCCAGAGCCCCACCCCCAGAGAGTCCAACGTAGCTGGCCGGGGGGCGGGGTTCTGCCGTCGATTGCTTTTGGCTGTTTTATTGTAAGCATCCCGGGGACGCTGACGTGCAGCCAGGGTTGAGAACCACTGCACTAGTTCACACGGCACCTCGTCAAGGTGGCTTCCGGCACCTGTGGGAACCCAGCCCCGCCCAGCTGTACCCCTCCACGCCCTGCACCCATCACCATTTAATATGCCATGTATGTCGCTGTGGTTATCTATCATTATGCCCCTGTCTGTCTCTCCCTATTAGAATGTGAACTCCCATAAGGGGGCAGTTTGGTCTGTTCTATTAACTGCTATATCCCAGCGCAATGCCTGGCACAGAGAGTAAATGTCCAATAAAATTTACAGCTGAGTGACTGACTGAGGACAGGTCTTGTCTACTTGTCTTCTTCTCTATCTGTCTCCACCCCCCCCATCACATATACTACCCCCCCTCACCTAGCACAACATCCAGAACACAGCAAGTGCCTGGGTGCCGGGTCCCTAGGCCTGCCGGAACAAAGGACCACACACTGGGTGGCTGAAAACGAGAGTCATTCCCTCCCAGTTCTGGCACCAGAAGTCGGAACCAAGGTGTCCGCAGGGCCACGCCCCTCTGAGACTCTGGGTGGAACCCTCCCTTGCCTCTTCCCGGTGGCGGCTGGCTTGGCACCTTGGCTTGCAGCTGCTTCACCCTAATCTCGGCCTCTGTCATCACATGGCATCCTTCCCGTGTCTCTCTCGTCACAGGGCATTTTCCTCTCTGTATCAGGACCAGTCACATTGGATTAGGGGCCCACCCTTGTCCAGCATGACCCCCTCTTAACTCGACTTCATCTGCAAAGACACCATTTCCAAATAAGGTCACATTCACAGATACCAGGATTAGAAAGAACCTCAACATATCATTTAGAGGGACAAAATTCAACCTACAATAGTGCCTCATATATTTTGGCTGAATGGAAGGGAATGTGCATAGTTTCAAAGCAACTAAGAAGCATAACCAGAACTCCAGTAGCTCTTGCTTCTACCCCGGTGGGCCTCTTGGAGCCCCAAGCATGTCACCTAAGACGTGGGCCCGCAGAGCCCAGGCCAGCACCCAGGAGACGCTCCGCAGTGTTCACGCAGCAAACGGTGGGATGGCGACAGAGGCCACAGGCGGCTTCCTGGTTCTGTGCCAAGAGAGAGATGAGGGGAACGTGGGTGTGGGAGGGCCTCCAGGCAGCTTAGAAAGCCTGACCCGTCCTCCAGGCTCCTGGGATTTACTCTTCCATGGCCCCCACCAGGGACCTGCAATAGCTACAGAGGAACCAGGGAGGGGCAGGCTGCTGTGGCTCCCTTCCTTCGGGTGGTAGGACAGAGCAAGCAGCCAGTCAGGGAGGAGGGGGCTCAGATCAGGGCTTCTAACCTGCATGGAGGCTTGGACAGGGCCCTGGAGAGCCCAGCTCTGAACCCCTGCAGCCTCTCCTACACGTTTATGGAAATGCTGCCACCTCCACATTTCCCCACCTCCCGTCGGAGGCAGGCGGCACTTCTCTGCTGTCCTAGAGAGGATTCTGCTCAGTGACTGTCACCCCTGGAGGCTCCGGTTTTACAAGGTTTACCCAAAGGCAGACTGGCTGTCCCGCTGGCCAACATTTCGTGGTCTGCTCCGTGGTGATTCTGAAGGCCTTTGTACAACCAGTCTGGGGCCCAGACATGCTGTAAGGTGCTAATTCATGGATTGGCTCCCACTTGAGAGCTCCTGTTGGGAAGGGGGCCGGGCCCTAAACGGCGACCGCACAGGAGCCAGCAGGCCCACTCTGGCTGTGCGCACCTCCCTAATCGCCTGCCATCCATCACGCGTGGCTGCCTGCATCCCACTCCAGAGGCAAGAGTGGACGGGCACTCCATCCCCATTACCACGCTAGGCCCCTCAGCTATCTGCCAAAGCTTCGGCTCAGCTTTGCCCCTGTTCCCGTGCGAAAGCCACATGGAGCAGCATTTCTGAACACCCAGGGGTGAGTTCGCCTAGTGGTCGGGCAGCCGGCATTGCTGAGGACCTGCTCCTCTGACCTCCTGCATCCCCCGGCATCCCTCAGAGAGGGAACTCGAGAAATGCCAAGAGCCAACCTTCTGTCAAGGTGGGCCTCGGAGGAGCCAGGGCCTGGGGAAACAGAGGTCATAGGGGGAGTAAGAAGGAGGAATGGCAAGGTCTCAGCCCAGCTCCCAGGACGTTGGGCCCAGCAGGAGCTAAAGAAGGTCTTGGGGCCCTGGCTGGTGTAGCTCAGTGGATTGAGCGCGGGCCTGCAAACCACACGATCGCGGTTCGATTCCCAGTCAGGGCACATGCCTGGGTTGCAGGCCAGTTCCCAGCAGGGGACTCATGAGAGGCAACTGTACATTGATATTTTTCTCCTTTTCTCCTTTCCTTCCTCTCTAAAAGATAAATAAATAAAATCTTAAAAAAAGAAAAGATAAATAAATAAAATCTTTAAAAAAAGAAAAAGAAGGTCTTGGGAAGCGGGGCAGGAAGTGCCCTGGAGGCCCTCCTAATGCAGCCTGGGGAGGCCCAGCTGTAGGCCAAGGGTCTGCTCTGCACCAAGAGGGCTGCCCGCTCCGGTGTGCCCTCCATCTGTTCCAAACCACACAACCTGGGGAGCCTCTTGGGTCTATCCATTGCCCTGTAAGATAAAGGAGGAGCGATAGTCACTCACATGTACTAGGCGGGCAGCACAATCAGGTGTGGGCTTATCAGTACCTGGCTCAGAATGGCCACCCATGACTGGGTGTTTTCCAAGGGGTGGTGGAAAAATGACCACAGTGAAGCATGTGAACTAGGAGCAGCCACAGACCCGTCTGAGGACAAAGCTGGGACAGGCAAAGGGGGACAGCCAATGAGAGGATGCTAAACACTGATGTCAGCCCAGCCTCCTCCAACAGGGAGAATCTGCCCTGAGCCGGCCATGCCCTCTCCACTCCCACAGATGGGACACCCTCCTTCAGAAGGTGGCTTGACCATCAGGGCCCAGCCCAGGGTGTCTGGGGCTAATGTACGTCCTGAAACTGGTGCCGCCAGCCTCTGTGCCTCCTGGAGACCCCGTTCTACCCCGACCCCTCCGTCTTGTTTCTGAACATAAACCCTGCCCCCACCGCCCAGCCAATGCACCGCCCTACAGACTGGCTATTACAGAGTGTGGCCAGGGCTGGGGAAGGGCTTCTCAAAGGAGAAACCCGGTAAGGGAGAAGGGCACCGCACCGAGGCCGAGCAGCTATCCGGGCCTCGTGGGGCTGAGAGTATGTGCCTCTCAGGGTTTTTTGGTCTATGCTGCTCTTATTTTCCAATGTTTCTATGAAAATCATAAACCCTTTATGTAATATAATAAAAACGTTTGTTTTTAAAAGGTTAGCAACAAATCACATTCTTCCCCTAAGGCCCAACTGCACCTCTCCCATGTTCACGATGTTTTCTTCCATCCACCCGGCCCGGACTAACCCTTCCTACGTCTGAATTCTTAGTAGGATCTGAGCCATGAATCTCAGTTGGTTCCAGTGGCTTCAAAGACAAAGCCTGACACAGTCAGTGGGTCAGCGCCTCTTTGCCCTGACTCTTCCTCTCGTCCTATCTCCTGGGGCCTCTGCGCTGACTGAGGGGAGGCCACACAGTAAGTCCTTGCTGGCGGCTGGCTCCGTTGCCTGCTGTCCCCACTGCGTGTGGCAGGACCCGCGCAGGTTTGCTGTCAGGGCCCAAGCCCAGGTAAGGACAGGAAGAAATTGGGAAACTTGTGCACGGTTGGTAAGAAGGTGAAATGGCAAATCACCATGGAAAAGAAAACATTATGGGGCTTCTTTAAAAAACTTTTTTAAGTTACCACTGATGTAGCGATTTCAATTCTCTATGTGTACCTGAGAGAACCGAAAAACAGGGACTCGAAGAGACGTCTATACACCCACACTCGTGGAGCGTTACCGGTAAGAGTCAGAGGGGGAAGCAGCCCAGCTGCCCATCGATCCACGTGTGGCTGAGCACAATGTGATATTTACACACAGTGGAATATGATTCGGCCTTAAAGGAACATCTGACACATGCTCCAACATGGATGAACTCCAAAGCTGACACTACATCAACAGTGAAAAGCCAGACACCAACGGGTGGGCACCGTGCGACTCTGTGTGTGAGAGGCGGCGACCGGAGCCTGGACGCGGACCAGACGCAGAGCCGACGGAGGGCAACGCCCACGGCTGCGGGCGCTGTGAATGTGCTCAACGCTGTGGAACCGCACACTTCAGGTGGTTAAAATGCAAACTGTGCGTCATGTCTCTTTTACCACAAGTAAAATAATTGTTTAATTGTAATCAATTAGAAGACCCAACCCCAGTGCTACCCATCTCCCCCAAACGGGGCCAGCCGCGAGCTCAGGCCTCGGCCCGCAGCACCCAGCGCCGCCCACTGGTGGGCGCCGCGAGTTCCCTAAGGGGCAAGCGTGGCGTCTTTTCCATCTACTCCTAGTCACGCTTGGCACACGGAGCATCTCAGTAAGTGCCTGTGGAATGAATGATAATATAAAGGCCACTTATATCTATAATTGGTATGGGTACAGAGTTGAGAATACTTTTCTTAATATCAGGTTGGAGACAGGAATGCTTGACGGACCACGCCTCCCGTGGCCGGAGGGCCAGGGCAGGGGGCAAGCAGGCCCCTCTCTGCCCAAAGGGTGTGTGACCCACTCCGGGCTAACTGTGAGTACCACGGACACGGTGGCGAGGTCATTATAATTCAGAACCACGAGGTAGCTGAGCCAGACGGCGGAGCGACCTGGGGATGCAGCCAAGTCCTTGAAGGAGACAGGAGAGGAGATAATAACCTTACACGGGGGAGGTCTGGGGGAGACTGGGAAGGGGGGAGGGGAGGAGTGCGGGCAGGGCAGCGCTGCCTAAACCTTGCCACAGCCTTGCATATAGTGAAGGGAGGTAACTCATTTCCACACCTGGGCCAACAGCCCCTCTGCTGGCCCCTGGCTCCAGCCCCACAGGGCTCCCGCGTCCCTGAGAAATGAGCCTCTGATTCAAGCCAATGTGCCCAGTCTCCACCCCTGTGGTCCCCACAATGCAGCCCAACAAGGAACAAGTTTGCTCAGCAGAGGACAGGGCCCTCCCCACCACCCACAACCTTTAAAATCTTAAGGAGTCTGGCACCGGGACAGGCCAACCAGCTGCAGGGCCAACCTCACTCAGCAGAGACCCCTATGGAGGGGAGAAGCCTTCTGCACCCTCTCAAGCCTTCTCGGCCCCTGAGACCTTTGGGGTACAGGGTTACCTGACCCTGATGCTTGCCCGAGAGCCTGCTCCACCTCCATGGGGCAAACAGTCTGCAGCCACCTCCCGGAACAGGAGCCTTGCCGAGGCTTTGCACACTCTACCTCATCCATCCCTCTCCCAGCACCCCTGCAGGGAGCCCTGGGGGAGGGGGTGGGAGTGGGGGCCCAGCTCATAGGCTCTGCCCTCCCTAACCTTTATCACAGCTACAGCAGAACAATGGAGCAGTGAGTTGTGTGGCATCTATTCCACAGCCTCGCAGAAAGCAGGCTCAGCCCACTCCTCATGGGATGCATTCCCAACTAACCAATCTGTTGTTTGGCATGTGTCTGCACAAACAGAAGGTGAGCTTCCCAGTGTCAGGGACAGTGTCCCCCTTCACCCCCTTCCTTGAACTAAATGCCTGTGAGCTAGAGGTCCCCACTAAGGGAGGCAGAGACAAAACACCTGCTGAGTGGAGGAATGGGGAGACACCACTACTCCCATGGCACAACGGGGGAGGGTCTGAAGCTCAGATTAGGGGACTTGCCCAAGTTCCCAGAGCTACCAAAGTGGCAGAGGAGGGTGTGACCCAGTCTGCTCAACACAGAACCCTGGTGTCACCTGGATTCTTGCTGCGTCTGCACCTTTACTGTGGCCCATGGGGACGAGCCTCCTCCTGAGTTGGGGCTTCTTTGGCTGGCCCCTTTCCCCAACCCCAGTATCCCTCCTGCCAGGCAGAGCCTTGGGAGCCCCCACGCCGGAGCGACCTCTGCTGGCATGTGCTAGGCTATTGTCCCAGGAATGGGAACAGCATGGCCCGCCTCTGACCCTGCCACTGCCGGCCACAGGAGGGGCAGATAGCTGGATGGGCAGGAGAAAGGCGGGTAGAGGCGAGAGGGCTCTCAGCCTCAGGTCTAACATCCCAGCAGTGGGCCTCAGTCCCAGCTGACCTGTCCAGCCAGAGGGGCTGAAACATGTCCGTCTGTCACCGCACATCAGATGGGGCATGGGCAGGGCCCCTGGGGCTCCTTGGCCTCTGGCCTGCCTCATCCCACGACTGGTGGTGGATCAGCCCCGGGAACTGCCGCACAGACACCTTCCTCAGGGCCAGCGAGGGCGAGGCCACAGAGAGTCGAGGCGCCTGTCTGTCACCCTACTCCTCCCTAACGCTGCCCTCCCCAGGAGTCGCTTCCGCTTCCATAGATCCAGTCCCAGTCTGTCACACCCGGGGCAGATTTATTTTTTTTGTGGCCTTGCTCTCTGTGGGGTAGAGAACAGCATGTCATCACCCTCCCTAAATATTACTGTTCTGCAGAGATTTGATGAATGTGACTCACCCCCCTCCACTCTCCAGCTAGAGAATTCCCAGGCTTCCTTCGCTGATAGGAGAGTGATAACAATCACAACGACAGCAACCACAGTAATGGTTGCTCCCGATTACGGCACACTGCTCTGAGCCAGGAGCTGTGCTAAGCACCGTCCTCGCAATATTTCATTGACTCTTCACCCCACTATTTTGCAGGTACCCTTCCTGTCTATCACGTAGAGGAGGAAACTGAGGATTGGGGGGCTCCATGCCTACTGCTTGCCCCGGTCACACAGCCAGGAAACACTGGCATGCCTTGCAGGGCTGCCCAACCCAGGGCCCCGGGCCTAACCACTGTGCTCCTGCCCCGGCTCCCAAGTGTGTTTCCACACTGTGCTGCTACTCAATGCCCAGCCCGAGCCAGACTGGAACGAGCAACGCGCCCCACCCAGAGCTGCTGCATCCAGCTCGGCTGGTGGAAGAGGGGAGGGGCCCAGCAGCGTATCTGCGTGATTGCTCACAACTGGCCTCTGATGTGCACCCGCCACCTCCAGCCTGGCACTTTCAGAGTCAGAATTATGTCTGTCCCCCGGAAAATGATGGCATCTAGGTTTCTGTCTCCTTTCATCTCTTTCCTGATTGCTGTCCTTTGTCCTGAGCACGTCCGAGAACAGCGATACCTGCACTGGGGCTGGGGTCCCCCCAGCAGTGGGCCTCTCCTTGTGATGGTGCAGAGGCCTGAGTCAGGCCTCTGACCGGACCCTGTGGCTGGAGCGCCCGAGAGCCAGCCGCCCTGGGCTAGGAATAAGACGGCAGCTGCTGTGTGGAGAGAGGGCAAGGGAGGGGGCAGAGAGCAGAGGAGGCCAGATGGGCCGGATGTGCTAACCGCGCCAGGCTGAGAAGCTGTGCCCTGAATGGTGGACTGTTTCTGAGGGGTGACTTTCCGGGACTTCTTTGGCGTTCCACTGTATCTGTCAATGAAATCCGTTGAAAGCTCTGCTGTGCTAACAGCCCTCAAGGAAAGCTCCTCTCATCCATGCACTGCCTAGAACGAAGGCAGGGCCGGCAGGGCGGTGGAGGTGGGACAGAGAACATTCCAGAAGGCGGGAGCTCAGGGCTTCGGATGTGCGGGACTGCTTGGCAGGTCATTTTTCCCACCTGAGTCTGGGGTTTGCTTCTTACATGTCAGAAGGCAGAGTCCTCCAGATCTGGGGGCTGCCATCAGACCCGAAAGCCCCAGGTGGGTCCTCAGCCACACGCCCCCCGCCCCCCACCAGGCACACACGCAGGCCAGAAGCCAAACCTCTCTCCTCTGCGTCTCTTTTTGGCCTGGGGGTCCCCCAGGACTCTTTCCTCCACAATCTCATGTGAACTCCTTCCTCCTGGGTGTGTAAAAACACCTGGGCAGTGGTCAGGCCGTGGGAAAGCCCTGGCATCCAGAAGCTTCTGGGGACAATTCCCTCACTTGCCCAGCTATGGATCTTAGACACATTAATCTCTGTGCCTCAGCTTCCTCACCCGTAACATGGAGATAATAGTAGCACCATCCCCTTCTATTTGTTGTTGGGACTCGTGAATATACGAAAGTACTTAGAATAGTGTGTGGGTTACAGAAATTTCTCTCCACATACCAACTGTCGTTAGTGATTACTCCACTGTGAGAGGACAGAGGCTGGCGTGAGGAGGAGAGGAAACCATCGGTGGGAGCTCCCTACCAAGGTCCGGGCCCCCTTCCCTATCTGGGCTCAGCAGCTGAGCCTGCAGCCCCTGGGACGCCTTCTGGGCACGAGACCTGGCCGGGGGCAGGCTTCCTCCTGCTGCTTTCTGCATGGCCCCTGCCTGACAGTGGAGTGGGGGCGGGCCCCAGGGGGGTTGGATGCCCCTTAAACTGGGGACAAAAGTGTTGTGCAGGCACATTTTCTCCAGGAAGCTTGGAGTCTGTGTGAAGAGCTGGACAGAGGACACACGTGCAGAACTGACTGCTGGATTCCAGGGTGCACTTGGGGACAAGGCGGTTCTGCCTGCCCTGCACGAAGACACAGCACCCTTGTGGCCACCGTGGCAGCCACCAGCCTCACTGTGGGTGGATGTGCATCTGTGTGTGTGTGTGATTTTCGTTCCTCCACTTAATCCCATTCAGCCCAAGCCTCCAAAGGGCTCTCTCTCTATACCAACATAAGAGGACTTTTGGGTCCTAGAAAAACCTGCCCAGGGAAAAAGGAACTCTCTCGAAGGCAAACCGCAGCTCCTTTTCTGGGCATATGGGAGGATTAGCGGGCCCTGCGGATGAAGGCCACTGCAGCGCTTCATGTCCCCGTGGAACTCACAGGCAGATTTTGCACTCTATTAATCTACATCTGTTTGCACATCTCTGTTGTCAGCAGCATCTGTCTAGTGAAGCAGCAGACATGCAATGAAAGGAGTGTGGGCTTTAGGGGGTGACCTGGGTGTCCCCCACCCCTGGCTGAGTGACCTTGGCCAAAGGTCTCGGGCACTCTGAGCTCAGTCTCTGGAGCAGGGGTGCTGATAAGGGTCCCCACCTCACAGAGCTGTCAGGAGGATTAGCAATCAGGCAGAGAGTGCTGGTCCAGTGCCTGACATACACTGGCTTAGAAGCTGTGGCAGCCGCTGGGGGGCTGATGGAGACTGAGATGATGGTGGGGACGTGCGGGTCCCAGGTACTTTCCAGCTCCCATGTTAGGCTAGCTGCTCCCCCAGCAGCTGGTGGTGCGGCTTTCTCCCTTCTCTTCCTTCTCCCCCTCCTCTCCCTGTGACCTTGTCTCCTCCTTCTCCCCCAATAACATTCACTTTAACAGACCCAGAGGGGTGCCCCACACAACACACAGGTTGAAGCCAGCAGCCCACCCTGCTGGGCTGCGCCCCCTTGAGGGAAGGGAGTGAGAAGGTCCATCGTCCCCTTCAGGGCTCTGTCATCCACCCTGCCCGTGCCCCTCAGCCTCACTCCTACCTCACGTTGTCATGTTTCTGGATGTAAATCTTGTGGAACATCATATCCTCCTGCTTGGCGTTGATGTCTGCTTTCATCTCCATGGCAACATGACGGGGAAGGACAGACAGCAGGAGCCTCTCCTGGGGAAGGAAGCAGATGCTTTCGTCACAGCTCCTTCCACCTTTCGGGCAGTCCCCTCTCCTCTCCAGGTCGAGTCCTTCACACCTGTGAGCACCTGCAGGAAAACCTCTCAGACTGTCCTCAGATTTGTGGGGCTAATTCCCGTGTTTGTTTCGAGGGGTGGAGTCATGCTCCCAGGGTGGCCTGGCCCCCTCTCCCTGGGACACCTCCTGGTCCTCGGCACACATGGGGACAAGTACTCCTGGTGGCCCTGTAGCGCTGAGCACCTGGGTTACAGTTATGCATGTCACCTGAGACTGTGTGAGCTCGGGCAACTCACTGAAGTTCCCGGAGCCCCAGCCAGGTCCCTCCCCTGCAAATAGGGATGGGGCTGCTGAGGGCATTAGATGGGGTCCATTCGATCAGTTACCAAATATTTGTTGAGCATCTGCCATGTTTCAGGCAACCTGCTGGCTGCCAGGGGTTCTCATGGAGAACTGGCCAGGCAAGGTTTCTCCTTCCCAAAGCTTGCAGCCCTGGGGGGGTCATGGGGCCCGAGGGGGGCACTGGGCTGGAGTACCTGACCTCAGCTGGGGAGAAGTGGGGGGGTAAGAAAAGGCTTCATGGAGACCATAAAAATGAGGTGAGGAGGGGCAATGGCCCGGGAGAGAGGGAAAGCGTGCTGACTTTGAGGGACACGCTAACTCCTGTGAGGAGGAGGTGGCGGAGAAGCAGGGAGAGGGCCAGAGCCACACGGTGGACGGGGAGAGCCACGGTGGCCTGTGCAGGGCTGGACCTTGCCTCTGATCTGTGTTGTCTCACTGGCCGGCCCGCTCAGAGAGGCACCGCTGCTTCCGGAGCGGTGGTCCACCCCCGCACGCTCCACAGCCCACCGCCACCGCGCCAGGAGTGCTCTTGGAAATCTCATCTTGAGCCTCGCCCTCCAGCCTGCAGCCCTCCACGCGCTCCTGTCCCTTGGCTTCCGCGGTGATGGCCCTAAGACTCAACTCCAGCTCCTGGGTCTTTTCTGGCTCCGCCCCATGGCCCCAGGTGAAACTTGTCAACCCCTCTGTCCTGCTCGCTCCTGCCCTGGGGGCGAGGTTTCCACCAGCACCTCTGTGGTCACCGCACCTCCCGGCTCCCATCCAGGCTGACAGCCTGGTGTCTGGTCACCGTGACCCACACTCTAAACCAGACTCACCTCCCCTGGTTTTCACTCCCCAGTGCTCTTCTTCTCAAGCTCCCTGCCCTCGCCCGGGATGCCCCCAGTCTCCTGATCCCCGAGGTCCAGACCCTGCCCGTGTAAATGGCTCTGTCTCTCGGAACTTTCTCTCTGAGACGCAGCCGTGCCCCGCAGCCACAGACCCTGGCTAGCATTGACTGGGTCCTGCTGGTTTGGACGTGAGCTCCTGGACTTGCTCCTTCTGCTCTGCATCTGCCTCCACCATCACACCTTGTTCTCACCCAACAGTGGGACTCTGGCCACACTGTCTGGCCCGACAGCCGCCTCAGCCCTCCACCCTGCCTGTCCGGCCCCAGTCTCTCCAGGACCCAGCCTTACCCATGTCATCCCCCCTCTCCAAACCTCCAAAGCTTCCATGCCACATCCCATGTGGATCCTTCTGGGCCCACTGAACCTGCTCCCGTCTTCCACTGCAACCCAGTGTCCTCCCTTCCCCCTCCACCCCTCCATCTCCACTTCTGTGATTGGTCTGCGCCCTGATGCACCCCTACCAACCCAGATCCAGCTGCCACCCCCCCTTCTGGGGGGTCTTCTCCATCACCCCATCCTCAGGTCTGGACCTCCTCAGGTCCAGCCTAGACGATGGGGCAGCCTCACTCTAGTTTCTCCGTCTCCAAGCTTGCTTCCTTTGATCCAGCCTCTACTATAAGCTGATGAGTGATCTTTCTAAAACATACACCAGACCACACTGCTGGCCTGAGTAAGACCCTTCTGTGTCTCTGGAAGCTTCCAGGGCCAGCCCGAGCCCCAGCCTGGCCTGGAGGTTCCCATGATCTGGCCCCTCTGTGCTCCCCACCCTGCACCCTCTGAACTGAAGTCTGCACTCTGCTCCAGATAAAGTGAACGGTGGGAGGCATCTCAAGCGTCTGGTAGTTTTTCCTTGCCTTTGCACACAAGCTCCTCAGCTAGGGCAACCACCCTCACCCTAACCCTCCCTGAGGCTCACCATCCCTGACCACTCCATACTTCCATGGTCTATTAACGTGTCTCCTGTTGTGCGAGCAATGAGACAGCTCCCTGGGACGGGAGCAGTGCCCTGTCCAGCTCCACGGCCGGCAGCTACGTGCTAGGCAGACACTGGTGAGCTGGTGAGGGCTGCTGCTCTCTGCGGGGCAGCCTAGCCCCTCCCGGGCATCAGAGAGCATGGCTGTTGAAGGCAGTCTTGTATTTACTGAGTTCTCAGTAAACAGTTACTGGTGACAGAAACACAAGCCAAAAGACAATTCTGTGACTGGGAGAAAGTGTGCTACAGACTGCGTAGATTCACGAGACCTCTCTACATCTGTAACTGCGTCTGAGGCTGAGGCCCGGGAGGAGTGCACGGAGGGTAGCCCGCGGGTAATTCCGAGGCCTCTCACCATGTAGCACCTGGAGCTCCCCCCTTCCTTGGGGGGCAGGGCGAGGCCCGAGAGCTGCTGGGGTCTGGCTGGGTGAGCAGAGCCTGTCCCCACTCAGCACACCCTACTCCCCTCCCTGGCGTCCTGGCCTGGAACCTGGCATAACATACTTGTTTCCCCCCCAAACCCCTAGGGGCCTGCTGGAATGTCTAGCCTGGCCACAGCCAAGGCAAGAAAAACTGTGGTGAGCTGTAAAATGCTAATTTTTGCTGGAGAAAGGACAAGGTGCAGAAGTGAGAGGGACAGTCCCCAACATGGAAAGAGAAGGCAGGTGTCCTCCTCTAGGTGTGAGATGCTGGGGCCTGGGACTGGGGTGGCAGAGGGGGATTTTGAGGAGTATAGGGGCTTAGGCGTGAGTGGGATGAGAGGTGGGACAAGGAGACACCACCAAGCCTGGCTGTCTCTGGAGACTCAGGACCAGGAGCCCAGTCCGGGCCGGAAGAGTGAGTGCATGGAGCAAGCCAGGTGCCTGACTAGACAGCATGAGCCAGGGACCTGGCAAGACTTGGCGGGCTGGAAGGGAAGCGGAGACAGGTGGTGACCGGGGGAGGACCGCAGAGCTGCCGCAGAGCTTCCTCCCCGCTCGCTGTCTGGACGTCACTGGCACTCCGCCAGGATGCGTCTCCACAGTCAGAGCCGCCCTCCCGCTGGCGACACTGCTGGGCGCCCAGGCCACCCTGCGCACTCCATGCCCGCTGGGAGCGTGCAGGGGACTATGCAGTCCAAGCCTTATCTCCCCGGCCCCCGCTCTCAGGTCAGCCGTCCACGTTCACACTGGCCACAGGGCAGGCACAGGGCGGTGTTTGCTGAGGGCTGGGGGCGACACTAACACGAAAAGAAAGGGAGGGCTTGGTCTGGAGCGACCTGGTCTCTTGCAGGTGTGACTGCGAGTCCGTGGGAGCCCGGCCAGCCACTGGTCTGCCTCTCTCCCCTGGGGCCGCAGGGCCCCCTCCGGGCCTCCAGTCTAAAAGCCAAGCAGCTCCAGACTGTCAGCGCTCCCAGACCTCCATCAGGTTCAGAAGGGGATGCAGCAGTCCTGAACCCCGAACAGGACCCTCCCTCGATGCCAGGCAGACAGGAGGGAAACCCTGCCACAGCTCTTGCCTGAGAGAAGCACACTGGGGCCTGTCCCTCTACCCTGAGGTCACTGGGAGGAAGCCCCCAAGTCTGTGGCCCTCGAGATGGGCGTGCTTCCCTGCCTAGGAAGTCTCTGAGAGTGAGGTTCAGGGTGAAACCAGGCTGGCTTCTTTCCTCTGAACCAACCAAACCCTAGAACTCAGCACAGAGGAAAGGCCTAGTGTGGGTGTCACAGGGGCTGACAGCTTGGGTCCCCTCTTTTCCTCCCTCCCCTGCATCCCCAGGGGAGTGCTGGCACTCTCACAATCCCACCCGCCAGCCCCTGAGCAGGGGTGGAGGGCCCCTCCCTGCTGCCAGACCTGGGCTCCAGGCTTGTTTGCAGAATCACAGGGGGCCACTGAGAAGGCAGGGGGCAAGTCCTGGGGTAGAACTCTCTCCAGTCTCTCCTAGAGCATTCCCACAGAGCCAGGAATGCTAGGCTCCCGCCAGGAGAAACATTCCCCTGGGCAGGCCCCCCCCACCACCCCGCCCCCGGGGAGGTGGGGCTGGGCAGCTGTAACAAGCTCAGCCGGTGGGGAGGCAGGTCTTGTGTCTGCTCCCTGCCAGCTCCCTGCCAGCTGTGCAGAGGCGGGGCGGGGGGGGGGGGGGCTCCCTTACTCACCTGCTGCTGGTTCTCCCGCTGAGAGTGGAGCCGCGCCTGGATGCACTCGCGGGTCTCCTGGAAGGCCTGTCTCTGGGACACCTCAGCCGGGTAGTGGGTGCAGACACCCACGATGTTGGTGCAGGAGAAAATGAGGACATTGGAGACAAGCTGCAGAGGGAGAATGGAGGACACCAGTCACTGGAGTCCCATCCTTGACCCTTCCAGCCCCAGGGTGTGAAGGCCCCAGTCCCCATCTCAGCACACAGCTAGCTGCCAGCACACCAATGCCAAGGACAGCTGGGAGTAGCCAAGCGTGACTGGTCAGGCTCTGATGTCCCCAAAGCCCAAAGCTTGGCTGGCCTGTGATGGAGTACAGAAGGGACAGTGGATCACTGAGCAATCACAGTGAACGTGTCCACCGTACCAAAGACTAAAAGAATGGGGTGTATCAGTGATGCTGTGACTGATGGTGTACGTGCGGGGGGGGGGGGGAGCAGGAGCCTGCAAGAAAGGTTCCAGGAGGGTGGCGGGATTTTCATTTTTGAAAGTGTGACAGAGCCCAGCCCAGGACAAAGGGCTGCCCTTTTGCAGAGAAGCCTTAGCCTGCCACTCCCCAGGGACCAGCTCTGATGAAGCAAGCACTGACGAGCTAACCATGAGGGCCCTGGCGCCCTGCTGAGTCCCCTGGAGAATGAGAGAAGGAGAGGGACCCTGGCCAGGGGCGATCAGTGCCCACAGCGGTCTCCTCTCCTCTCCCTAGGCTTCCGCTCCTTCTCTGCAGCGGACCAACCGGCGAGCCCCCAGCATCAGTCCCGCTCCCCACCGGTGCCCTTCTCTGTGCCGCCTGGGATGTGCGTGTGGAAAAGTACCACTGCCCCTCGGGTCACAGAGACAAGGTCGGGATTCTTTGGAAAGGGCTGTTTACAGAAAAGCTAAGGAAAAACAAAACACAGCCCAGCACACAAAAGCAAGTTTACGTAGCACATTGTAGACACTGACAAAGGTGCGGTTTAGCCAAAATTTATTTTGGCAGGTACAGCTCCCGGGGCCTTGGGGTACCTGGTCCTGGTCCTGCCCTCGCCGCAGGCTGCATGGGACAGAAGACACACAAAGGTGCTCAGGCGTCTAGGCCTCCCAAAACTTAATTCTTAGCCTCAACTGTACAAAGGGAGGCCAGGCTGGCCCTGCACCTTCCACTGCGGCTCCCCCGACCTCCAGGACAGGAGCCCTGCACTGGTCCCCAGTCCTCTTGGCCACCTGGATCTTGAAAGACTTCTTCCTCTGGGACATTAACCACCTGTCAGCGACCCAGCAGACAGCTCCCACCCCCTTCTTCCAGGGCCCTCTCTGTCTCTGGGACGCGGGACGGGAGTCCTGCCTGGACTCAGGTCTGCACTCTGCCTGAAGGCTGGCCCCTGCCCAGCTCCGGGGTGTCCTGACCAGGCGGGGCTCAGCCTGTTGAGGCCTGGAGGCCGAAGACTCCATGCGGGATGTGGTGCCATCTTTCCCCGGAGACATCCTATAACATGTCGGCCCCAGTCCGTGAGCAGAAAGTCGCTTTCTGCTTCAAGTCTTGCTCTCTCCTCAGCTGCACGGTAACTTCTGGTTTTCTGGCTGAAGGACATCTCCCAGATGCCTTCAGGGAAGGGCAAACTCACAAGAGCAACCCTGCCAACTGTACTGACGACTCGCCGCTCCTACAGCCCACTCCCCAACGCCATCTGCCCTGGAATCCTACCATCTTCATCTTATTAAACACGTGGCAGAGAAAAACCCAACCTACTCATCAAAGGAAGGAAGGCCCCTGCTCTACAGAAGCTGACAATCCAACCGAGGAGCTAAGTAGTCAAGACTGACAAGAACTGGCTACAGGAAGCGTGCACCGACTCGGACCAGCAGGAGGGACAGCAGGGAATGTGGGGTAATGAGAGGAGGCCTCTGGGCAGGCCTGGGGCCCCCTGGTCCTGGGTGAGAGACAGGCTTGGGGAGGCTGCCAGGCATGTGGAAGGGCCTCCCTGGAGAGTGTACGCAGGAAGTTCAGGCCTCTGAGGTACTCTGGGTCCTTGAATAAACAACCCGGGCTCTCTGATCCTGAGAGGAAGTATGTCTGCAGAAGAAAGATGGAGCTGAAAAGGCAGACAGTGGTTCTTTGGACCACTGGACCAAAGAACAGAAGGATGAGCATACCATTTTCAGCAAGATTCATCAGGGACGAGAATGGTACAGGGAATGGGAGGTGGGTCAGGAGGCTGCCAGAGAAGCCCAAAGTTTGGGAACAAAGACCTACATGAGGCGGGGAGCAAGCAAGTCAGAGATGACTCTGAAGGAAGAGCCCCTAAGACCAGGGAGGAGAAGGTCCAGGAAAAAAGGGACTGTGGCCTGCAGCATGAACCTGTGCAGTGAGTGACTATGGAAGGAGACCCGAGGACAAGTCCCCAGCAGTCACTGGGGACCAGAGAGAGAAGGGCAAGGAGAAGAAAGGAAATGAGAAGGTAAAGGCTGAAGGTACAGACCACAGGGAATTCTGAAGAATGTTCTAGTTAGGAGACATTTTTTGGAAAGGCAAGAGGAAGGTGTCAGATGATTAAAAACAAAAGTGAGATGCCATGGGGGAAAACTAAAACCATGTCCCTTAAATTTGGGAACAAGACAGAGATGTCCACTTTCACCTCACTTATTCAATTTGGCACTGTAAGTCCTAGTCACAGCAATCAGACAAGAAGACATGAAAGACAACCAAACTGGAAAGGAAGAAGTAAAAATGCCATTATTTGCAGATGACATGATACTGAATCTGTCAAAGGTTCCACCTAAAACTACTAGAACTGATCAATGAATTCAGTAAAGTAGCAGGATACAAAATAAATATTGAGAAATTGGTTGTATTTTCTGCACCAATAATGAACTATCAGAAAGGGAAACTAAACTAAAAAAAAAGCAATCCCATTTACAATTGCATTAAAAAATACCTGTGATAAATTTAACCAAGGTGGTAAAAGACCTCTACTCAGAAAATTGTAAGATATTGAAGAGAGAAACTGAAAATGATGCAAAGAAGTGGAAGCATATACCATGCTCATGAATAGAAAAAATTAACATCATCACAATGTCCATACTACCCAAAGAAATCTACAGACTCAATGCAATTAGTATCAAAATACCAATGATGCATTTCACAGAACTGGAACAAATAATCCAAAAATTTATACAGAACCACAAAAGACTCCTAACAGCCACAGCAACCTTAAGAAAGAAGAACAAAGTTGGAGGTACCATGCTACCTGATACCAAACTATACTAGAAACCTATACTAATCAAAACAGCATGGTACTGGCACAGAAACAGATATATAAATCAATGAAGCAGAACAACAGAGAGCCCACAAATAAACCTTCATCTACCTGGTCAAGTAATACTTGACAAAAAGGGCAAGAACATACAGGGTGGGGCAAAAATAAGTTTACAGTTGTATGTGAAACACAGAGTTTATTCTTGTATTATTATTTATTAATTATTGTATTATTTTCCGTAGGGACAACCATAAACTTACTTTGCCATACCCTGTCCAATGGGGTAAAGACAGTCTATTCAATAAATGCTATTGGGAAAATTGGACAAACACATGCAAAAAATGAAAACTAGACCACATTCGTACACCACATATAATATATATAAGAATAAACTCAAAATGGATCAAAAATAAATGTAAAATCTGAAACCATAAAACTTTTAGAAGAAAACATATTCCCCTTAACAATGCTTTTTCTGATATACCTATCTCCTTATAAATGAATGGAACTACATCAGACTAAAAACTTTTTGCACAACAAAGAAATCATCAACAAGTTGAAAAGACAATGAAAGTGGAAGAAGTGGAAGAAGATATTCGCCAATGGTGCAACTGATAAGGGGTTAATATCCACCATTTATTAAAACTCATACAACTCAACACCAAAAAAACCCAAATAATCCGATTAAAATTGGGCAGAAGACCTGAACAGACACTTCTCCAAACAGGACACACAGATGCCAACAGACATATGAAAAGATGCTCAATGTCACTAATCATCAGAGAGATGTAAATTAAAACCACAATGAGGTATCACCTCACACCTGTCAGAATGGCCATCATCAACAAATCAACAAACAACAAGCGCTGGCGAGGATGTGGAGAGAAGGGGACCCTAGTGCACTGTTGGTGGGAATGCAGACTGGTACAGCTACTGTGGAAAGTAGTATGGAATTTCCTCAAAAAATTAAAAATGGAACTGCCTTATGACATAGCGATTCCACTTCTGGGAATTTATCCAAGGAGCCTGAAACACCAACTTAAAAGAACTTATGCACCCCTATGTTCACTGCAGTATTATTTACAATAGCCAAGATTTGGAACCTCAAGCGCCCACCAGTAGATGAGTGAATAAAAAAGCTGTGGTACACTTACACAAAGGAATACTACTTGGCCATAAAAAAGAAGGAACTCTTACCCTTGATAGCATGGATGGACCTAGAGAATATTATGCTAAGTAAAATAAGCCAGTCATAAAAAGGCAAGTACCATACGATTTCACTTATATGTGGAATCTAATGAACAAAACAAACAAACAAACAAATAGAAACGGACTTATAAATATAAGAGAACAAACTGACAGCTGTCAAAGGGAAAAGACTGGAGGCCTGGGTAAAAAAGGTGAAGGGATTAAGAGTACAGATTGGTAGCTGCAAAACAGTCATGGGGATGTGAAGTACAACATATGGAATATAGTTGATCAATACTATTGTAATAAACATAGATGGTGCCAGGTGGGTATTGGAAATATCAGGGAGAACACACTGTAAAGCATATGATTGCCTCATCCCTAGGCTGCACACCTGAAACTAATACAAAATAATACTGAATATGAACTGTAATCGAAAATATAAAAAAAATTTGAGAAAGTGAAAACGGCTCACAGAATGGAATTATCTGCAAGCCAGGCATCACACCTTTATTTTTGACAAACTCATAAAGACAACTAAACAAACAGTGCCACCAAAACTGGACATCCATATGATTAACTCAAGCCTCACAAAATACACAAAAATTCACTCAGAAGGGTTCAAAGGCCTAAATGTAAAACCTGAAACTATTAAACTTCCAGAAGAAAACATAGAACTTTGGGTTAGGAAAAAAACATTCTCTATACAACAGCAAAATCATAATCTGTAAAAGGAGAGAAATGACAAATTGATAAATTAGGCTTCATCAAAATTAAGGACATTTGCCTGCAAAGGGCACTGTTAAGAAAATGAAAAGACACATCACATATTTGATAATAAAGACTTATACCCAGAATTCATAAAGAACTCCCAAAAGTCAACAATAAGAAAACAAACACCCCCATTTTTCAAAAGAGCAAAAGATTTGAATAAACAACTCACCAAAGAACAATGACAAGTATGCACACAGGAAGGTGCTCTGGATCATCAGCCATTTGGGAAATGAAAAGATGGAACAACAGTAAGATGCTACTAAACACTATTAGAAAGGTGAAAATAAAATAAAATAGAAATTTAAAATGCAAAGAAGAGGAAAAAGCTGCCCAACAGGCACAGGTAAGAATGTGGGGCAGTTGGAACTCTCGCCCCCCTGTGGCAGGAACCAGGATGGCGCGGGGGCTTCAGAAAACTCTCTATTCCTCATCAAGTTTGGCGGGTGCTTGCCACGTGATCCGCGACCTCACTCCCAGGTATTTGCCAAAACGAAATGAAAGTCATGGTCACACAAAAGTCTCTGCAGGTATGCTTATGGGATTCAACTCACCTATAAAACAGAACGATCTAGTTATAACATACATCAGCTGTTTTCAACCGGTGCGCCGCGAGAATTTCAAAACACGCGACACTTGACTCTTTCATCAGGGGCACTGGCCCCTTTTCCTTTAGACTGTCAAATGAAGAAATGACAACAGCCAACACAACAACAGCTGTCTGGTGTGAATGAATCAAAATCATGCCTCCTTTTCTTGTGAGATCAGCAAAAAAGTTAGTAATTTGGGGGTGTGCTGCAGAATTATAGTCATTCGTTTCTGGGCGCCATGAGATGAACAAGGCTGAAAATCGCTAACAGACATCAGGGAAGAGTCTCCGAGTCACTCTGCTGAGCGAGAGCAGCCACACCGACGAGAGGGCTCCGCACTGTGGGATCCGCTGTGGGAAAGGCAAGCCCGCAGGCTGCACACAGACCGGGGACCGGGTGGGGGTGCTGACTGAGAGGGGCAGTGGAGGAAACCTCTGCGGGGGACGGGCGGCTCCACGGCCTGACTGTGTGGGTGGTCACACACCTTTGTGCCTTTGTCCAACCCACCTTTGTGCCTTTGTCCAACCCACAGAACTGCACACCGAAAAGGCCTAATACGATGATATGTAAAGTACACTTTGATCATTGAAAACAAAATAAAACAGGAATAAGACCCAGGGAGGACTCGGAGGGAGAATGTGAGGAATCAGTCGCACGGAGGAGGGGCAGACTTCCTCTCTCTGGGGCCAGAAAGAGGGGCCCAAGTCCATTTTGAGACAGAACCCCCACGCTGATTATCGACTGGCCACAGAGGCTGCAGTGTCTGGGCACTAATCCTCCAGGCCTCTCTCGCTGTAATCTGACTCCTCCTGCAGCCAGAGGGCCAATAGCAGCAGACGGTGCGAATCCAGGTAAAGTGATGAGTTGTAACCCAAGAGGGGTCCAAATGGCTTAGGATCTATGTACCTCAGTCCACCCTCTCATTCCCTCAGCACAAAATGGGGCGGGCAAGAGGAGGGGTCCAGGCAAGCCCGCTGGGAAGGGTGGTTTCAGCAAATTGGGTCTGAGAGTGAAAAAGTAAAGAGAGTCCTGTGTCTCACACACACACACACACACACACACACGCCACCCACCAAAAGGGCAGTATTCTGTGCTCCAGGCCCCTGTGCAGATACTCAGGCAGTGAGTGGAGGGGAGGCATCAGTGAAATCTGATTGAAGTCCACTTACAGCCTTCTAGAAGGCGTTTTTAGCCAAAAAAGAATCTCACAGCTTGGACACAGGCTCCGAATGCTGACCTGTTCTCTTCTCCACAAAAAGCATTAATCCATTACTGAGCCCCTTCCTGTGCCCCATGAGGCAGATGCAGCAAAACTGTAAGCTCTGTCCTTCTGTAAAAGACCTAATTAGCAAATAACAGGTACCATTCACAACAGTAAGTAAAAAAGGGACTCATTAAGGGATTGTTGGCTTTCCTGGTGCAGGCACTGCGGGACTTACTTAACCACACGAAAAGTGTGTGAAAGAGAAAGGGATACCTACCTTACTCCACTCGGAGTTTCAGGGGACCCCCGACAATATAAAAGCCTCAGCCCTGGGAGTACGCAGCCTCGGGATCTGCTTTTAAGCCAAGGCCTGCAGGTGGCTGGGTCCAGCTGTCCCTAGGACCACGCCAAGAGCAACCCCGATGGAGGGGAATGCTTGGAATTCTAGTCTCCGAGTGGAAACCCAGGGGAGACGCCTATGAATATTCACCACTCCTGCTGGCATTTCTAAAACTCCAGCCCTTCGGAAACCCAATCTCTGGCTGCCTGCTGGCTGCAGGTTTGATTTGGCCATGAGCGAAGTTATAGTACTCGTTTCCACGGTGTGTTCTTTGCAAGGACCGGCCTTGAGCACTGCTCTCACTGCTGCCTCTGTCTCTGTTTTCAGGGGCTCCAGGGGCCCACTGCCGCAGGCTGGATACTTGCAGATCCTGAGAAAGGGGCAAGGCCAAGAGGACTGAGGGTGGGCAGGGCTGGGATGGAAGGAAACAAGCCCGTGCAGACACTCCTGCAACCTGCTGTTTTTCATGGCTGCTGCCCGCCCCTTGCTGCACAGCTCGCAGGGTGTGCCTGGTGGGAGGGAGCGAGGGTGCGGAAGAGGTAGGGAGTCAGAAGTCCCCAGGGAGCCAGATTTAGTGATGGGGGAGGGGGGACAAGATGTTCGGTTCAATTTGAATTTCATATAGGCGATGAATAATTTTTTTAGTACAAGTATGTCCCATGTGGTATTTGCATACTGACCGTACTTTTACCCGGCATCTCTACTTGTCAGACCTGGCCTCCCGCAGCAATGCCAGCCCTCTCCCCTGGGCAGAACCCCAGCAACCAACGGTGACCCAGCTCCCACCCCTCCCCCTCCCTCTTCCAGGTCCTCCTCCACTCTCCACGGCTCCTGCATGGACAGGCAGCAGGGCATTCTCTTCACTCTGGAGTTGAAATGACCTTAAGGAAGTGCAAGGCAAAGGTGGGATCTGATTTTCCAAACCCACCCACCTGGCCCCAGGGGCCAGGCAAGCTCCCTGGGGGCTGAGAACCAGCTGCCCCCTACCCTGAGCCTTAGGAAGGGATGGGAAGTCCTCTCCTGCAGGTGCCCCTGGGGCCCCAGAGCAGCCCCTTCTTGTTCTAGCCCTTTTTCTGTTTACAAACACACGAAACTGGCAACCAAATGAGGCCCAAATAAAAGGGGCTGACAAGCCTGACAAGAGTCCTTCCACCTGCCCCAGCCTCCGTTTGTTCTACACGGGGGTGGTGGGCGGCTCAGAGACCTCGGTGGAACCCTGTTAGGATATAAGATAAAATAAATCAAGGAAGGATCATCTTAAATTACGTACTCTAAGAAGGCATGTGGGCACTGTGCCTAATATGCTGTACCATGCTCAATTAGGTGCTAAATGGCTTTTAAAATATTGCATATTTTTAACTTAAAAAATCATAGTGACACCTCTTTAAAATTTTTCCTTGACCAAGAATGAAGACGCTGTAGGACTGTTTGATGACTGAAACCAGGCTGTCTCTACGTGGGGCCTTTTGGGAGGAGGTCCTCACTGAGAGAGCTGGTCTACCTCCCTGCCTGCAGGCAAGCTGGACGGGCTCTCTGCCCTCCCCACTCCCACAGGGGTCCTACCCAGAGGGCGACCCCTCCTCTCCATTCCAGCCAGGACCCAGCTGCCTGGGGCTTGTCCGTCTCTCCTGCTCCAGAATCTTCCATATCGGAAATCTTCATATCTTTTCACATCTTTTCAAGTAGGCAGGCCCTACTCGAAAGCCAACCACAACTGCCTACTGCCAGGGAAACAGCCCGAAGTCCTGTGCTGGCCCGGAGACTCCCCTGGGGCCGCACTGCTGTTCACATCGCCTGCCCCACCCACACACTCCGCTCACTGCCTCTGGAAAACGCCGCTCAACAGCATGATTCTAAAAGAACAATGTGTATTTAATACAAATCTACTGTGATAAAATCAGAGCATGAAAGTTAACAGATTAATAATTAGCATCTGCTTAATATATTTTTAGGACAGGCAAAACAAACTAAAAGGTGAAGAAAGACAAGTACCCAGAAATGGTTGGATACAGCAATTTATAGTCTTCAAAACACTTTGACATGTGAAATTTCTATGCATCCTCATCAAATCCTTGTAAGCAAGTTGGGGGGTCTCACCCTCTTTTGCAGATGAGGAAACTGAGGCTCCAGATGGGCGGTGCTCTGTCCAAGGTTACACAGCAAGGCAGCAGCGGAACTAAATCACAAATTCTCATTCTGAGTTCAGAGACAGCCCTACTCAACAGTGCTGAGTTCTTACTTTATCCCAAGGTAATTTGGGTCCACTTTTGTTTTATTCTATTTCATAAAGAAACACTCAGCTTTCTTTCACCCTCATTCTAGGTGCACGGGGCCTTCCTCAGACCCTGGTCACGAGGTGCGGCTGATCAGGACCTGCCCCAGCCACTGCCTCCGGACCCCTAGAGGGGCTTCTCCCGGGGACCCCTAGAGCAGGTGAGGAGGCCCGTGCCTGTCTCCTGAGGCTGCACCTCACTGCAGGAGAGCTTCCCCTGATTAGGTGTTTCACCGACATAAAATTCACGCCCCATAAAATTCACTCTTGCATACCGTTTCACAGTTTTCCGTGTATTCTCAAGGTTGCATAACCTTCACCACTATCTAATTCTAGAACATTTTCAGCACTCCCAAAAGAAACCCTGCAACCATTAATCACCACTTACTTCCCACCCCCAGCTCCTGCCAACCACTAATTTAGTTTCTGTCTCGATGGACTTGCCTGTTCTGGACATTTCATATAAATGCAATCATATAATAGGTAACCTACTGTGTCTAACTATTTTGACTTTGTGTAATACTTTCAAGATTTATCTCTGTTGTAGTGTATTCTTTTTTATGACCAAATAATATTCCATAGCATAGCTATACCTCACTTTGTTTTATCCATTTGCCAGTCGTGGACATTTGGGTTGTGCCCACTTTTTGGCCGCTGTGAATATTGCTGCTATGAACACTTATGTAACAGTTCTTATGCAGAGGTGTATTTTCAGTTCTTTGAGTATATATCTAGGAGTGTAACTGCTAGATGTTATGAACTAAATGTGTCTGCTTCCCCCCACCCACATGTTAAAATCTTCGCCCTCCACGTGACGGCATCAGAAGACAGGGCTTTTGGGAGGTGATGGGGTCGTGAGGGTGGACCCCGCACGAGAGTGGGGTCAGCACCGCAGTGAGAGAGACCCCGAGAAGCTCTCCGACTCCCACCGCCGTGCGAGGGCACAGCAGCTATGATCTAGGAAAGAACCCTCGCTGGGCACGGAATCCACGGGTACCTGGAACTTGGACTTTCCAGCCTCCAGAACTGTGAGGAATAAATGTTTAAGCCACCTAACCAATAGCATTTTGTTACAGCCACCTGAATGGTCTAAGACATTGGGTCAAAACGTTAGCCATTTTGAGGAACAGCCGAACTGCTCCCCAAGTGGCTACACCATTTTCTATTCCAACCAGCAATGTGTGAGGGCTCTGATTCTCCACTTGCTCCCAATGCTTGTTTTTGTCTTTTTTATTAGAGTCATCCTACTGGGAGTGGAATGGTAACTCATTGTAGATATCTCATGTTCTGATTCCCTTACATTTTTTTTTTATTTTTGAATTCAGAGAGAGGGGAAGGGAGGGAGAAAGAGAGGGAGAGAAACGTCGATGAGAGAGATACATCAACTGGTTGCCTTTCCTATGTACCCCAACCTGGGACCGAACCCACAACCCAGGCATGTGCCCTGACTGTGCATCAAACCAGCGACCTCTTAAGTTTGTTGGACGATGCTCAACTGAGCCACAGGACATGTTTATTGATTTTAAAGAGAGATGAGGGGAGAGAAAGAGAAACATCAATGTGAGAAAGAAATCAATTGGTTGCCTCCTGCACATGCCCAGACTGGAGATCAAACCCAAAACCTAGGTGTGTGCCCCGATCAGGGATCGAACCTGCAACCTTTCAGTGTATGGGATGCTACTCCAGTTCACAGAGCCACCCGGCCAGCGCCAAGTCCCTTACACTTCAAAGTGAACAGTGCTAATAACAAGGGAGACAGTTTATTCCCGAAGTTTAACAGCTGTGCCGTTAGAGAGAAATGAGCACAACGCACACTTTATTTTCATCATCTTCAGTCCTTACTCCTAGGAAGACCCCAGACCCTGAGTAGGCATCCAGAAGAGAAGCAAAAACTTTCATATACGAGTGCTCCCTTGAACAGGGTGTCCTCTGAGTCCGTTCACTAAACGCTGACTGAGAGCCCAGTGCAGAGCTGTGATGGGGACTCGGAAACGCTGGTCCCGGCCACCTGGCTCCCGTCCCCCAGGACCCCAAGTCTGAACGGACGCAGCTCCCCAGGCTCTGCAGTCTCTACCCCAACTTAGTTCCACAAACACCCAGTCTGCCGAAAATATGGCAAAGGAGTTCACACTCTTAACAAATGAGGCATTGTATGAATTAACAAGAAATAAGTAGAATTTTATAGAAACACGGATAAGGTAGATGCATAAGCTTTTCAAAGAAGTAAAGTGACAAACAAGTTACAAACACATGATATGAAAAAATATTAAACCTCACTAGTGAGCAATGAATTACAAAGGGAAACAATGTTTTGCCTATTAAACTAGCAAAGCTCTTTTTCTTGGTAATAACGTCGGCAAGAATGCAACAGAGCAGGCACCTCCCACCGCACCGTGGGGGTGTGAACTGGTGCCACCCTTCTGGGAAGAGTGTAGCAACACGCACGAAGAGCCCTGGAGATGTTCACTCCTTTGACCCAGTAAATGTTCAGCCCCTCCCAGGAATCTGAGCTATAGGAACTCAGGAGATGGGGCAGGGCTTATAGCCAAGGGTGGTTAGAAAATTTTAAAGTGAAAACCAGCTAAATGTTAACTGAAGGACAGCTGAAGAAATTATGGGGCTTCAGTATCCTGACCTATATTGAGGCCTTTAAAATATTTCATTTGAAGATTTAATATGATGAAATTTTTAAAAACATAATATCAAGTGGAGGGAAAACAGAATATGGAATCACACATCCAGCATGAGATACGTGTGTGTATCTGTGCGTGTGTGTGAGTGTGTGTATACATATACTCATGGGTAGGTGTGTGTATTAACAGTGGCAGAATGTCTCTAGGTGGTGGAATTTTAAGTATTTGCTACTTTTTTCTTTAGCTTATTGAATGCTTTCCAACTTTTCTGTCATATGTATTACTCTTACAAGAGAAAAATGATAAACTTGTATTAAAGACAGGAAAAAATACATGTTCTTACTCTGAGCCTGGCAGGCTGAAGGAACTCCTCATCTTACAGAAGAGATAAGATGAGAATTCACATGCCTACAAGGTGAGGAAGAGTAAGTCAAATGGGAAACTTACTCAAACCAGAGAAGGAAGCCAGGTCTGGGCAGTGGGAACTAGGAAGGCTCCGTGGGGAGGTGCCGGGAGCTGGAACTTGCAGCGTGGGCCATGGAGCAGACTGAGGTCCACTGGAGGGCATCCAGGGGCAGAGAGGCCACGCATAAAGGGGTGGAGGGAGTGCCAGGCGGCGCAGGGAACACCGGGGAGTCAGCGCTGACTGGAGCAGAGCAAGGGAGGGGAACTGGCGGGAGACGAGGTGGGGCCCACGTCAGGGAGAGGAGCTGTGCATGACCGAGGAGGCATTACAAACTCTTGGTGATTACAGTTCCAAAAGCAAAATGGATGTCAATTTTTCAAATTGTAAAATATGCATTCATGAGAGAAAATTTCAAAATCATAGGAGAAAAATCGATTTACCACCTGAAGACCACCAGGGTTAACTGGTTCGATCCTCTTGCTTCTGTTCTTTCTCTCTCTTCCTTCATTTAATCTACCAAAGGTTTTTTGTTTCTTCTTTCGTGAAGTGGTGATCTTACTGTGTGTATGATTTGGTATCCTGCTTTTTTCACTTAACATTTTCATGTGAGTGTGTTCCCGTTTTTACGACTTCTAACGCTTCAGGCTTTCAACAGGGAAATGTGATCAGCTGCATTTCGGGAAGGGTAATGTGGCAACTGGGAAGAAGGCAGTGAAGAGGAAGGTGCTAGACGTAGACCCAAAGAGAGCTGGGAAATGCCGCCGATGAGAAGGACCAGGGCCCAAGAAAGGCTGGGAGCCCTGCAAAGGGAAAGGGGGGCGGTGCTGGGGATGTCCCAAGCCAGGGATCTGAAGGCAGCGAGTCTCCGGGGCCAGGGAAGGGCTTTGGTTCTTAATCCCGCAGAGAATCCAGGGAGGGTCTGGCTTTGGGGGACGTGGAACACATAAGGCACAATGTTTCATACAAGATAAATGAAAGGGAGAAAATCAAGGAAGAGTTGGAGAGCCAACAGTCAGGTGCTGTGGAAGGCTGTCAGGGGCCCCACAGCCGGAGGGACCTTTGAGAGAGATCAGGTGGCAGAGAAGCCAGGACCACAGCCAGGGGACAATGAGTGAAGGTGACTCTCAGGGTGTTTGGGAGAAAGTGGGGTTTACAGCTTGAACGGACATGGCACAGGGTGGAGGGAAAGGGAGCAAACCCGACTTACCCAAAGGCGGGGGGAGGGGAGGACTACAGGGAAAGGAGATCAGAACTCCAGTGACCCGCGGGACGGCGCCGTCGCGGGGGCAGCCACGGGCTGCACGTGCCCACGCGGCTGGTCCGACCTGCCTTGTGTGTACGTGTGAGGTGCACATGCGAGTTTGAAGTGATGTTTTCTGTTAAGTATGTGCGAGAACGATATTCTGGATGCACTGGGTGAAATAAAACTATGGTTAAAATTAATTTCACCCGTGGTATTTGTTGTTTTTGTTTTACTTTTTTGGCTGCTGAGAAGTTACAGGTACGTAGGAGGCGATTACGATTCATTACATTTCTGTCGGACAGCACCCTGTGGAGCAAAGGGGAGGCCCAAGCAGAAGGGACAGCCCACGGGCTGGCCCGCCGCAGAGCACCAAGGCGGTGTTCTGGAACACTAGACGGCTGGCGAACTGACCCACCTTTGGGCCACAGAGATACTGGCCTCCATGCTGGTCCCCAAGGAGCCATTTCCCAAAGGCTGGGGCTCCTTCATCTGCCAGGCTCACTGCCCACTGGGGATGGTACAACCCACCGCAGCCGCGCCCTCTGGCTTTTGGAAGCAAGAAATGTGAAGGCAGAAAAGGGAAGGGGGTATGTGGGGGCTGAGGGTGAACCGCACGGGAAGAGGAGGACTTGGACGGGGGCTTGGGTGTCGGCTGAGGTATTAGGTTTATGAAGAGGGCATGTGAGCGTCTCTAGCGCGTCATGGAACTCGGGGGCTTGGGGCAAGTGTATGAATTTAAAACCACAGGAAGAGGGGACAGGCCAAGAACAATAAATGGAAGTCCGGACGCAGCACAGCACAGAGAAGAAAGGCCTGGGCACGTCGGAGGCCCAGCTCTCCTCTTGGATTCAAAGAAAACATAGCACGGTGGCTCTGGGCAGCCATTTTTCCTCGGTGAACCCTGGTTTCTTCACCCGCAGAACCAGAAAGCGAGAGGTGATGGCCTGGCCTCTGCCCCTTGGGGCAGTCTACGGAGCAGCCGTGCCCTGGGTCTTTGGCTGCTCAGGCAGGCCAGCTGTCCTGAGATGCCACCAGGCAGATTCTGTGCCACTTACATAATTTTCTGAGAAACCCCTGGTTTCCAATATTGTGTCCCCTGTTCTGAAATGCAACGAAATATTCAACCTAGCAATATAAAAACTGTAACGTCAAGGCAGTCAGGTACAACCAGAAGTCACACAGAAGTCTTCCGTCCGACCCAAGCGGATCCGTGGGGAGCCTCAGAGGAAGCCGGAGTCCTTCAGAATCTTTGCCAGCCAACACCCCCCTCGCCCACCCCCAGGTGTGGAAATCACACGGACAAAGCCGAGAGGAAATGCAGATATATTCCCGCACAAACCGAAGACACCAGTTGGGCTAGAGGGGACGGGGGTGACAGAGAGGCTGGCTTGGCAAGAGTACCTTAGAAAGGCTTTCTAGAGAAGCTGGGTAGTGGCTGGCCCACCCATGAACTGCTTCTCAAGCAGTTCTCTGACCTCCGGGGTAAGGAAGAGTTTGCTTTGCGGCCTGGCAAGAAGTTTTGTGGGCTAGAAGTTTATTTATAATCTAAGAGCAAATGAAGTTTCTCTCCTCCAAAAATCTCATCTTGTAGAACAATTATCCAGCCTCCCCCCAGGTTCCCCCACCCTCGGCTTCCTCCTCCCCCTCTCAGGAAAGTCAGACAAGCTTTCATTGTTCCAGGTGAGCAGCAGTGACAGCTGAGGACGTGTGGGCTGTGTAGGTGGAGGGAAGGGGCTGGCAAAACGCTGGAGTCAGATTCAGGGGGAAGGAAAAGAGCACCCCCCACACCGAGTTCTGGTTTCCACCCGACACAGGTGAAGTGCAGCTTTCCTCGTGCCTTCCCCACCCATTACTCTTCCCCCACCCACGCCTCCTCCCTCCCTCCAGTGCTCACCTCCAGGCCCATTTTTGGTCTGCTGAACTTGGAAGCAAAAAAAGGAACTCTAAAGAGAAAGTAAAATGGCTGTGAAGTCGCTTACGGAACCTTGATTCAAGCGCAGCACACGTGTGGGGCCCTGCCTATCCATGTGGCAGGCCGGGGCACCCTGTGGATGACCTGACCCAGGACGGAGGGTACCCTGGGGCTGCTCAGGACAAGGCAGACTCTGGGGCTCCAGGGGTTACCCCAGAGGCTGTCTGGAGAGAGAGGCAGGGAGCTGCAATGGAAGGTGCCCCGTGCTGGGAGTCAGGGACCCCACTGCTAGCCTTGTGACTCTAGGGAAGTCACACAAGCCTACTGGAACCCCAATACCCTCATTTCTAAAATGGAGCTTAGGACACCTGCTAATAAGATACAGATGCACATTCTCCAGGTGTAAAGCAATATAGGGTGGGTCTAGCAATGGTGACAGCTTGGAGGGGTGGAGACTAGATGGAAGCCCCTCCCCCCACACCACCCCCACTGGCCACACCCCCTTGCTCCCTACTACATCCTCAGCCCAGGCGCTGAGGCTGCCACAGCAGGCACCAGGAAATGCCTGTGAAAGGAATAAATGGATGAAAGGAAGCTGAGGGCTGCATGGCACTTTGGAGGCCTTGAATATTCCAGCTGACATCCGAAGAAATCCAAGACCCCCAGCAGTGTGTCTCCGACCGTGGGCATCAAGCAAAGGTGGGAGAAAGGGTTACGGGAAGTTCACCCACCCACAGGAATGCCAGGGCCTGCACCAGAATTAAACAAAACCCAGATGAGACCAAGAAAGATGGACCAATCAGTATAGAGCTAACTGCACGGCCACCAGGAACTTGCAGATGGTTTCTATCAGAGCTAGATGATAGTTCTGTCGGAGTCGAGATAGATGATTTCTATCTCATGGTTCAATGAGCCATGAGACAGTCTCCAGGTCCCCGTGAGCGGGGTGCACAGCAGAGCTGGGCTGGAAACTGGGAGACCTGGGTATAGCCTTGGTGAGTCCCTTGCTGGCTGGCTGACCTCTAGCATATCACTGGGAAATCCCTGGAGGCGTGAGGAGACATAAGATAAGGTGGAAATGAAGCTCACGGAAAGGCCAGGTGAACAGCCGGTGACCTGGAGAACTGCAGGGCCAGCCCTTCACCTCGTAGCCTGGGCCGCCTCGGCATGTCTGGGTCCCGTGCAAAATGGGAGAATGTGACCCCACGGCTCCCAGCTGCTTCCCAAGGGCCCTGACATCTGCGACTCTGGGAGACTTCTCTGTGATGTGACTCGGCCTCTCAGAGAGAAAACCAAGAGTTGGCCTCAGTCTCTATTCACTCCCACTGTCCTGCAAACGAGGTCTGAATGGGCAGCCGGGCTGGCGACACAGCCAAAGGCTCAGCGCTTGGGGTACGAGGAGTTAGAGCTGAGGCCAGTGAAGATTTGCCAGCCATTCAACTCCATCATTACTGGGGCAAGTGGATGAGAAACACCCAGAGGGAAGCAGGTGACCAATGTTCACTTGCAGACTGACCCTCACTGCACCGCACTGCCCCCACGGCCCTGAAGTGCGCGCTCAGCTCGCAGTCCTGCTGATGCCTGGTGCAGATCACCGTGCCACCACCCCTCACTGCATCTCGTTCAAGGAGATCACCGAGATTAACGTTTTCATTTAAAAATGTTTTTTAAAAAGGCTATGGCCAAGACTGTGAGTTGCCTACCCAAATCCAACCTCCCCTCCTTACAAAACAAGCCAGTCTAGCTGGGCACGTGGCTGCCCAGCCAGAGCGTCTCTCCGCCAACCCTGTGGCTCAGTGCAGTCACGTGACGAAGCTCGGGCGGAAGGGTTGTGAATGAAACGTTGTGCTGTGTCCACCCCTCTCCTCAGACAAGCCCTTCGCCTTACCTGGACCTGCGCCTTTTTTCTCTTTCTTCTGGGCTGGAACATGGACAGGCCCCAAACTCAGCTTTGACCATACAGGCGAGGCTAATATCTGTGTGGGGGGCGGGGGGGGCAACCCTGTGGAACCCAGCCCAGGTCACTTCAGGACTGTTACTTGGGAGAGAAATAAACTCATCTTCGTCAAATCACCGGACCCCCGAGTCTGTGTCACACAGCTCAGCCTGTACCCTAACTAATACACCTGCCAACGGCAGACGTTTCTAGATCTGAGCCTCCCGTGACAGCCGATCCCATCTTCCTCCTCCTCTCCCATCACGTGCCCCGGAGCACGAGGGAGAACGCACGACAGGCAGAGCGTGAGCAGGATGAGGGAAGGCAGGACGGGGCTGGAAGTGTGAAAATGGGAAGGCCACTTCCAAAGCAGCCGCAGGGCTCGGAGGCCCTGACAAGAGCTGGGCCCGAGCCCAGACGGCAGATGAGACAGAGCAGACAGAGTGAGTGGCTGGACTCTCAAGGGCGGAAGGAAGGATAGCGGCCTCTGCCCACAAACTGGGAGACCGAGGCCGGGAGGAAAGATGGAGTTGGCTCTGCATTGCCTCCAGGAGATGAAGCACGGTGTGGGAAGAGCATGGGGTCTGGGGTCGGAAGGCAGGGCCGGGTCCGGCTCAGTTAGTACTTATTAGCCGCGTGGTGTTGACTCAGTGAGCCTCAGATTTGTCTCCTATAAAATATGATACCGTTTACTTCTCAGGGACTGATGATAAATTAAATAGGGCAATGATATAAAATGTCATAAAAGCAATTATTCTTCCCCTGCCTATCTAGGTTTAGACATAGTGAGAGCAAGAAACTGAGAACCGCAACCAATCTATATCCCCAGTCCCTGAGGGGAGAGGGGAGAGGGGAGAAGGGAGGATAAGAACATCAGTCGGTATTTGTGAAGTGCCTTGTGGCCCGAGGAACAGGGCTGGGTGCTCTTCCCAGCTGGTCTCTCAGGGGAGGTGACACACGACCAGACCGTGAGGGCTCCAGTTCGGAGACTTGGGGCCTTGTGCACAGGCAGCCCGCCTCCTGTCATGTAGGCTTGGAGGGACTGCGGGTGAGGCAGGGGCTGGGGGCGAGGCTGCCGCTCCCGCACCCCTGTAGGCTGCATCCCAGGGCCCTCCCCATGAGGGGCAGAGGCCTCTAAAGATGGGGACCACTCTCTCTGGGGAAGGGGGTTCCTCTCCTCTGTCCAGGAACCTCGGCAGGCCCTCACCTGGAGAAGAGTGGCCTTCACTGGAGAGTGCCCACGCCTTTTACCAAAAGCAGGGAACTGAGAGGCATTCGGGGGGGGCCTCTGCCTCAGAAGTGAAAGCAAAGACCAAAGCCACTCAGAGGCTCCCAGCAAGCGGCCAGGCCTGGGCCAGCACAGGCATCTGCACCTTCATTTCCCACCAGGTGGTCCCTCAGCACTTCCTGACAGTGAGGGGCAGGACAGCAATAGGTGCCTGAGTGCCTCACCTCAGTAGGAGCTGCTCCTCCACCAGATTTCAGGGAGAGTGAGGGGTTTCTCAAAGGGCGAGGCAGCAAAGTCCCCCAGGTCTGTACGGAAACGAGGAGGGTTTGGGGCTCCCCGCCCAGCGGCTCCTTTCTTGTCCTCTTTTCCCTCCTTCTCTTTTACAATCCAAGTTCCTCTCTTTCTGCAGAAAATTATTTGAGTTGGTGCAGGAAAGTGAACTCAAAGTCAGCACTGGCCTGGCCGAGGCGGCTGTCCCTGAGAACCGCGGCACCGCCCTCTGACAAGCACGGGACGCAGACCCTCGCGTCCCGTCGGGCCAGAAGCCCTTGTCTTCTCCTGAAGGCAGAGCTCCCATGCCAGCCCAACACCTCTTCTCCTGCCTCCGTTTATCCCTGTGTTCCGTGCTAGAACAGGACCCCTCGTAGTCCCAGCTCTCACAGCCACCCCAGCCCCAGCCTTGCCATGGTGAGTCGTCCTCACTCCCCCCAAAACTCAGGAGGAGCACCTCCACTCTGACCCACAGAACACAGGCTAGAAGAGCAGTTCCCAGGAACGCCCAGGGGGTCCGGGGAAGCAGCACAAGGCTGTCCGTGTGAGGCAGGATGCCAACCCTGAATGGCACCCGCATCCTGAGAGCGCCCGGGTGAGAGGAGCCAGCAGAGCCCCGTCTCCTCCCCACCTGGAGGGAGCAGAGGCCCTCTGACCAGGGGATAGAGGCGGACGGAAGGAGCCCCAACCAGCACCAGATGCTCTCCAATCCCCAGCCACACCTGTGCCCCACACACGTGTGCCTGGGATGACAGAGTGTGAGAACACAAGAGGAGAGGAACACTGCAGCCAGCCTGCCCGCCACCAACACCACTGCCCTGCTCCAGCAGCGAGGACAGGAAGGCCCAACCAGGCTTGTGGCTGGTGGCAGGACCACTCCCGACCGTCCACCATGGACCAAGGTCCGCACCAAGGGAGCCGCCCTGGAAACAGTGCCCAGGGTGTGCCCTTTGCTGTCCCCTATCCCAAGCAAATGAGCACACCCCTAATAAATCAGCCTTGCCAATCTGATCACTGGTTAACTGGGCTATCACCTGAGGACACACTCATTGATTTTAGAGGGGGAGGGAGGAGGGGGAGAGAGAGAGATAGAAACATCGATTCAAGAAAAGAACATTGATGGGTGGCCTTTCATTGGCACCCCAATAGGAGACCGAACCTGACACCTTTCTGTGTGCAGGGCGACACCCAACCAACAGAGACACACTGGCCAGGGCATTAACTGGGCTTTCTTAAAGAGGGCAACAGCTGCAGCAGAAAGCAGAGCCGCTTTGGTCTCCGGGCAACCTGAACCCTAACATGCAGAGGAGAGGGCAGAGGTGCCCAGAAAGGTGGCATTCTAACACTTGGCCACCAGGTCTCTTTTGGTCAGGTAAGATCCCCATCCACTCTGGGAATTATCCACAGCAAACTGCTACCCAGGGTCAGCCAGATAGCTGTCTGGTGTGGGGACCACACCTCACGGGGCCTCAGCACTTCGCGCAGCGCCTAGCAGGCGGCAGGTACTTGCTAAATGTTTGGAGAGCAGAACGGGCAAGCACGTCCAAGAATGACAGGCTTGTCTTAACCACGGCCATTTCCAAGCAGCCAATGCGTACACAAGGAGTACAGACCCATCTGACCTCAGCGTGAGCTCAAAACAATTAAGAGAGGAAGTGGGCTACAAATCATGCAGCGCATTCTAAATGACCAAGTGCATTTGGAAGTCCTCTGCTATTTAGTATTAGCCTTGCCGCTGGCTTCCCAGCTGAGTGCAGCGAACGGGACAGACTGACACCCAGCGGAGGTCCCTCCTGGAGGTTACCACTGTCAGCTGCGCTGCTCCAGGAGCCAGAACAGGACCAGGGCAATGTGGGCTGAGGTGGCAGGTGGGGGCTCAAATGCTCCCCACCCCATCCTCATGGTCTCACAGCAGTGACCCCCTGTACTAAAGGGCCCTGGAAATTGGGGCCAGGGGTCCTTGTGAGCACCTCAAGTGCTAGCACAAGCCACCTAATCTAAATTGCTCTTGTCCAAACAAACCCACTGCCGGTGCGAGCACGGCTGGTCTGGCTTTCATCACCGAGGCTTGCTGAGCTGTGGAATTCAGCCAAGAGGCCAGAAGTCCCCAGGTAGCAGAGGATCAGGCCTGAGGGAGCACGGGCCAGGCTGGAGTCCAATCCCATTTCCACTGTATGGTCATTTGAGAACCTTAGGACATATCTCTGACTTCTGGTTTCTGTAAAATCAGAATAGGATTCTCTGCATGTGATAGAGAAGTTTCTACTGGTCATTATGGTCAGTTTCCACTCTCCGCAGCAAGGGGGCCCAGTCAGTATGCGGCTGGCCCCATGAGATACGCCAGAGACATTCAAGCCAAGGCCCCAGCTTTCAAGGCTCTCAGAGGTGAGGTGCCAGCACAGAAGCACACAGACAGGTATGAGAGCGGGATGTCAGGGTTCAGACGGCAAATGTGTCCGTGGGCCAGAGAGGCCCAGGCAGGCTACAGGGAGGGGCGAGGTTTGGTGGAGAGCTGACTGGGGTTTGAAGGGGAGGGGAAACCGTCAGATAGAAGTGAGTGCCCTGTCCTCGGAAAACTCATGGCGTGGCCACCCAGGAGAATCAGAGAGTGACAGGTGATAATACTGCATATTCGAGTAGCAGATGGTGAACCCCTGCCTACCAGGTGGGGAAGCTTAGCTTGGTATCACAGCAGTAATGAGCCACTGCAGGTTGGGGCGGGAGGGAGTTTTATGATGAAATGAAATGTAATACAGCCACTCTCTGCTGAGTGCTTGCAGTGTGCAGGTATCACCTCACCCAGTCTTCATGACAACACGTGCAGTGGGTGCGATTAAAATTCCCATTTTACAGACAAGCAAGGTGAGGCATAGCAAAGTTAAGCAATTTGCTCAAGACCACATAGCTAGGAAGTGGCTAACCGGTAGGCAACACTGCCCCAAGGAAGAACCCTTTGTAGTTTCGGAATGGAGGTGGGGAAAGGAAGACCGGGTCCTGAAGACCAGGAATACTGTTGTGTTAGAGAGATGAGGGTGGGGCTGGGGCTGGAAGGGAGAGATGAATCCAAGAGACTGCATGAGCGAAGTATTGACAAAATTTGGGACTGACCCGCCCCAAACCCAGGGAGAATCAAATGTGTAGGAAACCCCTGACAGAGATGGAAGAGTTGAGTCATTTCTCTCCTGCTGAGGAGTCCTCCCACATAGCCTGGGTCTTCACAGGAGACCTCCAGGGGACTGAAGCACCCCCCCTCGGCCTTCCACAGGCCCCAGCTCCCAGGGGCCCCTGCACCACCTACCACAGACCTTTCTCCAGGGACGGTGCATCTGTCCCCGGGGAAATGGACAGGACGTGGTTAGAGTCTGTTCACGACAACAGAGTCCAAAGTGGGGGGCCTACTCTACTAAAATTGGGCGTGTGAAAGCTTGCACGCGTGTGTCAAGATCCTGCAGATATAAACAGCTCCACCTCTGAGAAGGAAGCACACTCTCATTTTTCGTCTGTGGACGACACGCAGAGACAAGCCAGGTGCTGAGCTTTCCCAGGTGCTGCCGGGAAGCTTGGCCAAGAGGGCTCCCCACAGTCCCCTCCTCAGGCTTCGGGTCCTGATGGTCAAGTGCCAGGCATCATCCCAACCACCTAGCCTGCCCTGCCCCGGGCTCGGCCACCCATCTGGGACAAAGCAATCTAAAGAATGAAGGATATTTACAACCCAAGGTCAGCAGGCGCCATCGCGTTTTCTTGAGAAAGAATGTCTGCAGCTAAGAGTTTCTCCAAGAACGCACCAGGGGTCAGGGGGATGACAGGCCTCCAGCAGGCCAGCCACTCTGAGGGCGGCTTTCATCTTCCAGTGTTTACTGAGGTCCCACTGTGTGCCGGGCCCTCTGGCATCCGGGGATGCTGGACAGGGCACCTTCATGGCAGGTGAAGAGTGCGGAGGCTGGGCAGGGGGACCCAAAGGCCTCATTCAGCCCCAGGAAACAACAGCCTTGTTCTTCTGTCCAGGCCGGGGCCTGTCCTGGTGACCTGGGGACACTCCCCCTGAGGAAGTCTAGCAGAGTCCCACAGCTGTGGCGGGGGCAGGCCTCCGGCATGATGGTGGGAACCATGGTAGACAATATTGAGGGGTTTTAATTTTTCATTATTATTTTTTAATCCTCACCCGAGAATATGTTTATTGATTTTAGAGAAGGAGGAAGAGAGCAAGAGAAACATCAATGGGTTGCCTCCCGTATGTGCCCCAATAGGGGGTTGAACCAGAAACCTAGGTGTGTGCCCTGACCAGGGATGGAACATGTCTGCAGTAGACCCGGCAGTCCTCAGCCGGCCTGGTCTCCAGGGCGAGGGGCTGCGGTGGGGCACAGCGGAGACACAAGGACCGCCCGTTTCAGCAAGACTGTGACTCGCGTGGTCCTGCGTTTGGGTTGAAGAGCAAGGAAATGCTGAGGGCTTCCCTGAGGTGGGCTGAGTTATGCTGAGGCGCAGACTCTGGACCTTGGCACTTCTGTAAGAGAAATCAGGATTCCTCCTGAGGATCGTAGGTTCTTTCTGCCTGGGCGAGGCCCTGGGTATGCTTCTAGGAAACATCTCATCAGAAGGAAGGGTCACTTGTTCCGAGAGACCCTGCCTCTACTTGAGGCCGGGGACATAACCAACTAAGTGGAAATCGCCATCAGCCAATGGCCGGCTCGCCTCTTCTGTGCACACCCAGTGAGGTCTAAAGCTCATAATACAGACTCCTCAACCTTAGCCCCAGGTGCACCCACTAGCAGAGGGGTCAGGTGAGGTAAGAGCCCAGAAGGAGAGGCTGGAGAAGAGAAGTCTGGGCAGGCAGGAGAGAGGAGCTAGTGCCAGGCCCTCATCAAGGAAAAGGCAGGAAGACGCTTCACTGAAGTATTCCCACAGTCTAATTTTAGACAATAGGTGCTTTCTCTACCAGCATTCTTCCCAGAATTAAGATTTGCATCCGGTGAATTCCCGTCATCCCCTGGGGAAGTCCCATCCTCTGGCGTTTCAAGCACGGAGTGTTTTTATCTGTGCCGGGGCCAAGCAGCAGAAAGACAGGCCCCAGAAAGGAGGGAACCGTGAACCGGGCCTTTCTGCAGTCGTCCGCGTGTTCAGCCACACAGACCACACGCCCGTCTACCTCCATTTGGCAGGATCAGGGCAGGCAAGAGCTGGAGCTCCACGCAGCAGCCAAGATGATCTTTTCCAAAACACACATCTGGTCGTGTAAACTGCGCTTCCTCTCCCTCTTCAAACTTTTATAACTTCCGAGTCTCTCGGAGTAAAATCCAGTCTCCTCAGTTCAGCCACCAGGCTGTGCCCCCTGCCTCCTTCTGCTTCTCCAGTCCTCCCCCACTACTCCCGAATTCACCTCCTGCTCCTTCCTGCCGAGGGGCTGCTACGCGTACTAGTCTCCCTCCCCAGAAACCCCCCCTCACGCCCTCTTTGCCCAGTTACCCCGACTCTTCCTTTAGAACTGTTGTCGAACACCCAATTCCCCTGAAAGCCTTTTCTGACTGCCCAGCGTGGCTTCCGGAACAGCCACCACAGGCGCCTGTCTCCACACTTTGGGCTGAGTGCAGCCGGAATTTCACCTTTATCAGTGTGAGTTCTCAGCAGTGTACAACCTCCCTGCTAGGGGGACAGCTTCTCAAGGGCAGGGCTGTCTGCTCAGCAGCAGCACCTAGCACAGTGCTTGGCCTGTAATAGATGCTCCGGAAACATGGCATGAATGAATGAGTGGATGAATGAGTGAGTGAGTGAACGANCCCGACTCTTCCTTTAGAACTGTTGTCGAACACCCAATTCCCCTGAAAGCCTTTTCTGACCGCCCAGCGTGGCTTCCTGGAACAGCCACCACAGGCCCCTGTCTCCACGCTTTGGGCTGAGTGCAGCCGGAATTTCACCTTTATCAGTGTGAGTTCTCAGCAGTGTACAACCTCCCTGCTAGGGGGACAGCTTCTCAAGGGCAGGGCTGTCTGCTCAGCAGCAGCACCTAGCACAGTGCTTGGCCTGTAATAGATGCTCCGGAAACATGGCATGAATGAATGAGTGGATGAATGAGTGAGTGAGTGAACGATGAACAAGAAAATAAAAGCAGTTATGAGCCAGGCATTCTCCACCACTAGCTCCATAAATCTCACTTCAGAACAAAGCTGGATGCAGCTCATACACAGCAGCCCCCTGCCCCGCGCCTTCGGCCGGAGCCCAAGGATGGTTCCTTCTCTGGTGTGTTCACTCGGCTCTCATTTCCACAGCCTCTCCAAACGTCAGAGCTGGAGAGGGCTTGCCACTCTACTTCTTCAGATGAGGAGACAGGTCCAGGGCCCGAGACCTCACTGCAGGCAGCAGGATGCACCGGGCCCCTCAATTACACTGCAGTGCTGTGTTAGTCCGAATGGGCCAGGATGCACCCCGCCATCTCAGGGGCTGACCTCTGTACCAGGTAGTTCTAGCCCGTAAGAAATCTGACTCCGACGGAGTGTCTCTACTTCCTCTGGACCATGTGGCCTCTAGGGTCTCTGTGGAAGGGGAGAAGACGGGGCTGAAGGACTGCACAGGGTTCTCTCATGGGCCACGCCCAGAAGCAGATACATCATGGTGTCCACTTTCAAGTACATTCCACTGGCCACAGTTCAGCTGTGTGGCCCGAAATTAACTGTGTGGGAGGTTCGGGAACACGTCTTCCCAAGTGCCCATGAAGAGGGCGTGAGGTGGAGAACGGGCCTCCCCTGCCGCACTGCTGCTCCTGACTGGGGCTACTCTCTTTAGAGTCCTGGAGAGACCGCCAGCCTCCCTGGGCCACGCGGCCCCATGTCCCTGCTTGGAGAACAGCGCCTCCTACCCTGAGGACACTGACCAGGAGCCCACTTTCCAAGGGCAGAGAGCCCCCAGGGGAATCAGCAGGTGGCCTTCCAGGGGGCGGTGGGAGTTGGGGGTGACAGTTGGAGCTCTGTCCATCCTGACATCACTCCTGGAGGTTCCAGCTGGTCCTAGGGAAGCCCCACTGTGGTGTTGAAACTGAAGGCTTTTATCCTGGCCACCTGTCGGAGATGCAGGAGGACTGCCGGGGGAGGGGACCCGGCAAAGGAAGGCAGCCTCGGGCCCTTGAGACAGGTGGAGAAGCCTGCGCCACCAACTACCTAATTTGCAGGGCCCTCTTTGTTCTGGCTCTGATTGGTCAAATGTCTTTAGTTGTCTGTTTCTGCCTTTGTTTCCCCAGAGGTAAAATGGAGATGCCCGGCTTCAGGTTCACCCTACGTTCGGGGTTGGTGCGCAGGTTAGGGAAGGGAAGTGGGAAGCAATGCTCAGATGAAAGTGACACCGGTTACTCAGAAAGCTCCAAGGCGGTGGCTCCTCTCTGGCTGTCCTCTGACTCTGCAAAACAGCCTGTGTCCTTAACGCCCTGTCCCACACACCCACTTTCAGAGTATCCTACCCCAGTTTCCAGGAACTCAGGCAGAAATTCTCCAAGCGAAGTGAATTCCTGGTACTGCCTGCTGTCCTCTGGTACTGGGACACAGCACGAGACACAGATATTTACTTTCACGGGTGCGTGCCAGTCGCACACTCACCCATTCACAGGCAGGTTTCCTCCATCCCAGCCAAGGGACCCGGGACCCAGAGAGAGGGGTGGGACGTCTCGGGAAGGGATCCCGTGAGCCACTGTGAGGCTGAGCCTGGGGCAGCTCTGGCCTTCCTTCCCATCAGCCCCCTCCCGGAGGACGGCTGAGGTGATCCTCTCTGACATAACAGAGTCTCTTCCTTCTGGGGAAGGGGGAGACCCGGGGGTAGAAGGAGAAAAGACAGGGCAGGAGGCAAAATGCTTCAGACCACAGAGCAGGTAGGTTTTTGAGAACTTTATCTGAGAGAATCCAGGATAGCAAGTGTTGCTCCTGGGGTGGGGGGGCGGTGGAAATGGGTGAGATGGGAAGGGGATGAGGAGGTGTGAGGAGAGTGGGTGAGACAGACAATGGCGGCTGTCAAGAGAGGCTTCTGTGACAGCGGAGCGTGGGAAGGGCACGTGGGTGAGGGTGGGGTTGCCTCACGGGGGTGGGGCTCAGAGACTCGGGAACTTCAGAGGGGGGCACTTGACAACTGCAAAGTGGAGGAAGCCAATCGGAGCCCCCAGGTCTCAGCCGACTTCTGATCGACTTTGTCTGCACAGCAGCGACTGCAGCCTGGGAAGGTTTCTGGAATTGCATTTCCCTTTCCTTTCAAGTAGCTCACCATGGGCAGCTACATCGATTCTACTGATAGATTATCTTCACTTTTGCAGAAGAAGAAACTGAGATTCAAAACACAAACCAACTTAATCCAAGAAGACACTGATAAAATAACAAATGCAGGGTCAGAATTTAAGTCCCACCCTGGCTGGTGTGGCTCAGTGGACTGCTGTGAACCAAATGCTTGCCGGTTTGATTCCCAGGTCCGGGGCACATGCCTGGGTTGCAGGCCAGGTCCCCAGTTGGGGGTGTTCGAGAAGCAACCAATTGATGTTTATCTCTCACATTGATGTTTTGCCCCCTCTCTTTCTCCCTCCATTTCCCTCTCTGAAAAATAAATAAAATCTTTTAAAAAAAAAAAAGAATTTAAGTCCAGATCCTTTTAACCCCCAAGGACACACAGCCAGACACCTCTGGGTTGGAAGTTCTCCTCCCAACAGTAGGTCAGACTCCTGTAGTTAGGGCTGCTTCCCTAACGAGAAGGAATTAAGGACTTCCCTCGCTTGTCTTCTCGGAAACAGTGAGTCCAGGTTTGAACACACTTTGGTCTCCCAGGGAAAAGAAAACCAGAAAAATCCCAGTTACAGTCACCAGCACCATCAGTGTGGTCACCCAGCACAGACGTTCGCGGGGAGTCACGGGAGTGGAGAGCCAGACGAAGCTGGTAGGTACGTGGGGAAATGGCTATGACACCATCTGCCCCTCAGGTGGATTCTGGTCCGTCCAAGCCAGCTAAGCCCTGGACAACATTCGGGGTGGGGGGGGGTGGGTCCTGGGACCCCAGAGGGGAACTTCAGGGAGAAGAGGTGTGTGAGACCCAGAAGACAAGCTTTCCCTGCCCCGCTTACCAAACAAAGCTCCATGCGCCCACCGCCAGCCCACTCAACACAGCACTGTTGGCTTCCTCTCTTGGAGTCAGGATGCCTGGCAGGGACCACCCTCCCTAAGATCAGAGTGGGCATGCACCCACAGTGCCAGGGCGGGGGGTCCCACCACTGACGCCCCTCAGACCCTGTCCTCCTGCAAGAAGCACAAACAGCACGATGCGCCCCCATGCTGCTTCACCCAGACCCATGGTGAGTCCCTGACGGTGGCTCAGTCTCCTCTTCTGTGAAATGGGGACGCCCTCTAGGTTGACGTGAGGATTAAACGAGGTACCATTTCATAAAGTGCTAATGGTGCCAATACAGGATGTTCGCAATATTATCGCCTCTGAGAAAGGGACGGCAGAGACGGACCCCGCGGAAGGCGACCTGCCTGTCTCTCCCCTTCCCCTGCTGCTCCGGGAGAGGGAATGTGGTAGGGCCCTCACTCCACAGTGCTGGGGAAAGGTGGGGGCTGGCCCGAGCAGACAGCAAACCTGGGCTCCATTCTTGGCCTCTCTGCCTCATGTGACTTTGAGTAAGTTACTTAACCTGTCTGAGCCTCAGCTTTCTCGTCTGTAAGGTCATTAGGGTTAATAAAGGTCCTCTCCCCATGGGGGGGTTCGAGGATTACGGGCAATAATACATGCAAAGTGCTAACAATTTTTTAAAATAAAATATGGTGTGATATTATTCTGCTCTAATGCATTGGAGGACAGCAGCTCTCCCCTAGTAAATGCCAGAAATTTTCTCAGTTTCCCTTTTCCTGAGCCCAGATCTTATTGCACTGGATGTCCGGGTGGGGCCTCGCCACCTGCTTCCGCCGCAAGACTGCCATCTCCGTTCTCCTCGGAGTCTTAACCTGTGGCCGTAGGTTCTCACAAACACAGTCCCTGGAGCCCCCTCCCAAAGGTGTGCTGAGAGCCAGCTCAGTGGCAGGGAGCGCGTCCTAGTTCTGGCCCTGCTCAATGGGAGAGGCCTGGTGGGGAGAGAGTCACAGGGCTGATTGCGCGTGTGTGCGACTTAAGCTGCCCCCACACGTCCCCGCAGGGCCCCACACTGTTTAATGCTCTGTTGTTTTTTACTTAAAATTCTCAGCACTTTTTGAGCAGAGGGCCCTGCAAATTAGGTAGATGGTGGCAGGCTTCTCCACCTGTCTCCGGGAAACTTCCCCACTCCCAAGAAGCACCCCACTCACCGGGTTCAGGCCCCAAGTTCATCATCTTCCCTGGGTGTCAGGGCTCACCTGGATGCCTAACTGGTCTCTTGCTTCTGCCCTTCTCCCCTCTGACATCTTTCCGGTAATGCAAGCAGAGGGCCCTTTAAAATGGGAGTCAGAGTCCTGTTGCTCATTCCTTACACCCTGCAGCGGCTCTCCTCACACTCAGACTAAAAAGAAGGGCCAAGGGGTGCCAGTGGCCCTTGAGGCCCTTCACGGTCTGCACCGCTTGGGTCCAGGCCCTTTCCCTCTGCTCCCTCTCTTTGCTCTTGTGCCAGCCCGCCAGCAGGCACACCCCCCCAGGGCCCTGCTCGGGGGCACTCTCACCCCAGAAATCCCTTCCCAAACAGAGGACCCAACACCCTTTTAATGCCAGACAATTCCTCTAAAATCACAGCTATCCCTTTGACCCCAAGCCGGACTGCACTTAAACCAGCCTTTAAAAAAGCATGGAGCATGGGAGAGGATGCGGACCCCTCGTACGCTGTGAAGGGGGAACGTGAAGTGGTGCGACCACCCGGAAAATAGTGTGGTGGCTCCTCAAAAATGAAACATAGACTTACCATATGATCCCATCCACGTACGTGTGTATGGATTGAGAACAGGGACTGGGATATTTGTAAACCAGTGTTCACAGAAGCATCGTTCATAACAGCCGGAAGAGGAAAGCCACCCAGATGCCCATGGGTGGGTGACTGGATGAACAAGATGTAGCATGTGTGGATAATGGATTCAGCCACAACATGGATGAACCGTGAAGACACGTTAAGCCAACTAATCCAGCAGAAAAGAGCAAGTATGATCCCACTTATAGGAAGTACTTGAAACAGAATTCTTAGAGCGTAGAACAGGGGCTGGGGTTGGAGAGAGGAGTGGGCAGTTACTGGTTAACGAGTGCAGTTTCTGTTTAGGATGATGAAAAAGTCCTGGGGATGGAGACTGGCAATGATTACATGATACGGTGAATGTAATGAATGCCACTGGGTTGTACCCTCAGAAATGGTTAAAATGATAAATTTTATGTGGTTTATATCATGTCCCAATAAAAGAGATAAGGAATAAAGAAGCATGAAGGTAAAAGACCCACTCCCGCCCCCTCCACCCCCTCCACACGTGCCCTAGGGTCTGACGCTGCTTTCACGTGACACCTTGCACCTCGGGCGGCCGAGTCCTGGCCCTGTCCTGACGAGGGAAAGGCTGCTGCATGCGTGGGGACACTGCGTGTGAGGGCCACGCAGACACACACACTCACAGCTCAGGCCATGGAGGTGAGGGTGTGAAGTCTCTTGCTAAGGAGATGGGACTTTCTAAACAGGGGGAAGCTCACAGGGAAAAGCAGTCTCTGGAGAGGCATTCTGGAAACTCCTAATTCGGCCTCCAGGACTCTGGGTTTCAGCCGAGCCAAGTGGAGGGGCAGGGGCTGCAGTGTGTGACAAGGAGGGAGCAGGCCTCCCGTCCCTCTGCGGTCCAGCTGGGCAGCTGCCCCCATTGCCACTTCAGGAATGTGAAGTGAGCAGGCAAGGCCCTTCACTTGGAGCAAGCTCGCAGACACCCTCTCGGCCTTCATTTGTGGCTTTGCCCAGCAGTTGTCAAGTCTGAGAGGCGAAAGAGAGATTCTTTTGGTCTCCCAGGGAGCTGGAGATTCGCACAGCTCTGCCCCAGCGCAGGGTGCGGCGGGGTGGGGCTGCCGGCTCAGCTCCAGGCTCCCACCTTCCCAGAAAGGGACAAGCTCCTGGGGGAGAGGAATGCCAGATGGAAAAGCGCCCGCCCACGGGGCTAATTTTAGGCTCAGCTGCAGCGGCGGCGGCAGCCGCTCTCTGCACAACTCAGCTCAGGTTTAAACTATGAGGCCACCCAGAAGGAAAAAATATACACACACCCAAGCATGCAAACGCACCTATGCACATACATTCGTGCACGTGCACACACACACATGCCCTTCCTCCAGGCAGGCCTCGCAAATGCTCTTCCTGTCCCGTGAGAGCGAAGGAATCCATCCTTGCTTTCTACTCCCTGAAGCTCTGAACCCAGGAAGACCCCATGGCACACTACTAACCATGTGTCCTTATGGTCCCGAGGTCACGTGGCCTGAGGTCGCTAGCCCCAAGAAAAGACCCTGAGGAAGATTTAATAATAAACAGCACTTAGCTCACAGCTGCAGATGGGACCAGCTGTCTCCTCTGAGAACAGAACAGGACAACTCAACAGGATATATTAGCAACGATTTTGATTGGACTTGAGGATGAACTTTCCAACCAAGGGAAACCTAAAACACAGAGCTACAGAGGTGCCTCTGGAAGCGTGGCCGAGTCGCAGAGGGCTGCCTCTGATGAGCGGGGTCAGCACGGCTCACCTGGGGACAGAGGGTGGCTTAGACGGCCTGAGGAGCCCTTGATTATGCCTGCCTGGATTTGCTACACCTATCGCGGAGCCCTTCGCATACATTCCCTGGGGCCCAGAGATGTTGAGAGACTTGCCCCGGGTCACACAGCAGACAAGGGCCGGGGCTGGGAATTGAAGCCAGGTGTATCCTCATAAAGCCTGACCATAGGCACTCCCTTTCTCTGACCCCAGCCAAACTGCAGGGGTCTACCCAGCCATTTACTTTCACCGCCTTCTTTGCCCCACCCCATTAAAGTCTCAGGAACCCGCCTGAAGCCCCAGGGCATGTCCTCCCCACAGCCTCCCACTCAGAAGCTCAGCTGGGAGACAGCCTCTGAGCCCCAACCTTTCTAACTGGAGGAGCACAGGGACCACTGGCACCGCCTCAGCCCCTTGGCTCTTCCTGGGGCCGCTCTTCCTCTCTGACCCCTCAGCCTTGGGAGAAGGAGGGGACCACAGGACCTCAGGGACGCAGGGGCTGCAGGGAGGGCCAGCCCTTCAGTCTCCGTGAAGTCCCTGGGACCCCGCCCCGTCCACGAAGTCATAATATTTACAGGGAACACTGCAAAGCCAGCCGCCCGGCAGCTCCGCCTGGCTGGCAAGTTACCGCAAACAGCAGATGTCTCTGAACAATGTGAGCGTGGTCCCCATCCTTACCCTCGGCAGCCTACCCGCCCCCAGTAAACAAATAAACAAGCAAGCTGCTGGAGCCAAGCTAGCTGCCCTTCCTGCAGAGGTCACCCTGGAGCCAGAGCCACACACTCACTCTCCACTTGAGAACACATCCTTCTAGGGGCAAAAAATGTCCATCGCAGACACACACACACACACACCAGTGCTATAATCTCTTTCTGTGTGTATGTGTGTGTATCAGAAAGAGAGGGGCAGGGAGGGGGTGGAGAAAGAAGAGGGGATGTCAATAGAGCCAAGTGCTTATTTTATTAGAACCTTTTATAAATAAGCCCCACTCGGCCCTGGCCAGACATGCAGCATCGGTGCCAGAAATCATGACTCCTCCACTTTCTGGAAACCTAGCTGGTGAGATACAGGCATGCACAGGGCGGAGGGGAGACCTGCCAATGACTCGAACGCACATCCCTGCCCCCTCCAGCTCCCAGACTCCCATGCAGAGCCCCGTCTATCGCCTGAGGTAGCTAGAAAAGCATGAGTTTGAGTCCCACCATACCACTTGCTTGCTGTGGGACCTTGGGCAGGTTACTTAAGTTCTCTGTGCCTCAGTCTCTCATTTGTAAAACACAGAACAATGATTTCTGCATTTGAGGCCCGTGGAGATAAATTTTTCTTATGATTACCCCGGTCTCCATTTCTCCTACTTCCTTCTCTACAGACCACAAAAAGACTTCTTTCATGGACTAGCAGAGAAACACTGTCCTCACCATCACCTTCTTTTTAATCCCAAAACAGCACCCCAAGGAAGTTGTTCGAATCCCCGTCAGAGAGATGAGGAAGGACACCAAGACTCAGAGAGGCTTTGAGACTGGCCCCAGGCCACAGCATAAGGGACAGGGCCTGGGGAAGGCTGTCACAGACACAAGTGAGCATGAGAGCCTGCTCTGCTGAGCGGGACGGTTTCCTGAGGACTCCACCCTCTTCAGAACTCACAGGGCCGAGGGGAGGTGAGGGAAGGTGCATGGCGTGGATGGGCCCAGGGTGGCTCGGTCCCCGTCGGTGTGAGGGCACCTCGCTGGTGGCCAACCCAGTGACTCAGCCTCGACCCCTCACACCTCCACGGGCCCAGGGCCTTGGCTCTCTGTCCTCAGCAGGAGGGCCCACCGTTGTCAGGAACCCCACAAGATGTCAGCTGCCCAGGATCCTATAGTCTCTTGGCTTCCCCAAGAACACAGCCCACGATGCTCCAGACCTGACCCAGGCTGCTCTCTCGAGGGGACTGAGGAGCCCCCAGGACAGGCCCGTCTTCAACCCAGGAGACCACGTGCTCCACTTCGCCCGGCACAGTCCCAGTCTGTGCCTGCTGGCCTCCAGCAGTGATCCACAGGGTGCCCTCCCCATTTCACTGCCTAATGGGTCCTGGTCTTGGGCCCAAACTGTAGGGACCACACTGCCACCTCTCTCAAAGCTCCTGCGCTCTAGGCCCGAATCTGCCACCCAATGGGGGCACTCCAGCTTCCCCAGGTAGCTCTAAGCATCTTCCAGAAAAAACTCCAGATCAGCCTCCTTTATTTTCCAGGCTGTAGAAACTTCCTTCCCATGCCGCCTGCCAGCACCCATGCCTATGACTTCTGGAAGTAGCCCAGCTGGGTCTTCTCAACACAAGTAACCGAAGGTCGTGAGCCTGTGAGTGTGGAGGGCCACGCCGGCAGAAACAGGCCGCTCCTGAACAGCCAGACGGATCGCCCAGCATAGCTTGTGGACACCTGAGGGTTGTGAGAAGCTGCTGTATCTCCAGGAAGAGAACTAAGCACTCCCTCCAGCTGCAGTCTGTTCACTGGCTCAATACGCAATCATTCAACAAAAATCGATTAAACGTCCACCAGGTTCAAAGCTACGTCCTATAATCAAAGGAACGAAAACACACAAAATGAAAATACAAATAAGGCCCCCAGAATTAGAACGGAGATACACACCTATGTGTACATGCAGATTTAGTTGTTCATGTTTGTGGAATGTGAGCTACCCCAGGAACGATCGGAAAGTCACCAAAAGCCGGCTCTGACATGAGCGTGCACAGTGAGCCCCCGTGATAGTGCGCTGTTATTTAAATGAGTCTAGATTCTGAGACTTCCTCTACATTCGCAGAAAATGCCAGGCGTTAGGAAAGCTAGCCAGGGAGAAAAATCGATGCGGCCACACTCATCACCTGCGAGCACATATTAACTGCCCAGGCTGCGACCAGCCCTGCAGAAGGCTGGGGCAAACCCCACAGCCTGCGGAGGGAAGCCTGCCTCTCACTGAGGACGCTCCTCCCAGCGCAGCCCGGCCCAGTCACACACATGCACATCCAAACCAAGTGACACAGTAACCTCCCTGAATAAGGCCTATTAGCAGATGCAACAGAGAATTTATCTTCCCACAACATTAATTAGACAAACATGGGCTGAGGCCAGCCACTCTCCGAGGGCTGGAGAAATCGGCAACAAATAAGGTCTGCCTTGGGTCTTGAGACACGCCCAGTCTAGAGGGAAGAAGACCAAACCAGGAGGGCACAATGGGGGGGTGAGCGTGGTCACAGAGGGGCCCCAAAGGAAGGGAGGAAAGAACGTATCTCTCTGTGTTGGGGTGTGGCCAGGAAGGCTTCCAGGAGGAGGTGATGTTTGACTTAGGATCTGGAATGCAGATGAGCAGAGGCAGAAGAGAATGTAGAGCAGAGGGAGGGACAAAAAAAACGCCCCAAAGTGGCTTGGAGAGGCAGTCGTGCAGGCGTAAAGGGCAGATGGGGGAAAGCCAATACTCAGGACCAGAAGGGCCAGGAAGCAACATGCTCTGACCTGAGTTATGGAAACGCAGCGTCACAGCTTTGTGGCAGATGCAGCAAAGTGGAAGGCAGCTGTGTCAGAAGGGCCATTTAAAAAGCTATTGCAGCCCTGGCCAGGTGCCTCGGGTGGCAGGAGCACCATCCCGTGCACCAAAAGGTTGTGGGTTCCATCCCCGGTCAGGGTACATACAGGATGCAACTGATAGATATTTCTCTCTCTCTCTCATTGGTGTTTCTCTCTCTATCCCTTCCTCTCTCTCTCCCCCTTCCTCTCTCTAAAGTCAATAAACATCCTAGGGTGAGGATTAAAAAAATGAAAAAGAGAAATGAAAGGCCATTGCAATGGTGTCGATGAGAGGTGATGAGAGGCTAACCAGGGCAGGTTGGGAGGGGATGCAGGGGGAAGACGGGCCAGAGTCAGGATGCAAGTGGGAGGCGAGGGCAGTGAGTTACCAAGTATGACTCCCAGTTAAAAACTGGGCAACAGGGCGATGGTGACGCCAGAAAGCAAGACGGAGAAGAGGGGTGGAGGGGAGGCTGTCCTTGGTGGGACAGTGGGGTGGATTACTGGGGCAGTGCACAAGCTGGGCTTGAGGAACCCAAGGGACAGCAGCCTGGGAATGACAGAAACCTGCGAGCGGATCTCCAGAGAGGTGTGGGCCAGAGGGACAACATGGGGACAATTAATCTTAATCACAGAGGTGGGCAGGATCAGCCGGAGGAAGAGAGCCCCGTGCAGAGCCCTAGGAAGCACTTAAATGCTTAAGGAGGAAGGCGAGGACCAGAGGCCAAGACAAGAGACGAGCAGGAGTGGCCGGGAGAGTCAGGAGGGCGGCGGGGCCAGGCCGATGCAGCTGAAGCCCAGCCACTGAGGAAACCCAGCCCTGTGGTAGCCAGGAGACCCCAGCAGGCCCAGCAGGGCTGCTCTCTCCATGGGGAGAGCAGAACCGCTGAGTTTAGGGAGATGCTTGGGCTGAGAACTACCCCGTTGAGAGGGCTGGTGTTGACGNCGATGAGAGGTGATGAGAGGCTAACCAGGGCAGGTCGGGAGGGGATGCAGGGGGAAGACGGGCCAGAGTCAGGATGCAAGTGGGAGGCGAGGGCAGTGAGTTACCAAGTATGACTCCCAGTTAAAAACTGGGCAACAGGGCCCTGGCTGGCGTAGCTCAGTGAATTGAGCGCAGGCCTGCGAACAAGACGATCGCGGTTCGATTCCCAGTCAGGGCACATGCCTGGGTTGCAAACAAGTTCCTTGCAGGCTAACTACCAGCAGAGGATGCACAAAAGGCAACCATACATTGATGTTTCTCTCCCTCTCTCCTTCCCCTCTAAAAATAAATAAATAAATAAAATCTTAAAAAACAAAACAAAACAAAACTGGGCAACAGGGCGATGGTGACACCAGAAAGCAAGAAAGCAAGACGGAGAAGAGGGATGGAGGGGAGGCTGTCCTTGGTGGGACAGTGGGGTGGATTACTGGGGCAGTGCACAAGCTGGGCTTGAGGAACCCATTCTGGGAATGACAGAAACCTGTGAGCGGATCTCCAGAGAGGTGTGGGCCAGAGGGACAACATGGGGACAATTAATCTTAATCACAGATGTGGGCAGGATCAGCCGGAGGAAGAGAGCCCCGTGCAGAGCCCTAGGAAGCACTTAAATGCTCAAGGAGGAAGGCGAGGACCAGAGGCCAAGACAAGAGACGAGCAGGAGTGGCCGGGAGAGTCAGGGGGGCGGCGGGGCCAGGCCGATGCAGCTGAAGCCCAGCCACTGAGGAAACCCAGCCCTGTGGTAGCCAGGAGACCCCAGCAGGCCCAGCAGGGCTGCTCTCTCCATGGGGAGAGCAGAACCGCTGAGTTTAGGGAGATGCTTGGGCTGAGAACTACCCCGTTGAGAGGGCTGGTGTTGACAGGGCTGGTGTTGACGAGGAGGAAAGAGAACATGAGAGGAGGTGGGGCAGGCCCGGGAGAGGATGAGGAGGGGTTGTGTGCAGAGCCCGGCGTCCGAGGGAGGGAGCCAGGGCAGGAGAGGCTGAATGAAGACCAGGAGTGATGGAGGGGGGCAAGTGGCCAAAAGGGACAGAACAGAGGCCAGGCAGCGGAAGGTCGCCCCAGGAAGGAGAGGGTGCCGGGCTGGTTCTGAGAGGCCAGGAGGGCACCCAGGAGGTTAGTGGAGACAGTGAGGGACCGAGGTTGAGTGGTCCTGCCTGAGGCAGGGAGTTCATCTGCAGACAATGAGGGCTTGGCGGTGATATAGGCCTGGAAGCTGGAGGGAGACGGTGGCGAGGGCTCCAGCTGGTCTCTCTGGGGAAGAGGATATGAATAAAACCACAAACCTCATTAGAAGATCCTTGTGAGGAATTCTGGCCCTAGCAGGGACTGGTTCAGAAGGACTAGGGACGAAGCATAGTCTCCTCTGGGCTAGGATTTGCAGTCCTGTCCCTACATCTTTCAGTCTCTTTTCCTCAATACCAACAGGGTCCATTTGCACATTGAGTTTTCACAGAAGAACGCTAAACGCACACAACCCCCCCACGCCCCTCACACGCATGCTCCCTGCCCATCACAACCAGGAACTTGGGTGGAGTGCAGCCCCCCCCCTCTGTTTCTTGCTTTTGGCGTTGTCCCCAGCAGAGCACCACATGCTGAGGGGCATGTGACAAGCAGATGAGAGGGACACTAACCCCACAGTTAGAAAAACCTGTCACTTTCCTCTTCACTGACCACAGGGTCCATCAACTCTCCCCAGATAAGTGCTTCTCTGTCCGAGGCTCAGAGCAGGACAAATGCCAGAGTGAAGTGAGTACGGCTAGAGACGAGTTCAATGGCAAGTACTCGGATGTCCACACCGATGTCCTTGCAGATGTCCCTACCTGCAAGAACCAAAGGATGCAGAGCTTACCAGGGAGCCCGGCCCTGCAGGGAGCAGCAAACGGCCCCCATCCTTTCTCAAGAGCAGTTGATGTGGAGTAGAATGTGGACAGAGCCATGGGAAGAGCCCAGGGAGAGGTGCGGGTGCAGCTCCACTCACGGCTGGACACCAGGACAGTGCAGGTGACGGAGTGAGGGTGGCTGCCAACGCCTGGGCCAGCAAGATTCCAGCTTCAGCCTTGGGCTGAGAAGTTGGACAAACACTTTGAGCCACTGGCTCAGAGGACAGACCTGCCCCAACACCTCCTCCCCAGCAGACAGAGCTCATGGCCGAGCCTGACTGTTGCTGCTGCTGTGGGGAAAAGGGGCAAGAAGAGGGAGCTGGCTGGTCGTCCCTGAAGGTCCTTGAACGCTGTGACTGGGGCAGGACGCAGAACAGCCTCCGGGCCCTCCTGCCCACCCACCTCCCTGTGAGTCACACTCACTGCGGGTGCCTCGCACTGCGCCCTCAAGCCTGCTTCCCTCCTGCGCGGCTGGTGGGACCGCCTCGGAGGGCAACCTCTCTGTGTGCGCTCTGGCTGGCAGGGCTCTCGTGCCACGCACACTGGCAACCTTCAGGAGCCCGTGTCCCCCTGCAGTGGTTTCTAGCTTTCTCTGTGGGCACGGGGGTGCACTTTCCTATAGGGAAAGTTAACAGCTTTCCTTCAGGGCTTCAGAGGGGCTAAAACCCAAAGCAGGATAAGAAGTTGCTCTGGGGGATTAAAAGTAGCGGGGAGAAAGGCAGGAGGGCTGGGCTGGGACTCCACCAGGGCAGGTGAAGCCCCTCCCTCACGATCCCGTGGGAGTCCTGGGCCATCAAGGCTGCAAGTGCAGTGTGTCAGGGGCTACACCAGCCACTCGCGGCCCTGGAATGCACTTGTGCTCGGAGGGGTCTGTCCACCAAAATCTTCACCTGAGAAGGAAGAATTTGTTCAACCTTCCACCATGTGCTGCAAACTCAGGTGGGTGCATGAGGTGGGCATTTTGATGGGTCCCTCCTTCCTGAAACGAGGTGGTGAAAACCGACTTGAGAAAGCCAGATGAGCCCTGTGTTGACCCGGCTTTGGGCGGGGCCCGTGCACTTCCCATCTGCCCCACCAGGGGCCAAGGGCCACCCAGCACCCCTGAACACAAGGACCGGCTGCCCAAACAGACTGGCCAGGGGTGCCTGCAAGCTTGAACATGTGCCGGCCCACTGATCCCTCCAGGTGGGTGGGATGGGAGAAGATGTGAAAAAGAAAGCAAAAGTGCATGGGGCTGGGATGAGAGAAAAGCGAGCTCCGTTCTGAGAATTTCAAAGTACGCCGTCCCTGAGGTAGGCCAAACCCACCCTTCCCAGCAGGTCAGTGGGGCCGCTGCCTGATGAACACAGACTGTCCAGATGTCCTTGAGGGCCTGCAGGGGGACAGCAAGTGCAGCTCGGACAAAATAAAGTGAAAGGTCCTCTCCTGGGAAAGGGAGGCTATAAATTACAATGATGACTTCCCACTCAGAAGGACGGGGAGACCCAGGGCTGAGGATGGAGGGAAGACAGTGGGGCCGTCCTTCCTGGTAGGCAGCCCTCACCCAGCCAAGGAGGCCGAGAAGCAACACCTCTCCGAAGGCTGTCTCTCTCTGGTCTCCTCGCTCCAGCCAGCCCCCACAGCCTCCCCTTGCCAAGGCCCAAATGCCACGGGATGGAAACACAACCAAAATAGCCTCACCCCGTGAAGACTTAGAACGTCAGCTCCAAGGCCTGGGGCTCCTATTCACTCAGAGTTGTGGCACAGGTAGTCCCTTGGCCGCTGGCCCAGCCTCGGCCCTGCACAACTCCAGGGCGTGCCGTTCACAGCGCAGACCGTACATGAACAGCCCCTCCTGCAGGCTGCGGGGCTGTGTGCCCCAGCCCTGCAGGCTAACAGTGGTCAGCTCCTGGGGTGGCTGGCCGCTCTGCAGCCAGCTCCCCCAGCCACCTGCTCTCAGCTCCCGGACAAGGCACCCCTCCCTCAGGCGTCACCTGTGATCGCAGGGGTGAGCACCTGCTGTCCCCGCCCCAGCACCCTCTCTCCGTCCAGCTGTCCTGTCAGACCCGGGCTCCCAGGCTAAGGGCAGGGCCGTTTCCAGAGGCCTCAACGGAAGCGCAGCCACTGACTCAGGCAGCTGGAGGTCGGCCTGTTCCGGATGAGTGCCTCCTCCTCCCAGGTAATTTATTTTATGTAAGGAAGAAAAATTCACTATGCAAGGGCAGGAGTGGGGGGAGCAAGCTGCAGAACAGTGTATCCTGTATTAAACTAATTTCAGTTTTAAATGAGTAGAAGAAAATATCATCTAATGTGGTGGGAGTAAGGGTGATGTTACATTTTCTCTTTATACTTTTTTCTTAATTTCCCAGGTTGTCTTTAAGGGGCATATGTGGCTTCATGATGGGAGAAAGAGGGCTATGAATGCAATGAAGATGTTTGTCCTCAAAGAAAGCTTGATTAGAAAGCTCTGAGCTCTGGGTGGGATAGAACCTACCGGGTTTCAGAAAGTATGAGGGGCAGCTAAGATGGGCTGCGATCTGCAGGTTCCGATGGGCTCCTGGAGGTTCTCACTGACCACAGCTTAGACACCGAGAGACCATCTCCCAACTCATTCATTTCATACTGGCAGCCGAGGCCCAGAGGGCAGAAAGCTGGCCTAAGGTCAACCAGCCAGGAGTCTGAACCCAGGCCTCTGGAAGATGTGATTTCCCTAGTCTGATTTCTCCTTGTCCCTGTCCCCCCCCCACACACACATACACACACACACACTCTGTCCTTGTCCATCCCACCACATGCTCATAGGACAGCACCTTTCTGGTCGGGAAATGTCGGCATCCTCAGGGAGGCCACTGAGGCAGTCTCCCCACCCCAAGTGGCTCCAGGGCCATGGGACTCTGCACGCAGTAGGCCTAGACAGTGGCATCCAGGAGGAAGACTTAGAACGTCAGCCTCTGTAACCGGGCCACAAGCGAGGCAGACAGGTAAGCAGCCGACCCCAGAAACCCACCTTCCGCCACACGTGCAGCACCAACGCAGTCTTCTCTGAGGGGTGCAGGGCAGCGTGGGGTCTGGATCGGGGCGGGCTTGGGTGCGAGCCTGTTCGCTCAGAGGCTGAGTGCTGCCCCCGGTGCGCGTTAGGCCTTTGCTCTGAGCCCCATGAAAGTGAGGACAAGGCTGCTGACTCACAGGGGTGTGGCGCCCCCTGAGAGCGAGACGACCAGGGCAAAGTGCCCTTGTGGGCCAGCCGGCGATGTGCTGGCTAACTGGCAGCTACGTGGTCTGGAACGGGGCCTCCTGCAGAGTTGGACGCCAGACCCCGGCCCCCCACCCTCATGCCCCCCCGGGCCGAGCCAGCCCACGCCCAGCTTCCCTGCACCGGCAGCTGAGGACCCTCGGGGACTAAGCACACTAACAACAAATTTTAAAATAATAACATTTTAATTTTGTTTTTCTAACTTGGAAAATACATATTCTTCTTTATTCTTTTAACTCAATTTTATCAAAAATTTATTTCTCAAGAAAATCAGAAATAATAAAGAATACTGCCTCCAACTCCAATCCTACCACCTTAACGTATCAACTGTCCCATATTCCCTTCTGGGGCTCTGGTTATTCTTGAATGAATAAAAAGAATGTGTATTTACACAGCACCTCTTCCTTCCGTAGCATAGCCGAGAGCCCAGAAATAGACCGAAAGGCACCCTATGAGACAAAACAGGTGTTGCTTAGACTGTGCAATCACATTCAGGAACTTTCCTCATAAGTGATAATCTCAGGTTACCACCAAGTACCTGGTAACTTACTCTCCACAAATTCCAGGAATACAGTTGCCAGGCCTGTGCAGTTGAGAAATAGCAAATCTGAGGTGGAGGTGGGGAGGGCTGGGAAGGGGAAAGCTACTTGGGCGGGCACCGCGATAACACCGAGAAGTGACAAGTGACAGTCGATTACAGAAAAGAATATTTTTAAAGTATGTGTCACTTTTCAAAAACCCCAGTAGCTGGGCTTCTCCAGGTAGGAGTGAACATCCCCATGACCCCCACTGGGCCCGCCTGTGCTGTCAGAGAAGACAATGATGAACTCACACAATGGCGGTCCGTGCCGCCCAGACAAAGGTTATATTATATCAGTTACTATTTAAAGAAGTGGACAAAGTATATGTTTTAGGAAGGCTTCCGCAGAAATAGTTATAATAATAAGTGCTGGCATAAATTCTTCATTATCTAGAAAAGCAGGCCACACAGATCCAAGGGCTCTGAAACGAAGAGGGCTTACTTGCCAATTTCATTTCCAATTTTGCCCGCTTTCCATGGGCCCCGTGTGGTGGGCAAAGGGGCTCCCACTCTCAAGGACACAGATGTCTTCCCACTCAGAGGGCCCGTCAGGCCAGTGCCCAGTGTCCAGAGGGGGCTCTTAGTCCCAGTGTCCCCTGGGTCACTGATCTGTTGCGTGGGCCACCCGGGAATGCAGGGCCCCTGAACCTGGCCCTCCCTGTCATCCTACAAAGGCGTATCTCCCCATAGGCACCCCTGCTCTGATTCCAGTCGACCTCTTCCCCCTGAACCTTCGTACCACTGCCTCCGGGCCCTGGTCACTCCTTCGCCTTGCCTCACAATGCCTGCTGCTTCTCTCCCCATCAAAGTCCCACTCTGCCCCTTGAAATCTTCCTCCCCCATGCAGGTCCCTGCCTGCGGCTTCCCTTGAGCTCCTGTCCATCCGTGTTGAGGGGAGCTGCCTGCACACCGCGCCCCCTACTCAGCTAGATGGTGAACTGTGTGCACACAGCCCATGCCTGTGTGTTCCCCACTGCAACAGCATGGCGCTCAGCACCTCCAGGGCCCTCGAGAAGCTTCTGCCATATTTGACAACCTGTGTTCACACCAAAGCAGATCAGGGGCACTGCTTTCTGGAACACACATAGGCGTGCACAGCTGCACACACCCCTCATACATGCCTCACCCTTCCCTCGACTTTGGGGAGACTCAGGCACAATGTGACCTCCCAGAATTGGGAAGGGAAGAAAGGAGGTCCAACTGGGAAGCAGTTCCCCCTTGTCCAATAAGGATTTTATGCTGTTTTTTTCTCATAAACTCTAAAAAGCAGAAGGGCTAAATCTGTCTCTGTCCTGGGGTTCCTGAGAAAGGGTGGAACTAGGTGGAAGGGAAGGGGGCCCTGCCAACAACTTTCTCTGTGCCTTGCCTAACTGACTTTTTCCTTACTCTTCATCACGGCACAGTGGAGGGTGAAGCACAGAAACATCGAGAATCCTTAGGGCCCTCTTTTCTCCCACCTCACCAGGAAGGACCCTCCCCTGAGCTCAAAGACTGCCACAGAAAGGAACGATCAGCTCATCCATTCCTGCATTAAATCTTCAGGTCTGGAAGTTCGTCCTGATGTCTAGCTTAAAGCGCTTCTGTGGGAAGGATCTTCTCTTCCACTCTCCACATTTCCCCCTCTGACGTTAAGTGAAGTGGACTTTTTCGAACCAGAGGGGAAGAAGGGTGAGGAAAAGGGAGCCATACTGAGTGCATCTCTGGCTCAAACTCTGTTCTATCGTAGGGACACAACAGTGAAGGGCCCTCTGGGGGAGACGGTGCACAGAGAATTGCCAGGGAGAGTGGAAAGGGGACAGAAGAGTAAGAAGGAAAGTTTAAGGGCTGACCCTCCTGTCACAAAGTCCAGACGTCTGCCAGCTGCCGGCACCAACAAAACTGCTCCCGGGTGTCTTGGGGTTCAGGTGCCCTTGTCTGGGATGCCCCACCCCCTCGGCCCTGCAGCAGCCAAGCAGCCATCTGCTGCCCTCCTCCTCAGTGCACTGGCAGCGTGTGCCCATTGCCATGACAACCAGCTCTCCTGGCACCTGGAAAGCCAGTCTCATCAGCAAGGAGGCCCCCAGGTGACTTCTGACAAAGCCTCCTTCCCTCCAAAACCAGGGATCCACCCACCCCTCAGCTGGGAACCCCAGCTACAGTGATAGGGGAGCCAGGGTGCTCCCCACTCGGGCCAGTCGTTTAGGTGGGGGGTCTGTGTTGGGATTCCTGGACTGAGAGGATGCCGGGACACTGGAAGGTGCTCTGATCTCTGAGGTTTGGCAAGGATAAGTCTGAATATGCCTCGCCAGCCATCATCACCACATCCCCTAGCGCTCTGCCACCTCAGGTCCAGACTGCAGGCCACTCTCCCCTGCCCCAAACCTTCAAGCACAGCCACCACCACCACGATAATATTCTTTAATTACCACTTTTATCCGATCACTCCTCAAGGCCTGAAATAGCCTGCTCCGGCGTATCGGGTCGTATCTAAACCTTTACGGTATTTGCACCACCGCACACTCCAACCTCGGCCCCAGGTCCCCCCCGCTCCAGTCACACCGTCCCTTCTCTGTCCCAGTTTTCTTGTTCCTGCCATGTTTCCTTTGCTCACGTCATCATCCCCACCCCGCCAAGTCTTTGCCTCTTCTGGCTGGCACTCACCTCCTCCAACACGCGGGGTGTCATCTGCCACCATCACTACCTGCATCTACAACAACGCTGCTGTAACCCACCACCCGGTTGTGGGTTTCCCACACTTGTGACCTGACTGCAGACTCCCCAGGGGAGGCGCGTTCCCATTCACCAGGTTCCCCTGTTGGACTGGGAGCGCCCGGAAGACCCACAGTGTAGCCTCCTCCCCAGACCGGACACTCCTCCTGGACAAGCCCCGCGGCTCCCCGGTCGGCATGCCCAAGCTGTCCCTGTGTCTCTGCCTGGCCTCGGCCCCTCACTGGCGTCTCTACACCGCAGCCGCAGCTTCCGAGGCAGCGCTAAGAGCTGGAGTCCTTAAACTCTCAGCACCGCTCAGCGAAGCTTTCTGCAGTGCCGGGAACGTCCTGGATCGAGGCTGTCCAATAAAGGTGCTCACTCGTCGCCGGTGGCTGGTGAGCACCTGAAATGAAACCAGCCTAAAACGACATGTGAGGCCCTGGCTGGTGTGGCTCAGTTGGTCGGGCTTGGTCCCAAAAGGTGAAAGGTCATGATTTGATCTCCAGTCAGGGCACAGGCCCGGGTTGTGTGTCTGATCCCTGGTCAGGGCGCTAGTGAGAAGCAACCAGTAGATCCTTCTCTCTCGCATTGATGTTGCTCTCCCTCCCTTCCCATCCCTCTAAAAAAATAAAACCTTTCTGAAAAACAGGAGGAGGCAACGAGGAGAGTTAAGAAGACTAAAATGGGAACCTGTGGGTCTGGGCTCCAGAGTCACCCTGCTCCCGGGGAACGGTGTGCACTGGGGTCACCGCTCTTTTCACATCTCTGTGCTTCGGTTTCCTCCTCTGTAGCCGGAGGAGCCGGAGGCTTCTCGATGGGCTGGACAGGGACCCGCACGCCCTGCTGTGGGAACCCAAACCAGCTGGATCCTTTTGTACACAGTTTGGCAATCCGTGTCAAGAGCCTTAGAAATGTTCAAACTCTTTGACCCAGTAGCTCCACTTCTGAGAATCCTAAGGAAATAGTCCTAAATTAGGAAAAAAGCTTTATGTGCAAGGACCTTCATGTCAGGGCTGCTAATAATACTGAAATACTGGAAATGAGCTGAAGTCTAATCATAGGAGAATGGCTAAACTATGATACGGAGAATCCAATTAATGAGATAATACACAGTCATTTAAAACAACAGAGCATCAACACAGAACGTGCTTTTGGCACGTGAAAATAAAACAGGATATTAAAGGGCTCGTAACTGCACGATCGTAATTAAATTTTACGAAGAAAAAGGAAGTTTTACACCCCTGTGGGGGTTCACACATATATGCTCACAAAAACTCAAAGGAAATTCACCATAATGCTAATAGTAACTGTTTAGGGGGAGGAGACTATGAGTGCCTTTTTTTTCTTTTCTGTTTCTAGGTATGCATAAGTAATTTGGGGAAAATTGTGAGGGTCCCGATTTGATGTTCCCCAAGGGCACGCGTGGCTCCAGCAGGTCTGGATGGGACAGACAGGTGGGGAAGGGGCTGGGAAGCTGAGCCCCGGCCTCGGGGGGCTTGCCCAGGGCAACACCAACCCTCTGGGGACTCCTCCTCCACAAAAGCAAAACCCCAGGAGGCCAGGGGCCCAGAGCAGCCACGCTCCAGTGGGGAGTGACCACCCACTGTCCACCCCTATACTTGAAACAAACAAACAAAGTCCATTTCTGTGGTTGCTGGCATTAGGATAGAAACAAGCACTTGTCTGACTGCCCCACGTCCTGGAGTGGACGGTTTTCAACATGGGCTGCTTGGAGCCCAGCTGGTGGCTGGGGCAAGGTGGGGAAGCTGGGCGTGGAAAGGGGAGAGAGCTACCTAAGTGACAAGCGACCGTTTTGCTCAGGGACACCTGTGTAAGATTTCACTGGAACAACCGGTAGAAAGATCAAGGTGACCTTTCTTGCACGGATGGGGACAAAAGCTGGGGTCATCCTGGATTGTGACCTCTCTGCCTGGTCAGCATTCTACGTGGTAGGAACAACTTTCCCCCAAACTTTCCAGCTGTTCTCTGAGGCCCCTGCTGTGACATGTAGCTATTACCAAGCCAACCCAGAACACCTGGCCTGTCTCAGACAGGGCTCCGGTGACCCCTGGACGACCCATCAGGGCACCTCCCCGCTGCGCGGAATCCACGGGCCAGGAGCGGCTTCCGGGGTCACACCTCAAACAAGGCCGGCCAGGTTGGAGGGGGTCCAGAGGGAAAAATCGCTTGGACACGGGCGGTGAAAAGGCAGACCTGAGTCCTAGTTCCTCCAAGACCAGAGCTGGGGGACCCTGGGAGCTTACAAGAAGCAGTTAGGACAAAAAAGGAAAGTGCATTCTACCGGGCTGGATGGGAACCCTGGCCCCACCTCTCCAAGGGCAGACACGGGCTGAGATGAAACAGGCCTGTGGAGGGCTCGGATAGACTCAGAGAAGGCAGGACCACGACTGGTTATCAAGGGACAGGACAGACGCCTGGACCACGAGCAGGACCTTTTAAGGTCGATGGCAAGGAGGACAACCCCCACTCTCCAAACGTACGGCTTGGGCAAAGCCCAGAGGTGGAACGCTGGGGCTGCAGAGCATGGCTGGAACCCAAAGTTACTATTCTCAGGTTCGAGTCTGGCAGCCAGACAGCACTGGACTGCAGGCAAGCCCGGCACTGTGGCTGACAGTGCTGGCCGGTCGCTGAAAGACAAAGGGCGCCTTACAGCACAAGCAAGGGCCCCTCTAGCCTCTCCTCCGTCCCACAGCCGAGCAGCTCCGAAGGGACTCTGGCCACACCTACAGCTTTTTCTTTTTGGTAGGGAAAATGTACTTATGTTATACTTGTTATACAATTAAAGATGCCGATTTAAGAAAGGAAATCATGAAAGCATCCCTCGACACTAATGTGACGGACAGTGTAGTCAGCAGACTTCTTTCCCGCTGCCTGCACAGCTCGCTGTCTCGAGGAGCTCTCCGAGCACAGAGTTAGAGCCAGAGAGGCCTGGGTTTGCGTCGTGTCTCCGCCCCCCGCAGGCTGTGTGACCTGGGCCTACTTTCCTCGTTGCTGACAGGGGGTGACAGTAACACCCACCCAGCAGAACGGGTGTGAGGAAACACTCAGCAGGGCTCAAGCCACACAGGGCAGTGAGGGGCTGGTGAGCCTCCCCTGCTTCCCATCATCCCCCAGACGGGTGGACATATCAGAAGCTCCCAAGAGGCTCCTGCTGTCCTGAGATTAAGAACGAATCCCGGGGCCAGCCTATCCCGACCTGCCAGGGGCCTCTCCTCACACACAGTTCCCCTCACAGACCTGGGTCCCAACATCCTGTGTCTTTGTCACATTCTTCCTTCTATCCCTTATGCACTGAAATGCCATCGCTCTCTGGAATCCACAGTCCTTCCCCCATGAAGCCTCCTCGGACCCCTCCAGCCAGAAGGGAGTTTTCTCTCTCTCCCTCCTCCTCCCTGACATGCTGCTTCGAGGACAGTCAGTGACAGGCAGGTGTTCCTCGTCCCGACTCCAGCAAACCTTTTGAGTTTGGCTAGTTTCCAGAAAGGAGTAAGACCCAGGCGTCTTCGCTCCAAGAACTTGAAATCTGGTGAGGAAGAAAAGATAGGCCCCGCAGGAAACGGTGCAAAAGTCGGAATAGCCGACTGCAAAATGCCAGCCATGCGGCACACTGCGCCGTGTCTGAGTCACAACCCTGCGGGAGCCGACTCAGAGCCGCTCTCTGCAGGCTTTGGAAAGGGACTTGTACATGCGGCACGAACGGCTGATGAACAAGCACCAACCAAGAACCCAGGGCTGAGAACGCAACACGCAAATGAAGACAATTTCCTCTTCCCGTAGCTTCCAACCTTGGACTAGCACTGTCCGCACCAGACACAGGGATGAACATGCTCAGCCTCAAGCTGCTGGCCAATTCAGAGCAGCGGGCAGAGCCCCCCCGGGTACCTTCAGCCCTGGCCTCGCCCACACCCTACCCCGGACTCCCCTCTGGTGGTCAGCAGGATGGGGCCAGAAGGCGGGTGGTTGGCCCTTGTCCCCTGCCTGTGTTTGGGGCCTGCTTCCTGCCATCTCCGCAGCTGTGTTCTGAAGAGAGGAATGTGCACTATGCCCAGAACAAACACTCGCACAGGCCTCCTGGGTGGGAAAGCAGCTCAGGAAAGAAGCGGGAGCCTGCACCCCACCAGCTCGGTGAGCCGGAGCCCCCCCTGAGTCAGCACAAGGGCACAGTCCCATCAGATGGCGCGTGCTCGTCAGGTCACACAAGCAGGGCCCACTGCCCAGCACCGGCAGGCGTGGACGTGTCTGGGCGTGAGTCCCCTCGGCTGCACGGAAGGGTGGCTGATGGGCTGATGGACAGATTTCTACCTTAATCCGCGTTTCCATATCCCCTCTTCCACCGGCTCTCAGAGAGAAACCCTGTCAGAGTGGTCTGGTGAGTGTTTGTTTTAGGGTGTGAGTCCCTAACTCTGGCCTCCTCTGAGTCTCGGTTTCCCTGTGCACCAGAGAGAAGCAACACACCGATGCCAGGGGAGGGTGGTGGGAAGTGCGCATGTTCAGATGTCACCCTCTCACTGTTGCTGCTGTTCCGCCCGGGCAGCAGTGTGCTTGGTGAAGGCCCGAGGGGCCGCTGGGCCTGCCCCACTGCTGCAGTGCCCTCAGCCCCGCCCCGGCACGGTCCTCCCCCAGCGCCTCCTTGCGGCTCTGAGAGCCAGTCTGGAGCTGACAGAGATGGACAGGCTGTCACGAGTCATCTCGGGCCACACATACCCATCTTCCAAGTCCTCCTTTTCTTGGAATGCAAATGCTTCCAGACCCAGAGCCTACCCAGGCCAAAAAGATGGAATTCCAACTCTGTTCTCTCCTGGGAGCCCAGGGAGATGTGAGAAGTAAGGAAGGGAGCAGGGCAGGAGAGGAGGCACGCCTGGGCCGGGTCTGAGTAGGGCTGTGCTCAAAACGGGGTCCTAGGTGTCCCCCCACCCCCCCGCCGTACTTAGCTTCCTTTACTTTTCCGCGTTTTGAGTGCTTTGGCACCTCAGGGTCTAGTCACTTGCCACGGATAAGAAATGACTTGTCTCTTGCCTGTGTGCAGCCTTTCATACGCAAACCAGCCAATGCAGAGCCCACACTCCCCACCACCTCCTTTATCGGGCTCCAGCACTCCTACCCCCAGGCCACTGCTCTCCTGCAGTGGCAACCCCAGCCTGTCCCTACACCTCAGAGCATCCTGAAATTATTCAAACTAGCCCATCCTAAACCTGCTCATCCTGCCTCACCCATTCCTCCCCGGAAATCGCAATGAAGGCTCTCACCCACATTCTCCCTCTCAGCCTCCTGAACCCCCCAGGTGCTTCCTGGGACCCCCAACCCCCACTATGGCATGGGGCGCCCCTCCACCCGTGCTTGGCAGTCATGAATGATAAATACAGTCGTCTCTGGATGTACCTTGCCATACCTGGGTAACAATAAAACCTACATTTTAAAATGCTCACCTGAGCACTAGACTTATCAGGGGGACCACTTCATAAATTATATAAATGCCCAACCACTATGCTGTACACCTGAAACTAGTATCATACTGAACGCCAACTGCAATAGAAAAACCAAAAAAAACCCCAAAACACTCACCCTAGGGCTCCCCCGTCAATTACCAAGACAACTGTCTGGTGCCAATGACCAGCAAAGCGGTGCTTCCCTTCAGGCTGGGGGCGGGGGGCAGGGGTAGGTGAGGAGAAAGGGCAGGGGTTCCCCCCACAACTTGTGCTCTTGAGACTCAGGGCTGTCCCCGTCCTGTTTCTCCCTCGATCTCTCCAAGGACCGGGTGCTGACGAGCACCGACTGCCATCACCCCGGCGGGACGAGCACACTGGTGACTTGGGCTTGGGCAAGTTGGCGTCCTTATGACCCCACCCAGCTGGGCCCCTTCAGGCTCTTGACAGTGTCCAGGCCCTCTCCTCTCTTGTGCCAGGCCAGCTCCTCTCAGGGACACACTGCCATCCCCCGCCAGCCTGTCACCCGCACACCCGCCCTGTGGGCCAGGCCACAGCTATTGCTCCTGTTTCTCGGGAAATCCAGGACCTTTTCCATCTGGGCACCAGGTCACCCTTTTGTTTTGGAACAAAATTCCTCAGCTTGAAGCCTTTCACATCCAGGCTTGGGGACATCCCTGGAGATCGGCCACCACATTTCCCTGAACTGACGGCGTCTCTGTTCTAGGAATGCGACACCCTCTCAGCCACTCCCCACTGTCTGGCCTCATCACCCTGGGCTGCCCACTTGATCCGCAAGGCCATGCACCAGGTCCCAGCGCTGCCTTCTCAAAACACCCGCCCACCCCCCACTGCCCCCCACTGCCCCTCGCCCACGTTCACCCCCGCCAATAAGGTCTTCTCCCAGACCCCTCTCTTCCCGAGCACCAGCATCCAACATCAGCACTGGGCTTTCTCTGGTCCCTGAAAAGAACGGGGCTGTGTCAGCAAGACGGGATGCGATGTAGCCGCGTGGGAGCACTGCCCAGCCACAAAGAAGTGTCTGCTCACACGTGCCGCCACGCATGGGCCTCCCAGGTGGCGTGCTGAGTGAGAGGAGCCAAACACAAAAAGATGCACAGGGCAGGATCCACACAGGTGAAATAGCCGGAATCGGCGAATCCACAGAGACGGAAAGCAGACCGTGACTGCCAGGGCTGGGGGTGGGGGGATCAGGAGTGACTGCTAACAGGGTGGGCTTCCTTTGGGGTCTGGGTCTCCTGGTGGTTGCAAAGTGTCGTGCAGGCACGAATCCTGCTGAACTGTACACTTTAAAATGGTTGACTTTCTGTTGTGTACATTTCACCTCCATTTGAAAAAGAATCAAATTGAATAATGCATCGACTACACACAGTGTGCAGTGGGCACATGCAAAGAAATCTAAGAGGTGGCCTGGGACGGTACGAACAGCCCAGGGCCTACGGTGAAAATCGCAAGCAGCACTTCCACACTCGGTGCCTGGGAAACACGAAGCCAGACACAGAACATCACCTCCATGGGAAACGCCAGCGTGTGGGCGCCTCGTGATGCTCCGCTCACCCTCGGTGCTGTTGTGAGAGTTAAACGAGCGAGGCAGGGGCCCCGGGCAGGAGCCACACTGGGCAAGAAAGTCAGTATACAAAGTGTTACATCAAAACCACAGAAGACACAAAATGCTAGCTATGCATTTAAACATATACAAATGTATCTCTATAAATACAGAAAAGACAAAGAAGACAAATGTTTTAAGCTTATGGTTTTTTGGGTTTTGCTTTTTTGCAACCATCTCTGTAGACAGAGTAAGTTTATCAGGAGTCCAGGAAGCCAGGTTCTAATCCCGGCTCTGCCCCAGCCAGCCTAGGAGGCCTCTGTGAAATCCCTTCCCCATCTGGTTCTGAGAATGGCCTGAGGATGATGACGGCCCCCTTTAACGAGACCCACCCGACCCCTGGCTGCTCTGGGGCACCTAGCACCTAGGAAGCACATAGCTCCCCTACCCCCACCCCAGGTTAGTGAGAGCAGGTCCCAGACCTGGAAGAGTGTGTAGTCAGCACTATAAAACCAGGCAGAATGTGAGAAAGAGGACCGATGGCCCAGCACACGAGATTCTCCGTGTGGCCACAGGGGAAACTACCCTTTCACCCAGGGACTAAAGGCAGGACACAGCTTTTGCAGGTGGGAAGGGTGAGTTTCCGAGGACAGTCGCGTCCAGGCAGCAGAGGCAGGCAAGGGGAGAGCCACCTGCAGTATGAGCGCTCAGGTGACCAGCCAGCACGGCGGTTCTGAAGGGGGCCCGCGTCAGTGGCAGCGGCAGAAGCATCGCCTGAGAACGGGTTATGACCGTGAATTCGTGGGCCCCATCCCAACCTTGTGGATCAGAAACTCCAGGGGCGGGGCCGGGGCAGGCAAGACCTCTGTGAGGACAGCTCCCCTAGCACCTGCTTCCTTAAAGAGTCCCCTCAAGAAGGGTGTGAAAACTGCCCCAAAGACACCCCTTCATGGTCCACCCTCTCCACTCTCCAGGCCTCAACTGGCTGAGCTGAGAAAGTTTCCTGTGCTCAGAGGAATTAATCTATCACCTAAATACAGACGAACTTTCCCTCTCTTCACCAGCCCACTGGCTTGGGAAAGGCAAACACTTAAAGGGAACAGGGCCACAACAGATGTATGCTGCTGCTGCTGCCCCAGCTTTCTCCACAGTCCCTCCCACGACCACGTCCCTGGCCCGAGACCTGTGGTCCCTGGATCAGTGGCCCCACAGCTCAAAGTCCCCAGACAGAAAGAGGCAGTGGGGCCTCCCCTGCCCCGTCCCGCCCTTGCTCTCCCCAGACAGCCAGGTGCTGGGATCCTACAGCTCGGCAGTAGCCTGCCCTGCCCCGCCTCCCCCCAACCAGGGACCGCTCCAGAGCTGGGGGGAGGAGGGAAGGAGGGATGGAACACAGCTCACTGAGCCTAAGGACAGCAGGGTGACTGGGAGTTTTCCTACTAGAGCTCTCCAAGAATCAGCTTACAAAGCCTCCTTCCAGGGCAGCTCCCATCCTTGGAGGGAGAGTTCTGCCCCCCTCCTCCTCCAGGGAGCAGCCTGGGACCACCCCCACCTCCCAGGAGTCCGTCAGCAGGAATGGCATGGCTGAGAATCCCAGAGTGAAGAGCCTGCTGGGGAGGCGAAGGCCCGTGGCCACACCCTGCAAATGGCCTGGCTGTGGAACCACACTCCCACCTCCTACTCGTTGCTGGCCTTTCAGACTCAGTTTCCTGGAAAACCAGGATAAGGATAACAATACTCTGCTTAGAGAGCTGCAGTGAGGATGAAATCAAAGGACACAACCCTTCAGGTAGAAAAGGCTCAGCAACGAAGCTCTAGCGGCCATCACCGCCAGCCTCCGCGGACCCAGACAAACACCTGCGGTGGCTAAAGCCAAAATTCCTTACGGATAGCCACTCCACCAATCCCGGCCTCCATGGCCTCCCCACCTCCCAGAAAGCCCTTCTTCCCTGCCCAAGCCCCGCCCCCCCTGGACCCCGGCATCCAGTCTGGGCCACCAGGCGATGAGTGCTGCTTTGAGGAGGGTCCACCATGGGGTCCCCACACGGAGGGATGAGCAAGTACGACAGCAAAGAGATGTTTGGGAAATTGAATGAAATCCTCCCAGCTTCAGAAGAAAAAGCAGAGCCTTAAATCAGCAGGGGGCAAGAGGACGCCTCACACCCTCTCCCTGCAGTCGATGGGTGTGCTCGGGGCTCTGTGCTGGGCACTCGGGCAGGGGCCACACTCTGAGTCCTCGGAGTTCCCAGCCTGAGGCAGAAACCTCCAGAAGCAACCGGTGTTGACCAGACTTGACAACTGTCCCCGTCAGTCTAATCTAACAAAGGCTCAGCCTGCCACAGGACCCCGGCACAGGCCTCCCACCACCCGGACACACCTCCAGCCCCGGCTCCCATAGAGTGGCACCCACGACTGCGGCTCTGCCCCCCAGGACTCAGTGCACATCGAAGCTGCTCCTGAACGCGTACTCTGGAGGCCGGGGCAGCCTGAGGACTTCTGTCTGGGGGCTCCCCCAATGACGCGCAAAAAGGGCTTAAACTGAGAGCACAGCTGTGCTGACACATCAATACAGGTGGGCAGGTGCATGCGGAGCATTCCACTGTGTTGACTGCACAACAGAGTTCCAGGTGGACAGGCTGAAGCCTCCACCACCCCTGTTCCTGTCTACGAAGCCTGTGGGCCTGCCCACCAAGCCCACCCCAACAGAACTCCCCAACTTCTGGGGCACGCCCTCTCGAAGCGAGTCGGCAGAGCTCCAGGACGCCAGGCCTGCCCCAGCACCCAGGTGCCCTCCTCTCTAGAAGGAACCAGGGATTCCCCCCACTCAGACTCTTTCTCTACGAAGGGGTGAAGAGAGAAGAAACTGGAGGAAACAGAGCTAGACCTGGGGAGATTTCCTGACCCAAGGCGGGTAGATGCGCAGCAGGAAGGAACGCGTCTTCCCCTGTGGGTTTAGCTCAGATCCCGGCCCTGAGAGAAGGCATTCTCCCTCCTAGGAAACGGGGAGTGGGTGGGGTGAGAGGGGTAACAGGGAAAGAACCCAGTCGGACTGCGGCCGGGGTGTCTCCCTCTGATTCTGAGTGGGTGCCGAATAATGTGACCACAAAGTCCTCCGGAAGTTCGGGCCCTCCGGTTGGTTACACTGCTGCTGGGCACGGTTTCGTGGCGACAGAGAGCTCAGAGAAGATAAAACAAAAATCTTCTTAAGAAGGGGTGTGCTCGAGAGATGGTGGACTTCACCCCAGGGTCAGCACAGAAGGCAGGTGAGCCTCCACCAACTGCAGATTATCAGCTGGTCATCTGTCACGGGAAGGTTGGGGGGCCTGTCTCCCCGGCATCCCTCATTTCCTATCTCTGGTCTTCAGCTTTACCATAAAAACATCTGGAGAACCAGACACATCTGGACCCTTCCTCAGGCTAAAAACCAAACAAACAAACAAACAGCAAAAAAAGGGCAGTCATGGTTATGTGCTCGCCTGATGACTGCCCTAAATAGCCCTGTCCTCAAGCACGCTGGTCACAATGGCTGGGACAGCCGCCTGCGCAGCCTCCCCGTGGCCCCACCTCAGCCTCCCTGTGGCCCCACCTCAGCCGCCCCGGGGCCCTCCAAGGACTTGGCTTCTGGGTTCAGTCTGAGGCCCTGGAGGCATTTTGGGTGTTAGAAGCAGATACAGGCTCATCTAGCAGGTGACAAGCCTCTCTTGCCCATTCTATTTTCTGGATTTCATCCTGGAAATTCTACCAATTTATAGGGAAGTTGCTATGGCCTCTGACTCCCAGCAGATGGGCTGAGCCCAGGGCCAGGCTGTTTTATTAAGCAGTGACCTTTCCAAAGGCAGACACCGAGTGTGCCTAAAACACCCAACACTTCCCTGAACCTAATCACAGGCAGGCAGCAGCACTTCTGGTCCCTGATGAGACCCCTGAGCTATGAGGCTGGAGCCCCGAGGAAGGACATCCATCTCTGGGAGGCCTCTGGGGACAGCCTGAGGCGAGAGGGGATGCTCCTTCCCAGACAGAATTTCTAGAACAGAGCCCTAGGAAAATGCACTTGGGGAGGGCCTCCCTAAGGGTGCTGAGGCCTGAAGTTGGGAGGCCAGGTCAGGGGTCAACTCTGTGTTCAGATCTGCATAAAACTTGACCCCTTCCCCCCAACCCCCAAACCCCAAACCAGCGTGGCTCTCACTGGAGGACACTGCTGATTTCACAGCCAGCAGAGACTCGGGACACTGGGGCCACCACAGGGAACTGGCCTGACTGACCCCACTGTCCAGCCTGACCTAAATCCCTCTGCCGCGCTCGAGGCATTTTCTGTTCTCCCCTTAGAAAAGAGAGAGGGAAAAAGGAAAGGCAGAAAAAAGCTGCTCACTTTCTCTTTGATTTGTTGAACAAAAGTACCGACTAAGCCTGACCGTGTGGGTGTGCGAGGGAGTGGAGCGCAGTCCCCCTCAGCCTGTCTGCGCCGGGGCAGGTCAGGCCGCCTCTGCCCACTGGGCCTCACTCTCGGGGTCAGTGCAGACCGAGCCAGGAGAGGTGACCGTGAAGGTCCCGGCAGGCTCTGACTGGAGTAAAACAAAATTCAGATGGCAGACAGACTGAAGAGGTGGTCCCAACAAAATGCTGTGGGTGGCGAATGAAGAGTGACTTTGGGGGGGACACTGCCCCACTTCTTGGTCCACCCCCAGCTTTCTCTCCTCCTGGGAGGACAATTCTAGACCCTTCCTCCCGGCTGCGGCACACTGATCGTACCCACTAGCTGGCGCCACCCCGAGCCCCACCTGCATACCTACTGTGCAGGTGTGCACCATCCTCTTACCCTCTCTGAGCCTCACTTTCTAGCCGGTAAAATGGGGATGATGAAAACTCCTCCTCCAATGACATTCCAATGAGATCATGCATGGAAGACGCTCTTCATAAAACATACCGACAATAACTTGTTTTCATTCATTCATTCATTCCCAGTGATTCCCTGTTCCCAGTACGGAATGCTTCAGGGACACGGAGCACAGGAGCTCCCCAAGTCAGGGGAGCGACAAGGTGGAGTTTGAGCACCAGTTCCGAGTGGGGGCTTGACCTGACAACTCATCTTTAAAGCAACCCCTCCGGCCCTGGCCGGGTAGCTCAGTTGGTCATCGCATCGTCCCAATACGCCAAGGTTGCAGGTCAGATCCCTGGTCAGGAGCACATACAAGAATCAATCAATGAATGTGTAAATATGTTTTTTTCTCTCTCTCCCTCCCCTCTCTCTCTAAAATCAATCCATAGCCCTTGGCTGGTGTGGCTCAGCGGACTGAGTGCCAGCCTGCAAACCAAAGGGCCCCTGGTTCAGTTCCCAGCCTGGACACTTGCCTGGGCTGCAGGCCAGGTCCCCAGCAGGGGTGTACCAGAGGCAACCACACATTGATGTTTCTCTCCCTCTTTTCTCCTCTGTCTAAAAAGAAATAAAATCTTAAAAAATAATAAAATCAATCAATAAAAATCCTTTAAAAATAATAAAGCAACCCTTCTGAGGATTTATAGATGGGGAAAATGAGGCTCCAAGAGGCTAAGTAACCTGCCCAAGGTCACACAGGGCAGGAAGCAGGACTTGAATATGGGGCTGTCTGACTCCGAAGGTTCTAACACACCAGCCTCTGGGACAGCGGGAGAGGAGAACGGAGGCGTGGACCACAGCCCCCTCTCAGCACTGGGGAGGAGACCTGAAGGTTCTCTCACAGTCCCCACTAGTCCTTGAGTCTGACAGGAACTGTTTACTCTAGACTGCGATATTTTCTGTAAACACAGCTTAGGTTGCCAAGGGAGAGAGAGATTCATTCGTTAGAGAGGAATGAGACGGAATCGTGCAACTTCCTTTGGCTCAGCCGGGGTCCGGGGGTCAGGGTGGAAGCAGCCCTGGACAGAGCCCTGACCAGCCCTCCCCAAGGTCCATCACCGACTGGCACACCTGCATGCCAGGTGCCAGTGTGCCCATGGCCCCCCTGGTCAGGCCCGTCTCACCAGAGCCCTGGGGAGGACTTCGTGGCACAAGACAAAACGACCCAGATTCTTTCTGATCCAGGCCACCCGTCCTCCAGGGCAGACGGCAGCCCCTGGGAGGGACTAACAAGCCCCTCTTCAGTGTCTGTGGGACCCGTTAGAAAATGATTACTTTTCCTGCGACCAGAGAGCGAGGGTGGCAGATCCCACAGTGCTTCTGTGGCCTCGAGGGGCTCCAACCAGGGAGGAGGCAGCCTAATCACAAAACCCCGGGCCTGTGGGTCTAACCGGGTACACCTCCTCACCATACTGCTTTTCTTAAGTTCTCCTTTATTCTACCCAGACACCGCACCCCTGAGGGAAATTCACAGCAAGGACATGGGATAGCTGGCTGGCTTGGAGAGCAGAGATCAAATCCAGCTGCAGATTTCCCCCCAGGAATACATACTAAGTATATGTAGGTACATTAATGTGATTAAAATTTGCTTTTACACATCAGCCAGACCCCCCCTAAAAAAAGACAAAAGAATCAATGAAATAAATGTGGCAAAAATCATGAAAATTGTTGTATCTGAATGATGAGTCTATGGAAGTTCATTCTCTCTGTTCTGAAATGTTTCATATTTAAAAACGTGAGACAAAGGCTGCGCGCAGGAGGGCAGGGGTGGCCACGGGCCCAGGGGAGGGGCCCAGAGAAGGCCCAGCAAAGGGAGCAGAGAGGCAGGAGGAAGTGATGGTGCGGGGGGGGGGGGATGGGGGGGCCAGAGGGGATGATGATGTTGCCCCGGACAGTGGCACCTGCCGTCGGGTTGGACAGCCCTCTCTCTGAGACCTCCTTCCTCGGGACTCACTTCCAGACTCTTCCCCAAGGGACTAAAGGCCAGGCTCTCCTTCTGGGGAACTTCCTAACCAGAACATGTTGTCCAGCTGAGCTGGGGGAAATACCAGGCTGCCCAGCAGAGGCACCGCCTAACTGGTGCCTTCCACAGGCCCTCCCTGGTCCCAATTTGATCAGGAAGGAAGGCAGGAAGCCCTAAGACACGGGGGACACTCCGACCCGGCCCCCTTAACTGAGATGAATGACAGAACACAGTAATTCTCTCACAGAAACTTAGAGAGACCTCAAGACTTTGAGCAAATTTCCTACCAGACTGGCCTGCCGTGCCTGCAGACAGGGCGTGTGGATACCAGAGGAAGATGCAAACCTGTGGCTCCCATTCGCAAACCCCCTGTCAGGGACTGAACTGTGTGCCCTAAAATTCATAGGTTGAACCCTNGGGGGGGGGGGGGGGGCAGAAGGGATGATGATGTTGCCCCGGACAGTGGCACCTGCCGTCGGGTTGGACAGGTCACCTCCACCCCGACAGCCCTCTCTCTGAGACCTCCTTCCTCGGGACTCACTTCCAGACTCTTCCCCAAGGGACTAAAGGCCAGGCTCTCCTTCTGGGGAATTTCCTAACCAGAACATGTTGTCCAGCTGAGCTGGGGGAAATACCAGGCTGCCCAGCAGAGGCACCGCCTAACTGGTGCCTTCCACAGGCCCTCCCTGGTCCCAATTTGATCAGGAAGGAAGGCAGGAAGCCCTAAGACACGGGGGACACTCCGACCCGGCCCCCTTAACTGAGATGAATGACAGAACACAGTAATTCTCTCACAGAAACTTAGAGAGACCTCAAGACTTTGAGCAAATTTCCTACCAGACTGGCCTGCCGTGCCTGCAGACAGGGCGTGTGGATACAGGAGGAAGATGCAAACCTGTGGCTCCCATTCGCAAACCCCCTGTCAGGGACTGAACTGTGTGCCCTAAAATTCATAGGTTGAACCCTAAACTCCAATGTGGCCGTATTTGGAGATGAGAGGTCATTTAGATTAAGTGAGGTCAGAAGGGTGAGGTCCTCACCCAACAGGGCTGGTGACCTTTTAAGCTGAGGAAGAGACATCAAAGACCCTATCTCTCCAAGCTCATGCATGGAAAAGCCATGTGAGGACCCAGCAAAAAGGCAGCCAGAAACCAGACCTGTGGCACCTTGACCTTGGACTTCCAGCCTCCAGAACCATGAGAAAATAGATCTCTGTTGTTTAAGCCACCCAGTCTGTGATGTTTTCTTCTGGCAGCCCAAACTGACGGACAGACTCTCCTTTCCTCAGACAGCTGACACCCAAGGCGCAGGGGACCCAACAAGCAGACCTCTCTGGCTCAAACGCCCAATCTCCTAGCATCCCAGGTGTGGGGTCCATCCCGCTCCCCTGCCCTACCAGGTGTGATCCAGGGCAGGGGGCATGAAAGGCCACAGGGTGGGTCTGCCTCTCCAGGGAAGGAAAGGGGCTGGTGGCAATGAGAAGCTCCCACCCACTCCTCCTCGGTCCTCTTCCCAGCAAGGCAGTGAGGGAGACCATCGCCGGATGACCAGGCCAGCCACAGCCAGTGTGCCTTCCTCCCTCCCGGGCCCTGGACGGCCGGGCCCCCAGAGAGGGCATTTCCTCAGGCCTTGCCTCCTGCCACTCCCTAATGGAACGGACATGTGCATGTGCTCAGCACTGCCCTCCTTTCAGACAGACAACACATTCTCATTAAATTCCACTTCGCTAAGTGCTGGAGATGGGCGTGCAGCTACTGACTTTGAAGAGGCCAGAAAGCTACAAATAAAGGAGGCGACATGGGAAAGAGGACAGACTCCTCAGTTAGAAGATGGGTCTAAGTCAGCCACAGAGCAGCCACGTGACCTTGACTGGTCACCTCGCTCCTCTAGGCCTCCGTTCATCCTGCTGAAAATAAGGGAGCTGGAGAGGATAGCTCAAGTTCTGACATTCTAGAACTCTACGAGGTCAAAGCCAGAAAGCAATAAAAATAAAGGCCTGCAGGGTAAGATGCCTGGAGAGGCCCGCGATGTGCCGGAGGAAAGTGCACAGTGAGGTGAGCGGCCCTCCGGCGTGGGGAGACCCTGGACCAGCCACAGCTTCAGCCCCCGAGGTGGGCAAGCAGAGAGCCGCCTGCCAGAACTGGGGCGGGCTCGCTTCCCTGGGGATTCCTGGCCCCTGCGCCCCTCAGCTGGTCTGAGCAACACAGTGCCCAGGGCTTCAGGAGCCAGGACCCACACTGGCCACCTCAGCCCCTGGTCTGTGCTCCAGCCTCCCAGGTGCCTCAGAGAAGGCCCTATATCCTCACCACCCTCCACCATTCCAGGCCACAGCTCCTGGAGAGGCCTGACCTCCACACATCAGGCTCCAGCTCTGACCCCAGGTGCAGGCAGGCGGCAAACCAGCCCCTTCCCTCCACACACACAGGACAGGGACGCACTACCCACCCACTGCTCTCTTAACCACAACAGTGCTCCCCCATCCTGGTCCGTCCTCCACACCTCCTCTTCCCCACTTGCCAAATTCTGCTCATTTTCCAAGGGAAGCGTGTCTCCCTTCACCCTTTCCTCCCCACTGTCCTATATTCCCCCATTGACGTCAGGCCTGCCCCAGGGCTGCCTGCTCCCCACCCCATGAAGTCTCCCTTCCGAAGCGCAGCTTGAACACAGATCTCAAAGGACACCCCCTTCCACCTACATGATAGGGACGTGGCTTGGCCAGCATTCGAGGCTGTGGTGATGTGTTACCTCTCCAACCGTACCCCCTGTCTGTACAGGGGTGGCCCTGCCGTGGGGAAGACTGGGGAGTGCCCAGGCACAGCCTGCACACTCCAGCTGCCAGGTCTCTGCCTCTGCACTCCCCCTGCAAGCCATGTTGGGGCTTTAGAGCCTCCCCCATCAAGTCCAGCCCGGGGTTCCCCCTCCCCCAACGCTCCCAAATGCTGCTGAGCTCCTCCTCCTCCTTGGCTGCCTACCCCCCACACACACCCCCACCCCCTCGGCTCTCAACTTGCTCTTCTCCATGCTCCTTACTTGATTCCCCTTAGACCAGGAGTCATCCAATGTTCCTCTTAGACGCCCACCCACCTCTCGAGCCCACACAAACGACAAGCCCCTTGCAGGCAAGGCTGGTACCCTCCTCATCACTGGATCCCTGGGCCGTGCAGGCCAGGCACTTCAGACATATCTGTTCCCACAAGTGACACTGAACAACCTGTTCCCAGGAGGGCGGAGGCAGGGGCGGCTGCCAAGGCACCCTGTGGAGGCCCTCGGCTCTGGCTGCTGTCGGGAGCCACCACCACCACCCTGTGGGGGGACAGGTCTCCTCCATCCAGAATAGCCCAGTTGTACGTTTGTGAGTCATGGTCCCGAGGCCCACAGCAGCGTGGAGAGGGATGCTCTCTATACACATTCACACACGTGCGCAGACACACCCCAGACAGCAGACCATGACCCACCTAGAGATCAGAATTAAAGTTCCAGGAAACGTCGAGAAGAGGGACAGAGATGTTCCGGCTCAAACTCCACTTTAGCTTGTCTTCTCCAGGGATTTATTCTCTCCTCTCTCCATTTCCTCCTGCCTGGAGCAGGGGTGAGGCGGGTGGGGCATACCCCAAGGGGCAGGAAGGCCGGGTGGGAGGCAGTGGGTACGCCCCACAAATGGCTGCAGCACCATCTACCTGCAGGGGCGACAGCCTGGGCCATCTGAGAGGCCCAAGACAAGTCAAAGGCTGGGAGCAAGCCCCACAGCCCCCATCTGCTCAGCCCCACCCTGTCCTCCTCGGCTGGGGCGGGCAGCCTGGAGCAGCAGTGGGCGACCCCCAACAGGCCTTGCCTTCGTTTCCTAGGGCAGCCTTAACAAAGTGCCACAGACGGGGGGGCTCGGACAGCAGACACTTGTTCTCACAGTTCTGGGGGCCAGAAACCAAGGCGCCAGCCAGGTCGGCTCCCCTGAGGACTGTGAGCAAGACTCTGTTCCAGGCCCCTCTCCCAGCGGCAGGTGACCTCAGGCACTTCTTGGCTTGTGAATGGTGTTTCCCCTGTGTCTTCCTTTAATGCCTGTCTCTGGGCCCAAATGTCCCTTTTTTATAAAGACCCTAGTCATATCAGATTAGGGCCCTCCTCAGTGACCTCATCTAACCTGATCCTCTGCAAAGACCCAATTTCAACATGACTGGTACTGTGGGTTAGAACTTCAACCTTCAACCTCTTCTTGGAAGAAACAATTCACTACATAACTGACCTCTGAGTGGAAGCTGCTAAAGGTGCTGTTATCATTCCTATGTAAATAATAACTATAAAAGAGCTGACCTTCCTGGGCTTACCATGTGCCATGCACTAATATAAGCATGCATAACTTAATGAGGTAGGCTGTGTTTATTACTTCCACTTCCCAATGAAAGAGCTGAAGCCCAGAGAGGGTAGGGAACTTACCCGAGGTCACACAGCTTTGAATGACAAAGCCAGGATTCAAACCCAGGTGGTCCTCAGTCACTGCGCTATAGGGATCATACCACACAAAGTGAGCATCTGCACCAGGCTGGGCAGCACGGGCATTCTCTCTCAATGACACTTAGTCCTAAATCCTGAGACTGGGTGTGGTCCACTGGGGCCGTCAGATTGAACCATGAAGTTCTCATGGAGCAGCTGTCCCCTGTATCCTGGCTCAAGCTGACTCCCAAGGGTGGGGACAGTCCTGCAGTGGGCGATGCCTAGGCGAAAGAAGTTATCAGTGGGCGAGGGGAGACCACTGACTCCCTTCCTGGGACGTCCACCACCTGTCCCCAGATGGGCACAAAACCACACTGTATCAAACCCAACTGTTGCACTGTAGTGGGACTTACTGATTTGTCCGGAAGGCCTGTACTCAATGGGGGAAGACTGGGAGAGGGCTGAGCTTAAAAAGCTGGAAACCTGCTGCCTTCGAGCCTCTGGGGCACTGGCCACAGCCCTGGCCTGGAGCCCGGCCCGCAAGTCCCCTCTCCATAATTGTGTGTGCTCGTTGGTGTTGTTGCTGTTATTATTACTGTTGTACCGATCACATTACTAGATGTTTCTTCCCCGAGCGCAGCACAGACATTAGCTCATAACACTGCCATCTTTACTGGGAGGCAGAAAACTGCAGGCACCAGGCTGCCAGCTCCCTCCTGGGCAGAGGGGCCCCCGCAGGTTTTTCTGCCCAGCTCCTAACACGGCCTCACTCTCTCCCCTTCTCTTGGCAAAGTAGCACCAAAGCTGAGTCTAGATTTAGAAAAGCAGTTAAAGCAGCCAGAAGCTAAGATACACAAGACCACGGAAAACTTGGGGTGGACACAGGAGCCAGGGGAGCAAGACATTTAGTTGGCTTCCCTCCTTCTCTCGGCCTGCCTGTCTGTGGGATTCCGCAGGCACGGGGAAGGTCAGGGTGTCTCATGCAGGTTAGCATGCAAGTCTGGCAGCAGCCCCAGGTGATCAGACCAGGACCCTGAGAGTCAGACAGCTGCAGTCACTCGTCCAATGTAACTCGTGCACACGTGGGCAGCGGCGCGGGGCTTCGAGTTCAGGGCTCCCTGACTGCAAAGCCCAAGTGCCTGCCATTGAGCCACACTGAGTCGGGGGGGCAGGCCACAGGCAGTGAGTTTATGACTGGGGGCTGCAAGTCCCCCTCCCAGGGCCAAGAAGCAGCTTCGTCCCCCTTCTCAGCAAGTCCTTCCTTGTGCTGCTTAGAAGCCCTCAGAAGCCAGGGTGCTCCAGAAGCCCAAGGGCCGTGGCCATTCCAGCAGAGGGGCGAGCACGTGAATTAAAGAGATGGTCCCAACTCCGGCAGGAGGTAAAGACTCAGACACAGATAGGGCATACTGGATGGAGCCCAGAGAGATTAGGATGCACAGAGCAGCAAGGACCTCCCAACAGTCTCTCTTGGGGGGAAACATCGGGCTGACCTCACGGATGAGAAGATTCCCTGCACCTCTCAGGAAGGGGACAGGCCAGTTACCAGGGCTGCTGTGGCCCTGGGCGCAGCAGTAGGCCATGCAACGCAGCAGCTCCAGAGGGCACTGAGTCTTGAGCCCAGCCCACCCTGACCGCCCACCCATCCCACACCTGCACCTGCCTCCCTGATTCGTGCCCTGAGTCCCTGAGCTTGGCACAAACCTCGAGTACGTCGCTGGCTACCAGGCCTGTGAAACTCTGACCCCCACCCCAGCTATAAAACCCATCCCTACCCCACCCCTGGGGAGAAGGGGAAGTGCAGGGAGGCTCCTGACCGAAAGGATGTGATTCTCGGCTCCACCATCCTGCGGGGAGGTGGGAAGTTTCCCCTTTTCCGGCAAGCCGGCTATGGCAGCAGCAGCCCGCCTTCTCACCAGGCTTTCTAGGTGCCCAGGACTGAGCATCTTTGTGTCTCCAGCCAGATCCTGGGTCCTGAGTGGGGGAGGGGGAGGGGGCAGGGATGAGGGGCTCCATCCCACATTCAGGAAGCTCCCAGTCTGATGCAGCACCTGCTGCCCTCAGAGGGTTCCCAATCTGGTGGCACAGACGGGGCCCCTGCCCTCAGGAGCTCCCAGCTGGACGGACGGGGCAGGCCCAGCCCCTGCTCTCAGCTTGCCAGCTGATGGAAGGGTCAAGCTTCCCGCCCTTGGGGGACTCCCTGACACCAATCCGAGGAGGGCTGGCGTTGAGACACAAGGCAGACAGGTCCCTCAGGACAGAGCCCAGCAGCAGGCAGTCCCTCTGCAGTAGCATCTGGCCCTGGCAGTGCAGTCTTCCTGAGCAAAGAAGACCTTCAGGGACCGGAAAAGCAGACAGCACGTGCCCCAAGGAGGGAAGGGTGGGGCTGGCCAGCTGAGGAGGGGAAACAGGGAGCCTCCTGGGACCCAGGACTGGTCATCACCGTTTCCGTGCAGCCTGCACTCCAACTCTTGGTCTTCGGCACTCACTGCCTTGCAGGTGGCAGGGGCATCATTCCCACGTCCCACCTGCCCAGGGAAAGGCCCCGGGCTGCCCAGGGTGGAAGATCCCTGCTGTTCATTCTGTTCTCCCTTTGGTTCCAGGCTGGCTGTTGAGAGCCCCAGTGTCAAGGCTGTGGAAGGGGACATGGCTGGGGACCTGGGCAGGCAGATGGGCCAGCCCTGAGACCGGAGACTGGAAGCAAGCATGGGGGCCTGGGGATTATCCCGCGGCGCTCCACACTGTGCACCCCTGCACCACACACAGCGCCCTTCGCACAGGAGGGACTCAGGTCCCTGCTCTGCTGCTAGCAACCCGCCATCAGGGGGACCAAATGGTGGACAGGGCCATGTGCATGCTGTTCAGACCTATTCCTTCTGATCCCCTGTGCTCTCGGGTGGTGGGACTGAGGACTGTTCATCTCACAAGCCCAGGGTTGTCCCCACCAGCCCGGGAACTCTCCAAAGACAGAAGCTGAGCTTCCCTTTTCCGGAGGACAGGGGCTCTGTGGAGTCTGGCTGAGAAGCAGGCCTTGGGGCCACCCTCCCCTGCAACACACACACACACACACACACACACACACACACACACACACANCTTCGCACAGGAGGGACTCAGGTCCCTGCTCTGCTGCTAGCAACCCGCCATCAGGGGGACCAAATGGTGGACAGGGCCATGTGCATGCTGTTCAGACCTATTCCTTCTGACCCCCTGTGCTCTCGGGTGGTGGGACTGAGGACTGTTCATCTCACAAGCCCAGGGTTGTCCCCACCAGACCAGGAACTCTCCAAAGACAGAAGCCGAGCTTCCCTTTTCCGGAGGATGGGGGCTCTGTGGAGTCTGGCTGAGAAGCAGGCCTTGGGGCCACCCTCCCCTGCAACACGCACACACACACACACACAGAGGAAGGAAGCAAGCACTCTCCCGTGTCCTAGCAGGGGGCCCTGAGTTCTCCCAGGCCCCCTGCTGATTCCTCCAGAAAGAGGGTCCCGTCGGGACCCACAACCCTTTCACATGAGCTCTTCCCAGGGGTGAACACGCTTGAGGACCAGAGACCAGGAACGGAGATGCCTTGGGAGCCGGGGCCGTTTCTGAGGAACATGAGCAAGGGGAGTCACTGCCTCCACAGCCTCCACAGCCCTTCCTCCACCCTCACCCGGAGCGGCCATCTCTCGGTCACTGCCCCCTGCTGCACCCTGTGCTGAGCCTGCTGGTGCAGGCTGCCTTTCCCAGTGGGCTCCAGGTTGGAGGTCAGGAAGGCATGTGTGCTTGTGTGAGTGTGTACGTGTGTGTGCCCATCTGTCCTGGGGAGCAACGATCGTTAATAAATAAGTGAATGGCAAAAATAGCCTCAAAGGAGCTGACAGGCAGAAGGCCAGAGCAGCCGGGCATGGGGCCAGTACCCTGAAATGCCAAAAGTTAATCTACCAAAAAGAAAAAAAAGATCCATTTCAAGACTGCCTGCGTTAGCCAGGGTCCAGGTCTGTGTGACTTCTGGCTCTGGCACCACCCCATCCCAGGCGCCCGGAGAGCAGCCCAGGACCCGGGGCTCTCACTCAGCCTCAGGGCAACAACCCTGGAGAGCAGGCCCCAGGCTGGGGCATGCAAGGTTATGTATGAACGGGCAGGAAGCCGGCAGGTCCCTTCCCAGCAGTCCTTCAACCATCCACCCAGCTGGCCAGCCCTGTGTCCAGCCAGCCCCAAAGGTCCAGCCAGCTGGGGAATGTTCTGGACAGGATCGCAATCTCTCACACCCACCCCCACCCCAGCACAGGCTCTGCCCCACGCAGACACCCACTTGGGGGTGAGGGATTTCACTCAGTGTCCTGATGGTCACTCACCCCATCCACGTCCCTGAAGTCTTTCACTGACTCCTCTTATGCCTTCCCTCCAACAGGCCACACTAGCTCCAGCCCTTCCTGGCACTGAGGCCTCTGGGGCTCAAGGGCACTCTCCTGTCCTTCGCTGCAGGTGTGCGTGTCCGAATGAAGTTATCCAAGGAAGCACATCTGGGAGAAACAGATGTGTGCCCCTCGCTTCCCCATTAGTTGCAGCCCTTTCAAAACCTTTCAAACCCAGCTTCCCTATACCAGTCTTCCAAAGTAATACTGGTCACAGGCCTGACCTCACTGCAGCCTCCTGCAAATTCAGGGGATGGGGCTCGGCACACTCCTTGGTTCACACTCCGCCAGGCAAGTCCTGACCCCAGCTTCCAGGCTGGTCCCAGTCAGTTCTGGAGGCAGCCTCACTCCTGGACGGTCTGGGCTGGCCACTGGATGACCACCAGCCAGAGTAAAGGTGGGGCAAACCCTCAGGCGCAGACCACAGCCCTTATCCACTTAGCCTTTGTTTTTGGAGATAATGCAATTTCCTTCTACCCTTTTCACCGCTGTCCAAACACACACAGGCACTTGAGAAACTCTAAGCTCTCCTATGCTGTGTGGGAATCTGAAAGCACAAACTACATGCAGCTGGGAAGGACCACAGGGCACTGACTGAGGGTGTGTCACCTGGCAGGCCCTACGCTAAGTGCTTTGCATACATCATCACATATCATATTCAACATAATGCCCGGAGGCAGCAATCCTTAATCTGTGCCACTTTATGGAGAACACTCAGGCTCCAAAAGGGCAAGGAGCTGGGCAAGGTGCCTGCCAAGGGGATGCAGCCAGAGCACAGTGCAGCTGGGGTTTGAACGCTGCAGGCACCGGTGCCCCAGCCGCGAGCAGGATGAGCCCCACCCTGGGGAGGCCGACACCCTGATGGGCCCCTGGGCGCTGCTACGCCACTCTCTACCTGTGCAACCTTACGCAAGCCACTTCTCTGGACCTCGATCTTCTCATCTACAAAATGTTCTCCAAAAAATAAATGAAAGCAATACCTACCTAATGGGAGATTATGGCAGTCAGACAAGTTAGTAAGTGATCAGCACTGTGCAACCAGCGGTAGGAACTGGCAACATCAAACTCTCCGTCTGCTGGCCACCTCAGAAGGACAGGTTTCCATCCGACTAACATTCCCCACGAGAAGGGACGAAGCTGCCTCTGTCCTCTCCAAAGGCCAGGCCCTGGGGGTTCAGCAGGGCAGTGGACGGGCTGGCGCGTGGAAAAGAAACAGAGGGGCTGATCCTGAAGGACAGCCTGCCCCACGCCAGGCAGCCTGTTAGGACACCGGCAAACCCGGAGGGGACTCCAGGGAAAAAGAGGGGCCTGCACTCAGCCCCTCCCCAGCCCTAGATGGAGGTAGAGGGAGATCGCAGAGTCGTTCTCCTCTCTGGACACAGAGCATCGGGACCTGCCCACCCCTACCTGCCAATCATGCAGTTTCCTGCAAGCATTTCACCCCAGGGGCCTGGAGATGTCTGAGTTCCCATAAACTCTGAATTAATTAACAGTAACAGAGAAAGGCACCCGAATATCAGTTCCAGAGAAGGGTGGGGCTAGACAGGGGCAACAGCAACGGGAGAGTGTGGGCACCATCAGGGTGGCACGTTCCACCTGGGCGGCCAGCCAGGGGCCTCTCAGCTCTGGGAAGCCCAGGGCTCAAAGCCTCTGTACTCCTCACTACCGCCAATACCCAACTGCACCCACGTCCTGCTGCCCACCTGCCCCAGCCAATGCCCCACCCTCTCGGGCCAGAGCTGTCCCTATTAGGCTGATCACAGCTTGGGGTGTGGATACCACGGGAGTCTCAGAGTCAGCAGCTCCATCTGCAGTGAGCAAATGCCCCAGACAGCACTCCAAGGCAGCCTCAGCCCTTCCCCACGACTCTCAAGGAAGTGTGCCGGCTGGCACCTCCTTTCACACCCTCTTCTGGGGCCTGTTCCCTTCCTCCACCTCCTCACAGAAGCTGCAGCGTCTGCCCACGAGGTGCCCTTCCCGCTGCAGGCCCTCCCCGATCCAGCATAAAGGAGGGTCCCTGGGGAAGTGGGATGCCGCATTCTGCACCTTCCCATTCCCTTAAGAGAAGCCAGTCTGTTCTCTAAGTCCAGGGTTTCAGGTGATGTTTCTGTTACTTCCAGAAGACTCGGAACAAAAGTAAAGAACAGAAAAACTGCGGTAAGCCAGACTGAAACGAATCTTACAGACTCGGACACAGCCAAGAAAGACACCTCACCTAGACAGTGCCACTCCCTCCAAGGAGAAGCCAAGAGCCGCCCAGGGGCTGCCCCACCAGCCCCACGGAGGAGGCCTCACTTCAGACTCAGCAGGAGTTACCCACAAACCTGTCTGCCAGTGGAATCACCCCGAGGCCTCAGACCTTTAAATCTTTAAATCAGCCCCACTGACGGACATCGGGTAGGAAAAGCAGGGGCAGCGACACCCCACTCGGGGAAGATGTCAAGTGGTGACTAAATGGCTTTTCTAGGCCATTGTCACCAGTGATGAAGAAATATTCCACTTTAAAAATAAATGTAAAGCAGGAATCCAAAATTAACTCTCCCCAGATAACCCCTTTCCAAAAAAGACCACGTCGTAATCCACATGTGGCCATTCAGGGTTGGAGTTAACCCAAGGACGTCTCCCTGTCCCGCTCGGCGATGCTTCCCAGGCCTCAGCCCCGTGCATCTGGTATTTCTCAATCTCCTCTCCTCACACGGACCCGGGTTTCACACGCTTCTCACGGTGCTCCCAGAGCAGGAGGGCTGCAGAGGATCCCGGTGATTCTTGCCCTGATGCTGGAAAAGAAGTAACCTCCACGTGGACAGGAAAGATATCCTTTCCGGGTATAAGCCAGACCTCTCCGTCCCCCACCCCCAACATCGCCTTAGTCTTTGCCACACGTGCTGATGACGATAAATGCATGTATCATTTCTTGCGTGTAGGTCCTGACCTTAAAAAGTAATAGTGGTAGTAACAGGACTAATACTGCTATTCACCTGCTGTGTAACTTTGAGCCAAGTTATTCACCTAGCCAACAAATTTTAATGAGCACCTACTATACTGTTCTGGTTTACACTCTAGTCGGAGAGACAGGCAGATGGACGAACACTGCTGGAGGTGGGAAGGCCACAGCTGCCTGTACAAGTTCAGGCAAAAGTGAAACACCACATAAAAAAAAAAAGGCCGGGAGAGTTAACTCCGATCCACAGACGTCTGTTTGTCACTGATGGAGAGTCAAGAATATCATGAGCTCTGTGACTTGCTGAGATAGCTCAGTGGAGCGCATGGTGTAACAGTCATTTTCTAAAATATTCTTGCAGTTATTATAGCTTGGCAGTGGGCCGCTTATCGAGCTATGTTTGGGGCTAATTGCTGGTGATAAGAGCAACATAAATACACTGAGCCACAGCCTTGCCTGACAAGATTTTATACACCAACCACTGACCAAATCTTCTCCCCCTATTACACGCCTGCAATAATTTTTAGTGGCAGTCATTCTTTACTGAATCACAATAAACCCTTTCGCTATAAACAACTCGCCTTCCAATATCACCATAAATCAGACTCGGCGTCATCCACATGATCCTTCTGCTGATGGAGGGAGGCTCGGGGCAGGAGTTCTCGACCCCGGTGCACATTAGTATCCCCAGGAGCATTGCAAAGTGCTGGTGCCCTGGCCCACTCCAGGTGAGCCTGCTGCCGGGTTCTGTAAAAACCTCTGCATGTGCCCTCATGGCCCACACCTTCGGTGTTAACCGCCCAGAAAGCTGCATGCCAGCCGTGGCATCTGGGGTGGAAAACTGAGGCTGACACACACGCGGCCACGTGTCTCAATCAACAGTAAGGAGGAACACCTGCAAGAATTGCTCTTTCATGGTGTCACTCGGGAAGGAGTGAAGAACACTTTTGGAATTTGTGCAGTATCCATGCTCATGTTTGCTGTCCTTACAGTTGAACTTGCTCCTGGTGAGCCTCTAAGGTTTCCCCCACCGTTGACAGCTGGGAAGAGGGCAGTGGGGAGGACTCAGGGAGCAGGAGAAGAGGAGAGAGGAGGGGGGGGACCAAAGACAGGAGGGAGAGGCCAAGGGGTGCACCGGGTTCTTCCCAACATCGCCTGACAGGTCAGTGGGTGATTGAAAGAAGGAGGAGAACAAAAGTGAAAGCCAGTGTTTTCTCAGACTGGGACCACAGGCACATGGCCTCTGCCCACGAGGACAAGCTTGCCCTGTCCAGGAAGGGAGCACCTTCAAGGACCCCTCCCTGGCAAGAGTCAGGACTCCCTGTGGCACCTGATGATGAGAACTACCTGCCTTCTTCCCACAACGCTCGAGAGAAAGGGTCAGAAGGTCAATGACACTTGGTAAGTATCTGGGTACAAAAAAGACAAGGTCCCGGCCCTCAGAGGGCTGGCAGTTGAACAGAAAGACGGACAGATAAAATCACCCAGCAAGATAAAATCACAAACCAAAATAAGTGTTACAGAGAGAAAGAAGAGGATGTTTCTAATTTAGCTGCACAGCACCAGATGTTACGACGGCTGTGCCCGTGGCGGAGCACAAGCCCACCTTGCCCTCCGGGGGTGCAGCTCTGGCCCCTCGCCCTGGGCAGCCTCCTCGGCGGTGCAGTCAGGGCCCGGGCACTTTCCAGCTGGAACTGCTGCCAGCGAGCCAGCCAGGGGGGGCGGGTGGATCCCTCAGGAAGAGGGACTTGGCCAGAGGAAGACTGGGGACTTGGGCATGTTAAGTGAACAAATAAGTAGCCTTCCCATCCCCAAAAGAGAATGTAAAAATAAAACCTCGAAAATCCCCTTAGCATAGAATGGCCCTTGGGCAGGAGTTACATTTTCCTTTAGTTTTCTCTTGAAGAGGGAGAGGGACAGAAGGGCACGTGAAGCAGAGCTAAAGTACACCTGGGGTGCCTTTCAGGGGGTCGGCAGTTCTGGGAAGCTGGGTTTGAAACGCATCCTAGAAACACGCCGGCAAGCCCTGAACTGCCTAACTATGGGATGCAACTTGGCAGAAGGACCGCATCTGACCTCCAGGGCGCACCCAGAAGTGATCCTGTGTGTCCCCGGGAGCCTCCTCCCCACCCTCCCCTGTCCCCCTCATGCCACCGTGACTGGATATAAGGCAGTCTCACGGCCAGAGCTAAGCTGTCCTGGTGTCACTTCTGACTCCTCTTCTGGGTCTCATCCATGAAACCACTCAGGGGCTCTTCGGAGGGAAGCATCTGCTCCCAGGTGTCCCCTGAACACTTCAGTGCTGCCTTCCCTCACAGCATCACTGCAGGCTCAGGAAATGACAAATCATTTAATGCCCATCTGAGCCAGACACCATGAGGGAAGAGAGGCCATCACAAATGAAAAACTATGCATTCCGAGACCAAACCGAGAAAACTTCTGGAGAACAGCTGTGCCTTCTACAGCTGTGGGCACCCCTGGGAGGGCCCAGGGCTGCGCCTGCTGTGAAAACTCAGATCTAGATTTGTATAGTGGCTCCTCAGCAAACGAGCTAGCTATGTGACCTGAATGAGGTCACTCAATCTCTCTGAACCTCTATCTCCTCCTCTCCGAAATATGGGTCTGTCGCTGTGAGCGCCCTTGCATGCATTAACCTGTCTGGACACCCAACAACAGATCCTGCCAGTCGGGAATCTATTATTGCCAGTTACAGAGAGGAAGCTGACGGAGAAAGGGTAAGGTCACTCAGCCAGGACCTTGTAACCAGGATGCCCCACTGGGCCCCAAAGCCAGTGTCTGCTCCATCTGCACCGCTCCTTGGAGCTACCCTGAGAAGCGAATGAGATCACTCGTGCTAAAGCCCTCTATCAGCTACAAAACACTAATCAGTGTCAAAGCACTTGAGTCTTTTGGCTGATATCTGAGCCACTACGTAGGGGATGGAAAGCCACACATTTTTAAGAAGCAGAAATTCCAAAAATCTATAGATATTTGTAGTTTTTAAAATTTCACATCATTCTGCCAGTCCAGCAACCACTCTATCAGGGGCCGACATGCCATCAAATGGGAGTGAGGGGCCGAGGCAGGACTCGGGTGCAGAGTCCCCCAAAGAGCTCCGCCTCTGCCACCTCTTTTGCTCCCGTGGGCGGCCTCTCCCCGGGCCGGGGACTCGAGTCAAACCTGGGTTGGAGTCCTGCCTTCTCCACTCTTTATGTGGATTTCCCTAGAAACAGACCCTAAGATAAGGATTTGAAAACAAGGGGTTTATCTGGGAGGTGAGCCCAGAGCACATTAGAAGGGGCATGGAGAAGTAAGAAAAGAAAGGGAAGAAAGCCTCACAAAAAGTTTTCAAGCCTGTTTACCCCTGCGGACAACCAGAGCTGAATCCTTCCGCGGGACTGGGAACCAATGCAAAACACATGTCTCAGAGTAATACTCCCTCCACCCCCAGGGGCGAGGGAGCTGGGGTCCGCACCCGCCAGCACCCAGCAGTCATTGGTTGAGAGCTGCCCTGGGCGTGGTAACCCCCCATTCCTTCTGACCTGGCCCAAGAGCAGACTGGGGGGCTGGGGCCAGAGAAAGCCCTCGGGGGCTGGCCGCTGCACGTCCGGCTGGCGAGAGTGGAGAGGCACATGTTCAGGGAATATGGGCAGTCACTGCACCATCTGCCACGCTCACTAGCTGTGTGACCTTGCGGAAGGTATTTACCTGCTCTTATTCCAGTGTCTGCAGCCCTGAAGTAGGGATAAAAATCTCTCTCTCGTAGGGTTGATATTAAGATTAAACGAGGTTACGTACGTAAGGGATAAGCCCAGTGCCAGGCTTGCAGCGAAGATGCGATATAAACCCCTAAGAGAAACCGAAACTACAGAAAGGAGGCACTTCCTGGTCCTTTCCAGCCCCGTCATTTTATTTTATAAAGGATTCTGGACCCAGATGGGGAATGAGACTTTAAAACAGGCGGCCAGCCACGGCAAGCTGGACAGTCTCCTTCCTGAGGAAAGAAAGCCCCCAAACACCCCTGTCTCTTGGCGGGGCGGGGGCGGCCAGGAACGACGGGGCCCTGGGAAACTTCAAGGGTCCTCCCAGCCCCTGCAGGAATGTCCTAAAGCGAGTTTGAACACACAGATGCCCCTGTTCTGTTCCTTGAACAATTGGTTCTTCAGTGGAATATGTCTGGTACGGGCTCAGAAAATTTTAGTACCTATTCACATACTAATAAAACCTTTAAAGCCCTATAGTAGAGAATTCTGTGAGACCGAGTACTTCCTAAACTTATCTGACACAGAACTGAATGAGTGTATGTGAAACACCCCCAAAGTGCACTCAGTGGGGGAGTCTGGGAGAAAGGGGACTCTGGAGCAGAGATGCAACTGGAATCATCTCGGGACTCCCGCGGCCTAGCACTGCGCCTGGTACACAGTAGGCACCTAATAAATGGTGGTTGTCTGAATGAATGGAGAGAAGGAGAAAGAATGACTTAATAATGTTTTTCAAATCTGTGAAGTGATACAGTATCGGCAGTGCCCGGCAACAGCTCTCTTTCCAGGAAGGCACGTTTCTAAATGGCAGCAGGAGGGACTCGGGAAGCCCTGCCCAGAGTCTGGGATCACAATCCACCAAAATAGGCTTCCCAGCAGAGCTGCATCACCTCCCTCTGTGGAGGTGTCGTCTAGCACTCCGCACAGCCGAGAGTCTGTGTGCGGCTGTCCGCCCACCCTGCCACCCATTCACACTTCATTCATTCAGACAAACCAACCCTCACTGAGCACCTACTATGTGCCAGGGCACTGAGGCTGGCAGTAGGTCCCTTAGGATCCCTCCCAAAAGCTAACTGTGACTTCGGTGAGCTGTGTGATGAAGTCCAGGGAGCTCCTAAGGGGAGGGAAGACAGGACCACCTAAGTGTGAGGTCAGGAAGCCAAAGCCCAGAAGTCACAGCTCACAACCCTCCCAGAGAAAGCAGTAATGGGCGTGGGAGGGTGGGATTTCACACTGACACATGAGCTTGGCCTAAAGAATAAAGCCACTACTGTCTCCCAGTGTTTGTTTGTCTTCCCCCCTTTTCTTGTGACTATATCTCATTGTTCCCAGAGAGCATCCCTGCCCCCACTTCCAAGCTCCTCCCCCTCCCCACACTCCCAGCTCCACTCTCCCCTTCCTTTCCTTCCTACTCCGCCTCCTTCAGACCATCTCCTAAGACCCTACCTCTAGCCTCCCTCCTCCACCCCCAACCTCATTCTCCTCACTCTGGGCCATCCATTCCAGACCTGGATAGCCTCAGTGTTTTTCATATTTGCTTAACAGACAAATGAATGAACCAGGACTCGAACTGAGGTCCATCTTTCTGCTGAACCCCCATCACTACCACCCCCAGTGAGCCACGAAACAGGAGGCGGGGCAGGGAAAGGTTGGGAGGAGGAATGAGAGGAGAGTGAGCCCAGGTCTGAGGCACCCTCCTCCGCCTGCTCCATCATAACCAGTTGCCTCTGGATCTGAATCCTTGCCTCAGCGCACACTCCCAGCCCCACCTGTACATCTCCTGCTGAGGCTGCAGTGACTTTGCTTCCTCTGGACGGAAGCCAAGATGGGCGTGACAGCACACTTCAGTGGACTTCTGGAGCTAGTCAGGCTGTCGCAAGACAACACAGGAGGCTAGGGTTGGGTGTGGCCTGAGCCTCATGATCCTGAACTTAAGAGGTGGTCATCAGGACCGCTCCATAAAAAACAGATCCCTTCCTGGCCCCGCCCCACACCTTTGGAAGCACAACAGTCCACATCCTCAGTAACAAGCGTGGCAGACGGGCCTCCAGTCTCCATGCGACCAGCTCCACTCACACAGTGGGCTACCCGGGGAGGCATCTGGTTGGACAGCTGCAACCCCCAGAGCCTGCAAAGGTATCTCCTACCTAGAGCTGAAATCTGCCAACTATTTCCACCTGTCACCCCTGACCCTGAGCGTGGGAACAAGCAAAGTACATCTGATCCCTCTCCTAATATCTGAGAACAGGGCCCCCAACAACAACGCCCTGCCAGTCTCTTCAGGCATTCTTACCTTGCTACAGTCCGCTCTGCTCCCAGCTAATTATACCATTCCTGTCAAATGTTCTCTCAGCAGTCAAGGTTTCCAGTCCCCTTGCCAAATTAGTGACCCTCCTCTGAGTTCTTGCATCAAACTTGGTATCTCAGAGGGGCCTCAATCCTCCGGAGAACTTGATATGCCCATAAACCTAACCACGGGCCCATTAGTCTTTACTAGCAACCGGCCCAGAATGCAGATTCACATTAAGCTCATAGCTCCCATAACTCTATTTTGTTCACACCGTGGTGAAGAGAAATCTTCCCTGTCCTGCATTTGGACATCGCCTCAAGAAAAGTGGAGGAGTGGGGCTTTCCCATTGTATTCATGAAGTTTTGTATTTGGGCGAGAAAATGAAAGCTGGCCCTGCCCTCCATGAGCTAGCTACCCCGTCTAATGAGCACAGATGAAAGAAGGACATTCTAAAAGAGGGGATGGGGGGGCAGGAGGGGGAGCTCAGGCTAGCCTCCCTCGCCGCCTGGTTCCTATCGGTCTGCTGCCCCGGAGTTGGGGCCCCCTGTGCTACAACGTAACTTACGTAACCGTACCCAGAGGATTCACCGGCCCACCTCAGAGCTCCCGGAGCAAACTGTTTCCAACCCCAACACGGGCTCCTGCTCCTGGGAAGTGAACGGCCACCATCCGGACCCATCAGGAGATACTACAGCTCCCTCAGGTGCGAGCGGGCGGCCACGGACCGGCCGCTGACCAGCAAGAGGCTGGTCCACACAGTCATAGGGAGGAGGCTTCCACGTGAGGTGCCCCTCCCCCCAACACCCCCCCACCTCCCGCTCCACTCACACCCTGCTTCTGCTGCAGTGCACCCCCGACGGCGACTCCCCTGCCGGCTGTCTGCACCGGAAAGCTGCTGTCCGGGCCTGCGAGGCTGGTTATTAAAGCTCTCCTGTGAGGCTAAGCAGTTTCTGTGATGGGGGTATGACATCGTCTGTGTCCTCTCCACACAGGAACACGACGAGCACACTGCTCGGTGTTCCGCAGAACACAGACCTCGTGGTCTCGCTCCAGATCAAAACTTACACTGAATTATTAACAGCGAACATTTGCGCAAACACAGCAGCTGACGGTTCTGGCTCCTCACTGGGTCTCTGCCATTCCCAAAGTCCTCCCCTTAGGAAGAGGGGCACACTGGGGAGCTAGAATATGAAGCTGTACTCAACCCCCACTGCCAGAAGCTTCTGCTCCCCTCCAAGCACCCCCTTCCCACCTATAGAGGAGACAATATAATCAACAACAATTAGCAAAAATCACTGGCAAATACAATTAGCCTCGAGGCAAGACATGCAGACCCTCCTCAGCCCCGAGCAGTGCCAGCACCCCACCCTGCCCCAGCCTGTCTGTCACACGGCTGGCGCTCACAAAAGGCCAGATTTCTCCATCCAGAAGGCAGAGAAATGCAGGTGTTGGAGGAAGAAATTGGTGCAGGCGATTCCCAGGTCCCAGAGGTTGTGGTGGAAGCGTGTCCTCCTCCACAGCGCCCGAGCGGTCAGAGAGGCAGTGGCTGCCAGCAGCACACTTGGGAGGCCACAGTGACCCACCAAACAGGCCTCTGTGCCAAGTTCCAGAGCGAGGAGGCAGCTCTTCGGTGGGGCTCACTGGGCAGCCGAGCGGGTGTGGAACGGAAAGGGTTTGTGGAAGGGAAGGGTGGGACTCTATGAGGTCAGGGGAGCTAACCTCGCAGGTCTAGCCCCCAAGCTTCATTAGGGAAAGGAGGGTGTATGCATCAAAGGTACTTCCCTAAGAAGCCAGAGGTCAAGGTCAGAAGGGGTCACAGGAAGCCAGCCACTAGTCAAGAATAAACAGGACAGAGCTGCAATGATGTCCTTTCAAAGTCAATACAAAGGCTTCCCCGGGCCTAGCTCCACCACCCAGGCCAGCTCACAGAGCAGGCAGACACACACACACACACACACACACGCACATACACACCGGCGCCACCCACACGGTGGACACACATGTGCACACAGCATTCACACATGTGCCCCCCCCTTGGCAGCCACAGCAGTGGGTCCCCACCCTCATCCATCCCCAGTCTCCTCGCTACAGACACTCACACGTGCTCACAGTCACAGAACATCACCCACACAGTGTCTGCGCCTGTCTGATATCTGGAACGACTGGTGACAGCTGTGGGTTCAGGCAGGCACAAGGATGGAACGCAGAAAACCACCGAGCTTCTCCAACGGGGTCGGGGGAAGAGCAGAGGGGGCGGCAGACAGGCTGGGTTGGGGGTGGACCATCCCAACCGGCAAGGACAACCTCTGATCGCTCTCCCAAGCTCGCGGGACCCACACAGGGTCAGATCTCCTCAGAAACCACGTCAGGCAGGTTTAATGGGACTGCAGAACAATAGGACCCCACACTGAACAGAACTCTCTACTTTTCAAAGAGCTCTTCCGTCCATTGTCACCTCCTAAAGGGACACTGGACAGTGGAAAATGCTCACCTCCTTGGCCAGATGACCACCTGCCCTCACAAAGCCCAAAGATTTTTTCTCCAAAATCATCTTTAATAGCTTAGCATATGTAATAGTTGTGTGACCGTGCTTGCTTGTGAGTGCATGCAGAGGTTTTATGTAGCAGAGTGGGATACAGTCAAACAAAAATGAGGTTGCCATGGCAACGGGCTCCAGCATCATCGCAGCCTATTAACACAAGTGAGGAATGTGTTTGGCAGATGCTCCAGTGTTATTTATGGTATGGGTGTAGCACAGGGACTTGTAACACGCTAAGCAGGGGGAAAAACAACCGCGTGATGCTCCTACTGTACCCCACAGAGGAGCCGGCAGTGAGACGAGCACAGAGGAGAGGCTGAGAGGGTGTAGATGGAGCAAAAGAGAAGGGAAGCAGAGCAGGCTGGCAGAGAGAGGAGAAGAGAGGTGGGCAGGGAGCAACAGGGGACTGGGGGGGAGGGGAGAGAAAGGAAGTGAGAAAGAAAGAGCGGAGAGGGAGGTGGGGAGATACCAGGGGACGAGCTAGAGCTACAGCTAGAGCCAGGGATGTACTGAGAGGAAGAAGAAAACATCATCCCTCAAAGAGGACCGCCCCACCTTGCCTCTCCCCCGTTATTGAGTAAAAATCATCAGGAGGCACCCGATAAGAAACCAAATGTTTCCCTTCCCAACTGGAGTCCAAGGCAGAGCTCCAAACATAAGAGAGGCTGGGAAGAGTGAAGTACCCAGGTCAGAGGGGGCTAGCCTCGAAGGAGGAGAAGGGAAGAAATGCCAATAGTTTCCTGAAGGCCTACTACGTGCCCATGACAATGTAGATGGGGCTTCCCAAAGCCCTGACATTAGAAACCACGCACTGCTGTCCCACTTCCTTGGACCTGTGTCCTCATCCAAAAAAAAAAAAGAAAAAGAACAAGGCATCTAACCCGGGCCATCCTCAAATGCCGGCTGCTCTGGGGTGATCCAAGGCAGATGCTAATGCTGGACTGCCCCACTTATATTCCTCAGCAGGGTTTACTCAAGACACACAAACTTTATATCAGACATAATCAGAAAGGTAAATCAAATACAAAGAAAAAGTGCGGTTTCCTCTGAAGCCAAAAAGGGACAATGTTTGCATCCCCTTGCAGTAGACCATTCCTAACGAGCTCTGATGTGCTCAGCGGAGGTCTCGAGAAGTTAAATGTGAAACCACCCAAAAGTCTACGCCCCAGCAGAGGTCCGAAGACCACAGAGAATAGACGCAGCTGGGTGTGGGACTGGCAGGGATGGGGAGAGGAGAAGAATCTGCCTGAGGAGCCAGAAGGGGAGAGTCGGGCACACTGTTGCTGCAATGGCATTTTCTTGCTAAGATGGAGCCGAGCAGCCCGGGTTCAGCACTGTTTCCCTGGGACCTGACTCCACCCTCCCGAAATCCTACTCGCAGGATTGCTGCAGCTGTGAACAGACCCTGCACCCCAAGTCCGGCTTAGCAAATACCCTGAACGACCCTGAAATCTCTCCTGCTCTGTGTGGATGACATGCCCTTCCCCTGCAGAAAAGCTACACCCACCCAAGCCAGGAACAACCCCCAAGATACAATACCCATGTGATAGCGTGGGTCCTCAGGTCAAAACAGTTGAAGCCTTTAAAGCACTAACAACAGTAGTTAACTTTTTTTTTAACCATCACCTCTCAATTGGTTTCTCCTAAGTTTAAAACTGATCTCTAAAGTTTTTCTTCCGATCCCAGATCAGAAAAACTTAAACTTGGCACTAACAACCCCACCTACTCCACTCTTTGAAATTCAGCCAAATTGGTAACAGTTATTAAATCTCTAAGTACCCTTCATTGTGCTAGGCAATGGAGAGTAAAGGAGAAAAGCAATGAATATAATTCAGCATTCCTCAGTCCATGGGGCTTACGATGGACAGGGAGCAAAACCAAGGGATCCTGGAGAACAGGAAGTGCTCCAGTCTGTGGCTCTGAATCCCTTGTCACCGTGCAGAAGAGGAAGAGGCCGGTATGGCTGGAAAGGAAGAGGGCTACTTGCAGGAGGTGAGGCCTGAGGCAGAGGAGGGTGGAACTGTAAGGGGCTCAGATAATTCTCTCATTCCCTAAAAAAGGAACCCGGGACCCAAAGAGGTTGCAGGTCCCCTCCTTCCCAGTCACAGGGCACTTTGGAGGTGCAGCTAGAGCCCAGCGCCCTGAAGTGCATACTGGTGCTATTCCCTGGGTAGGAGTTGGGGGCACAAGAGAGCCCCTCAAGAAAAAGGTTGTCCTTGACAGGATCATAGTCTGAGAAAGGCATTAGAGGTGGGGAGCAGGAGAGCAAGGACAATGGAATAGAGTTAAGTTCTATAGAGGCAAACTCCCTCAGAGGGCTGCAGTGGGGCCCATGGTCAAAAGACCACCCTGCAACAAGGGCCCACTTGATTCTCTCCCAGCTGAGCTATGTACAAACCAGCGGGCTCAGCAGGGGTCAATGGAGGAGGTCCATGGAGCCCAGGCAAGGGGCCTGCCAAAGGAAGGGTGCGTGTCGGAGGGGCTGGTCTCACCCTGAGGTGAGGATGGCAAGTATACCCCTCTCCCGAAGCCCTTCAGGGGAGCCACCTGTTAACAAAGTCTGACTTCGTCCTGAGCCCACCATTCTGGGGTTGCCCCACCAGTCCCAGCAGGGATAAAAAGCTCCCACCACAAGCTAGAACCAGGAGCACCAACAGGAAGGGGTCGAGATGCCCAACAGCTTTCCACTCAGGCAAGGAGGGGACTGCCATCACACCCCTCTCGGAGGCTCCTTCCTACCTTTGTTGGTGGCAGCTTTTTTAGCTTGGGACACTTTTGTAACCTGTCAGTCCCAGCCACAGACAGCAGGCAGGGTTATCATTTCTCTCCCTTAAGACTGTGCCCCGGTACCCAGGGTCTCCTCTCCCCCGCCCATCATCCAGAACTCCCTTAGCAAAGCAGCAGCGGCTCTAGGGAGGGAAAATCTGCTACGGGGTCCGGCTACTTTTGTCAGGGGCCTTTACACATATACAAGGACAGAAGCACATGAAGAGAAGGGGACTTCTCCACATCCTTCCTCATTCTTATCCCTACAATAAAGACCACGGTTTAGTGCATGTTTTCTGCGGGGCCAGGAACATTACATGTAATACAAAGACACTCCTTTAGTAAGTGAAAATGCCGGGGCTGAGAGCGGGTTTGGAGGCCCAAAGACACCACACAGATGACAGCCATGTCTCTCTGCCCTTTCCACCACTTCAGAAAGAGGAGGGTGGGATGTCTGTCTGTCACCTTGCAGGCCCCTCAGCCCAGTCCCTGTGGCTAGGCGGACCCCTACCTGCTTGAGCAGGAACTGGTCCTGGGCGTTGGTGTGCAGGGCTATCGCCAAGTGGAGGGCAGACAGGAGCACCCCGCTGAGTACTGCGGCCCGCATGCGCACCGGCAGCAGCGTGTAGATGGTGTAGATGAAGAACACGGTCCACCAGATACCCTCCGAGGCGCTGCGCGGCTGAGGCAGCAACAGGCCCACCACCTGGACAGCCAGCACCACCGCAATGAGCGCATAGCAGGCCAGGCCCATGTGGTCCTGGTGGAAGGCGGCACGGTTGCAGAGCACCGCCATAACGAGGATCACGCCCACGGCGGCCGCCAGCACGGCCAGGTAGGGCAACTGCAGCGGTGGCCGCGCCGCGTGGAAGGCCAGCATGACGAGGCACACGAGCACCAGCACGGCCATCAGCATGGTGAGGCTGCTCTGGTTCAGACGGAAGAAGTAGCGCTGGTACAGCCGCTCAAGCTTGTCCGACGGGAACTTCTTAGAGCGGAAAATCTGCAGCAGCGCCAGGCAGCAGGCGCCCAGCGACAGCACCGCGCCGGTGCCCGCGCCCGAGCCCGCCGAGCTGCCGCCATCTCCGGACGCCTCGTCGCCGTCGATGGCGCCGGCCTCCAGCTCGTCGGCCGCGCGGCCCTTGCCTCGCCGCTCCTCCAGCCCCAGCTCCACCGAGCGGGGGCGCACCTCAGTCCCGCCAGCCGCGGCCGCGGAAGCCGCGGAGCCGCCGCCGCCGCCCGCAGGGGGCGCCCGGGTGCTGCCCCCGCCAGCCGCGCCCCGCCGCTGCCTGCGACTGCCGCGGCCGCAGTCGTCGCCGCCGCGCTCCTGCCAGGCAGACTTGGATCGGAAGCTGAAGCCGAAGCCCCCGGCCAGGGGATCGTCGCCACTCAGCGGAGGATCGTCGTCGTCGTCGCTGCGCCAGCGGCTGGCCAGGCGCTGCTGCTGCTGAGGGGTCACCGCCCCCCCAGGTTTCTTCGTGGAGCCGCGGGCCGAACCCCCAGGGGCGTGGGGGTACCCATTGGCGCGGGAATCGGCCGCTCCCCACGCCGAGCGGTGTTCCGAGCTTCCCCGGGACGCCGGCGCCGCCGCTGTCTGCGCCGCGTAGCCCGGGGGGCTCACGCTTTTGGAGCCGGACATCCCCCTCTCGGCCTCGTCCTCTTCTTCCTCCTCCCCCGGGGGCCGGGCCGGGGGTCTCCAAGGGGAGGGCGGACGGCCGAGCAGGGGGACAAGGCTGGGGTCACACGTCGGTGGCGGCCCAGGGCCCTGCGCAGCAGCGGGGCATCTTGGCACCCCCGTCCTGAGAGGGGAAGGAGGGCGAGGTGGGAGGTAGGTACAGCCCCGAGGTGAGAAGTGACTGAGAGTCCGCGTCAGGAGTTCCAGGTCCGAGATGGAATTGGCTTCCCAGCTGTGGCAGCGGAGACTGGTCGAGCTGCTGCGCCGAGCGCAGAGGGACGTCCGGACTCCTGGGTCGCGTCGAGCTCGACAAGGACCAGAGTTGCGAACGAGACGGGACGGAGAGATGTCCTTGCAGGCGGCGCCTCCCCGGGACTGCCAATGCCCGGACGCGGCGCTAGCAGGTTATACCTCGGCGGAGCCCAGCGGCACAAGCGGCTCGGCAGTGGCTGGAGAGGCTAGGCAGGGGTCCCGGCGTGGATACCTAGCGGGTGTCCTTTCCTTGCAGCGGACTGGGAGCGACTGGGAGGTGCGAGCGCCAGCCAGCATTATTTTCTTACGAGGGGTGGGGAGGTGGGATGAAGGGTGGAGAGGACGGGGGAGGGGGCGGCAGGCGGAGCAACAGCTCCGGAGCCCTGGGGGGAGGGTCCTGGAGCCCGGGGGGAGGGGGGGCGTCGTCCGCATCCCCCACCTCCCGCGGCGAGAGAGGGAGCGTGCCCCAGCGAAAGCCGAGCCGAGCCTTCAGGGCGTCCGCGCAGGGGGCGGGGGCGAGGACTGGCTCCTGCGGCGCGGCCCTTCCCTTCTCTTCTCCCTCTTCCCCCAAATCGGAGCGGGGCTGGCCCGGACCCGCCGGCCCAGGGGGACCGTCGCGCGGACTCGGAAAGCTCCAGGCTCCTCGCAGCCGGCTGCGGCCCACCGCGGCCGGGTGCCGAAGGACTAGGCGGAGGGCGGAATCCGGCGCAGCGTCGCCGCCGTCCTGCCCCAACGCAGGCGGGTTTCTGCCGGGGAGCCCGGCATCCAGAGATCCAGGGCCGGGACTCAGAGGCAGAGGGCTGGCGGCGGCCCGCCCAGGAGCCGCTGCGCCCCGGGGGCGCTCCGGGGGCGCCCGCGGGAGCCTGGCGCAGGGCGCGCCATGCACGCCTCGGGCCCTGAGCCGCTCCGGCCGCTCGCGCCGCTCCTCCCAGCTCGCCTGCTTGCCGCCGCCGCCGCTGCCGCCGCGGGAGCGCCCTCCGCATCCCCTCCTCCCGCCGCCTCCCCGCCCCCCGCGCCGCTCCGGACTCGGCTCACAGCGACTTGCCGTCGCCTCCGCCCCTGGCCCCGCCGCTGCCCCCGCCACGGCGTCCCGCGGGCGTCCTCAGGCCGGGCTCCGGGGGCTGCAGGGGGCCCATGTCCTCTACCTCACCTAAAATTTTCGTCGCGCCCCCTCCCTTCCTGGCTCCTGGAGCTGCGTCCACCCCGCGGTTCTGGGCCAGACCTGGGCGGCGTTCGGTCCTTCCCTCCCCGCCCCCAACCCCGCCGTTGGGTTTTTTGTACCCCCAGTTCTATCCCCCCTCTTTTGTATCCCCTTTAATCGCCCCCCTTTCAACCCAACTTCAGCCCCAACACTGCACCCCCCTTCCCTGGCCCGGCTCGATTGGCCACTTCCTGAGCTGTCAGACCGGAGCCCGGCGCTCTCATTGGGCGATTCCCTGGCCTGGCGGCCGAGCTAAAGGAGGGCGCGCGGGGCGGGGTGGGGGCGCCGGGGCAGCGACCGCCGCGGGGAGCCGGAGACCGCAGCCCCGGAGAGGCTAGAGGGGCCCAGGAGCCGGCCCCAGAAATGGACGGGGGAGATGGGGAGATCGAGGGTCTCTGAGGAGCAGAAAGACAATGACGGAAAAGATGGAGATGCAGTGGGTGAGGCCGCTGCTGCCAGGGCGGGGCGGACAGGACGGCTTTGGTGGGTAGTTATGGAGAGGGAGACCCACAGACAGCGCTAGGAACACTTGGCGTTTATGTGGAGCGCTCTGCCAGTTTATGCTTTTGGTTTGTCTCATTTGCTTCCCTTCAATAACCCTGGGATGTGACCAGGGACGGGCCCCCGTGATTATCCCCAGTTTATAGATGCGGAAACTGAGGCTCCAAGAGCTTAATCAACTTTCCGCGGTCACAGGGATCTGCTAACTTGCAACGGAAAGATCTTTTGTCGGCACCAGATTGCCTGCGCTACACAGTAGATGTTATCGGTGAGGATTCGTACCAGAGCGAAGTGGAACCTCCGCTGGAGCGGGGACCGGGAGCGAGCAGAAAACGACCCGATACTCCTGCACAGAGCCAGCGACGAAGAGGCCTGAGTGGAGGGGACTTTACTGCGGTCAAGGAGGACCTAAACCTGTGGAGTGACACACCTATCCGGTTCCCCTTGGCCCTAAGCTGTCCTGATGGAAGTTCTGGCTGTCTAAGCGCTGAGAACGTGAGGGAGCCACACCTGTACCGGTGGGGAGAGAAACAACCTTCCCTTTATCCTCTTCATCCTCCAGTTCTCTGCAGAGCTTCTGACAAGGAGCCTAGAGGGTTGAGTGAGCTACCCTTTCTCTCTCTGCTGCTCACCTTTTTGCAGATTGGAAAAGAAACCTTGCCCGAGTTATAAACTGGGAGGAGAAAAATTCCAAGAGATCTGAATAAACTAAACCTTGGGGAATCCAGCCTTTTAATCCATGATTAGCGAAGTCATAAAAAGCACCACGAATTTAGTCAACAAACATTCACAGAGCACCTCCTGCGTGCTAGGTTCGACAGGGATAGATGGCCCAACTCTGGCTACAGTTGGGGGAGACCAGCTGGCCGCTAACTCAGTTCAGAGCACAATTCAGTCAGTGTTCAGTAGAGTTTCAAATAAGGCATTTAAGGGGTTCAGAGAGAAGAGGCATTAATTCCCACTGTGAGGGCCAAAAAAGACTGGAGGTCAAACCTGGGGAGAGAGAGCAACGAAGAATGAGTAAGAAAAAAGAGAAGACGGACTAATATTTATCTAGCAACTACTGGGTGTCTGTAAATATTTTATTGTCAAGTAACCATTTTGAGGAAGATGTTATTCTCCTCACTCTGAAGACGAGAACACAGAATTAGAGAATCAAAAACTTTGCCCAAGGCTCACGGTTGGCAGCCTGCCTCTTGAACTCCCCCAGGTAACAGTGTAGCAGATATGCTGGGCAAGGGGTGCTCGGACAGGCTGCTGCAGGAACTGATGCATCCAGGTGCTCAGGGCCTCGCCCTTGAACCTTCTCACTCCCTGTGCCCTCTGTAGGTCATTCCTTTTCATTTTATTCATTTTTTAAAATAGCCATTATGTTTTAACAGCCCTGGCTGGTGTAGCTCAGTGGATTGAGCGCAGGCCTGCGACTCAGACGATCACGGTTCGATTCTCAGTCAGGGCACATGCCTGGGTTGCAGGCCAGTTCCTGGCAGGGATCAGTTCCCAGCAGGGGATGCACAAGAAGCAACCATACATGGATGTTTCTCTTCCTCTTTCCTTCCCTTCCCCTCTAAAGATAAATAAATAAAATCTTTAAAAAAAATAAAATAAAATAACCGTTATGTTTTAACAAAAAACCATGTGTGATTAAATGTAGGGAAAGTAAAAAAAGAAAAGCATTCATAATCATACCACGTAGAGAAACTATCAGCATCTTAATTTTTGCCCTTAAACAAAAAGTGGGGTGTTACTCTACTAGTAGTTTTAGAATCTGCTTTTTTCTACTTAACAAAAATTGTGGATATTTTTTCATGTCCATAAACATTCATCTACAATATTCACTTCATTGTCTGAGCAGAATTCCACTGCAAGAATATAATATAATTTATTTAACCAGTCCCCTACTGCTAGGTATTTTTCACTATCAAAGCAGTTTATCAAAAGTTTCCACTCTTTTACTGTTCCGAACAATGAGCATTTTTGTAGATAAATCTTCACACACGTCTTTAATTATATCCTTAGGAGAAATTCCTAAGAATTGCTGGGTCAAAGGATAAACAAAATTTTCTCCTCTAACGTATTTCTAAACTCTGAACCTTCAGTCCCTGCCTCCCTTCCCAGTTCTAAGCTTCCCGCCCCACCTCCGTCCCCTGGAGAGCTCCGCATGGATGCCCTTGATACCCACCAGATCCCCAGATTCCATTTTCCTAAAACTAAGGTCATCTACGACAAGCTGGCCCCTCCCTGTTTTCTCTCCACTGAGGAATGGCCATTCTGGAAACTCCCCTATATGGCGATCGGTTCCCCCTCCGCTGCTCCTGTCCTTGCCCCTGTTTTTTCACCTCTGTCCCTTCCACATTCTCAGGTTATCACCCTGATCCTACTCCCTCCCTCCTTGCCCAGACCGTTGACCAACTCTCCCTCCTCTTCCCTCCTCCACTTTTTCCCAATCTGGTCATCAATGTCACACACTCTACTGAAAACTGTCCCCAAACACCCTCTTTCTATGTGCCAGCTTCCACTGTTCACCATTTCTCCAAGTCGTTGGACCCACCCTGAACTGCACTTTGCACCTTGGCAGAGATTACCCTCTCCTCCCACCACCACCGCCCCCCACATGAACACACACACACACACAGACCAAATTTATAGCACCTCTCTGAGCCCTCTGTAATGTGTTTCCCCTCTTCCGCCCCTCCCCCTCAGCTCCCAGCACACCTTGCTTTTTCCAGTACTTGTCACATTCATTATCTTGACTGGTTTTCAGAACTGTCTCCACAGTCAGAGCTCTTTGAGGGCAGAGTTAATGTCTTAGTCATTCTTGTGCTATTGCTTAGCCTGGTGCCTGGCACATAGGACATACCTGGTAGTTGTTTGCTGGGTAAACAAATGGTACCTCTGGGGAAGAGTGAGTGGGAGGAGTCTGAGGCATGTGAGGCAGAGGGGGACCTGCAAGGTGGATGGGGGCGAGAGGTGGGTTGGGCTCTTGAATGCTGCGTGGAAGCGGGTGCACTTCAGTCTGAAGACAGTGAAGAGCCCCTGGATTTGGGGACAGGAGTGTTGTGGTCCATTACATTTTAGGAAGCAAACTCCAGCAATGATGTAACTAGACTGGGAAAGCAAGACCCACAAGGTAGGGGACCAGTCAGCAAGCTACTGCAGAGTAGGTACAGATAGAACCCAAAGTAACACTGGTGGTGAGAGTGGTGCCATTGGCTGCAGGACACCTGTGGATGGCCGGGCAGGAAACCCAGGGCTGCCCTGTATTGGAGAGGAGTCCTCCAGATCAGAGGGAAACCAAGAAAGAGCAGGAGGCCAAGGGAACAAAAGGCAGGGGTGGAGAAGACCGACTCCAGGGTGTGTGTGCGCCTGCCTGGCTGCTGTCATCAGATGGGCTGACCGTGGAAGGAGGACTCTCTGTTCACAGAGGCCGGATGGCACGCACAACCCCCAGGACACAACTGGCCTTTTTTTAAAAAAATATTTTATTTCTCTTTAGAGGGGAAGGGAAGGAGAGAGGGAGAGAAATATCAATGTATGGTTGCTCCTGGTGGGTCCCCTGCTGGGAACTGGCCTGCAACCCAGGCATATGCCCTGACTGGGAATCAAACCGCGATTGTCTGGTTCGCAGGCCCGTGCTCAGTCCACTGAGCTACACTAGCCAGACACAACTGGCCTTTTTTTTTTTGAGATCTGCAGATACCCTTAGCTTTTCCAGCCATCTTCTTCCCCTTGTGCCTGGCTACTTTTAGGACTTCATTCTTTATTCATTCTCTAGGCTTCTTTTTGGAAGAATATTTCTATTTTTGAAATTAGAATAGTATTATTTCAGAATATTTAGAAGTATTTGTAGAAGTGGGTATCAGTAACACTCCCCTACTTAAAATACCTTCCCCACATTGCTTAAAATTTCCCCCTAAGATAGTCATGCTTTGCAATGGCACTCATTCCCTAAAAATGGACATGGAAAACCAGACAGAAGGTAGATTGACGGGAGTGGGGTGAGGTGGAGGGGGGTGGAGGTGATGTCTAAATGGGGCTAGGATTTCTTCTGGGGGTCAGGAAAATATTCCAAAATTAAATTATAATGGCTATTACCCATCTCAACAGACGCACTAAAAACCACTGAGTCCCACTGAATACTGGGTGAACGTTATGGTATGTAAATTATATTTCAATAAACTGGTTGAAAAATTAATATGGATACCCCTGGGAGATCGAAAGACTTATGCTGGGACTTGCCCGTCGTTGTCAAATCTGTGAGAAGTAATTTGATCAACAGGCTTCTCCCACTAATGTCCAACCAGGATCGGGGGCACTAAGAGGATGATGCTTCCCGTTTGGGAGGGGGGGAGTGCGCTAGGGAGTGGAGGAAGAGAACGCTTGGCACCACCGAGCATTTCCCAGGGCAAATGGGTCTAGAAAAGGGCACGGGTGGCCTGGAGCAGAAGAAGGAGGAAATGAATGCCAGTTTAGAACTGAGGATCAAAAATGAACTTTGCCCGGCACGTAGGACAGCCCAGCCCTGTAGTGAGTTATTCGACAAGGGGTAAGGAAATCTAAGAGGCCTAGGCTCTCTGGAGGGTGAAAGAACCTCAAAGAACAACCCAGTCCCCAAAGTGTGCCAACCTACCCTGAACATTTGCATTTTGAGATGAAGATCCATGCTTCAAGCTAGATGATTTACCTTTCCGGGGACAGAACTAACTTACTGTTATCCTCAGGTCAGAGGGTAGCCAACAGCATGGAGCACTGAGTGTCTCGAGGGTAGGTCATCCATGGAGGCTTGGGGCCCGGTATGTTAGCCACTGAGTGCAGGTGGCTAGGTCCCTGGGAGCCATCCTCCACTCCACTTCCAGCCCTTCATCCAGCAGGAGCTCTGCAGGGAAACCCAGGACAGCAGCCCTCTTACTCTACCTCTGGCTTCCCTGGCTTGGAAATCAAGAATGCCAGGAAGTTTGCCGGTGGCCACAGGGAACCTGGCCCTAGGTTTTTTCAGGCCCTACGCTCACCCCCAAACACCTCTGGGCCTCAGAGAGCAGGAATACAGAATTCAAAGAGCTCCGATTGTAGCTGCTGTGCAAGTGGCTGATAATAGCTGGATCTGCCACTCTCCCTGGTGCTGACATTTGCATTTTAATGGAGGCGGTTAATGCCGTCAGCAAAAGGAGTGACTAATCTGTTCTTTGGATTGCTGCTTGGAGGTGAATGGGAGACCCTTCTCGGCCCAGCGCCTCTGAACGCCCGCTGGCCCCAACACAGGATCTCAGCTGCTGGGCAGGTTGGACTCTAAGGCCCACACTCCTTGCTTGGTCTTTGTTCCTGTTCTTGATTTTGCTTTCTTTCTTCTACTTACTCCTGAGGCTTTTTTCTTCGTCAAAGTCTGGGAACATCTCCATGAGTCACCTATTCTTTCAGCACACATAAACTGATTGATTACCATTTCAAGTACAAAACTATGCTGGGCACAGTTGAGTAGGGGGAGCCCAAGAAGGATGCCAGCAAGACGCTGCCCCCAAGCAGTGAGAGGTGAGGAAACCATGGAAGGAGCAGGAGAAAGCAGGGCTGGGCCTCCCAGCATCGGCCTACCACCTCCGGAGCGCTCCAACGGAGAGGCTGTGAGCTAACAGGAGGAAACAGTCTGTACGCACGGAGGGGGGAGCCAGAAAGGCTTCCGGGAGGGCTGAGAGGAACCCTAATGTACACACGGGAGTTAGCTAGACAAAGACTGCGTGAAGTTTTGCAGATTCAGAACATTCCTCTGGCCACAAAAGACCATGCATCGTATGACTCTATTTATGTTAAATGTCCAAAAGAGACGAATATGTAGGACAAAAGCTGATCAGTGGTTGTCTAGAGCTGAGAGATGGGGTGGGGTGGGTGATAACTGCTAATGAGTACAACGGGGCGGGGAAAGCTGTTCTGGGATTGGAGTGCGTTCCCATGACTCTGAAATTATACTAGAAACTATTGAGTTATACACTTTAAATGGACAAACTGCAGAATGTAAATTATATCTTAATGAGGCTGTTGAAAAAGGGGGGAAATGGGAGGTCCAAAAAGACCTTCCTTCAGTAATCCTACTTTACAGCTATAGAAGGAATACCCTAGTTTTAAGTTCCTAGTCTTTTACTGTATGATGACTCATGTTTTAAAAAAGATCTTTATAATTTATTTTTAGAGAGAGGGGAAGAGAGGGGAAAAGAGAGGGAGAGAAACGTCAATATGAGAGAGAAACATCGATCAGTTGCCTCTCGTGTGCTCCCGCATCAGGGATGGAACCTGTAACTCAGGCATGTGCCCCGACCAGGAATTGAACCAGCAACCTTCCGCTCTGCCGTGACACCCAACCAACTGAGCCACGTGAGTCAGGGCTGATGGCCCATTTTTAAGGTGAAAAATTTTCAAGTACCCAACGTGGTGTATATGTACCTTTAGTTTAAAGAAATAATGGTAACAAAGCTAAAATGTAGTAATTGATTTAAATGAATCAATACATTAATAATTCCAATAGCATCTATACATGTTAGAAAAATGGTTCCATATTTGTGGAGGGAACATGCTTATCATGCCTACAGACAGGGCTTGGTGGCCCTATACACAAGACGTCCTTGGTTCTCTGAGGTCCTCACCCACAGGTTTGGAGCCCCACCCAGGTGTGTTTGCTGCGGCTTCTCGGCCAGGTGAACACTGATGGGTGGCGGCTCACTGGCAGAAAATGGGATACAACCTCCACCCCACGATGTTTCTTCCTCTTCAGCCTCTTCCTGCTCAGCCCAAATGGAGCCCTTTCTCCTCCCAAACCTGCGGGCTTTGCCGACAGCACATCCAGCGCGGAAGATAGCCAGAGCCCTGTGGGTTGGCAGGTACTTGTCTCTAGCAAATGCAGTTAAACGCAGCAGCAAGTTTAGTGCCTATTAATTTTTCATTAGAACAAGTCAAAGGTAACCTTCTTGGAAGACAACATCATTGAACTTCAACTTTGGTAGTTCAAGCCAGGCTTTCCCCCACCACATATTTACACACTTCGCTTTATCGGCACTGGAGAGTCAGAGACCAGTACCGCTGCACTTCTCAGGGGTCATTTTGTCTCTCCCTGGGTCAAATGACCCCGGTGGCTACCTGCACATGCAATTGACTGCGTTTACAGACCCTTTACCATAGACCGATGTCTCCCCAAACTGTGTTTACATACCATTTTTAATGGTTTGAGCCCTATATTAGATGCCTTTGGGGAGATTACTATTTGAAGCTCCCTGTGGCGAATCCTTTTGTGAAGAAGCCCTGACAAATGTAGCTCAGTGAATTGGGCATCATCATTCTGCAAACGGAAATGTTGCCTGTTCGATTCCTGGTCAGGGCACATGCCTGGGTTACAGGCCAGGTCCCCGACTGGGGACACATGAGAGGCAACCAATGGATGTTTCTCCCACACACCTGTGCTCCTCTCCATCTCTTTCTCCCTCCCTTCCCTCCCTCTAAGAAAATGAATAAATAAAATCTTTTTTTAGAAAAGAAAGAAAATACAGTGCTTACTCCCTAAGTGTTAGTTTTATAGGCCTGGGGGGCAATGTGGTAAGGTAAGAAGCTAGGAGTTGGGGGCTGCAGGTGCCTATTTGCCCCTAAGAGGGGGGGGCAAATCCCTGTTGGTAGGCTGGACCACCTGCACTGTCATCGGCTACCTCATCTCTGTCCTTTCCCGCTGTGCCTCCTTATGGACGCATCCCACCTGGTGAGAAGAGTCTTTCCACTCAGCACAAGGAGGGACTGAGGGGAAGAGTGCTGGGCTTGCATTCAGAATGCCTGCAGGCTGCACACCAGCTCTCCCACTTTCTAGCTACGTGACTCTGAGCAAGCGACCCCACCCTGAACTGCAGTCCCCAGCAAGGATAACAGTGTCCTCCTACCCCACTTAAGTAAGGACTTGTCCCGAGGATTTAGACAATGATGTGAGCTTCCTTTCAAAGTATTTACCCTTACGTGAAATGGAAGTCATTCTTGGTAATAGCGAACTAACAATTTAGCTCTTACGAAATGCAGCCGTTCATTTAAGAGGTTAGCATGGAACGAGAAACATCGCTGGGTGTCTGGCTGCTGCGTGTGTTTATAGATGACTGTGATAGATACGGCTGTGTCTGTGCGGGTGTGCACCAGCTCCCCAGGTCATCTGAGAGATCCGCTCTTTCCTTTCTGCCGTGTTCAAAGCAGGGCCCCCAGGGCCTGCAGGTGCAGTCTCTGTCCTCGGAGACCTTCTCTCTCTCAGGATCCCAGGCGGCCGCAGCCTGTCCGGGCCCTCCTGCAGGTGCAGGTGGTGCTGACAGTGGTCTGTGAGGAGTGGAGTGGTGCCGAGTGCTGCTTCTCTTTTCAGTGGCCACTCTGTTTGCCTTGGAGTGGTCTTATTCAGGCTCTGAGTCACTGACTTTGACTCTGTGACCCAGGGGTGGGGGTGGGGGTAGGGGGGCAAGCCAGGCCCAGTGAGAGGTCCTGCCGGGGCTGGCTGACCTTCCCCAAGTCCGGATAATCTCTCTCCCTGGCAACAGGCAGAGGCACCAAGGGATGGTGACAGATTGTGCAATCCTTGGGCTGGGCTCTCTAGAATTACTTTAAAAGAGAAAACAGTAACAGTACCTTTCATTTGTGTAGGGCTTTTAAACAGAGAGAAAGCAGCTTTGTAAAACTGTTCGAGGAGAAGGCAGTTTCGGAGCTGTGTGGTGGGGAGCCAATCAGGTGTGTAAGAAATGCGTTGTCTTGTTCTTATCCACTCAATTACATTAACAATGTTAGGAGAAATCTCTTTTTCTCGCCACAGACGGGAATGCAGAGGAAGAAAGAAGAAGAGTGATTTGATCAATATCATTCAGCATTGGGGGCAGAATTGGACCCAACCTTGACTATTTTTTGGTCAACCCCAAGTGAGCAGAGAGGATGAAGAAGTTGAATGATCAAAGGGTTTGCTGTGTCCGCCTGAGATTCTGGCACGTGGACGCCTCTTCCTGAGGTGGACTCTGTACGTGGTCCTCTGGGGCAAAAGTAGGTCGGAAACCAATGAAGAAGTGAAGGAGTGGGGCGTGAAAAAAATTGTCACTCTTTTTCAAGGTACTTACCTCACATGAACTCATGGGATTTTTAAGCAAGGAGGGACCAGACGCAACATGCGGGGATGGATGGGGCTGCCTTTGGTAGAGTTTTAGTCGTGTTTGCAGATTGGAAGGAATCAGCAAACTCTGGCCAGCAGGCTGAATGTGGCCACTGTCTGTTTTTTTATAAGGAAAGTTTTATTGAAATACAGCTACACTCTATTTATTGTCTGAGCCTGCTTTTGCCCTATGTGACAGAATTGAATAGTTATGACAGAGACTGGATGGCTCACAAAGCCTTAAGTCTTTACTACTTGATCCTTTGGAAAAAGTGTGCCGACCCCTGCCTCATACTACACACAAAAATTAACTCAAAATTTATCATGAACCTAAATGTGAAACCTGAAACGATAAGAAGATATAACACCAAAGGTACAGTTCATTATTTTAAAATTATTTTAACATATTTTTAATAAATGGGATTTCATCAAAATTAAGAACTCTTCAAAAGACACTGTTAAATGAGTGAAATACAGGCCAGAGCCTGGAAGAAACTGTTCGCAAATGATACATCTGGTAAAGGATGTGTATGCGGCATCCGAAAGAACTCTCAGCTCAATAATTAGACAAAAAACAATAAAAATGAGCAAACGATTCGAAAAGACACACCACCAATAATGGGCAAAAATATATAGATAACCCATAGGATATGAAAAGATGCTCAGCATCAATAGTCACCAGGAAGGAGCAAATTAAAATCACAGGATCCCACTGCAAACCTACCAGAACAGCCACAATGAAGGAGTGGCCACACCGAGCGTGGCACGGGACACGGAGCGCCTGGAGCTCTCAGCCACGGCTGCCGGGGGGTGGGAAGGGGTGCCGCCACAGGCAAACAGCTGGGCTGTTTCTTAAAACTCAGCACACACACGCCGTATCATACATCCATTTCACTCCTGGGTGCTCACCCGAGAAAAATGAAAGCCCAGAACCATACGTCCACATGAAGACCTGTGTACTAATATTCATTGCATAACTAGAAATGACCCAAATGGTCATCAACAAGTGAATACATAAAAAAATGGGTATATCCACATAATGGAATACTACTTAGAAATAAAAAGAGATGAATTACTGATACATCCAACAACGTGAATGAATCTCAAATGCCTATGATAATTATCCAGACTGGAAGAAGCCCGACAAAAGTGAATATACCCTGTATGATCCCATTTCTTAAAAATTGCAGAAAAGACAAATTAATCACTAGTGAAAGAAAGCAGGCCTGTGGTTGCCTGGGAACGGCAGCGGGGCAAGGGAGAGCAGGAGGGGTGGATTGCAAAGGGACGCGAGGACACTCGTCAGTGATGGATGCTCATGGTCTTGATTGTGGTGGTTTCACAGGTTTTGTGTGTATGTCAAAATGGCAAACTGGCCCTGGATGGTGTGGCTCAACAGATTGAGCACCGACCTGTGAACCAAGGAGTCACCAGTTCAATTCTGGTCAAGGCACATGCCTGGGTTTCCGACCAGGTCCCCGATGTGGGGGAATGTGAGAGGCAACCACACATTGCTGTTTCTCTCTCTCTCTCCACCCTCCTTTCTCCTTTCTGTAAAAATAAATAAATTAAATCTTTTTTAAAAAATAGTAAACTATATGTTTTAAATATATGCAGTGTATAGGGTGTCACTATACATAGCTATATTGACAATAAAGCCATTTTTAAATGTTTTTAACTTTTCCTATTATAGTTGACATATAACATTATATTAGTCTCAGGCGTACAGTGTAGTGATCAGACATTTATGTAACTTAGGAAGTGATCAGCCTGATAAATCTAGTGCTCATCTCACACTATCCTGAAGCTATTTTTTTTTTTAAAGAAGGAAAAAAAACTGAGGTTCTTTCTTTCCTGAAACACTCTGTGTCGGTCGAAGCAGCCAGCCCACTTCCCAGGCTGTATATTCCTCATTCCCACCACAGCGATTTAAGCCCCGCAGCCACTCTGTCCTTCATCATAGGTGACAATAGGTGACAACTGTTTTGCCGGAGTGTGGTGCGGACTTCCACAGCTCTATCGCCTAGTGATAACAGGGCCCCTGTTGCCTTCAAACGCAGCTGCCTCAGACGTCCAGTCCCAGATTCTCGTTTCCTGGACAGTCTGTGGCTCGCCACCATCCTGGTATTAATCACTCTCTCCGTGAGGGTTGATTGCAGAGAACAGAATCTAGTTGAAGCAGAAAGGAATGTAATAAAAGACGCTGGAGACAAGCTCAGGGAGGAAGGTCTCAGCCATTTCTTCCTGTGGGAGTTATCCAAGGGTCTGGGCAGTGATCTGACTGCGGAATAACCAAACCCACATTATAGAAGCACCTAATGGTTTACCCCTTACGCACCATGAGTCCCAAATCCTCTTCTTTCAAAAATGGCTAATAAAACTTGGCTCGGCACCAGGAATTAATAGCTTATTTAGAGATAATTTCGTGGGACAGGGATAGGAAAAGGACAAGGTGAATCCGGAAAGCCTCATTAGGCCGGAAAGCAAGGATGTCCTCAGAGATGAATGGGGATGCGTGGAAGGAACACCCGGCAGCCCGCAGCTGCGAGAGTGGCTGAAACAAGCAAAACCCGGACAGCGTCCCAAGGACTGACTCCAGCACCCAGCTGTCTGCTGTCCAGTGAGACACCTACCCAGATAGGAACTGGATGCGGATCAAAGAAAGGGCATCAGCCCGTCTGGGAAATCTCTGTGGCAGCCACCAGGAGAGGCTCGGCTGGAATCAGGAGCCCTGGATTTGTCCAGCTCCGTGGCCGGCCTGCCTTGTACCCACTCACGGTCAGACCTTTTCTTCTTCTAGCCTCTTTTTCCTTGTGTGTTCAATAAGGGGGGAAGGTGAACCCTAAGTGTTTTCAAACTGAGTTTCCTGGAACCCCCAAACCCCTTGGATTGCCTAGGCCAGGGGGAGCCAGGGTCAGGGGTGAGCTCCACCTAGAACAGGCCTGCTTTTATCTGTTTTGTGTTTGGCCAGTATAACTCTCAGCTGACAAACTCAAGAGGTACCCAAAATATCAATTCCTCTGTTTTCTAAATTTCTAAATCAACTTCTAGCCCCCAGGACCCATCTCCAGGAGGCAGATGAAATATTCACCCCAAATATTCTTGAAACGCTCTTTTCAGGCAGTGTCTCACTTCCGGGATACAGGTGCACCCACCAACAAACCACCTCTCTACCCAGGGGCGCCCGTGGGTCCAGCTATCTCCACTGACTTTGTGCCGCTCCTGGGACATGGGTACCTTCTAGAAGCTGACCAATGTCTCCTCTGCCTTGCTCTTCCTTGTTCCAGGCCCCTTGTTCCTAGGCCACCCTGTACCCTGGGAAAACCCTTCCAGCCCCCAGAACTGTGAGGCAATGAATTCCTGTTGTCTGAGCCACTCAGTTCATGGTATTGCAGCCCTAGCAAATGAATGGAATTCCTTCCCCCTCTCAAGCCTCCCCGGCAAACCGCTTTTCTCCCAGGTATTGCTTGTTCTCCTAACATCTGCCTAAATGGGATAAAGAAGTGGCCGGGTGGGGGGGGGAGACACAAATAAACATTTTGTAATTGCATTCAGCTACACATACATAAGTTTTTATTTGAGCAGAGAATCAGAGGCTAAAAAGGCTTAAAAGTCACTGGGCTGATGAGACGATAACTCTGTCCTTGGGTGATGGTGGGTCCATGGGCGTTCACGGTGCTCTTCTCTCTGCTTTGTGTCCGTTTGGAAATTTCCATTATACACTGTTTAAAAGATGGGGGGGAGGGGGAGAGAGAGCATCACTTCACATCACCAGGCCAGAAAATGACCGAGTGCTTCCGCCTGTGGAGTTCCACCGTGGCCTATCCCCCCTTCTTGTCCCTACCAGCTGGACTCTACTCCCCGCCCCACCCAATCCGCACCCCGCCCTCCCGCCAACACACACATCAGCTGCTGCCCCCGGCACCAGGGCCTGTGCCCACCTTTGGGCCGGGAGACTTCCTTGCCAGCCAGGCTTCAGCACTGCGGCCCTATAGCTGTGGGCGGAGCCAGCTGAGTAGGGAGGCTCTCCTGGGTCCCACATCCCCCCCACCGGCCGGCCTCCAGGGTCCTGGCTGACAGCGCCTCTCTCTCTTCTCAGGAGTTGTTTCCCCTGAATTCTGTCATATTCGTTTAAACACCAGATAACTCGTTAACTAATACTAATGGTGCTCAAATTATTTTCTGGGGCATGGCTGCCATGGTTCCTGCCCAATACTCCCCCTCATCAAAGCTCTCCTTGACCTTTAACTCACAAAATAATATTCTTTGTGGCGTTTGAAAGTCCTGAACTCAACGTCAGGGTCCGGTTTACTCCTGACGAGGGTTTAGTAGTTGGAAACGGCTGTTTCCGACGTCCCCGACGTCCCCGACGTCCCCACCCCCCCCAGCCACTATTCATGTGTCCCTTTTAATTCCTCTTCTGAACTCACGTCTTCCTCTATAGTCCACTAGTGTTGAAATTTCCATGATCAAAATGAGATATGGGACTGATTTAATAAAATTTAAGAAACTGTCTTTTTATTTTAGGATTATGGTCTTTTTGTTTGATCTTAAAACTTTTTTTTTTTTCACAAAGCAGCAGTACTAGCCTATCACACTGCATTGGTCAGGGCTTATTTGCAGGTTTAGCAATCACTTCAGCTATTTTAAGCAGAAAAGAAATGAATACAGGGATTCAGGACTCCACAAAATCACTGGGAGGACTGGTGGAGCGGCGTAGGCAGGGCTTCTGGGAAAGCATCACCAACGTGGGGGAACTGGCCTGCCAAGACTCCTGCCGTCTCTGCTGCGATCAGGAATTCCGGGAGCCTGGAAGCCACCGGACCCGCCTGCCAACTCCCAGACCACATCACCCTGTCAGTGGCCCGTGTGCTCCATCTCGGCAAAAGGGATGCCACGTGCCTGCCCCCGACACCCACAGAACTAGAGTCTGGGCCCAGGATCTCTGCTATCACCCCCCCGCCCCCCCAGCAGGAGAACCAAATATCTTTACCCCTGAGCTTGCCGGGAGAAATGGCGGCAGCAGCAAAGGTACACGCCCGGCCACACGTCTGCCTTCCCAGGCTCACACCGGCACTCCTGCCTGGCCGAGGGCGTGCCGTGTGCAGACCCGGAGTTGTGAGGTGCGGATGGAGCTGCTTGAATCAGTCTACAGTATCTGTCAAGGATGGGTAGTACGTTTTGTTTTAGTTGGTAATTCTATGGATTCAGTTCTCAAGAGGAGCCCCATGAAGAACAGAAATCTGACAACTTAGATTCATGCCCAAATGTCCAACACGTATAGAAAGAGTTGTTCTTCCTCATTACGCATCACAGAATGTAAATCAAAACTGCAGTGAAAAGCACCACTACCCACCTGCCGGAACAGCAAAAATGAAAAGTGCTGGCACCCCCATGAGTGCACAGGGATGCTGGCAGGGTGTACATTGATACACACACTCTGGAAGCTCCGTGGTTGTACCTACGACAGCTGTGAGTTTAGATGACCTCTGACCCAACAATTGCACCCCGAATCCATCAAATAAAAATGTCGATGAGAACGTTCCTGGCACCACTATTTTTAAGAGCCCCGCGCTGAAGACAACCCAAAGGCCCACCGACAACAGAATGAACAGGTGAGCTGGAGCATGTTTACACAACGGAGCACAGCAGAGCACTGAGAGCCAACAAACTCAGATCACGTGCAACAGTGTGGGTGAGTGCCGCGCACACCCTGCGCCATGCCCAGAGAGACAGACGTGAGAAAGGCTCACTGGTCACTCCATCCGAAGAAGGCACACATGCGGGACGTCAGGCGTTAGCGCAGTGGCCCTCCACGTGGAGGGCTGGGAGGGACAAGAGGTGGATTTCTGCGGTGCTGGTCATGCTCGGTTTATTGGGGACATGCTGGTTACACCTGTGTATTCACTTTGTACAATAAAATTTCATCTGGCTGAGCACGGAGGGTACATGAGTTTTTTTATGTGTGTATATACTTCAATAAAATTTACAAACAAAAGCAGACTACTTAACTTTCCACCTTCTCTTTCTGTAAGCACCCTCTCACTTTGAAAATGATGTTTCCATCTGTGGAGCACCTACTGTGTGCCAGGCCCTGCACATCTGCCTTGCTGTTTCTCACAACCTCTCTGCTAGATGGAAAGTCATTTTGCAGATGAGGCGCCAGAGATGGAGAGAAGCTAAGCAGCCTGTCCAAAGTCACTGGCAGACAAGGGGCTGAGCCATGAATCAGGCCCACAACTCCACAGCCTGTGTCCTTCCAGCCCAGCCTGCGGCCTCTCCACTGTGCTCCGTCTCCCCTCCTGGTCTGCAGCCTGGCTGGTATGTGGTCCTTTGCCCAGGACTTGGCTCCCTCCCTCCCTCCCTGTCTCTCTGCTCCTTCCTCTGAGCTCTAGGCTGGAAATGCCTAGCAGCTGCCACCTTCGCCAGGCACCCCAGAGGGCAACATGTTGTTCCTTGATGACTAGCCTCAGGGAGCCACAAACAGTTACTGTTGCCACATGTAGGTGGTCCAGCATTCTGGAACTTGTCCCTGCCCCTGTGCCAGCTTCTCCTGGGAGCAGTCTGGGCAGGGTTTGGGGGATCTGCCAAGCCAGGGCCTACAGGAGCTGTGCTGGATTCACATCCAAGACCGGCCCCTGAGGTAACCTTTATTGCTTGGCCATCTCTGGGTAGAGTGCCTGAGAGTCAGCAGGGGCCAGGTGTCTGGATACTCTCACCCTTGGTGCCCTGGCTGGCTCGCACAGGACATTCCCACCATTTGGGGGGAGGCCCTCCCACAGATCTTGAGTGGCATGAGCAGCGTGCTTTCTGAGGGCAGCCCTGCCTCCTTCACGGCCATTCCCGCAAGGGCACCCCCAGTGCCTGGTGTCCATGGGAGTGTCGGGTACTGAACTGGGCAGGCCCTGAACGGACAATGCAGTCGGGAAAGATACAGTGTCCCCGCCCACAGGTAGCGTATAGCCTTGGTGGTGAGAGTGACCACTCAGTGCTGGGTACTGTTCAACTCGCTGAGGCCTGAAAAGAACTCTTGGAGGTAAATACTATTATGCTCCCATTTTATGATGAGGAAACCGAGACTGAGACGCTTAAGTGACTGGCTGTGGCAGGCAGCCTCTAAGAAGGCCCAGTCGCTCCCTCTTCCTCCTGTCCATCCTCGTGCGGCCTGGGCCTTTTGCCTTGCTTCTAATGAACAGAATCAGGTAGATGACCTGGCTGGTGCGGCTCCGTTGGTTGGAGCGTCGTCTCATACACTAAGAGGTGGGGTTTGGTTCCCCGTGGGGGCACATGTCTGGGTTGCACGTTTGACCTCTCGTGGGGACACAAATGGGAGGCAGCTGATTGGTGTTTTTCTCTCTGCCTAAAATCAATAAACACGTATTTTGAAAAGATTTTATTTATTTATTTTTAGAGAGAGGGGAACAAAAGGAGAAAGAGAGGGAGAGAAACATCAGTGTGTGGTTGCCTTTTGAGCTCCCCCCTGGGGACCAGGCCCACAACCCAGGCATGCGCCCTGACTGGGAATGGAAACAGGGACCCCTTGGTTCGCAGGCTGGTACTTAATCCACTGAGCCACACCACCCAGGGCAACATATTTTTTTTAATTAAAAAAAAAGAATGTAGAAGTAATGAAATGTCACCTTCTCTTTTCTTTCTTTATGGGAACACTTCACAAAGTTGCTTGTCATCCTGCGTAGGAGCCATGCTAACCTTCCCCGTACCATTCCAAATATGTGCTGCCATCGCGAGCACAGAATGTCCCTCCTGAGACTGGGTTATAAAGGGACAGTGGCTTCCATCTTGGGTGCTCTCTCTCACTGTCTCTTGGACCGCTCACCATGAGGGAAGCCAGCTGCCAGGTCATGAGGAGAGGGGCATGCAAGTGAACTCGGAAGCAGCTCCTTCTCCAGGTGAGTCTAAGGGGGCTACATCTTGGCGGCAACCCTGGGAGAGACAGACGCTGAGCCAGAGTTCAGCGAAGCTACTTTCATATCCCTGACGCACAGAAACTGTGAGATAATAATTGTTTTAAGCAGCCAAAGGCTGGGGTGATTTGTTACATAGCAATAGATAGCTAATACACTTGCCCATAGTCACCCAGCCCATCTGGGTTAGAACTGGAGCCTGACCCCAAATATATCTGACTCCTAGATCCATGCTCTTCGCCACTCTCTGAATTGTTTCCCCTCAACGTGGAAGCAGCACAGTCACGCCTGAACTGCGCTGAGCCTGCCTGGAGCTGATGATGGGGCCGATAGCTGAGTGACCTTGGCAGGACTCTTGCCCACTCCGTGCCCCGGTTTTCTCATACATAAAATGAGGATGACAGTGACGCTCCACGTCACAGGGTTGCTGTAATGAGAAGAGTTTGTGCATGTGAAGCTCTTAGAACATAGTGAACACTCAGTATGAGTTAACCATTATTTGTAAGTTGGTCCGAAGGTTGTGGGTTATTGTTAAGCTGAGTTAACCATTATTTGTATTAGATTGCATAAAATATGCAAGTATTCAATGAAGGAGTGGTCGGCTCAGACCAAGTGCCTGGGAAAAATCAGTGTTCTCACCTACAAAGTGGAGAAAACAGTGTCATCATCTCTTGCTGTCAGTATTAGGCAAACTTAGCACCGTGCCTGGAACAGATGAGAAGTTCAATGAATGGCACCCTCGGAAGGGCGACATTGACTAGTGTTCGAAGGGCAGCACGTGGACAATTAGTGACCATGGACTGCTGCTACAGTCCAGCCCTCAGCGACCCCGTGCACCTGGGGGGTGGGAGTGGGCCAGCGGGCCTGTGGTCCGTGGGGAGTCCGAGAGGAGGCCTGGGCCCGCCCTTGTCCTTGGGGATGCTCCCGCAGAGAACTGGCTCCTCCCCCGTGCTCCAACTGGAGGCTTATGTTAACCATCCCAAGAAGGAAATTGGTTCCACAAAACTCTCCCCGTCCCTGGGGCTGAGGCTGAGTGGGTCCCAGCACAAAGCACGCCACCATTTCTCGTTCCAGCTGGATCTTTCTTGCCATTGCATGGTTTGCACTCAAGATGCATTCCCAAAGAAGTAAATAAGTAAATAACACCAAAAAAAGATGGCTTGAACTCTGCAGCCCTAGGCGGAAATATTCGCAGAAGCGGGATGACCATTTTTGTCCCAAGATTTAGAGATTTAGGAAGCATGTTTGTGTAACTTCCTTTGCCAATTGCTCATTGAGTTTTTTGGCACGTCCAAGTGCCAAATATCAGAAAGGAGAAACACAAAACACACGGCTCCCAAGTGATACTGGACATACGGGTACTTTTTAAGAAGTACAGCTGCAGAGCACCCCACGCAGAAGACTTGAAGGCTGTTTTCTAAGATCATCTGTAAGCTCCCGTCTAGTTCTGGTATTGCTGATCCGCGTTAAGGAGGAGAGGGAAGGGGGGAGGAAATGGCATGGAGGCCATTTCCATGCCATTGGGGTGAGACTCAAAGAACACCCTTCACAGCAAAGAGCATCCATCGCTGTTGCGGCACCAGGAGAGGAGAGCGAGAAGCTGTCGTTTGTGGGGAGCTTTGAGAAGAGCAGCAGGAGAGCATGGGTGCAGAGAGAGGCTGTTGCACCCAGGCTGGGGGCAGCGGGATGACCCCAGACAAGAGGACTCCACACCCTGTGAACTCCCTGTGTGGGCTGAGCAGTTCCTGGATGGGGCAGGCCCTGCCAACCACCAGCCCAAGTCTGTTTTCTGTGTTTCTTTCCTTGTACCTGAGCCTGCCCCTCCCAGCTTTCCAACCTGAGTCACACATTCAACAAACATCCGTGAGCGCCTCCCACATGCCGGACACAGTGCGGGTGCAGGGGGCACAGCTGTGAACTAGGCCGGACCCCCTGCCTTCTCTGAACTGATGGTCCAGAGGGCGAGACAGCAGCTGACTACAAACCTCACAGTCGTTTAGCGACACCAGTGTTAGGGCTCCCAAGGAGAACTACGGAGCAACAAGGGCAACGCAGGGGATGGGGACCCAGGGCGTTTCTGGGTGGGGACCCCTGTCCCAGGGAGGGAGCCACAGAGAGAGCTCCCGTGGTCCATGCTCCTCCAACCTGAGTGTGCCTCGAAGCCATCTAGCGGTGAAACACGGTTTCCTGGGCCTCACCCCACCACCCCAAACCCCCGCTCACTGTTGGTGAGGCTGATGCCACCACCGTGATGATGCTTGCGAAGCTGCCGGCTCCACAGTGACCTCCTAGACACCTACCTTCAGAGGTGGCGGCTCCCAGCCTGGCTGAGAGACGGGGTCAGAAGGCCCTGCCATCCTGTGACTGCAAAGTGGGGGAGAAGAGTCTGGAGAGCAGGGCAGTCCCCTTCATGGGGCGCGGGGATTGGTGGGGATGCGGTGGGGTGGGGATGGCAAGCCATCCCCTCCTGCCTTTGGGGGCCCAGCTCCCACTGGGTACACTTGTGAGAAACTCTGGGCAAGGGCAGTGGGAGCTGTTGACTAGAATGTGGCCGCACTGGGACCCTGGTACATAGAACCTCCTCCACTCATTTGGGTTTTCTCCTTTTCTCGGAGGACCGGGGCAGCCTCTGGTCTTGGCTGCTGAAGGAGCCTCTGTGGTGTGGCACGAAGGGCCTCGACCGTGGAGCTGGGCCAGTAAGGCAGACCTGTCATCTGATCACGGTGTGGCCTCAACAGAAGAGTCCTTTCCTGAGCTAAGTCCTCACCAGAGCTGGGCTGGGGTCCCTCTGGGGTGGGTATCTGGCCTGGCACTTCTTTTCTCTGTCCTTCCCAGAGTGGTCCCAGGCTGAGGCTGCTGACCCCTGGTGCTCAGCAGAGGCCTCCTGCTCTCCCACAGGAGGCCTCGGGCTGCACAGGCAGCTCTCGGGGCAGGTGGCTTCCCTTCCCTCTGCCTCAGCTCCTCTGCAGGGCAGGAGGTCGGGCTGCCTGGCCAGGCTTTGCTGCCCCCCACCTCCCTCCCTGCCAAGTATTTCTGCCTGCTTTTCACTGGCCTGAAGCTGTAGCCTTGTTGATTAGTGAGGGTCCCGTCAGGTGGGATGGCAGCAGATTGGGGGCTGGCCAGCTTTGCGAGTCCATATCCTCATTGGAACAATGACTGGCTGAAGAAGAGAGAGAAGGGTGTGTGGGGATGTTTGCCGCCCCCACCAGGAGGGTCCACCCAGCAGGAAGAAGGTTAAGCTGGTGTTCATTCAGGCAAAGGGAGTGGGAGACCCAGTACGAGCAGCTCGTCCACAGCCGGCTCTGTTGTGTGCTGCTCGCCCCACGTACTGTGCCTCTCTGGCTGGGAGCGCAGTTGGTGCTGCTGGATGCCCCCCCACACACTCTGTTCACACCAGACCTGAAGCCCCAGGAGAGAGGAGCTGGCACCCAGTGCCAGTGGGTCTGGGTGTGAGCACCACAGGGGCTTGTCCATCTCTGCCTTGTCTGAGGGTCCACTTGGGGGGGGGGCTCCACCTGCAGGGCCCCCTGGCTGCCATGGATGAGAATAAGTCTACCAAGATACAATCTGCTTGGGGAAGAAAGGTGGCCGATCTCTCTAAAGAGAAGGACCAAGAGCCTTTTCCTCAATGGGCTTTTACTGGGTTTCGTTTTGCATAGGAATACAGGGAAAGCTCATCAATCATTGTCAGGCAGTAAGGAACAAACAATAAATAGCATACAAAGAACTCTGAGGGCCTTTTCTGAGTCAGGGTCAGTTAGCTAAAGGCCTACAGAACTTTTGGAAACAAACTCATTTCTTGCTCAGACCTTTATCATTTAATTGAGAGCATTCTTAGCAAAGCAGTTTTCACAGGATTTTATTTATTCTTTCTTAGGCCTGATCGCCTTGGGAGCCCGCCCTTTCCAGCACAGGGCTGCACCACCCCTTGTCATGTTTCAGGCTCAAGTCAGGCTGTGGAAGTAAGGCAGCTAAGAGATTAGGAGACTTCTTGCAGACAGAATGAGGACTCAGGCTATGTTAAAGCCAAGGGGCAAGGGCCCATTTCCCCGTTTTGCTATAGCCCTCAAGTTCTTCCCTGGGGCCTCCATGTGATCATGCCTGTCTTAGGTCGTTCTCCCCTTGGAGAATCTTACCCGTCATTGGCTAACCGACCAAGCACTGGGGGCCAGGCAAGGCGAAGAAAAAGGAGCAGAGGTGGCACTCCTGCCAGGGAGATAAGCTTTGTCTCCTTAGTGACTTCTGGTCCGAAGGTCGCTCACTCAGCCTTCGCCCTGGGGGGTTACAGCTCCTGAAACCAGGCAGGGCTGTTCCCAACACCCACCCTCAGCACCTGGGTCTGGCCTTGAAGAGCTGCTCCCCGGCATCTGCCGAGCAGATGATGGGAGAGGAGGCGCTACAACACAGCAGCCGAGAGCATAGGCTCTAAAATAGGATGAGCGTGGTTTCAAACCCTGGCTCTGAGCTTACCAGCTGTGTGTCTCGGGCAAGTTCCCAGAGGCCAAAGCCTCCTCCTCTTTGCCTGGGGAGCCGTGGTGGTAACACAGCACCTACTTCGCAGCGAGACCAGATGTAAAGGCGTCAGCGTGGCCGTGGCCCCAGCACGCAGCGAGGGTCAGCTGTTCGCATTACTGTCATGGGAGGAGCTCGAGGGTGTGGTCTGGAGAAGGCTTTGGTGTGTGGTGGCTGGCGTGGATCGAGGGGGCTGGGAGAATGGGTCAGACCTCCAGGTGCCCAGAAGGGCCTCCTCGAAGGAGCCTGGCCAGTTGTGGTTTAACCTCTCTGAGGAGAGAGACTGAGGAAAATTTTGAACGATAGGTAAAGGGCAGATGAGAGAAAAAACTTCCACAGAGAGAGAGGACCAAAAAGGTTGGCGGGACTCCATGGAGGTCTGGGGGGGCTTGCGGGATCTTCTGGAGACTTTGGAGTCCTTTCTTCATTGCACATCCTGGCTTTTCTTTCTGCAGCTCCCTGCCTCCTCCCAACGCAGCTGTCCAGCTGGAGCCCGCAGAATCAGTCCATGGGCGTGTCTGGGGTGCTCTGTACTGTAGACATTGGTGCAGGGGAGACAGGGAGGGAACGGGAGCCTGTGGTGAAGGTGAAGACCCTCTGTGCAGTCCGTGGTAGGGGCAGTGGGGGCAGGGTGGGCCCTCTTGGAGTGAACTCGGGCACAGAGCAGAAGCTCTGAGGTTACCCCAGCCATGCCCAAGCCCTAGAGCCAGAGGACCCTGCCTCAAGCTCAGGTGAGTGGGGGAAATGGACCCCACCCCAGGTTTTTAGGGGCCCCCACACAGCGTGCATGCTACGTGGGCATTAGCAGGGTTGCTGTGCTTGTGAGGGCATGGGGTGACCCTGCATCCAGGGCAGCGAGGGCGCAGCGCATGGAGGTTTTCACCACGGGCACAGGGCGGCTCTCGCCAGGGAACTTGCTTTCATTGTGGGTGTTGGGCCAGGTTCTCCAACTGCAAAAGCAGAGGTGAGCAGTGGACCCTTGACAATTTTGTTTTTGTTTTTGTTTTGAGTGTAGTGGAGATTTAGCAAACAGAGTTCAGCAGTATAATTAAATGTCACGAAATTAATCTGCCACAAAATTACATATTTACTGCTATTGTGCTATCTGATAATTAATCATAAATAGTAAACAGGCCACAGAAACAGAGGTACCTGATGTGCCCTTTGCACTGCCACGCCCGTGGTGACTGCGGGTCTCTCTCTGGCTGGCGCGCCCGGTGTGCCCGGCATCTGGGCGTGAGCTTGCCTGCAGGCCAGGCCCGCCACCCGTGCTGCACTGGTGGCGCCCACCGTGGTGCCCCAGTCGGCCTTCCTGCCATGGTGCCATCACCCCCGTGACCCAGCCCTGCCACTCCAAGTGAGGGGTCCTTGGGCAGTACCTTCAGCTGCTCCTTTATTTCTTCTCTGACCTTCAGGTTGCCGTCCTCCTTCACCTTGTCAATGAATGTCTGTGCTTGACCCCGAGTGGCAGGCTCAGTACCAGGTGCCGGAGAGACGGGTGATGGGGCCAGCCAAATGGTCGGGGGAAACCGGGAGATTTCGGGCTTATCAGGGTGAGTTTTGTTTGCTCTCTGATGTCTCACACACAGATGATTGCTCGTGACCAAAATGTTTTTGTATGGCTCAAAAATAGATTTTTTACATTAAAGACATGAATTTGATCCAGTTCTTTAATCCCAAGGAGCCAATGGGCTGGCAGAGGGAAACTACACTGGCTCCCGGGCCCTGGGAGGGGTGCACAGAGGTCGCAGAAGCAGAGGTGTGGGCAACAGCTTTTGTTGGGGTGAGGGGAACCGGCTGGAGCAAGTTCCGAGAGCAGCAGTGGCGTCTCGGAGGAGGAGGAGTGATAACAGCAGCTCCCATGACCCGATGTGCGGGCTCTGCTCCAGGGGCCGTGCGCCCGGTCAGCCATGCAGGTTTACCTGGCAGGTTTTGCGAGGCAGGTTTGCGAGGCGGGGGTTACCCTGTCCTCATTTCATAGAGGAGGCAACTGAGTGCAGCAGACTGAACGGGGTCCCCCGAAAGGATAGGCCGAAGGCCTAACCCCTGGCTTCTGTGGCTGAGGCCTTCTTTGGAAATAAGGTCTGCAAACATTTTTTAAGGATTAAGACCTCATTTTAAGATATTAAAATGAGGTTACACTCTCATCTTGAGAAGAGACCCTTTGGGACTCGGGGTGGGCTTTCAATGCAGCCGCCGGCACTCCCGTGAGAGGAGGGAAAGGAGAGGGAGGGCTGGGATGCAGAGATGCAGAGAAGGCCCTGGGAGATGGAGGCAGGGGTGGGGCGGCGCTGCCACAAACCAGGGACACCTGCGCTGCCAGACGCTGGAAGAGATAAGCAAGGGCTCTCCTTCGGAGCCTGCGGGGGAAGCAGGGCCCTGCGCGTTGCTTGAATTTAGCCTGTGGGACAGACAATAAGCTCTCCTCTGGTGAACCACGGGCTTGGGGCCCTGTGAGCCCTCTTCCCTTCTCTCCCCACCCACCAAGGCCCCATCCACATCAGGGAAGGGGCCGCCCTGCACCAGGGTGGCCATCGGCTGACCCAGGAAACCTGCCCCCAGACTTGCTGGCCCCTCTGGTGTCTGCCCAGGCCGCCAGGAGCAGCCTGGCTTGGGGACTGAGCAGGACCCGTGGTCACTGCGGGAGGGGGCGGCGGGGGGGAGTCCTGCAGGCCCATGGTGCCTCAACCTGATGCAAAATGGTGAGTGGCAAGGAGGAGAGCGTGCCAGGGCAGGGACTCTGTGGGGTGGTTCTCTACAAAGTCTAGCACCTTCGACCATGCTGACACCTTCCGGGAGCAGGAGAAGAGGTGACCATCACCACAGTCCTGGTGGGGCCTCCTGTGCTCCTATTCTTCAGTCCTGACGCCCAGCCTTCAGCTGGGAGACCCGGGTGGCCGTGCCTGCGGCCTGCACTAGTGCAGTGCCCGGTCGTTCACTTGGAGGAACGAAGGGAACGCACGGCCTGAGGTTCTGGCTTGTCCCACTGACCCAGCCTCCTGGGGTGGAGCCCAGCCTGGGCCTGACCAAGGTCATTTAAGGGCCAGAGGCACCACCACCTCTGGGCTCCTCTGTGGAGCAGCTGGTGCACTTGGACTATTTCCTGGGACCGTGAGGCGGGGGAGTGGGTGAGCTTCCTGCAGTTCCTGGAGAGGTGGCCGCAGCCTCTGCTTTGCTCTCCACTGAAACTCACTCAGATCCCTTCGACCATTTAACGAGCTGGGCAAGAGCTCGTGCCCCCCTCACGTCAGCCCTGTGCACTGGGTATGGGGCTGTCTGGGTCGCCCATGTGAGAGGTGCAGGGAAGCGGTGACGGTAGAAAGCAGAGCGGAATCAAGCTCGGGCCTGACTCCAAAGCTCCGCGATGCTGTCTCCAAGAAGCCAGGTAGGCGTTGGGGAAGTTGGTGCTGGGCCAGAATAGAAACTCACAAGCCAATAGTTTAGGGCACAAGAAAAGGGTGCAGAGGAAATAGGAGATAACTTAGGAAGACTGAGGAGCAGGGGGAGTGGAAGGAAGAGTAGGAGAAATCATATCTCCTTCATGTCCCTGTGACAGGGGTATATGCATGCTTTGTACCTGCTATATAGATACATACAGGTACAGACCAGCAAAGCTAGGAGACCCGAGACATGTGGGTTTATACATCCACAGCCCTCCTGTGCCCAGGCAGGGAGCAGAAGGGGATGCACAGCCTGGCCAGTAACTGGGGGGCCTGCTGTGGAGAGGGGCAGCCTGCACACCGCGCCCTCACCGTGTGCCCCTCAGGACCGGGTCCCAGGGTTGCCAGAACTCCAGGTCTTTTTACAAGGGAAGCAGGAAATTAAGTTTTTTAAATGTGAACTCTCTTAATTTAAAAATGTTGGCAACCAAAACCAGTTAGAATATAATTTCAGAAAAAGAAGAAAAAAAGCCACGTCCAACCCACAGGAAGCCGGGGTACAACCTCTGTTTTATTGCACTTGTTTCCACCAGGGTCTCGCCCCCCCAACTGTGAACTTCTCTAGGGCTTCTAAAGACCATGGGAGGTGCAGGGGCGGGGAGGATTGGGAGCAGAGGGCTGTGAGGCTGTGAAGAAGCACCCAGATTTGCAAAAAGAAAGGAAACAGGCTAAAACCAATGAATGTACTGTTTCTTCTCCTTTTTTTTAAAAAAGATTTTATTTTATTTATTTTTAGAGAGAAAAGGAGGGAGAGAAACATCACTGCGGTTGTCTCTCATGCACCCCCCAACTGGGGACCCGGCCTGCAACCCAGGCGTGTGCCCTGATTGGGAATTGAACCAGCGACCTTTTGGTTTGAAAGCTGGCACTCAGTCCACTGAGCCACACCAGCCGGGGCCAATGACTGCATTGCTATCAGAAGATGCGAAACAGACACTGTGCCTTTGCCCCCCACCCCAATTGCTCTTTTACCTGCTCTCCCTCAGCTCCTCCTGGAGGACAGGAGGACAGGAGGACAGGGGTGCAGCGGGGCTGAGTGGGGCAGGGAAGGAGGGTTGCCTGGAGGCGGTGGGAAGCGCTCAGCCTGGTTGTTGAAAAGTGAATCACATTTCCATGTGATGGGTGCAGTTCACACTTTGTAGGGAACAGGGAGCCACTGAGCCTGACTTTTCTAAATATACCAGGCGAGGCAACAGCGCCTGGCTCTGAGCTGAGGTTCCTGACAGGAGGCTGGGTCAGCCTTGGGTTCCACATTTGCAGGCTGCACTCCTATGACTGGAGGGAGGGGGCTGATGCTGGGAGCTGGGACTTCTGGAAGGAGCCCCCAGACTGCCATTCCTGGCCAAATATCTGCAGGAACTCTGGGCCAGGTTGAGCTGTTATGACCACAGGGCATCCATGGACCCTCACAGGGCTGCCTGGCACAGAGACCCCTGGTGGTGTTCTGCAAGTTTCCAGGTAGCGGCAGGGTCCACAGCAGTCTCCTCCGGGCCTAGGCAGGGCGGCCTCTCCCAACTCTACAATTTCCCTCAAAGTGTATCCCTGAAACCACGGTGTGGGCAGCTGAGGCTCTGCCTTCTCAGCATGAAATCCCCAGTGCACACCCAGAAGTGTCCAGCAGGCTGGTCCTGGAGGCTGGGCTGCAGGGGGATGAAGAGTGGTCCAGCTCTGCCCCTGACCCCTGTGTCCCTTGCTGTCCTTGGCATCAGTTTCCAAGGCTGGAGGTGACAATGCCAGCCTAAGGCCTCTTGGGCTGTGATGCGTCGTGGGTCCCTCATGCACCGTGTGGGCTGGTGGTTCGGGAGGGTATGGGAATGCAGTTGTGTTTAGGACAGTCTCCCCTGAAGCAGGTGGGGCTGCTCATCTCTTTCATGCTCTGGATGTGAAAGGAAGCAGCCCCAAACTGTGGCAGGCTGTGATCTGTGCCTGGAGCTTCCAGGGAGACCTGGGCTTGATGAGGTGTCCTAAGGCTGGGGAGAAGAGGCAGAGGTGATCAAGGAGATGTCAGTGTCAGCTTCAGACTGGTCAGTGAAGCCCATAGCAGGTGGGCACCCGCCTGTCCACCCCAGGCACTGTGGGGAGAGCTCTGGGCCCGGGCTGCTACAGAGACGCGACCACCAGGCCGGCAGGACTTCCCTGTAACCAGCCCCTCAGCTGTCAGCAGCTTGGCTAAAGAGAAGTGTCTGTGAAAAAGGCTGAGTCCCCGGGAGTGTTCTGAGCTCAGACCCTCAGTGCTCAGAGGAGGCCCTTTGCAGGATGCCGCACCGGGGGTCCGGCAGGTGGAGCCCTCACCGCGGTGTCCCACGGGCTTCTCAGGGAGACCAGTCCAGGGAAGACTAAGAGTCTCTAAGGAGCCCACAGCTGTGTCTGTTCATCCTGAATGAAGCCCCTGTCTCCCACCAATGCCCCTGTGCTCCAGGAACGGGGTGGTGGCCGGTGGAGGGAGACAGACCCCTGGGCTGCGGGGTCTATCACTCCTCAGAGGGGCCATGCCTGAGCCCCCGGGCCAGCCCCTTCCTGATACACTGCCTTTCCAAGTTTCTTCAAAGGGGTTACCGGCGTCTGAAAAGCCCCTGTGTAATCACTGGTTTCCTGGTGGTCTCCCGAGCCCCTGTGGGAGGGGGAGCCCCCATAGGCTCCAGGAACACAGTGCTACCTTCCTTGGAGAAGTCCCGGCCTGGTGGCCCTCACAGCTGTGACAGGCAAACAGGTGCGAACAGGTGGCAATGAGGATGATAAGGGGAAAGTGTGGGCACTGCCACAGTGACTTAGCAAAGACAAATACTGCATGAGACATTACATTGTTTCATTACTTAAACGAAAAAACTCACTGGTACCTGGATCTCCTTCCTGGCCGTTTTCAGGCAGCCCTGGCCCGTAGGAGGAGCGCTGGGCGAGTCCAGGGCTGCACCGCGGAGCAGTACTCCCTGGCATCGAGGCGGCAAGCCATGCCTGAAGGGTGGGAAGGAATTAAGCAGGTGGAGAGGGAGCGAAAGTCTTCCAGGCAGAGGGACTGTGGTTAACGAAGGCCAGCAGGTGTGAGCCAGGTGTCCTGAGGGCCTGGGAGGCTCTCATGAGACATCAGCAGAAGGCTCCTGGGACATGGTCGGGGTGTGGACTTTACACCCAGGGCAACAGAGTTACTGAGGGCTGGGATGAGCAACCCGCACGGGGATACCTGCACTCTGAAGAGGCCGTCTGGCTGCCCTAAGAAGAATGGGTTTGGGGCAGGGCTGGAAGGGACAGAGCTGGTTAGGAGGCCACTGCTGCTGTCTGGCTGCGAAGGTGTGGCTTGGGCAAGCAAGGAACAGCAGAGGGACGCTGACAGACTCATCATCCTCAGGAGATAGATTTAGCAAGTGGTTAAAAAAATTAAGGGAGGGCCGGTGAGGATGCAGAATAGGAAAGACGACTCCCAGGGTCTTGGATTGAGCAGCAGGTGGAGGGCGCCGGTCAGTGAGATGGGGAGACTAGGTTGGAACAGATCTGTGGCAGCGGGAGGGGAGGATGGCAGTGAGTTTCATTCTGGGTCGGCCGGGCTTACGGATGTCCAAGTGCAGGCGTTCAGTCAGAGGCCGCTGCCGCCACCTCGGAGGGAGCTCTGCGCGCCGCTGCCACACTCCTCCTCTCCAGCTCCTGCTTCGGGAGCCCGAGTGCCTGGCTGCGCAGGGGTCTCTGCACCGGTGGCGCTGCAGCTCCACCCCTCCCTGGCCCTCCACGCAACGGGGTGGCCCCTCCTGGTCTCACCAGTTCCCACCATATGGGAATGTGGGCTCCTGCTGCCTCATCTTCTGGCTTCTCTTAGATGGTCACATGACATGACTCAATTCTACAGTGTTGGCAACCGATTCCATTAAAAATACATATAATGTGGGCCACACGAAACATGCCTAAGGGCCCGATCTGCTCCGGGGGCGCTGCAGGTCAGGGGCCTGGGGTTTGACGTGAGGAGTTGGGCAGAACGCTCAGGATCCCCTCCGGCAGGTTCTTTTGAATGGGCCCTGCAGCGGAATCACCCACAGGCTGGTGCACACGTGGACCCCCCTGCTCTGTCTCCAGCGAATCAGATTACACAGGTCTGAGGGAGCCAAGGAGGCTGCCTTTGTCAAGCACCCTAGGTGATTCTTTTTAAAATTTCTTAAATATTTTATTTATTTATTTTTTAGAGAGAGGGGAAGGGAGGGCGAAAGAGAGGTAAAGAAACATCAATGTGTGGTTGCCTCTGGTGTGCCCTCTACTGGGGACTTGGCCTGCAACCCAGGCACGTGCCCTGACTGGGAATCGAACCAGTTACCCTTTGGTTAGCAGCCCGTGCTCAGTCCACTGAGCCACACCAGCCAGGGCACAATGCTGATTTTAGTGAACAGTTTCAAGAGCTGATGGAGCTACATCTGCTAGTGACAGTGAGTGAAGCTGATGGGCATGAAGAGGTCGGTGTACAGGGCTGTGGGTCTCTTCAGGATCTCCTAGCCGGCAGTGGTAAGCACATCTGGTTTCTGCCCAGATGCTTTCGTGTGCTTCCGAGCCTGGGCCTCCACCAGCCTGGGCCAGCCCAGTGACAAGCTTGGCAGCACACACCCTCAGTCAGGAGAGGCGGTGTGTTGGGTCAGCCTTTCTCCCTGTCACTGGTGAGACCCGGGATGGAGAAGAATCAGGTGGGATGAGGTGGGAGGTGCGCCGAGCAGGCCTCACAATTTCCTTTAGTCTGAGCTGCTACCTCTTAGGGAGGTAGCAGCTCCCTAAGAGGGTTTAGGGAGCACACGTGTTCTCTAGGGTTTTTTCCAGCTTACCAGAACGCTCCCCAGAAACTTAAGCCACGGTGGATCATTCCGCTTCTTGTTGGCTGGCTCCCTATTATTTCCTTTGCGTATACCTTCACTAGGGAGGAGAAATGAGAGTTCTGGGCCAGGACTGGGTATTACTGGTACCCCCCAGTCTACTCCAAAGCAACATTTCTAACATCCCGCAGAACGGCATCCTCATTTCAATCACAAGCCCAGGACTCAAGGGCATGTGTAGGATGCTCTTAACAAGGAACAGAGCCAGGTCAGTGGTATAGGAAGAGCCAGGCTGGTGAGATGGAAGAGACTAGGAGGTAAGAAACGCAGAACCGCTGGTAGTCAACTCTTTCAGAGAACAGGAGGAGAGAGGAGGGAGACTGAAGTGCATGGGGTCAAGGCCAAGATGGGAAGGTGCTTGCTGGGAAGAGCTGGCAAAGAGGAAGGACGGAGGGATCCAGGTGGCTACAGTGAGGTCCCTGAGGGGTGAGCAATGGAAAGATCTACAGCACAAAGGAGGAATTAGGTCTGGACAGAAAGTCACCCCTTCCATTCTAACATTGGGACAAGAAGACGGGGAGCCAATGTAGGCAAGTTGGTAGATTTGGTGATGGAAACCTGGAAGATTGCTGTGTGATGGCCCTTTTTTCTGCGAAATTTGGGGTGCTATTCTGTTCTCGGAGTAAGAAGAGGAGATGGAGTGGAAAGGGAATGATGGACAGAGTGCCGGGGGCAGCCCCAGGCGTGAGCGGTGGCAGGGAAGGGTGGCAGCTGGACAGGACCCGGCTTGGGGTTTTGCCACGTGGGTGCGCTGGGAGGTTCATGATGGTGCTGAGAACAGTGGAGTCTGGCAGGAGGGGCTGGTGGGGAGGTTGAGGGACAGTGGACAGGGGAGACTGGGAAACGGAGGAGAGGAGGAAGAGGTGGAAGCTTCAGCAAAGCCATGGGATGGGTGTGGGCAGAAGAGGACCCGCAGCCCTGAGCTGCCGTGGCAGGGGGCCGAGAGCTAGTCCCAGTTCGGAGTCTGTGCGGCTGGAGCAAGTCATGGGCACTCTCGTTGCCTTGGGTTTCCTTTCTATAGTGTCGGCTTCTCTGGTTCAGAAAGGTCTGTGTGGTGAGCCGATGTGGGGAGGATGTAGCCCAGAATGAAAGGAACTGGACAGCCTTGTCAGATAACAGGGCCTGCGGGGACACGGCAGCCACCACCTGGCGACAGGGGGGAATGTGGAAGACCACTTCCAGAGTGAGCAGCTGACGGTGGACACTGGCATCCATGTTCAAAAATGGGTTGTGGACACAGAGGGAGTGGCAGTGAGACTGGTCCCAGCTTGGGGTTTTAAGCACTTCTCATATGAACAAAGTTCCCATCCGATGGTAGACAGTCACCTTTCAGATCCACCCGTAAGCAGCAAATGAGACTCCGGCTGGGGCTGCTGACACCTGGGTTCTCAACCTAATAACGAATTTGCCCATCGCTGTTCCCATCTCTGGATGCGCCAGCACTCCCCAGGGGAAAGCTGCTAGATTCATACTTTCCAAGGTGTTCAAGCAGCCTTCATCCTGAAGATGTTTCAAGGATAAAGGTCAAAAGTAGCTTTTGAAAATCCTGCCTTAGCATCCTTCCTGCCCCTCCCTATTCACAAACTGCACTCATACGCATAAAAGTCTGAAACGTTTAGCAAGAGAGAAAACCTGAATTCTGTGTCACCCTTTTCAACCACAGATCACCCTTCCCCTAACCTATCTATATTTCCATCAGTGCTCAGAACAAATCTTCTGTGCGTTTCACTCTGACATACACTAGTTCATTATACAGGGTCTGGCACAAGTAACGCCCGTTTTCGTTACAGTCTTAAGCATGAGATTCTGTAACACAGCGTCACACTCGAGCGCACCATGTGACATTTTAGGTGACATGTTCAAATTAAAACTATAAATGACTACACCCACATCATTACCCTCCCAACCACATTGCGCGGGCGTTGCCTCTGCCGGGCCTGTGCAAACGAACCACCAGAGGTAGACCATTACCACCGGCCTGCACAACAGACGAGTGTGGTGGTTGAGGATGTCAGCTGGTTTACATGCGCTTCTGATTATCTATTTGATATGTCCAAAATTGGTGTCATCTAAACAGCTCTCTCTTGAGGGAGACTTTAAGCCTGTTAAAGAGTGAGAATAATCCATGGCATGAATAGACGCATTTTAAATCTGTGAGAAAATCCACAGTCCAAGAGTCAAGTTAATTCACACCCACAGAGTGTATTGGATATGCTGCAGACAAGCATTCTCAGGGCCAGACGCGGCCTTATAAGGTGGCCTGACATTTTCTCATGGCCCAGGCTACCCTCCAAAAATATCCAGAGACAGAAGAAGAGTGGGAACTGACCTCCCCAAACGTTTCGAAGAATAACAAGCAGGCTCTCTGTTAAACAAGAGCAGTGACACCTGCCTTCCTACGAGCTCCCAAAGCCCCGCGCATTTCAAAACCGAGCAGGTGGCAGGTCCGTGGCTGGGGGAGGGCTTGCAGCAGGCAGTGAGTAGATGGAGCCGACCAGCACACGTCCAAGCCGGTCTCTTTGCTTTAAAAAAGTGTTATTTCCTGCACCCCTCCAGCACATGCTGAGAGCTGACTGCCTTTACTTTATATGGGCAATAGAGACCCATAACTAATTTTCCTTAGTGTGTCTTTCCGCCCCTTTCCTATCCGTATTTTTGGCCGAAGCTGTTTCCCACACTCCTTTTACTCCCAGGGCCCCAGATCACTAGTGAGGTGCTGCCCCCCAGCGGGCAGCTGGGCTACAACATGGGAGGCACAAATGGCGTTTGGGCTTTAACCAAGGACAGCATCTGGAAAGGTATTTGGATTGCACTCACCAAGGTCAAAGACAGCTTGCAAGAGAGCTGCCCTGGTAATGTCTATGTGCTGGAATTAGTGACCAGAATACAATGTCCAAATATTAAAGAGATTTATGAAACGGGTACTTTATGTACACAGCCTCTCACATGTTTTGTTTTTCTGCATCAAATGAGACTTTTAGAGTGAATTGCCGTTTGGGGGAAAACATTATTTTTGGTAATGAGACCTACCCCTGAGGGGTCTATCTCTAAATTTGAAGAAAAGAAGATTAAGTACCTCACAGGGCTAAGAGAAAGTCATCAAAACCCCCTGCACAGTTCTCTTCTAACTCTAGTTCTCAGCAGCAGGCAGTGGAATGTTAATAGGTACGGCTATCTTTGGTAATAGTTGCTTAGAACAGCTTCTTCACCACTAAACTCTATGACAATGAGCCGGTCTACTTGTAAGGCTGGGATTTAAAAAAAATAACGAGAACTTGCAAAGCTAGTCTTCCTTCTTGTTAAAGGCAACAGAACAGCACAGTGGTATTTTGGGAATGCTGTGTGAACAGCGAGTCTCTCAATTACACGGACAGTGGGTCCTCAGGCTGGGCTCATGTTAACATAGTGCACGTAATTGCCGCCAAACATGACAATGACAAATTAGAAAGCCCTGGTGTCTGTTGCCACCCTCAGCTTGTAAAAGTGGCATTTTCTGGTTTGCCTCTACTATTAACTTGACCAGCTGGCCATCATTTTCAGTTGCAATAATTTTATTTTTCGTTTCATAGATAAAAAGCCTGCCTCTCAAACAGATTAGACTCTGTGTGGGAGAGGCAGTTATAACTCTAACCACTGTGCTGGTAACATCTAAGCCGTGATTAGATGGCATTTAGAAAGAAAACGTTCCCCTTTGGGATCCAGATCACACTCGTGGACACCAGTGACCGTGACTGGGAAGAAGACCTGGTAGACTCATGTGGGGGCCCCTCGCTGCTGCAGGCAAATAACAAAAACCAACCAAAGAGATGATGAGAAAGTGTCCAGCACCCAGGGACAGCAGCACTTTCATGGTGAGGTGAAGAATTTTGGGGTCCAGAACCAGCAGGTCCCAAGCGGCTGGACTGAGAGTTTCCTGTGGCGTCCTCACCACAGCCTCGGGGTGCTCGAAGCTGCATCTGGGAGCATTTGGGGGAGGAGGTTCTTAACTCCTTGACCAGGGAGCTGAACATATGATGAACATGGCTGGGCAACAGTATTTCCCCTTTCAACTTATGTTCAAACAGTTAGATTAAAAAGAAAAAAAACACTGTAAGACAAGGGTCCTCGATCTTTTACTGATGCATTTCTTAGATTTCCTGCTCATTACATGAGGAATCCCTCTTGTCCTTCTGAAGACTGGCAGGAAGAGTGACTTTTTGGAAACCTTTAATATAATCTGTCTGCTTTTCCTGTACGTGCAGAACCATTATGGGTAGCAGAAACACATTTTAACGCTGCCAAAGAAAGAGCTGGAATCTATACGAGAACTGAAATTCTTCCATAGTCCTACAAGGCCACTTTCAGGCCAGTCTGATGTGAAAAAAATCACTAAGACTCAACTGGTCAGTATTTCAGATCCAGGCAGAGCACACACCAGTTTATTTTGAAATGCAACACAGATCAGTATTTTATGAATACAACTTGTTACTGTTAACATTATCAGGTAAAAACAGCTTCCAAATGCATGCATAGAAAGTTAAGCATAGTCGTTGAATGCCTTATTTCTAAATATACAAAAAACCCATTTAAATTATAGAATTTTAGTGAATCAAAGACCTATAAAATTACAATTTTGGTTTTCACAACATAGAAAAAAATACAAAAATGACTGTATATACGGTCGTATAAATTTTTACCTAAATTTCCAAGGAGCAGTATGTACTGATTTTGATGTTTTATCTGAAACTCAGAATTGAAAATAATTCACAGGTTGTATCACACAAATGCCAACCTTTTGTTACAAAGGAACAACCAAAAGCGCAAGTGGAAATGAGGGCAGCACCTCGCCCGGCCGCTCTAACGCTGCGTCTTCTGCAGGGAGTTCATTCACTTCAGAGAAAGCCTGTCTGGGAGGACGGTTCTTCACTCCACGACTGACTAACCCTCCGTTATGCCTTTGATAACTGTGCCTTTGCAGCTTGTGTTGAAAGAGAATCCCCAACCTTAGCAAACAGAACACAGCAGCATGCAAATCGGCAGCTGTGTCTGCAAAGCTCTGCTGCACACCTCACAGAATTCTCTGCCAGAGGGTGGTTCCCAAAGGGGGGGCTCTGAAACATCATCCCCTGGGGGTGCATCCAGGCAGACGATGCCTTTGTGCCCTGAAATGAACACGCAGTCTGACAAAATAACCAATTCCACCTTCTTCATTCATACTTTATAATCAGAAGGGACATTTGGTGGGGTCAGATGGTCTCGCTTCATAAAAGGATACCACCACTTCAAAGGAAGAATTAATTTATGTTGGAGCTAAAGAGACCAGTTACTGAGAAAGGTGACTGAAGGACACGGTGGTATATCTTACTTCTTCTGCCATAAGCATTTTAGATGTTTGATGTACAAAAATTTTGAGGAAGGAGTTGTTGGCTGTGCTCTCGTTGCTGAAGCTCAGTCGGATGCAACACCACCATCCGCAACCGGCTGTTTCCATAAACAGTGACAAACCGTAACAGAGAGGCCTGACCCAAACCAATCTGGCGAGCTTGAAAGACCTGCAGTTTTTACCCCACCCTCTACTAACTATTCCAAAAACAATTAAAAAAAATCTTACCCAAATTAATAATAAGTGTAATACAACCCAAACTGATTCTATTTTACAGTAGAAATACATTTGGGAAAACGAAAAGAGGAAAACCATGAAATATAATCTTTTCCACGTATTTTAACAAGTACGAGAATAGATTCTGATCTCAACACACCCAAGGTGAGCGCTGACATTAAGAAGCAGAAGTTTAAGGTTCAGTTTCTAAAATAACTGATTACGAGTTTGCCCGCACCAACTACACTTCAGTGTACGCTTTCTCTCATTTTGATACTGATGTTTAAACCTCTATGAAAATAAGGAATTAGAAAACTAAGTTTCCCATTATTTCATACTCCTGATATTAGCAATTATATTTTAAATAACTACTCTATAAACTAGACTTCTAAAGTTTTAAAGATCAACCATATTAAAAGAAAAAAAGGGAAAAAATGGCTCTACAAAGAATATCCTGTGTTTAAAATCTAATGCACATTTAAACTTGGGCCTCACATTTTCACCAACCTCTCCTCGAAGAGTCGTAAATGCACAGCTGAGCAACTGCTTGGTATGAAGACACGATGTTAATCAGACAATGTCCATCTGACCAAAGCATTTCTCAGCTGCCCAGCACGTGGGACGGCACTGCTGTGGCTCAGGACTGCCCAGCCAGGCATTTCACTGCCTCGGGATGTGTGAGACGGTGGGAATGAGAGATGGCCACGATTAGGGAAAATTTCTAAACAGAAGAGTTTCATGAAAATTAAAAAGTAAAACGATAAGGGTGTAAAAACCTATTCCTGAATGTTCTTCTGGACTACATTTCTAAATTAACACCTTCCATGCGTTTCAATAACAGCTTCTCTATTCCTGTGCCTAGATGGGCTTTAGGCCCATACATGAGAAGTGACTGGCAAATGCATTCCTCAGAGGGGTTCTGAGAATGGGGCTGTGAAAGGTACCTGTCACTTACTAGCAATGAAACTTGCCCTTTCTGAGAACTGTCATACTGTGAAAATAGGAGTGAGGCTGAGCCCCAGATAAGGTAGGTTCTCTACATCGTACACATACTACATTCAGGCATGTTTCTTAGTGGCAGGCAGTAATGTCTCCACTGAAAACACACAAAGGGGTCCTGGTTGTTTTCTGATTATGGGCATTACCCCAAAGCTTCGCAAACACAAAACTGTGTATTTCACTCACTAGATATGAGGGGAAAGGTCCTAGCCATAACCTCAGAGCATTCCAGAGAACAAGGTTTGCTGCTTCAAAAATACACTTTCCAGCATGCAGTCAAGCACTTTGGAAGGGAGCAACGCTACACACCCCACGGACTGGAAGGAAACGCCGCCGCAAGCCGGGCGTCGGCAGGGCCGCCGCACTCAGACTGCTGCTCTCCGTCCGTGTAGTTCCAGGCCTTTACTAACCAGACGCGTGACAGGGGCAGGGGGACAGAAATGCTGGACCCTTTCTAGGGCCACAGGAAGCGTCGGGAACCCCCTGATGAAAAAGCATGCCTAGTGGACTGGCCAGGGTGCTTTATGGAAGAGCTTTTTTTTTTTAAATTTTATAAAATCCCAGGTCTGTGTGACACTGGATTTTGGGTTTTGTTTTGTTTTGTTTAGTATTTTAAAAATAGTTCTTATTTTCTATGAAACATATTGGGAACTCAAAAAGTCTGCAGCATTTTTGTCATTGAAAAGTTTGTTTTTGGAGGGGTTCAGGAAACAGGAACTATTCAAATTTCTTGTGTTCTTCAGTATGAGAAAGGACCTTTCTTCTCTGGTGTATCATGTGGAAATATAACTGGGGAAAAACTGAAAGAGAAAAGAAGAGGAAAGAATCAGTTAAGGAGATCATTTAAACTGTATGTTCTGTTTAAAGCACAGGGACTTGAAGTCCTCTACAGCTCTCTGATGCTTTACCATCCAGCAACCGAGGAAGGTGCCAGGTGGGCCTGGGGCAGGGAGAGGAAAACACAGAGACCCACCTTCTCCTGCATTAGCCTGGTGTTGCCTCTCACAGACTGGCAGGTATCACTGCCAGTCAAGATGCCACAGAGCCACCACATAACATTCTTCACACTCTTATTATCTTTACACTCACTCTCTGATTTCACAACAAGCAGGTGAAGAAGTCTAGTGATGGAGTTATTATCCTTGTTTCAGAGGAGGAATTCAAGTCCTAGAACGTGTAGGCAACCTGTCTGGGGTTTCATGGCAAATCACTGATGGTTTAGGACCAGCCTTTGGGCTCCCAAAAAAGGTTGTTCTTTGAGTGGGAAGGAGTGCTAATATATTTGATCTGAACACCACTAAGCCAAGTTTGAATGTAGAAAAAGTCATTAAAAGAGCCAGTGACTGGTGTGGCTCTGTGGACTGAGTGTCGATCTGCGAACCGAAAGGTCACCAGTTCGATTCCCAGTAAGGGCACATGACTGGATTGTGGCCAGGTCCTGGGTTGGGAACGTGTAGGAGGCAACCAACTGATGTTTGTTTCCCTCTCTGTCTCCTTCCCTTCCCCTCTCTCTAAAAATAAGTAAGTAAAATCTTTAAAAAAAAAACCCAACCCAAATAGCCAATATCTCAGGAACTGAAGATTCTATCCTTGGTAATTTATAGATTTCTTTTCCTATATATATATTAGAGAGAGAGAGGGCAAGGGAGGGAGAGAAACATCAATGTGTGGTTGCCTCTCGCACGCCCCCCACTGGGGACCTGGCCCACAGGCACACCTCCTGACTGGGGATTGAACTGGCGACCTTTCAGTTTGCAGGCCAGTGCTCAATCCACTCTGAGTCACACCAGCCAGGGCTGTAGATTATTTTTAAAAGTAATAGTCCTCAGTCCTGGCCAGTGTGGCTCAGTGGGTTGGAACTTTGTCCTGTCCACCATTCAATTCTTGGTCAGGGCACATGCCTGGGTTGCAGGTCCGATCCCAGTCGGGGCTTGTATAAGAGGTAACTCATCAGGGTTTCTCTTCCTCTCTCTCCCTCCCTTCCCTTCTCTCTAGAATCAACAGGCATTTCGTTGGATAATGGTTCTCAAATGAACTGGATGGTACGGCCTCCCTAGGGAGTACTAGGAAATGGCAGGGGCAGCTCCCGAGGGGCAGGTGACTGGCACTCAGCACCCGGGGCGGGACCCTGAAACCTGCAGTACAAGGCGGTCCTCCACAACTAAGCGTTACTCCATCCAAGTGCTCCATCCTCCTGGGCAATGCCAGTTTAAGCTATCTGGTCATCACCAAGTTACTGTAAACCGGGGGCTCGATGACCATGTAAAAAACTCCAGTGAGATGGCCTTGGGCGAGCACCATCCTTCCTATCCTCCCCTTGTCAACAGGTCCAATCTCTGTTTTTTAGACAATAACCTACATTTTGGGAGAGGTAATTTTCACCACTGCCAACTCTCTCTGACAGTTTCTTCGTTTTTTAATGGCTTCCAAGTTGGCAACATTTCAGACAATGCTCCCAGAGTATTCCAAGACACCAGTGGGTTTGTGCACAGACCTGATAAACTGCAGAGGAGGCTCTGGTGGCGAGCAGGGCTGCCAACCGCTCCACTCACTATCTGCAGGCAGAAAGTCATTCACAGAAAAGGCCCAGCTTGTGCACAAAATTCAACAGTGAGAGAACTATTTTGGTTTGAGAGCTAGAAAATTTGACAAGCTCTATAATCTAAAGACTGGAAGTAAAGATATAATTAAACCATAAGGAATGCTAATTGTAATCATTTAAAGATGTGGGGCCAGTCACATTTCCATAGATGTGTTTTAGTAAAGGGAAGCGTTGTGGCAAAGCAAGCTCCGGGCTTTTCCTCTAGCTGCATTCGATTACAACACCCCTAACAGGCCCCTGCAGCCTCACAGCAAGGTTGGAGGGCGGGAGGGGGGACGGGGCGAGGCAGCCATTCATTAGGCCTGTGGTACAGTGAGAGCAAGATGGCCGAGCACACCATCACCTTTGGCCCTGTGGGCGAGGGCCTACTGGCTGCCAGAGGAGTCGGATGTTAGAACCAGAGGGCAAATGTGGCCCTTTCATTCTTTAACATCTTCCAGAGGTTTCTTAGTGACTAAGAAAAAGTGTGTGTGTGTGTGTGTGGTGGGGAGGGGGTGGTAGGGAAATGGGGAGACTTTGGCTCAAGGTTCTTTATAGCTCTAGCAGTGACTTCTTGATGACCAGAACTTGGATGACACTGTCTCCAGTTGAATTACCCACATGTTCAGGCTGAACCCAACTATAATGGCGGAAACAATTCTGGATTTGTGGCTACCATTTTTACCTACATGGGGCTCTAACGAAGACTAACCCTAAGAAGGTCTCAGCCTGACAACAGGCTATTCAGAATCCTATCTTCTGCTCTGCCAGTTCAGGACCCACCGAACGGAGACGGCTGCCATGCAGTGAGTGTGCGTCCTGGTGTGCTGGGTGGGTGTGGGGGCTTGTGGGGGCTGCTGTGCCCACCTTCCTGCAAGATGAGAGCAGCTGGAAACGCTCTGCCTGGAGTAAGTTTCACTCTCAGTTTCTCTAAAACCGGTGTGGCTATGCTTACTGACAACCTGGAGTGCCAGGCTTCCTGGAGCCCTCACCCAATACCATTGTTTCTCAGCCTTTTTTCCCATCCCCACTCTATATCTGAGTTTCACCAATGTGGGAGGGAAACTGTAAGTAAGACTCGGACACCTACAAGTCCTGCAGATACTGCACATGGCAACATGGAGGGGAGGAACATCTTGCAAAGGACGCCAAGCATCCCAACCCGAGAATATTCCTGGGGCCAGGGCTCATGGGCCACAATTTGGGCTTCAGGCCATCACTGCAAATAGGTCAGGTGTTGCTATATATACAAATAGATGTACACACACACACACATATGAGGTCTGTCTGGAAAAAGCCCAGCCATTGTTAATATAAGGAGAATGGTCTGTGTGACGTTGATGTAACCTGGCAGCCAAGGAGAGTGGACTGGAATGTGCATGTGTGAACAATGACAACTTCACTGTACTAGTCAGTGGGGGCAGTAGACGCCGTTGAATGAGCATGTGTACCGTGTGGCCCTCGCATTCAAAATGACTGAGCAAGTAGAGCAAAGAATCTGCATCCAATTTTGTGTTAAGCCTGAACATTCCTCTGTCACTATTCCGATGATTCAGAGGCTGCAGCTGTGGGCCCCTGGTGACTGGCAGCTTCATCACAACAACTCACCAGCTCACACATCATGTCTCGTGCAGGGTTTTCTGGCAAAACATCAAATCTCTCAGGTGACTCAGCCCCGATTCAGCCTAGATTTGGTGCCCTACAACTTCTGGCTTTTCCCAAAACTAAAATCACCTTTGAAAGGGAAGAGATTTCAGACCATTGATGAGATGCAGGAAAACAAGATGGGGCAGCTGATGGTAACTGGGAGAACTGTGTGAGGTCCCAAGGTCCCTACTCTGAAAGGAACTGAGGTTTCAATGTGCTTTGTACAATGTTTCTTCTATCTTCTACCTTCAATAAATGTCTCTATTTTTCATATCACATGGCTGGATACCTTCTGGCCAGACTTCCCATTTAATAAGATTAAAAGAAACTTAAGTTGTAAAAAGAAAATCAAACTTGATAAAGAAGACATGTCAATAGCAACCTCTCCTAATCCTGCATTTTTTGTAATAAATACAAAGTTTTGGAAACATGCAAATGTACAGTTGGCTGGGAATGAACTGTACAAACTGCCCTCGATATTACCACCTAAACCACTGAACACATCCAGGGCAACTGGCCCAGGCCAGAAGCAAAGTGAGTGCCAGCAGGTATGACGACGTGTATGGCAGGAGCTGGCGTCTGGGCTGCCATCTTGAGCTGGGTCGAAAGTCAGAGATTTGAAGAAAATCTTCTAATCTTTATTTGAAGTCAACCTTTTTTCATTGTCTACAAAAGTTAAGCTGCCTTAAAAAGGAGAAAGACTATAAACTTTAACCAGGCCAAATTCTCTTAACAAAAGTTGGCTAAAAAAGGAAGGGGGAAGGAACTGAGGTATAGAAAGCAAACTTTTTGAGAAATCTGCTTAACTCTCTAAAAGACAGTAGGCTGGGAGGTCTATATTTTTTCTTCTGGCTCTTTTAAAGCCGAGAAGGAAACCCTCAGAGAATGAGGCTTGTTTTCCTTCAGGAATCCGTCCGTGCCTGACCAGGCCCCTCCTCGGTGTCACGAGGTCGGCGGGCAGAGGAAGAGACTGGGAGGCGCACACAGCCTCGGTCGCCCAGAGAGCCGTCTGGGGACAGAGACCTGCCTTCTGAGACAGACTGGAGATCCTGCGTCAGCCCTCAGGTTTCTGTCACCGTGGCGGCGTGACAGAAACCTGAGGGCTGACAGTGGTTGGATTTCATGAAACCCTCCTTGACCCTTTCCCAGTCACTCAAAATGGCACCCATCTTCTATGTAATCAAGAACTTATGTTGAATTAAAATAAATCTTGTGGTGCCCCCTGACTAGGATAATGTGTTATTCCAGTGTGGCAAGACTGCAGCTAAGAATTGTTGCTCTAGAGACTTGAAGATGAAACTCATGGAACAGTATTAGAAAGGTAAGAAAACTGTTAAGTTAATTTTTGTTACTTAAATTTTTAGACTCTTCCATATTTATCTGTTTGGCAATCAACTACATTTTACATTTGAGAGATGACCTTTAGCCCCCATGGTCTCAGCACCAGAGAGGAGGGCCTGGTAACTAATACAGAGTGGGAAATGAATCACGAAGCAGAGTTGAGTCCGAGATAAACATTCACATGAAATCTGGATATAGTGGGGTTTTTTTAAACTACTCATGGATTATACTTTTTATCTCTATTTTCTCAACTTAGTTTAGTACTCTTTTTAAAAAAGATTTTCTTTTTTAGAGAGAAAGGACAGAAGGGAGAAAGAAAGGGAGGGAAACATTGATGTGAGAGAGAAACACTGAGTGGCTGCCTCTCACACGCCCCCAAATAGGGACCTGGCCCACAACCCAGGCATGTGTCCTGACTGGGAATCAAACTGGCAATCTTTTGGTTCACAGGCCCGCTTTCAATCCACTGAGCCTCACCAGCTAGGGATGGAAGTAGGGTTTTTTCACAATGCATGCAATACAGTTTCCCACAGAAGGACACACTCATGTTGCTCCTGATTGTTAGGAAGATTCATAAGGTCCATGCTGTAGGCGGAAGGAAAGCCCAACCCTCTTATCGGAGTTTTACCTGAGGTGTAGAGGAGAATGTGGCACCTTATAGGCTAAAATGGCATTCAGAGCCATAATGGCTAGGGGAATAGCTAAAGGAGAAGAAAGAAACACATGTTCTTGGGTAGAAGAAGGGCCTTTTGGAGATGTGAAAGCCAACCACAGGATTTCAAATGAACATCAGAATTCAAGAAAAGGCCTCAGCAAACAGGACTCATCTCACAGAAACCTCAGGCACACATTTTTCGGTCTGTCATCAAGTGGGCAGACAGGCACGTGGATTACGCAGCGCGGCCCTGCAGCAGGACCTCTGAACACTGGACGCCACCCTGAAGGGAACACTGTGTTCCGTTCAGATGGTGTGAGTGCTTGCTTCTAAACCAGAAAAGAGGAGGTATAGAAAAAAAATGAATTAATCTATTTTATTTTGTTATTTGTTTCCAGTTAACTATTGATTCCTTAAAAATGAAATAACTGTCCATTTTGATACAGTAAAGATGCAAAAAAATCTCTTTACAATGTTTTTCCAATGCCATTAATAAGCAGTTTTTGAGAAACAGAAAAAGTCAAGGTGAGGCTTTAATAGCTGTTTTTGGTTTTCCACTCAGTGCTTTTCCCCAATAGACAGTTACCTACCCTGGTATTCACTGTTTCAAACCCACACACACTGAGAAGGGCTGCATTTTGGCAGCTATACTGAGAACGATTCATCTTTCTACAATGACTACCAGAGACAATTCCTAATAAACTACGTTTATATTTACCTGGATGTGGTGTAAAAACAACCAAAGGCTTTTACCTCTAGCTATTGTAGAGCCTACTTTTAAAACATAAACCTACGTACAACAGTTTACTTACTCGGAATGTAGGAGATCATTATCAGAATCAGGAATGCGTAATAGTCAAAGGAGAAGTTGTACTTGTTCGGTAGGCTGATGGAGTACAGGCCCGCCTGTCTGACGAAAGGCAGAGCCGCGTATATCGTGAGCAGCTCTCCTGACACCCCCATTGGGTACAGAACAATGAAAAGTGTGTACCTGAAACAAGACAAGAGTGCTCATTACTGAGCTTTTTCAGTTTCAAGAAACTGAAATTGGCTTCTAATCAATACCACCCTTCTAATGAATACCTCTCTTTAGAAAACTATCATCTATACATTTTCCTGTTTACCCACTGTTTAAGTTCAGGTTTTACAAGGCAGTTTTTGGAAGGGGCCTATAGCAGGTATGTTTCTGAATGTTCTAAAATAAAATAAATGTGTTCGGTCAGACTCAAAATTTGATCTGACTCAATAAATGACTCTTCAAAACAACTCCCTAAAATCACTAAGGTGACGCCAAATTTGGTAAAGCAGGGGCACTGAGGCATGGTTTACACTGGCACTGCCTATGTGGTGGTAGTGGGGACGGCGCTTTTGCAGAGGTGGCGGGAGGAATTCCTAATGACGAACGCCAGTACATCTGTAGTTAGAAGAGAACATAGCAGGCTCAATGTGTGTTCACTGCTACAATCAGTCAGATGTCTGTACATGCTATGGTGAGGCTAAAATGCTGTCGTGTATGCTAATTTTAAAAACATTAAAAATTCATAATAGTTTTTGGTCATTATATAATTTTTCAATGGAAAAAAACCTATAATTACTATCACATGGGAGAACCCACACAATTTCTTTCACTTTAAAAGAAATTCTTGCCTCTGCTGGTGTGGCTCAATGGATTGAGTGCTGGCCTGCAAACCAAAAGGTCACCAGTTGGGTGCATGTGAGACGCGACTGGTTAATAATATATCTCTTGCACATTGGTGTTTCTCTCCCTTTCTTTCACCCTACCTTCCTTTCTTTCTAAAAGTAAACAAATAAAAACTTTTTTAAAAGAAAAGAAATTCTCTATGTTTCCAAAAGAACACAGAGAGAAGTTCATCTCATGGAATGAACTGGAAGTCATTTTGAAGTATAGGTATTGCTAAAAAACCACCAGCCCAGATTTTAAAAAGCCTTTGGCTACAGTGTTATTTATAATAGTCAAGATATGGAAACAACATAAGTGTGCACTGAAAGGTAAACAGAAAATTATATATATATATACAATAAAACATTACTCAGCCAACAGAAAATAATAAAATCTTGTCATTTGTGATGGGCGGCCCTAGAGGATATTATGCGAAGCATGTGTCAGACAGAGAAGGACAAGTACCAAGCGATTTTGCTTGCATGTGGAATCTAAAAAACAGAACAAATGAACACACAAAGCAAAGAAGAAACAGACTCACGGACTCAGAAAATACACTGATGGCTCCCAGAGGGGACAGGAGCAGGAGGATTGGGTGCAAAGGGTGTCACAGTGTGCAGCCCAGGGAAGGTATTTGATGGTATTGGAACAGTGACAGGTAATGAATTTCATTGCATCAATCACTTTGTAAGGTATATAAATAGCTGGAAAAGTCTGTGGTACGCCTGAAATGCATATATAACACAGGGCCCAGCACAAATAACACCTCCCCCCATAGTGTCACACTCAAGCACACCATGTGACATTTTAGGTGAAATATTCAAATTAAAACTATACTCTGGCTGGTGTAGCTCAGTGGATTGAGCACGGGCCTGCGAACCACATGATCGTGGTTCGATTCCCAGTCAGGGCACATGCCTGAGTTGCAGGCCAGTTCCCAGGAGGGAACTCACGAGAAGCAACCATACATTGATATTTCTCTCCTTCTCTCCTTCCCTTCCCCTCTAAAGATAAATAAACAAAAATCTTCAAAAAAAACCCAAAACAAACCCCCCCCAAACCCTATAAATTACTACACCCACATTATTACCCTACCAACCACACTCAAGTGGGCCGTACTTCTGCTGGACCCTGTAGTGTATGTCAACTATACTTTAACAATAAAAATAAAATGTCTTTGGCTGTTTGTGGCTAACAGCAAGCACTGGGCTTCCAAATCCCAGGTACAGGAACTGTGCTAAGAACTCTGTGACAATGAAAGGAGACATGTTCCCTGTTGCCAGCCTCAGCCACACTAAGGAGGAAGGTGGAAAGAAAGAATTTCCTATAGGCCACGGAAAACAAGGAACAAAAGAATCATTCTCCAAGAGTAAAGTCAAGGCTTGGCCAATAAAATTTCCCTATAGCTGGGATAGACAGTGTTCACTGTTCACCCCTGCCTGGGTTGGTTAGAAACTGCTATATTTTCCCCATTCTTCCCTTTTCCCTCATAAAAATGCTTATTGAGAAAGAAGAAAGAAACAAAAAAACAAAGGAAGAAAAGAGAGTCCATATACTTGAAATGTTGCAGACAACTGGTCTGTCTCTAATTTAATCATCAAACTTATAAATTGTATAGGAACCCATCTTCCTTCTATGAAATGAGGCTTTTGGGCCCCAAGGATAATTTTGCTTCTTTTGCTTTTTCAATCCTCCCCTAGTCTTCTTCTTTTTAAAGATTTTATTTTAATTATTTTTAAACAGATGGGAAGGGAGAGAGAAAGGGAGGGAGAGAAACATCCATGTGCAGTTGCCTTTCACGTGCCCCCTACTGGGGACCTGGCTGCAGTGCAGGCATGTGCCCTGACTGGGGGTCAAACCAGTGACCCTTTGGTTTGCAGGCCACGCTCAGTCAACTGAGCTACACCAGCCAGTGAATCAGGGGGTGGCTGGTTCCATTCCCAGTCAGGGCACATGCCTGCATTTTGGGCACATTGGGGGGTTCATCAGAGGCAACCACACATTGATGTTTCCTTCTCTTTCTTCCTCCCTCCCCCTCTCTAAAAAGAAATAAATAAAAATAAGAAAACTACTTACAACTATCTCATGGATTACTTCAGATAAAGAGATGAACTGTCAGTCTTTTATACAATTCATAATAAATATTACTGTAAAAATAATCAAAGTAAATAAACTGATAATAAGCTAAATAGCCTTCTAAGGTTTGCTATTAATTAGAAACTAATTTAAATGTCATAACTTGTTGGCAAAATTGAGAATACGAGAATTGGACTTAGTTCAAAAAGCCATCATAACGGCAGAAGCTCGTCAATAAAATTTGACATGGACAAAAAGGTGACGTTACATCAGATCTCCACTGAGATTTGAATATAATGGAAGAGAATTGATTCAATAGAAATAACAAGCATAAAGAAATTTAAACAGTATTTCTATAATCAAAATTAAGTTGAGTTTCTTACCCTGACGAGATCTACAGACCAGATATCTACCCAACCCTATCTCGTACAATTTTATTCTGAGGAACTTAAGAGGCGGTATTTAGACAACATCGCAGTGACGGATCATTTCAAACGTTAGTCTTCACGCCCTGTGCTTCTTTACCTGGCCCATTTGATGAGGTAAGGCAGATGGTTTAAGAGACTGAATGTATAAAAGGAGTAACGGATAATTTCCGTGATTGTCCAGGCAATAACAAACAGAAGGACACTGTCTTCACTCTGTACCTAAAGGAAAAGGAAAACAAAAGCAAATGCATAAAACATTTTAACAAAAAGCACTCCCAGTGTGCAGCCTGGAGGCCCTCTCCCTCCCCTGTCCAGTACAGAGCCGGAAGATTAGTGTGTGGGCGCGTCCTGGTCTCTGTCCTCAGCGGCCACAGCACAGACAGAGCCTGCCACACAAAGGGCCACATTCTGTGACGACGACCGTGGAGACAGCCAAGTGGGAAGACCAAGTGAGGGGGGCCCAGCTCACTGATGCGTGACAGGCCCAGGACTGGGGATTATGTGAGCTGTTAGCCACAAAAAGAAACTAACATGATGAATGAGTGTCACTGGCCAGCCTCACACGGAGACTGTGAATGTGAGCAGTGGTCAGTGGGAGCCAAGAGGGGTTAGAGCTGAATGACAGACGGGCAAACTGGTGGGAAGCTTGGATCCACTAACCAGAATTTTAATTTGATGCCCAAGACAACTAGAAACCTGAGGAAATTTCAAGAAAGGGGCATGGAATGATTAAAACACAATGGAAGATGAAGCCAATTTGCGGGGCAGTTTAAAATTAAGCGGGGAAGAGCGAGAGGCCATCTAAGCGGCGAGGCCCATTTACTCTCTCCCCCTGGTGGCTTCTTCCCCCAGATGAGCCCTGGTTTAACTCAAGAATTACAGAGGCTCCCATGCTGATCACAACACGTAGCTGAAGCCAGAAGAGCTTTGGAGTTCCTGACCTCCTATGAAATTGTTTTCATGTAGAAAAAAACAATAAACTTTTAAAAGAGTCCCTTAGGTGTTTTTTGTTTTGTTTTTTTTTTAAAGAGATGTTCTTACCAGATGCCTCAGACCACAAATCTTGCATGAAAATCTATTATTGTGGTTTTAACACCTCCGTCCGACCCACCCCAGCTAGGTCTGCCATGGTCCTCGGTGCTTGACAACCAGTGATGAGAAACAACCCGGCACCGCAATTCACTAAAGTTTCCTCGCATCCAAAAAGGGCAGTCAGAGTTGGATGTGACTAAGAAATTCCACTGAGTAAATGAAACACATTTTAATTACAAGATGGACCTTATGTCTTTGCTCCTAACACCTGATACAACAAAGGTACAGCTCTCTAACATTAACTCTCGCTTCCTTGTATTTGCAATGTTAATCGTTTTCAGCACTTACATGCTTCCTTAGAAAGTGAACATGGAGTGATCCACCTACACAGTGAAATAAGTAGTCATTTACATACCTATTAACTGAATAGTTCTGACAAAGAATTTCATAAATGTAGAGCGACTGTTCTCTAAAAATAAGAAGTGTACAGTGTCAAGAGCAAGTGTACTTTGTTTTCCTGGTGCTCTCACGTTGGCCACAGTAAAGGGAAAGCCAACGCCGCTAACGCGCCCCTGTGTCAGTTTTCAGTCTGTCCCCAAACCCTTGCTTAACAACCGTCTCTACTAAAGTACGATTTCAAAGCACACTTTGCTTTTCTGATGTATATTGAAATCCTCCTCCTCTTAAGTAGATACATTTTTATAGCTATGGGCTGAGCCTTGCTTAAGGATCTTCGGATTATAATATTTTGCACTATAAATGTTTTGAAAACTGGGAGTGTGCTTTATTCATCTTTTGATTCCCAAAAGCACTTTATGCTTTTCACAAGTAGGAGCTCATAAACATTTGTGAAGCAAATGAACTCAATCCTATTCCCTGCTTTTTGATACTTGAGAGCCGCTCCTATGTGGTCTCAGTGAGTGACCTTCAAGGAGACAAACACAAACCCCCAAACCTCCCACTCCGATCCAGCCTGGAGGTGTATCTGACTGACCCCCACCTCCACCCCTGTTAGTCTTAAACTACAATAATTTTAACAAACCCAGACCCAGGACAGGTGTGAAGCAGTCTGCTTCCACAGGCCAGCTACAAAGACCATGTCATCATTTTGAAAAGACTGAGGATGGGGGAAATGCCCATTTGTACAAATGGTACCTTCAGATCAATGACAAGTGGGACACATTAAGAAGGATTTGGGTAAAGTCAGACATCAAGTTTATCTGATTTGCAGATATTCACCCATTAACACAAAACAGGGGCGGAATGTAATGAGTTAAAACAGTAAAATCAATGAAACCCAAACACATATTCGTACACCGACATTAATAGCGGCATTATTCATGACAGCCAAAAGGTGGAAACAACACTATGTCCATCGACAGTTGAAGTAATAAATGAAATATGGTGTATACATACAATGGAATTTAATTCATCCCTAAAAAGTAAGGTCATTCTAATGCTAGGACATGGATGAACTTTGAACATACTAATAAAGTAAGCCATTCACAAAAGGACAAATACTGTACCATTCCACTCACGTGGTACTCAAATTCAGAGAGAAAGTAGGGGCAGGAGGTTGCCGAGGGCTGGGCTGGGAGGGAATAGGGAGCGATCGTTCCGAGAACGTGGAGTTTCAGTGTGGGAAGATGAAAAAAGTTCCGGGGATGCTTGGTGGTGATGGCTACAGAGCAGCAGAATGTACTTAACGCAACTGAAGCATGGATTTAAAAATGACTAAGATGTAAATTTTATGTTATGTATATTTTACCACAAAAAAAATATGTAAAAACCCAGCAAGATCAAATCTAACAAGGCCAAATGTAAAACAGCGTGAGTCAGCAACAACACAGTGACTGCAGTACGACTTAAGAATGTAAGAAACACCGAGCTTCTGGTGAACCATAAGCTTCATATATGCCAACAGGATGTAGGTGGCTGTTCAAATCAACCGAGCAAGCGACCAATATTTGGCTATGCTAAGAATCTCATCCCAATTACTCTCTCCTAGATAGATTAGACCCCACCCAATCTATTCAGAACGAGGTCAGGGTCCTGACAAAGATCCTGCACTAGCAGAGTTGACTATAAAACACAAAAAAGGAAACCATGCACGATAGGTGTAAGGACAGGAGACTAATGGAAAAACTAACAGGGAGTAAAATGCCTGGTTCAAAAGAAGGAAGACTATGGAACAAACCAGTTGACGAACAAATAGGCTGCCTCGTGAGGCCGTGGCTGCTGCTCTCTGGGAAAGGGGTGCACACGTGGAACCGGCGTCAAACTGGCCCTCACTCATTTCCTTACATGAGCTAGATCTCTTTTAGTTGGAAAGAAAAATGGGTAGACACTTTAATCATCCTTATAAATAATTTTCCTTTATCAAAGTAGGCAGGAGAGGAAGGGATAAACAGGAGGAGTCCCCGCACCCCCTCCGTCTCAACAGTGAGCTCTCCGGGGTCCGGGCCTCATCTCAGCGGCTTCCTCAGCCCTCGCCCAGGTCTGGACACAAGGAACAGACCGGATCAATGCCCTTCACTTGAGTCGCTCCTCTGCTCCCCTCCCTTCCCCCTTTGCTTTCCCTTCTCTCTCTGACAGCAGGCGCTGGGGACATTTTCCAAAGGGAGGGGAGCCCCTTTTATCAAGGGTCACTGACGTGGAGAAAAGAACAGACAGGTAGCCTTCCGGAAGTGAAAACAAAGCCAGTTTAGTTTTGGAGAGGTTTTTTGAGGGGAGTAACATTATAAAAACTTCAATTCAGCTGCTTTTTGAATTAAGAACAAGAAACATGTAATTTTATTAATTTTCAAGAATAAGAGGTTTATTATGTCCACACAAAGATTTTCACTGAAATGTTCATAGCAATGTTACCTGTAACAGCCGAAAGATAAAACGACCCAAATGCCCAGCAACTGGGGAATGGATAGGCCAAATGGGATACACGTCCATCCAACAGAACATGACAGTGAGTCAGCAACACAAAGGAAACGCTGGCACACGCTGGCACACAGACGGGCCTCAGGAACACCACACTGAGTGGAAAAAGCCAAATGCAAAAGACTACCATTTGCATGATTTCATGTATATAAAATACCTAGAAAAGACAAATCTAGAGACTTAATAGATGCAAGTGGCCCGGGGCTGGAAGTAGGAATGGGAGTGACTTTTGAAGGGCACGAGGGATCACAGCGTGGTGATGGGCGTATTCTAAAACTGGATTATGGTGATGGTTATAAACTTGGAAAATCTACTAAAAGCCATTAAACTGAATGCTTACGATGGGTGAATTTTATAGTATATACATTCTGCCTCCAATAAGCTGTTAAATGCATATTAGTGCCTTTTAAAGGAAAAGGGGGAAAGGATTTAGCAGGTTTACAAAGGACAAGAGGGGATGAAAGGGCAGGTTTAGGCTAGGTTGCCAAAAATGTCAGGGAGAAGCCATATTTGGAAGATGCATACCCACGACTGCGGTGCAAACGGGGCCGTGGGCACGGCAGCCCTGCCCAGCGGGAAGTCCTTCTCTGCCTGGTACAGTAAGCTGCATGCTGGACCCTCCAGGCTAAAGCCAGCAGGTTTCTGCCCCTGCTCTCCAGCAAGGGAGGAGGTGCTGGGTGTGGGTGGCTTGTGTAATTTAGCCAAGGGAGTTTACATAAAAATTCAAGCAGGAGAAACAAACAAGTGTAAGAGAAAAACCTTTACACACAAATAGCATCATATGTTTGACTTCAAAAGGCTTAGGGAGTGTCAGTACATGAAAAGCTGTCATTTTTATTACACTCAAAGAAAAACAGATGGTGCCACCTAAGAAAATCACTATTGTAGAAACTATTCTTCTTAGTGTTTTGGAACCTGCTGCTTATCACTCTGGTTATTGCAAAAAAAAAATCCCCTGATCATGCTTTATGTAAGTATTCCTTCCTCTTCTTCTTTTTTAAAAATATTTTTTAAATTTATTTTTAGAGACAGGGAAATGAAGGAGAAAGAGTGGGAGAGAAACACCAGTACGTGGTTGCCTCTTGTGTCCCCTACTGGGGACCTGGTCTGCAACCCAGGCATGTGCCCTGACTGGGAATTGAACCGGCAACCCTTTGCTTCACAGGCCCATGCTCAATCCACTGAGCTACACCAGCCAGAGCTCCTCTTCTTTTTTAAAAAATTATTTAAAAGAAATCTTCATCTGAAGACATGCTTATTTATTTTATTAAGAGAAGGGTGAGAGAGAAAGAGAGAAACATTGATTGGATGCTTCCTCTATGCACCCTGGCTGGGGATTGAACCTGCAACTTAGGTGTATGCCCTGACCAGGAACTGAACTTGCAAACTTTTGGTGTACAGGATGATGCTACAACCAATTGGACCAACTGGCCAGGGCTTCTTTCCTCTTCTTAATAACCCTTTCATTCGTGAAGCAAAGGAATTTTGGTAAAATCAAAGAAGCGAGTACTAGAGTAGAGTCTGTTCTTGGCAAAACTGTGAAGGGTATGTTTACCTTAGTCTGTTCTGGCTGTCATAACAACACATAGACTGGGTGGCTTAAACAGCAGAAATGTATTTTCTTAGTTTCAGAGGCTGAAGTCCAAGGTTGGGGTGCCAGGGCACTTGGTTCCTGGTGAGGCCCCTCTTCCTGATTTGCAGCAGGCTGCCTTATCACTATGTTCTCCCATGGCCGGGAGGAAGACAGGGAGCTCTCTAAGGTCTCTCCTGGGAGGGCACTAGTGCCCACAACCTCATCTAAGCCTAACCACCTCCCACTCTGGCCAGTGTGGCTCAGTGTGTTGGAGCATCTTCTGGGAGACTGAAAGGTTGCGGGTTCCATCCCTAGTCAGGGCACATGCCTTCCCTTCCCCTCTTTAAAACCAATCAATAAAAAAAAAAAAAGGAAAGTGTAAACCTAATCACCTCCCAAAGGCCCGTCTCCAAATACTATGACATCGGGGCCCAGGGGTTCCACACATGAACTGAAGGGGACACAATCCAGCCCATGGCAACATTTGAGACCAGGTATCAGCAAACTTTTCCCCATAAGACCAAAAGAGCATATATTTTAGGCTATGTGTCTTATGTAGTCCTTGTCACTTATTCTTCTTTGTTGTTTTCACACCCTTTAAAGATATAAAACCAATGAACAGTGCAGACTGGACTGGACTCAGGCCAACCCCTGTTCTAGATCCGCCCGGCCAGCCAGCTTTCCCTTCCTGTTCACTCCTGCACACGCCGCTCTCAGGCTTCCCTTCCGTGTGCGCGTGCTGCTGGGGTGGGGGGTGGGTGTTGGGTGCGGGGCGAGCAGTGTGTCTATCACCCGTAGACACTGACCACAGGAAGTACTCCTGTGAGAACACGGACAGGCAAGTTTTCATGTTATGTGACCTTAACATCTCAGCAATCTTTTGTTTATGATAAAATATACGTAACATAAAATTGATCACTTAACCATTTTTAAGTGTATAAATAGGTGGCATTAAGTACATTCGCCATGATGTGTAGCCATTACACCCGTCCATTTTGAGAACTTTTTCATCACCCTGAACAAAACACACGCATTAAATAACGTGCCCGCTTCTCGCTTCCTCTGGCCCCTGATACCTACTACTCTAGTCTCAGTCTTGAAGAACCTGCTTCTCATTTAGGTGTAATCATACAATATGTGTGTTTCTGCGTCCGGTTTACTTCATTTAGCATAATGCTTTCAAGGTTCATCCACGTTGTAGGCTGTACCAGAATTTCCTTTCTTTTTAAGGCTGAATAATAGTATCCCATTGTATGCAGATACTACATTTTGTTTGTCCACCCATCTCATGGGTGTTTGGGCTGCTTCCCCCTTTCGGCTGGTATGAACAGTGCTGCTATGAACATGGGTGCACAGGTATCTGTCTTATACCTGTTTTCAATTCTTTTGGTGCACACCATGAGTGGAATTCCTAGATTGTATGGTGATTCTAGGTTTGACTTTTTGAGCAACTGCCAAAATTTTCCACAGTGGCTGCACCATCTTGCATTCTTGCCAACAGTAACAAGGGTTTCAGTCTCTTCACACCTTCACTACAACTCATTCTACTTCTGGCTGGACTGCAGCCCTCTCGTGAGTCTAAAGTGGTGCTGCGGTTTGGATACACACCTCCCTGGTGGTTAGTGATGTTGAGCATATTTTCATCTTCTGACTGGCCATCTGTGTATCTTTTTTTGAGAAATGTCCATGCAAGTTCTTTGCCTATTTTTAATCATTTAAAAAATCTCTTTTTAATAATTATGGTGACAACAGCAATAAAAATGCTATCTAGTAGTTACTGAACTCTTACTATATGCCAACGACTTTATTTGCTACAATGAACTCACACTTCACAGATGAGAAAAGAGAGCTTACAGAAGTTTGAACTGAGGTTGTACCCCGGCACTGAATAGTTCTCAGTTTTCTTCTTGGTTTTCAGGTCTTAAACACACATGTGTACACATGCACCCACACTCCCCACCCTGCTGTTATGGAGAGAGCATGTCTCTTGTGAAATTAAGAAACCTTCTAAGCAACCTGTATACAAGAGTCTGGAGAACAGATGAGGTAAATGTGGCCATTTTCTGGTACCAGGAAAGACATTAGTTCTTCAAAAAATGTGACCCATTGCTGAAGAGGGATCACTGGGTAGAACTGGGGATGCCAGAATGACTGAGTGGAACTTGCTCACTGAGTGGGATTGAGGAAAGTATCAAAATTACATACAGGTCATTGCTGTCCAGAGGCATATTTAATATGTCCATGAAATGACTTTTAGTTGTTAATTGACTGACCCAAGACAGAATTCAACCTAAGAACTCAGTACCAATGCCAATAAATTCCCTAAAGTTAGTGTGAATCTTTTTCCTTGAGCCCTGCTTTGCCAATAATCTTCACTGTTTTTTTTTTCTTTTAAGCCCTGTTTTATATCATGGGTTTAACTTATTGTCAAGACCACTAAAAATCTACCTCAAAGTTTGTTTCTGTTTTCTATCTCTGCTATGCAGAACCTAAAATACAAAATAAATGATATCAAACTATACTTACAAGGCCACTGTCATCAAAACAGTCTGGTACTAGAGTAAGAACAGATACATAGACCAATGGAACAGAATAGAGAGCCCAGAAATAAACTCATGTCTTACGGTCAATTAATATTTGACAAAGGGGACAGGAGCACACAATGGAGTAAAAATAGCCTCTTCAACAAATGGTTCTGGGAGAACTGGACTGATGTATGTAAAAATGAAATTAGACCATCATCTTACACCATATACCACAATAAACTCAAAATGAATAAAAGACTTAAATATAAGCTGGGATACCATAAAAGTCCTAGAGGAAAAACATAAGCAGTAAAATTTCAGATATCCCATATAGCAATATTTTGGCTGATATATCTCCCAGGGCAAGGGAAATAAAGGAAAAATAAACAAATGGGACTACATCAAATTAAAAGGCTTCTGCACGGCTAAAGAAAACATCAGCAAAATAAAAAGGGAACCAACCTTATGGGAGAACATATTTGCCAATGATACATTGGACAGGGTTTTGATCTCCAAAATATATAAAGAACTGATACGACTCAACACCAGGAAGACAAACAATCCAATTAAAAGAATGGACCCGAATAGACCCTTCTCCAAGGAGGACATACAGATGACCCATAGATATGAAAAACTACTCAGCATCACCAGTCATCAGAGAGATACAAATTAAAACCACAATGAGATATCACCTCATACCTCTCAGAAGGGCCATCACTAATACATCTACAAATAACAAGTGCTGGTGAAAACGTGGAGAAAAAGAATCCCCAGTGCACTGTTGGTGGGAATGCAGACTGGTGTAGCTGCTGTGGAAAACAGTATGGGATTCCCTCAAAAAATTAAAAATAGAACTGCCTTATGACTCAGCAACTCCACTGCTGGGAATATACTCTAAGAATCCCGAAACACTAATGCAAAAGAGCTTATGCTCCCCTGTGTTCCTAGCAGTGATATTTACAATAGACAGTGTTGGAAACAGCCTAACTGCCCACCAATAGATGAATGGATTAAAAAACTGTGGTACACTTATATAATGTGATACTACACAGCAGAAAAAAAAGAAGGAACTCCTACCCTTTGCAACAGCATGGACAAAACTGGAGAGCATTATATTAAGAGAAATAAGCCAGTTGTTGAAAGACAAATACCATATGATCTCACTTACAAGAGGAATCTAATGCACAAAATAAGCTAATAAGCAACACAGAACCACAGGCATGGAAACATGGAAGAGACGGAGAGTGACTGGGGGGAAGGGGGTAACGGTGAAAGGAAGGGGGAGGTACTGGACAAAGAACATGTATGAATGACCTATGGACACAGACAATGGTGTGGGGATAGGCTGTGGGGGTGGGGGTGGGCTGGACAGAGGAGGGCAAAGGGGGAAAAATTGGGACAACCGTAATAGAAAAATTGGGACAACTGTAATAGATTAAAAAATAAAGGAAAAAGAGAAACAATACCTTCCAAGGCAAGCCTCTGGTTTTTCAGAGAAGCGATCATCCCAAACGTCTCAAATATGTCTTTGGGTGGGTGTTAAGATTCTCCGAAGTGCCTCTTTCCCTTCCCCTCATGGAGCAGTTAGCACAGCAGCTGGAAGCTCAAGGTAATAGGAAGGCTGGGGAGCATGTGGGTCTGTGGGCCTGCAGGCCAAAGAGATGGTGATGTGAGGGAAGGCCTAGGGGGCTACCCTCAGGTGAGAACCAGAGACCTAGCAATTGAGGAGGAGGAGGTGAGTGACACAGAGGTGATGGGTAGAAGGGATGACTAGTGGGGTGGGGAAATCAGTTATGTGGAGGAAATAAGTAAATGAACAAATAAACCAATATATGGTTAAGAAATGGACTTCTTACTGTTGGAGACGATCTCTACAAAATGGACGGGAAAATCCCGAGGTGCTGGATGGTAATTGGAGGATTGGTATACTCAAGATTATTTATATACACACAGGTCTATGAATAGTTCTAGATGTAATGTATATGAGTACATATGTATGTATAATATGTGTGTATATATGTACATATATACACACATATGTATATCCTAGCTTTCTCTATTGAGAGAATAAGCAATAATATTTCAGTAGCAAGGAGCACGTCAACCTCACTGCACAGTTGAGGTTCCTAGATATTGCCCTCAACTAAGAGAAACCAGGCTCCTTGGAAAAATGGCCGACTCCAGGCCTGGAGCAGGTGAAGTACAAGATGAGGCTAGAAATCTTTCTTGTCAGAAAGTAAGCAAATACTCATCAAATGATGGCGACAAGTCAAAAGGACAAGGAGAAAGGCCTCCCACTGGCCAAATCACAATTTTAGCATCGAAGTAAATCACAACCCACTAGATTATATAAAAATTAATGAGTCCAAGTTGATGTAAATGAAATGAACAAGTGGGAAAAGGGAAAGCTATTCTTTATAGCAGGACACCAACTGACACATGTAAAAGAAATGGCGGAGATGGAGAATCACCATGTGGTAACCATCAGAGGTGGCTGATACAGGCAGGAGTCATTCCCACAAAATACAAATCAACAACAGGAGGAAAACAGTGGCTTAGGGTGGAGCAGGCTGGCAGACACAATTAGGAGCGGGTGGTCAGGGCCAACATCACCAGGGGTCGGTGGGTGGCATGGCACTGCCATCTCACACGCCGCCCTGAGAGGGGCGTGACGCCATTCCCGCGTGGCATTCCTGTCAAGAGTCTGTGGCTTCACCTAGTTACGAGGGAACCCTGGGCGGATCTAGGTTGAGGATCACTACAGAAATTAAGGCCTTTGCTCTTTACAACTGTCAAGGACGTGAGAGACAGCAAGGTTACGAAGCTCTTCCAGAAGGATGGGTCTGTGCCACTCAAATGTGACACACCTGTGGCAGGAGTACCACTGCAACCAGCTGCTCCTTTCTCCTAGTGCTCACGTAATACCTGGAGTATAAGAGACACTAAGTGAATACGTGCTATTCTGGAAAGAAAAAAAAAAGACGGTCTGGCTAGTTGGTAAAACCTGAATGGGGACTGTTGTATCAATGTCAGCCTCCTGCCTGGAGCAGACTGTCGGAGACACGGACAGCGGCCTTCAGGGTGACAGGACGGCAGGCACAGCTGGCTTTCAAGGTTCAGAATGAGACGAATGATAACCGGTGCATCAATGTAGAAGAGCAGGCCACAGGACAAACGCAGTGACAAGCCAGCAGTGGGGGGACCTGAGTGATGGGAATACGGGAGTTTTTTGTATGTTCTGGTGACTTTTCTGTCCATTTGAACTTATCTCAAAAAGCCATTCAGACACTAAGCACCCCCCCGTGGGCAAACGCAGCCATCATCTTGTATCTAGATGCATTGTTTTTGACATGAAGTCTCCGAATCTCTTGGAAGAGCCGTGCTATGTAACCTCAAAACGCACATTAGAACATCTATAACAAAACACAGAAATAAGAGCACATGAAGAGAGGGTAACTTGAGAAAGAGTAACAGGTTTAATGCTGACCCTCGATTTGTACCAACACTACTATTATCTCGGTAAACAGTACCCTGAGGGAAGGTCTGTGAAACTGCTTGGAGGAGGGGTTAGCTTAGGTACAAGGCACTATCAAAGTTTTAATAAATGCCTTAGATTAAGGTAGTAGTGATTATGGTAATAATCAATGCCCTTACCAGGGCTAATTATTCCTTAAGTGTCATAAAGGTAATTATGTATACATTTTCACCTGTTAACTGTAAAACTATTTTAATAAGTACAAAAACCATTCATTTCTATGTGAAAAGTCATTATATCTGTTTTAAACCTTGGGATATAGAAAATTCAAAACACCCTAATTTGTCACTAACATTTTTTTTTGGAAAGACTAGGTTACATCACAGCTAGTATGTAGCTCCCATTGACTAAGCACTTCCGAAGTGTCAGACACTGTTCTGAGTGCTTTATATGTATTTATTCACTGAGTCCCCAAGACCCCTCGTGAGTTCCGAAACTGGAACCATTCCTCAGGAACTGCAACAGGCTAGTGAGGACGCTCAGCTGGGGCAGCTGAGGTGTGACATGTGGTCCCCGCACCCTGTCCTTCCTCTGCCTTATCAGTTATCCCACCGTGTGGTATTACTGTCTGTCTGTTTTTGCTCCTGTGCTACGCTGGAGCCCTGTGAGGGCAGCACTCATGAAGTTCCTTTTTCATGTATCCTAGTGCTTAGCACAATACCCAGAGCATAGATGATACTGAACAGATATTTGCTGAGTGAATGAGAATGAGTCAGTGGATAGATGACCCACCTGCAGTCTGAGCCGTGCACGGTTGGAGCGGCCTTGGGTAAGCAGGGCAGCTCCCCAGTGAGAGCAAGGCCAAGGCCAAGGATCTCAGAGCTGATGCCCGTTGTGAATTCCGCTGAGGGCTTGGGCTGGAGAGCAGGACATTTCTGACCACAATCCTGGCCCTTCCTAAAATTTTATTAAGCTTTTTGAACAAAAATGTAACTCATTTAGTTCTCTTAAGAGATTTCATCTTTGATAAGAAAGAAATTGAAATGTAAGAAATATTGACATGCGGTGGTTTTTTTTAAAAAAAGGATGTTTGGATCAGTATTAGTATTTTGACATGACAATTCATAATTAATATTTATTAAAAGTCCATGACAGGGTACATGGGAAACAAACCAAAAAATACAATTCCTTTTTTTATGAAAAATGTGAGTTACATATTTTTAAGGAGGAAAAAATGTGCATCTACATAGATTTTTAAAAAATCTATAATGACAAAGAAAACTGGCTGCAAAATTCTCTTTATTACAACACAATAACTGTGGACTATTTTTTGACCTAGTTAAATGCTTTGGACTACCAAAACAACTCTTGGTCCTGAAATCAACTTTTCTGAACATGCGACGAGAAAGCTGTATGGCGCGCAATCCACAAACAATGCTCAATCAGTTCTACATTTACAACCAAGTCAGACATGCAGATCCGAATGCTAAACTGTTCCTGTTAGTCCAAGTTTAATGTTTCCAGCCCATTTCCTAAAAAACAAGATGTAAGGGTGGAAGGCTCCTCAACAAGCCTGGCCAGTTACCGCATCTCTCCTCCAGCCAGTGAGACCTCCAGTCTGCACGTTCTGACGGAAGGTACCTACTCTCTCTGACTCTCAGCCTCCTCCACGGACTCAGAGAGGATAAGCGTGGCCGTTGTAGACTTAGGAAGACATATCAAGAGCTTAGCAAAGTGCTAGCCATTTAATAAATGGCAGTTATTCCATGAAAAGAAAAATTCAACTCAACAAATATTTATTAAGTTCCTACTATGTATGCCAGGCAATGCTCTTACACAATACAGGCTGCTGGCTGTCTCTATGGCTTAAAAAGCAAAATAATATTTTGTTTTGCTTTTTGTTGTTGAAGAGTCACCGTCTCTCCCTCTTCTTGAGGGTTAATAATATCCTTCTAGCAGCTTTAGGATGTCTGTGCATCTCACCAGCTGCTAGCCTTTCCCAGTATTCTTCCTGAGTTCTATTTGATCATCTCACTTTCAAAGAGCATGTTATTAACTAAAAAGTTTTCATGCAACTGTTTCTTTCAATGCAGCTCAAGCATGGAGATCCCACCAGAATGAGATCATATTTAGTCCCAATCTTCATCACATTGTTTAATCCAGTCTAGGATCACAGGAACAGGTTACTGTGGCCCCAGGGGGAGGACTGGGCATACTCAGCCCACAGTCTGTGCCCCCGAACCTCCAAATACAGTATCACAATATGCCCACCCAGCACAATAGGTCAATCATGTGTCCAGAGGTCATGGTCACACATGTAACTGACATGTCAAAAGGACATGAAAATGGTCACGTATATGTGAAACATCATGGTTCTTTCTGTTCTATTACGACAGGTTAATAATCGCAGAAATCTCAGTAGGACAGGAAATAGAAACAAAGGCTATGCACACCGTCTCCTGGAGCAGAAGTATTAACGCAGTGGCCCACGGTCCTGGCCCACCAGGGTTTTCTTTGGGCATGTCCAGTGCTTTAAAAATATTTGATCCCAATTTTAAAATAGGGAGAGTCCGTGTTTAAGAAAAAAAAATTGGATTTCTGCCTTTTCTTTAAAAAATTCAGACTGTATAACCCTGGGTGCATTTGGCACTTGTTGGTTCTCACGCAATGGCACATGCACCCTCTGGTCACAGTTTCTCCCAAGCTTTCAAAGCCCATCTGTGTGACAGATGCCTGTTGCTAGGTGATGGCCTCTGCTATAGGTGGCAAAGTGCCACACAAATGTAACATTTGAAAAATTAAAGTTTGAAAATTCCTAAGATATTATTTAAAAGTTTGGTTAGTTTGATTAGTTTTTACATGTGAGGCTCTGAACATACTTTTCTTTGAGGGGATGGCCTCAACAAAAGATCGCTTAAACCTGGTCCAACAAGGCAGCACCAACGCTGAAGACAAAAGAGGCATAATTTCTAGGTCTTTGGTTACTCGGGTAATTTCTTGCCAGGGAAAAATAAAGTAAAAGGGAGAAGATGCCAAAACTCATCCTGTAAACACAAGCGTTTGTAGTAGCAATCTGAAGAGAACAAAATTCTTTAATGCGTCAAGCTTAACCGTTAGTTATCGCCCCCCCCCCCAAATGCAGCGCTCACTCTCGGCATGCGTCCACACATGCGCACTGAGTCACGTCTTACACATTCCTGAACGGCACCAGGGCTTCGCTTCAGACTTGGAAAGGGTCCTCCTCTGGAAAATGCAGACAACTTAGTAACATACTTTATTTTATCCACAATGCAGCACAACTTGTAATGAAACTTTCCTGACTACATCGGGCCTCTTCATATGGGTGAGTAAAAAAGGTTACTGAACCCTCTTCCTGGAAAAAACTTTATAGGTTCCCCTTGCACAAGAGCAGGGAGAATGTGATGATTTCTTCAAGATTCCCAAAGAGGCCAGGTACCCGCTGCATTCACCGTGCAGACCACCTGTCAGGAAGGTGAGTAGACTCGTACTCTTGTCCATGTACGAGAGTAATGGACAAGAGTTAATTTAATTAAGCTGTGATACTCCATATTCATGCTTAAAGTTGTATTTGAAAAGCTACAGTACATAACGAACCAATCTGGCAAAGGAACAGGTAATTGAAGAGAGCTCCTCCTGCCGCATATTGCAAATTTTCAAGTGAATATTAATGAACAATTTAAAATGCCATTCAGGGTACTGTGGGGCACACGTGTTTAAAAACAGTTTATAGGTAATGATCTTTAACTTTCACTGACTTTGCTGACATATGTTAGCAATGCTCATGAGGCTTGTCCATCTTCTCACTTTCACAGTGTGAAATGAGAATCTCTGAGCTCATTAGGATAACAATGTTGAATATTATTCTATGGTATCTTTTAACCAGGTAAGAGAGCAAAGGCCTGTGAAAGACTTTTCAACAAGGGTAAACCTGGGGACATGTTGCCATGGCGGGCCCACTGCAGATGCCAGGCTGGGGGCCTCTGAAGGGCCCCTGGGATGTGGTCTCAGCCTTGCCGGCCCATCACCTGCTGCCCCTGCAGACGACACTACCACCACGCTGTTTCCCACACCCGAAATTAGGATCTTTAAAAATGATTTTACTTATTTATTTTTAGAGAGAGGGGAAGGGAGGGAGAAAGAGAGGGAGAGAAATATCAATGTGTGGTTGCCTTTCACGTGGCCCCCACTGGGGACCTGGCCCGCAACCCAGGCATGTGCCCTGACTGGGAATCAAACCAGTGACCCTTTGGTTGGCAGCCCACGCTCAATCCACTGAGCTACAGCAGCTAGGGCTGAAATTAGGATTTTTGTAACAATTTAATCTAGGGTACTAGAAACACCCCCAGAACACAGCGTACCAAGTATACCATACAAATTTGCTTTGACCTTTTGATTTCTTTCTTTCTTTTTTTAAAAGATTTTATTCATTTTTAGAGAGAAGGGAAGGGAGGGAGAAAGAAGCAGAGAAACACTGATGCACGAGAGATGTGAGAAAGGAGCATCTTGCACGCCCCCAACCAGGGAGCTGGCCCCCATCCCACGTGTGTCCTGACCAGAAACCAGACTGGCGACCTTTTGGTTCAAAGGCTGACACTCAATCCATTTATCCACACCAGCCTGGGCTACCTTCTGATTTCTTAGAAAAATCATACAGTCATGTATATATGAGATAAAACACATGAAACCTAATTGATTCAAATCAAGAGAATGGTAAATATCACATTGAACACTAGACATCGGCAGCTGCACTGCCCAAGGGTGACCTTCAATCACATGACGCTATTTTAAAAAATAAAATAAATGAAATGAAAACGCAGGCCCTCATTCATACTAACCTCATTTCAGGGGTTCAGCATGCGTTCATATACAGCAAGCAGCACTGTACTGAACAGCACGGAGGAGAACACTCCTACAACTGCGGAAAGTCCTACTGGACAGAGCTGGGAGATGGAACACTAGAAAAATTTGGTAAGGAACGTGTTTCACCACTACATAGTACCAAAAAGTTATTATTGTTCTGACTTGAAATAAATGGCTTCAATACGCATCTTAATTCATTTCACCTTCAAACCACAGATGAAAACTGGTTTAAATGCCAGAAGTCACTACTGGTAACTCACCACTGAGGACACACCTTGACTGCACGGTTCTGGGGAACAGAGCCCCCCCCCCCTCAACTGTTATCCTGCATCCAAGCTGATGACATACGATAAAGCTGAAACCAAGGCTCCCAGCAGGCAAATCTCATGTGCTTATCTGGGAAACTATTTCACACCCAATGTAACAATTTTTTCCTTCCTTCCTTCACTCTCATTCCTTTTCTGTGACAGTTTCCAAATGCCAAAAGTCGAGCACCTGCATTAATCTCAGGACTGCAAGCAGCCAGATCTGTCTGTCAACAGGCTTCCTACTATTTGTAAGTACTAGCAATACATACAGATGATACCCAATGGTACAGAAACATCTCATCCTTGAAGATGATGTGTTCCAACAAGAAATATCTGTCAGAAATTTCATGATAAAAAATAGGATTAAAGTAGGAAACACTACCGATGCATCTAGAATGTTAATTAAATGAGGGGGGAACAACAATATTTAAAAAGACTAACTGAGCTGTAAAGTGCTCTGGAAAACCTAAAATTTGGAAGTTCTGCAGCAAAGGGAAGAGAAACCAACAGTGCTCAAGGCTGAATGGACCTGGCATTGCCAGGACAGTCCAGACTGGGGTAAGCTGGGCAGGTTTGCCCTGGCCTCCCCTCTGGGGAGAGGTTGCCCCAAATGAAGGTGACTGTGCAATGCTCTGGGGAGGGTGCTGGGTACAACTGCTCTCTCATAACGGGACTGACAACAGGAATGGTGGGTGTCAGATTTTGCTCTTGGGGCAACAGAGCAAAAGAAAAGGTTCTAAGAAGCTTTAGGAAGGGGTACCGGGACAGAGTCACCATGAGGAGCAGAGCCCAGAAGAGACAAAGATTAACTTTGAAGACAAATGAAATCGATTTCCTGATTTTGTGGAATAAATCTAGTCAACTACAGGGAGGGGAGAAAACCAGGCTTATAGTTGTTTCTATGGAAAACAATACAATAATTAATTAATAAGAATACAAGAATAAACTTTTGCATACTCACAACTGTAAACCTACTTTTCCACACTCTGTATTAAATGACAGTGGGTGTGATGCTCTGCGGGAAGCGGTGGTAACAGTGGATTGCATGGTTTGAGATGTGCATTGTTTTTGCTTTTCAACGAAACTGACTTAGTTTCCAAAGAACAGTAGTAGAATATATTTTGAACAAAGGAGCCCCAGTGGGGTTTTTTGAGGGCCACAAAAGAACTAAGACGATGGGAGCTAGATGCAATATGCTCTGTCAGAAATGAGCCTACAGTGACATAAAAAGATCTAAATATTTTCCAATATTTTGAAATAAACTCTTCATATATAACTTAAGAAAGTGTTGGAAAGGGATCGATAGAAACACAGTAAGATAAAAGTGGATAATCTGATTTTGCCAAAACCACCCATGCAAAAGATAGGCAATGGCAAAACAAGCCATCCAGCTGTGAGGATAGTAGCCACCGTTGAGTGTCCGTGGAGAGTGACACCGAAGTGCCACAGCACTGGACTAGGCGTTGTCTCGGGGTTGGCAGCGCCTGATTAACAATCACACAATGAGGTTTTCTACCTTTAAGAGAGATGCTAGTTTTAAAAGTGAAGGTGATGCAAATCCACCTACAGAAATATTTAAAATAGAAAGTAAGGGAATAAATGGAATAGAGTAGAGAATTTTAGACATTCAGCATTTGATGGGGCCAAAAGATACTGAGCACATGCCTGCAGCCTTTGCTACCTGTGGAGAGGGCGGTGGGCGAGAAGACTTCCGGTCCAAGCACAATACCTGAGGAGGGACGATGTGCCCCAGACACGGTGCTTCGGCTCCTCGTCTTGAGGATGAGACGATGAGACACCCTTCCTGCCTCGATGAAAGGCCATGTTCACGGATTCCCATTTGGGATGGGCGTGTGCAGCGCAGGACAAATGCTAACAAGAAAAGCAGCCTCGGGAGGCGGCAGAAGCACAAGCGAACTGCGAGCCCCGCCAGAGGACCCAGAAGAACCTGCCAGGCAACCAAAACAGGAACAGGAGTGTGACATATCCTAAGTCATACTTAGGATATGACTTGACTGGGTACTTAAACTTTCACGAGAGTGAAAAAGAAGAGGAAAGGAAGAAGAGAAGTGTTCCATTTATGAAGGACGCAGCATTCCTCCCGAAGTGAAACTGCTTTATAAGGGATTTCAGAAGCTGCTTGGCAAAAAGTTACATGCTAGAGACCCTGGTTTCTCTAAAGCAGTGAAAACACTGCTTGCTGTGTTTTCAATATATTTTTCTCACTTAAGCTTCATAAAAAGCTGTGACATAAGCAGGACAGATATCAGTATTACCACTTTACAGATACTAAAAGCACAACTCAGGAAGCTAAAGTGCTGTCCTAAGATAAATGTCAAAATCAACACTTCTGAACCCCTTGCAGAAGTTACGGATAAACCTCCACGTTCTAGAATACTGAGTTCAAATCAGATAGAATGTAATAAAATTGTCCAAGGAAGGTGACATCTCTGGAGAAGCCCCAGAAAGAGAGACGGCTGCACAGTATTTCCTCGTGTGGCAGTGACCTAAACAATCTGCCTGGTGGCCTTGGCCTGGCAGCAGGGAGCTCCTGCCCAGGACAGCGTTCTTCCAGCGAGGGGGGGGCCCCACCCCGAAGTGAAGCAGCTGGATTTCTTATGCCTTTCTCTTAAAATCAAAGTTAGCTTTGTTTCTTCAATGTCATGATTTCAGATCTTCCTCTGCCTTCAAGGTGGGTCCCTCAAGCTTCCTCTTATATACACATGAGCCCAGTTCAGCAGATGCTAGATTTTGAAGAAGGCACCAGAAAATACTTAGTACCTGTCTTCACTTAGCAGGGAAGGGATTGAAGGCTTTTGTTCTTCAGGAATGAAGAACTATGGCTCTTGGACTTAGAAAGAATGGTAAGATTTGCTTAGGATTCAAATAAATTAAATAGAAATGTGAAGTGAAACCAAGAAAAGAGAAAGGTCAAATAAAAGCTTTAGCAAAACATATGGTCTCTGAGAGCATTTTCAAACCTTAGAATTCATAAAACTATCTGAGGAGTATAATAATGATGAGTCTCTGGCTCCACTCCCAAGGGTGGGGTGGGACCTGGAATGTGCATTTTTCATAAGCTTACGGGGAGAGTTCTGTCTCAAATAGTCTATAAATCCCAATAAGAAAAACAGTCTTGGAACTTTCATGGAAAAAGGACAATTAATTGCAAGAATTCATCACTGAGCCACTTTAGCACTAGAAACAGAGAAGTAAATAGGCACAATGTTGCAGACAAGCACCAGAGCCTAATGCGTACACTTCATGCACAAATGACCTGACTGGACAGTCACACCTCAACACGCATGTGACATGACACAACTGTTGAAGGGGAAAGGTGTTTTGGAATCTGAGACAGGGGTATCCACCCCATACAGACGACACGTGTCCAGCACATGAAAATCAGGATGTGTTCACACCACATTTATAAAGGGTGAGAAAGAAACTTGGCCATTCACTGGGTGTGTGACAGTCACTTTGCCTCTGTAGCTTCCAAACTCTAAATGGAGGAGACTACAACCTACCTCAGGATGGCTGTCAAGAGTAAATGATCATACTATATTTTAATAAGTCCTCTGTAAACTATAATGCATCAAATAAACTAAAACCATATAATGATAAACTATTGGAGGTTACCAACTCTCTTAAATACTGATGACAAGCTTTTTGTAGGCACCTTGCTGAGAGGTTGGCAAGAATGGCAGACTGAGTGTCATTAAGTAGCATGCCAAAAAGACGTAGGACACAGCTGGTGAAATCAGGAGCATTCACAGACCATCCCAGAGCAATGCAGGAAAACACCCCTTTTTCCAATAGTGGCAAAGGGGGAGAAAGGAGAGAAGGCTTGGCATTCCAGGACATAGTTCTATTTTACATAAATTACCCCTAGCAAAGTATAGGTGCACGTGGGCTAAAGCCACAGGGAGAGTTTAGCAACTTCTTTTTCAATTACTGCCCAGGGAGGCGACCAGGGACTTCTGATCTTACACTAAGGACTCAGGAGAGAATTTGGGGTAGTTTCTTCAAAGAGGGCTGGTCCAGAAAAGGGGACAGTGGCCCACTTATGTGTCCAGGAATCTAGGGCTTGGCTTAGCTACTTTTGGACAAGGAAGAATAGATGAACTTGTCTGTTTTTAAAGGGGGTACCGGGTGGTGTTAGTGAAAGGTGGAAGGTGGTATTTCCGATAGCAGTTCACTTTGAAAAATGCCAATCTTGTTTAATTCAACATGAAGAGAAAGAACAGACTCGAAGAGATGGTGAGAGGAGCAAACGCCTGGGAAGGCCTGGCACAGCGGTAGGAGTGGCCATCTGTAGGAGTGGCCATCGCGGCTAAGTGGTGAGAACGAACCAGCCCGGGTCTGGGGACGGGTGGGAACACTGGAAATGACAGAGGTCAATCAGAACTTCGGATTCTCTCCTGCATCCCCCAGGCTCCTCCTCCCAATCTGAACTTGTTGTTTTTGTCAGGAGCCATACTTTACTTGTGTGTGTGTGTGTGTGTGTGTGTGTGTGTGTGTGTAATCTTAAAAAAAAACGTGGGAAGGTTGTTAGGTCAGGAGAAAGTTTTGAATATAGAGACCACATTCTTTCCTTTAATATGCTGCCAATCAAGGTGTCACTAGCTGATGGGTGTGTTCTTATATGTCATAAAGAAAATCATCTGGTCACCTTTTACTTCTACAATGTGCACGGTGACATTTATGGGGTAGAGAATTAAAATGACAAATGGGGAGACCCTATTAAGAGGAAATACACCTCCAATATGAAAAAAGTAGTACCTAGTCCTCGAAGGTATATGGGCTGTTCCTTAGCACATCGTGTACAATTACAGAAAAACAAGGAATGAGCATGGAAAACATGAGCTTGTCAGAGAGGACTGAGCAAGAGTCCAAATCCAAATGCAATGCCGGAACACGAAGCGTTCCTGTCCACTTCAGAGGGGACTGTGATATAAAAAGAAACTGAGAATGAGAGTAGTATGAAAAGAATTTGAACATTACTATGAGAAAGTGAAATATATTTTAGAGAGAGAAATAGAGAGAGAGACACACACACACACTGATTTTTGTTGTTCCATGTATTTTTGTTAATGCACTAATTGGTTGATTCTTGCATGTGCCCTGACTGGGGATCAAACCCACAACCTTGGAGTATCTGGATGATGCTCTAGCCAACTGAGCTGCCCAGCCAGGGGGAAAGTGAGATATATTTTATTAAGCAGCTATTTCTGAGGTCAATTTCCTTATGCATTAGTTATGTGGTTCCCACCATTAAAGTAAACATAGCTGAATATAAAGAAAGTAAAGATATCTTAAAGATATTTCAGGAAATGAAAGAAGGAAATTTAGTAGGAAAGTCCTGTGTAATGTTGTATAGAACAAACTGAATTATTGCTAATATGAAACTCTAAGGCAGGAAATTAGCATTTGGCTAAAAGGAGGGGCAAGGAACAGGCAATACACAGCAGATGGCCTCTGAGATGCCACTGAAACAGGCTTTTCAAATTTCCCATCAATGACTTGGGGAGGGGAGCTCTAAACAAAATGATGAATGAGTTCTGCCCGAAGAAAAGGGAAATGAGGAGAAAACCTTGATCCTGAAAAAGACTGGGAACCCTACTTACATATGAATGGAAGTCAACTGATCAGTAGGGTGTATACAGAAGTGGTAGAAAGACAATGAAAGTGTATCACATTCTTAAGAAAACAGTATGTTAATTATAGTAGAAAGCTGGTTAAATTTGGTTACGGAGAACTAGTTTTGAACATTAAAATGTAACAAGTATATCACTTAAATTACTGCTCAGATTCGACACCGTCTGTCAGGCAGCGTGGTTACTGAGGTCAATGGCCAGTTCCACGTACCTGTAATCCAGAGACATCGAATAGCTTTTCAAGCCAAGCAGTATTAATGATTTGCCCAGGAAGTCCTGGCACACGCTGCTAACAGGAATATGGCTAACAGAACGGCTAGAACTGTAAGCATTTATTTACTTGCTCTCCTGACTGCCAGAAGGGCTAATGAGCAGAAGTGGCCACGGAAGCAGAAGAGCCATGAAGCTGAGGCCCCGAATAATCCACCAGCTGGAGCATTAGCACCTGCACAATTCACACCTGACTGTGCCGGCAAAGCGATTCAACACCCCATCGTCAACAGTCCTGTTTTCACATACCTAACATTTCATTATTGAGCATACACAACTATCTATTTAAGAATGTAAATGAATTACTGTCAGAAACGGGACACTTGAGATGATTGAGAAGTTAAAACTATCCATTAGTTCTAAAATAAAAAGGAAATAGTGTGTACAAGAAAGTAAGGAAGCAAGAAATATAGGTAAAAATGATGATTTGTGTAAAGAGGTTACATGGTACAAGTATAGCAACTTTTTCTCACTCCATAAATGTGAGAACAAAGGGCAATATGTTACATTTGGATTTATTTGCCTGTTTTTTCTTTTAACATTTTTTTAAAGATGATCACTCAAAAAAAAAAATAGATGTGATTGTTTTATGTTCTCCCTGCACAGAAAGTTCAGACATCTCCAGGAAATAAGAGAAGAGGGGAAAAAAAAGCCTGGGCAGCTGCAAATACCATATGAATCCATATGAATTTAACAAAAATAATATCTTAGCTTAACTGATTTCTGGTTAAAAACTCAGCTCTGTGCACTTTTCTGTTATCTGTATTATATGCCAATAAAGAGTTAGAAAAACTCCTTAGGTGAAATACAAATGAAACTGTCAACCTAAATCCCCCAAATCAAAATATTTGAGAGGTTTCAGAAGAATAGAGGGCAAAAAAACAAAACAAAACAAAACAAAGAACAAACAAACCCAGAATAATGCTGATGGATAACTGTATTTCGTGAGCCCCAAAGAACACAATAATACTGGTGATAGGTTTTTGGGACTGAGAAACTGAAAAATGAATCCTCATGGTGGTTACAGGTATTTTACCTAAGGGTGACATTAGCAAGAAAGAAATGACTTTTAAAAGGCAAAAAACACAGCGAAACATCGCCCTTCCCCAATATGAGAAAATGAAAGCGTAGCTGTGAGCCTAGGTAACAGGGCTCTCCCGCAGGCCTGACTGGGGTCCTCCCACCTAGACCCCCACCCAGCAGAGAGCGTTCACCTCTCAGGTCCCCTAGGTGCAGCACTTTGGGGGAATCCCATGAACTGTGGTGGGCTGGGTGGAAACAAGTTTGTTTCTCCGGGTCTTAAAAAGATCAGACTGTTGTGTACAGAGAACATTTTGAAGGTTGCTAAAGGAGAGGGGTGTTGGGTGAAAAAGACGAAGGGATTAGGAAGTACAAACTGGTAGTTACAGAACAGTCATGGGGATGTAAAGTACAGCCTAAGAAACATAATCAATAGTATTGTAATAACTATGTACGGTGCCAAATGGGTACTAGATTTATTGGGGTGATCACTTAGTAAGTTTTTTAATGTCTAATCCCTGGGGTGAACAGCTGAAACTAACAATAATTGAAACATCAAAAAATTACTTTTAAAAAGGTGACTGTTCTGGGAATGCATTACCGTCCCCTACTCTCCCAACAGTCACGCCGTAAGGACGCAGTTGTGCTGCATACAATCGAGATACCAGGGGAACGTAACTGGTGTGCGGACTACATCCACACCGCCCAGATCTCCATGGGGTCAAAGACTGCAGAACTTCATCATTTACCTGGCCCTCTCTTTAACAACACTGCGTATTTGGGGTATGTCTCCCACACATCACCCAATTCCAACAGCAAACAGAATTTCTCTGGGCTATAGTGATGTGACGTGGAATTCCATCTCTAGCTAAAACACACACATGAGAAAGAACAGCTGACTAGCATTTGTTAGTACTGATACTATTTTATTTCAGTCTTTACCAACACTTACCTCTTTGACACTATGCGTTACTGCCCATATTAGAAAAACTCTTGACATCACCTGGAAAGAAGTCAGGACGACAGAAGATGGAACAATTCCTGAAAGAAATTTTAGGATGGGGAAATAAATGTACTATACTAAGTTTCAACATGAAATAAATTTTCTAAAACATTCAAATTTTAATGTTTGGACACAAAACCATCTTAAACAATGGAAACTTATCTTTATTGCTGTATAAACTGTTTCTCAATGTAGTAAACATTAAAAACTTTCCCTCCCTGAAAACAATAATATGGTTAATAACAACAGCAAACCATGGAATCTAGGTACCCTTCTTAAGCCTGACCAAGTAAAATATTTTTTACACTTATCATATAGGCAGAGAAAATAAAACCATTGCTTAACCTTTAAAATTAGACATTGAAAGTTCATTTACAATATGGGTTTCAAAAAGGAATAGGCACCTGTGGAAGAGAAATCAACCATTTTTTTGTCCAATGGATGCTGAAAGCTCCTGAATATCAGACTTGATATACTGTCTAATGGTTAAGTTGGTACCTTTTACAATCACTTGAAGATTTTTGCTTATTTGCCAATAGCAAAATCAAAGTTTATTATCTTTATAAACCATTTCTCCCCACCTTGTTTATTACAGCAAGCACTGGTATAATTATCCTCCCAATATCTTTAAGCTATAATGCTAGAATCATCTTTAAAAATTTTATATAATCATCAAGTTCTGCTAAATTTCTATTTCTTTGGCCTCTTCCTTCAATCCCTACCAACCTCGATCTCTATCTAGAAACTAGCCACTACCATTGCAAAAAATTCTTGCCTCCTTTAGGCCATCTTAGACCCAGCAATAAGCCGTATCCACAAGCATCATTTTCTGTTGTACCTTTACACCAGCAAGGGACTACTACTAAAATAAAATCTAAAAGTAGAGCTATGGGTGTACGATCCAGCAGCTCCTCCACACCATTTCTCTCTGGCCTTTCTGCTGGTAGCACTAGACTCCCCAGCTCGGAGAGGTCTCGCATTGCACACGGCCACTCCACACCTGCCAGGAACCTCTCCCCACAGTCACGGATTCTTCTCCCACTTTAACACTCACCTTATCTTCAGTACATTCACCGGACTACCCCAGACCAACCCGCAAGCCCTCTAAAGCACACTCAGACTTCTGAACATTTATACAGTAGGACAAACTACAACTTGCCAAAAGACCATGTACAAATCAGAGATCACTGCCTCTATCGGTTTGGCTGTGAAAGGAAATCACTTTATATCTCATTAAGAAAAAGAGAATCTATATCCTATTAAAATACATTTCTTAAAGAGGATTTGAGCTTCAAGAGGGATGGTTTGATTCCCAAAGGCAAGTAACATGGATATGTTGAGCAAAGCTTAGCAAATAAAAATGCTAAGCTTTGTAAAATGAATGAAAGAACAGTGTAACTGTATGGACATACAGATCAATGGAATAAAGTTGGGAGTCCAGAACTAAACCTTAACATTTACAGTTGCGTGATCTTCAACGAGGGCGCTAAGATAATTCAAGGGAAAAATAATTGTGGTTTTTTTCAACAAACAGTGCTAGGACAACTGAATAGCCCTGAGCAAAAGAATGGAATTAGAACACTTCCTTATGTCATATACAAAAATTTACTCAAAATCAACCAAAGTCCTAAAGGGAAGAGTTAAAACTATAAAACTCCTAAAAGAAAACATGTTATCCTTTGTGACCTTAGGTTAGGCAATGGTTTATTAGGTACAATACTAAAAACACAAGAAAATATAAATAAATTGTGCTTCATCAAAATCAAAGTCGTGTGCTTTAAAGGATACCATCATGAGAGTGAAACAACAACCCACGGAGAAAATATCTGTAAATTAAGGACTTACATCCAAAATACATAAAGGATTCTATTAAAAATATTTTTAGAGAGAAGGGAAGAGAGGGAGAAATAGAGGGAGAGAAACATCGCTTGCTGCCCAAGGGAAAGATCAGCTGGCTGCCTCCTGCACGCCCCCGACTGGGGACCTGGCCCACAACCCAGCCATGTGCCCTGACTGGGAATCGAACTGCAACCCTTTGGTTCACAGCCCAACACTTAATCCACTGAACTACACCAGCCAGGGAAAAAATTCGTAAGCTTTAATGATGAAAAGACAAGTAACCTAATTTAAAAAGTGGGCAAAGGATTTGAACAGAGATTTCTCCAAAGAATATGTGCACAGGGCCATTAGTCATCAGGGATATGCAAATCAAAACCATAATAATATACCCTTCACACCCACTAGGATGACTATAGCAGAAAAGACAGAAGACAACAAGTGTTGATCAGGGTATTGTGATATCGGAACCTTCATACATTGCTGATGGGCTTAAAATGCTATAGCCACTCTGGAAAGCAATCTGGCAGTGTCTCAAAGTGTTAAATGGTGAGTTACCACACAATCCAGCAATTGTACTCACAGACCTGTACATACCCAAAAGAAATGAAAACATATGCTCCACGAAGTTGTATGCGAATGTTCACAGCAGTATTCACATTAGCCAAAGAGTGAACATGATAAAAATGTCCAACAGACGAATAAATAAATAAAATGTGCTACACCCACACATTAGAAATAAAGTAAATGAAAGGAAAACAGTAGTAAGTAATAAATGAAAAGAAATGAAGTACTGACACACACACTACTGTATTGATGAACCCTGAAAACACTATGCTGAATAAAAAAGCCAGTGACAAAAGACCACATGTTGCATGATTCAATTTATATGAAAAGTTCAGAATAGGCAAACTATAGAGATAGAAATATTACCTGGGTCTGGAAGGTTAGGAGGAAAATGGAGTGATTGCCAATGGGTATGGAATTTCTTTTTTTTTTAAGATTTTATTTATTTATTTTTAAAGAGAGGGGAAAGGAAGAAGAAAGAGAGGGAGAAAAACATCATTGTGTGGTTGTCTCTTGCACACTCCCTACTGGGGACCTGGCCCACAACCCAGGCATGTGCCCTGACTGGGAATCGAACCAGCAACCCTTTGGTTCACAGATCAGCCCTCCGCCCACTGAGCCACACCAGCCAAGGTGGTATGGGGTTTCTTATAACAGAGGCAAAGCCTTTGTAATAATGAAATGTTTGGGATTTTAAAGACCCTTCTAAAAGAAATTTCCGGTAAAACAAAAAGGCAACGAACCGAATGGGAGAAGATATTTGTAAAAAACAACTCCAACATGGGTTAATAGCAAAAATATAAAGAATTCATACAACTCAACACCAAATAACCAAACAATCCAATTAAAAATGGGCAGAGGACCCAAACAGACACTTCTCCCAAGAAGATATACAAATGGCCAATAGATACATGAAAACATGCTCAACTTCACTACTTATTAGGGAGCTACAAATAAAAAAACACAATGAAATACCACTTCATACCTGTTAGAATGGCTATACTCAACAATACAGGTAATAAGCATTAGAGTGGTTGTGGAGAAAAAGGAACCCCCATTCACTGCTGCTGGGAATGTAAACTGGTATAGCCATTTCGGAAAACAGTCTGGAGGTTCCTCAAAAAACTGAGAATAGAGTTATTCTAGTCCAACCCCTCTTCTGGGTATCTACTCCAAAAATTTGAAAACATTTATTCATAAAGACATATGCACCCCTACGTCACTGCAGCATTATCCATAGTAACCAAGACATGGAAACAACCGACATGTCCTTTGATATATGATTGGACAAAAAAAATGTGAAACTGGTATACAATGGAATACTGCCATCCGAAAAGAAGAAATACTGCGATTTGTGGCAACACAGATGGACCTCGAGAACACCATGCTAAGTGAAACAAGACAGAAAAAGTTAAGAACCATGTAATTTCACTTATATGTGGGATGTGAAACTGAAAGTGACAAATGAACAAACAAGAAAAACAAACAAATTTCATAGCACAGACAACAGTGTGTTGGCTACCAGAGGGAAGGGTTGGAGGATATTAAAGAGTAAAGGGGATCAAATATACGGTGATGGGAGATGGTTTGACTTTGGGTGGTGGGCACCCAGTGGAATATGAAGATCATGCAGTAATGTACACGTGAAACCTATATAATCTTATGAACTAACCAATGTTACCCCAATAAATTTAATAAAAATTAAAAAAATAAGAATCATTTGTTTAGTAAGTGTGACTTTAAACAGGGATTTGGGAGGTCTGAATATTGCAATTTGGCTGAACACAGGTTTATTACTTATTTCTCTCTGCTATAAAGCTCTCTTTTCTAGGGAATATGAAAATTTATACAAGAGCTGTCCTGAAAAAGTCCAGCCATTGTTAATATGATGAGAACAGTTTGCGTGATATTGATGTAACCAGGCATCCACCAGGAAAAGTGGACTGGAATGCACATGTGTGAACAATGACGGCTTCACTGTAGTAGTCACTGGGGGGTGGTACACACCATTGAGTGAGCATGTGTACTGTGTGGCCATCACATTCAAAATGACTGAATAGAGCAACGAATCGCATCAAATTTTGCTTTAGGCTTGAACATTCCTCTGTGGAAACTGTTCAGATGATTCAGAAGGCTTTCAGGGACAGTGCAATGAGTGCAGCACAAAAAAAGTGTGGCACAAACGTTTCAAAGATGGTCAAGAATCTGTGGAAAGTGATCCACATTCTGGAAGGCCTACAACAAGCAGAACATGTGAGAATGTTGAACATGTGTGGGCTGCAATCAACAAAGATTGGCAGCTTAGAGTGCAAGAATTAGAAGCTGATCTGGGGATTCAAAAACTACTGTGTTGGACTTGCGGCCAAGATGGAGGTGTAGGTATATACACTTTACCTCCTCACACAACCAAAAGAGAACATCAACAAATTTAAAAACAAAAAACAACCAGAACTTCCAGAAAACGGAACTCTATGGAAGTCTGACAACCAGTTACAGAAGACACAATCATCCAGAGCAAAAGGAGGGGCAGAGATGGGCAGCTGGTGCTGAGAGGACTTGTGGCAAGGAGGTGGCTGGAGGACCAGGGCATGAAAGGTGGTGGCTAATGGACCAGGAGGTCCCGCATTTGTGTGCAGATAAACTGGGAGGCACAAATGGGGAGCAAGACAGACCACAGAACCCAGGGCTCCAGTGCAGGGAAATTAAGCTTCAAAACCCCTGGCTGTAAATACCTGTGGGGGTTGAGGTGGCAGGAGAATCTCCCAGCCACACAAGAGAGTTCACTGGAGAGACCCACAGGGTCCTTGAATGTACACAAAACCACCCACCTGGGAATCAGCACCAGAAGGGCCCAATTTGCTTGTGGGTAGTGGGAAGACAGACTGAAAACCGTCTAAGAGCTGAGCAAGCAGCACTGTTCCCTCTCAGACCCCTCCCTGACATTCACTGCCATAACACAGGGATGGGTGTTGCCCCACTCTGCTGAACACCTAAGGCTCTGCCCCTCACTACTAATAGGTGCTCTGAGACAAAGAGATATGGCCCAAATGAACAGATCAAAGCTCCAAAAAATAGAACTAAGAGATGAAGAGATAGCCAACCTATCAGATACAGAGTTCAAAACACTGGTAATCAGGATGCTCACAGAAATGGTTGAGTATGGTCAAAATTGTATTTTGTGAGAAGAAGGAAGAAGTGAAGGCTATGAAAGGTGAAATAAAGGAAAATGTACAGGGAACCAACAGTAAAGGGAAGGAAACAGGATTCAAATTAAGGATTTGGAGCAGAAGGAAGATATAAACATTCAACCAGAACAGAATGAAGAAACAAGAATTCAAAAAATGAGGAGAGGCTTAGGAACCTTCAGGACAACTTTAAACATTAGAACATCTGAATCATAGGGGCGCCAGAAATAGAAGAGGAAAAGCAAGAAATGGAAAAGTGATTTGAAAATATAATGAAGGAGAACTTCCCCAATCTGGTGGAGGAAATAGACTTCCAGGAAGTCCAGAAAGCTCAGAGAGTTTCAAAGAAGTTGGACTCAAGGAAGCATACACCAAGGTACACCATAATTACATTACCCTAGATGAAAGATAAGGAATCACAAAAGCAGCAAGAGAAAAGGAGACAATTACTCAGAAAGGAGTTCCCATAGAACTATCAGCTGATTTCTCGAAAGAAATCTTATAGGTAGGAAGGGGCTGGAAAAAAGTCATGAAAGGCAAGGACCTACATCTAAAATTACTCTATCCAGCAAAGCTATCATTTAGAATGGGAGGGCAGATAAAGTGCTTCTCAGGTAAGGTCAAGTTACTGTAGTTCATCATCACCAAGCCCTTATTATGTGAAATGTTAAAGAGATTTATGTAAGAATAAGGAGATGATAAAAAATATGAACAGTAAAATGACAACAAACTCACAACTATCAATGACTGGACCTAAAACAAAACCAAAACAAACAACCAGAACAGAAACAGAATCACAGGAATGGAGATCATGTGGAGGGTTATCAACAGGGGGGAGAGGAAGGGAGAGGAATGGGGGAAAAGGTACAAGGAATAAGAAGCACAATTAGTAGGCACAAAATAGACAGGGGAAGGATAAGAACAGTATAGGAAATGGGGAAGCCAAAGAACTTACATGTACAACCAATGGACATGAACTAAGGGTGGGAATGCTGGTGGGAGGGGGGTACAGGGGGCAGGGGAATAAAGGGGAAGAAAAAAATGGGACAACTGTAATAGCATAATCAATAATATATATTTTATTAAAAAAAACTACTGTGTCTGAGATTTTGATACAGGATCTTGGCATGAAACAGGTCATGGCAAAATTTGTTCTGTGGTTTCTGCTGCAGTTGCTAATGACTTGATTCACATTGCTACCAATGAATCAGATTTCCTCAAGGTCATAACTTTGAAGGGGACTGAGGTGTCACTGTCGTAGGTACAATGTTTCTTGCATCTTCCTCAAGAAATGTCTCTATTTTTGATGTTACATGCCTGGATACTTTCTGGGCAGACCTCATACATGCTTTTTTTCAAAAGTGCTAAAAAATTATCAGGTTTTTTCTTAAAAATAAGTTTTAGTAACCAAAAACAAAGATTTACTCTTTTGGAATTTCTCTCCATTCTCTTCTAAGAATATTTTAATTTTATTTTTCACCCATAATCTCTCCTCACCTCCCTCTGGCCACCATTAGTTTGTTGTGCTTCTGAGTCTATTTTTGTTTTGTTTGTTCATTTGTTTTATTTCTTTAGATTCCACAGATACAAATGAAATCAAATAGAATTTGTCTTTTTCTGTCTGACTTATTTCACTTTGCATTAATACCCTTTAGGTCCATCCATGTTGTCAAAAATGGCAAGATCTCACTTTTTATTGATGAGTAATATTCTATTTATTGTACATATGAACCATACCTTCTTTATCAATTCATCTATTGATGGATACCTACATTGCTTCTACATCTTGGATATTGTAAATAATGCTCAATAAACAGGGGGGTGTATATACAAGGTGGGGCAAAAGCAGGTTTACAGTTGTGAATACAGAAAACAGAGTTTGTGTATTACTATTTATTAATTACTGTTTTATTTTCCATATGAACAATTGTAAACCTACTTTTGGCCTACACTGTTCTTTTTTTAATTAGTATCTTGGGTTTTCTTTGGTAAATAGCCAGAAGTAGAACTGCTGAGTCACATGGGAGTTCCATTTCTAAATTTTGAAAGGCACCTCCATACTGTTCTCCACGGCGCCTGCGCCTACTTACAACCCACCAACAGTGCTGACGGTTCTTTTCCTCTGCGTCCTAGCCAACAGCTACTTGTGGATGTCTGATAACAACCATCCTGACAGGTATGCAGTGGTATCTCACTGTGGTTTTGACAGGCATCTCCCTCACGTTCAGTGATGTTAAGCAGCTTTTCACATGCTTGTAGCCATCTGTTCGTCTTACTTGGAGAAATATCTACTCACATCCTGTGCTCACTTCTTAACTGGAGTTTTTGGATGTTGAATTGTATGAGTTCCTTATATATTTTAGATATTAACCCCTTATCAAATATATCATTTGTGAATTTCTTCTCCCATTCAGTGGGTTATCCTTCTGTTTTGTCAATGGTTTCTTTGCTGTGCAGAAGCTTTTTAGTTAGATGTAGTCCATTTGTTTATTTTTGGACCCATTTGTTTATTGTTTTTGCTTTTGTTTTCTTTGCCTGAGGAGACACATCCAAAATGATATTACTAAAACTGACATCAAGAGAGTTTATTTTCCACTATGAGTTTTATGGGTTTAGTTCTCCCATTTAAATCTTTAACCCATTTTGAGTTTATTTTTTCGTATATTGTGTAACAGAGTGGTCCAGTTTATATTTCTTTTGCGTGTGTTTGTCCAGTTTTCCCAACACCACTAATTGAAGAAAGTCTCATTTCTCCATTGTGTGTTCTTGCTTCCTCTGTTACAGATTATTGACCACACGAGTGAGAATTTACTTCTGGGCTCTCTCGTTTGTTCCAGGATCTACGCATCTGCTCTTCGTGCCAGTACCGCACGTAGTGCTTCGATCATAGTATTGTAATATAGTTTGAAATCAGGGAGCATGTTGCATTCAGTTCTGTTCTTTTTTTCATGATTGTTGTGGCTCCTTAGGGTATTTTGCAGTTCAATATAATTTTTAGGATGATTTGTTTTAGTTCTGAGAAGAATCTCATTAGTATTTCGATAATGATTGCATTGAACATGTAGATTACTTTGGTTAGTACGGACAGTTTACTGACATTAATCCTCAAGTATATATTTAAATACAGTTCAATTCTATTGTTTATACTCTTTGTATTTTGCTTTTCTCACTTAACATTTCAGTGTAGAAGCATGATTGTTTTAATACACCCTCTACAGTAAATTTAAATCATAATAAATTAGGGAATAAGAAGCCAGTACATTTAAAACTTAAGTTAAGTTAAGGCCCTGTTTGGGATGGCTCAGTCAGTTCGGTGTCATCCTGTAAAGAGAAAGGTCACTGGTTTGGTTCCAGGCCGGGGCACGTGGCTGGGGTGTGTACAAGGCAACTGATTGAGGTTTCTCTCCCACTGATTGCGTCTCTCCCCCTCTTTCTCCCTTCTTTCCCCTCTCTCTAACAGTAAATAAACACAATCTTTTTTAAAAAATTAAAATTTAAGTTAGGGAATGGAAAGTTGATTAATGTTTTCTAATTTGGCTGAGATGCAGTGATGTTTCTGGCTTTGCCTGTAGGTGCCCGCGCATGCCCATTCAGGGAACCTGCCTCGAGGCCACTGAGTTTTCCCCAAATGGCACCATTCGTACCAGTTCTCACTCAGTTTCCATGGCATGTGAACCTACTTCAACCAGTTACATAGTAAACAGCAATTCATACCCTACCTTGACAACCCAGTCTCAAAATGCCTGCTCTGCTGGACCTGTCAAAAGGCCAGCAGAGAAGAAGTATAAGGAAGACCACCTGAAGGCCAGGAGCTCCGTGTTTATACTTGGAGTCAAACCGGACAAACAACAGTCACATAGAGGGACCACATTATCTTAGCTCTAAATAGAACTCACATCACCAAGTTGGGTTTATTGTTTTATCAGGTGGATTTCATAAGACACTGTCAAAAATTATTACTTTAGCCTAGGCTGGTGTGGCTCAGTAGATTGAGTGCTGGCCTGCAAACCAGAGGGTTCCATTCCCAGTCAGGGTACATGCCTGGGTGGCAGGCCAGTTCCCTGGTAGGGGGCGTGCAAGAGGCAACCACACATTGATGTTTTTCTCCCTCTCTTTCTCCCTTCCTTCCCATCTGTCTAAAAATAAATAAATAAAATCTTTAAAACATTCATTTGAAAGAGATTTACTAGGCATCTAATTATTCATTAACTGAATTCAAAAAATATTTTTGGAGTACCTATGCCATGCTATACCAGGCACTGTTCTCAATGCTGGGGATCTAACAGTAAAGGAGACAGTGTCCCTAATCTCAGGAACTTATATTCTTTGGCTATAACTGATTTGCTTGGGATAGCTCTTATTGTTAGGACTTTTCCCTCAAGATGGTGCAAGACTTCTAAATATTTGGAAACGGCATAGCAAGACTACCTCTTGGTTTCAGAAAGATATCTGTCAGCAGGGTAAATCTTTGACAATGCAAGGTTATAACTTGAGAAATAATATGGGAATTTATGTTGAAAGGGCAATGAACTTTTGAAGCAAAACATTAGCAGATAAAAGAAATATAGGCATGTGTGTATGTATGCATAGCAAAAGCTATATAAAGTGACTCTGGCAACTGATATCTTATTCCCCCAGAACCAAGGTGGTCTGAGGACCCCCCAGACAGCAGAGCCCCGCAAAGCTGGGCAGCACTGGAAACCCTACCTGATGCAGCCCTCAGACCAGGAGAGTGGGGGTGGAGACTGGCTCCACATGACAAAGACCAGGCGGAAAGGTAGGTATAGGAATGGCAACCCAGGTTGGGAGCAGAGTAGGGTAGTGTTCAGATGGACCCCACAATCAGTGAAGGAGCCAACCGTCAGGAATACAATGCAGACCAGACCATTGGAAGGCAGGATACACAAAGTTAGTGCCAGAAATTAAAATAAATGATGGCAAGTAAAATCAGAATCTCCCACCCAAATATAGGATCCACTGAAATAAAATTAACAAAATTCAATAACAAGCCCTGGATGGTGTGGCTCAGTGGATTGAGTGCCAGCCTGTGAACCAAAGGGTTACTGGTTCAATTTCCAGTCTAGAGTACATGCCTGCGTTGCAGGCAAGACCCCCAGTACGGGGCATGCAAGAAGCAACCACATATTGATGTTTCTTTCCCACTCTCTCCCCGCCATGCCCTCTGTCTAAAAATAAATATATAAAATCTTTAAAATTGTTCAAAAACAACAAAATCACCAGCCCCAGCCAAAAAGAAATGGAGTAGAACTTTATGCCANTGGATTGAGCGCCAGCCTGTGAACCAAAGGGTTACTGGTTCAATTCCCAGTCTAGAGTACATGCCTGCGTTGCAGGCAAGACCCCCAGTACGGGGCATGCAAGAAGCAACCACATATTGATGTTTCTTTCCCACTCTCTCCCCGCCATGCCCTCTGTCTAAAAATAAATATATAAAATCTTTAAAATTGTTCAAAAACAACAAAATCACCAGCCCCAGCCAAAAAGAAATGGAGTAGAACTTTATGCCATATGTTTTAAAGGTGCTAACCAAGAGAGGAAAGATTATTGGACACCTCTTACTCTACCTCCATCTTCCAAAAGTAAATAAAAAAAATCCCAAGAATTTTCACTACGAGGACCAGATTTAGAGAGAACTATACATTTCTGACAGGAGTGTGACAAACATGGAGCCTGGAAAGTGATGAAGATGTAAGGAGAAGTGACGACCCAGGAGCCGCCTCACCAATGCCAAGCTTTTCAGGTCCTGCAGAGCTGGAGGAGGGCTGGCTCAAAGCTCCCTATCGGGCTGAGACACTTTCTACAGGGCTGAGGAATCCGGGATGGAGCAACTGAATCTCAGAAGAGAGAGGGCTCATATGTTTTTGCACAATTCATTTACACTGTTCAAAATTTCTAAAGTATAGAAAATAGAAAAGTCTTCCTCCCAACCCCATTCTACTATCACTCAGGTGCCTTTCCCACAGGTAAACAATAATTAATTCCTTAATTAATTATTCCTATTATTAATTAATAATTATTATTAATCTATCATTCCTGGTCTATATTTTAGATATGTAATAGCAAATATGTAAGTGAATGCATAAAGATATATTTATACACATTTCCCCCAATTTTTACATAATAGCAGCATTTTATACACATTCTTCTATAGCTTGCTCTTCTTCCCTAAAAAAGATCCCGAAGATCTTTTTATATCTATATCTATATCTATCTATATACACACATAGTTTTAATTACTGAAACTTCATGTTTTAGTATCTGTGCATTTCCCCCAGCTCTATCCCATGCCCTCAGTGTGTAGAAAAATGTATAAAACAGAAAAATTCAATCCTTAAACTGTAGCTCACAGAGGAAAACAATGAAATCTTAACTACTGTGGAAATGCAGTCAGGGAGAATTCAGTAACATCTATGCCAGAGGAAATAAAATAGCTGGACACTTTAGTAAGGTGAAAAGGAATAAAAGCCATACATACATAATGCAATAAAATAATTAAACTAAAGCATCTAGAGGAACACCAAATATTAAAGCAACTGGAAGGAAGATAATAAGTATGAAAAATAAAGACAGTCCAACACAGGGGTAATTACTATTGCCAAAGTAGAGAATCCAATACATGGAACAGAAAATGTATTCAAGGGTATACTCCAAGAAATGAAAGAACCCAATTTGTACTGAAAGAATACACTGTGTTCCAAAAACCAGGTGATAGTGAATGCATAAAACCAAGAAATTTCTTGATTACAAAAATACTTCATGAATCCAGACAAAAAAAGCAAGTTACCTACAAAGTGGTAAGAAAATCAGCCTGGCTTCAGACTCCTCCACAGCAACATCCAATGTCAGAAGACAATGAAGCAACACTACAAAGGTCGAAGGGAAAGAAAGTGTGTTCAAGAATATTATACCCAACCAAGATAGCATTCTAGTGTAATGGCAAAAGATAATCATCATTAAATAACGAAAGAGATTGTCACACAATGCCTATGTGACTGACCTTCTTGAGAGACACCTTCTGTCAGACATCCAGTCAAACAAGAGATAAATCAAAATAAAGAATCGAGGAATGAAGCTATGGTAAGAAGGCCCATAGTAGGCAATAAATCCATTCAAATATATCACTAAGACTTAACAATTACAGTAATTATTTATGGTCATAGAACATAGTGTTAATGCTTATAAATCACAATGCCAAGTTAATAATATAATTTAAAGAATGGGCATCAGGAAAGAGGAGATGTAAGGAGAAGTGACAATACTAAGTTCCTTAACAGAATTCAGATACCACTGAAAACTGAAATACAGCTAAACGTAATTCTATCCTAAACTTTTCATAATCACTTTGTTATACTTAAGGGACCTTTTAGTAAATAATATATATCTCATGGTAAAAACAATTTTTATAATTTTTATTTATTTAAAGATTTTATTTATTTTTAGAGAGAGAGAAAGGGAAGGAGAACAAGAGAAAGAGAAAGATCAAACTGTTGTTGCCTCTTGTGCACCCTCTACTAAAGATTTGGCCTGCAACTCAGCCATGTGCCCTGACTAGGAATGGAACCAGCGACCCTTTGGTTCACAGCCTGCGCTAAATCCACTGAGCTACACCAGCTGGGTATTTTTATTTATTTATTTATAATATATTTTACTGATTATGCTATTACTATTGTCCTATTTTCCCCCTTCATTCCCCTCCACCCTGCACACCCCCTCCCACCCACATTCCCCCCCTTTAGTTCATGTCCATGGGTCATACATGTAAGTTTTTTAGCTTCTCCATTCCCCATACTATTCTTGCCCTCCCCCTGCCTATTTTCTGCCTGCCATCTATGCTACTTATTCTCTGTACCTTCCCCCATCTCCTCCTCCCACTCCCCTGGTGCTAACCCTCCATGTGATCTCCATTTCTGTGGTTCTGCTCCTGTTCTAGTTGTTTGCCTAGTTGGCTTTTGTTTTAGGTGTGGTTGTTAATAACTGAGTTTGCTGTCTTTTTACTGTTCATATTTTTTATCTTCTTTTTCTCAGATAAGTCCCTTCACCATTTCATATAATAAGGGTTTGGTGATGATGAACTCCTTGAACTTGACCTTATCTGAAAAGCACTTTATCTGCCCTTCTGTTCTAAATGAAAGCCTTGCTGGATAGAGCAATCTTGGATGTATGTCTTTGGATTTCATGACTTGAAATACTTCTTTCCAGCCCCTTCTTGCCTGTAAGGTCTCTTTTGAGAAATCAGCTGACAGTCTGATGGGAACTCCTTTGTAGGTGACTGTCCCCTTATCTCTTGCTGCTTCTAGGATTCTCTCCTTCATTTTAATCCTGGCTAATGTAATTATGATGTGCCTTGGTATGTTCTTCCTTGGGTCCAACTTCTTTGGGACTCTCTGAGCTTCCTGGACTTCCTGGAAGTCTATTTCCTTTGCCAGACTGGGGAAGTTCTCCTTTATTATTTGTTCAAATACGTTTTCCACTATTGCTCTTCCTCTTCCTCTTCTGGTACCCCTATAATTCGGATGTTGGAATGTTTAAAGATGTCCTGGAGGTTCCTAAGCCTCTCCTCATTTTTTTGAATTCTTGTTTCTTTATTCTTTTCTGTTTGGTTGTTTCTTTGTTCCTTCTGACTTACTCCATTGATTCGAGTCCCAGTTTTTCTTCCCATCACTATTGGTTCCCTGTGCATTTTGCTTCATTTCACTTAGTGTAGCCTTCATTTTTTCATCTAATTTGCTACCAAATTCAACCAATTCTGTGAGCATCCTGATCACCAGTATTTTGAAATGTGCACCTGATAGATTGGCTATCTCTTAGTCAAAAATATTGACTCTGGGGCTTTGATTTGTTCTTCCATTTGAGTCTTTTTTTTTTTTTTTTTGTCTAGTCACACCTGTTATGCAGTGAGGGGCAGAGCCTTAGGTGTTTACCAGGGAGGGGCTACCCAGTTGTTGAATTGTGATGCTGCGTGTGGGGGCAGGGTCAGAGAGGGAACACTGGTGCTTGCTCAGCTCTCTCTCGGATTTTGGTCCCCTCTGCTACTTCCCACAAGCAAATTGGGCCCTTCTGGTGCTGGTTCCCGGGTGGGTGGGCTTGTGTACATTCTAGGTGTAGGTCTGTCCAACAAACTCTCCCGTGAGGCTGGGAGTCTCTCCCGGCACCTCAACCCCCACAAGTGTTTTCAATCGGTGTATTTAGGCTTTATATCCCGGCACTGGGACCCTGGGCTGTTCAGTCTGTTTCATTTCCCGTTTTTGCCTGGTTTATCTGCATGTGAAAGTGTGGCTGTGGTCACCCAGCCACCTTGTGCGCTTCACTGGGTCTGCTCATTGCCACTCCGTGCCCAGGGTCTGACAGCCACTGCTTTTCCCTGCACAACCCCTCTCCACTGGCCACCGCCTCTGCCCCCTCTTATCAGTCTGGATGAATGGTTGTCAGACTTCTGTACAGTTCAATTTTCTGTCAGTTCTGGTTGTTTTTTTGTTTCTAAATTTTTCTTGTCCTTAATTTTCGTTGTGCAAGGAGGCACAGTGTGGCTACCCATGCCTCCATCTTGGCCGGAGGTCCTTTATTTATTTTTTAAAATTCTCACCTGAGAATATGTTTATTAATTTCAGAGGGAGAGGAAGAGAGAGAAACATCAATGTGAGAAACATCAAACGGTTGCCTCCTGAATATGCCCCAACCTGGGATCGAACCCGCAACCTTTTTGGTGTATGGGACGAGGCTTCAACCAACTGAGCAACCTGGCCAGGGATAATTCATTGTTACTGCACTCTGACAAAAGACATTTGTGTCCTACACTAAGTGCAGCAGCAAAATTATGGCACTTCCATAAGCTCTGGATTTATTTAGGGTTCATCTAAAAGATGTACTGAACTGTAAGAGGGCACTGCATTTTCTCTGTGTTAAAAGGGTTGTTGTTACTAAGTGCATTTGTGCTTTATTGTTTACTAAATTGAAATGGGTACTTTAGGAGATAAAACCACAGGATATATACATAGTTCATGTTCATAGATTTTCCCTGCAAAAAATTTTTTTGCGGGGGGAATCCATTTCACACTAAAACAAACAAATGGGGAGCTTCAAAAGTGTTTCATATTTATGGCAGGCTATCTGGCTTTTACTCTCAACTCCCCTGGAATGGATCTATACTCCTCCTAGACATTAGGAAAACTTTTAAAAAGCTGGAAAAACACTAAGATAGGTATTAAAATATAAGGTAGAAAGTTGGGCATAGGGAAAGTAAAGGTAGAAAAGGTTGAAACCATGGCAGAGATTAATACCTAAATAGATGTAGAGAAGGCCTGTGTACTTACTTGGGGCAGATCACAGACTTGGCTCTGAGGTCCTTTACAACTAATATAAAGAGAGAGAACAGTCCAGGTAGATAACTCAGTGTACAGAAAAGAAATAGAGCCAGGTGCTCTATATATGAAATAACTTTGAGCCACGTCTCTATGTATTAAATGGCTTTAGCCCTGACTGGTGTGGCTCAATTGGTTGTGAGTCATTGACATACAAAGCAAAAAGCTGATGCTTCGATTCCCAGTCAGGGCACATGCCCACGTTGCAGGTTCAGTCCATGGTCGTGGCACGTTTGAGAGGCAACTGACAGATGTTTCTCTCTCACAAGAGAGGATGCTTCTCTTCTTCTCTTTCTCCCTCCCTTCTCCCTCTCTCTAAAGAAAAAAAAAAGGCTTTGACTATAAGTAGTTTCTGGTTTACTGGATGTTTTTTATAGTTTTCTATTTATTTATTTTTTACCATTTCCTGTTTCAGATGGCAAGCCGTCAAATGTCTGCCATCGGCAGTTTGCTCTTCCTCCACTTAATTGAGGTTCTTACATGTAAAAAGTAACAATACATTGACTTTAGTTGGAGGGCTCGTGAGCCTTTGAATGGAATGAGATCTTTGAGGGCTTTATCGAATACCCAGAGGCTTATAATTTGTATGTTTACTTTTGAGGGCCCCACTCTTTAAGAATAAAGTTACTAGAAGTCTAATCTCTGAATGAGAGCAAAATATTGACATGACAAACATGATATGCATTTCCAACCTTTCTGAAGATAATACAAAAAAGGGGTATCACATTTTGAAAAAGATGAAGACATAAATATTATAAACTATTCTCTAAGAGGACACAGAGTCAATTATAAGTCATGGAAACTCACTCAAATTTATATATTGTGGTTAGCATTCCAAAGGCAAATTCACCAACCTATTATTTTATTTTATTTTTGTTATTTTTTAATCCTTACCAAAAGATACACTTTTCTTGATTTTAAAGAGAGAGGGATCGGGTGGGAGGAGGAGAGAAGAGAGAAAGAAAATCAGTGTGAGAGAAAAACATCGACTGGTTGCCACTCGTATGTGCCCGACCGGGGATTGAACTCCTCAACCTAGGTATATGCCCTAATTGGCAATCGAACCAGCAACCTTTTGGTATAGAGGACGACACTCCAACCAGCTGAGCCACTGACCAGGGCTGACAACCTATTATTTTTCATTGTTCATAGAACTACAGGTGTTAGTCTAGACTGCTCATAGCAGGTGTGAAATATAGATGGTTCAATATATATTTCACCAGAGAGAATATATAATAAGTTTTCCTTTAAAAGAATTTATAAAACTGTCAGGGCCAAATAAAATTGATAGTTGAACTCATGTTGATAGCCATTTTATGCTAACTTGTGTAAACAATACCTAAGTACCCTGGATACTGGATGACAAAAACACATTTTATTAGTATCTCTACTTTAAGAAATTTTAAAATTTTACTAAATTTTGTCTCAATAATTCTTTCATGTAAAGGGACATTTTCTGGGACAATTCTTTTGTCCCAGAAAATTCTTTCATGTAAAGCTTTTTCAAAAGGCTGAACCCATCCTGGCTGGTGTGGCTCAGTGGATTGAGTGCCAGCCTGCGAACCAAAGGGTCGCTGGTTTGAGTCCCAGGCAGGGACATATGCCTGGGTTGTGGGCCAGGTCCCCAGTAGGGGGCCCTTGAGAGGCAACCACGTATTGATGTTTCTCCTCTCTTTCTAAAAATAAATAAATAAACTCTTAAAGAAAAAGGCTGAGCCCCATCAAATGGTCACTTGAAATAATACAAGATCTAACAACAAGGTTGAGAGAACAGTGTTATTCCCTTGTAACTTGAAAACACCATCACAAGATTTCACTTAAGCAAACCAAGAAGTATATTTTTCCCAAACATGTTCTTCCTCAGAGTTCTATGAAACCATGTGGGTAGTGAAGGAAAATCGAAGGAGATGAAGTTTAACTCTGTTAGAAGGTTGTGAAAGGTTTTCCAATGATAAAGACTCTCTATGTAAAAGAGCAAAGGACCACACTGGTTATTTAAATATGGTGATCATTAGCTAAGAAAATCTTGGCTGTCAGAACTAGAAAGGATCTAAGAGATCAAGCTGAACCCAATACTTGACAGATGAGGAAAGCAAGGATTAGAGAGGTAAACTGACTTGCCTTATAGGTGATTGAGTATAGCAAATTAATATTTATGCTTAAAATCTGGTGGTAACTCTTGAAGAAGGTTAATTATTGGTCAATATATAACTAGAATGGAATTAAAATATATAAAACCACTATGACAAAGGTTAACATTCAGGATATATAAAGAACACAAATTGCCCTGGCTGGTGTAGCTCAGTGGATTGAGCACGGGCCTGAGAACCACACGATCACGGTTCGATTCCCAGTAGGGCACATGCCTGGGTTGCAGGCCAGTTCCCAGCAGGGGATGCATGAGAGGCAACCACACACTGATATTTCTCTCCCTCTCTCCTTCCCTTCCCCTCTGGAGATAAATAAATAAAATCTAAAAAAAAACAAAACACATTGTTTTTTCTTTAAAAAAAACATTAAGACTCTAATTGGAAAGTAAGCAAAGGGCATAGACAATTCACATAAAAATGAATTTTATACAATTAACAAACATGAAATTATTTTAAATTTCATAATTAGCAAAACATGCAAAACGAGTACCTATGATTTTATATGATTGGCTTAGTGAATATTAAAAAGTCAGAATACATAAATGTTGATATTATATTAAAACCACCATGCTCATATTTTGCAAAGGGGCACAATCCTTTAACAATTCAACTTGACAATATTTTTCAGTTAAAATAATATTCATACTCTTTGAATTAGTAACTACATGTGAAAATGTATACAAAGGGCATAAACCAAAGACTAAAAAGTCTATATATCAATAGAGATACTGGTTGAAAATTTATTAATAATATTTAAAAATAGGAACAACCTAAACATTCTCCACTAAGGAAGACATGATGATATCTATTTTGATGAGATATTTTATACTAACTTCAAAGTATCAGTGAATACAACATGACCCTGAAACATCTTATATCAGAAAGCAAGGAAGATAAAGGACAGCAGGGGAAGACAATCTAAAGATGTTCCCAATGGCCAAAATGGCCAATTTGAGAATTAAAAAGAAGAGCTACAATGGACTGAATCACATTAAATATGTTAAAATTCATGAGTTCATGACGATTAAGTAAGAAGCAAAAACCTTCATCATCACTTTGACATGCTCTGGTTTTTCTTCTTTTGGGGAGAGAGAGAGGAGGAGAGGGAGAGAGAGAACACGCATTCTGTGCTCACACTAACAGTGCGTGCACAGTGTCTATCAGTAACAGTGCCTGCCTGAGCCAGGGAAATTCTATCTTTGGTCCTGTATGAGAAGAAGGGTACATAAAGTAACACAAAATACTAGCCCTCATTTTGTTTTAAAGAGTTTATTTATTTATTTTTAGAGAGAGGGGAAGAAAGAGGGAGAGAAACATCCACTGACTGCCTCCAGCAGGTGCCCGGATGGAGACTGAACTCACAAGCCAGGCACGAACCCCAACAGGAACTCGAACTGGGGACCCTTTGCCTTGTGGGCCGATGCCCAACCAACTGAGCCGCTCTGGCCAGGGCCTCATTTTGTGTTAAATTACAGACTGATGTTAATAGTTCTCAGAACTGGATTTGCCTCCCTCAAAACTGAAACTTTTTCTCCCTTTTGGATTTAATTAAGTATTATTAGCTGAAGCCAGTTTGACATGTGAGAGAGATGTCTGACTGATGAGAAGTACTGCTGCCTGATTAAAAACCAAATCCCAACCCTTTTAAAAGAACAATAAAAAACATTTCATGTGGGGTAAAACCCCTACTAACTTTCACCAGTCTTCTTCAGAGATTCTGAGAAACCAATACATTATTCTGAAAACTGGTAAGTAAAGAGAAAGGATCAAGCTTTAAAAAAAAGTCACAAAGAATCAGGAAAAGCAGCAACCTCTGCGGAAGGGGAGGGACTAGACAGCTGGAGAGCCAGGGTGATATGGGGACGTTCTTCTTGCTGTATACACCCTTTTATATCTTTTGAAAGTTGTACCTTGTGAATAAATTACCTATAAGAAAAGTGTGCATATCACTGTAAAGATTATGTAACAAAATGGAAAAGAATTATACTAAAAGAAAGATCTTAGAAATCAAATGATAGCCACTCTGACTATAACAAAGTAAACAAAGTAAACACAGCATATGCATACAGACCAGGCCTGGAAAGAAACACAGAAAAGCAAAATTATTGACTAGAATTGCAGAATTTAGGGGTAAATTTTCCTTTTCATTAAATGAATTGCATTGTTATATTATATAATGTTACATGTTCAATAAATAACATTAGAGGGGCATTTAAATGCAAAGCAATATTTTCACTTTTCCTGTTGCCCAAACCTAAACCTAGCTATTGGATCCTTGAGCCAATTATCAAAGTACCAAGCCCCACTTGGGGGCAACTTGACTTATTGTAGTTTGGAGATTCAAGGACAAAAGAAAGGGTCAACTGAGGACTGTTCGTGTAGTAGATGTTAAAAAATGCAATGACTGCACCCTGCTCTATTTCCTCACCCCTGCACTAATGCAGGGGTGGAGGTGGCAGTGGCGTTCACTGAGGAGGAGGAGGAGGAGGAGGCCAGCGGATCAAGGAAAGGGCCTGCTGACAGCGCATGAAAGAAACACTGAAAACACTGCTTGCAAGGAGGAGTGAAGCTTGTCAAAGTACTGCAGAGGCTGGGGAGTGAAGAGAAGAGAAAGAGCAATTATAACCTGAACCTACAATTCCTCGGCTAAATTTAACTAGAGAGGTGGAATATATCTGCAGACGAAAAGGAGAGGCAAATGAATGCTCAGGTACAGAAAGACCCAAACCTACACAGAACTTTAAATGGTCACTATAAAAAAAATCCTATTTCATTGCAATCATCTGCTATTATTCGAATAATATTTCAATTGTGAGCCCCCAAAATAAATAAATGGCCTCAGGGAGGAATAAGGAAATCCTAGGTTCAGAGCAAAAGCTTTTATTTCTGGTTATAAGATAAATCAAAATTGGTAAGAATATATTAATGCCAAACTTTTCCAGAAACACAACTTCAAAATTTTCAGCTATAAATAATGAAAATTAAATAGTAACTTTTATTTATCTTTTGAAGGCTGAAATGGAGTTATTTATCCAATGTTGTATGTTGAGATACCTCAGTTAATATATTTATTCACACTGAACTATGTTCACAAATAATTTCAAAACCTATTACCTAAATCCTAAAATACATTACCCTAAAATATATGCTTAAAAAAGATTTAATTTATTTATTTTTAGAGAAAGGTGAAGGGAGGGAGAAAGAGTGGGAGAGCAACATCGATGTGTGAGAGATATGTCGACTGGTTGCCTCTCACATGCCCCCAGCCGGGGACCAGGCCCACAACCCAGGCACGTGCCCTGACTGGGAATCAAACTGGTGATATTTTGATTCACAGACCAGTGCTCAATCCACTGAGCCACACCAGCTAGGGCCACTTTGTATGCATGGAAATGTATATCAAAATAGTAACAATAATTACTTCTGGGTAATTACATTACTTTCTTCTTTTCGTTTTTCATATTAGATGAATTTCTTCTTTACAATGTTCATGTGTAATTTTTACATAAAAATAAGATCACTTTAGAAAATAAGGCCTTTTCACTTAGAAAACTTTCACAACTTAATTTAATACTGCAAATTCTGTTAAAATAAAAAATGGGTACAATTTCAATTAAATAATGTGTAACTGTTTTCACACACAACTGATTTACAATCACTTCAGCAAACATAAAATCACGTATAGTCAAAAAATACAATGCAAATAGCTTTTGGAAGAGTTTATTCAAGTACCCCCTATTCTAATGAAGTTTTTGCTGGGAGGAAGAGATCATATATAAGGTCATTACTGAGATTTATGACCATGGATATTACTTAAGGATAAGCCAACGGATGATTCTGCATCTGAAACCCAACTTTAAAAATATAAAGCAGATGAACTATTCACATGAAGTACTATAATACCACTATTTCCTTTTTCCAAGTGGATGAACTCAACAGGCTCGAGACTTCAGCAGCCATCGAATCCTTTGTGGCAGCCACCACTGGTGGCTTCTTCACTGTGCATTCTCCCTCTGTTCCTTGTTAACAGAGCTCTTGTCTTATTTGGGGTAGCAGTACACACCCTGCTAAAACACCCACTTCCTTGGAATCCTTCAGTATTGGAGGAAGCCATGTGGTACAATGCTAATCAATGAAAAAATTAACTGAGGGTGTCTGGAAAGCCTTGCTGAGCAGCCACTGTCTACCTGGAGTGTGACATGACACCACACAACTCATCACAGCTGTCGTGTAACTATGGAACCGCATGCACTGAGACAGAAGTCACACACTACTGACGGCAGAGCAAAAAGACAGACTTCTTACTACACGGGAAAAAGAGATCCTTGTTTGCACAGCAAACCAGAACCCTGGCCTGTGCAGCCAATGTAATCCTCCCCACACACTCTTTCTCTCACAGTTGGGAAAATGAACCCCAAATCTGAAGGGAACTTGGGTGGACTAAGCAAAGTCTAGCATGCAGGACTAGGTAACACTTTTTAAAGAAGCTATTTCAATAACACGTTGCAGCCACGAAGACTATTGGCATAAATAAAGAAATATGACAGAAATTTGGCATAACAATTCCTCTGGTTAACCATTTTCTTCATTATCTATGAAACAGAGTTCATATTTCAAAAAAAATCACTGGTATATTATATACAAAAACAAAAACAAAAAAATCTGCTTTCCTTTGCAGTTTTGACATGTGATATTTGTATCTCTTAAAATCATCCTTTCCGGAGCCAAGAACATGGCAACCAATGCCAGGTCAAGATCTACTGATATCAGTGCAGTATTTATTCAGGTATGTAACTATCACAATAGTTGCTTGCTCTTTAATAAATAAATCGTTTTCTTGAAAAGTGTTGGGTTTGTAATGATCTCATTCCCTTACAGAGGTTTGGGTTTTTTCTTTTCTTTCTTTTTTTTTTTTCTAGGGGAAAGGAGGAAGAGAGGGAGAGAGATGAGAAACACCAATGTGAGGGAGAAACATTGATCAGCTGCCTCAGGTATGTGCCCTGACGCGGGACCGAACCTGCAACCCAGGCACGTGCCCTGACTGGGAAATCTAACTGGCGACTTTCCAGTTTGCAAGACCATGCCCAACCTTGCGTCCCTCTGGTCACGAAGCCTATACAGAGGTTTTCAAAGAAAAACTTCAGCCACAAGTACCCTACTCTAATTAAGCAGATCAGCCACAGATATGAGATGAAAATGTTATATACAAGGAGATAAATTCCAGAGAACTAGGAAATGTGTATTTTTACTTCATTCTCTACAGTAAATAAAGTACTGTGAAGGATCATGCTACTTTGAACTCCAAAGAAATTTAGTAAATATATATGCGCTGAGTATGCGAACAAACCATAAGAATAATGGGCAGAGACCCCACATCCTAGCGCAGGCTCCTGTTAAGTCGGGAGGAAGCCCTTCCAGGATAGACTTTCAGAGTGGACAGGGTTGGATTCTCCTCATGATGTGTCATTATGAAGCTCGAGTCCTCGCAGGACACCCTACTACAGGTGGAATCTGCACTGAGAGTCACCAGCTCACTTTCCTCCCACCATGTATCCATGTGCCCTGAAGAACTTGCCAAGGTGACCAGAAACTCTGTTATTAGTTGCTACCTATTCCAGGGGTGTCAAGCCCATGGCCCACATGCGGCCCAACACAAAGTCGTAAGTTTACTTAAAATCTTTTTTTGTCCTCATCAGTTTTTGTTAGTGTTTGTGTATTTAATGCATTGCCCAAGACAACGCTTCTTCTTCCAGTGTGGCCCAGAGATGCCCAAAAGTTGGACACCCTGATATTCTTTAGATTATACAGAAGTAAAGGGAGAAACAAATTAGGCTATATTGTTGCTCAAACTACAACAGTGATACTTAACCTACTATTTATTGAGGGCATCATATGCACAGGCCACAGTTCTACATCCTTTACTTACATTAACTAGTAGGCTTTGCACACATTCCCATGAGTAGGTACTATTATTTCCCTCATTGTGTAGATGAGGAACATGAGGTCCTGAGAAGGTGAGTAACTCCTGCTAAATCCCACAATCTGTAAGAGTAGAAAACCAGAATCAAACTAAGGCAGTCAGGCTTCAGAGTCCATGCTCTTAACTACTAAGCTATACTGACTCCAACTGTAGGAAGTATAAAAACAGGTAGAACAAGCCTGTGCCCACAAATTCTTTGACACGCCTCCCTTCAAGAAGTAGAGCTCAATTCTCCCCATGACTGCAAGCTGGACTCAGAGACCTGCTTCAAACAAATAGAAAAAAGAAGTAATGGTGTGTGACATGAGGGACTCAATCATAAACACACTGTTGCTTCCCTCTTGCCTGTCCTTTGGACCATTCGTTCATCCTGGGGGGGCCAGTTGCCACGCCAGAGGGACGCCCTAGCAGTCCTACACCAAGAGGACCAGATGGTGAGAAATGAAGGCTTCCTGCCAACAGCCACACCAGTGAGTTATCTTAAAAGCAGACCCTCCGGTCCCAGCCAAGTCTTCCGGGGACTGCAGTCCTGGCTGGCATTTGACTGCAAACATGAGACAAACTGAGCCAGAACCAACAAACTAAGCTGCTCCTGACATCCTGATCTACAGAAACTAGGAGACAGAAAATGTCTGTTGTTTTAAGCCATTCAGTTTGGGGGAAATTTTAATGTATTAATAGATTGCCATAGAATCTTTCACCGAACCATATTTTTAATATAAAATTATATTTAGGTAAGCTATAAATTGTGTAAGTACTTAATGATTTTGAGCATCCATTCATCCCTGGAAGCAATAATCATTTTGATCACTGCAGCAGGGCAAACAACATATTCTTCTTATGTCCCCTCAAAAACCATAATACAGAGCCCTGGCCATGTACCAAGTTGGTAAGAGCGTCATCCTGATACAATAAGGTTGCAGGTTGGAACCCTAGTCAGGGTACGTTTAAGAGTCAACCAATGAATGCACGGGTGAGTGGAACAACAAACCAATGTTTCTCTTTCTCTCTCTCTCTCTCTAAAAAAAATCAATAAAAAATTAAAAAGAAAACCATAATAAAGCAAACTAATTATACCTTGAGATTCTACTCTACTTATTTTATCAAAAATTAAACATATATTAGACATATATATGTACAAAAATGATTCATTCCTTAAATGGTCACATACCCTTTGGTTTTTCTCTTTTTTTTATAGGTCATTTTTCTCTTTTCTTAGAGGTCAATAAAAAAGCAACATATTACAGCTCCAAAAATCTATCTTTAAGAACAAGCTGTCTATTTAATTCCTGACAGTCTATTCAAGGTGCTAATCTGCCATTATTTATAGATCCCCGAGTCCCTTCTGAGCAGCTGTCATTGACAGAACTTAGGAGTTCAAAACGCTCTTTATTTAACTCAACTGCCTCCTGAAATTATTAGTCATGCTTCTCAAGGCTAAAACTATGATAAAAGGTAAAGATTAACCAAATCTCAAGAAGGCTGTGAAAAACAACGACCCTTAAACACACCAAGATTAGCTGACACTCACTGATAGATATTCTTTTAAAGCCCTTATTCTTGATTATTCAGGTTTCTTTTGTTAGGTTTGACACTTTCTGGAGGTGTTTCTTGCACCAAGTTTTACCTGTGGCTTTCAAGGCACTCCAGAGCTGTCCTTCAGGGACCCATGTACGCTCAGAAGACAAATACAGGCCCACCTCTCGGTGCAGAAAAGAAAGGAAGAAACAGTGAACTGGCTTCTAGTCTAGAGGTACTTGATACTTTCTGCCCACCCAATTCTCCTCTGGCCCGCACTTTGGAAATGGTGTTCTGACCGCAACCTGTCCCATGCAAACATTAATTCTCCATGGGAAGAAGAGCAGGCACGTGACCCAGACCCCTACCTGGGCAGTGAAGGCTCAGGAGAATCTAAGAACAGGGAATGAAGAGGGAATAAATGGGCAAGAAAGTGGGGAGTGGGGATGGAAAAATGAGCAAAAATCAAGAAGTAGGAAAAATAAATGGGAGGAAAGGTAAGAAGGAAGAGAAAGAGGGGTAGAGAGATTTCAGAGTAGGGCATGAGGGCCAAAAGAGACAGGATGGGAATACAGAGAGGAAGAGAAAGGATTTCCCTGGTGGAAAAGATAAGCAGAAGGACAATGGTGAAAAGGCAAAGAAGTGAGAGTCAAGGCTTATGTGTCCAGGTTTCTAGGTAAGTAGTAGAAACTGGTAATGCCACAGACAGATCCAGAGAACAGGAGAAAGAGCAGGCCTGGGGTAAAATGATGGGTTAAGTTCTGTATGTGTAGAATTTGTGGTGTTTGCAGAATAACCAAGTAGAGATGTCCAACTGGGCGGCTGGGGTGGAAACTCAGGAGATAGATGCGACCCAGAAGGGAGCCACTGAAGGTACAGGAAAGGTATGGGGTGAAGCCACATAGGGAGACTGCACAGGAGAAGGAAACGAAGGCTAAAGTGAACACCAATGTGAGGGACACACAGGGAAAGACAGCCCATGAAAGAATCTAAGGTCAGGTGCTGGTGGCCTAAGGGACAGGAAAAGCGCTGAGAGCAAGACTGGGTGGGTAGAAGAGTAAATACTCTCACCTGGAGGGGCAGCAATGGAGATGCTGTCCTCAGGGAAAGTCAGGCTTCCATTAAGGTAGAAAGCTGAGGAAATATTCTGAGAAAACAAAGGTGAGCTTGTTTGCAATGAAAAATGTCCCCCAAAGCACTGTCACTTCTCCTTCTGCACTCCTATACTTTGAACTTACTCTTTGGGTAAAGTTTTTGTCATAGTCTGCTTCCTGTCTGTGTCCGTGATAGAGAGCACACCTGGGCCCACTGACATTCGTGTTCTTGGTGCTTAGTCAGTGCGGCTCCTGCCACCCAGCGGAAACTCAACAAGCACTTGGAGGTTCTCTAAAGGGCAACCGGGAAGTACGCATTAGTAAATGCCTTAAAATTTGATGTTACCTTTGACCTACTTCTAAGAATTTATTCATTAGAGACAAATTACAGCTGTACGAAGATTTAGCTTTAGGCATAGTTATAATCTGTACATTTAAAAATTATCTATATAGTCAACAAACTGAGCACTGGTTAAAACTCATCATATGTTTATACAACTGAATACTATATATCCTCCAAAAATCTAGATCAACAATAACAATAACAAATCAACAATAACAAATAAAAGATCAACAATAACAAATAAAGCCATACAAAATCTATAGCCTCAGCAAAACTAAAAGACATAGACTCCCACTGAAAACCTTTGTGGAAAGTGAGGAGTTTGGAAAAAAACAGATGGATGAGAAAAGAGAGGCACAGAGAGCCTAAATTTAAACTGAAATCAGCCCAGAAAGAGGTAGTTTACCCTAAGTACAAAAATAATGAAGAATACCTTCTCAACCAGAACACTAACTACAGGGAAGGGACTTAAGTATGGGACTTGAAAGACAACCTCAAAAAAGCATTGCAAAGGATTAATATCCAAAATTTATAGATAACTTATAATACTCAACACCAAAAAAGCAAACAATCCAATTTAAAAATGGGCAAAGGACCTGAATAGACACTTCTCCAAAGAGGACAAAGAGATGGCCCATAGACATATGAAAAAATGCTCAATGTCACTAATCATCAGAGAAATGCAAATTAAAACCATAATGACGTATCATCTCACACCAGTCAGAATGGCCATCATCAATAAATCAACAAACAAATGCTGACCAGGATGTGGAGAAAGGGGACCTCTTGTTTATTGCTGGTGGGAAGGCAGATTGGTTCAGACACTGTAGAAAGCAGTATGGAGATACTTCAAAAAATTAAAAATGGATCTGCCTTTTGATCCAGTAATTCCATGTCTGGGATATGTCCAAAGATACCTAAAACACTAATTCAAAAAAACATAAGCACCTCATGTTCATTGCAGTGTTAGTCACAGCTGCCAAGGTATTGAAGCAGCCCAAGTGTCCATCAGTAGATGAGAGAATAAGACAACTATGTGACATTTACACAAGGAAATATTACTCGGATGTGGGAAAAAAAAGAAAGAAAATTTTACCCTTTGTGACAGCATGAATAGACCTGGAGAATATTATGCTAAGTGAAATAAGCCAGTCAGAGAAAGACAAATACCATATGATTTCACTGATATGTGGAATCTAATGAACAAACTAAATTAACAAGCAATAGAGAGATGGTCTCATACATAGACAGCGGGATGACAGCTAAGGGGGGTGGTACACAGTGAGTACAGAGACTGAACAAAAAGGAAAAAGGACTCATAGACATGGACAACAGTGTGGTGATTGCAGTCAGAGGAGAGGGGCATATAAGAGGGATAAATGGTAATGCGAAAAATGCAAAAAATCAAAAAGGCGTTGCTTCTGGGGAAGAATGGCTAAAAGGGGGAGGGAGAGGTACTTTTTGGTGACTAAATGTTGAAGTAAAAAGAAACAGGAGAAAATTTAGACTCCTGCAAAACACACACACAAAAGCTAAAAAAAGACAAACAATCCTACCCCCACTGACCTTCTCAAACAAAAAGCCGTCCACTGAAGAGACTATCCTTCACTACACTTACAGATAAAAGTGTTCTCGAAATAGAAATCCTATCAACCAACTCAAACTCCCACCTCTATCCACACAATAAATAGATGAAAGCAATGGACAACTACACAAAAGTACTATCGGAAGAAAATAAAAAGAGGATCAAAACATTTCAGCAAATGAAAATGTACTCCAGAAAATAATCACAAAGGAAACTTTAACACAAGACTTCACAGTGAATTAAACATGATTAAGTAAGTATTTAGGAATATAAAAATTATTTTTAGTGAAGTTCAGAAATGCAGAATAGAAATGGATGAAAGCAGACAAGTAAAAAGCTGCCTGAACTCAGGAAAGAATGGAAGCAAAAGACAAAATCGTACCTGAAATAAAAACTAAATTTCAAGGTGACCAAGGAGGAACAAATTTAAATGAAAACTTTAATAAGAACATTGAAGAAAGAGCAAAACAACCAAGAGAATAAAAATAAGATACACATACATACATACATACATACATACACACACACATACATACATACACACATACATACATACAAGGGATCAGAGAGAAAGTGGTTAAAAGAGGAGACAGACCGAATCCAACAGACATATATTTGGAATCTCTGAAAATCAGAAATAGATGAATAAAACAGAACTAAAATTTAAAACTGTAATACCATAAAACTTCCTGGAAATAAAAGGTCTAAATCTATACATGGAAAGGGCACAGTAGTTACCCAGGAACATTGTCCTGCAATGGTCAACTTTAAGGTACATTCTAGTAAAACCTAAACTTTAAATATAAAGAAAAAAAATCCTCAGTGACATCAGCAGAATGGAAGAACAGTGTTAACCAGCACTGGTTCGCTCACAGAAATGTCATTTAAACAACTATTCACACCCAGAAGTACCTTCACAAGAGCTAAGGGTTCCAGATGGGAGGCTATGGCACCTGGGAAATAAGACAACGCTTACTGAAGAGGGTAGGAAGAGTTTCACATTGCCTGTGCTACCCTGAGCTCAAGCCCAGGCAGCAGGGCACGGGAAGAGATACCCTCCACACGGGGAGAGGAGTTAAGTAAAAACCCAACTTTGCCACATACCCACCACCAGGCCTGTGGCTATGGCTTCAAGACACAGGTCTGTCCTAGTGCCAGACCAACCCCTGCAGCCTCAGGGTCCAGGCTGGCCTCAGTAGATTCCTGGCACCGGGCCAGCCGCCAGTGACCTAGCCTCTAGAACCACCTCAGTGCCAGGAAAGTCTCCATGGCTGCAAGCTCCAGGCCAGGACCACAGACTTAGGACTCAGACCCATCCCAGCACCCAAGGCCCTGCAGATCCAGGCATGATTTAGCCATACCCCAGGAGACTTAGGCACCAGGCCTGCCCACCCATCGACCCAGGTACCAGGCTAGTCTTCCCAGCCTGACTGGTGAAGGGCTTTCCCTGCTGAAGCAGTGTGTAAAAACTAAAAGAGGCTCCTATTTCTTCAAATGTGCTGACATCATTGCAAGGTCACTATAATCATGAATAATAAGGAAAACATGACATTACTAAAGGCACACTATAAAGTACCAGTACTATACCAAAAAGAAATGCAGATTCACAAACTGCCTGACAAATAATTCAAAACAATTGTTTTAAAGAAGCTTTGTGAACTACAAGAAAACACAGAGGGACAATAAAACAAAATAAGGAAAACAATACAGGAACAAGATGAGAAAGTCAACAAAGAAACAGCATAAAAAAAAAACCAAACAGAAATTCTGGAGCTAAATTAACACAGTAACTGAACTGAAAAATTCCATAGAGCATTACAACAGAAGAGTAAACAAGCAGAAGAAAGAATCACTAAGCTTGAAGACAGGTCATCAGAAATTTCGTGGTCAGAGACACAAAATGGAAAAAGAATGAAAATAAATGAAGCCAATGGGACACCTTAAAGCCTATGGGACATCATACATTGGTTAATATATATACCTTATGTGAGTCCCAAAGGAGCAGAAAAAGGGGTAGAAAGCTTATTTAAAAAAATAATGACAGCCCTGGCCAGGTGGCTCAGTTGGTTGGAGCATCATCCCATGCACCAAAAGGTTGCACATTCAGTCCCTAGACTGTGGGTTCAATACTCCATCGGGGCATGTACCAGAGGCATATGACTGATATTTCTCTGTCACATCAATGTTTCTCTCTCTGTCTCTTCCTCTCTCTCTAAAAATCAGTAAACATATCCCTGGGAGATTATTTAAAAAAAAAAACAAACTAGCAGTGAATTTCTCAGCAGAACCCTTGCAGGCCAGGAGACAGTGGGATGATAAATTCAAAATGTTGAAAGAAAAGCTGCCAAACAAGAATATTATACCAGGCAAAGCTCTCCTTCAGAAATGAAGTTAAAATAAATATTTTCCTTGATAAATAGAAGCTGTGAGATTCATTGTAACTACATATGCCTTACAAGAAATGCTAAAGGGAATGAACATTTCAAGTTGAAATGAAGGGATACTAACATGAAAACATAAAAGTATAAAACTCACTATATGAGAATATAGTCAAATTCAGAATACTGTGGTATTGTAATAGTGGTACATAAATCACTTTAAATTCTAGTATATAAGTTAAATGACAAAAGTATTAAAAATGATAGTTATAATAATATTTAACTCATACAAAATACACAAAATGTGTAAATTGTGACATCAACAGAGTAAAACGTGAGAGGAGTCAAAGTGTGCAGTTTTTGTATGCACAGTTAGGTGTGTATGCACAGTTAGGTGTGTATGCACAGTTAGGTGTGTATGCACAGTTAGGTGATTATCAGCTTAGAGACTGTTACAAGATGCTTTATGTAAACCTCATAGTTATTGCACAAAAAACCTTCAGTAGACAAAAAATATTAAAAAAAATAAAAACAAAAATACCCAAAAGGAACCAAGAGACCAATATAAAAAAACACCACATCACAAAGGAAGACAGTTCGAGAGGAAGAAAGGAACTACATGCTGCCTACCAAATATCACTAAAAGTGAAAGACTGAAAAAAGATATTCCACGCAAATGGTAACCAAAAGGGAACAGAGTCGGCTAAAGTATATTAGAAAAAATAGGCTTTGAGACAAAAAGTATCAGAGAAAATCATTACATAATGATAAAGGGATCAATTCATCAAGAGGATATAACAATTGTAAATACATATGTACCCTACATCAGAGGACCTAATAAATAATAAAACAAATAATAAAAGCGTTGAAGGGAGAAACAGACAACAATATAATAAGTGTGGGGGACTTCAATATCCCACTGTAAACAACAGGTAGATCATCCTGATAATCAATAAGGAAACAGCGAACACCACAGACTGAAGGAATCTGTCATACACATATAGAACGTTCCATCCAACACCAGGAGAGTCCAGATTCAAGTGCACATGGAACATTCTCCAGGAGAGATCACGTTAGGTGACAAAACATATCTTCAAAATTTAAGGAGAGTAAAATTACTTCAAGCACCTTTTCTGACCGCAATGACATGAAACTAGAAACCAGTAACTGGAGTAAACTTGGAAAATTGTAAGTCAAAGTGGAAATAAAAAATGTTTGAGACAAGTGAAAATGAAAACAAACACAGCATGCTCACACTTATGGGGTGCAACATAAGGAGGTCTAACAGGGAAGTTTATACCAATAACGTTTATATAATGAAAGAATCTCAACTAACTAACTTTACACCACATGGAACTAGAAAAAAATCAGACTAAACCCCCAGCCAGCAGAAGGAAGGAAATAATAAAAACAGAGCAGAAATACTTGTAAATAAAACAGAGACTAAAATAAAAAAAAGATTAGTAAAACTAAGAGCTGATTTTTTAAAAAGATGAAACTGACAAACCATTAGTTAGACCAAAAACAGTGACACTCTAATAAGTAAGATTATAAATGAAAACAAAAGAGACATTACACCTGATATCACAAAAATACAAAGGATCATAAGAGACTACTGCAAATATTTACATGCCAACAAGTTGGACAACCTAGAAGTAATGGATAAATTCCTAGAAATACAACATGTCAAGATTAAATTGTGAAAAAACAAAATCTCAACAGACCAATAATGAATCAAAGAGATAGAATCAATAATCATAAACCTCCTAACAAAGAAAAGCCCAGGACCAGATGGCTTCACTGGTGAATTCCACCAAACATTTAAAGAACAATTAATACCAGTCCTTATTAAACTCTTCCAAAAAACTGGAGGGGAATACTTCCAAACCCATTTTATGAGGTCAGCATTATCTGGATATCAAAGCCAAATGAAAAAAGTATAAGAAAAAAAAATTACAGGCTAACATTCCTGAGGAACACAGATGCAAAATCCTCATCAAAATACTAGCAAATCAAATTCAACACCACATTTAAAATAAAAATACTGTGATCAAGTGAGATTTAACTCCAGGACACAAGAATGGTTCAACATATGCAAATCAATAAATGTAAGACACCACATTAATAAAAATGAAGGCTAAAAATCATATGATTACCTTAATAGATTCAGAAAAAGCATCTGACAAAATTCAAAACCTTTTCATAATAAAAAACTCATAAAAATGATGTATAGAAGGAATATATATCCACATAATAATGGCAAAAGTGACAAGCCTACAGCTAACAAAATATTCAATCGTGGACAGCTGAAAGAATGTTTTCATACAATATCAGGAACAATACAAAGATGCTCACTCTTACCACTTCCATTCAGTAGGGGACTAGAAGTCCTAGCTAGAGCAATTAGGAAAGAAAGAGAAATGAAAGGCATCCAAACTGGGAAGAAAGTGAAACTGTTTCTGTTTGCAAATGACATGATCCTGTATATAGTAAACTCTAAAGAATCCACCACAAATTGTTAAAACTAATAAATGAATTCAGCAAAGTTGTAGGATATAAAAATCAACATACAAGTGTCAGTTGCATTTCTATATACTAACAATGAACTCTGAAAAAGAAATTAAGAACACAACCTCATTTACAATAGTGTCAAAAATATTTAGGTGTAAAAGCTCTCACTGAAAATTATAAGACATTGAAAAAGAACATGAAGACACAAATAAATAAAAAGATATACTATATTTATGGATTAAAAATTAATATTAAAATGCCCACCTACCCATAGTGATCTACAGACTCAATGCAATGACTATCAAAATTCCAACAGCATTTTTCAAAAAACTAAAAAAGAAAAAATTCCTAAAATTCACATGGAACCACAAAGACACCAAATAGTCAAAGCAATCTTGAGTAGAAAAATAAATAAATAAAAGATGGAGGCATCACCTACATAACTTCGAAATATACTTCAAAGCTATAATAATCAAAACATTATAGTATAGACTTAAAAAAAAACAGATATACAGACCCAGGGAACATAACAGAGCCCAGAAATCAATCCATACACTTAGTCAATTGATCTTTAAAAAAGGTGCCAAGAACACACAATGGGGAAAGGATAATCTCTTTAGTAACTGTTTAATAAGTGTTGAGAAAACGGAATATTCACCTGATACAGAGACCTGACCAGATCCCTGAGGAGGAATAGGGAGGGTGGTAGGAGGTTGCCCGAGCAAAGGGCAACAGTCTAGAACAGATTGGCTGAGAAGCTGAATGCCTCCAGAGCACAAGTATTTATGGGCCAGAAGACTAAAATAAGAGGAGGGCAGAGAATGGCTCTCTGGACCTTACTGGAAGATACCTAGGTGATGTCTCTCTCAAGAGAGAACTTGAGGCAAGGCAGCGGCTGGAGGACTAGCTGGCAGAGCAGGCAGTCCCACATTTGCATAAGGATAAACAGGGAGGAACAACTAGGGAACAAGACAGACTGTGCAACCCAGGGCCCCAGCATGGGGAAATAAAGCCTTTAAACCTCCGACTGAAAAAAACCTGTGGGTGCTGCAGTGGCAGGAGAAACTCCCAGCCTTACAGGAGTTCATTGGAGAGACCCACAGGGTCCTAGAATGTACACAAAACCACCCACCTGGGAATCAGCACCAAAAAGGCCTGATTTGCTTGTGGGTAGCGGGGGAAGTGACTGAAAGCCGTCTTGAGAGCTGAGCAAGCAGCACTGTTCCCTTTCAGACCTCTCCAGGCATACAGCATCACGAGGCAGTAATATGGGTTGCCCAGCCCTGGTGAATACCTAAGGCTCTGTTTCTTATACTGTAACAGGCATGCAGAGACAAGAAAAACTATGGCCCAAATGAAAGAACAGGTCAAAGCTCCAAAAAATAGAACTAAGAGATAAAGAGATGGCCAATGAATCAGATGTGTAGTTCAAAATACTAGTCACCAGGATGCTCCCAGAAATGGTTGAGTATGATCACAAAATAGAGGAAAACATGAAGATTATGCAAAGTGAAATAAAAGAAAATGTACAGGGAACCAACAGTGATGGGAAAGAAACATCACTCAAATCAGTGGTTTGGAACAGAAAGAAGAAAGAAACATTCAACCAGAACAGAATATAGAAACAAGAATTCAAAAAAATGAGGCCCTGGCTGGTGTAGCTCAGTGGATTGAGTGTGGGGCTGTGAACCAAAGGGTCATTGGTTTGATTCCCAGTCAGGGCACATGCCTGGGTTTCAGGCCAGGTCCCCAATGGGGGCCATGTGAGAAGCAACCACACATTGGTGTTTTTCTCCCTCTCTTTCTCCTTCCCCGCCCTTCTCTTTAAAAATAAATAAATAAAATATTTTCTAAAATTAAAAAAAAAATTAGGAGAGGCTTAAGAACCTCCGGAACAACTTTAAACATTCCAACATCTGAATCATAAAGGTGCCAGAAGTAAGAGGAAAACAAGAAACTGGATTTATTTGAAAACATAATGAAGGAGAACTTCCCCAATATGGCAAAGAAAATAAACTTCCAGGAAGTCCAGGAAGCTCAGAGAGTCCCAAAGAAGCACACACCAAGGCACATCATAATTACACTACCCAAGATTAAAGATAAAAAGATAATCATTTTAAAGGATTTTATTTATTTATTTTTAGAGAGAGGTGAAGGGAAGGAGAAAGTAACATTCATGTGTGGTTGCCTCTTGCACACCCCCTACTGGGGACCTGGCCTGCAACCCAGGCATGTGTCCTGACTGGGAATTGAACCTGCAGCCCTTTGGTTCACAGGTCTGGGCTTAACCTGCTAAGTTACAACAGCCAGGGCAATAAAGAAAAAACCTTAAAAGCATCAAGAGAAAAGGAGACAGTTACTTACAAAGGAGTTCCTATGAGTCTATCAGCTGATTTCTCAAAAGAATCCTTAAAGGTAAGAAGGGGCTGGAAAGAAGTACTCTCTCCAGCAAAGCTATCATTTAGAATGGGAGGGCAGATAAAGTGCTTCCCAGATAAGGCCAAGTTAATGCAGTTCATCATCACCAAGCCCTTATTATATGAAATGTTAAAGGGATTTACCTAAGAAAAAGAAGATGATCAATAAAATGACAACAAACTTACAACTATCAACAACTGGACCTAAAACAAAAACAAACTAAGTGAACAACCAGAACAGAAACAGAATCACAGAAATGGAGATCACATGGAGGGTTATCAGCAGGGAGGGGGGAACGGGAGGGGGAAGAGGGAGAAAAGGTACAGGGAATAAGAAGCATAAATGGTAGGTACAAAATAGACAGGGGAGGTTAAGAATAGTATGGGAAATGGAGAAGCCAAAGAACTTATACGTACGACCCATGGACATGAACTAAGGTGGGGGGGGGGCGGTTATATGGGTTGCAGGGTGCAGAGCAGAGGAATAAAGGGAATAAATGGGACAACTGTAATAGCATAATCAATAAAATATATTTTTTAAAAGTTAAAAGGTTAGTGTGGGCGAGTATACAGTAAAAAGAGAAGCCTTGTACACATGCTGTTGGGAGGAATGTAAACTGGAACAGCCATTATGAAAACAGTATAGATGTTCCTCAGAAATTTAAAACAGAACGACCATATGACTCAGCCATCCAACTTCCGAGTATATGTCCAAAGGAAACAAAATCAATCTATCAGAGACGTCTACATGCGCATGTTCACTACAGCATCATTCACAGCCAAGACAGGAGGGAATCAACCTAAGTGCCCCTCGATAGAAGAATGGATGAAGAAAATGCAGTGTAATATATACACAATAGAATATTATTTAGCCTTTAAAAAGAAGGAAACTCTTTCATCTGCGATGAGAGGGTGAACTTGGAGGTCATTATGCTAAGTGAAGTAAGTCAGCCAAGAAAGAGAAATACACCATGATCTTCCTTACAGGTGGAATCCAAAAATGTCTAACTCACAGAAGTAGAGAACAGAATGGCAGTTAGAAAAAGCCAGTGGCACTGGGGAAAAGGGGAGATGTTGGTGAAAGGGCACAGAGCTTCAGTCAGCCAGGAACACTCATGCACAGTGTGGTGACTGTGGTTAAGGACACTACACTGTGTACTTGGAATTTTTTAAGCAAGTAATAGGTCTTAAACATTCTCACTATAAAAAAGATAGCTATGTGAGGTGATTGGTATGTTAATTAGCTTAATTGTGGTAGTCATTTAATGATAACTGTATACTCTAAATACACACAATTTTTATGTATCAATTAGATCTCAATAAAGGTGGGGAAAAAACTTTAGGTTTTCAGGTAAAAAACAAACAAACAAATATCTTAAAAGGGCATAATAATGAAGTTGCTGTCAGATTTCGCAAAAGAAATACCTAAGTGAGACAATAATGAAGTAGCATTTCAAGAATTTCAAGGGAAGAAAGTGTGAACTAAGGAGTTTATATCTAGCAAACCAGTACTTCCAATATCAAGGCTATAGAAAAAGTTGTAAACATCTATAGCCCAGGGGTATACTGTACTCACAAGCCGTGTTTTACAACCTACTTTTGGGGAAAGGCAATCTGCTGCGACGGGCCTGGGCAATCGTTGCCAGGCCAATCGTTGCATATTCCCGCTAGGTATGCCACAGATGCAGGGGGCTGGCTGCTGTGTACCCAGGTCATTTCTTAGCTTTGTGTCCGCATGGTGTAGCCTTAAGACACAGATACGTGTCTCCCCACACAGCACACAGCAGGTTTGCTTCTACTTACCATAAAGGTGCTAGGTTCCCTGAACTCCATGTTCCTTTCCTATAACACAAACCACCGCGCGCTGTCAACATCCATGAAACGGTAACACGCTAACTTACTGAGATTACGAGTAGGGCAAAAGCTCAGACCCTTCCTAATTTTTGACACTACGAGAGGATAAGTTTTATCCAAATAAAAGGCAATAGGAAGCTTCAACAAAAGAACTGACAAAAAATATTTAATACATGTAATATGAACTTAAGACAAAAACAAAGGAGAAGGCAGGGCAGAGGGATGTTCCATGCTCTGACAAAGTACAAATAAAAATAAAGTAAGTAAGAAGATGGGAGAAGAAGTGAGTGGGAAAAACAAAAGTAGAATAAGCTCACTGACTGCTGTACAGGCAGTAGGCGGGAGTCAAAAGATATCTTTAAAAACTGACAAACTAGAAAGTAAAAGGTTACATAAAAAAGAGGACAAAGAGCCTCTAAAAGGTATAAATATGAATCTAGCCACTAGAATGACAAAATCTTCTAAATACCAGAATAAATATAAAAAGTAAAAGCAAATACATCATGTAGGTAAACACAGCAAATATAGTGCATGTAGCAATTATCCATGTGACGAAGGCCAAGCACATCTGACATATTAATAACTGTAATGGGCTTAACCCATCTACTAAAGGGAAGAGATTTTCAAATTGCCTCACCAAACAAGACATTTTTAGTGCTAAATGCCACAATTCACAATGAAGTCAGAACAATCACAAATATCTATTTACCAAGTAACACAACGGCAACCACTTTTGCTCAATCAGAGCTATAGAAGGGAGGAAAATGAGAAAAACATTAATAATCAGAGACTTTAACATTACCATGCTCAATGTAAAACAGGTCATACAAACGTAAGTAAGGCTAAAGAAGATCTAAAAAAAATCCAGAACAATCTTATAATTATTGAATTTCAACCTTGATAGTAAATATGGAGTATAAAGTGTGCATTTCTTTAAAGTGGGTTGTGGAGAAAAACTGATCTGGGAATAGCTTTATCTTATTTAGTGAAGAACACAATAAATGTCAAAATGAAAAGCCCAGCTAGCGCAGTAGGACAAGAAAAAGGAAATAAAAGGTATGCATATTGGAAAGGAAGGAATAAAATCGTCTTTATTCACAGATACCCCTATCTATATAGAAAATACTCCTGGAACTAATAAATGAGTAGAACAAGGGTACAGGATATCAAGTCAATATGTACAAGTCACTTGCCTTCCTATATAATAACAATAAAGAGCTGGAATTTGAAATTTAAAAAATGTATAATCAAAAAAAGGAAATACTTAGGTATAAACCTAAGAAAATAGGTATAGGATTTGTATGTGGAAAACTGCCAAACAATGCTGAAAAAAATCAAAGATTTAAATATAGGGGGCACATGAGAGGCAACCACACATTGATGTTTCTCTCCTACTCTTTCTTCTCTCCCCTCCTCTCTAAAAGTAAATAGCAAGAAAATCTTTTAAAAAAAGAACTATAAAAGACATAGCAATATTACCAAATATTCCTAAGCACTCTTCCTCCTTTTATTAATACATTATTTAACCATTCAACTGCCACAGAATCATAAATCAAATAATTCTTTTGTTAAAGAGGACTCTAGCTTTCACCTTTTGGTTCAATGGAATTTACTAAACTCAGTCACTAGATGGTGTTTCCAGCTTCATGGGACTAAGATTTTAGGTTATTAACTTTAGACTGTCATAAACTATCTTACCAGAGAACTTCTGAAATATTTTCTTTGCCTCCAGCTTTTTAATTTAAAAAATTCATTTTAATTTTAAAGATACCTTGTGCCCTGTAATTAAGAAATATTTACTTATAATTTCCTTTGGGGCAATGCGGAAAGTTCCAGGTTTTCATCACCTCAAATATCCATCATCCAGTAATCAGGGAGTAATGGAAAACATCCATTCTCTTCTCTCTGGTTAACTTACTCCTCAGTGTCAGCTATTGACTCATGACTGTTTCTATTAGGAGTCCTCCAGCAGTCCTGCCATTTCCAAGAGGAAACTCTCTCACTAATACAAGGGTGCCATCTAGTGATGTAGCGGGCAAATGCATGTTGTAGAAAATGGGTGTGGGTGTAGGTGTGCCCTATCCCATGTGCTTTCTGCTTTGGCTTTGGGAAGAAAAATGTACTGAAACTACTGTACTTGAAGCAAATTTCCTAATATTCACACATTTCATCATCGAGCATATTCTCCTTTTGTATTACTACTCAACTGACATTCATCTCCGAAGTGACATCATAGTCAACAGTTTGATGGCACTTCAGAACATTCATCTCAAAGAAATGTTAGAGACCATGTATTTATTACCTAGTCCAACCGCCTGTTTTTCATATGTGAAAACTAAGGCCCAGAGGGGAGGATGTCTGACTTGTTGCACAATTAATATTTCCTATAGGGTTGGTTTGCCTTTGCTTGACTCCTGACGGACTGGACAGCAAGATGCTATTATCTTATAGGTATTTTAAGTATCTCAATAACAGGTTTCCATCCAAACCTGTAAGGGCAGCAGAGGGTAACTTTCCCTGCTGTAGGCTCTCTTCATGGCTTTCCCTTCTGAACTCCAAGAGGGCACAGAAGCCCTCGGGGATTATGTTTTTTTGTCCAGTAATCATCAATGGAAGAGCTGCTACAGCTCAACTGAGTGTTTGCTAGGTGCCGATGCGCATGAGCTCTGAGTGCATCTCCCACGTTCCCTGCTTGGGCACTTAGGGCTCGGAATGAGCATGTCCTACGTCTTCCTTCCCTGCATCTCTGTACATTCACGCAGAGTAGGAAACAACTAACAGAGCTGGGCATTCCAGGCAAAGGAAATTATACGTACAAAATTACAGAGGTGTAAAAAGGCAGGGCTTATTCTGAGAACAGGGACTGAAGCTTTGCGTATCGGGAGCACAGGACGCAGGTGCTAGAACTGTCTTCTTCCTCTTCTGCCTGTCTAGGTGTGGGGAAAGGAAAATCTGATCAAGAAGCAACACAACGAACAAAGAGCCAAGGCAGAGGAAGACCAAGTCAGGCTGGTGTGAAGGTTTTGCCTAATTTGGGAGATTATGGTTTGAACATGGTCACATGGTCTTGATACAGCACTCTGGTGTCAGGATGCTGCAAAACCAATGTACTAAACAACCAAGAAGGGCGGAGGTAAAGGAGGTAAAGGTTGACTTTGGAAACCTCCTACCCAAGCCTCTAACCTCACCACTGCACACAGGTTGCTCTCCAGGAGCTGGGCAGGGAAAGGTTCTGCCCATTTCCCGTCTCCAAGGGCTCCTTCGTCCTGCTTTACATTCCTCAGGCAGAAAGCAATGTCTTGACCTGAATCAGAAATGTTTTTAATCCACATTAGTAAGGGAGCCAGAAAAGCACACTTAGGAAGGGGTCCCCAGAGTCAAGCATGCTAAGAACAGGGAGGAAGACAGCCAGTAAGGTCCACGTGAAGTGGTGCCAGCTCCCAGTAACAAAAAGGGAGTTGGATCTCAGGATCAGAAACTCATACTTTGGGAACGTGAGTATTTTTATACTGTTTGTATTTTTGAGACTTATTTCTTTTTTGTTCTCCCTCACTATTTGGTAAAGTTCGTTTAAAAAATGTCAACTGAGCTAAGTGGAACCAAAGTAAGCAGCTATATTTTTGTGCTTGGGTACACCCATGAAGGCTGGGCGGGGCATGAAAGCAGAATTCCAGGTGAGTGAACCCAGAGGCCCTATCCTTGCCTCCAGGAAGCCTCCCTTCCAGAGGTCTCTTTGCTAAAACATGGAGGGTTCTGTGTCTGGCTTTAATAAGTGGCAGGACTTCCGCTACAGTGACGCACTGTAAATGACTGACAGTAGCTTGACCCTCCCAGAGTGGCTGTGGGGAAGGGATGCTGCAGTTTAGGGAGGATTTAGTTCAGTCAAATCCATGGGAGGAGACGGGGGTCTTCTGGTGCGTGTCTCCCCAGCAGCTGCCCCCTTTCTTCCTGGAACCACTTGTTACCACCCGTGTGAAAAATCAGCCTGAAGCCACACGCTGTCTGCTCATATTAAGGTGACTGAGTTTCCTAAAAGGTGCCTGTAAAAAAATAATTAAATAAAAGGTGTCTTCAGTTTGAGAGAGAAGTGCAAGCTGGCACATACAGCAAGTATTTGAAGCCACGAATCCGAGATATCTAAATGAAAGGCCTTCTGTCCTTGTCTGTGGATGAAATCAACGTGCTAATACTCAACGTTAGACATCACAGCCTCTGCACTATGACCAAGCTCCTGTTCAGACATCTGTTCTACAGTTTTCAGTCGAAAGAAAACTTCTAAAGTTATTTATGTTGACAGTGTAATTTCCAACATGAAGGTTCACCAAATGCACGTCACATCTTGCCAAGAGAATCTTCAGCTCCCGTCCTCCAGCCTCTAATTTTCATCCCAACAAAGGGGGAACCACACTCTGAAGGTACCCGAGAACCACCCCCTATGCCACAAGGCTCCTCCACAATCTAATAATCTTGAACACAACATGAAAAAATAGATTACACCTCTCTCAATATAAACTGTGCCCCATGAATAAAGCACAATTCTTCTTCATACTCTTGTGAAAGACATGCCTCAAAATGGGTTTCTTAAAAAAAAAAATCCCATTTCCAAAAAGGATACTGTTGCATAAATACAAAGCCCTACAAATCTTAGGTTAAGGACTGCAACAGTGGCACTTGAGAAGTCTGTCCTTGCACCATCAATGGAGAACAGACTTTGACGGAGTGGGGCCATGGAAACCTATTCACAAGGGCAGAAGGCTCGACCTCCTCACAGAAAAGAGCCTCTCAAATGGAATTTTAGTTTACTGTCTCTAGAGATTATTTTTGCCAAGTTGCATTGTCACAACCATGAACAAAAAGTAACTGTAACCTTCCTAAAAATAAGTAAGACTGTAATTTAATGAAAATAAGAATATGTAAGAGTTACACTATACATATTGGGACAGAATAAAACTTCTAACACCCTGTAACATTACATTGCTTTAGTTAGCAACAGCTACCATTCTACTGGGCGACTTTCAACATCGCCTTGTTTCTGGCGCTGTGCTGCTTCCAGGCACGGTCCCATTTCATTTTCACAACTTCCCTCCACGGCAGGTGTCATTATCCCCCTTTTATTAATGGAGAAGTGAAGGCACACTAAAGCTGAGTGACTGCCTAGTAGTCACACAGCTAGTAAACAACACAGGTCAGACTTAAGTTCAGACTTTTCATAAACAGCATGTAAACTACAGGTATCTCAAGGCTCTATAACAAGTTTCCAAAAGACCAAGTTGTTACAGTGAAAACTTTCAGAAAGCCACAGGAATAAACCATCATTCCAAAAACAAACTTAAGTTGTTTGAGTAAAATATAAAGCATTGCCTTAGGCCAGAGATTTTCAACTGAAGCGCCACAAGACCTTCCAAAATGTGCGACACCCGACTATGTAGTCAGGGGCACTGACCTCTTTACCCTTGGACTGTCAAAGAAAAAATGACAACAGCCAACACAACAACTGCTGTCTGCCGTAAATTAATCAAAATTGCACCTATTTTTCTGGTCAGATGGACCAAAGTACATTTTTTGGTGTGCTTTTTGTTGCGCCACAGAATTTCAGTAATTCGTTTATGGGTGCCACGAGATAAAAAAGGGTGAAAACTGTTGCCTGTGGCTAATGCTAGAAACAGTCTATTTATTATTACTCCCATCAATTTTTTAAGGAATTGAAAACATTTTGAAATAAGTTTTGGAAAATTTCACATGTATTTGGTAAGATTATGACCAATGTTCACCGAGTCCCCAGTAGGTGTCATGTACTGTTAGGTGTCAGGATATAGAAACCCAAAAGAAACAGTTCTCATTCTCAAAAAACTGTGGCATTGTTGGATACAAGTACAGTGTTAAACCATAACACACTGTGGAAAATATAATAAAGAGCGAGATGTTGGGTATTACAGAAGTAGAGAATGGTGTCTCACGTAGCCAGTGGGTGTAGGGGAGTTTACTGGAGGAGAGCAGTGAACAGCTGTTAGCTGCAGGGGCGGACCGCTCAGTCCAGGCAGAGGGCAAAACCTGGGCACCGGCCACGGGCAGGCAGTGGTGCAGTAGCACGGCTCATGGGATGGGGCACAGGAAGGTTAGGGTTGCTGAAGCATGGAGTAGGACACAGGAAAAGGTCACAGGTAAGGCTGGGGAGGTAGGAGGGGCCCAAGTCATGAAGTTTAAATGAGTGAAGAGTTGAAGAAGGGAAGTAACACGCTCAGAATTATTCTCTAAGTCCCTCAAGGGTTGTAGGAAGCATGGACTTGGAGACCCAGAGCCATGGGTTGTAACTCCTGGCTATTCAACTGATTAACTGTGGGGACTCTAACAAGGCACAAATCTTCCAAGCCTCAATCTTCCCAAGCCTTACAATCTTGTTAACTGTAAGATGGGAAGTAAATGAGATAATGAATGTAAAGCACTGGACCACAGTAAATGCTCAACAAATGGTAGCTCTTATTATTATTAATATTATAAGCCTAGAAGTTCAGAGATCCATATGGGAGTCCAGACGAGACATACTGAGACCCTGAATGGGTAAGAAAACAGGACAATGTGAGATTTCAGAAGGACAGTTGGCAAACACTGATAACCAGCACATTACAAGAGTGTGGGTAACTGAGAATGAGGCACCACTGGTGAGCTCTAGGTCTAGGAAGGGTGACTGAATGGCTGGTGGCTGGTGGTGCCCTGACAATGTAGGAGGCAGAACAAGTTTGGGCGGCTGTGTCATGTTGAGAAGGTGTGCATTCAGGAATGGGTACCCAGAAAGTCAGTGCCTGAGTCTGGAGTCTGGGGTGCAGGTGTGGCTTGCAGTGAGAGAAGCAGGTATCACAGGCATCTCACACTCTGAGAAGGGAAGTAATCACCTACAAAGGGTGCATTCAGTCAGAACAATAACGAGCTAGATCATACCCTGGGACACCCACAGTTCAGGGGCAAGTACAGAAAGAAAAGAACCAGAGAGGACAAGGAAAGCTGGGAGGGCTCTTTCTGGAGAAAGCTAAAGGAGCAGGATCTCACAGAAGGAGTCACCGGCAGTGCCTGCCATAGTTCAGAAGTCCATTCAGTTCCACGTGTCCTGAGAATTCAGCAGAAACTGCTCCTGATTTTAGACCGGGGCGGGGGGGCAGTTTTAGTGGGACAATGAGGACAGAAGCCTGACTACTGGGTTAAGGAATAAATGGGAGTGAGGATGTTGACAGAGTCTACCACAAACTTTTACAAAGTTTAAGCTTTGTAAGAGTTTATGAAGAGGAATTATATAACTGTAAGGGAGAAATGTAGGGTCAAAGGTTAAGTTAAAAATAATTTTTAGGATGGAGCGCTCTGAGCGTTTTGTAAGCGGAGAAGGAAAAAGCAGATGGCAAAGGGCGATGGTGCGGGAGACAGAATCACTGACAGACAAGGTCTCTGAGGAAATAAGAAGAAATTTTAAAGCACCAGCTGTGTCAGAGGCACCCGTCAAGAAACCATCAGAGCAGAGTGTGACATGGATGCGAGTCTGTGGAATGCCTTCTGCAGGAGCACCGCGGAGTGGGGACTGTGAGTCTCCTGAGCCCAGGCCTGGCCCTGCTCACCCCTCTACCTCCACTGCACAACACAGTGTCTGGCACCCACCTGCCAGGCATTCAATAATGGTTGTGGTGTGAATGAAGAAATATTCTTGTTGGAAACTTTATTTCAAGGGGTAGAAAGTTTTAGAGAATGAGAATATACTCTAAGACAAATAAAGAGAATGTATTATCACACAATGAAATATTGACTAAAACAATAGCACACATAGGCTCAGAAAACATAGGCCTCTAACAGCTTTGTAGGTAGTTGAAAGTTTACAGAGTTGGGAAGAAATGGGGCACAGGGCTCAATATGTGGAAAAGGACCGCAGTGATTCTAGAATTCTCTTTGGCCAAATATTATCTCCTAATCTGCAAGCTTATACTTAAAATTCACTTAACAATTTAAGGGATGATTATTTTCTCCTCAAAATTGTAGATAAAAGATTAAAAAGAAAATGTGTGTGAGATTATACATCAGCGAAAACCCATTCACCATAAAATCAAATCAAACAGGTTCTGGCTCAGAATGGTCTGAGTCCAAGCAAGGTTCCACCATTTGCTGCCTGTGTGACCCGGGATGAGTCGCTTTACCTCCTCTGGGAAGGGAGACCATGTGACAGAAGTCTCTTTCAAATCGATTGCTCTAAGGTCTAAAGCAGTGATTCTTAACCTCTGAGTTAACAGCAGTGATTCTCACACAATGCCCCTGAGAATCTAATGAAAGCTATGAATTCTACCCACCCAGCCCCAAAATAAACACAGAAAATGCATACAAAATTCTGCAAACCATGTGAGAAATCCCTGTCTGTTCATTTTCTTTCTAGTCAGAAATAAACAAGGTGAAACTCTTCCTCATGCAGATGCTTTGTCTTCCTTCAAATGCCGGGGGTCAGGTACCACAGGGACCCCTACAAGACCCATGGCAAACACTTTGCTATCTGCCCACCTGACCTGTAAGTTTCTTCTTCTCTGAATTCCCCAGTGTCAAGTGTCGTGCCCTGAATACATTAAGAATCCACTTAATTTGTGAGTCAGGGCCATAGTGGTTCGAATACAGTATATAGTTCTTAGTTTTCAGACCTTCACGGCCTCTGAATTGAGTACCAACTTCAAATCTGCCTTTGGGCAATTGAGTCTGGATGCATGGCAACCACTATGAGCTTACTATACAGGGTCTGTCAATTTCCAAAGTTGATTTCCATTTAATTAAAGGGGTTTAGCTACCCCAGACTAGAAGCTATGCCTCAGTTGCAGAGCAGAATTTGATGGCCCCTACCTTCTCCCCAAAAGAAAAACACTGTATTTGCTTTTAGCAGAAACCTCTCATATTTGTATAACCCTTTATACTCACAGGTTTCCAATCCCTCTCAGATATATTAAATATTCATCTGGGAAGTAGGCAATATATGCAGCACTCCCATTTTAAAGGTGAGGAAAGAGAATATAAGATTTCAGTGACAAGAGAAAGGGCTTTCAAGAGCGCCAGGACCCCAAATCACACTTTTATAAATAAGCTAGTGTTTCTCTGTTACCCTTGTAATGAAAAGGTAGGATAGGCGTCTTTAAATTGACAGAGCAAAATAGCTGTGGCATTTAATTAAATGTTCAGTGATAACATCTAAATTATCCTTGTGATTTTAGAAACCAAAGCCCATTCCGATTTAAGCAATTTTATACATAAAAATTAAAGTTATTTTTTAATAATCAGTAATAATCAAATCAGCCTATTTATGACTTTAAAAACAAGCAGAATCCACAGTACACAGTAAGAGGGATATCTCTATACTTACCTACTGCACAATGTAAAATCTAGAGGAAAAAGGGAAAAAAAAGAAAATTAGAAAAGATCAACAATATTGTAGCTTTATTTGATATAAGCTAGCCTTTCAGGAAGAATAGAGCAATATCTGCTGGGAGTATTGAATATGAAAAATAAACATTCCATTTTAAAACTTGGCTATGGGCTATTTAACAGTGCAAATTCTTATTCAGTTTTTTTTGTTTGTTCATTTCTGGTTGGTTTACCTATAGATTCTCTAAGGAGTAATCTCACCCAGTAGTCTACTACATGTCAGGGACCTCTTTTACAACATATAAGCTTATAATAGCAGTTTTGTAAGTATGCATCCCCCAGGTCTCCCATTCTACAGAGCAGACAACAGACCACGGGGTCCGATAAGCCTTGTTGGCCCCTTTTGCCTGGCAGGCCCTTCAGCACATTCATTCATTCTACAAAGCTCCCCACTTTGTTCCTATCTTGTCTCATTTCAGGACATCCTTATAGGGATGTTCCTGATCTAATCTCTAACCATCTCTTTTGAGCTCTAGGCCCACATTGCAAACAGCCTGTGAAATCTCCATCCAGCTGGACCAGCAGTAGTTCAAACACAGCATGCCTCACTGGTCAGCAACCACCCTCTCGGTCTCTCAGGTTCAGCTGTTCTTTCCTTCCCCTCACTCCTAAGTCCAACTGGTTTCCAAGTCCTGCCTACTTCTAGCATCTGTCTTCCCTGTCTTTTTGATTTCCAGTGCCTTGGATGAGACTGCTATCTCTTCATCTCAATGGCCATCCAATGGGCCAATTATGTTCCTCTAAATCCCCTTCCAATAATTGTATATATGTCACTACTTTAACCCTGGTGAAGGTGGTAAAGACATAATTTGAAGCCGTCTACAAGACTGACTGAATGACCAAAGGTTTTCTAAATGGTGAGACCTATCAGCTACTGTAGTGCATCTTAGAATTACATTTCTCTAGCAGACATCATGTTGTTCGATCCTAACAATTACCTTAGTAAACAGGCAGGACAGTACCTCTACAAGCGGGTGAGAAAACCAAGGCTCAGAGAGGCTGCACAACTTGCCCAAGATAGTAAGTGATGCCTAGGGTCAAGAACCTGGGTTTTATTTTACTCTATTGATTTTCTATCATAGAATTTCACTGTACATTAGTTTTATAGAACAGAAGCCATAATTTGACAAGCCTTGGCCAATCTAAAACATGCTTGATAAGACTGCTCAAAAGCTATTACACAGTAGTTCCCCCTTACCCATGGTTTCAATGACCCATGGTCAACTACAGTATAAATATATTTTTTAGAAATTCCAGAAGTACGATATTTTGCCATGTATAATGTACACCCACGGTTTTCTGCTCATTATACATGGGATTATTATGCCCATTATTATATTCATGGTATATAATCATTATATCCTTGTATAATGTGCATCCTTATTTTCCCTCAAAAATCTAGGCCAAAAAGTGCACATTATACACAGTGAAATACAGAAATTCATGTTTTACACTGTTCAGAGTGGTGTGATGAAATCTTTCACTGTCCCACGTGTTCTGCTGAGGACATGAATCATCCCCTTGTCAGGCATCTCCACACTGTGTGCTACCTGCCCATTAGTCACTTAACAGCTTCCTGGGCTATCCGATTTACTACTGTGATATCAAAGTGCTTGTATTGAAGTAACCCTTATTTTACAATACTTTACTTAGCAATGGCCCCAAAGCCCAAGAGTAGTGGTGTTGGTAATTCAAATATGACAGAGAGAAGCCATAAAGTGTTTCCTTTACATGAAAAGGTATATATGTATAGGAAAAAAGTATACGAGGTCTGTCCAGAAGGTATCCACCCATGTAATATGAAAAACAGGGACATTTATTGGAGAAGATACAAGATACAAGACACATTATACATAGAACAATGACACCTCAGTCCCCTTCAAAGTAGGCACCTTGGGACCTTACACAGTTCTCCTAATCACCATCAGCTGCTGCCATCAATGTCATTGATGGTCTAAAAATCTCTTCCCTTTCAAAGGTGATTTTAATTTTGGGAAAAGCCAGAAGTCACAGGGTGTCAAATCTGGGTTGTAGTGGGGCTGAGTCACCTGCGTGATTTGATGTTTCAGGAAAAAACTCTTCAGAAGACATGATGCACGAGTGGGCATGTTGTTGTGATGAAGCTGCCAATCACCAGCTGCCCACAGCTGTGGCCTTCTGATTCATCTGAATCGTTTTTAAGGAGGAATGTTCAAGCTTAATGCAAAATTTGATGCAGGTTTGTTGCTCTACTCACTCAATCATTTTGAATGAGATGGCCGCACAGTACACATGCTCACTCAACGGTGTCTACCACTCCCACTGACTAGTACAGCGACGCCATTGTTGTTCACAGATGCACATTGCAGTCCCTTCTCCTTGGCTGCCAGGTTACATCGATGTTGTTGTGCAAACTGTTCTCATTATATTAACAATGGCTGGACTTTTTCCGGACAGGCCTCATATCTAGGGTTCAGTACTATCTGCAGTTTCAGGCATCTACTGGGGATCATCCCCTGAGGATAAGGGGGGAACTACTGCACCTCACTAAGTTTTTTGGAGGGGAGTAGGGAGGCGGGACTTAGATTAAAAAATCAGGCTGCACAAATTCGTTGATAACTGATAAAAGAATAACTACACTACAAATCCTATGATTTTTTCTGAAATAAGACATTCCTAAGAATCTCAAATGTATGAATATTACAAGACGAGCTGAACCTCCTGCTGCAAAGTTGAAGAAAACTAAAAGATATGTGTAGATTAAAATGCATAATGGCAGACATAAATGAAAAACATGCTTTAAGGCAAGACAGATGACAGTACCTAGACAGAAAACCTGTTCTATCCATGTATGTGGCAAAATATCCAAGCTGCTGATTAACAATAGGAAACAACAGGACCTTGCAGAAACGATATATATATATAGTGCTTAAGGGCAATTGTTTTCTTTACATGATGGAAACATCGGGCCTATCAGACTCAGTCTCCCCTTTGGCATTAGCACCGATGACAGCAGCACCAATGAGAGCTATCTGGTTATACCGCCAGTGTGTCTGAGATAAGGGAAGTGGGATTTCTTCCAAGGCTGCCTTCTTTGTGGCTGTTTTGCATTTGGTTTAGTCCTCTCTCCTCCCTCTACTTTCCGGCATTCAGGGAAATCACCCTGAGCTAGGGAGTAACTAACAGTCAGAGCTTGAATGAGTGCTCCGATCCCAGCTGGACTCTGAAGAAAAGAGGCACTTCCTCCCTCCGGCCCAGGAAGAGTTCCCTAATTCCATAATATACCGTTACATGGACGATCATTACATAATTGCTGCCCCATCTTCTGAGATGCTAGCTAAGACTTATGCTTTTTTTAAAAAGGCCATATCTAATGCAGGCTTAATTATAGCCCCTGAAAAGGTCCAACAGTCTGAGCCTTGGAAATACCAGGGGCATGTTCTTTTTCACTGGACAGTTCAGCCTCAAACACTCCAAATTAATCTACCAGAATCCCTAACCCTTCATAACCTCCCACGACTACTGGATGTTATTAACTGGATTCGACCTAGCCTACGAATTACCACCCATCAGCTTATTCATTTATTCAATATCTTAAAGGAGACTCCGACCTAAGTTCTCCTAGAACTTTGTCTTCCAAGGCTCTCCAAGAATTAGACCTTATCAGTCAACATACTAATGAAAGACAGCTCACAAGAGTTGACTGCCAGGTTCCTATCAGGCTTTCCAACCTCAGGTGCCCCTACGGGATTAACTGGTCGGGTACTATCTCAGTCAGGCATGATAGAATGGCTATTTTTCGCTCACCAACCTCACCGTACTATTACCACTTACATTGCAGCTCTATGCTAACTTAATTTAATCATTATTTTCACTATTTTTGTCATACGAACAGAGAAGTTATAAATTCTGGAGTGACACAGAATTGTCATTGTCAGCTTGTTCTTAGTTGTTTCCTTACTAGCCTCCTTCTAACTTTATTCTACCCTGGTGAAACATCCCATGGAATTCCATGTGGACGCCTTACAACATGTACCGTGGCCTAAAGCTGTACTGCCCGGTGCACTAGCCACTAGCCATAGGTGCCTATTTAAATTTAAAGAAAATAAAATCTAAAACAGTTTCTCTGTCCCACCAGCCACATTTCAAGGGCCCGACAGACACATGTGATTTGGAGCAGATTCGGAACGCTGCCTCTGCAGAACGTTCCATTGGACAGCGCTAGTCTAAAGGCTCGGTTCATTTTTATTTCTTTATCATAAAACAGCTAAATTACCCTTGATAAGATTCTCTCAAAGTTCCATTACTTTTTGTGGGTGTTTTCAAAATGTCTCTACCTGTAGGAAATTTCACGGTCTGTTATCCAGAAACCTTATGCCTTCTCTGGGCTGTTTGAGGATTTTTTAATTCTTCAAAGTCCAAGGATCCAAATTGTTTTACTATTACATTTTAAGGTCTCTTTTCTGCTGGAAATCACTTAGGTTGGTTTTGAGTTTGAAAAATTAACTAAGAGGTGCCTGAAACAAGAAGGGATTTTTTTCTTTCTCAAAAACAGCTCCTATATAGACCTCTGCATGGCCTCGATAATCACATTGATATGGTCTTCCAGTTCAGAACAGTTTTCTACTATTCTCCCCAATTACTTATACATTCCAACCTTGTCTACTTCTGGTTGCCTTACTTTTCGACAGACTGCATACCCTCAATCTGTTTTCTAGGCACATCAGTTTTATTGAATTATTAGAGTTTCACCCCTTTTCTGAATATTTTGTTTTTCTGTTGTTCAGATAATCATTCATACATTAACTAGTCCACCAACACACACCATATTTTGCCACATATAATGTGCTCCTGAGTATACTGCACACTCACGTTTTTGGCCCAAACTTTCAGGAAAAAAATCTTTTGTTTTAATTTTTTAATTCAGCTGTTTTATTTATTTATATTTAGAAGCAAAATCGATTACTGTATCTCAGTAATCGATTTTGCATACAGATATCATTACCGCTTTCTAGAGTTACACTTTTAACAATAAATATAAATAAAATAGTTAAAAACATTTATGTAGATATGGAATAAGTACTACCCATGTATAAGGTGCATCCTTATTTTTTCCTCAAAAATTTGGACAAAAAGCACCCATTATACACAGCAAAATGAGGTAGTATCACTGATGGGCTCGGCACTACTGTTTTGTAATGTTCTCTTTTACATTTCAAATGGCAAACTCTGAAAACTCCCAACAGCGTCAGCTCTGTAACCTACTTTATCTGAGACTGTCACTGGGCACTCCTGCTTTTCCTGCATCTTCGCCCATCTCTGCACTGAGGCCTCCCTCCCTGCCCTGACTGCCACCATCAATATTTTTAGTTCTTTTTTAAAAATTTCAGCACGTTCCCTTCTACAGCCACTAACTACCTTTTTGAATACCACCCACCATCTGCTTCTATTTGCTCGAGTCGGCAAGCAGCGAGTGAGGCCTGTGGGGGTGGGCTCCTGTCTCCCACAGGCTCCCTTTTCCCTTCTCATGTTGTGACACATTAATTACACCCAGGCTCTATTTTCTCTCTGGTTTTCATGTTGTTTTTGAAGCTGGTGTGTCTAGGTTTGGTGTCTTCCTGTCTGTGTTAGATATCTCCAATTACTTGCTCTGCTGGCTTTGCAGAAGTCCCTTTCAGAGATCTGTTTTCTTAAGACAAGTCTTCAGAATACAGGTATTTTAAAATGCATATACAGCTTATGTTTCAAAAGTTCCTCCTTAAAATTATGATTATTGGGAAATCAGCATGTTTCTAGAAGGAGGAAAACTATTACTGATGATGGTTATGGCCACAGAGGAGTTCACAAAGCAAACTTAAGACATAGTGTGCCAGAAGTATATACTGTATTAGCAACACCTCAGAACCTAACCACTCAGTATCTCTGTGGGGAGAAGAATCATCCAAAGACATTAAAATGGGCAGAGAGACAAGATGGGAGCCCTCTTTTAATGAGAGTTCAAGTTCTTAAGATTCTGCCATATGAGAATTATGAGAAATATCCATAATATTTCTCATAATATCCATAATATCCAAAAATATCAGTTTCCTGAATATTTCATTCAAGTATCTGAAGAGAGTCTGAGGTGATACATGAAAAGTTAGACCAGAATATAGACAAGGGGATTAGCAAATGGTAGTGGGGAGAGGAGTATTAGAAAATGTAACTAAAGTTCTGGAGAATTCATTTTAGACCCAGCCCTACCAGATCAACTCCAGGAAAAGATCACATGTAAAACTGTTTCCTTTCCTTTTTGAAGATTTAAGGGACTCCCAAGCAATAGATCAGGAAGAGGCTGGGGAAGAAAGGGAGTTTCTGTGGTGCATTAGATCGTCCAAGATGGGCAGAGGCAGGTAAATGACATACACAGCGACGTACATATGTTGAAGATGGGCTGTATCAGTCTCGATAATTAATGTCTTTGCAGAGCCATCCTTAATCCCCTGGAAAGAAACCTCACTGTCAATCAGAGAGGTGCATCCAATCATAAGTATTTCAAAGCGTCTGCTATAATTAGTCTTATGCTAAATAAACATATTTAGCAGTCCAAATCCTCTCAAAAATAACTTTAAACTGACATAATGTAGCATCGCTCTACTAATTTCTAATCTTTTGCTCAACTCTAACAAAGCTGCAGACATGAGAATTTGTCCTTACCTGTGAATATTATGAATCCCTCAAAAGTAAAAATATATCCACAGCTTATTATAAATAGCATTTTAAAAAAAGTTAAGATCTATCACACACCATAAAATTCACCCAAAGTGTACAATTCAGTGGTTTTGAGTATACTCACCAAGTTGGACAATTGCTACCACTATCCAGTTCAAGAACATTTTTATCACCTTAAAAAGAAATCCTGTGCCCATTAGCAGTCACTCCCCACAGCCCCTGACAACCAACAATCTACTTTTTATCTCTATTCTGGACATTTGCCTTACATTTCATATAAATGGAAAAACACAATATGTGGCTTTTTGTGTCTGGCTTTTTTCAGATAGCATGTTCTCAAGATTCATCCATGTTATAAAATGCACCAATAACTCATCCATTTTTTTGATATAGTGACACTGCATTTTCTTTATGCATAATGGTATGTTCAAATATGAGATATTTTTGCTACCTATGTTAATGAACTCTCAGAATTACTCAGTACTCAAGCAATACACACTGTATTTGTTCACACTTTGATCTCTTGACCCACAGATTATCAGTATTTTACTTTCTGTCAATTTATAAATCATCTCATATACTATCAAATTCCTTGTATCGTGTCTGAATACTTCTGTAAATACTTCTTGGTCTTTGCACCTAACACCCCCTTTTCTAGAAATTGCCCCTTCTTTCCAACTTCACACAACTGATGTGACCTTGCTGCTGTGTACACATGATGGGTCCGGGAACGAGCTGATGGAGCTGGCTGGATTAGGCCCTTCACTGGGAATGTAGGACTGGGAGTAAGATTCTGTTTCCAACTAGCTGCTCTCTTGACTGTAGGAGCTCCACTCTCAGGAACTTTTCTGTTACCACTGTCTGCTATGCAGACTAAGAAACAAAAACAAAACTAGTCTGCAGGATGGCAAGAAAGAATTAGAGACAAAGAGAAAGAACAGCAGTGACGAGAGACTGCGCCAAAACTGCTGGGTCCCTTACGGAGCCAGTCCCTGACTGCAGGCCATTCCCAAGGCCCCGTGGCGTCCCTGCCCTTGGATTCCGTGGAACATCCTATACCTTCTAATAAACCTCCCTTATTGTATGAGTTAGTTAAGGAGGTTGCTGTAATTTCCAGCCAAGGGTCCTTTTATAATCATTTACCCAATAAGATTATAAGCTTTTTATCAGCAAAGGCTCAAACTCCACAGCACCCATTATGGCGGCTGAAACACGTACTTATTTACATTATCACCTGTGGAACAACGGGTAGTTATCTACAAAAAATACCTATGACGTTCTTAGATGAGCAAAATTAGGATTTGTGTCCACTTTAGAAGAAGCTCTTATTGTGACAAAGGAAGAGCAGTTCTGGTAAGCTTCCTTTATTGCCCCAGGGTGAGGCGTCTCTTCCAATCACTGCTGACTCTCTGCCTGTTCCTGGCAGTCCTCACTGCATTATGTAGTTCTTTTCCCAAAATCAACACCCCGGATTTGCCACCTGTTTCATTCTCAGTGGGAATAACAGAGCTAAAACCAGACATGCAAACTATTTCCTTAAATTCCTACAAAGATTCTATAGGGATAGCCCTGGACTAATCCTTCAAAGTTTAAGATTTGGTTTTTGTACCACACTATTTAATGGCACTACCTTTCAAGGTATACTTAAATTTTTAAAACAATATCGCCAATATTATAAAGTCCTACAAAGACACATCCCCTTTAAGTTGTACAAGTATTCCAACTTCTTAATGTATTAAGCACTGGGGCGGTTTCTGATAGTCTTGACCCCAAACTTGCTTCTTGATAGCGTGAGAGAACTGTATTGGCTGAGCTCTGAGAGACAAAAACTAGTACTCACTTACTACTACCCCTTCAACAAACTTCAAGACTCTAAGTTCAAAAAATGGATGCGCTAATTTCCCCCGGTTCAAAGGATCAGGGCAGGAAGGGGCTTTGGAAATGTACTTTAACATAATTATTTTACAAATAAGAAAGTGAGAGGAACAAGAGATACATGACTTGCCCCAATTTGGAGTAAGTTGGTAAAACCAGCATTTGTAGAATAAGGGTATTCAGACTCCAGGTGGGAGCTCACGTGTCAGACCATCTACCAAAAATGTGTAAGTATAGGCAGTATGGAACTCTCTGCTTTCTGGGAGAGAACAAAACCCAAAGACTGCAATTTTCTGCTTTCAAACGAGAGGATGAGTTTGAGCTATCACATCTCATTCCACGAAAGTAAATTTCTTTTCTAAAATATCTTTTCTGATGTCATAATGGGAAGATCTCTCCAACCTCATGGCTTTTCACCATAACAAACTTTGGCAGTTACTGCCTCTGTGTGCCCACAGCTATCCCTACTTCCCCTTTCCTAGACTTGCCTGGCAAGAATGGCTGGTCTAAGTAAGACCAACCAGAGTCCTTCCCTAGAACTGTGACACAGATGCTGAGAAAAATAAACTTCCTCCCTGTTTCCTACCCTGTGGAGAAGGCAACTTCAGTAGGAAAGTCTAAGACTAACATTCAATGGAGATAAGCAGACGTAAGAGATGGAAAGAGTACGGCAATGTCAAATCCTTGGTTCTCATTCTTAAGCTGGTTTCTTTGGTTTTGTAAGTCAAACCTGTATCTTAATCAACCACAGAAGCCAGGAAACTCATTTTTTGCTTAAAATAGCTTGAGTTGGGTTTCTGTCACTTGCAACTCACAAACCCTTATATACCCCGACACTAGGAGACAAGACTGGAAATACATTACCCTCAATACAAGGAAATTAATAAGCTTTTGTGTACACCTGTTACGCCTCTAGACAGGATCTACCATTTCCTACAACTACCTCTCCTAACACCCTACACTCAACAATTTCCTGTTTCCAACATATGCCTGGCACTGGAAACATCTGAGTTTGCTAATATTTCCCTAAGATGTCCCTAGAATTTTTTAAATCCCCAATATAAGCTTGGTTCATTTGAATTCCAGTAGAAGTAGAACATAAAATAAATTCCAGGTCATACAAGTTAAATGAGATTTTACTTTTTCTAGAACATTAAAAAGATGGTCTATGTATCAACCTCATAGTATACTATAAGGCAAGTTTTCAAAACTTAAAGCAAATCCAACGGAGATGCCCACTCCAACATAATTCGGTAGCATGTTTTATTTTATAACAATAGAATCAACAACAACAAACCTCAGGACCTACCTCCAATAAGGCTCCAGTCTGGAAGAATTTCAAAGGCTTTTCAATGGAATAATAAAGGCTATGATAGCTACCCTTAGCCAGGTATGCTCTGACCAGGCCAACTGCTATAACAAGCCACCTAAAAAAAGAGAGAGAGAAAAAAAATCAATCATGGAAAGAAAAAAAAAAGATAAGCAGGATTTAAGGTAATAGGAAGATGTGGTAATGACAGATATTGCCACAAGAATCCTGGGCTTATCAACCTTTGCTCTCAGAAGTGTTGCGCCATACCAAGAGTGCGCCACGCAAGCACAGTGGCACCTCACTCACTTGGACCTCAGGCTTTTTGGCAACCTTGCCTGTCGAGAACAAGACCAAAATGAAGGGAATAAGCAAAATTGGTCCCTGAGCAGTTTGATTAAGTGCCAGATTATCTAAGACAAGAGAAAAAAAAAGCGTTAAAGGAAAAATTTAAATGGCTGCGTAGTTAAAAGGCCTGTAACAATAATAGGATGAAGAGACGTTTTCAGCTCTTTTACAAGTATCTCACTGAAACATACCCATACCTTAAAATCTATCATTTTTAATTGCAAATGAAGTAAGAATAGAAAGTTAGATTTCTTTTTGAGGAATAAGAGAGGTTTTTTTAGTTGGATTTCCCAAAATCAATTCAGTAAAGAAATCCAGATCAATACAAAATGCAAAACAGAAAAGCACTTAGGCATATCACTGTAAATGTTACATTTCTGTTCTACTATCCTTTTCAAAAATACATTTCTCAGGCCTGGTAACTTGTTTATGTTCCATAATGAAATGAATGGGCCTTAATTAAGGTACGTCTCCTTGAAGGCAGTAATAGATTTACCTATATGTACAATCTCAACTATGTAATGGAGTATGTAAGTCTGCCAAATGTCAGACGAAGACATCGAATAGTTCGTAAAAGAAGAAATTAACTCCTTAATGGTGTAACTGGTTCAGTATTAGCAGCCTAGAAAAAATAAACACCTCATTTTACTCCCACAGACCCAAATTCTCCTCCTAGTTTAAGATGTCGCACCTTACCCTCCACCCCTTTCTCTACAGTCATTGCTCAGGAATAATGATTTATTTTCTTCTTCCCCAATGTCCCTTAAAATCCCTCTCTAGGCCCAATGCTCTCATCAATGCCCTTGCTAAGGCAAGAATGTTACATATAAACACTCAAGAGTACTGAATATTCTTTTAAAATCACTGAGAATGTTTATGTGACAAAGAAAACTTGCATCTGTAATATTTCTTCACTGGCTTGTAAGTAAAGAGAAAGAGAAATAGGTTGTAGATCCAGATCTAACACTAACAAGTTCCCTGATCCCAAGCAAGTTAAGCAAGTCACAACTCTGAGCCCAGGATTCAACACGAGACATTTGTCATACTAGCAATAAAGCCTACCATCTTCCCAAGATATATCTGTGTGTGTGTGTGTGTGAAAAAGCATACGCCCTGAAATTGTGAGTATGACATTAGCATTTGTATTTTATAAGTGGGCAAGGGGGAGAGGAGAAAGGCATGTATGTTTTCCCTTGTACCAGCAACTGAAGGATACAAAACATAAGCTGTCTCCAGGGAGGGGATCTGGGTGGAAGGGAGGGTTGAGAGGGAAGACTTTCACCTTACGCCCTTGTACATATTTTTAATTTTGCACCCCACCAATGTATGGCCTATTGTAAAAGTAAATAAAAATGGATGTTCACTATGCATTTCTTTCAAGTTCCCTTTGTGTTTAAAACTCTCATATTAAAATGTTACGGAAAATGTTTTACATGTGAATCAAATTTAAAAATACACTATTCATAGTCTGATCCTGTGATCCTCCTCACCAAAAATCATGGATCAAAGACTTGGAGGAACCTTGGGAGATCCCCAAGCCTTACTCTTTAGTACTGCTAGGGAAAACGGAGGCCAAGAGAAATAAAGTAATTTATCCAAGGTCACACACCTAGCCAGTATCAAAACCAGCACTAAAAACTCACTGTGACAAAGAATGAACTGAAATGAGGGCGGAACGAGAGGGTAAACCCGTTTGGTGGGTCTATTCCCATCCTCCTCAGCAGCTCTGCCTGCCACCTTCAGTGCCTTCCCCATCCCCATATATCCTAAAAAAGTCGAAAGCACAGTCCTGCTCATGCCACTGGTTAAAAACTTTGAAAGCCTTTCCATAACCTTTCAGACCACAGCACAGTCTGCAGTTTGAAAACAGCCGCCTAAATAAATGGTCGCTCTGCAGTCAAGCTTTCTCCACTCTCCCTGGGGGAAACAGCTCGCCATCCGTGACTTGCCGCCCAGGCTCCCCGCGCTGCAGAAGCGCCCCGCACACCGCCCCCAGACCTGGACCAGTGACCAGTCCACCCGGACCTGAGCCTGGGCAGCCTCCCCGTACCCCGTAACATCCCTGAACTCCAGCTCGGGGCACACCCGCTGCCTGGGAACTTGCTCGGCCCTCGCCCAGGCAGGAGTCTGGGCAAGCACCAGGGCTGTTCAGTGCTCCGCTGCCCTCAGCGCCCAGGTGCTGGGTCTCCAGCCGTCCCAGCCCCGCGGCGCGCAGTGGGCCGGACCCAGCCTCCCCGCCGGCCGCAGAGCCCCCTTACCAGGATGGCTCGCTCCCTGCCTCCCCGAGCCCCAGTCTCACCCCGCCGTCATCACCACATTATAGATGACCAGGTACGCAGTGGCCAAAGGCCCCGGGCCCTTCTTCTTCCGCGCGCCGGTGGCTTCGCTTGCCCCGGGCCTGCCTCCGCTTCCTCCATTCCCTTTGGTCGCCGCAGTGGCCGATGCCGCCGCCATGTCAAGTGCCTGATGCCCGCCCTCCCAAAGAGAGCAGCACCGCCAGGGCTAGGAACTGAGAGGAGGCTGTGGGAGGGACGAGGGAGGAGGGGCTGAGGACGTGGGGCGGAGCCAGGGACAGCGCCCACGGCGGCCGCCATCTTGGGTCAGGGTAATCGCCTCCTCTTTTGCGCTCCCAGTAATAACCGCAGGCGCCACCTTGGCTTAGATTAATGTCGCCTTTGGCCAGCTTTGCCAGGCCCTCTGTTTCTGCCTCGTCTATCTTCTAGAACCTCCGCCTATGTGTTGGACGAAGAAAATGGTGATTTCGTCCTCATTTCGACTTCTCCAACAGCCCGGTCTGCACATGTATATAGCAGTGGAGTAACCTGCCATTTTGGGCCAGGCCACTGACGCCGATTTCGAGTCCCATCAAGTCCCATCAATGGCTGGGAATGGCACCTCAGCCAGGTGTGTTCTGCGTTCTGATCCTTGAGCGGTAGCCAGGTCGAAGATTTAGTCTCGGAAGGTGCCTTCCCTGCTTTTTGATTTTAAGCTACTACTAGTACAGTGGAGAATGTCAACGAGAAGTCACCCGTGTGGCCTAGGGTCCAGTGACATCCGTGAGGGCCTGGAGAGGGTGCCATTGCTTCTTCCAGCCCGAAGCCGCGGGGGTGGCGGGCGCTGAGGCCGGACGGGCCCGAGCCTGTTACGTGGTCGGCTGAGGGCAGGTGCGGATGGAGTGGAAGCTTGACCCCCTCGGGGTCCCCAGACAGAGGGATGTGGGCGGACATGGAACCCCTGCGGGCTCGGAGGAACCGCGACCGCTGGGGGAAGCTGCCTCGACCAGTTGGTCCCGCTCTCCACTCACTGCTTCGTCTCGGGGTATTTTCAATTTGTAGAATTGCCTCACACACCCGAACATGCCTTTACAGAAATGACTGCATATATGGTGATATAAAGTATTTACTTATTCCAGCAAGTATTTATACAGCGCCTGGGAGGTCACACCCGGATTCATGGCACTAAATGAGAGACAAGTCCTGGATCTCCCAGAGGTTATGTAGAGGGAGCCGGATGAAAATAAATATATATTAGGGAGTGAAAAGTGATAATCAGACATATTCTGCAATAATCCAAGCCATAGTAATAGATAGAGGTTTGGGCCGGAGTGGAAACAATTGAGATCATAAAAACGGAATTGAATTCTGGATATATTGTAAGAGTAGAGATGATAAGATTTGTGAATATATTAGATGTGGAGTGTGAAGTGAAAGAGCCATTGTGAGCAACTTGGAAGAACTGAGTTGTACAAGAAGAGATTTTGAAGAAAGAAATGAATTTTAGTTTTTATGTGTTGAGTTTGAAATCTTTGTTAGACATCTAAACGGAAGAGTTGTGTAGACAATTAGACACTGAGGTTCAGTGAAGAACTAGAGAGAGAAATTTGAGAGTTATCAGGGGCATAATGGTACTTTAGAGCCATAAGACATCCAGAGATTGAGACACTGGAACTAAACAATAGTTGGGTCTCATCCTTTGAGGCCCCACAGATTGTGCAGAGATCCTGTTTTCCTGACTTCTTTAAAGAGCAAGTGGTTGGTCTCAAATTGCAGACAGTGATCAGTGGGGGAAATATTGCAAAAGAAAGAAGTGAGCCATTTTGCAGCGCAAATAATCACTCATCTAAAAGCTTCTTTGATCCATTTAACTGATTTTTCTTTTCCAGATAACCTAAGAAAGTAGGAGGCAGGAGCTCTCTTAGTTGGAAATCAACTTAAAACTCATTGTATCTTCTTGCAGTCAGTTAAGCCCACCTCCAGTCTATTCTCTACAATAGAGTCATAGTGATCTTTCCTAAATATAAATTTGTTTGTGTCTGCTACCTTTCCCCTCCTCACCCCCTTAAGATATCTAAATGACTTGTAGTGACACTTAAGATACAGTATATTATGGGCATGGACAACAGTGTGGTGGTTGCCAGGAGTGGAGGGTATAAGAGGGACAAATGGTGATGGAAAAAATAAAATAAAAAATACATTAAAAAGGTAAAATAATTAAAGTAGCGTACGATGATATGCGTGGTCTTGCTCTACCTATGTATTTGGTCCCACATCATACCCTAGTCAGACTTGCTTTATCTTAGGTGAGCAATGCTGCTTTCTGCCACAGGAATTTAGAACATGTTATTCCCTCTGCCCAGAGCAACCTTTACCCCTAATTTTTCCTGAACTTCTGGAATACTGTACATTGCCATGTATCATGTGCTCCCGTGTAAAATGTGCAGCCCACGTTTTTGGCCTAAACTTTTGGGGAAAAATCATTTTAATTTTTAAATTCAATTATTTATATTTAGATGCTTATTTTTATATTATAAAGGAATTTTAGCATTTATTTTTGAACATATGAGTATCATTATTGCTTTCTAGAGTTACACTTTTAACGCATAAACATAAATAAAAGAACTAAAAACACATAGATGCAGAATTAGTACTATCCATGTATAATGTGCATCCTTATTTTTCCCTCAAAATTTGGGCAAAAAACGCATATTATACATGGCGAAGGTAAATCATTCTCCTTGCTGTGGTCTTTATGTACTTTTTCTCATGACGTATACCACAGTAATTTCATGTTTATTCATGTGATTTGTCTTGAACTAGACTACAAGTTTTATTAGACAGGAACAGTGGTCTTTTCTTGGTGATGGTGGTTTCAGTTGTTTGTGTTTGTTCCCCCTCCCCCCCCACCATTGTCTGACATACTGCCTGGCAATATGACATCATCTTAATCAATCATGGTTTCTCTAGCAAAGTAGTTATTTCAAGACTTAGGACTTCAACAACAGAAGCAGGGCTCATCAGGGTCTTGTGAAGTTGATATAAGGATGCTGGGGCATAGTGTTTGTCTTTTTGCTGGATTGTTAAATGTAAGAGGATATGCTCCTGGTTCCATACAAACATCTACCTTTCTATGTGAAGACAGATTGTTGCTAAAAAGAAACAAGCAGACAGGAGAGGGAATGTATGTCTTGGAGGCATTGAGTCTTGGTTCCAGTTCTTGATGCTTTTCCTTCAGTTTTGTGGGTTATCTCATTATCCTCGCACAAGTAAGTCAATACATTCATTTTGCTTAATCAAGCAGTCCCAGAACAAAAACCGAGTTTCTTTTCTACGGTTTTGTTGTAGCAGAAGTCCTGGAAAGTAATCTCATTAGTTTGTGTCACACTCATATCACTGAGCCAATTATTGTGGCCAAAGAGGATAAAATACACAGATTGGCCAGTTCTTTATCATATACCCATAGTTGGAGGAGTGGTGGCTTACCCCAACTGTATGAATCGTGTTCATATATCCCCCGAATGTAGCTTTTCCCCAAACCCTGGACTATAAGATATTTGAGGGCAGGTAATATTAATTCAGTAGGTGTTTTTACCTGTTGTAAATTAGTTCTGAGAGTGTACTATAGCAGAAACTCCCCCAAACTGCTGGTGATAAGTTGATGTGTTCACTTTAGAAAGCAGTTTGTCATTAACTGAGGAAAGTCAAAGATTCACATATTCCGTGACTAATATTCCACTGCCAGGTAGATGCCCTTAAAGATCCCCTAAGGTACACATACCAGAATATTCAAAGCAGTGTTTATTATAGCCACATGCTGAATATGACACAGCACCAATCCACAGTAGAATAAATAAGTATGCTTACAATGGGATATTTTTCAGCAATGAACAAATTGCAGCACTCAGTGTTTATGAATACTATAAACACTGAGTGAAAGAAGGAAGACAAAAAATATGCATAGACTCATTCATCTCAAGTTCAAAATAAGGCTAAGTGAAATTAAATTGTTTAGGTCTACATACACAGGGATTAAAACTATACAGAAACACAAAGAAATGATTACCGCAGGAGTCAGGATACTGAGTTCTGGACTGGAGCTGGCCACCCGGGAGCCGTTGATGAGGAGGCACCTCTCTTCCTCACCTTTTCATCTCCATAGAAAGGGCAACTTTTGCACAAATGGGGTATGTACTGATAAGACTTCCAGGCTCCTAAATGATGTAGATCAATCCTTCTTTGTTCGATAAAAAAAGAACGTGCTGAAAGAACATTGGCTAGCTCACAGAATTGATGGAAAAGATGGTGAATGAGGTTTGGAATAGACAGGAACCATGGGAAATTAGGCAGACAAAAATAGAGACCAAATCAATACATAGGAAGAAACCAGTTAGTGTCCAATAGCTTCTGTCATTGGCATGGCTGCCATTGGACATTGGATGAGTCCATTATTGCTTCCTCTACCACCTCTGGAAGGATTCTAAACCACCATGTGTTTCCCTCTGTTGCTCACTCCAGAGTCAGCGCCTTAGGTAGGAACATCTCTTTGGAAGGAAGTTCACATGGTCAAGTTCTAGAGACAAGGGAGGTGGGAAAGGGGCTATTTGCACACACTTGAGCTTTGTTATTGGAATTCCCTCCAAATAGAAAATGTATTTAGATACTGAGTAGCCAAAATGAAAAATGCCTCTCAAGGAATATCAGAAATAAACATCTGGTCTCCACCTGGAGGAGGGAACAGTAATATGATTAGTTAAGATCTGAAATTCATTGGGCTGTGTTTTTACTGCCAGATAAGAGATTAAACACAGAATCATTGAATTGAAAGGCATCCAGGCTGGCTCTTCTACCTTTCAAGGCACCATTTTCTCTTTTCTTGTTTCTATAACTGTGATTGGGAATGGGAGGGGAATGTAATTCTGATCAGCCCAGTGCTATAGGCCAGTCTATCTTCAAATCAATAGATGATGGAGTGACCTCAATGCCATCTCCCATCTGGCCATTAACAGATAGCCCTACAAATGTATATTCGGGGTACCTGACCAACCATGAAGACAGTTGACACGATTCCTGTTTGTCTGTGATCTGTGTTCATTGTACAAAAACCTGGAGGAAGGGAGAGGTGGGTGATAGAATTTAGTCTCTAAGTTCCACTCTAAATTTCCAGTTAGCTAGCCTGTAGACTATCAGATTCTTCTCTTGAGAGTTTGAACTTGGGGGAAACTGAGACCTGAGCAGATACGGAGAGAGGAGACCCTTTGGAGACAAAGACTGTGTTATAGGTGCCTTTGTGCTTGATGACATTCTGTGAACAGCTTCAGGCCATAGGTCTTCCTGTTAATGATTAATAAATATACCAATGAAAATCTATCATTTTTATAAGCAAATGCTAATTAAAATAATGAGATAGATGCTCTCCTTTTTGCTTGTTCCAAATATCAAAGATTAAAATAATACAGTGACAGAGGTATAAAGGCATGGATATTCCTAGTTTTCCCTACTGAAAGTATAGACTGATACATTCTCTGGGAGGCAGCTTGGAAATATTAGGTTGGTGAAAATATTAGGTTAGATTGTTTGTTTTTTTTTCTGTAAGATGATTCTAGTAGTGCTTAGTTGTCTTTGACTTCACTCAAAGCAATTTTGTTGGATTGTATTGTAACAGTTGTCATATCAGTGTATAGTTAAAAAAAACTTATCAAAATTGGTGAAATTTTGTATAGCCATTTTAATATTGAAGATAGAAAATGTTGCATATTTTCATATGTAGCATTTCTGGCATATTATGCTGTAGTATTTCAAGAAAGATAAAAATGCAACTGAAATGCAAAAAAAAAGATTTGTGCAGGGTATGGAGAAGGTGCTGTTACTGATAGAAGGTTTCAAAAGTGGCTTGCAAAGTTTCGTGCTGGATATTTGTCACTGAATGATGCTCCACTATCAGGTAGAGCAGTTGAAGTTGATAGCGAACAAATCAAGACATTGATTGAAAACAATCAACATTCTATCATGTGAGAGATAGTTGATGTACTCAAAATATCCAGATCAATAAAGTTATTGGTGAAAATGAAGAATGTGTCTTTTAGTTTACGGAAAAAACTAACGAGACTTTTTGGCCAACACAATATATACCACACTCTTAAAACTATGAATGTCCTTTGACCAAACAATTACACTTCTTGGAATTTACCTTAAAGAATTTAACTTAAAAATTAGTTATAAAAGCTCATCACAATGTTATCTATAATACCAAACTGTTGGAAACATTTCAGATGTCCAGGAGTACACGCAGATTAAATTATGATAAGGCTTAAAATAGGATACTATTCAGACATTAAAATGATTCTGTGGAAACTTACTTTCAAATGATTCATCAAAGAGAGATGTGTGTGTGTGTGTGTGTGTGTGTGTGTGTGCATGTGTAAGTGTGGGTCAGGATGGCAAAAGCAGCAGCCAGAGCAACATCTTATGTTGGCTTTCAAACCCCATACACAGGGTAGCATACCAGATGGCGTCTGCACATGCAGTGGGGTGCATTATTGCAAAGGGACCCCAAAATTAGGGAGTTTTGATCTTACATATGGCCGCTCATAACTCGCCTGTTCTCCCAGAGAGAGACACCTTTGTTCTAGGGTGTAAGCAAGTCCTCTCCAGGAAGAGGAGAGGTCTTTATTATTTCAGACTTCTTCAAGGAGGGAAATGTGTCTTAAGATTTACTGCCCTGGAATAGCTCTGTAGTGGAGGAAAAGCCTGTTCCCTCTGTCCTCTTAGGTAGACTAGCTGGGGCCCTGCAAACTGAAATGACAAAACACAGATTAACAGGAGAAAAAGTTTTATTTCATGTGTATTTTGGGGGGAGGGGTCACGGAAAGGAAGTGAAAGCCCCGAAGAAGTGGTCATACCTGGAGGCTTATGTATGATTTTAACAAAGAGCAATAAATTTGTCAAGAAAGGGCAAAGGAAAGGGGGTTTAGGGTTTTGCACATAGTAAGCTGTGGGAAGGTAAAAATTAATGGGAAATAAGGGTTATTTTTAGTAAAGTTTGTGATGTGTGGGTGGCATCTCTGGGCTGAGAAGTTTAGAGTCATGTCTGGTGGTTGGAACTTGTTCTGTCCTTCCTGGTGTGAGAGAGAGGGAGGGAACACATCCACAAAGGGAAATCTGTGTCCTGCTTTTAGGCAAATAGGGGAGGATAGAAAGCTGCTTATGCATCTGCTGTTTCTCAGTCTCCTTCGGCTTAAAATAGTCCTCACGCCTAAGTGGCATATTTTGGAGTGGCACATTCCGATCCCCTTCAGCTTCTTGTACAAACATTCTTGAATTGGTTGTAAATGCTTTTGATCGGAAGATCTGAACTGTGTGGAAAAGCGAGATGCTGAGAGTGAATCATCTCCCAACAGTAATTCTACATGAAGGGTTTAAGGATACTCACTGAGCAGTTCTATCAGGTTTTCTCTAAGCTTGGGAAAAGTTCTCAATAAAAAGTTGGGGAAATTATAATACAGAGATGCATTAGACATGGAAATTGTTTTGAATATGTTAAGTAAAAAGTGGCTTATATATGGTATGTGTAATATTTTTATAACAGGTATGAGCATGTATATCTACAGAGAAAAAAATCTGGAAGGGGTATACCATTATATTATTAGTGTTTATCTTTAGTTGAATAAGAACATTTGTGGGTTTTTTTAATGTCCATTTTGTTTATAGGTATTTTGCTTTTTCTTCAATGAGTGGTTTTGTGAGTAAAATTTCTTCTTTAACTTTATCAAAAACTAGAATCCCTTTCTGTCTTCTAATGGGAGTAGATATCAGTGACTCCCCCTGACCCCCAACATCTTGGGTATACTTAAATTGCACTGCGAAAAGGGAGACGAGGTGGGGGAAAGGTGAAGAAAGCACAGGGGGGTAAGGAGAGGAGACAGATCTGGGAGGATTTTTCAAATGAAATACTGATCAATATGAACTCCTTTATTTACCTTCCTTACAAAATTGATAAATTCTCTGATGTTTTGGCATGAGTGGAATTTTTGATGGGGCGCTCAAACAAAAGGAAGGAGACAACAGTGATATGGGTTACATTTTGAGTGTTGCCTGGGATTTTGAAACTAAAGTGCACTGCCTAGCTATTTGTAGGATTTAATCATTAACTAGAATAGTGGTTCTCAGTTCTTACAATTATTGTATTGAAGATGATAACAAGCTTTTATTTATGTGGGTTATAACTATTTCATATTGTCCGTATTTAAGAGATTTGGGCACTAGAGAACAGGTTAATCTGTGATTCCAATTTAAAGTATAAATTGTGGCACACTGTCTCTCTCCGGAGCAAACCTGTGCCTTTTTCCCTCTCCTCCCTCCAGGCAGGATCTCTTGGCCTTTCTCTTTCTCCCAAGCTCCAATGGCCCTTCTTTTTGCCTCTGTAACTTGTTTCTTGAGCCCACGTAGCTAAACTGGCTCACCTTTTCTACCTCCATGAGTTTATAAACTTTCTTTTCTAATTTGAAAAAGTAAAAATAAAGTATGAATTGTGTAACTGATTTAGACTTGGGATTCAAAATTTAACTCTTGCTAAATTTATAAACAGCATTACATCATTTAAAAGAAATTAAGTCCCATTGTGTTTATACATTTAATTTATTTATGGACTTATTTTACTTGAGAAGGTATTTACTAGGGACTTTTCTTGGAAAGTTTTGTTATAATTGAAGAAATGAAAATGAAACGTGTTTATTATATTTACGAAGGCAGCTTTAAATGTTAAGGGAATTAATTAGAGCAAAAAACCCATAAAAATGAATATTGCATTTTGGTAGATTTGTAAATCTAATCAGATCTGAAAAATCCAAATCCAAATCAGATCTGAAAATTGAATTTCAAAGTTTAAGTAAGAACTGGGTTTTAAAATTGGCAACATTGATAGGTAAACTATTAATTTTAAAAACAGAATAGTTTCTAAATAATCTTTTATGTGCACAAAATTTGCCCCCAGATGCATAAATAGCCTCATTGACAAGTTTATGAGAATGAGACTGTTTTATTGAGAAGTTTTTGCGTATGTCAGTCATTTCTCTGTGCTAATTTTCAAAGAAAAAAAGCCCTCCAGTCTCCTGCATGTGCAGATATAACCTGCAGCAACAGGGCTGGCTTCGTGGCTGCATAACTGTGCAGTCACACTTACAGGGAACTCAGTCTTGTTTTCATGCTCTACTGTCACTGCCTTGAAATCTTTAATACTTTTTAAAACAAGGAGCCCACATTTTTATTTGGCATTGGCTCTGCAAATTGCAGAGCCGGTCCTACCTGGCAGTCAGAGTTCTGGCAGCCACACCGTGGGAGATGGCTGGAGTTTCAGGGTTCATTATGCAGCTCCTTCCATCCCCCTGCCTCTCTGTGTTTTCTGAGTTTCCTCCCTCCCACCTTCAGTTGTGTCCGTTGCCCACCAGACCACAGCTTCTCTAGGCTAACTTTAAAAGATCCCCTTTTCTGCCAGGCTAGGAAGGACTGTCAGAGGCCATATGGGCTGGAGGAGGAGATCGGAGTGGGTGAGTCTAATTCCCCTGCTTTTGCCTTGTTGTGTGGCAGGACTCAGCTTGCCTTTTGAGGCTTTCTCCCTTGTGGACACTTGTAAAGTGGACAAAAATGAAAACAAATTAATTACTAGTTACTCAATTGCACATTTTGTCAACAACTCAAGTGTGTCATATCACTTCTCTCATTCTTTGTCCTTGTGTTTTATGCCTTTTGTTCCTTTAGCTTTATTTTAGTGAGGTTTTGGGAGGCAGGAAATGAGATGCAAGTGTTCAGTCTGCCATGTATGACCACTCATCTCAATTGAGTTTCCATAGAAACAACCAGTCCTTTTTGAGGCACCCCATTTTAGTTGGTTTATGTAATACTTAGTTAAATTATATAAGTACAAGTAGAACTAACATAAATAAGTTTAAGAACAAACCCAGTTGATACTTGCTCAGTAAATACACAACTCAGTAGGAACAGAAGTGTGTGGGCATCAGTTTATTTTACATAGGAAATGAAAATTGTGGTTAAGTTCGGTGAGTTGAATTAAATGGAGATTAATGGAATTTCTGCTTTAAATAATTGAATATAAGACATTCATAAAGAGGATGCATTGTTGAAAGTCCAACAATCTGGCTTCTTGAACAACACATTTAATTTTAAAGAAGCTTATCCGTTTTTAAAAACCTCAAACAAGCAAATATTTGGATCTTTTTTGTACTTGGCCATGGATACTATTGATGTGTTCAGACTGATGTCCTGAACTCTGGAACACTTGTCTGTTTTAACTTCTGATTGTCCTCTCCGACCTTTATCTTGATCTCCTAGTTGGTCTTTTGACCCGCTTTGACCTTAAAGGCCTTGGTTTGCATCAGTGAATTGATACCTTACATTCCCTTCTGTCTCCCTGTCATAGGTCCCTGCTCCCTGCTCCCTGCTCCCTCCCCCAGCCTCTAGATTTGAGGGTTTCTTTTTTAAAGATCTTATTTATTTATTTTTAGACAGAGGGGAAAGGAGGGAGAAAGAGAGGGAGAGAAACATCAATGTATGATTGCCTCTTGTGTGCCCCCTAATGGAGACCTGGCCCACAACCCAGGCATGTGCCCTGACTAGGAATCAAACCTGCAACCTTTTGGTTCACAGGCCGACACTCAGTCTACTGAGCCACACCAGTCAGGACATTTTGGGGGGGGGTGGTTCACAGGGGCAAAACTGACTTGCTGCCTTAGTGGCCTCCTCCTTTGCAGGAAGTCAGATTTAAGCTTCTCTGCTCTAACTCAGTTACCCACTCATTTATTCACTTTCCATCTTCCAGACTTCTGATATTTTTCAGCTGTCTTCTCCCAAATTTGCCTTTGAAGGGTTTATACCTTTTTAAAATAAATAGTATTCCCTTACTCTCCATTTAATAAAGGTTTTAAAGGCAACAGTGTTACTGCTTGTCTTCAGTAGTTCGTGTTTGACCTTCTCTGTACTATGATAGCTTCCCGTTTTCTAAACTCTTGATCTCTCGGTTCTCTAGAAAATAGGACCCTCCATTTGTAAGATTTCCAGATAATTTTAAAAAGATATCTATCGTGCCTTTTCCTGAGACTGCATAGCAGAGCCCTATTTGATCTGTGGTTGATATGCAATCAGAAACAAGTCAATGGGAATTGGCTTTTGTAAATATCAATGAGAAATCAGGGAACTTTTGGGGGCAAGGTTAAGTGTAATTAGTTTAAAGTCAAGCTTACCTGAGGAATTTCCTTTTGATTGGCAAATAAGACTCATAAGGTCAGGTGAACTTCTCTCCTTTGGGTATGAAAAAGAGTATTTAGGAGCTGGGGGTTAAAGTTCTCCTTAGAGCAGGAGGGCAGTTGCAGCCTTTCCTGAGGCTACAACAGTTATTTGTGTGTGTGCAATCGCATGGGCTCTTTTGGTGTCCAAGCTCCTTTGTTGGGAGGTAGGTGGAATTTAAATAATGATTTTCATCTTTCATTATTTAAAAGGATAGGACTTTTCCACATTTTTGTTTTATTTCTGCAGAAGTAAAATCAGTTCCTTGAGGGCTATTAGAGGATTTTTGACATCTTAGCATCTCTGAGTGCCAGAAGATAGGGGCCTACTATACGGATGAGGTAGTATGCATGAGCTCATTTACTTTTTATAACAACCTGTGAGGTAGGAACTATTGTTACTGTAATTTTATAGATGAGGAAACTGAGGCACAAGTTATACAACTCCAGTAAGAGGTACAGATGGAACTGACTCTACTTGGCTGAATAACCAGGTTACCTATATCTGATCCTAGTATCCTGTAGCATTTGCCTTCAATGAACAGGTAAAGAGCTTTCTGGCCCTTGGCTGGGTCACTCACTTGGTTGGAGCATCATCCTTACACCAAAAGGTCGTGGGTTTGATTCCTGGTCAAGGCACATACCTAGATTTCAGCTTCAATCCTCCGTTGGGGCATGTTTGGGAGGCAATTAATTGATGTTTCTCACATTGATCTCTCTCTTTCTCCCTCCACCCCCTCCCCTTTCTAAAAATTAATGAGCATATCCTCAGGAGAGGATTTTTTAAAAAATTCATGACTGGTGTAGCTCAGTGTGTTGGGCACCATCCCACAAACCAAAAGGTTGAAGATTCGATCCCAAGTTGGGGCACATGCTTGGGTTGTGGGTCAGCCCCTGGTGGGAGGCAGTGCAACTGATCAATGGTTCTCTCACACAATGATGTTTCTCTTTCCCTCTCCCTCCTTTTCCCTCTCTCTACAAATAAATAAATAAATAAAACTTTTTTTAAAAGAGCTTTCTGGAGAGGTAGATCTGGATCGTCTTGGACCTTACCAAATAGGTTATATGACTGCTTGCTAATAAATGTTTGATGAATTTGGCCTGAGGCTTTCACTCCATCTGGAGCAAGGCTATGGAGAAGCCCTGTGGCTCAACCTATCTCTTGCCTATTGGACGCTACTAACGTCTGCCCCAAAGAAGCTCATAAATGTGAGCTTATCAAAGTGACTTAAGTTAATTTGTAACCTCTTTCTTCCTTAGTTATTTCCAACTGTAAGAAATCTAGAGAGTCAGATAATGTGAAGATTTATTACCCACCTCTGTGTGGTCACTCCTGGGGCTATGGTCTGTGGCATGAAGCCCTCCCTGCAATGCATGACCATTTGGAACACCGGCAAGGCCTATGGGCCAGAATTTCAAACAGCCAGCAGGCAGAAATTTAATGTTGTCTCCAAGTACTATAGATCTCCTGGTTATTTCCAATTCCAACGGGAAGGGAGTTACAGTCAAAGCCACTGAAGTTAAAATGATTGTAGCTCTAAGGTTGGCTAACCCTTCCTTTTGGTTCACAGTCAAGGACACTGCCCCAGTGACCCTGTCTCTCTCCTTTGCATCTATCCATATGTCCTCATGGGGTGCTCCCCTATCTCAGGTAGATCCAGGTTCTAGACACACAGATGATTTGGGGCCTAGCTGGTTGTTCATATCACAAGTAATCTGGTAATTGCTTGTGAATTGCAGGCCTATTTAGATTTTGTGGTGAGAAGCACAGAACTGGTACTTACTATAAAAATGTCTTAAAAAGTGAAAAATATATATGAATATAATTAATGAAGATCAATAACCTAAGTATTGAGTCTATATTATCCAATACAATTGATGACACTCTAGACCATACTCCCCAGACTGATTTCACACAAACTTTTGAGTTTTGACTTGACAGTAATCTGAAAAGTGATATGCACAGTAAATTTTAAAGTTTCTCTTTGCTGATGGAACTTTATTTATTTATTTATTTGTTTTAGGAGCAATCAGAGTGTTGCAAATCCTGATTACGTGGAGTCACAGAGTCATTAACCACGAATCATACAAACTCCAATCATCCTGTTGCAATCTGCCCTCCAAAAGGAGGAACAGGTAAGGATCATCCCACCTGATGATGGAACAATGCAGTCTGATAGAACTTTAAAGAAAGTTCTAATCTGTGCTGTCCAATAAGGTAGCTACTAGTCACATGTGACTACTGAACACTTGAAATGTGGCTAGTGCAACTGAGGAACTGAATTTTAAATTTTATTTATTTTAATCAATTTAAATTTTATTTATTTATTTATTTATTTATAGAGGGGAAGGAGAGAGGGAGAGAAACATCAATGTATGGTTGCCTTTTGTGCGTCCCCTGCTGGGAGTTGGCCTACAGGGAACCGGCCTGCAACCCAGGCATGTGCCCTGACTGGGAATCGAACCGTGATCGTCTGGTTCGCAGGCCTGCGCTTAATTAATTTAAATTTAAATAGCCATTTGTGATTCACACTCACCATATTGATCAGAACAGATCCAGAATCCAGTCATGCCCTTGTAGCAGGATAGTATAGGCTATGTTGCATCCACAAAGAGTCTAAAATCTTGGTGATTGATAAGAACAAAGGTCTGTTTGTTGCTTGTGTGTTTTTGGAGTTAACTGGGGAGCCAGGTGCATAACGCAGACACCTCCACACGTGGGCAGTCATTACAGAAAGTGTGGCACCAGTTCTTCAGTGCTCCGGCCCAGAGGGGATGCACATTCTGCTCACATTTCACTGCCCAGGACTAGCCACACAGCACCACCGAGCCGGGGGCGGCAGTGCCGTCCTAACTGTGCGGGGCTAAGAGCCTCAGTAATGGCTGCTACAGACATGAGCCTCCCTCTTAAAGTACAGAAAGGAGTTCCCAGGGGGTAAGGAAAGTCCTCTTACTTGCGTTTTCTTGGAAAGTGGAGAATTGAGTTTCTTTAGAATTCGATTATCCTTCACCTCCTGGATACTCATGGCACAGATTTATTAAAAGAAGGTAAAATATGAAACATTTTGGTAAAAAGAAAAAGAGACTATAAAAATTAAGCTATGGCTGACAACAGTCAGCATGTCTTTGTAGTTACACATAGAAATATCATTTCACAGGAAGCTCTGCAATGTACGGAACAATCAATGGGCTGTTCTTTATATGTTTGGGGTGAAAATGAAACAGAAGAAAATGTATGTGTTATTTTTCCTGGTAGAGAATATATCTGGTACATTTTTCACTAACCAGGAATAGAAAGTCCTTTTCTTTAAAAATAATAGCTCACTAAGAACAATTTTAGACTGCGGTTGCATAAAAAATGAAAAACTTTAAATATTTATTAACTGGGCAAATTAATTACCAGTATCTAGGCCAACATTTGATGACATGCCTTGATTCTTTCTAGAATGTCTACAATATCATTTGGACCTCCAGACATGGGGGAATGACCAACTGATATCTGATAACAGACTTCTGAAAAAGCAGGAACCACAGTTTCCCGATAACAAATGCTTCAATATTAAGACTTGGAAAGATAGCATTTGACTGAGAATAAGAAATTGCACCAAAGTTACAACTGCAAACCAAGTCCTGGTAAACATTATTAGCGATGACAATTTTGTCACATGCTGAAAATGCCATATAGATTTTAGCATTACGAGCATACTATAGATATCTAGAATGTAATTGAACCAAACTGATGCTCGAGAGAAATTTTGAACTAAGTCTGCAAATCAGGCTACTGAGTATAAACAAGAACCACCTCAGTCACCCTGCTCCTTAGTGAAATGCAACCATGTAAGCCATTCAGGCAGCACAGCATCAGTTTTCGGTGTGTCCGGGTGGCCTACAACTGGGGGCGTGGAAGAAAAAGAAAGCTGCAAAGACTGAACAAAACGCATGCACTGTGGTATCCTTTATTTAAAAATTGTGAGCTAACTACAGTTGTAGTGTTCTCATTTACCATTCTGATGGCCTAATAAACTGGGAGAACAGTAACACAATTCCAAGAAGGCATCAAAAACCTGTAAACAAACGTACACACCGCACATGCGCACATACAGATAACACACACACAAAGATTATAGTCTAAACACAATTAAAAGTGATGAAGAAAAGCTCTGAATGCTCTAAATCAAATTTTAAAAACCCTTCATTATAATAAACCGTGGCAATACTGTGGCTATTATGAAAAATATTGTAACTGTTTAAAAAGCAAAAAAAAAAAAAAATCCTGGCAATTTGAAACTAGCAGCAAAAAGCAGATAAGATAGAATGGAAGGTAACATAAGGCTAAGTAATATCAAAGTTCTAATGTTGATACTGTGTATGATTGCACTGAAGTAATTTAAAATTGGTTCTTGAGGAACTATTAAAAGTCCCTTGAAATATTAAATCACTGCACTTTATAAACAGTGGAAAAGAATAAAGTATTTGGAATGTTACACACACACGCAGAGGAAAGGTATTAGGCACATTAGTTTATGCTCTTCGTTTAAGACTCTCATAAAATTTTANAGATAAGATAGAATGGAAGATAACATAAGGCTAAGTAATATCAAAGTTCTAATGTTGATACTGTGTATGATTGCACTGAAGTAATTTAAAATTGGTTCTTGAGGAACTATTAAAAGTCCCTTGAAATATTAAATCACTGCACTTTATAAACAGTGGAAAAGAATAAAGTATTTGGAATGTTACACACACACGCAGAGGAAAGGTATTAGGCACATTAGTTTATGCTCTTCGTTTAAGACTCTCATAAAATTTTATAAAGAAAAATTGAAGTGCCAATGTAGTGAAAGAAAGTTACAAATTCCTAAAGATGCAAGTCTGAGTGCATTTATCAGGTCTAAGAATACATTTCAAGGTCTTGGGCAAGGCATGATGACGCACATTCAAGAAAAAAACCATCGTGGAACCCGCAAGGTAGGCAGAGTTCTCTGGAGAGGGTTCAGAATGAAGGTGTATTAAACTCAGACTATCCTGAAGGAGACTCCGAAGTATGCAGACTTCTACAGCTCTTCATCAGTTGAAATTTGTTTCATAGTGGCCAATAAATAACTAAAACTAACTTTTCAGCAAACTGGTTTTTCATACAAACACAAAAATCTTTATCACACATGCATAGCTGATATTCTATAACAGCACAAATATGAATCCTGGTTTTGGAAGAAAAGGACAGAGCAGGGATTTTCCCCCTATTGGTTCTTATAAAAATGTCTGAAGCAGTTAGACATCTGCCAAGAGGGGATAAGTTTAGATCTCCTACTGATTTGGGAAGGAAGGAGGCTTTATTTTCTTAAGGAAGCCAGCCATCCGTGAGCAGGGGACCTGCCTTCAGAATCTAAGTGTAATGTCCTTAAACTCATGCCAAGTTCAGATCCAGACAAACTGGCAGGTAGAAGGGGGCAGGGATGAAACTCTGAATGTCTACAGTATACTTTGGCATAAACGGTGCCTCGTAAGTTAAAATGGTCCGACTGCTTTCTGAGTGAAGTGCTGCAGTCTGGAGAGGGCCCAGTTCCCTGGAGTCAAGAGCCAGAGAGAGAGACCGCCATCTGCAGGGGCCTGGGGCTGAACTGTGGCTGCAGGGCCTTACTTTTCACGAGTGCTTTCAACTGAGGAATTTGTGACTTTGACCAGAAAAACATTTGGTTGCTTTCTCTCTAAAATCAACTGGTCAGGCAAGTTACTGTGATTTCCCAAGATAAAATCTAGCTGTAGGTGCCAGGTAATTGAAATTAATGCCCTTCAATAACACTGCTAAGTGTGAACTGCTATTGCTGAAGAAAGACCCCCAAATGACCTAACTAGGTAATCAATCACACTAGGTGCTTTTACTGTCTTGGGTTTTTTGAGCTTTAGAGAAATAGTCTTTGTAATATGACTTAGAAACTGCTTGTCTCTGGCTTTGTTTCACTCTTCCTCTTCTTCTTCTTCCCCTTCCCCTTCTCCTTCCTCCATGGTTTCCACAATGAGTTCCGCTGTGCAGGTGGCTTCTCCAAGACTGTTGACAGCCTTGCAGGTGTACTTGGCATCGTCATCCCCGCACACATCGCTAATGATTAAAGAACAGTTCCCATCCTCATCGTAGTCTATCTGGAAGTGGCGGGACTCCCTGATGGACTGGTCATCTTTGAACCAGACAACCTCAGGGTCTGGGTATCCTGCATCACGGGAGGGAACACAAGTAGCAGAAACTATCATTCAACATTTCTTATCAATGCATCTAAGGAACTCGCAAGCTACCTCTATTGATTAATGCAGTAAAGGAAAAAAAACTATGATGTTTCTTTCCAGCTGTTTTGATATTGACGTTTGAATAGGGCACGCGTTGTAAACACTGATACCTGAGACTCCCCAGGGGGTGTTCTGCAGTCACCTCACTTCCCACCCCTGTGGGGCTGCCCCACCTCCCGCCTTTATGCGGACACAGAGTACTGCCTCGAGCACCGCCCAGAACACTCCATGCCTAGTGCCAAACATGTTCTGGGATGAAATGAAATTCTTTCATCTTGTATAAAAGTTGAACTTAAATGAATTTAAATAAAAAGTGAGATTCAGGACAAATGGGCACAAGGGATCTTTTCGGGATGATGGGATGTGCTGAAGTTGGATTGGGGTGATGATCGCACATTTCTGTAAATTTACTAAAAATAATTGAATTGTACACTTAAAATGGGTGAACTCTGTGGTGTGTAAATTATAACTCAAAGCTGATAGCAGCTCTATAAATGTGAGTTAGAGGAGCTGGTAACATTGCTAATGAAAAGGAAACAGGATTTGTTCGATCATAAAGACATGATCTGCCTATGAATGACTGGAAGTGGACCACGTTGGTTAGCCTCATTTTATGACTTAATCATGTTTCTGCAAAGTTCAGCGTTAAAAAATACATAAACATACCTTTAAAATATATAATTATAACTGACTTGTTCTTAAATTTTGGAGAAGTATTTTTGCAGGAAAATAATTATAGACTGAACCAGAATAAAAATTACTTATAAGAGTTTAAGAATTCTAACATTCTTTTCAGGTAGAATTTTGTTTCAGTCAAAACAGCATCCTTATGCTCTCCCCTCCCCTCGGTGCTTCAGTTGAAGTTATGCAAATAACAAATAAATAATCCCAAAGAGCTAAGTACAGAGATGATAGTCATTATGTTATAATATTTTTTAAGTAGAAAAGAGGGAAAGGAAAGAACTTCAGAAAACCCAAAGACAACGGTGGCGGTGGGAGTTACGGGCAGTGGCTGGAAGGCTTTCCGCAGAAGCCCCGATCCGAGCACTGCTGCCCTGGCAGCCGCAGCCCACCACGTTGTAAAAAACTGAATGAAAAGGAAGGAAGATAATAGTGGGTAAGACATTTACAAGGCATTTTGATAATAGAATGACACAGGTGAAAAACTGTTTTTTCATTCCTAACTTTGGGTTACTTTACCCCCAAAGCATTATCTAGTCATATTGCTGGAGAATCTTACCAAGTGGGAGGCATAGTTTGTTCTGACTGTGCCCTGGGCTATGCAAGTCTTGAGAAAGTTGCTTAATGAGCATCTGTGCTTTATTTGGTCAGACTGAGATGGGAGATAACCCTCCACTCTGGTTGGCACACAACAGTCACATGCTCGAAGTCTGTCTTACTGTGCCCTTTATCTCTCTAGAATGTTGCAGTCTGCGGAAACTGAAATGCTTTATGCCACCAGCATTGCTGATTTCTCAAGTGCTGTGCTAAGATCTCTTAAGGTCCCTTGATTCTATGGCCACATTCTCCTGGCCAGCCGAGCAGTGTGAGGAAGACGGCACAGTTGCCTGGATCCCAGCTTCCCTCAGTTTGGAGTCACACTGCGTGCTCTCTGCACGTAGCAGTCCCACAACTTTTCCCTCAGCTCCATGACATTTTTAAAAGACTTTTCACATATGTCATCTAAGAGTCCCAAGAGTCACTCAGGACATTAGACATCATCTTACAGGTGAGGGCCGGAGACTCAGAAGCATGAGATCACCGCCCAAAGTCACACAGCTCGCAGAGGAACAGCAGAGCCATTACTCCACGTCCTGTGCTCTGGGCCAGCCTTCCTCAGGGAGCCTCTCATTCATTTCAGTAAGCACATTCCATAATCAAATATTATTGTTCATGACAAACCACTTTTAATTTGGGTCTAGTGGCTGATGTAAGTAAGTGAAACATTAAGTGTGCCCCTGGGGATGTCACTGAACGGCACTAACCTTCAGAAGGAGGAGTGGGGACATTGGGCCCACTCCCCCTGACCCAGTTTCCCTCACAGCCTGGCTGGTCCTAACTGCTCCCAGAACTGACGGCTTGCTCAGGGCACACAGTTGGGGCCCACCAGCCAGCCAGACCCCTTTTGTAGTTAAGGGAAGAACAGTTTCAACTTACCTTCAATCTTGCAGTCAAATCTAGCAGCGCTTCCCTCCACAACTTCTAAATCACGGATTGTCTTAGAGAAATAGGGTTTTACATGGGGCTTTTCCTCAGCAACAGCCTCCAGGAAGGCTTGGGAGACATCTCCTAGAAGACAGGGGAGGAGATGTGGCCATTCCTTGTTCTTTCCTCTTCCCTAGTTTAAAAAAGCTGACTTAATTTTTTTAAAGTAGCTCTAATTTAGCAAATAATGCATCTTAGAGGACTGAATCATCAGCACACCTTTCTCCTGGGGATAGGCTGGCCTGCTGCCAAATGGTTTTGGCAGAAGAGAAAACTGTGACCAAACTGGGGACATGCTTGGACTACCCCTTTCCCTTATGCTGACACATTGAAAAAAAGAAATAATCTTCAAAAAGGATTTTTGGCTGCATTTCATCCTGTTTCAGGATTCAGTCGAGGGTATCTAAGAAGGACAGAACCACACCAGCCTTTCTCATCAGTGTGCCCCTTTGCCCTCGCCCTGTAGCTGCACGCTCTTCCTTGCTCCTTAGCAAGGAGGAGCCAGGTCCTAGAGGCGTCTTTGACCTGCCAGTAGTTCTCGTTGCCTTGCTTACACTGCTTTCACAGCGTATGACAGCCAACAGGGATTTGGGGTTGGTCCAGGTAAAAACCAGGACTTGGAGGGGCTTCTGTATCCTCTCTCCTGATTCTGGCTATTTGTGGGTCATCTGGGAGCGGCAGGAATGGATCAAGAGGGACAAGACCCATGTGCTGCAGACTCTGTCCCTGCCACATCAGATCACGTGGCCTCACCAACACCGCCTTTGTGCCAAAAGGGATCTTGACTCAGCTTCTCATCTTTGGATACCAGGCAGCAGGGGGTGGAGGGGTGTCTCTGGCCAAACAAGACACCTCCAAAAGGTAAGGGCCAGACCCTGCATGCATCTGATGCAGGAAGAGGCAGAGGCATTTACCGAGGAGATGGACAGGGCAGCATCTCAAAGCCAGTGGGCAAGTAAGCAACCCCACTGGTCTCCAGAAGAAGCCCTTCCAATCACAGCCCACCCAGCTCAAATGACATGCTTCAGCATCATAAAAAATGCCAAATGAATATGGAGTATATGAGTTAATTTTGTTTAAAAGGAAAACACAGAGACTGAAAAACAGGATACTTTAAAAAAGTACACTACTATATATGATTTAAGTTTTATGGTTGCCTATTAGTATATACGAATAACTTTGGTAATGAGGAAGGAGAAAGCTTTTAATGAAGCCTTTGCTAATTCTTATGTAAAATACAGGTCAAAGAATAGTGGAGGTCATCTAGTTCTATTAGACAAATAATTACGTTCCCTCTGAAAATAGTTAAACCTAAGTTAAAACAATTAAAGACCAATCAATTGTCAGAGCAACCTAAAAGTATTGCTGAATTTAATCCTTGTACATTATATTATCAAAAAACAGCACCCCCCCAAAAAAAAACCTCAAAACGCCCCTCCTTCCCCCAGCCCTTCCTTTCTCCCCAGCTGGTTGGAGAAAATCTTCCTGTATTGTCTTACCTTCTGATTCTAGCTTTTCTGCATTGAGAGGGCTGGTTGGTGACCCTGTTGAGGACTTCCTGCCACTGAGCCCTGAGATCATTGCCATAGAGGACAGTCTTCCAATGGCTCTCACAGCATTGCCTGTTTTCTGGAAAAGAGACACTGGGATTGGATTCAGGCAGTGTCCCTGGTTCCCGCTGGGCAGTGGCGTGCAGGGAGGAGAGCCCGGCCCAGGAGAAGCAGCTGTCCGTGGAACGAGGGCTTCCCAAGTACCAAGGTTCTGCCAGAGAAGTGAGCCCAACCTTGCTCTGCTCAGCACTATCAGTGTGTCAGAAGATGTTCAGAGAATGGAATGGGGCCTGGAACCGATGTGTGCGTTAATGTGACTAAACAAGGTCAACATGAGACAAAAACCCTTTTCATACTGTGCTTCAACTCCCATAAAAGGGATAGTTTATATAAAGCAACTGCAGCTGAGACAGCTCCAAAGACTTATTGCTGGCGGGGCCCAGTGGTGCTGTTTCTCGTAAAACAATGCTAGTGGTAGGATTTTAATTGGTCAAGAAAATAGTGACTACAGATCCCACAGGTCCTCATACAAGGAGGGGGTGCAGAACATACTATTGACCTTGTGCAAGTCTTTTAACCTCTTTGGGCTTCAGTTTTCTTCTCTGCATAGGGAGCGGGTTGGACAAGACCTCCAAGGTCTCATGTAGTTCTGTTTATGATTCAGATACTTAAGAGATTTTGAGAAGCAGTCTGGCTGGCCCCTTTACAAGTCTATGAATGCACAGTAAAGTTCTGAAGGGGTGTTCTTCCCCCATGTACACCCAGGCATCAAAAAGAAGCACCCAAAGAAATGCAAAGCAATGGCATTTTGGTTTCCTGAGTCGAGGCACCTTGGGAGTGGACAGGATTTCTGCTGCAAAGGAGGCCAGAACTTCAGATGAAAATTGCTCTGCAGTGTGAAAATTCTACCAAGCATAGGATTTAGGTCAAGAAATCTCCAATAATACAATGTGTCTATGTTTGCCACCTTTAATTAAAGTTTCTCACCCCTTTTCTAAGGTCAATGGAATGACTAAGATAAGAAACTAAAGCACAATCAACTCCTCCCATTGCTGCACCCAAAGCATCTTCAGGCACCTAGAAGCTGTGCACCCAGAGCACATGTCAACGTAGGCTGGCTGCTGAGTGAGTAAGGACACCGGCAAACGGCTTGTACTCACGCACTGGACTCAAACTGTGCCAAAGCTATTTCCTTCCTGAATTAACATCATACACCCAAGTATTTCAGTAAAGCCTCACAATTCTAGATTAGCTGAAAAGCCAGTATGTTTCAGTTAAAAGATTATTTCGAAAGTGAAGAATTTCAGGCCACTAAGGAACCATACAGAAAAGTGTGTGTGTGGTTTAAGTGGTGGCCTACTGCTGTGACCATGCTATCCTGTTGCAAGCTATTTTCATGCACTTTGGACAGATATTTCTTCTGTCCGCTGGCCATCCACCTTCTCAAATACATCACTGTGTGGTGTGGGTAGATTCTGGCCCTCTAGTCACTATGGTGAAACTTGGTCACTCAGAACAGAACCCAGAACCCAGGAAGCCCCAGGGGGAGGTGATGAATGGGGAAAGGAGGTGAGAGATGATGATGGGCCAACTTAACTCCGTGTAGAGGCAACGGGCCCTGCAGAGAATGAGGCCAGCTGAAATCTTGCATGCTCTTCTGGAGGAGGCTGTGACATTGGTCTGTTTGTTGTGCTAGCAACAGTGTTGAGAGACCCAGCTCTTCCCGTGGTAGCTTCCCTGGACCTCAGGAACGCGTAAGAGGTGTAAGAGAGGCAGCTGTCTGTGCGGAGTCAACACCAGGCTACTTCCTAATCAGCCACACTCTGAGTCTGCCCTTCTCTGTTTCCTTTATCCAATACAGATTCGTTTGCCCTGGCCAGGAGTATCTAAACTAAGAGAGTCTGATGCCTGTGTGACCTTGTGCAAGTCAGTTTCCATCTCTGGGCTTCATGTCCTGGAACCAGAAGATTCAAATCTTCCTGCATCTCTAGTCTCCTACAGAAAGCGCAGGATCCACACTTGTGAACATGCGGCAGGGAACGCCCACCTGGAGCCCCTGGGCTCCCTAATTCCAAACACCCGATTGTAACTGACAAGGACTGTCTTCACTCTGCTGTGGAATTACGAAGTCTTTCCTCTTCTATTAGCAAAATGACTAATAGGAAGTTACCAGAACAAGGCAAATCAAAGAGTTATGATGTTTTTGAGGCTGCAAATTCACATTAACAAATAGAGCATACATAAGGGGAAATTCTCCATCAGATGGTCCAATACAGCATATAATTTCTAAAACGGAGAAATGTAAGATGTGCTTAATAAGGAAAAAAGTTAAAATAAATTATGATTGGATTCAGTTGAGGGTATCTAAGAAAGACAGAACTCTGATCCAAAGATTGGATCAGAGTCCAATCTTTGGAAACTGATTTATTTAAAAAATTGGTAGGGAAGTCATTTGTCAGAACTGGAAAAGGAATATATCAGTGTGTTCTAATCTTCCAGTTTCATGCCTTTGAGCTGAAAATTGGTTACTGTTTTACTTGATCAAGACCTTTGGGAATTTTTGGAATATCAGGACAGTGATGTTTCGATTTTCTAAGTTCCACCCTTGTTTTGAGGACGCCCTTTTCTTGTTTGAGGCCAAGCCTGGGTTGCTGCATTCCAAGAAGGTAGTGTGTGTGCTGGCCTCTCTGCTGCAGCAGATTCCCTCCCCTGGGAGAGCCATCAGGGACGGCCACTGAGCCTGTGTGCCCAGGACTGAAGGGCTTCTCGGGATAAGGGTCTTTCAGTGCTAACGCTGAGTCATCCCCTGGCAAACAGGGCAAGCTGGTTACCTGAGAGCCAACCAGCCATCATAGACCCTATAAACACCAGCAGCCCCAAGATTAGGGTTTCCTGTGAGAAGTGCATGATACCCAAATGTGATTGTCAAGTGTACCCTGTGCTTTACTGCACCCAAAGCTTTCCCCTCCATGGCCCTTGGGTCCATACTGCTGGGGTGTTTGCAGTTCCCAGAAAATGAAGATGATTTCCCATGGGTCTCCACATTCCCAGTCCTTCGCTTCTGGTTTTGCATGCAGAAGCCCTGCTATCCTGTTCAACTTGCCCACCCTCAGTGCTACTCACCAGCGCATCATTTAAAAATTCTTTTAATATAAATGAAAGATCATACCCTCTTTCAGAATAACTTCATTCTAAGATCAAAATATGATTAATCCTCTCTATAAGCCCTCGTGTATAGGCATTTGATTCTGTGTTACTTCCTTCCTCCTGGGTCTTTCATGAACAACATACCAGAATGATAATGAGGAACCAACCTTCTTATGCATCTGTAGAGCATTCTGGGCTACCTGGGCCTGCCCTGCTCCCTTCCCTCCACCACAGTCCGCCCCGCTGTTCTGCTCCACCGCACCCTGCCCCGCCACACAGACCCTCACGGCTCTGACAGGGAGCCCCCTTAGGAAAACATTTTCCTGAGGAAGCAATGGAACACAAGATGGTCAGAAGCAGTGGAACTATCCCCAGAGAAATGATTCAGGGACATTGTGGGTCGAATGAGATTTTGTGGTCTACTTTTGTGAAACCTAGCCACTGTTTTTGTGAAAAAACCATTTCCAAATCCTGCCACCTATATTAAAATAACTGTAAAATTCCTTCTCTGAATTCTGCCCTTTTCTTCCAGAAATTCTACCCTTTACTTCCAGAAAACCCTATGACTAATAACAGTGTAAACCAGAAAAAATTTAAGTGATTAAAATATCAGCACAAATTACAGTTCCTGACCCATCTGACTAAAAAATTCCATTTGCTCTATGTCCCATGCCCTTATCTCTCCTCCATGCCTGCACGAGATGGGTTCACCAGCGGATGTGTCCATGCTTGCAGAGAGCCTGACCCACATACCAGGGCGAGAAGGCTGCCCCTTAACCCATGGCCTCATCCCAGCAAAGTCCCTCTGAGGACTGCCCCGCCCCCACCCAGCCACCCTATCTGCTACAGAAATACCGCTATTTCTTGGAGACCTGTTGGCCATAGGGTCATTAATAAAGTCAACCTTTGATTTTTGGGGACCCTGTTTGGTTTGTAAGATTATTTGCTACTTGCCCTGGCTGTGTAGCTCAGTCAGTTACAGTGACATCCTCATATACCAAGGCTGCAGGTTCAATCCCTGGTCAGGGTATACATATAAGAATCAAACAATGAATGCATAAATAAGTGGAACCAAAAAAAAAATCAACACTTCTCTCTCTGGCTCTTTTTTTTTCCTCTCTCTCAAAAAAAGAATATTTGCTACTCTGATATCATTGGATCCTAATGGCACTGGCAGACGTATTTCAACTCACCGGGCACTTGAGGGATGCTGGGAGATCCACCCAAAGCCTTCGCACGGGGTGGGGGTGGGAATCAAGAACGGGCGCACGCTGTGAGGGTGTGCTGGAACGCGGGATGGCAGTCCCTGACACCTGCCCACCCAGAGCCTCTCCTCTGTCTCCACTCCTGCTCTCCAGCTTCGTGTGCTGTTGTACTTTATGAGGGAGCTGTGGTTTAGTCATCCTGGCAATTACCCATGTCCCAGTTGCCCCTAAAACAGTGACTTCCTTTTTCTCTGCCAACATAGGCCAGTCTAAGTGCCCTAGGCCCCCACCTGCCCAGCTAAAAGATTCTGCTCCCATCAGGTCAACATAACCAGGTGGGGCTCAGTTCCTGTGCCTTCTGCCTCTGCTGTCATGCCCTCGTCTGTGTTCCAGCCCATGTTCCAGGGCCAAGTTCAACCTCTGGCCCTGGCAGCATTTCCTCACAACCACATGCGAGTCTGGTGTGACTGGCTCCATTCTCCTGTCCACACTCACGTATACGGCTATGGAGAGCTATACTGATAGTTTATAATTCTTGGTGGGTGTAATGTCCTTTTATGTCTATTTGCTTTAGTTCCTCCATTATAATATTCATTCCTTGAATATAGAAACCATGTACTCTTCAGGAGCCTAGGAATTTTATAACACTAATAGTGGTAGTAAAATTAATACAGTAGATGATAAGTTCTCTATGGTTTCCAAAGATCATTTTATCCATCTGCTAACAACTGAAGGCAATTTTTTATCATTGTTAAGACTGCTTCGGAGCCAGGCTCTGGGTTTGAATCCTGTCTTTCCCACTTGCTACTAGTGATCCCAGGTGCCTTTCCTAACCTTTCTCTGCCTAGTTTGTTTGAAAAGTGGGGATAATATAATATCTACCTCTAGGATTAAGACAATGCATATAAAGTGCTTTGAATGTTTTCTCACACACGGCCAGCTCTCCACAAATATTAGTTACTGGTGTCATTTTTGAACATGTGCTATGTGCCAGGCAATGTGCTAAAGGCCAGATGAAGATTATTCATATAATTCTCACAGCAATGCTGTGATATTGGTATTGCCCCCACCTGACAGACAAGAAAACAAAGGCACAGCAAAGTTAACTCACTTGCCTAAAGACACACAGCTAGTAACATACACTCTCTCTAAAGGGCAGGGCCATGATGTAGGCCACCTTCCCCCTTCATCACAGAGGAATGTGGGAGCATGACACTACCTTTAAGGAGATCAGAGTGCCCAGGGTTGCCAGGTGGTCTGAATGGTGACATTGCTCATCCTAGCTCCAAGACATAGAATGTCAGTCTTGGTCCCAGACTACTTCAGAAACAGATTTAAACATTTTTGGAGTTTGGAGTAAGGCTGGGGCAAGTTGGGAACGAGGATGGCTTGAAAAAGGTAAATATGAGGAGCAACATTCCAGTCCAGAGTGACTGTCTCATTACCTGCCATTTCCTTCTTGCCATGTACTTTTTCATCCGGTCCTTGGAGAGCTTCTTGGCCTCCATGTTCTTGGTGTCTTTCATTAGCCATGGATGCTGAAGGCACTGGGTGCAGTTCAGGCGGTTTCTGATAGAGGCAGAGACCAGAAGATTTCTAAGCAGGAGGAGACCTTGGAGATGGCTAGTCAGATCAGAAATGGGAGGACATGGGGCCCTAGTCCTACAGGGAAGAGCCCAGGGTTCTGCTCCCAGTCCATCCACTATGACCAGGGTCATGTGCTCCTGGCTCTTTTCCTCTCTTGTCCTGGGTTACAGACCAGACATAGAATAGGTTAGGGTTAAGAAGGCTAACTTCCAAGTAAGGAACTGGAGCCTCATGACCTGTTCTTGGGGTCTAAGAAGGGTAAGTGCTGGAAGGCAAACATGTCTGGGAATGGCTGGCACTACATTCCAGGGTGGGGTCATTGCGCTGATCACATGGGAGTTGGTGGCTAAGGAGACCTCTCTGTGTGGTGGAGGGGTCACCCCCTCAAGTGAAACATTAAGGCCTGAATCCTTGAGAATCCCTAAACTCTTGGGTCTTATGTTGAGGCTGAGTATCAGGTTTTTTTTTCTGTTAAAACTCAAGGTGCTATGTCCTACATATAACCTATACATTATGACAACCTTAGAACCCACTGAAACTCATTTAATCTTTTTGAAAACTCTGGGAATCCAGAAACATTTTGGGGGCATCTCCTTAATTATAATAGGACTAATAAAGCCCAAAGAACCAAATGTTAACATACATAGTAAAATCAGCATAAGTAAATTTGCTAAGAACAGCAAAATGTAGCGATCTTTAGAAATAGGGATGATGAATGATTTTGATTTTATTATATTCAATTTTCTATCATTTACATATATTACTTTTATAATAGAAAAACATTTAAAAAAGGGCTGATAGAGGAAGAGTTTTGGTTGAAGAAACTTGCCAAATTTAAGAGTTTGTGGGAATCTAGTGTCTTGATCTATTTGAAATCAGTTTTTTGGTGAGGACATTTTATAAGCATAGAGGGGCCAACACAGCTCATTGAATTCATTCAAGGTCAGATGAGGAAATAGGGTGTACACATAGTACCTCATTTACCAAATCTCCAGTGAGTGAGGCCATCCTTGGACCAGAGTCATTGGGAGAGAGGTTCGCATTTCTCTGAGGCACCTTGGGAATGGGGATCCCTCGCGCTGGAAGGGATTCTAGACGCACCACAGGTTTCCCTGAGGTTGTGCCTACTTCTGACACAAAGACTGCGACGGAAACCACTGGAAGACCTCCCGTCGGGGAGTGTGGGAGGTAGCCTCGGGAGGAGCGGCCCGACATGGCTAGAGGACTGAGAGGTGGGCAGCTGACCAGAGCACCAGACGGAACCACGCAGAGACCCTCCAGCACTGCCCCCTCAGCAACTGCGCTCTCCTGTCCCCGGCAGGATTTCTCCGGGGGGGGGGGGGGGTGGGAGCAAGACGACCAACAGCCTGATGGAACCTGTGGGTCCCATGGCTGGGGCAACACCTAGGCTACTAAGTCACCTGGTGATAGCAGAGCCTCCTGCCTGCCGCTGAAGTTGGGCTGCCCCTCCCTTTCTCATCCTCTGTCATACCGCCTAATTCAACACTACTCTTCTGGGGCAAAGCTTATAATTGCTTCTTATTGCCAAATTCACTCCTTGGGGCCTGGGAGGCAGGCTCTGCCTCATCTGGCCACCTACCGAGTGCATGGGAAGCCCAACAGGCCAGCTGCTCTCAACTGATACCCCCACTGCTCCCTTCCCCTGGGGTGAGTCTGCTCTCCCTACACTCACACAGACCTTAGCACCCTCCTGATTTAACTTAGCTGGTTCCCCTCCAGGTGGGTCCTTATCAATGAATCCTGTGTTAGCCACACTCAAGGCTTCCTGCAACCTCCCCTCCTCAGCCTTGGGCTCCTCTGCAGCTTCAACCTCCATTCTTCTTTCAAGGAAATACTTACCGAATGCCTCTGCATCTGACCTTCCCTCACGGCCTTTTCCTGTGCACCTGCACACACTGGCCTCCCACTTTTCACAGCTGTTTGATATATTCACCCCCAGCCCACAGGCCAGAAAGTGGAAGTGCGAACCTCACAGGCTGCACTGTTATGCGGGGATGCAGACAGAGCCAGGAGGGGGCTGAGCCCGGTGCTCTGGGATCACAGCCTAACTTTGGCCAGTGGGAGAAGGTACCTGACCATATTCAGGAGGTAGTTCTTAAATAATTTAGGTATGAAAAGCACCAAACCCGGAGAGTCTGGAAATATGATCAGGCCCACAAACAGGATCCTTCTCGTGCAACCCTGAGGAGGGGCTGAGTTTCAGCGGGGTTTCTACAGGCCACAACGGTGCCCAGAAAATAAAGGGGACTGTCATTCATACACCACAAGCAGCTGCTCTCCCCATAGCACGTGGCTAAGTGCTGCTTTTCAAGTGAGGTTCCGGTGTTTCCAAAGCCAAGTACAATGTCTGGCACTGGGGAGCAGAGAAAGACCCCTTCCCTTCCCCCCACACTCACAATGCCCACCCCCACTCAGGTGCAGAGGGGCCCACAACAGGCAAAGGAAACCCCTGCCTTCAGACACTCGTCAAGTGAGTAGAGAAGCTGAAAAGATTGAAATCTCATCTCATTACTTCATGTCTTTCTTCAGCAAGTTGCTAATAAAATCTTTGGCATCATCAGAGATCTCATCGAAGGCTTCGTCATCGAAGTCCCAGGTGGCAGAGGTAACGTTGGCTAAGGTTTCATTGTCGTTGTCACCCATGAAGGGGGAAAGTCCACTGACCCTGGGAGAGAAGAGCAGGAGAGCAGGTGAGTTTGGGGGGGCTGGGTGGCAGGGTAGATGACCCCTCTAAGTAAGTGCTAACTGAGGTCAAAGGTGAGGGCCAGCAAAAGCCCCGCACCCTAAAATGCCCTTGTGCCTGGCCCTCCTCCTGCCTGGGGAAAGAAGAGAGGATGTGGCCCCCTGGCTCCTGCAGCCCGGCCTCTCCTCCTGCTCACTGCTCTCCTGCGGCGCCTCCTGCACCTGGACATCATCTGTCTGTGAGGCTGGGGCCGAAAAAACTGACTGCACTTTGGGACGTCCACAGTACACAGCATGGCCCCTCCTCCCCGTCTTCTGTTCTTCCCCAAAGTCCAGGCTAGAGCTTGGCTGCACAGAACCTTCTCCAAGGCCCCTGTGCTCCTGCCCCCTCACAGGGATGGTCGAGTGGTGTCAGCGCCTGCCACTGCGCCTGTTGGTTCCTGCTCTGGTCAGCAGCAGGCACACACGGGCGCTCGGGCAGGTAGATGAATGGGGGACTTGGCGTCCCCAGTGTGGGTTTAGCTGTCTGTCTACACTCAGTGCACTGAGGCATTGAGGCCAGACCAGAAAGCTTCCATAAGAGGTGCCGGTGGAGGAAAGAGCACAGGCTGTTCATTCATGGGTGACCCTGGACAGTTCCCCTAAGCGCTGTGTCACGGATTCCCCTCCTCTGCAAAAAGGAGGTCCCACTACTTAACCCCAGCGTGGTTGCCACTTCTGCCTCTCCTTTTTTGTTCCTGCTCCTTCTCCTCCATCATCACCATCACGGCAGCAAACATTTATGAGACATTTCCTCTGTGCCAGGCACTGGACAAAAAGACTAAAATAGATGAACTCACTCAATCTTAACATCACCATATAATGCCAGTGACTCATTAGTGTGTTGAACAGATGAGGAAACTGAGGCACAGAGTGACATTAAGTAACTTGCCCCAGGATTCACAGCCAGTGAGATGTGAACCAGGTATTACAACCATGGAACCAGCTCAAACTAGTCCAATCCTGTTTAACAAGATACTGAGTTGCTTCTCAGAGACAACAGACTAAAACCCCATGCCATGCAGCCAAAACATGCACAGAGGAGAGAACTTTGACCTCCAGCTGCTCCTGGAACTAAAATCCCCACACCCACCGCCAGACACACGTGGATCCAAAGGACTGGGACTGGATGGAACTTGAATGCCAGAGCCTTTCGCAAGCGAATTGCCGGTTGCCAAGAAGATGCAGCGCTGGAGCCCCTTCCAATAAATGGCCAAGTTCCAAGGTCTTCAATTAAAACTTGCCCCAGCAGCGCTTCTGCATAACTGTTCCCCTAGTCCCTTAAAAACCCTCAACTTAGTCCAGTGAGCAAGATGGTTTTGCAGCATTACTAAGTCTCCCATCTTCTCAGTTGCTGCCTTCTTGATCAATAAACCCGTCCTTAGTCCAAACTGACGTTTTGAGTTTTGGCTGTTCAAAGCATTGGGCACATGAACTTGGGTTTGGTGACAGCACCTCTAAGCCTGAATCCTAACTGCCACTTTATACGAACATCTGTATGACGACGAAGTGAGTCCGAGTGCGCAGACCCGCACAAGGCCTGGTCTTCCGGAAGGAGCTGGGTGCCTGCCCCAGATACTATCCTTTTTCTCTGTGTACTTCATCCCCACTGCCTCACGGACGTGTGGTCTCAGGAATGACTCATTTGCCCATAGCTATGTCAAATAAAATTCAAAGGGTAAAATATTTCAAAGATGAACAGAACAGCTTTATGGCTTATTGGCCTCACCTCTCACTTCTGAGCACTTCACTGTCCCAGCAAGTGTCCTCGCTCCACCGCCCTGACCTAGGGCCGGCCTCACAGCCGTGCAGAGCCCCACCCTGGCATGGGCCCCATCGGGGCTCAGTGTTCCGCTGCTGTCATCTTGAACTTCTTGATAATGTTTGAACAAGTCACCCCACCATTTCACTGTGCACTGGGCCCCACACATTGTGTAGCTGGCCCTGCCCTGGCTCCACCTGAGCCCCATGAGAGATGCCCGGGGTGTGCATGCCATCCGCCTCCCAAGTTAGGGCTTCACTACTGTCCCTTCTCCCAGGTCTTTGTGAACTCACCATCACACACAACAACACAAACCCTTTCGGAGCTGTTTGGGAAATTCAAGAGGCCTCAGCTTATGAAATTCACCTGTACCTGAAGACTGAGTTTTGTAAAACAAAGCCTGTTGAAATACAGTGAGAAAACCTTGACAAGGAAGGTACCCTCTGGTAAAACCTTTTGTAAACAGAAGAAAGCTGTTGTAATGTGAATTATCTCACCCCAATCAATAGGTTTAAGTTTTGATAACAGAGTGTTATGGATGGCATTAAAATATCTTAAAGTGAGACACTGATTTATGTTTGAAGAATGCTTGGAGATCATCCTTTGCAGGCACATTGCAGTGGGGGAGGGTGGGCGTTACCCGCTGAGGCCCCCCCAGGCTCCCCTTCTCACATCAAGGGCACTGGGCTAGAATTCCCAGCGGCTCCCAGCTTTCCTGTCTTTGAGATCTTGTGCGGCCTGTTAAAAAAGGTAATAACAGGCCCCAAATGGACTGATTTGCCCTCACAACATCAAACCAAGATTTAATTGTAACTTCAGCCACTTCCAGAAATGCAATCTTTACACTGTCCATCCGAAACTTCTTGATTAGCCCTGCAGGATGGAAGCCCTGCTGGCCCCTTCCCCCGCAACACAAGAGGACCAGCCCTGAGTCAATCCTTTCCTCTCTGTTGCTATGACTTTGCCCCACCCTCCTTCTGCCTAAAAACCCATTTCATACATCCGCTGGGAGCATCTCCATGGGATGCTGGCCAATTTCTGAGCTGTTCAATAAACTCAGTTTGCTCTTGCCATTTATTCCATTGAATTCTTTTCGTTGGCAGACCTAGGTTAGCCCTATCAAGAAGCAGCCTGACTCTTGCTTGTCAGCCACCTGCTTCCTTCTGCTTTTACATTTTCCATTTGAGACACAGAGGGGGAACATCCCGCGGCACTCCACAAAATTGCAGAAAAGCAAACAACCCTGCTGTGGAATGCCGAAGGTCCCCTTCTGCAACCCTCCTTTCCTAATTAGGAACTGTAATCCTGCGAAGATAGGCCTTAATCTCCGTCCTGTTCACAGCCAGGGAGCGCCTCCTCACCTCTGGCCTCTGGCGCTCCTCTTTCCTGGCCGCCCATCCATCTGACACACCCTGGCTGGCGCCCGGCCTGCCTGAGCTCCTCCCCACCTCGCGCCCGCCCCTGCCGTGCTCTCCCCCATTAACGGGTATGTCTCTAAAATAAAACTTGGAATAGGTGCAGAGCACGATGACAAAGAGAGTGTTCTAATTTTAGTAATGCTGTTTCTGGGGGGTGGGATTTTACAAATTTTTTTTAACTTTCTCCTTTGAACTTTTACTTTACTGCCAGGATTTACAAAAGGATCATGCATCTTTCTATTTTAAAAAATTAACCTAATAACAAACAGAATAAACTTAGCATTAAAGACTGAACCACTCACCTCCCTTCCTAGTCTCACCTAGTTTTTAACTGAAGGGGATCAGCGTATACTACTCCAAAATACCGCATAATGATTGTTTTGAGCTAAAGGCAATAGCTCTCTGTCCTCCCTCTTTCTGTGTAAAAGCCGGACATATCCTTGGCTGGTGTGGCTCAGTGGATTGAGCACCGGCCTGTGAACCGAAAGATGACCAGTTTGATTCTCAGTCAGGGCACAGGCCTGGGTTGCAGGCCAGGTCCCCGGTTGGGGGCGTGCTAGAGGCGAACACACACACATTGATGTTTCTCTTGCATATTGGTGTTTTTCTCCTCTTTCTCCCTCCCTTCCCCTTATCTGAAAATAAGTAAATAAAATCTTAAAAAAAATAAATACAAGCAGGACATAAATGTCTCTTTGTTAAAGTGACATTCATAAATTTCCATTTGTAGAGAAGACTCTTACATGCATAACAAACTTGCTACACAGCCCTTACTTACCATACATTTCCTAGGACCTTCTCAAACTTAACCCTTCCAGAAATGCCAAGCCCCTTTTCCTTAGTCTAGCTACTTCTCTACAATTTATCACTTTTTGTTAAAGTATTATATAAGCTTCAAATTCTAAATGCCTCCTTGAGTCATGGTTCTTTATTGCTTATGCATATGTACATAATTAAATCTGTTTTTTTCTTTTGTCTCTCTGCCTTTTCTCAGTTTGATTGGTGGTCTCCCACTACCGAACCTAACAGGCGAGAGGAAAGTATTTTCTTCCCCAACATAACCAATGGATTTATCTGGTTTTCACAAATTGTAATCAGTGTAGACACGTTCTTGGATGCTCTTTTTCTTCGCTTGACATGGTCTTTCAACAGTGTATACAGAGTCTTTGGGTTCATTTTCAATGGTCAAATACTAGTCTGTGTGCTGATGCATCACAAAGGCCATGACTGCAAGGTCTTCTAAATTCTTCATTCTTAATACCTCACTGCAGCAAAACTTGGCCCGGGCAGTCGGGTGCTGAGGCCTGTTCTGCTCACAGGGCACAACGGCAAGAGAGAGAAGGGTGCAGACATGCTTCCTGGACTACGCTTTCTCCATAGTGCTTGCCAAGCAGCAAACAGATGGCCCCACTGGATGAATGATCAGGGCACCCCATATCTGCTAGCAGCGCTATTGAGTGCATAGAAGGGGTTTGTCTTTGATCCCAGGTTAGTCTGCAAGCACTGAAGTGTGTTGGGGGATTTGAGAGGGTGGGCAGGTCCCATAGGAAGAGCTGGCATCATATTGTGCACTGGCCTAGGAACCAGAACGCCAGGGTTTAGTCACGCTAACCACGAGCCAAGAACCTGGACAATAGAACCTGCAGGTGGTGGTGGGCCTGGTGTTGGCATGGGGTGCCGGAAGGCCACAGGGGCTGGAACCAGAAACCATGTCTGATCACCAGTGGAGAGACAGAGCAGCCCTGGGTGCGGCTACCGGAACCCTCTGAAGAGCCCTGCATTTAAACCCATCTGAGTAGGTACCCGAAACTCGGCCACTGGGACTTCTCCCCTGTTCACAGCTGCTGTTCCCAGGAGGTAGACTGGATGGGGACGGCTCTGGCTCTGGACCGTGGTGGGTGGCCAAGAAAGGAGCAGAAATGGGCAGTGTGTTGCTGCACCCAGTTAGGAAGATGGTTGGGAGGAGGAAGCAGAGCAGTATTTGCTCTTCTTCTTGGTTTAGGGGAGGAGAGAGAGAGAAGGAATCCTGGAGTAGGCTGAAGGCAGGGCACTGAGAAGGGTGTCGGTGTCCCCAGGGCAGAGAGGGAACAAGTCCTCAGGAGACAGAGGAGAGGGAGGTGGGAGAGGGAAGGAAGTCAGGAAGAAGTTGGGGCTTGGACTCGCCTCCACACTGAAATGTGGCCTAGAGCCCTCCTGCCCACCCCCCGCCCCCGCTAGAAACCAAACAGGCATTTCTAACACCAGGAGAGTCTCCAGGACGTTCACAAGATCGACTGTCCGTCTTTGCAGTCAAGGGTGAGAGGGCAGGGGGCCCACAGACTTACTTGCTGCATCTCTTCTCTGCCAGGAAAACCCAGGCAGGCGGTGGGGCCAGGAGCCCAGGGCCAGGGCAGGCTCTGCCCTGACCTCCCCCAGGGCTCTGAGGAGGAGTTCCTCCAACTCCACCGGGGAAATCCACGGAGGCAGCGCTGGCTGCGTAGGAGGCGCTCACCAAACATCCCCAACTCCCTGGCCACTCCACCTCTCACTGGCTCCGGAAAGGAAGTGGAGGGGTGGGGAGGAGGTTTTGTGGCACAAATGTGGAAGGTGGTCCTGACAGGGACTGTCAGACGGCAAAGCTCCAGGGGCAGACGGTGCACAGGGCGCCACAGAACTTCTGGTGCAGCAGCAGCGGCTTCAGATTTGGGCGCAGCCGGGACTGAAAGGATCTGGCTGGCTGCAGCTGCTGTTTTCGGCACCACGTGCTCTGCGGAGAGCCCCAGCTCTGGAGGGGAGCTGCCAAACCTCAGTCCCGCATGTGAGAGCCAGTGGGAGAAAGTCCCAGAGGGCGGAGCGGCCCCCAGGGATGGCTGCTGGAGCCAGGACCCTGGGGAGCCCCCCCCTCCCCCCGTGCAGGGCTGAACTGCCACACGCCCCTCCCCTCCCCAAGGCCCTGCCTAGAGAACGTCAGGCTGGTGCCCCACTCATCAAAATCACCTTCTCTCCATTTCAAAAGCTCTCCCCTATTTCTTGGTCTTAGCTTTAAAAATAATCAAGTAAACAATAGAGCTTATTATCCAAATTACTATGTTCTTCCAGTTAAAAGAATTTTCACTTTAAAATAAAACGCTTTTATGACTTAGTAATTCTGGTTCTAGATTATATAAATCCAACAGAAATGCATAAATACACCCACTAACACACACATACCAGAATACTTGCAACACCCCCACGTGGAATCTATTCAAAAGCCCGTCCGCGTAGACCGGACACAAGTGGGATGAGGCTCCCATAGAGGACAGCACCGCGAAGGAGCCGACTGCAAGTACAACGCCGAGCAAAAGAAGCCAGACGTGTCTTTCTGCATGACTTTGTCTACAGCAAGTTCGAGGATAAGCACAACTAAGGCATGGCGTTAGGCATGGGATTACGGTTACATCTGGAGGGATAGCAACTGAGGGGGGCACTAGGAGGGTCCTGGGGGCCCCGAGTGCATTCGGTGTAGGATCTGGGTGTGGGTCACACAGCTAACTGTGTTGGCTGTGAAATTGTACTGAGTGGTCTCCCCACTGCTCTGTCCCTGACCAGCAGGGAGACCAGAGGCCTGAGTGTGCCTAGGACTGTCCTCACTTTAGCACTGATGGTCCTGCATTCTGGGACACTTGCTAATCCTGGGTAAACTGGGGTGGCTGGTCGCCCTCTTGGACTGTGGGGCCCAGACAGCCACGTGGGATTCTTGGGCCCTGGTCATGGCCATGCCAAATGAAGATCAGATCCCCGCCTACTCCCAGGTTTGTCCTGAGGATTAACAAGAGCCCATGTGAAAATCCGTGGCTACAGATGATCTCAGTTCCACGTAGTGGGAAAACTGATGGAGTCAGTGAGGCAAGTCTCCTGACGTCTGCAGAAGGACTCAGGGGCCAAGCCGGAACCCAGGTCAGCTGGGTCTGAACAGAGTAAGACCTTTCCTCAAAATTCATGGGTCTCCCTCCGGACCCAAGATCCAGTGCGAGCATCGTCCAGCCCAGGGCATCCCCTGGAGGGGCAGCCTGGACCCCAAGGCCCTGCTCTTCCTTATTCACCAAGGAGCTAGGACTCTAGATTCAGGCGCGGTTTTCTTAATGCGTCAGCACCCTTTTTCCTGGAACAGGGCTGGAGTAGGGAGAGGCAGGGCCCTCCTGCCCGGGAGCTTCATCTTCTCTGCCGCTCTGGGGCAAGTGATGGGGGTGGGGGTGACATTGGGTAGGGAAGAGGATGACTCTCTGGGGTACAGAATCCACGGTACAGGTTCAACTGGGGCGGGCTGTGCTAACAGGCCACAGTGAGAGTAACACTCCTGAGCATGTGAAAGAGCCACACTGCGCAAAAAGTCACTGTGCTTTGGCCAAAGCTTTCGTAGCAGTGGTTCCCGGACCTGGCTGTGTAGCAGAGTCACTGACAGACGTTTCCCACATGGGGTCTGAAGACCTCAGGGGTCTAAGAAAGTGTTTGTGCAGGTCCTCCTCATAGTTTCTATGAAAACAATTTTTCCTTTTGCTTTAACAATAAGCCTTTTTTTTTCCCCAAAATGAATGCATGCATGGCTACACCTTCTGGGTCACCATTCCATAACGTTGTGTTGCCACACAAGTTCAGGGGCTGCCTCTGAGGCCAATGGCTTTCTGCAGCCTGGGGCCTCAGAGATTAAACCAGTGAGACCCCACCAAAAGGGTGTGTCCTAGAGCCTGGCACTGCGAGTGTGGCCCTTGGGCCGGCGCTCGGGCAACCCGGACCCTGCTGGGAACGTGGGTTCTCGGGTACCCCAGATCCGAGTCCGACTCTGAGATCTAAGAAAAGGCCTAGTGACTCCTGTCTATCCCTGTTCGTGAAGCACTGGTCCAGATCACTGACCCTCTTCTTCTCTAGCCTGGGGACCTGAAATGGCTGTGAATCTCCACCCGACTTGCCGGTTCTGACTGTGTTGGCCGTCAGCCTCGCTGGGGTCTCCGTCATCAAAAGCGCTGGCTAATCAGTCCACATGTGAGACTCGGAGATGAGGTTGGCAGCTGGGGCCCCTCTGCAGTGAGGATGGGGTGCTGCCCTCTGAAACCATGACGACGCCCACAGGAGATGTGCACCTGGGCTCCCTCCCTCCTGCCCTGTATCCCTACCCACACCAATGAAGGCTATCACATGGTACCTGCGACATTGCCACCCTCCTGACCAAAGGCCCCAGGCTGGCCAGCATCAGGGATAGTGGGGGGCCCGGAGGCAGATCCTGGTGTGTGGGGCTGGATGCTCCCACGGCAGTTTGAAGTGGGCGGCTGACCTCCTGGGAGCGCAGGAAGAGCAGGCCAGGCGGCAAGACGGGAGCCTGCCACCCTCCTGTCTCTGGCCCCTCAAACATCAAGGCGGTGTGCGGACCCTCCTGCGGGGCTCTCTGCCCCCACCCCCCCAGGTATCCGAGACTCACAAGATGTAGCAGATGACCCCGATGCTCCACATGTCTGTTGCATAGCCAATGGGCTCATAGTTGATCACTTCAGGTGCCACAAACTCTGGGGTGCCGAAGAGGACCTTCAGAGACCCTGCGTTCTCTGTAACCAGGATGGAGGGGAATCAATCGCCAGAACACTGTGGAGGCCGCCCATCGTATGCAGACACCCTCACTGCTGTGCCCACGAGGGACACAGACAAGACCCGGCCCCCAGCAGCTCCCTCCTGGGAGAATGGCACAGACACCGGCATCCCCGTTAAAGAAGTTCCGCGACACTCCCGTGAAACCGACCAGCTGAGCCCTCACGTCAATGTCATCAGAGGGGTGGGGCAGGACTGAGAGGCTGTGAAAGCCCCTCCTCTAAATGCTCTTTCCTGAGTTGTCTCTCCCACGAGTGCCCTGAGGCAGGGGCCATGGCTGGTGCTTGATAACACACTCCAACGCGCACTATGTGCTATACATCCTGCTGCCTGCTCTAGAAGGACTTTCTTTCTTTAAAAAATTATTCGCTTATTTATTTTTTAGAGAGGAAGGGGGAGAGAAAGAGAGAGGGAGGGACAGTGAGAGAGAAACACCAATTTGTTGTTCCACTTATTGATGTATCACTGGTTGATACTTGTATGTGCCCTGACTGGGGATCAAACCTGCAACCTCTGCGTATTGAGATGATGCTCTAACCAACTGAGCTACCCAGCCAGGGCTTACAAGGACTTCCCTATTTATTATAATATTCTCAACAACCCTAAGAAGGAGGTATGACCCCCATGCTCCTGAGGAGGACGGGGAGGCCCAGGGAAGTGGCATGATTTACCCGCCCGGTTAATAGTAGTGATCAGGACCTAAACCCAAGTGGCCTGACTTCCGAGCCACGTTCTTCCTGTTCCACAGCCTCACCGTGTGTAGCATCTTGTCTCTCCTCACAGGAGCTGCTGGGAAGATAACTGGGGAAAACCTTAACCCCGAGGTGGTGCCTCCGAGCCATAAAGGACAAGAGATGTCCAGAAGTATGCACCTAGGCACCAGCGTCTGGAGGACTTGTGAGCCATGGGGGTGGCACCCCTCGGGCCTGTGCGCTGCGTCTGGTCTGGTTTAACCTCAGAGCCCGTGGCAAGTGTTCTAAGACGAAGCACCAAATGGCTCTCAGGCATGGAAGTTCTGCTCCAGCTCCAACATGAACTCTTCCTGCTGCATTTTAACCTTCCCAGTTCTCTGGACTTGGTGCACCTCTCCTCCCACATATCTCCTCACCCAGGGAGGCTGCATGTTGTGTTCCTTGGACTCTGACCCTACCAGCTCCCAGGCCAGTTGTGCCCTGTCTGTTTAAACTGCTAGTGGCTCCTGCCAGAGGCCCCCACACTGTGCCTTGGGCTGGACAGAAGAGAGCAGGAACATTCGCCCAACACTGGGGCACGGAGCACCAGGGAGTCAGAGCCTGGCAGCACCTCCCTCCCTCACTTTCCTCTTTGCTACCTACATGGCCTCAGCTGGGACCGGGCCCCCTGGGAGAAGGTTTGCCAGGTGGGCATTAGCTCCCTGCAGGGCAGTGAAAGAAAGGCCAGCTCGTGCCAGCCCTCAGGCCCCTTGTGGACAAGGCAGTGGTCAGGGGCTGTAGCAAGAAAGCTGTTTCCTCGATTCCTGAGACATCAAAGAGCTACACAGGCCAGGTGGGTGGGGTGGTGTGGATGGCAGACAATTCATCACAGGGTTGGGTCTGAAGGCCCCGAGATGCCACCTCCCGCCACCTGCGCTCACTGTGCAGGAACAGCATCAGAAGCCGGGGCCAGGCCTGGGGTCCTTGTTCCCGCCCCAGCACCTCCCTGGCTCTTGGTGGAATCTGCTGGGCAAAGCTACTGTGAACTTCATTTTCCTAGCCTATGAATTGGGGCTCATAAATCTGCCCTGCCTACAGAATCACATGAGAGGAGGCACGTGTAAAGGTGCTCTGGAAGCTCTAGAGTAGGATACAAATGTGGGGAAGCACCACCACCAAAGTGAGCTTTGCTGCTGAAGGCGCCATAGTGAAAAATATAGAAGGAGACAACAGCAACAACGCATGCTGCACACCGCTTACTCACCATGCATAAGACACTGCTCTTATCACTGCACCGACACAGCTAACAGCTCTGTGAGGTGGGCTGTGTGTTATCCCATCTTACAGATGAGGACTTTTCGACTTAAAAGTCACACAACTAGTGAGTGGTAGGGGCATATTTTGAACCTGAGGCATCTCCACAGACTTTAACTGACTTTAACTCCAGTATTGCGCAATTCACTCTAATACCCAGTGTGTGGGACACGGCCACAGCCACAGCTGCAGCCACTACACGTTGGTGACGGCAGGAGAGAGGGATCGGCCTTACCCAGCCTTCTGGCCAGACCGAAGTCAATGAGCTTGATCCTGGTGCCTGTCTTGTTGACACACATGATGTTCTCGGGCTTGAGGTCCAGGTGGACGATGCCCTGCTTGTGGATGTACTCCACCCCCTCCGAGATCTGCCTCATGTACTTGATGCACTCGCGCTCTGTCAGCTCAAAGTCCTCGTCGATGATGCGCTCGAACAGCTCACCTCCTGACACGCTGTGGGAACAGAGGGGGGCTGTCAGACCACCCGGGCGGCATGAGGACCCCGGCAGGAAAGCCCAGCGCACAAGGGGATGCCGGGCACTTTCTGCAGCTTCCTGAGTCCCAGTCTCCCATTGTGCGAGGAGGGCCCAGGCCTCCTGGTTTCCTGCTTGGGGGACTCCTTCTGCACCCACAAGGCTTTTGGGGGATTCAGGGAACACCTAGGCTGGGTCGCTGCAGCAGTGGTCATGAGCTGAGAGATCCAGACATGATCTTGTTAGCAAAAGAGTGACCACCGGGCAGCTTCCATTCCCCAAATGACGAAGTCATTCTTGTAATCCAGCTGTGGCTTTAGTCATGGAGAATTGAAGCTTAAAATAGTACTACAGGAACAGGAAAGTGTCCTCAATAATGAGCCTCAGCAAATTCATTGGCTGTAACCTGCTCTATTTGTGACCGATTTGCTCCCTCTGGCTGGAGCCGTAGTGTCAGCTTGCTCCTTCCAGTCATAACCACCTTGTCTTGCCTGCTCTGTTGCCCAGGCTGGAAGTGCGGTACATCCTTCCTACTCGGATAGATGTTGGGACCTAGCCACAGTGTCTCTGGGGCCCACAGAAGACATTTCTGCTAAGGACTTCCCCAGAGGCTTCAGCCGGCTGGCATATTGCCCTTCAGTGCAAGTTCATGGCCTTGCTTCTGAGTTACAAGGGTCTTCTCTCCTCCCCTGTCTCACCCCTCTGACCCCTTTCTTGTTCACTGCTCAGAAAGTTGAGCATCAACTCGGTAACTTTTGTAGCAGCTAGACATTGATAAGCTCTTTTCTGCAATGACCCATAGGCCCGCTGACTGAACAAGGCCGGGTGGGCTACATTCTAGGCTGGTCCTCTTCCACCGGCCTTCCCTTTTCTACGGGGCCCCATCATGAAGAAAGGGAAAGCCGAGTTTGAACTCTGCCTTTCACAAGCTGTGTGACCTTGGGTGAACTCATCTTTCTGAGCCTCAGTTTCCTTATCTGTCCCTACCTCATAGAATTGCATAAAATGAAGGAATCTTTGTATAGCAGCATGCCTGACACACAGTAGGTGCTCAGCACATATCACCAAGGACAGACAGACAGGGGCACACCAGGGGGCGCAGCCACCACAACCTCTGTCAGGCTGGCCTCTATCACCACAGGACAACCACTTGCACTTCTGGACCAGCTGAGCAGAGGAAGATCAGCTGTGCCAGGCCGCTGGGGGGCGCTGCAACGGAACTGTGGAACTAACCAAGAAGGAGGTCCGTAGGTGGCCAGCAGGTGGCACCAAGCTCTCCATTTTGATAGCTCTTCCCCTAGGCTGTAAGTCAAACTGCCATATTTTGCTCAAATTTTGGAGGAGAAAAAAAAAAAGCACATTATACACAGGTAGCACTAATTCTGTATTTATGTAATTGTTTTGAATTCTCTTATTTATGCATATGTGTTAAAAGCGTAACCCTAGAAAGCAGTGACAATATCCATGTGCAAATAATACCCTGGAATATGATCACTGGTTTTGTTTCTAAGTATAAATAAAAAGATCGAATGAAGAAAAAAAGAATTAAACAGTTAAAATGAAAGATTTTTTCCCCTGAAAGTTTGGGCCAAAAACGTGGGTGCACACTGTACATGGGAGCACATTATACAAGGCAAAATATGGTCATCTCTGTTCTTAGGTCACAGGTGATACTGAACATCTTTGCACCTCAACAAGGCGGGAAACCAGCACCACCTTGCAGGGCTGCTGTGAAGGCTGTGTGAGTTAAAATGCTTTGAAGAGTGTCTGGCAGATGGTAAGTGCTCCATAACATTAATTATCTTTTTTTTTCCACACGCACTTGAAAAGAATGCATATTCTGCTGCTTTGAGGTGAAACGCCTGAAGATATCAATTAAATCCATGTGATCTAGTGCGTTATTAAAGGCTGCTGTCCCCTTATTGATTTCCTGTTTGGGGGATCTATCCATCACAGTCAAGGGGGTGTTAAATTCTCCACTATGACTTTATTTCTGTCAATTTCTCCCTTTATGTCTATCAAGATTGGCTTCACATATTTAGGTTTTCCAGTGTTGGGTGTGTAAATGTTTACTAGGGTTATATCTTCTTGTTGGAGTGTTAACACCCTTTACCATTATGTAGTGTCCTTCTGTGTCTCTTCCTGTAGCCGTGGTTTTCAAGTCTGTTTGGTCAGATACAAGTACTGCCCCCTGGCTTTTTTACCCCTTTCCATTGGCATGAGACATCTTTTTCCCTTGCTTTACTTTCAGTCTGTGTGTAACTTTTGTTCTAAGGTGGGTCTCTTGGAGAGAGCAGATGTATGGTTATTTCCTTATCCATTCAGCTACCCTCTTTCTTTTCTTTTTTTTTAGTGGATGATTCTAAATGTATGAAATGTCTAGAACAGGCAAATTCATACAGACAGAAAGTATATTAGAGGACATCAGGGTGGTGGAGAGAAGGAAAGGGGGAGTTATTCAGTGGGCACACAGTTTTTGTTCAGGGTAATGAAAAAGATTTGGAAATACAACTTCAACGCAGAAGCGGTAAGGACCAGTGATGGCTGGAGGGGCAGCTAATTGCTATGGAGCCGTTGCTGTGTGCAGGGAGGGCACTCTGCCTGGGCTCTGCAGTCTTCATCCAAGGGCAGACTTAGGTACCGCTTCACAATGGCCGTGTCTGGTCTTCAAGAGACACTTCAGCCTCTTGATCAAAAAGTCTTAGCGGATTTCTCAAAAGAGACCTTACAGGCAAGAAGGGGCTGGAAAGAAGTATTCCAAGTCATGAAATCCAAAGACCTACATCCAAGATTGCTCTATCCAGCAAAGCTTTCATTTAGAATGGAAGGGCAGACAAAGTGCTTCTCAGATAAGGTCAAGTTCAAGGAGTTCATCATCACCAAGCCCTTATTATATAAAATGTTCAAGGGACTTATCTAAGAAAAAGAAGATGAAAAATATGAACAGTGAAAGGACAGCAAACTCACAGTTATCAACAACCACACCTAAAACAAAAGCAAACCAACAGGACAGCTAGATCAGGAGCAGAACCACAGAAATGAAGAACACATGGAGGGTTAGCAACAGGAGAGTGGGAGGAGGAGAAGGGGGGAGAAGGTACAGAAAATAGCATAGATGGTAGGTAGAAAATAGATAGGGGGAGGGCAAGAATAGTGGGGGGAAAATAGAATCTAAAGAACTTGATACACGTGGTCATAAACTAAAGGGGGGGAATGGTGGGGGAGGGGTGTACAGGGTAGAGGGGAATGAAGGGGGGGGAATAGAACAACAACTGTAATGGTATAATCAATAAAATATATATTTTTAAAAAGCCTTAACGAGTTTTTTAATGTTTATATAGTGATAAACGCAATTTGCCACTTTAAGTATTTTTAGGTGTACATTTCAGCAGCATGAGATTCACAGCATCATTCCCTAGGTCTTTTGATTGGAGCATTTAAGCCACACACATTAAAAGTGATTATTGAGGCCGGCCAAGATGGAGGTGTAGGTGGAAACACTGTACCTCCATGCACAACCAAGTTTATGAACAACAAATATTTAAAAACCAGAACACAACCAAAACTGAGAGAAAATTAAACTGTATCGAAGTCCGACAACAATGAACCATTCATCCAGACCTGTAAAAGGGATGGAGTCAGCGGCTGGTGGAGTAGAGTAATGCAGGATAATGCAGGAAAAAGTGACCAGACCGACCCAGGCACACGGGCAGCAGTTGGCAGATCCCAGGCTTTGGGTGGCAACAGGCAGACCCAGTGAGGGCGCAAGGTGGCTGGCTGACCGTGGTCACACATTCACACTCAGATAAACCAGGCAAAGGAGCGAACAGTGAGATAGACTGCACAACCCAGGGCCCCAGCGCTGGGAAATAAAGCCTAAAAGCACCAATTGGAAAAACTATCAAGGGTTGAGGTGCCAGGAGAGGCTCCCAGGCTCACAGAGAGTTTGTTGGAGAGACCCACAGGGTTCTGGAGCATGCACGAACCCACACATCTGGAAGCCAGCACCAGAAGGGCCCAATTTGCTTGTGGGAAGTAGCAGAGGGGACTGAAATCCCAGAGAGAGCAGAAAAAAATGCCATTGCCCCTCTCTGACCCCGCCCCCACATACAGCGTCACAACCCAGCGACCTGGGTTGCCCCGCCCTGGTGAACACCTAAGGCTCCGCCCCTCATAAATAACAAGCGCAAACAGACCAAAATATTATGGCTCAAGAAGAACAGCTCAAAGCCCCAGAGCCCATACTTCTAAGCTACCAAGAGATAGCCAACCTATCAGATGCACAGTTCAAAATACTGGTGATCAGAATGCTCACAGAACTGGTTGATTTTAATCACAAATTAGATGAAAAAATGAAGGTTTCCCTAAGTGAAATGAAGCAAAATGCACAGGGAAATAATAGTGATGGAAAGGAAACTGGGACTCATCAATGGAGTGAACCAGAAGGAACAAAGAAACAACCAAACAGAAAAGAATAAAGAAACAAGAATTCAAAAAAATGAGGAGAGGCTTAGGAACCTCCAGGACATCTTTAAACATTTCAACATTCAAATTATAGGGGTACCAGAAGGGGAAGAGGAACAGCCACAGTGGAAAACTTATTTGAACAAGTAATAAAGGAGAACTTCCCTAATCTGGCAAAGGAAATAGACTTCCAGGAAGTCCAGGAAGCTCAGAGAGTCCCAAAGAAGTTGGACCCAAGAAGGAACACACCAAGGCACATAATAATTACATTAGCCAAGATTAAAATGAAGGAGAGAATCCTAGAAGCAGCAAGAGATAAAGGGACAATCACCTACAAATGAGTTCCCATCAGACTGTCAGCGGATTTCTCAAAAGAGACCTTACAGGCAAGAAGGGGCTGGAAAGAAGTATTCCAAGTCATGAAATCCAAAGACCTACATCCAAGATTTTATTTAGAATGGAAGGGCAGATAAAGTGCTTCTCAGATAAGGTCAAATTCAAGGAGTTCATCATCACCAAGCCCTTATTATATGAAATGTTCAAGGGACTTATCTAAGAAAAAGAAGATAAAAAATATGAACAGTGAAAGGACAGCAAACTCACATTTATTAACAACCACACCTAAAACAAAAGCAAACTAAGAGGACAGCTAGATCAGGAGCAGAACCATAGAAATGGAGATTACATGGAGGGTTAGCAACAGGGGAGTGGGAGAAGGAGAAGGGGGGAGAAGATACAAAGAATACGTAGCATAGATGGTAGGTAGAAAATAGGGGGAGGGCAAGAATAGTATGGGAAATGTAGAAGCTAAAGAACTTATGACACATGGACAGCAACTAATGGGGGGAATGTGGGTGGGAGAAGGTGTGCAGGGTGGAGGGGAATGGGACAACTGTAATAGCATAATCAATAAAACATATTTTTTAAAAAGTGATTATTGATAGGTATGTATTTATTGCCATCTTATTCTTTGAATTATGTTCCCCTGTCATCATCATCTTCCTCTTCTCCTTCTTATTTGTTTATTTTTAAAAGAACCACTAGGGACTATTAAAAACAAAGACTCCCAAGCTCCACTCCTGGGGTGGATCTGAAGATCCATGTTTTCAGGAAGCACCCAGCTCACTCTTATGATCAGACGCATTTGGGAAACACTGACTTGCTCACTTACCACCTCTGACAGGCCAACTGAAACCCACATCCTCTTGATAAATCCCACTCAGCCGTCCCATATGAAATGACCTCCCCCGACCCCGCCACTTGCCACAGCCTTGTCTCTACACCTTCTGTGTCATGTCTGCCCTTTCCTACAACTGCGTGTGAACGCGCCTGAAAGAAGTCTGCCTCAGGCCAGGACCTTAACTATACCTGGCGATGTCTGGCACAGACGAGGTGCCCGGAAATGTTTGCTTTTAAGTTTAAGAGGTTAAGAAAAAGCGAGCACCTGTTACTTGCAGTGCCCTCGGGGACATCTGAGGCATTGGGTAGTGGGAACCGGAGTCACAGAGACAATTAATGCCGCATTTCTAGGGGTAATCTATCCAACAGATGTTCAGACAGGTTGAAACCTATCGAAATATACTTACATATTTTGAAAACTATTTCTGTATTCCATTTTCTAGGATGAAAGGGGGGAGTTACAAAAACAGGATGAATGGTTCTATAGGTTTCCATTCAAAACACTCAAGACTCTGGGTGGAAAGTACTGTCAGGAGAGGAGCTGCCCCCCGCAGGGGTGGGGTGATGCCAAGGCCCAGACTGGTCCACAAGAAATGTGTGCTTACAAATGAACAGTGAGGGAGTGAGTGGGCGAGTGACTGCAGACCTACCACCAAGGCTACGTGCTCCCACGGGATGAAACTTATCCCTCAGACTGGAGGCCTCACCAGCCCTCACTGGCGGCTAGAAGTGGTGCTTCAGGAAACTGGGCGCCGGGACCTCTAACTCCTTGTCTCAGGGACGTAGCTGGATGTTCTCTGACACATTTAGCCAGTGGCAGCACCAAGGAGAGATGGGCCGGAGGTGACGCAGCCTAAGCTGCACATCCGTGCCAGTGCGCAGGGTCCCACCACCACTGGGAAGGGCCCAAGTGCTCCCAGAGGGCAAGGCCAGACTCCAGGCCAGAAGCCTGAGGAGCCTCGGTCTCGGAGCAGCAGTGCTGCAGTGACGGGCGCTCGACCGGTCACCAGAGGCCAGAGAGGCTGAAGACACCAACTCCGATTCCTTGCTGTATCTGAAGCAGCAGAACCAAGGGCTGGGACCCTGGAACACATATCTTTCCCCCTCTGTTACCAGGCACTGTCCTTCTCTTAATCCCAGTTTCTCCATCAAACATGGGGAGTAGCATATTGTACCGCTGAACTCCAACCTTTTAGCTCTCCGAGGCCAGGTCGGTTTAAGCCAGAAGGAAAGTACAGATCGAGTCTGAATCTGCTCTTGCTTCTTGGGTTGAATTCCTATGAGGGGACAAGTTCTCACCCCCAAGTGCCAGCGAATCCTCTGACATCCGTGCATGGAAGTCTTGCTGCTGTCCTGGGGGGGAGGTGTGGGGCAGAGGGATGGAACCCAGACCGCTGAGCCTTCTCACATTTTCTCCCAACATTTTCCATCCAGCCTGCCAACTCTTGATTCCAAGCTAAGTATGGTATTCTGCCCACGGGTGCCGCTGCCCGGCCTTACCCAAGCGGGGCTGCCTCCTACCCCCGTCCCCGCACGCCCTCATGAACTTGCTCATGGTCTAACTTAAGATAAGACAGTTATTCCCATGTCCCCACATGCCCACACTGCCTGGACCAAGCAGCCTGGCTTAGAGTGAATGTGAGAAGCTGCCCCCACAGGGCTGTGGTGAGGGCCAGGTCCCAGACATGGCTGAATCTTTCCTGAAGCGGAGACATAAATCTGAGTTTGGCGCTGAAAACAGAGTTTAAGATATGAATAAAGATTTTCTTTGAATCTTTTGTAGTTCCCCAGAATTTTAGAACCAAATGGGAGTCTAATCCAAATACCTCTCCTACTAGGAGGGTTTGCTAATTACAAAATCACTGCTAAACAGCAATAGAACCTGAATAGTAGGATTTGTCCCACAATACCTAGTTGGGTGTTAAAATGCTCACAAAATACTTTTCAGTGGAAAAAAGACCAGGATACAGAAACAGTCAATGCATCGTACTATAAAGAATGACTCTCAATTACAGAGCACTGTGCCCACCATATGTCATTTCGTTTAACCCCCACATTATTCATGGGGCAGTTTATATCCTTTTACAGGTATCAGCACTAAGGGCTGGCACAGTTGCATAATTTATTCAAGGTCGCACAGCAAGTAAGAGGCAGAGTTGGGACTGAGGGGAGGTTTATCAGGCTCCAGGCTGCGCCATTAACCACGGCGCCTTCCTAAGGAACATAAACTGAAAGGAACACATCAAAATGTTTTCAGAACAAGGGGAGGGGGTCACACCTGGAGCTCAGGGCTGCCTCCCTGGCCTCCCTGGCCTCCCTGGCCTCCCTGGCCTGGGAAGAATGTGCGAACAGTCTAGCATTCCTGCCAAAGGCTGAAGGCCCTGCTGTGGAGGAGCAGTTCAAGGATGCTAAAGGCAACTGCACACTATCTCTCAGAAATTTCAAACGCACGTTGACCCAGCCCTCCCACACTTCTGGGGATTTATCCTACAGGATGTACACGGGCACGAGTAAAGAACTGCTTGCTTATAAAAGCAAAAGCCTGGAAATTGCCCACCCTCCCATCAAAGGCAGACGATGAACTGTGGCATAGGCACTCGAGGCTGCTGTGAGGAGCAGGGAGCATGACGCAGCTCACTGGCTACTGACACGGGACTATCTCCAAGATAAACCGTTGAATGGAAAAGAAGCAAAGTATAGAATCCTGAGTGCAAGTGACCTTTGTGTTAAAAGGTAAGAAACTGTGGATATATGTATTCTATACCCTTGCATTTTCATAAAGGAACTGGAAAGATATAGACAAAACCAATAAAATTGGTTCCTGGTTGGGGGGGGGTAAGAACCGGGTGGTAAGATGGGGGCAGAAGTGGGAATGCGATTTTTCATGGCAGGTGATCTCACAGTTTTTGATGTGATAGTATCTAGTAAAGACAGTCAGATCAGAAAAAGGAAAAGAAATGCTTAAAAAAACACACACCGTGGAAGACATCTGGCTTACTGATGTCAGCGTGTGCATTTGTGTGTGATTTTAAGTGGGTGTGTATGTTTGCACGCATGTGTTTGTGTATGTGGATGCAGGCCCACCGCTCAGAGGTGAGAGAGGTGGAGGAACAGGACGAGAGGGAAGACTGGAAAAGGAAAGCCTTGGCTGGAGGTCATCTGATCCATCCCCTGCCTGTGTACAACCCCGCACAGGAAGTGCTATTGTTTGGAGAGTGAGAAGTCGAGACAGCACAGAAGAGCGAGGGCCGGGCATGCAGAGCACAGCAAAGGAGCAAAGGCCAACGCTTCTATATTCTGAGCTCCCAGCCTAGTCAGGAAGCTGCCCTGTCCCTCCGCTTCCACTCTAAAGCCACCTCTAGACCCGAATGCCCTTGGAAGAAACCAAAGAGCACTCTCACAGGGAGCTGAGGGTGGGAAGGGCACAGGGGCCCTCAAAGAGCTGCCTGTTTGTTATGAAAATGAGCAGGGGCTGCAGTGGGCTGGTGGTCAGCGGGTCAGGCCCAGCGCTGTGCACAGGGCTCCTCCCAGCACCTGGCCATGTGGGCTGGTGAGCATCTTGCATGTCACGCCCCTGCTTGCAGCAGAGGGGCTGAGGTGGGACAGTGGGGGGGACGCTTCCGGGGCTCCCAGGCCCAACCCCCCCCCCCCCCGGGCTGCTGGGCAGCAGGCTACTCACATCTCCAGGACCATGACGATGTTGGCCTTGTCTTCGAACGCATCCACGCACTGGACCAGCTTGCGGTGATGGAGGCAGTTCATGATGCTGATCTCCTCGCGAATATTCTCTTTCTCTTTTGCTGAATATGCCTTGAAGAATTTCCCTGCCCAGATTTTTCCAGTTTGCTTTTCTACAAGTCGAAAGACCTGTCCAAATTTCCCGCTGCAGGTGAAAGGAGAGAAAAGGCCAGTTTGGCCAAGCTTTCCACTAAGTGGGGGTTGGCAGACTGTGGCCTGTGGGACAAACCCGGCCCGCCTGTTTACATAAAGTTTTATTGGAAATATGCCCATTTGTGCGCACATTGCCTGTGGTTGCTCTGTGCCTGAATGACCGAAGGAGTAGCTGCAACACAGACCGTGTGGCCCACAAAACCTAAAATGCCCATTATTGGGCCCTTTAAAGAACAAGTTTGCCAGCACTGCTCCAGAACAACAAAGTGCATTTCTAATACTGCAAACCTACTCCTTCTTTATCGCTCGTCAACCTCAGTCTGTGCCCCACTTCCCCTCCCAGGCACTGGCCGGTCTTGCTGTTTCCCCGGGAGTGCCGTCTCCCTGGTGAGGCCTCAGGCTCAGCTGGTGGACTTTTTCCCCTGCCCCACACAGGGACCCATGAGGTTGGGGTGAGAAAGTCTTCCCTGAGTGGCTACCCTCCTTCCACTCCATGCTTCAGCACTGTCCCCTGGGGACAGTCCAGGAGAGCCCCTCTGCCCGCTGTGGGTCCTCTGACACAGCTTCCACTGATGGGCAGGCTCCTCGTGGGCACTGGTACGAGGCTGAGAATAAAGCCGAGCCCCATGCCCTTTTCTTCCACCTCCCGTACTCCTCCGGGAATAGTGTCGGCGGGAGACGGACAGCCTGGGCTGCTGCTGCTGGAGGGCACGGCTCCGCTTGGCTGTGATGAGAGCTCGGGGCTGGGGCCCACACTCCGGGGAGGATTCAGAGCACGGACCAAGTTCATAAAGTGAGCCATGACGGGCAGCTGTGCATTCCGAGGGGTGCGTTTTACTGAAGCACTAAAGCTATAATCGGTGAAGTGAGCACCGCTCAGGCTGGACTGCCTCCTGTGGGTCTGTTGGTGGGATCCTGGAGACAGTTCAACGCAGACCCCATCCGGGCAGGACTCGCGAGAGCCTCTCACAGAGTCGGGCCAGCACAGAACCACATGAGCAGCTCCTGCGAGAGCCCGGGTGGGTGCCGCTCCCGGGGAGGCCGACAGGGTCAGTCCCTGCCCATTCTGCAGGAACAGCAGCCTGGGGGGTTGGCAAAGCCCAGGAGAGAACAGGAAGACAAGTACGGAACTCAGCTGTGGGACCGGTGCCCCCTCTCGCTGGGGGCCCAAAGGGTGCTTCCCACCCCACTTACGATCCTAGTCTCTCTTCGATGTCGTAGACGTCAGACACCTTTCGGTCGGTACTGATTGTCACCGTCCGGTATTCGACTTCGGGCTCCTTCTCATCTGCGGGGTGGGGTTGGGATGGTGTGAGCCTTCAGACCCCCTGACTCACTCCCTCCACCCCGAGTGCCCCCTGGGGACGGGTGGCCATCACTCACCGTCATCTGACACCTCCACTTCGTCCTTCGGCTCTGGGGAGAGACGGGAAGGGCAGAGGGGACATGGGTGATGAGTACTGAAGGCCCATCGACAGCCAGCCTGCTGGGGGCCTGTCAGGCCTCAGACTCCCCAGGTGTGAGACCACCGAGCGCAGAGCTCTGGGCGCCCCTGTGGTCAGGAAGGCCGCGCTGCAACAGGGCCACAGGCGCGCGGGCGGGTGCTGGTCCCCTCACCCCACAACCCCGTCTGCCGGCTCCCATTCTATCCCTTCTGCTCTGCCTCCTAGTCCCCTAGACACACCCTTCTTCACATCTCTGCCGGCCCTCTGACTCTCAGTACTACACACGATAGTGACAGCCCCTGTCTGCTCTGGCTCGAAAGTCAGCCACGTACGATTGCTACTCAGGTCAAATCCATGGATCCATTTACCAAACGTTTCTACGGAATTCCAGCCATGTGCCAGGTGTCTGGTCATTTGAGGTGGGTATACAAAACGAACACGCAGAGGTGTGATACTTCCTTTCTTGGAACTCCTATCTCAGCTGGAGAGGCAAAACCACATTTACGTGACCCATCCAGGCCATGTGTCACCGAGGCAAGCACAAGGCGTCACAGTGCACAGCGGGAGAAGGTGGCACAGCAGGGGCAGCTGTGAAGTCAGAGTGGTGGTTTTGAGAAGAAGCGTCCTTGAGTTCTGACTTAAAGGAAATGACAGAACGCCGTGAGGAGGTGGGTGAGGCTGCCCGGTGAGGCCGAGGGAATGTGCGGAGGCAAGCCCGGCGGCACACGCCGGAGCGCCAGGCTTCCCTCCGCCCCAGCGTGGGTTCGTGCCTACAGCGCCACTCTGGCTCCTTGACCTCGGCTAAGTGTCTTTCCCTTTCTGGGCCTCCCTCTGTCTCCTCATCTGTAAAAGGGAGGAGTTACACTTTCGGGTGATTTCTGGGGTCCCCGGCTAGCTTGAGACGCCATGCTTTGTGACGTGCTCTGTGATGTGCTCTGTGTCCCTCGGCCGTGATGTGGGCTCGGTGCTGGCTGACAGGTGGAACCAGGGAGGCTCCTGGGGAGACAGACAAAGACTTGAGAGGAGTTAGAGAGGGAGGTACGAGGAGTTAAAAGGTGCAGATGTGTGTGTGCACACGCGTGTGACTAAGACTTGGGGAAAGGGTGTGGTTTGCTGACACTCCCTGCGGAGCAAGAAGAGGAAAAGAAGCACACAGCACGTGGACGATGTCCCAGGAGGAAGACGGGGCAGGCGGGGCGGAGGGCTTGGCTGGATGCTGCCCAGGCAGGAGGCCGCGTGTGTGAAGGTGCTGAGCTCCACGGGCCGTGTGAGCGGCACGTTCGTGCCAGGGATGCGGGCAGGGGAGAAGGCGCGGCTCAGCGACAGACAGTGGGCCTCTCTGTTAGGCTGAGGACAGGTTACTGAAACCTAAACAAACAACGTGGGAAAAAAAGTAACATGTTTCCTTATATAAAATAAGTGCCCCTCACTATGAAACAGAAATTCGCAAAGTTTATAAACATGTGACGAGGGGCAAGGGAGACTGTGATCTGTTCAGAGTTCTTAAAATGCTGTTGGTGAAGTAGTTTAAGAAAACTAAACTTGAGCAGGATTAGGAGGAATATTTTGACCAGAAAGGAAAATGCCATGAAAAACTTTAAAAGGAAAAGATAGACAAGACTCTCAGATGAGTGGAGGGGTTTCACAGACACTGTCAGGATGTGAGCCTGGCTGATACGTCTCCTAGGTCACCCACTCGAGAGTCGAGGGTCACATGGTCAAACTTAGATGTGACCAGGACGCACCCAGGCACAAAACACCTGGAAGGCGGTAATGGCGTCACATGTTCAGGGACAGTGTCATCATTCAGCTTCTCAGGGGCGATGAGCCCTATGGTGTCTGGTTAAAACCCAAGCAGGAGAGCCCACTTCTTCAACCTGTGGCCGCAGACAGCAGGACGCTGTCTCAGGGGACACGTGCCCTGGCCACAAACAGGAGTGGCTTCTCTGCCACTGGCAGAGCCTGGGGTCTTCTGATTCTGGGACTTAGGCAGTTGGCACTTAAAAGTCAAGGTGGAGCCGGAGGAGGAATGGAGGGCCATTGGAAGGAAGAGCTACCATGTGAGGATGCGCAGGAGAGATGAGGCCTCTCTGCCCGGGAAAGAAGTCTAGAGCAGACACAAGTTTAAAAAATCACAATTGCCAAGAATGAGAATGGCTGACAGACTTTCATCAATCAGTGAATACTATAACTTAAGAGAAGAAGTAGTGTTCTACCTCACATAAGAGGAAGGCTGTAGCCATATGGAACTGACACCCCAAAAGGTACTGTAAGAGCAATAAGTAGGTTCAACATGGTAATTTCAAATAGGACTTTAAAGGGAGCCAGAGATTCAAATCAATTCAGCAATCATTCACGAGCACCCGTGGGTGCCAGTCACTGGACTGGGCCTTAGACACACCAAAATAACAGTGATGTTTTGCTGTTGGAGCAGCAGGATGAGAGAGGAAAGAGAAAACAGGATTTGGGGGGCCTGGCATCTTTCAGAGGGCCTGTCTGCACCTTCCTAGTGGAGGAGCCTTGAGGGGCTTTCCGATGGCCTGTCACCTGGGGGCTCTCCCCGTCAGCCCTGAGCAGGGCGTACAGCTGTGGAACTGGTGTCACCCAACCAGCCTGACACCAGCTGGAAGCCCAACCGCCAGCCTTCCTGCCCTCGTCACGAACACCACGCCTGCCTCTCACCCCCCGGCCTCTCTCCCTCGCACCCGAGGTGTGGAATGCTTGCCTGATGCTTCAGGTGTGGGGACCTAGATCGCTCTCAGGGAATTCTTGCCCTCCTTTCTGGCTCACTGCCACTGCGCTCTTCGCTCTGTGTCACCTCAGACCAAGGCTGAGGCGGTCCCCTTCCTCCCTTTCCTTCTCCTCCCGCCGCCATCCCACTTGGGGGAATGGCCACAGGCGGGAGCAGGAGAGGAGCTGGGGCCAGGCAACAGTTCAATTAGCCAAGCTCTGCAAGCATGAGGGGTTGTAGTAACGAGGGGCGACCACTCTGTTTCCATCTCTCCACCAAGGAAGGAGCAGAATTGCAATAGGCAGGACTTCAATAAACAGTTAAAATAATCTTCTATTCATAAATAGCAATGAAACCCAAGAGCTAAGTGGAAAGGCTATTTGGACGACCTCAGCTATTTCTGCAGACAGATGAGCCTGACCGCCCTTGGGAAGGTGTTTGAGAGAGGACAGATGAGAGCACAGGATGCTCTCAAGGCACTTGTCTCAACAGCCCTGGACAGAGAGCAGCCACTTGGAGGTCGAGGGCTGCTTTCCACCCACCAGTCACTAGAGGGCACCCCATCACCAGAGAGGGCCTCTGCGCACACAGCTGTAGCCCAGGAGGGGTGAGCGGCACAGGGTGAGCTGCTGCTCTCCGGCCCTCGGGTTTTCAACCTCTGCACCTTTAACTGTCCTCGGGGTTGCAAGGACGTCCGACCCCACAAGAAGCCTTCATCACAGTTGTTTGCTCACAGCTACTACACAACAGAACAAATTAGGGTCAGGCACAAGGGCAGAGTGGATTTAAGAGCTGGAGCCCAGTAGCGTGGGAGTGTAGACCTAGACCTGGATGGGATGGTGGGGGGCGGGAGCGGGGAGGCAGCCGTGCTAAGGCAGGGCTTCTGTTTACTCAGTTTGGGGAAGACAGGTGGGGAGGCGTTAAGTTAGGGATCCTAGTCAGACAAATAGCTCTGGCTTATGGGGCCCCTGAGACTCCTCCTCCATCATTTCCCAGGGTCCTCCAGCAGCACCTGGAGCAAGGAAGGGGGAAAGACACACTGGGTGAGTGAGGGCACAGTGAGGCCTGGGTGCCAGCAGGGGTGCGGCCGAGAGGTCAGGACGAGCAGAGGCTGATGCTGTGAAGGCAGAGGCAGGAGTGGTGGCTGTGGGGAAGGTGACGGCAACGTGCGCTGGGCTCAGTGCAGGGAGGGTTAACTGGTTCTGGCTTTATGATGACCACTATCCTCACCAGGTTCCACAGAATGACCCATCATGACCACCTGTCCCATCCCTCCCTGTCACACGCACATGCGTGTGCCCACCCTACTTCTGTGAGAGCCCTTTCCCTTCTAAACTAGCAAGAGATGACCTACCCAGGTTATAACTGACCGCCGTCTGAGTGGTCACGCAGGGATCTGCTTGGAACCCTCCCCTTCTACCTCACCCTCCCACCTGCCCTCTATCCTCCGACCCTCAGGTCTAATGCTGGCCAACTGTTCTGGCCTCCACCTCCTGCCCCCTGACAATCCAGCGGGGCCTGAGGGCGGGAGCAGCTTCCAGTCTGGAAGCCCTGGGTGGCCTGGACCATTCCTCTGGGTTGCAGGCAATTTCAACATTTCCTTTCATCTGCTCCCAGCCTGGTGGGGCCCCAGGAGGGGTCTGGGGACCACAGAGAGGGGTTAGCTGGCCGCAGGGCAGGAGAGGCCACCTGCCCAGGGCCAAAAGCTCCCAGCCACCCTTCCAGCCCTGGAAGCTGCAGCCCTGGCCTCCTCCCTGCATCTCGGGTGGCCTCTGATCCTCTGTGTGGGCTTCCTCAGGGATTCTACAGTTTCTCCCAGTTACAGCTTCTCCTTCCAGCGAGTGAACATCTTCTCATCGCAACGTTATCCTTTTCTCATCACCTTTCCGAGAGGTAGGGAGTTCTCTTCTTGAAGAAACATGCTACAAACATGCAGACTGCAAGCTGGTTGCCTCTCCTGGGACCCCTACCTTCACCTGCCTGCTCCCCACGCCCCTGGGCTCCCTGCTGTCTGGCCTTCAAGCCACTGGGAAGGCAGCCCGACCTCCTCCATCAGTTTAATAAAAGAAGCACAGGCCCTGGGTCAGTCCGCTCTGAGTCCAAGCTTTGGCTCGCTGTTTACCAGCTCTAAGATCTGGGGTGAGTAGCTTCACCCGTCTAACCCCCTTTTCCTTACCTGTGAAATGGAGGTGATGCCAGCATCTGCTTCACTGAGTTGGGTGCATGAAACCATTCATGTGAAATGCTCACCATATTGTTAGCATACAGCAAGTGCGTCATATATGTCAGTCTCCATGAATCATAACGATAAACTTCTAAATGGTCTTGAATTTGTGTTCGGTGACCCAAGCCAGGGACTGGGAGTCATCCTAAAGTCTTTTAATTTTTTTTTCCCTCAACTCTCTACCCCAAAGTCACCAAGGAAGGTGAATGCTACATCCTGGGGCTTTCGTTCATACCCTCACCATCTCTCTCCTGGACGACACCACTGAGTACCAACTGGTATCTCACTGACTCCGACACCCCCTCCTCCAGCCCAACTTTTATACGAACACGAATCCATGGTATGGGGGGGTACATGATGAAAGTTCAGAAAGGAATAGGGCAGAGGGGGTGTTGAGGGTCTGCGTTCCAACCAGCTCCCAGGACCCGAAAATGGCCAGTCCAGGGCACATGCTGTAGCCAAGCATGCCTCTTCCTCTAATTCTCTTTCTTTTATATATATATATATATATATATTTAATACTTTATTTATTTATCTTTTTTTTAGAGGGGAAGGGAAGGAGAGAGGAAAGAAACATCAATGTATGGTTGCTTCTCGTGCATCCCCTGCAGGGAACTGGCCCCTGCCGGAAACTGGCCTGCAACCTAGTAATTCTCTTTCTAAAAAACCGGACTCATAATGGCGATCACTCGGTAGTACATACAGATGCCAAATTGTAATGCCGTACACAGTAAAAGAATTTTTAAAAATCTAATCCCCCCTCAAAAGGTGACATTTTAAAAGTCTTAGGAACATACAACTCTATCTATTGCTAGAATCTGTATGCTACGTGAAATAAATATTAGGTTGCATCAAAAAAAACACAACAACACAGAGCTAATCTCATCTATCTCTGGACTGAAGATCTTTGACGGACTTTACCATCTGACCTACATCAGTGTTGCTTCCACCCCACACTCAGCCCTGGCCACATCGGAGCTTCCCACAGGGCCGTGCGTTCCCATCCCTTCACACCTTCCCTCATGATGTTTCCTCCGTGGGAAATGCCTCTTCTTCTCTTCCCTGTCTCTTAGAAGCCCATCCCTTTTTCTAAGACTCGGTGTGAATGTGACCTCATCTAGGAAGCTTTCCTCAGCCTCCATGGCAAAATTATTCATGCCTTCTGCTGTGTCCCCATTGCCATCTGTCTGCACGGCTGGAATGGGATGTGGCCCTTCTCACTGTGGTTAGCTGTGTGCACTGCTGTCCCCGAGTTCGATTTTAAGCTCCTTGTTTCATCTTTGTGTCCCAAGAACTGGACACTGAGCAGACACTCAAAGCCGAGTGCGAGAGGAGAGAGCTCTGGCCTTCCAGACTATGCTGCCGATGAACACACCATCACCCCCTGGTGGCAGTGGGCCAGAATCACTGGTTCGGTGGGTTTTGAAAGGCCATAGTACTTCTCTTGAAAGTATGGATCAGGACCACAACCTTGGAAATCAAGGTACCAAAAGAGTCTGCCTGCCATCATCAGTGTCTTCCCAGTTCCTTGGGGCCCCTCTCAGTCCAGGTTTCCACCTACACAGGCCAGTATACGCACACTTATTTCAAACCAGCGAGGAAGGGAAGGCAGCTTACCCTCGGGTTTCTCTCCCACGACTGTGAGCTCAGACTCCTGGCTTGGCTCGCTGGTTCCGTACACGTTGATTGCACGCACGCGGAACTTATAGTCTCGGTCAGGCAGCAGGTCCTGGACGTTAAATGAGGTGCTGCGGCACGTGGCGAGTTCCTTCCAAGTCTTGTCCACGGAGTCCCAGATCTCCACGCTGTAGGACTGCACGGCACTGCCCCCATCGTACGAGGAGCCGTACCAAGACAGGGTCAACGAGGAGCTCCGGATGTCAGAGGCACAAGGCGTGCCGGCCGGGGGGTCTGGCTTGTCTGGGGAGAGAGAAACACGACATCATCCAACTCTTCGGAACTGTGGGAAAGGGAGTTTCTGAATCAGGTCTCCTGTGGGGGAGAGGCTCAGAGAATTCAGGCGGACATCCCTGGTCCTGGCTTCGGTTCCCCCACCCACACAGTCACGTGCAGGCACAAACCCACCTATAAGAAAGCCCTGCAAACACCTATTTTCTCGGAGAAAACTCTTTTTTTTTTTTTTTGGCTAGTTTTCCAGTCTACAAGTCACAAGTCATGATTTCCTGTACTTTGTCCCAGTCATAAACATATTTCTCAGTGTAAACAGATCTAGGAAGCTGCCCAGAAGGCATGGACTGCTTCCCATCCAAACTGTTTTGAGAGAGAGTTCTGTGTGTGTGTGTGTGTGTGTGTGTGTGTGTGTACGCACGTGTGTGTCCTTCAGGCCCCGGGCCAGTGACCCGTGACATAACTAGGGGTCAGACTCCACCTTCTCTGAGGCGGGGGACTAGGGCCTCGCTGACAGGCCATGCAGTGCAGTGGATTCTGGAGCCAGACGGGTCTGGGTTTGAACACAGCTCTGACCCCCTTCACTACGTGTTGCTGTGCCTCAGTTTCCCCATCTGTAAAGTGTGGATAATAATAGCACTTGGATCACAAGGCGGTTATGAGATGTTCTTAGAAAAGTGACGGGGTTGAAGAGCCATTACTGTCACCATTTATTGGAGGAGTTTATTTCTGACTTCATAACACACTGAAAGTTACTCCGACCCCACCTTTTTATCCTTGTAGGACTGGTGTAAGGGTGGGGTAAGCAGTTTCAAAAGCAAACCAAGGCACCCCTGACGGAGGGCCAGACAACGAGCTGAGGACACAGGAAGTGGTGGCTTTGGCTGGTTGCCTTCCCATTTGGACCAGTAATGCTGAGAACTAGTCATGTTGGCCAACTTCAAGGCAAATCATGGCAGCCAATACCTCAATGAGGTTCTTGAGCTTTGCTGATTTTGTCAGTTGCTGATTTGAACAAAATTTTCCTACGTGTCAGATTTAGCTTCTGCAGGTGGTTGGTCTGGCTACAGACGTCAGTACGTGGTAGCCCTGCAGCCCCCTCCTAAGGCCCTCTGAGGGGCAGAGCTCCCCCATCTAACAAGTAAAACCCCCCTTTTATGTTGTGTGAATTTATAAGCTACGTGAACTCTGGTGAATCCCTTAACTTCCAAGACTGGTTTGTCTTTTTCTTAGGAAACATGGTGCTAATATGTACGTTCCTTTGAGAGGTTTTACAAGCATCGTGTAAACAAACCTAGGTAAAGTCCTTGATTTCTATTCTCCTAGTCCTCAGCGAGTCAGGAAAACCAGAGTTTCTACAAACGACCCTGCATATATCATGGGGAGGAAACATTTTGCATGTGTGTGTAAACATGTACGTACACACATTCACATGCATAGCTGTTCTCTGCCCACCCCCATGCCCTGCTGCTTGTACGCCGCAGCCAAGAACGCGCTGCCTGGACACTGTCCGCCCCCTGCCACCCAAGCCAGGACCTCGACCGGCGGTGATCCTGGGATTGGGACACAGCCACTGTCTGCAGTCACTCTGGAGGCCTCCCATGATGGAACCACTTTCACTAGCTGCTAAATATGTTCTCTTAGAAAAACTGTTTGTTCTGAAAGATATATTGGTCTTTTTAGAAATATTTCTGGTGTTGGCTAAGATGTTTATTACTCTAAACTCTCTTAGAGGCAAGTGGATCAAGTCCTCTCAAGACCTAGCTACAAAAGTAAAATGCCTAAAGAGGGATGGAAGACAGACACACTGCTCCCCACAAAGAAACCCTGCAAAGTGTCTGACTGAGCACATTTAGAGTCACGCAGGTTTCAGGGATGCAGCGGCCTCCACTGACGGATCTCCTCCCCTCTGCTTCGGTCAAGGAGAGAAAACTTTGAGAAGTGTATACTGCAGAAGAGGTACCACGTGTCCTCTCCCCTGTTCAGATGTCTCTGGGCTGGAAGAGGGACAACTGATATATGGCACATGAGGTCTGTCCAGGAAAAGTCCAGACATTGTTAATAGAACGAGTTTCTGTGACACCAGTGTAACCTGGCAGCCAAGGAGAGTGGACTGGAATGTGCATGGCTGACAACTTCACTGTACTAGTCTGTTGGGACGGCAGATGCCATTGAGTGAGCATATGTACTGTGTGGCTGTTGCATTCGAAAACACTGAGAGAGGAGAGTAACAAATCTGCATCAAATTTTGCATTAAACTCCAAAATTCCTCAGTGCAAACTATTCACATGATTCAGAAGCCACAGCGACAAGCAGCGGATGATGGGCAGCCTCATCATGACAATGGGCCCACTCATGCGTCACGTCTCATGCAGAGTGTTTTTGCAAAATACAAAATCACCCAGGTGACTCAAGCCCCCTACAGCCCAGATTTGGCACCCTGGCTTTTCCAAAAGCTAAAATCACCCCTTAAAAGGAAGAGATTTCAGACCATTGATGAGATTCAGGAAAATACAATGGGCCAGCTGATGGTGGTTGGGAGAACCGTGTGAAGTCCCAAGGTGCCTACTTTGAAGGGGACTGAGGCATCACTGTCCTAAGTTCAGTGTTTCTTGCATTTTGTATCTTCTTCAATAAATGTCCCTATTTTTCAGATTATATGGTTGGATATATGGTTGGATACCTTTTGGACAGACCTCTAGTATGTCACCCCTTGTGGTACAAGAGAAGATGCAAAATTTGGAGAGAGTGGCAGTAATTCCAAGTGAAACTTCAGTGCTTTCAAGGAATTTGAAATAAGGAGTTCAGAAAAGACCCACATCTGAAGTGGCCTGAGATTGGAAGCCCCAACCCCCTCAAGACCTTGGGCTGTGTCTGATGCTTCCTGTTTTTTACAGCCCGCAGAGCCCGTGCAGAGGCAGACCATTCAGGGATGAAATCGTCAGAACGGAGCACCCGTGCACCTGCCCTCCAACCTAGCGGCACAGCCACACAGGGTCTGGGAGCGCGACCTGGGGATGGCCTGGTAAAGAGAAGGCAGGCTCAGTGTCTAGTGCCCAGAGCTCCAGGGTTCCTGGGAATTTTCCCATGGCTCCCTGGAGACCTGACTAATAGAATGGGAAACGCTGAGTCCAAGGGTCAGGTCTCTGATGGCACCCAGCTCCAGGATTTTCTGTTCAGCAAATGTTTGCACTCCTGAGAAAATGGAGGATCTCAAGTCTAATGGCTTTCCCTTGAGTGACCATCCTAGCGGGCTCTACCTGCTTGTGTGTTCGACGATGCTCTGTGGCTGTGCCTGCCCCACCTCGGTCTCCCTGCACTGGCACCTCAGCGGTTGTTCACGTCTTTCATAGAAAGGCAGGGGCTGCAAGAGCTCCGGGGTCATCTCCCTGGATATCCTGGCCTGTGGCCCCTGGGAGGCCAAGGCAGTTTTTTTACCAAGGACACCCAGCCAGCTCGTGGCAGAGCCCAAGGAGATTACAAAAAGTCTTCAGACCCTCGATCCAGGGGCCAGTTGTTTTCTAGGCTCTCGGGTAGAATCAGATCAAGTCACAACTTGCTCAACTCCAAGCCAAGCACTATGAAGGAAAATCTCCCACCCTTAAAAACCGTACGAGTTCCAGGCTCAGATAGCATTTGGGGATTACTGGGTATTTAGGGTTCTTTCTACTTTGTTTTTCTCCTTTAAAGACATGCAGAGTGACCTGTTTCTCTCTTGCTGGACAAGCTACAGGAAGGAATTCATGTGGGTCGGGCCAGCCTCGCCTGCCCACCCCCCGCCCCTCCGAGGTTGCTGCTACAGTGCGGGCGGAGGAGAGGCCCTCCGAGCCCTGCAAATCCCCACACTGCCTGTTAACATACAATGACCAGAAGCCTTTGAAAGAGCTAAATGTCACTCCTTTAAACTGACTGAGGGAAAGGCTAACTTTTATGATCATTTATGAATTGGGAGTCATAGACTATCTGAAAAGGAAGTGGTTCTTTTAAGAACACGCGTGAAGTTTACTGCTGACAAACAGAAGTCATGTTAAACCAGCCTTATTTAGCTTGTCTATAAACAGGGGCTTCCAAAGCGCCTGAAAACCATGCAGGGTAAGCCGAATAATTCCTGTCTCATCCCATACATTTTACATCTAGTTAATCAGCCCTGATCAGATAATACAGAGACGTCATCAGAGATGCACAGGTAAATCTAGGCTAAATCCAGGTTTACGTTGGACTAATTCTAAATCCACGAGCTCTGAATGGACGTGGCTTTGCTCTTTGCATCAGTGCAAGTCCTCATTTTATTGAGCAATTCTATTCTTAGCTCTGCGAGGGGGAGGCAGACAGAAAGCTGCTCCCCTCCGTTCCTCTCCCCTCCCAGGACGGCATCTAACGGGCTGCTCCTGCCAGCTGGCGGGCAGCCACACCAATGGCCTTGTCAGTACTGGCTGAGGAGAATCAGAAACTAAACCATAAAAGGCCAGAACTGCGGTTTAAGCAATGGTGATGGGGGAGGAGAGTGTGTGGCACTGAGTGGACCTTGCTGAGTGGGGGTAGGGGACACGGTCACAGAAAAGTAGTTCAGAGGCGTGGACCCCAAAGTTCCCCTAGCAGGGGCAGATGAGTGAGGACACCAGGAAAAACTGGAGACCAGCGCTTGCTAATGGGTGAGGACGTGGGGCCAAATCAATGCCGCAGGTACAAGTCTCAGCGTAAAGACAGACTGATGGGATCACATGCACCAAACTCCCAACCTCCGCACCCCTCCCCCTGCCCCCGCCACCTCACCCAGTGTTCCTGACTTCACAGGAAAAACTATTGAAATAAGCTTCCAAAGTCACGAAAGACAAAAAGAGTGAGAAAAGCCCCCCATCCCCCCAATCTGTTATAGATGAGAAATCTATTCTCTGACCCCTGGTACACTGGCTTTATAGATTTAAGAGTGCTGACCTAAGGGAACAAAAGAAAGATCACATCAGTAAACACCGGGTCAATGGGGGGAAGGGGTGAAGTCAGCCTGGGGACGGGTACAGAGACACCCATAGGTGTGGGGCCCTGAAGCTGAGCAAGCCCCTGCCTGACACCTCCCAGTTCTCAGAGAAGCTAGAGGCCAAGGCCTTCAGGGTGACAAGCTATCCCAGAGAGTGGGCACGGGCACTGACCAGCACTGATGCCTTGGCCAAGCCTGAATCTTGTCAGAACCCTGACTGAGTCTGTGGGTTGATGCAATGCCCCCAAAATCAGGTGTAGAAGCAGTGAAGTCAGAAGGCAGAACTGATTCAAGGTGAAAATTTCCATGGGACTGAGCTGGTGGGGGAGAGTGGTGGCCCAGAGAGGAGAAAGGAGTTATGGGTGCCAGTAGGAGAAGACCTGGAGGAGCTCAGGGTCTCCAAAGGGTAGAAAGAAAGAGAAGCCGGGAAGGGATTCACAGGAGGAGGAAACCACGGTGAGGGTGCGTGTAGGGTCTGGAGCTCTCAATGCATGTGAGACACAGCAACAGTGTGAGATCGGGCAGAAGAAACGAAGTGAGAGTATGGAGGCTGTGAGCAGAGATACGGGTCAGAGGGACTAGGTTCCCTGGGAGATGAGGCCTGAAGTCCAGCGTCCTGCCTGGGTGGTCTCTACCGTTCCTATCTCCCCACTTCCAGGCCAACCCATTCCAGACTCACCGACCACCGTCAGGTTGACCTGGGCCTGCCTGCTGCCCAGCTTGTTCTCCACCAGCAGAGTGTAGCAGCCGCAGTGCTCCTGGCGCGCGGCCAGGATGGTGAGCTTGCTGCCGCCCTCGCTGTTCTCCACCTTGATGTGCTCGCTTTCCTGGATCTACGGGCAGAGAGTGGGCAGCTGCTGGAGATGCGGGCCAGGAGAGGAAGGGGGAGTTGAGTCCCAGCCCCACTCCCAAAGGGATGCAGCTGCAGGAGCTGTGTGGGGTTGGACTCTGGGCTTCCTCCTGAGACCCCCTCCTCTGCTGCATCCAGAGCCAGGCCTTTCTGGGGGCCCAGATCTGAGGTAGGCTTGGGGTGCTGAGCAGGGCTGGGGAGAAGGAACTCTGCAGTTGCTGCTCTAGACCAGAGTTCAGGAGCATCCTGGTCTCCCTCCACCAGGCTGGGATGGGATGGTGGGAGAACACATCTGAGCGAGGTTCACTTATAAAGCCCAGCCCCGTGGGTTCTGACCTCTGCTATACTGTTGAAATCAGTCACGAGCCACATGTGGCTATTTAAATTTTAATTAAGTGGAAACAACCCAAATGTGCATGAGCTAATGAGTGGATAAACAAATACGGTCTATTCAAACAATGGACTGTTACTTGGCCATAAAAAAGAATGAAGTACTGATCCATGTTTCAACATGAATGAGCCTCGGAAACATTATGCCAAGTGCAAAAAAGCCAGACCCAAAAGAAAACATATTATGGGATTTCATTTAAGTGGAATGCCCACAATAGGCAATTCATAGAGACAGAAAGTAGGTTAATGGTTGCCAGGGTTTGGGGGAAGGGAAGGAATGACTGCTCATGGGCCTGGGGGTTTTGGGGGGGCTGATGATAATATTCTGGAATTAGATCATTGTTGCGGTCGCACAACCTTGTGAGTACACTAAAAACCACTTTAAAAGGGTGGGTTTGAAAGAGTAAACTTTATGGTGTGTTAATTATATCTCAACAAAGCTATTATAATAACTTTTAATTACTTAAAATTTAAAATTCAGTTCCTCAGTTACGCCAATCACAGTTCAGGTGCTTAACAGCCACATGGGCTTAGTGGCTACATGTTGGAAAACAGATACAGAGCATTTCCATCACCACGGAAAGAGACAGAGCTGAGACTGCCTAAACGCCTCTGAAAAGGGATGAGATTCCACCTTATTTCAGACGACATCAGCCCAGACACTGCCTGAGGCTAACTCGCTTTGGATGCTAACGGCCACTGTCTCTTCTTCATCTTCTGAGACCAAACCTCCTTTCCTTCCGGATACTAGCCTCCCATTTCCGGGCCTTAGGACAACTTGGGTGTTTGGAAATACAGCCCCAGAGGACTCAGAAGAAATCTTCACCCCTTCTGTAGAGTTTCCAATCCAGTGCCAGCCCACTGTCCCAGGGCCCCTACTGATCAGGCCTGTGACTCGCCACAATATGGGATCTCCGAGTGCCGTTACAAGCTGGTTGTTCAGAATTTCAAATGTGTTCCCATAGGACCACGATTATAAATGGTAGCTGGATTTCTGCCCAGCTAGACAAAATGCTACTTAACGTACAGTTTATCTATCCAAGCGCTCAGATTCACTTTTATCCCTTTAGCACGTGGTAGGTTTAAGCTGTTCCCACAGACCAGGCTCACTGGGCTAGCATGGAATCACAGGGGGCTTACAGGGCCTCCTAGGTCTGTGGTTCCATGTTCCTGAGTCTGAGGAGAATTCTAGAGCAAGATATCAAAATCCGGTGGGAACCAAGGCTGGTTTCTAGTTCCCCCTTCATACTTTTCTTGATTATACAAATAGTCTGTAAAGCAGGTATTACTTAGTAGATTCAGGGGGAAAGGTGATGCTAAGAACTCGGGTTTGGCGGGTGGGTGATGAGAGGGTGGGGGCTCTCCTGTCCCACGGCCCCTGCGATGAAGGGCCATGCTGTCCCCAGTTGGGCATTTCTCGCCCCCTCCAGCCTAGATGCTGTGTGGGTTGTTCTCAGGCCGCCCGCCTCTTCTACTGACCTGCTTTCGGAACTTCATCCAGGTGCAGGTGATAGGCTGGGTGCCTGTCACTTTCCCAAGCAGCTCCACGGACTCTCCAGCACGCACCTTCTGGTCCTCGGGAAACTGAACGATCTGAGGGGGCATGGCTGGAGAGGACAAGTGGGAAAGTAAGACATTCGGACCTCATTTGACACTGCTGACCACATTGGTCTGCTGTTGCTCTCGCGCCTTCCAGAACCTTCCAAAACTGCAGTAGGTGATCACTGCTTCAGAACATCTGAGCGGATGGACCTACTCGGATCGTTCACCTGTTTATTCCGATCTCCTCATAGCGGCCCGCATAATTCACGTGGCGTAGTTCTCCATGTGCTGGGCGCTCTACAGTTTGTGTCTCACCCTAATTTTTTGAGTCTACATCCTAACTCCATTATTCATCAAACAGCACCTTGCCTTTTGACCTCCAGGTCCCCCTGGCTGAGGGGCTCCACATGGCTCGCGTCCCAAATGCCTTTCAGTGGAAAACAGACAAGGCTCCATACGACAGGGACGCACGGAGCAGAGCATGGAAATAGCACAAAGTGGATCGCCTCCTTAGGGCCAGAGGGTCAGGCAAAATGTGCAGAAGGGAAGGGAGACGCACTGGTAGTGTGTGACACTGTGCTCATAGGGGAAGCAGGAGAAAAGGCAGGTAGTGGAAGAGACTGGAGACTGTGGCGGCCGACACTCCAGGGGGAAGTTCAGCCTGAATAATGCAGAGCGTGAATCAGGGAAGGGGGGCGTCTAGCAGGACAAAGGACAAACCCCTCATGGCAGATGGCTCCCTTGTCCCCACATATTGCTATGACCAATTACCTGCTTTCAGAGGTGTCTTGGGGGTAGGTTTCTTTTTCACAGTTGCATCACCTGAAACAAAGAGTTTGCAAGTTACTCTGTCAGCTCTGTTTTCTCAGAAGACCCCTGAGCCCTGGGAGGTCACAGTCCAGGCTACCGGCCCTGCGTGGGTGTAGAGTGCTTGCTGTGTGCGTCCCTCTGGACATTGTGCGGTCACACAGATGGCCCCCGACCGAATGGACATCAGTCCTTAGCGGGGCCTCTGGAGGGGGTCCCTGAAGCCTCCACTGACCCAAAAATGAAAAAACGCTTAAGGTTCCAATGTCCATTTCAATGAGGACAGCCCCAAACTCACTAACTATGCTCTCACCCCAACTTTCAGGAAACTCAGGAAATTATGTCAGATAAACCAACTAAAATTAGCCTTTGGTGTGGATCCAAGGGTGTCGGACCTCCTTTGGGTCCCAGACTGGACTGCTGGCTTTCACTTTTTAAAGTCTTTGGTGAATGAATGAATTTGTTCATTCATTCTTTGTTCAATGAATGAATGAACTAACCAATGGTCTCCACCATTCCTACTGCCAAACAACTCACATTAAAAAAAAAAAAGATCCAAACAGACCAGAATTTGAAGAGCAAACCTCATCATTTGGCTAAAGAACAATCTGATAAATACACAAAACTATCCTCCGCTATTTCCGTGGCTTGTGTTCATATTCTGTCAGGTCTGTTCTCAAAAGCCATGCCACCTACATACCCACATGAAATGAAGGTCTACGTGCAGACAAACACCTGCCTGTGAATGTTTGCAGTGGCTTGATTCATAATTGCCCCAAACTGAAAGTTATCCAAATAGCTTCAGCTGGAGAACAGGTGAACTGTGGTACCTTTATACAATGAAATTCTACCCGGCAATAAAAAAAACTGCAGATACACCACCTGGATGAATCTAATCAATGACATGTCTCCTCTGCTAAGAGAGGCCACAATCAAAGGCTGCGTACTGTGTAATTCCATTTCCATGGCATTTAGGAAAGGCAAAGCCACGGGGACAGAGAGTAAGTTAGTGCTTGCCAGTGGTGGGTGGGGGAGGGGTTGGCCACCCAGAGGCCATGTTTGGAGGCGAAGGAACCGTCTTTCACTGCGGCAGCGGCTACGCGACTGCCTGTGTTTGTCGAGGTTCACAGCACTGTGCACTAGAAGGCGGGAATTTCATGTATGCAAGTTATACTTTAACATGAAAGCGGGGAGAAGTTTTTTAACCAGTGAGGCCTCCCCGAACTACTCTCTATCAAACACCAACCCCCAACCCCAGCACTCCTTACCACGCTTACCCGGCTTTATTTTCCCTCATGGCGTTTAACTCCGTATAACAAACTAGTCATTACTTATTTATGGTTTGCCCTTTGCCTCCCCACAAAGTATTAGCTGTGTACCTAACGTGCCTGACACACAGTAGACACTCCATAACTATTTGTCGAATGAATGAGTGGAATTGTGTTAGCAGATCACAGAGAGGCGGTGCCGTGCCCTGGACATGGAGCTGCTCCGTGACCACAGGCAAGGCGGCCGCCCTGCGGGTTGTCACGGGGCATGAGTAAAGTGGGAAGACCGCCGCTACCCACCCGAGAGCCCCAGGAGGACTGCAGAGGCACCGGCGCCTCAGGAGCACGCTGAGAGCGCGGAGCTGCTGGCCAGCGGGTGCGTGGTGGGGCCCAGGTTGAGGTCCGCTTCCATCAGGTTCGCCCTGGTTTGTCACCATTATTAATCTATCCATTCGACTCATAAAAGGGCTGACAATGTGCCAGGCAAATGCCAACTGGTACCTATACTAGCCTGGGTACCGAGGAGAAAACCAAACACATGTAGAAATCAGCTTCAAGAGCTTAAATGTCAAGACATGTGGTCTCTTTCTTGTGCCAGAAGGACATTTATAGGACAATTGGAAAATTTTGATGAAGTCCAATAAAGTAGATGATAGATAGCATTGTATCAATGTTAATTTTGTAGTTTTGATCCCCGAACTGTGATTTTATGAGATTGTCTGTTTTTAGGAAGTATACACTGAAGCATTTAAGTGCAGAGGATAACATATGTGCAACTTACTTTCAAACTGCTCCTAAAATGTGTATGTATGTGTGGACAGGTAGAAGGAAAGGGAAATGGAAGAAGAGAGGAGGAGAGAAAATATGATAAAGCCAGCACGGTAACATGTTGATATCTGAAGAATCTGAGTGAAGGGTATATATGATTTATTTGCATTATTTTTGCATCTTTCCTTCAAGCCTAAAATTATTTCAAAGTAAAAGTTAAATAGAGAGTTTAAAAATAAATTTATCCAGCCAACATGACACGGTTGTCCCGATGGAGGAGAAAGAGCTCCGTGTGGGATGAGGAGGTGGGGAGGCAGGCAGGGGACGCAGGGGGACCTGAGGGCTAGAGAGGAAGAGCCCAGCCCCTCGCTGGGAGCAGGGAGGGGCTCAGAGCTGGGAGTCAGGGTGGTGGTTGCTGGAGGTTGGACAGAGCACAGGGCCGGGGTTAGAGAGCGGTGGTGTGAAGACAGTGTGGCGACTTGACTTAGGGAAAATAAAAAACGCGGTCCCTCAATCACACCAGTCACATGTGGTCAGTGGCTATCACATTGTGCAGACGCAGAGCACTGACGTCCTCACAGACAGTTGTGCTGGACTGAGCTGGTCTAGAGGCCAAGTCCGAGTTAGGTCTCTGTCCTCAGTGACCAGGGCCCTCACACAAGCAGCGGTCTGACTGGCTGGAGGGCACTGGGGGCCTCCACACCTTCTGGGGGAAGAGGGTCCCCACTTAGGAGGCTGCTGCCACACTCTGGGAAGGAGCTGATCATCCGTGTCCAGCTTTGGTAAAGGCGGCAGAAAGAAAAATACAAATGCGAGACAGAAGAAAAGTTAAAAGAAGTAGGGGCTGAACAAGAGGGAGGCACAAAGGCTCCTTAGAGGATTCTTGCCTGGATAAATGGGAAGATTGTACTGATAGATGGCCAAGTTTGGGAGTGCAGGTAAGTTTGGCCTGGTCCAAGTGAGTGTGGTGGATGAAAGAATTTAATCTGCACGTAGGCAAAAGCCTGGACCAGAATTCAGAGACCGCAGAAAGGTTGGTAGAAGCTGCAAGAGAAACATTTCAGGATCAAAAATGTAATTTATGATGCAAACTGTGAGGATGGGTCCATTCTTTGGGGAACAGAATGCAATGGAAGAGGAGAAGGGGCTGTGGAAGGCTCCGAGGCGCACGGAGGACAGTCACTGCAGCCCCAGCTGAAGGGAGCACGGGGAGAGCGCCTCAGGTGGGACCAGCGCCGGTGCCGGTGCCGGTGCCGGCCAGGCTGCAGAGGGCAGGTGCAGTGGGGCAGTGTCCGCAGTCACTCCACAGGAGGGTCTCAAGGGAACAGGTAGGGAGTCAACTCCTCTGTCAAGAATTCCGGAGGTGAAAGGGACAAAGAGAAATGGGGTGACAGACCAGGAATGTCAAGCTGAGGTGTCTTCCAAGGTGAAAGAGAAGAGTGTGGAGGCTGGGAAAGGGGGAGCTCGAAGACGCTAGGCAGGAAGAACGTGAGAAAGCCAAATCCCTCAGGATGGAATAGAAAATACCCGTGAATGGCTGAGCCCTGAAGCCCTCGCCTTTTCATCAAGGCTGCTGGGGGGAGGGAGGAGAGAGTCCGCGGGGGGGGGGGGGGGGGGGGGGGGGGGAAANGGGGTGGGGGGAGTGGGGGGGGGGAAGAAGAGAGGCCTCTACCCCAGCTAGAATCCGACCTCCTGGGCAGAGGGGAAGCCATCCTACCAAGGGACTCTGCAGAGCTGCTGTTGTGGGCTTAGCTGCGTTCCCCCAGATTCACGAGTTGAAGCCCTGACTCCCATACCTCAGAATATGACTAAGTTGGAGCCTTTAAAGAGGTGATTAACTTAAAACGAGGCTGTTGGGGGAGGTCCTAGTCCAATCTGATTGGTGTCATAAGAAGAGGGAATCTGGACACAGAGGAAAGGCTGTGTGAGGACACAGAGGGAAGGCGACCACCTTGGGTCAGGAGAGAATCCTCAGCAGAAGCCGAACCTACCGACACTTGAACCTTGAAGGTCCAGCCTCCAGAACCCTGAGACAACACATTTCTGCTGTGTAAGCCACCCGGCGTGTGGCACTTTGTTAGGACAAATGAATGCTGCTGTGGGCAGCTCTCGGGGCCAGGAACGGGGCTGGCGGCCCCTGGGGTGGTGGGCTAGCAGTTGGTAAGGAGGGACAGAGGCACAGAATGAAATCACAGGACGCTGGAGCCCCGCCCTACCCTGACCTTGGCAGCCCTGGTAAACCTGTGTACCAGATGCAGAGTCTGCACTAATACTCATCTTTCTGTGCTACAGTGGAATGGAATTGAGGGCCCAAGTTTTACATTTTTCGTTTTACAAATTTGGAGCTTCTGCTGTTGGAATTGGCTAGCATTTGAAATTGGTTTGGTTCCTCTCAGTAAAAACAATTTCATTTTTAATAAGTTTTTTAAAGATTTTATGTATTCATTTCTAGAGAGAGAAGAAGGGAAGGAGAGAGGGAGAGAAACACTGATGTGTGAGAGAAACGGCCCCATTGGCTGCCTCTTACACGCCCCCAACCAGGGGCCTGGGCTGCATCCCAGGCCTGTACCTGACTGGGAATCAAATCGGTGCCCAGTTCACTGACCCACACCAGCCAGGGCAGTAAAAACAATTTTAAATGTTAACAAGGTTTTGTATCCTATTCTATATGCATTTTGTATGACCACTTGCTGTAATCCATTCATTGTATTCTGGGCTTAGAAGAACATACTTTATGGGTTGGAAAGGAGAGCCATCTGATGCTAAAATCTGATTTCTTAAAGAGAGCTGGATTCGGCAAGTTGTCTCTAACCCATGGCCACGTCACCCTTTCAATCGTTTGCTTCCTACCTCAACCAAACAAAGGCAGGGCACCTCGCAGTGTTTCTAGTTCGTGAAAAAGGAGGTGGGTTCACATAAAAGTCAGATGACTTGCTGGGTTCATAAAAGCTCATGTGACCCAGTAGAAACGTGTCCAGAACCAAAAACAGCACCTTTCCCCCACACTGCGGCTTGTCCCTGCTTCTCCAAGGCCCCCCACCAACCCGTATCCAGTCACCAGTGTATGTCAGTCAACTAAACAGCTCCTCTGTCTGCCACTTCCCACACCCACCCGTCACCATGCTGGCCTTAACTCTGCCTCCTCCCAGGCCCCGCCCCAATACACCCACCACCCTGAGGCCAAAGTTGTCTTTCACGAATGCAGAGCTACTGTCGCTCCTGCTTATACCTCTCCAGTGACTGCCTGCTGCCACTTAGGGTCAAGCCCAACGCATCTTACAGGGGCCTTTGAGATCTGCCCCCAGCTTTCATCTCCCGCCTGCTTTCTTACTATTGCCTCTCGGGGGGGACACCCTCCCCCCAGCCCTTGATGCTCATTATCAGTGGCTCTCAAAATCTAGTGTGCCTCTAGTGGTTCTCATGGTGACTGGGGACCCTGCCAGAAGCACAGATTCCTGGCCTTCCTGGGATGCTGTTGCTGCTGGTCCCCAAGCCACCTTCTGGGGGCGCTGGTCTATGCTCCAAATGCCTTTCAGTTTCTGTGATTCCAGGCTTCTGCTGTCAGCTCTTTGCTGACCGATGCACGCTCTTCAGGCAGGTCTCAGCTCATGGATCTCCACTGCCAGGCTGGGTTCCATGCCCCTCCAAGGCGGCCCTAACTCAGCACCCATCCCAAGGCAGTGCAATTGCAGAGAGCTGCCTCAACATGCATAAGCTACAGCTCGCTCCCTGGGGACGGGGGCAGGACCCGTCTCGCTCACCTTCTGTATCCCCAGTGCCCAACTCGGTACCTGACACATGCTTTAAAGGCATGAGTGGAACTCCTGAGGACCTCTGTTAACCAGGGGATTCCCAAGAACACTCCTGAGCTCTGATGCAGAGACATTCGGTAAGGCCTGGGGCTTGCATCCTTGTGCAACTTTCCATGAAAAGGAGAAGCCACCTGGCTTACCCACCAGATGAAATCTGCCAGGAGCTGAGCCTTCTACTCTAGACAGGAGACAGAGGCTGGAAGAAGTGAAGCAGCCCAATAAAAACATCATGGATCAAAGCTCTGAATTTGGGTGCCTCCAGGGAAACCTGGGGCAGGGCTGGGGAGGCCAGTCTCCAGCTGTCTGCACAATCTGTCTCTTGCTTCTGCTCAGCCTGCGCAAGTCTGAACCTGGTCCTGGCCTCACAGACCTTTCTTCTGTCCTGGTAGGGAGGTCAGCACGCCACAGAAGTGTCTAGACTGCTCAGTCTGAAGGCATCTGAGTACATCTCTCCAGTGAATTGAGGGCTAAAGCATTTGGGGGATATTTACAGAGCTTGAAGGTGGGTCTTGACGGGTCAAAAGGTTCTGAGTTCATGAAGAGCAAAGGAGATTCAGGAGGCAGCTGCAACAGCCTTGGGTACAGGGCGGTCCCTGGATCTCTGCCTCTCTGGGGACACTGCTCTTTTTAGGTAGTTAACTAAAAATAGACATCAAAATCTTCACAGTTCCCCAAATCAGCAGTAACTTTCTCCTGAAGCTCCTGAAGGCTGAGGGAAGTATGGAGGGGACGCCGACCCTGCAGGCTGAGGCAGAGCGGGAGGGTGGCAGTGAGGAGCTGGGAGGGGAGGCTGAACCCACTCCCTACGCTGGGTGGGCTCAGGGCTCTGGGCCACTCGGCAGCCCCCACTGCTCACCATGCACACACCAGGCCCATCCCTGGTCCTTACAGATGGGCGCAGAAATGTTGGTCATCTTCCCAGAATTAACATCTCTGGGCAAATTTCCTGCACACACCCCCTCAGAGCAATGGCTGCTGAATAAGAAGATTCCAGGTGAACACGGCTCCTGTTGTTACTGCAAAGTCGCATCCCTTGGCCCCCGGGACACAGAGTGTCAGGACGGTGGAGAAAGAGGCAGCCAGCATGCCTGAGACGGCAGTGCCGGGGCTGCTTGACTGGCATCCTCCAGGCCCTCCCTGGGGAGAGACCATCCTGCCATTCAGCTGGCTCGTGGGAGACAGTGGGGCAGCTGGGGAGGGGCCGAGGCAGCAGCACAGGGCTGGGTCACAGGGCCACATGCACGCGGGGCAGGGGGCAGTAGTGGGCGCCATCCCGCCTCACAGACCAGTCCTTCGGTTAAGAGTAACTGGAAATTGGTACCCCGTTTCTTTCAAAGACATTTATGGGAACACCCCAGCTTCTCTCCCATGGCCCCACACCTTTCACTGTCAAGTGAGCTTCGGTGCCAAGCCTCAACCTCCTTGCATTTCCTTTTAGCTCTTTGAATCCTGTCAGGATTTAACTTTCCCCATGACCTTGAAAGAATGTTTAAAAGAAAGATGGTTTGAGCCCAGACCGTGTGGCTTAGGTTGGTCTCTCAAAGCAAAAGGCTGTCAGTTTGGTTCCCGGGCAGGGCGTGTGCCTGGGTTGTGGGTTCGGTCCCAGGTTGGAGGGTGTACGACAGGCAACCGATTGATGTTTCTCTCTCACACTGATGCTTCTCTCCCTCCCTTCCTCTCTCTAAAAGTAAATAAAATCTTCAAAAAAGAGAGACATATTTGATTCTGAGAAAACCTCTTAGGAAAACTGAACACTGCTTTTGATATCCAAAGGCACTTTCAGGTTGATGCGACTTTTGGTTTCAGAGAGAAACACATATGCGAGGCCAAAGCAAAGACATCAACAACTATCAGAGTCTGGATGGCCCATCGTGGACACAAAGCCAGAGACCAATGTCAGAGGTGACGCTGGGGCCAAGGCCAGGCAGGGAATACAAAGGAGCGTTTACCTGCATCTCCCCACGTCCTGGAAACACGGTGAAGGCAGAGACCCTTAAAGCATGTAAAGTCATGAACCGATTTGAAGAAGCAAATACCTATCACACCCCTGCTTCAGGCCAGGCACGGAAGATTCAGAGATGGACAGGCTCTGGTGTCTGTCCACGGGAGGGAACAGTGCCCCCTGGACGCCCATCCATTCTTTTACAAAAGGCCAGCGGCTCTGCAGACGGATAAAAACACCACCCAGTCGGGTACTGCACTGGCACGGCCTCGTCTGCATTTTCTAAAACCTTTTCTTAAGCCCCACTGACGCCTTCCACACAGAACTCCACGCAGATTCCTTCCAGCTAGAACACTCTGAACCTGGCCCTTCTGCTCACGGCCCCCTTCCTCTCAGGATGTTTCTGCTGCTGTGTAACACAGCCCAAGCCGGCTGCAGCTTTGACCCTTCACGTATCAGGTGACACCAAGGAGAGTCAGCTGGCCTCACCTGAACCGGGTCACCTAAGGAAACAAACATTCCGCGGGACGGCCTGACATCAGAGCTGGAAAAGCCTGGGTTAGCCCAAATAAGTCCCAATTTGGCAGGTGAGGAAACCAAGGTCCAGCAGGACAAAGGCCTTTGACCAGGCCCACATGTTCAGTTAGTGACAGAACCAAGACTTTGGGGCCCTGCTCTCTAGCGCCAGTGGCTATCTGGCTCACCCTGTGCCGGAGCAGGCTTCCTCCCCACGCCCACTCTGCTGGGGAGGAGTCTCGGGGACTCCCTCCTGGCCTGTGCACTTCTCTCCTGTTCCTTCTCAAAGGCAGGAGAGGACCTGCTCTGGGGCGAGGGGTCGAGGAAGTTCCGTGAGTGCTGCCAGTAAACACCCATCAAGAGGGGGAAACCAGCCATAAAAGATATTGGGACAACTGACAAAAATGAAGTACAGATGTGGATTAGTAGCACTGTTGGTTCAATGTTGAAATTCCTGATTCTAATAACTCATCGGGGTTATGTTCCAAGGAGATGCATGATGAGATACTCAGAGGTCAAGGGTATGTATGATGTCTCTAATTTGTTCATGAATGATATGTATGCAAGGGGGGGGACCACCCCAGAAACCAGAATTATCTTCTGGAGAGTGGGCCCCTTGTACTACAGGTTTCCCCACTAGGTGAGTGTTCTGGGAACCCGTCTGTATCAGTGTACCAGCCGGCATTGTTATGAGATGCATGTTTGGCTTCAGTGAATTTGCTTTGAAGACTCTTTCATCGGGTGTGTCCATTTCATGATGGGTGATTTGCAAGTGCGCCTGCCCACACCATGCTGACTGGTGCAGCCACTGTGGAAAGCAGTAAGGAGAGATCTCAAAAAACTAAATAGGATCAGCAGTTTTTAACCCAAAACAGCATGACCCCTGCGCCCCACCCTCCCTATTCACCTGATCTTTCTCTAAGCAACTTTTTTTTTGTTTCCCCGGATAAAAAAAGTCCTCAAAAGCAAACGTTTTGGCCCTGGCTGGTGTAGCTCAGTGGATTGAGTGTGAGCCTGCGAACCACACGATCGTGGTTCGATTCCCAGTCAGAGCACATGCCTGGGTTGCAGACCAGTTCCTGGCAGGGGACACACCGGAGGCAACCATACATTGATGTTTCTCCCTCTCTCCTTCCTTTCCCCTCTAAAAATAAATAAATAAAATCTTTAAAAAAAAAGCAAACGTTTTGCCGACATGGAAGAGGCGAAACACAAAACAAGAGAAGCACTAAAAGGAATCAAAATTGGTGAGTTTAAAACTGGTTTGAACAGTAAAAAAGTCTCATTAGGTGTATTGCATCAAATGGAGAGTAGTTTGAAGGTGGCTGACATTTAAACATGTAAGAATAAATACACAATTTTTATAAATAAATTCTGGTTTTGGGGGTTCCCCCTTGTAGCTGTATGATGAATGGTGAATATGTGAACATATACATAGTATATATGTATATATATGATCTATTATAAATATATATCTATTTGAATATATGAAAATATACATACAGAATGATACAACAATGGAACAAAATGTAAATAATTGGTGAATCTAAGTAAATATATACAAAGTTTATTGTACTATTCTTGCAACTTTTCTGCAAATTCGAAGTTGTATCCCATAAAGTTATTTAAAAGTTTTCATGGAGAGGCATGCAGTGTACACCCTGACAGGTTTAAAGGTCCAGGGAAGCTCACCAGCTGCCCCCTCCTTTGCCCCGACTGTAATGACGGGCGGGCCTTGGCCCTGCGGTGCGCAGACAGGAGCACTGCCAGGCCTGTGCAGGCAGCGCACTGTGTGGGGCTCTGAGACTATTGCCAGGCACAGGGTGTTCATGCCTGGAACCCAGCAGAACCCAGCGCAGGGCTGGCCTCACAGTTCCATGTCTTACTAGCTGTGAAACCCTGGGGAGGAAAATTTAGTTTTCTGAGGCTCAGTTGTGCTCATCTGTAAAATGGGAACAGCTCAGAAGGGTGAGAATTGCCTGAAGTGACATAAATTGAGAGCCTAAAAGGCACGTGCTCAATAAATGCTTGTTTTGGAGGACAAGTAGATGATCCTTGGAGTTGGGTGCCCTCATGAGATTCATTCTAGCACGTTGCAGTTTCTCCCTCCAACAGCGTTATCATCCCTCTCCAACCAAACCACATTCTCCTCCTCCCAAACGGGACCAGAGTCTCCCATATCCCTGAATCTACCCACACAACCCATCCACACTCCTGGACTTGTGAGTCGGGGTCTCACAGATTAACACGTTCTTCTGTCAGTTTTCTCCCACCCCGCCCCTGGGGCTGGGGCAGACTGGCTCAGACCGGCTCAGACCGGCTCAGGCCATGCTCCCTGGGCTCTCGGGCCACGGCGCGGACAAGTGCTGTCCACTCACACTGACAGCTCACTGCCAGGACTGGACGTGGCAGCTGTGGCGGGGAGGGCATGCAGAAAGGGATCTGGCCACAGCCTTTGACAAGAAAACCGCTCAGCCTTCCCTGGGCCACTGGCAGGAAGGATGGATTTCCTGGTTGGATTAGGTACTTCCCAGCCCTCGGCACAATGAACACACATACGCAGCCAGGCCGCTCCGGGACATGGGTCTGTCTATGGGCTTTCTGATGCAATCAGAGATATCTGGGACTGGGGATGGCAGTGCTGAGAGAAAGAAAGCAAGTTGCAGAGGTGTGCAGATTGCACGCCATACTGGCATATATAAATATGCCAATATTGCTTATGTAAATGCACATGCACAGAATAATATAATTGTGAATATCTTTGAGGTGAGCAGAATTGGGGGTAGAGAAAGCAGCCTTTCACATCGTACTTGGCATATTTTGATATTGTTTATAATATTTAAACAAGGATGCTCGTATACTTAACTTACGTAGTTAATAAAGAATACAAATGATCCCCCAGTGAGAAAAGAACGGCAGTGCAGACCTCAAAGGCGCCCTCCTCACTTCCTGTCTCTGGGCAGCTGCCTTCTCAGGGGGAACAGGTTGGGTAGAGTCTGGGCGGATGGGCCAGCAGAGGAATTCCAAGTGGCCAGTGCTGTTTATGGAGGCACATTCCTATTCCTTTGGGGGCAAGATGTACGTCTGTAACCCTAACGTGAAGGCTCTCCACGTAGAGTGAAATTCCCCATCAGCACACAAGCAGCATCTGCTAAAGTCAATCCAGTCGCGAATGTGCTCATTTTCTGTAGACATGGGCCACTTTCTGCCAGCCTCCCCACTGAAGAGCAGAACATCTTGCTCCCAGCAGTACGGGCCGTGGCCGAGATACCCTGAGGACTGGGCCCTGAGGTGTTCACTCTTACTGGAGGCTGTCGAGGAGACCCCTCTGCTTCTCCAGACCAGCAGTGCAGGGCCCCGGGCTTCCCTCCGGAACATCTGGTCTCCAGCCTGGCCAACCGCACACTGGAACGGCCCAAGAGCGTAAACAGACACTAACGCCCCAGCAGAGTCTGATTTGCTCAGTCTGGGGTGCAGCCCAGGCAGCGCCGCTCCCACGTCTCCCCAGGTGAGTCTAACGTGCAGCCAGGGCGGCGAGGCCCAGCCCTAGAACTGGATGGTGACAACGTGGGGTTTTCCACCCATCTCTTCTCCAGGGCAGAGAGCCCAGGGCCAGTCTGCTCACTGTCTCCAGCTTGTATTTCTCTTTCCCAGTAATCCTTCGACGCCGTCTCACCTCCCTCAGGACCTCCCTGGAGTGGATGGGCCAGCGCTGAGGACAGGAGGTGCTGGCCTCCCAGCTCAAAGCCCATGCAACGCTGCTCGTGCCCTGAGGACTGGGGAACGACCAGCCAGACCCCTAATTCACAAGTCCTTGGCTCTCCTCTAAGATCGTGCATCTCTTCTGCTTACGTTTCCCATAACCAATAGAGCACGGGCATAAGAAATCCTTCGGCAAGATAAAAATCATTCATCCATATTTACTAGGTTTTTCTGAAAACTGTTTATGCACTTCCACCAGCACAGTGAAGACTCAGCCCCTTTCCTGCTGCCTCTGGAGGGGTGAGAACTGAAGCCTCCAGCCTCCCCACTGAAGAGCAGAGCGTCTTGCTCCCAGCGGCAGGAGGCCTTGATAACCCAAGGCAGACCCAACATACTGAAGGCTGAGCACCCCTGACGGCCTGGCTGGTATAGTGTAGGGAGCCCGAACTCATCATTAGGAAAGGAAGTATGATGCTTTGAGAAGAAGAAATAAACTAAGTCACAGAACACTGTGTTGTAACGGAAAGAAAGAAATTGCCTTCAAACTAATCAGGCTCAGCCCCTTCCCTCCATGGGTATGAATATTTAAGAGCTTATCTTATTTGCGTTTTGCACATAGAAAGTGCATGTGCGGGATGTTCAAAAATTCCACACCCTCTGTCAAAACGGGAGGATTCAAACATAGTTCCAACAAAGTCAGGACAATCATTAATCATTAATTTGTGGACTCTATGCACATTTGCCTTCCTTGGCTGCGTCCCCCACTACAGAAACCGCTGGCCCCCACTCCAGATATACACACATACAAATTACGAGGGAGGACCCCCCAAATTGGAATTATCCTCCGGAGGGCAGGACTCTCGGAGTGCGGGCTTCTCCCGTTAGGTGAGTGTTCTAGGAACCCATCTGTATCAGTGAACCAGCTGGTGTTGTGAGAGGCTGCATTTGGCCTCCATTAATATTTTTTGAAGCCTCATTCAGCTTGTTTGCCCATTTCATGATGGTGATTTACTAGTGCACCTACCCACACCACACTGAGTGTTCAGCAGTTTTTGCCTCACTCGTGTGAGCCATCGGCTCCGGGGGATGCTGGGCACTCCAGCCAGGAGTGATAAGGTCAGAGTCCAGTTTCAAAGGTCTACCCACCAGCCAGAAAGACTCATCCGGGAGAAGCTCTCACGGAAGTCTTGTGAGAAGTAGAAAGGACACAGGTGTAACTGAGGGCGGATGTGGACGTGCCCCACCACTGAGGCTGCAGGCAGGTGGGGGGAGACGGGGTGCCTGAGAAAGGACCACTGGCTCCGCCTCCAGGAGTTCACAGGGCAATTGGGTGCAGGCCAGGCAGGAGGGCCCTCTGCTGGCCCTCAGTCCTGGCGTTGCCTAGAAAAGCTGAACAGGTACTTACTCTCTGTTCCTAGCACAGGAGGAAGAGAGCTCTTGGGCCTCCGGGCTTTCATCTCGGGGGCCTTGGCATTCTCACTGGCAGGAGCATCTGGAACAAAACAGGTGACCACAAACATCAGTCGGCAGCTGCCCAAGGAAACAAGCAGAGAAGGCATCTCAACGACAATCCCACCCCAACCCAAATGGGAGCTTCCTCCCCTTCCCGGGCCCACTCTGAGGCCTTCAGTGCCTGCTGAGCGGCCTGTGCCTGCGCCTGGGACCTTCTCCCACAAAACCACCACAGAAGGAGGGTCGCTGCAGTGGGCCTTATAAATCTGGCAGAGAGCGCAGTCGCCTGGGCAGGATGGATGGGCAGGCGACCCTGGGAGCTAGTTAACACTTTCCCCTCCACAGCAGGCCCCTGCTGCCAGCCATCACATCGCGAAGGGCAGGAGGAGAGTCAGCGCCCCTCAGCACACCTCTCCCCATCCCATTCCTTCATGGGTGTTGACTTGCACAGGGAAAACATTATGGATCTCCGAAAGTCTGCTCTGTGTGTCGAGGTCTCTTGTACCGAGGAAGGAGGGAACAGGGTCCTGCCCGTGGGCTCTGATTTCTTGGACTTCCTTCTACAGATGGATGCTGACTGTCAAACCTCCACACCTGACAGAGACCTCCGAGCAGGTGGCTGGCATGCCTCACCTGCTCTGGGCCAATTACTGGGGCTTCTGTACCCCTCCCCAAAGGGACCCAATGAGACCCTCTGGCTGCAGCCTGCGGGCAGAGCTAAAATGCTGCGAGATGAGTGTGCAAATCCTCAGGCCGCTCCTCCACCTCCCTCTTCCTGGGAACGCACGCCGTGGGTGACATCAGGGAAACCCTCCTTTGTCAGGGTGGCAGGTAATATCACGCTGTGTGGGGCCAAGGTGGGCCGAAAAGGCCCTCACGGGGCCCTGAGGAGACAGGACTTTGGGGACTTGAGGGGAAACCACCCAGGGCCTCAGATAAGCAGCAGCTGGCCCAACAGCTATCACTACGCTCCAGCATTTTCCCCACAAGGAGCTTTCTTCAGGGTTGTGCTGAGAGGGAGCCCGCCCATCAGAGCCCCTTCCTGTCCATCCTTTTCCTGCTCCCAAAGAGAGGAAGAAAGGAGCGGGTGGGACTTTCCAGCCGAGGCTCAGCCACATTCCTGTGGCTTGGCTGGGGAGGAAGGGCTCTCATGCTCTCCCCGCCTCCTGGGTGGGCAGTCCTGGCTGCTCACACGTGCTCTCTCGCAGGGGTTTTAGGATGGGCACGGGGAGCAGAGAACCAGGGGCTGGCACAAGGATTCTTGGTGCTCCCATCCGGATGCACTGCTTCTCCTAGAAGGCATTTGGGTCTCTTTCCTGCTCCAGAATGTGGATCTGCCCTTACAAATCCTGCCCACTTCCTATTAGCTGGGCAATCCAGGGAGGAGGCCGGGGGCAGGCATTGTCCGGGCTCACAGCAGCAACAAGGCACAGAGGTCTCCAGGGGTCGGCCCAGAACCATGCATGCGCCACTACGGGAGTGATTAAACAGAAGCTGGGGCAGCCTGTGACAGGGCTGGGTTGAGGGAGTGCAGCTGGAGGAAACCCTTTTAGGCTGCACTTGAGGCCCAGGCCCCTTTGCTGCCTCTGCTCCCTACGGCGTGTCGCCCTTCTATCATGTTCCGTGAGAGCAAGAAGCCCCAGCCAGTGGGTCGGGGGTCCCAGCCACCTGCGGCTGACACGGCCTGCACCCTGTCTCCTCAGCAAGTGGCTCACACACCAGGGTCCACGTGCACACGGACAGAGGAGCAGAGAGAACAGTGGGAAGAGGATGACTTCATTTTCTCACATTGGGTTTTCCCCCANTGCGCCACTACGGGAGTGATTAAACAGAAGCTGGGGCAGCCTGTGACAGGGCTGGGTTGAGGGAGTGCAGCTGGAGGAAACCCTTTTAGGCAGCTCTTGAGGCCCAGGCCCCTTTGCTGCCTCTGCTCCCTACGGCGTGTCGCCCTTCTACCATGTTCCGTGAGAGCAAGAAGCCCCAGCCAGTGGGTCGGGGGTCCCAGCCACCTGCGGCTGACACAGCCTGCACCCTGTCTCCTCAGCAAGTGGCTCACACACCAGGGTCCACGTGCACACGGACAGAGGAGCAGAGAGAACAGTGGGAAGAGGATGACTTCATTTTCTCACATTGGGTTTTCCCCCAGGACTGGTGGTCACTCACAGCTACAGAAAAATCCTCAGTACGTATTTGTCAACCTCTGTGTCTCAGCCTTGGCTACACTTTAGAAGTACCTGTGCCCAAGTACCACACACCCCAGATTCTGGGTTAATGGTGTCAATATTACCAAAGGCTCCACATGACTCTAGTATGTTGCCAGCTTGAAAAGCGGTCTCTCAGGCTGTGTGTGTGTGTGTGTGTGTGTCTAGAAGTGGGTCTGGGGCTCTGGGAGGGGGTGTATCGGGGACTCTCCCAAGAGACAGGAAAACCTGTCAGTGCTCCCTCAACACGGGGGACTCGGGCTCCAAAACCAGGAGCCTGGGGGAAGCCCACACTTCCCCTGTCCAAGGCCCTCCCAACTGTCCGCCTCTCACGACCACGCACCAACAGCAATTGTAAGGTGTACTGGCAATTCGTTTATTTTCCTCCGTTTTAAGGAAAAGGAGGAGAGGACAGAACGCACATGACGTTTCTGTGATCCTTGGCCCCAGCGTTCTCTTGGCCATTTTTCTCCTGGCAAGTTCTGGGGCATCAGAGGAGGGAGATAAAAGAAGGATCAGGGTTTTTGCCTTGTCTTTATTGTTTGTTTTTAACTGATAGGTAAATAGGTAAATCAAGGCATAAGCAAGCATACGATGAGAAACCCGGTTTTCCTGGGTCCTTGAAAGAAGGGCGAAAAGGCCGGAGATTCCTGCTTTCCTGGCGGGGTTGTGCTGGGCTTTGCTTCTAAACACCATTAGCCTACGACTGACGGGGGAGGGTTCTAGTTTGCACTCTTGGGAGTGTGGGCAAACAATGCCAGCTGTCTGGGGTCTCTCTTTCCACAGCTGTACAAAGGGAACGACATTTACTTTCTCTGCCTCAGTGTTATGGGGCTCACGGGACAGAATGTGTGCAACAGTGCTCTGGACAGCAGAAAAATGACTGTTTGCTATTGATTCATCCCTCCTGTTCACGTTTCCTCGCCTCCTTCTAGATCTGCTTTAGAACTGCCCACCTTCAGAAAGCCCTCCCTGACCCGCGCCCACCACATGTCTCCAGCCCCTGCCTCTGTCCTTGGCTCTTGGGTGCGGGCTTTACATTGACATTGAGTGCACTTCCCTGCCATGGGCTTTGAGCCTGGTTTTTAGAAGTTCTGTGCATCTTATCTTTCCATGTGGTCATGAGGAAAGGGCTCATTTTCCTTTCAAACCCCTTTGAGCCCCTCTTTCCTCTGCAGCCCCCCCGCCCCACTCCCACCCCATGGGGGCTGTGCGTGCACCACGAGCCACTAGACCTCCGTGAGAACCACAGCAAGGAGTGGGCTGGAAGGACCATGTGCTTAATCAAAGCCAGCTTTGTGCTCACACAGCTGCCCAGGGGATAAAAATAATAGTAATAAAAGTTTAAGAGCAGCTTGTATTTTCTGTCTATTTTAATCAGTTGGTGATGAACTTGAACTCCGTTTCTAGACCTGGGCCCCAGGGCTGGAGTCCTTCGCTGGTCTGGTTGTGCCCTGAAGAAGCGTGGGGAGGAAGATGGCAGTGGGGGGTGCGGGGGCCTCCATATAGAGAGGAGAACATGTCCTTATATGGACAATGCCGCATCCCTTCCCTCCCAGGCTGTCTCTGGACTCAGCCCTCCAGGGGCACACTTTTTCTTTTGTCTCCCCCAAGATGTTGGTTCCCCGAGTTCTTACCCTAAGTAGGAGGAAAGGTACAGGGAGGCTTTGGGGGAGGGGTTGGAGTTTCCAGAAGTTCCATGAGGGGTCAGGACAGAGGGCTCGGTTCCCCTCTCTTCCCAAGATCAAGCCGCAGGCTGGCATAACCAAGAGAATCTCCTCAGGAAACGGCTGCTTTCTGGCTGCGCTGCTTGTTGACCGAGTCCTTGGGCAAGGGTCTGAGCTTTTCTGAGCTGACCACCAGGAAAGCGGGAATGTCACCCCAACAGAGGAGTGACTGGGATGCAAAGTCACAGCTGGCATTTATTGGGTACTTATTTGTGCCTGGCACAATGCTAGGTACTTTGTATGATTGTTTCACATTAAACCATATCAGTCACCAACATGCAAGTGTTTTTTGACCTACTAAAACACCCATTTTATTTCGTTCGAATGACAACACATTAGTTGCCTGTGATGATATTGAGAATAAATGTGAAAAAAGAGGCAGACTCATGCGTATGGAAGGACTGAAGCCAAGGAAAGAAGGTGGGTCAAAATCGGTTCAGCCACCACCAGAATTGGGCATGGTGACAGCTGGGCTGCAGTGTTTAGGAGCCAAGGCTTGGGTTTAAACTCCTACCCAGTTAGTTATTAGCTGTGTGCCTTCGGCAAAGACTCAGTCTCTGTATGTCTCAAATGAGGCTTTTTTACCTTCACTCCACTGAACCCCCTTGAAATGGTTGCCAATGAGCTCCAGCCTGCCAAGTCCCAATGGCCAACGCTCGGGCACATTTGGTTCTACTCAGCAACAGCATCTGATGCGCTGATCTCCATCCTTCCTCTCTTATCTAAAAGACCACCACCTGGCTTCTGGGACACACCTCTCTCTTGGATTTCTTCCTGTCTCGTTGGGACCCTTCCACCCCAGTCTTCTTCACAGACTTCGGCCCTGCCCTGCTTCTCAGTGGCGGACTCTGCTTCCTCCCCTGCTCCATCCACAGCCACTCCTTAGGGACTTCACTCGATGCCAGGGCACTGATGATCTCATACGTGTGTGGTTCTCCAAACCCTGTCTCCAATCTTGGCCTCTGTCCCCAACCCAGGTTCATCTAAGTGCCTGCCTATGTGACACGCCCACCTGGATGTCCAGTGGGCATCTTCAACTTCACCTGCATGAAACTCTTGCTCGCTCCCCTTACCCTTGCATTCTAATATCAGTAGGTAGTACCACCACGGATCCGCATGCACTCCCCACAGACTAAGAGTGCCTTTGACTTACTTTGCATCGGCAAATCCTATCAGCTCTACTATCAGAGTAGATTATGAATCAGATTATCTGCCACTTCTTCCACTGGAGCCCGAGCTGCCCTTGTCTCCCGCATGGACTACTGCAGCAGCTCCCAGAGGTCTTCCTGCTCTCTCTGCCTCTTACCCCCTCTGGGTGCAGCTACCACATGGCCACCTGAGTGAGCCTTTGGATGCTCCGTGTTGTCCCATCCCAACTAGAATAGAACCCAGCTCCTCCGTTGCAGCCCACATGGCCTGGCAGATCCGGTTGCTGGTCCCCCTCAACCTCGTTTCCCACCACTCTGCCCCTTATTCAGACTCAGCCATCCTGCCTCCTTTCCTCCCTTCCTGCAGGTCTCTGTTCAGATGCCACTCCCTTAGAGGCCTCACAACCATCCTCTCCACGACAGCCTTCCTTTCCCACTACTCCACTTTGCTTTTCTCAAACGTGTGATATTGCCTGAAATTTTATGATGTATCTGTTCATCCATATTATTGTCTCCACCCTCATTAGGATATAAAATCCCTGAGAGCAGAAACTTGTTTTGTTCACTGCTTTTAACCTCAGCTCCTGGAGTGGGGCCTGGCCAAATAGGCACTCACATATTTGTGGAATGAATGACAATGTGGGCGCCCACTGGAACGTGACCTCCCACCACACAAGTGCACAGCCCTCCACGGCCACAAAGCCCTTGATCTCACCAGCAGCTAGGGCTGGATGCTCTTATCCAGGCGCTGCCTGAGCTGGGAAGAGCTAGATAAGCCAGTGGAGGCGTGGAGGTGTCTTGGGACTCCTGCCTTGGGATTTTGACCTAAAAAGGTCTTTGTTTCTCATCTCTTACCTGGGTCAGAATAAGTGGGAATGGGTCACTCAGGCCAGGTATGCAAAGGACTTCCTAGCAGAAAGGGTTGTTACTAAGGGAGGCCTAGAATTCTTGGAGAGTGGACACTGCCATGTTATTCATCAGACAGGGGGTTGTACTAAGTTGTGGAGAGGTACAGGCTTCAGAGCAGACACACCCAGGTGTGAGTATTGCCTGGGTAACTCGTCTGTAACTCCCTGTGCAGGGTGGCTCAACAGGTGTGTGTCGAGAGACACCCAGAGACACTGCAGCTCTTGCATACGGTGTTCACGAGCTGGGAAGGCTGCTGGCCCTCGCCGGGCCTCGGCTTTCTCTGTGACAAAGATGCTCTGCCCAGCCAGTGCATAAACTAAAAACACATAAGGCAGGCCTTGAAGGTCAGCCCTTTTTCTTCCTGGGTGAGTTTCCTGGCAAGTCCTTACCTACTCTGGGCTTCAGTTTCCTTCTGCGGTACAAGTTGACGCTTGCCTCTGCTACTCTCGAAAGGAAGGACGGTATGGCCATAACCAAGAAAGAGCACAAGAGCGCCCCCTTTCTTAGGGAGAAGACTCAAACAGCATGACTGAAACAGTCAGAGATCTGCTGCGTCATAAAGGCTACCTCCCTTTGCCTTTACTGTGAGAGGGAAATGGTAGTGTGGTTAATACAGAGCAGCCAATGAGCCAAAGTCGTTTTATGAGGTCTTAAAATGTATCATTACATTGGCCACAGATGTATAGTCTTAATGGTGTTTGGCACAGGCTGTGTGAGTGACAGTGGTGTTGGGAACAAGGCCCTGCTGAGTGGCAGGGGGAGGCCTGCCTGGCGTTGGCGTCAGCTCCCAGCCCCAGGGGGGAGGGACCTCACTGCCCCTTGGGAGAAATGCAGTCCGGAGGTCAGGCAGGCAGCTGCACACGGAGGGAGACCGGAAGACCCCACAGTGACTTCCCATAATTTCCAAGGGTACATGGAAATTACCCACAGGGATCTCTAAGTTAGGTGCTCTTGCCTTGGGAAGAGGGGAGAGCTGAGAAGATCAGGAGACAGACCAAGGACAGGAAGCCTGTTCAGCTGACTGGAGTGTGGGAGGGGAAAAAGTGGGAGGGAAAAGCTAAGAAGGCCATAGTCCTTCACTATTTGCCCAGAGGTGGTTCTTGCTGAGAAAATAAAGCCAAAAAATGGCAAGAAGCCCACCTGCATGCAGGACACCAATATATCTCCTAGTAGGGCAACAGGGAAAAGAGCGAGTGTGGAGGGGGTGCCCTTTGTCTCTTGGAAAAAACCCAACCCAACCCAACTGACAGTCAGGCCTGTTGTCTCCGCTGGTTTACCTCGGATCCCTTTCCTCCTCTTCCCCAAACACCCAGCTCCCAATCTGCAGCCTGAGGCCCAACCCCGAAGAGGCCTCTTGCAGGAACTAGAGATAAATAATGAAGACAATCCAGATTAATAGAGAGAGCAAGAAAATGAACTAAAAGGAGACCAGTTTGTCGGGGGGGGGGAGCCCCATAAATTGCAGAATAGATTCCCCAAAACTTTTTTTAAAAAAAGAATCCCCAAATTATTCTGTAGGGGAAAAGAAAATTTTATTTTGAAACAAAGTTTGGTTTTAACTATAAACCATTTGCTCTTTCTCAAAAAGGTGCTGACGTTTTGCAGATAAGGAGAATGAACTGCAGTCCTGCCGTCAGAGTAAACAGGACTCTAGGAGCCTGGGGATTCAAAAGGCAGATAATCTCATTAGCGAGATGAGCTTCCTTATAGATTGGCTGGAACCAGCATGGGTCCCACTTAAGGAACGGGAGCTGTTAGCAGTAAGCTTTGGGGGTCAAGTTCACAGAAACACTATTTTTTTTTTTTTTTTTAACTGCGGCACCAGTATAGAGAGAAGCAGCGTCTACCTGGATGGGTGACAGCCTGGGTCACACACAAGAGTGACCAGCAGCAGCAGACCCTACTCAGAGGCTCAGAACATGGGTTTCAAGCTCCCTCCTGAAGTGACCATACACCTTAACCATCAAATCTGTTCCCTTAGGCTCCGAGCCCCTGTGGCAAATGCATTCACAGAATTCGAGGTGGATGCATGGTATTTGACTCTTTTAGTTTAGACTGTGGGCTGTTGACGATTTAATTTGTGCTGCCATTGTGTGTACTTTTTAAAAACATTTTTCTTTTTAAGACTCTCCTTTCTTCTCTCCCACTTATTATACATAGTAAATCTCAGCTTTTGTGACCAGATAATCAGATGATAAAATCTTGAATGGGAACAAGGATTCTATGTCTTACAGAATAACGACGAAACAGGTTAGAATTCTGGACCCCAAGTGATCAGATTCAGCAGTCAGAACAGCAAAGGGGGTCTTCAAGGTACCATCTTTGATCACTAGATCAAAGTGTCTAAACAGACACTGTTTCGACAGTGTCACTAAAGGTTACTAGCCAGCATTTCAAGGGCAAGAAATTGTTTTCCCTAAACAACCTCTTAAAACAGTTGCAAACAAATAACAGAATAAAAAGGAAGGCGACTGGACTGCGTCCTGAGATGGAATTCTAGCCGGGGCCTGGCCCTGAATGGGCCAGGGAGCCTCACGCTGGGCGCTTTCCCTCTCCGAATGGCCTTGGTTTTTTGTTCTGTGGAATAAGCGTGGTAGCCTAGGGCAGCCCAAGACTGTTCCACTTCCAAGTCTCGAATTCTAAACTGCACACGGAGGGGAGAAGGAAGAGCCACACATGTACTGCCTGCATGTGTTGAGGGCAAATCCCAACTCCTCACAGCTTGGTCTTGCCCCTCATCACAGGGAAACTCCACTCAGACCTTGCAGGCCTCTCTGTCCCCACATGTCTCTTCCCTCCCTCTCTGCTCTAAGACCGTTGCCTTTTCCTCCTCCGAGAGGCAGCCCTGCCCCCTCTGCAGAAACACACAGCCCCAACTCACCTCCTCCACGAAGTCTCCCCACTTGGACCCCACTGGGCTCCCTCCTCCTCACAGGTCTGTCCTGCCAGCACTGACGCTTGTTTGCTGCGGCTTGTAAAATACTATGCTGTCATTTTCCTGTGGGTGTGTCTTTTCTCCTCTTGCCCTGTGTCCAGCTTCCCTATTCAGCAGGGTTCTGTGGGGTGGGGCCAAGACTGGGGAGGGGCAGCAACAAGGTAAGCAGCTTCTCCTCCCAGCCAGGAGTGGGGTTCAGGCCACCACACCACACAAGGCCACCACGTAGGGCTCCCCTTTTCCTTCTTGCCGTGCTTTTGCTAAAGATGGCTTTATACCCACAAGATGTCTCGGGCAGGGATGGCAGCTTTGGGTGCAGTTCTGCTCAGCTATGGTGGAAGGGGATGGTGTCTGAGAAGTGGGACTCTGTGTGATGGTGAGGGGTGGGCACGACCTACCGTCCACAGTGACTTGGCAGGTGCACTCAGCCTGGCCGGCATCATTCTTGGCTACACACTTGTATAAGCCTCTGTCTTCTGGCAGTGCCTTCTCGATGGAGACGGAACACAGGGAGCCTGGAGAGGAAGAGGAAGACCTGTTGAGCCAACCAGGTGTGGGTCCGATAACTGCACAGTAGGCAGGTGTCATTCACGTGGGCAGCCTCTGGGAGCCCAGGGGTCAGAGGCCCTGTGGGAACCCACCCTTCTGTCCACTACAGCCGGGGCATGTTCTGCCAGCAACTCTGGTCCAAAATAACCAATCCTTAAATATACTCCCTCCTGGTACCCCCCAGCCCCCTTCCAGAGAGTTCTCTTATCAAGACATAAAAAAACACACGGAAGAAGAAGAGGACATAGTCTCTGCCACCCAATACAAAGGAGGAGTGGAGGGACCCAGGCTGCGCACTGGGACATCACCGAGAGAGGTAAGCAGTAGTGGGCACTGGTTTACTGGCCTGTGTCAGGAGCAGTGGTAGGTGAGACAGCGCTGCTCAGTTTAGCAGTGGTTATGGGGTGCATCTTAGAAAAGAAAGTTTTTAGCAAAGAGGTGGTGGGGGGAGGGCAGGAGTCCTTGTCCAGCGGGGCACCGGCCTGTGGGCAGATCTGTTGGGAGAAGGTGACTGCAGCCTGGGACCCTGGGGCTGGCTTTCCAGGAGTGGCATCTGAGCTGAGAATTGTGGCCACTGAAGGGCACTGGGCTGGGAGAGGAGGCTTGGGAGCTGCCTCCCTTCAGTCCTGGGTTTTTTGGTCACCTCGAAGGGACTTCTATTCCCACGGACTCTCACCGGGTCTATCTTTGCCCCCTGACATCCTCCTGGCCTGGTCGGGTTGGAAGGCGGGAGGAGGAGCCAGGCTGGCCATGCACAGGAATCTGGGGTCTGGTCCTTACCCATCCTGGGTCTCTCATCACATGGCTAGATCTTTCTCTGGGGGATCCCCTGGTGGAGTTTCCCTTGGGGTGTAGGAGGGGCCAGCTAAGGACTGGGCCTGCTGGGCCAAGTAGGGCCCTAGCTCCTGCCTTGAGGCATTCAACAAGCCAACAGCATGATGTCCTGCCCGAAGCTGCCCCTGCTGTCAGGGAAACAGTCATCACCCAAGTAGGGGGCGGAGCTGAGCAATGTGCATTCGGCTGCCTGGAGCAGCTGGCTTTGGCCACCTTCCTCCCCCCACCACTGCCTGCCACTAGCCATTGGCCCTGGGTGGGCAGAGCTGTGTGTACCCCACCCAGGTGTATGTGTGGGTGCATGGCCAGAAAGAGGCTGACAGGCATGACTCTCAAAAGGCTTTTGATCTAAAAAGTACCTTTACCTCAATTAGACAGATGCACAGATTTGACCAACAAAAACAAGGATATTCAGAGAGGGGAAGGATGACATGAGTTCTGCCCTGAGAACCTCGCTAAGGCTGCAAGAGAAAGCTGCCTTGTGATAGTTCCCTTTATTTCCTGGGACCTGGGTATGCCTTAGGGAAACCTTGGTTCTTGTTTGTATTCTCTCTCTCTCTCTTTCCCTCTCTCCCTCTCTCTCACACCCTGAGCCTTTCCTTCTTACCCCAAGGTGCATTCTCTCTCTCTCTCTCTCTCTCTCTCTCTCCAGAGCATGCCTGTACCTTTCCTCCTCTCATTCTATCAAGGTTATACCTTCACTCTCTCCCCTAAGCTCCAAGGACCCTTCTTTTTTGCCTCTGTAACTTGTTTTCTGAGCCCACAGAGCCCAGCCAGCTCACCTTTTCCATCTCTGTGACTTTCTAAATAAACTTCCACTTGTATTTGGGAACAACAAAAACAAGAAACTAGGGGAACCTTAGCCCTACTGACCACCTAGGCAGGATGGCTGATCTGCGCCTTTCGCCCCCTTACGCAGACCTCGCCTCTGGGAACGGCCTCACTAGGATCTCCCACAGGGGAGGCCAGTGGGTCGCTCTCTCCTTCGCTGCAGTAGACAGAATCTGCAGAAACTGCGACAGAAAGGATTCAGGTTGGATTTTTAGGAAATCCATCACGAGAACACGAACTGCGAGCCACAGGAATGGAAGAATGAGGTTAACTATCTCCTGGAGAGAGAAATTTCCATTTATCTGGGAGGGCAGTAGAAGGCCGAGATGACCTGTGGCCCCATTTGAGGCTTAGAGGACACAGACACCACCTCTCGATTCCCCTCAGTCCGAGGCTAGGGCTCCAGGACCACACACCCTTGCCAGTGCACGGCCCCTTCGAATCCTTGATTGCCTTTTGGTTTTTAGCCCCCTAGCTGCCTCCAGCCTAAAACCAAAATGGCACAAACTGCAAAGACAGTAGTGAGACCACTCAGACAAGTGGAGTGTTTAGACCACAGCCCTTGCCCCCTTACCAGGGAAAGCCAGAGCTGGCGCTTTTTCAAGCCACTCAAAGCCTGGACAGCTTTTTCAAGCCACTCAAAGCCTGGACGTCTGGCCACATGCGTGGGCTGGAGGAGGGCCCCCAGGCAGGCTTGGAGCCTCAGCTAGCTCAGATTGAAGAATCTGGTATTTCCTGTAGGACAGCTTATTCTTGACCTCCAGGAGAAAAATGTTTCCCAGCATTTTGTTTTTTTTTAAGAAGCCTCAGCCTGATGGGGAATTTTGAGAGAGAGGTGAGGGGGATGGGAATGGTGAACGCAGAACCAGGAATCTGATGAATGGCTGAGTGGCTCAGCTGGAACTGCCCTTGGGAATGCCTCTCCTGGTCGTGGAGGCCGAAGGTCCCCCCCCCACTCCTTTTCCGAATGTGAGGGGTACAGAGAAGATAGGGGTGTGCATGGTGGGAGGGAGTGGTCGGAAGCCCCAGAGACTCTGCTCCGAGGTGGCCTGGCTCCCCTGGCACATCTGGACAGTGCGACTCTGCTCCCGGTCACCCCCTCAGGGGTGATGCCCTGTATGTTACTCCTGACCACTCCCAGCCATAGATGGACCTCTTCTGAGCCCTGAGCTCATCTTAATCAGAACATGCCTCTCAAGGCCATTGCTGCAACCTATGCCTGCCTCCCACACTGGCTCTTGGAGGGCAGTGACCACGCATCTGTTGTGAGGATTTTCCCTGGGCTGGAATGCAGTCACAGTAAAGAAAAAATATCTGCCATTCTGAGAATGGCAAAGGTGCATTCCTGGGGCAGGTGACCTGGTAAGATCTACACACAAAAAAGTCATGAATGTTTAATCAGATACAACCTACCATGAAAAAGATAATGCACAGGCATACCTCGTTTTATTGCACTTCACTTTATTGTACTTCACAGGTTTTGCTTTTTTTTTTTTTACAGATTGAAAGCAAGACTCTACCAGCAAAAAGATTACAGCTAATTTGATTGCCATGCCACTTACTTTATCACTGTGGTTTGGAACCAAATCTGCAATATCTCCGAGGTATACCTGTTGTTTCTTAACGGAGAGAAAAGAACCCCTTTAACTCAGTGGATTGTGCCTACAATGAAAAGGGCTAAACTGTGCCTCACACATAGTAGACACTACACAAATCCCTGCGTTTTGTACGGTGAATTTGTACAGGTTTTCAAAAAGCGATTCCGAGATCCCACACTGAAGGCAATTAAAAATGAATCATCAGCTGACAACAGCAACACAAATGAATCCTTGTTATTAGATTGGGAGAAATGTTAGCCAGGAAAGAAGTCTGGCCTGGGGACAGAAAACAGGGCACAAAGATGGAAGCCCCTCTCAGGGGCAGCAGCATACCCCTGGCTCACTGGCCTCCCACCCCTGGGCCGAGGCCTGGGGAGCGCCGCTGCAGGTCCGGGGAGGGCCTGCTGGGGCCGCCCCACAGGCCCGGAGGGCAGCCCAGCACTGGAAGTGAGCACCAGGCACCCTGCAGCTTTGGGCATGCAGGGAGAGGAAGGACACCTCCACACGTCCTTCCGAGAATTCATGGACAGTCCAACTGACCGGACTGCCATTACACCTCCTCTGCTCTCTTTGGCGCTAAGTAGGGTGCAAATAATCCTGTTTCGGGGGGCCTGCAGGCTACAAGCCCTGTCCAAGTTACAGGTTTGGGGAAGGCCCCCTGAGACCTATACACAGAGCATCCACTAGCAGGTGGTGCCCCAACACACGTGTTCATGTGGGGGGAGGAGAGCACAGGAGTCTCTCATGGCCACAGGCTGGTGTCCCCGGTGTTGGAAGGCATCCTGGAGGAAGTGTGTTGATCTTAGAAGAAAAGACAGCACAGGGTTCAGTGGAGCAAGAAGAGTTCCAAGCCAGGGAGGCTGGGTGGAGAGGATGCTGTGGGGTGGGAAGGGCCAGGAGACCTCAGCCACCTCCTCTGTCTCCTGCTACAAGCCACCTCAAACCACAGCTTCCTTATTTCTACTGATGCCCGCAGAGTGACCCCAGTCACCCTGGCGCTGGTGCTCAGTGGTCATCACTCCTTCCTCTTCTTTACAACTCTACCTCTCCCCTTCGAGGCCAGGCAATAGGTTCTGTTAATTCTGTCCTGGCTTCCTGAGCTGGTTACTTCCTGTCTGTGCCCATGCCTACCCACCTTGTTAGCTCAGGTCTCACTGCCTTTCTCCCAAACCTCTTCAGTGGGTTCCTGACTTGTCTTTGGGCGTAGAGTCCATCGAGTCCCCCAAACCCCAGTTTCGTGCACACTGCTCTTCATTCTGAACTCTTTCACGGCTCCCTACTGCTTTGGACTAGAGTTCCTCAGTGTGATGCAGGGCAGAATGAGGCCATGCCTCCCTCTGCAGCGCAGACTGCTGTGAACAGGTCTGCTTCTGTTGCTGCTGTGTCCCTGCCTGGGAAGGCCATAGCTTCGCTCTTTTTGGCTGGGAGCCCTGGCCTACCTTTAAGGTTCCAGTCTAGGCCCAGCTCTCTTACCACAGTGGCGCCAGCACTCAGGTCCCTCTCCGCCTTCTCCCGGAAGCTCATCGTAGGCTCTTGACTGGGAGAGTTTACTCGCCGTGAGTGGGTCTCCTCTTTCTATTGACAATAGACCCACTCACAGCCGTCAGAGAGCCCTGCTCCCTGCAGTGGGGCCCCCTGAAGAGGTCACTGAAACCACTGTAAGATAGGCTTTCTCCTGGCTCCTTGCTTAACCCGGGATCTGAAGGCCTGGAGAATGGAGCTCTGAAGAAGGAATGGTGGACGGAAAGAAAGTGGGGCTGGTATTCTGAGACAAGGTGCTTTCTCGGCTGTGGCAAGATGGACAGGCCCGTTTCAGGGTCTACTTCCTCTGCTACAGTGAAAATAGTAGAGATTTGGCAAGGCCCAGGGCACCACCAGTCCTGCAGCCTCTTGGTTCTTGCTGACAGTGCTAAGGAGCAGCCGTTCGCATTTTTTCTTGCTAGACAATGCTCTTGGTGAGCTAATCGATCATGAAAGTTTTCTCAGCTGTACCAGTATGCTGACATGCTAGCAAGAATAACTTGGAGGCAACGTATCACATTAACTTCGAGACAATGTAGTCTAGGCATCGAAACTGCCTGCATTCAAACCCCAGCTCTGTGACTAATGAGCTGTGCAAACTTGAGCAAAGTTCTTAATTAGATGGGCAGTATGGTAGTTGGAGGATTAATTGAGTGAAAAACGTAAAATGCCTAGGACAGTGTTGGACACATGTTGCTCAATACATGCCAACTATTCTTATTTTCCAAAGGAGAATTGCAAATACTTAGACTAGTTTTTAAAGTTGGATTTGGGGCTATCTCCATAATCACCTCCCATCATCCCCGTCCCAGTTCCTCTCTATCTTCTCCTTGTGCTGGCCTCCTTTTAATCATTTCTTCTTCTTCCTCTGCTTTTGACTGAAACAGTCCCTTTGAGATGGTTTCTGGAGGAGACGATGCTGAAATAGCCAGGTCTCCAAGCCCTTATACACTCAGCCAGGGCCGAGGTCTGCTTACATTGTGTAGTTGAGTGAATTGTTTACAAGTGGCTGCTGGTAGCTGCGCAGGTTCCACACAGGCCTCAGAGCAGCTGCACAGCTTCGGGCACTGCCTTCAGCTGTCTGGATGTCAGTCTCCTGGGTTGGTGCTACTGTGGACATCACGTTGTGCAAGCCTGTGTGACCACACATGTCCCAAAGACGTCAGCTGCCCCTGCCCTCCCGCCACCCTGCCTGGAGATAACACCACAGGGTAATCTGGGAAATGCTCCTGGGTAAGGTTTTGGATCAGTTTTACCAAGGACTTTCCATTTGGGAAGGGTGCACGGGGGTGACGGGGCAGGCTGTGGCACCCCTCCCCTGGACGTCTCGCCCCTCCATGGCAATCCTCGAGCCGCCTGCGTCTGGCAGGCTGAACCAGCAGAGGCAGGGGGAGGGACGAAAGGACTTCTGGAGGACCCTGTCCATGCACAAAAGTTATCTTGTCAATACATTAGCAGAAAATAAAACATGTTTCTCTCTCCTGGCCAATTTCCCCTTGACTACCCCTGAGATTCAAAGGCTCACTGTTCCAGATTGGCTGTCTGGGACGCAGAGCGAAGAGAGAAGCTTCATCGTGAGCTGAGGGGGCTACTGCTACCTTCAAGTGCTTCATTCTGCGTTTGAGGGGGAAGGAAGGAAGCAGAACAGGGGTTCGGGGAAGGGGCGGAGAGGGGTGCAGTCGGGGGACAGGAAGAAGAGCAGCACAGTGTGCCTGGAGGGGTGTTTCTGACATCTCAGCTGATCTCGATTGGGCACGACCTGTCCTCTTGGGCCTCTGCTGTGGCTGATCTCTGCCCCTCAAGGTTAAAGGCCCCTTCCCGGGAGCTTTGTACCCTGCCCTGCCCAGAGCTACCAGCACAGGCTCAGGCTCAGGCCAGACTCTGTTTAGCCCTGGCCATCAGAGTGGGGTGTGGGAAGTCTGCTGGCCTTGGAGCACACACCCAGGCTTGGGATTTACACAAACATTTCCAACGAAACTGAAGGTCCAGGGAAAATACCCCTCTCACTCCCGATCACTTCTCTAGGTACAGACTGGCCCTTCCGAGAACTCCAGACCCCGAGAGGCCTCCTATGGCAGGGTGTAGGGCCCCACCCCTTCTCCCCACCACCCAAGAATGTGCAATAGCAGCAAACAAAAGTCTCATCCAAATTAGGAAGCGAGCTGCTCTGTCCACCGGTGAGTGTGTGGCACAGGGCACGTCTCGGGTTTTGACTCCCTCACAGGTCCCTTCAGACCCGCGAGTTACCAAGACTTCAGCTGTCGCGGACCCCAGTTCACGGTCCTGCACTGTCCTGTCACTGAGCACCCTTCTCCAGACCGCTGCAAAAACAGCGGTTATCTCTCAGCCCCTAGTCGGCTCCAGCCCCTGTGCCTCCATTTCCAAGCCTGCGAACAGAGCCCTGTTCAAGCAAGAGCTGTGGGGCATTAGCACAGGCCCCCCCCCCATGCTCTGAGGAGGCCGCAGCTGGGGGTCCTGTAAGAGGGTTCTGCTGGGCAGATGCCAAGACCTGGGCACATGTGACAGAACGAGGAACACCCCCCACCCCGGAATGGAGTGTGTGCCCATGGACCCCGAGCGGGGCACCTATCCTGTGAGTGAGGGAGACACAGAGGTCTGGGCTGTGAGTGGTGACCAGTGAGACCGAGGTTCCATGAGCTGACAGTGACCCTCGTGCCAAAGTCCCTTCCTCCCCAGCCCCTGCCCTCATTACCTTCTTGGGAGAGGATGATGAACTTGGTAGTCTTGAGCGTCTTTCCATTCAGCGTCCAGGTGACGGTGGCTGGGGCGTCAGAGGACACCTGGCACTGGAGTAGCAGCTTCTCGCCCTCTGCCACATGGACGTCTCGTAGTTTCTCCTTGAAGGTTGGGGCTGTCCCTTGGCTTTCCGATCGTTTTGCATTATCTGTGGCTCCTGAACACTCCCGCTTGGAGTTTACATCGTTCTTAACCTCCTTCAGTTCTTCTTTCCTGGCTGATTTCAGGGTCTCGGCTGGCGTGGCATTGCCCACAGGTTTTGGGGTCTCGGCTGGCATTGCATTCCCCACAGGCTTTGGGGTCTCAGCTGGCTTGGCATTTCCCACAGGCTTCAGGGTCTCAGCGGGCTTGGCATTTCCCACAGGCTTCGGGGTCTCAGCGGGCTTGGCGTTGCCCACAGGTTTCAGGGTCTCAGCCAGTTTGGCGTTGCCCACAGGTTTTGGGGTCTCAGCTGGTTTGGTATTGCCCACAGATTTCAGGGTATCGGCTGGTTTAGCATTGCCCAAGGGTTTTGGGGGCTCACCAGGCTTGGTGTTGCCTACAGGTTTCAGGGACCCTGAAGGCTGGGCATTGCCCATGGGCTTGGGACTTTCTGCTACCTTGGCATTCAAGGCCTCAGCACTGTTGCTACCATTCTCTGCTGGTAATTTTTTCTTGCTGCCCAGCACTGAGCGAAAATCCGGGGTGGCAGGTTTTGCAGCTGCTACCTTCTCAGGCACTGGGGTCTTGGGAGTCCCCTTCTTGGCCAAGACAGAGCGGAAGTCTACCTGCTGGGGGCTGTGCACCTTCCTCTCTTCCTCAGACAGCATCTTTGGCTTCACTTGCCGCTGTAGGTTGGCACGGAAATCCATCTGCTCAGCTGGAATCTCCTTCAGTTCTTCTTCTGAAAGGGTCTTAGTACTCACCTTCTTCCCCAGGAGGTCACGGAAGTCTAGCTGCTCCACCTCCTGCTGGCGGATGGCCTCCTCCGTGTGCTGCCGGGTCTCCACACGCCTCTTCAGCACCCCCCGCACACCTTCGCTGTCTTCCTCCTCTGGCCAACCCTGCCCTCCTGCTGGCCAGCCAGGCCTCAGGGTCCCGTAGCAGTCACCATCACCACCGTGGGCACCGGCTACTCGGCCACAGAGGCCCTCACAGCTGGCAGGCGCCCTCCCCCTGCAACCAGTGAGGGGAAAAAGGAAAAATAGCAGGAGGAAAAGGGGCCGGGTAAAAAAGAAACGTCAGGGGAGAGCAAATCTCTGAGGGAGGGAGGGTAGAGAGGAGGGGGAAGGAATGGTGGGGGCTGGCCAGGCTGTGTTTATAGAAGGGAACATTGGTGAGAGGCGCTTGCTTGCTTAGTTGGTCTGTTACATTGGTAATGACTTCAGTAGCCTTATAAGGGTGTGTACAAAAAAAAAAAAAGAAGAAAGAAAGAAATTCACCCCCCTCTCCTCCCCTGCTCGCCCTCCCTCATTCCCCGCCCAATCGCTCCCTCTTGGCTTGGGCAGCCTCCGCTGGAGGACACAAACAATCTGGCCCAGCGGCGGGTCTGCGGGGGCCAGGAGGAAGGCTCGGGGGCGGTGCCATGGGGCCTGGCCAGCCAACGTCTGGGGTACTCACCGGGCCGGGGCTTGGGTAGGGTTGCTCTGTAGCATCAGTGACACCTGGCAGCTGCATTCGCCAACCTGGTTCCTAAAGAGTTCAAGGGATCAGTACGGATGAAGAGGCTCTGTGGGCTGAGGGCCTTCTTAGCCCAAAGGCTGTGATGAGGGAAGGACGGGCAGGGGCCTGACCACAGTCTGGCTGCTGGCTCGAGGAAAGATAGGCCCACAGGCTTAGCTGTGGCCCCAACACGCCCCACCGCAGACCTAAGTTTGGGGCAGGGCCATCCATCCCCTCTGCTCCAGCTTGGCTTGCCCTTTCTTTTCCCAGCTCTTGTTGAACGAGGAAAGAGAGAGAGCATCTTCTAGACAACAGCTAAGACAGGCATTCGGAAGCAGGAATACTTTTCTGTAAGCGTATTACAAAACAACACAACCAATCAACCCGTCGATGAGTAAAAGAAGAGTCAAGACGAACCCCGAAGGGGCTGTGCCGGAGCTGCCTGGTCAGGACTGTGCCGCCTTGGTCGGCCTGCCCCGTGGCCTTCGGGTTGACTCTGCTCCCTTAATGCAGAGCTGGTCACTTCTCTGTCCTCACAGCGTCCCCCCATACCCCGCTTCCTCTTCGTCGGCCCATGAAATGAAAACACCCTCCAATTCACACCCATTGGCTAATGCCCTCAGATTGGAACTTTTTTTGTATTGAAACTTCCAGTGTCTCCCTAATGGGCGGCCCTTTCTCTCCTTCCTTCGTCCGGTGAGGGACCTGGGTCCTCCAACCCACTGTTAAAACTGTTCAGCCTCTCGGAGCTGGTGGGTAAGCAGCCTCTGCTCAGCGGACAGGCTGTTCCAGGCCTAGGTGCTGTGGAGGACTGACCGTGGCAGCTCAGCCGTCCGGCCCCACAAGGCTGCCATCTGCTGGCGTCTCTGAGCTCTGCCTGCGGAAGGGGTGGGAGGAGGGGCAGTCTGAACACCAAAGGCCACTCTCCCGGTAACCACCACCCATTTTATATATAGCACCCTACAGCTTTCATGGTTTTCGCACCTGGTGTCCTTCTTGTCTCCAAACATCCCAATGAGGTACACGGAACCATCATGCTCATTTTAAAGGTGAGGAAGGGGTGCCCGGAGTTTATCTGAAGCATTGCTGGGATTCTGGGGTTTCCCGCATTCTCCTGCACACAGCCGTCTTACTAGCACTTCCCGGGCTGACGCGTGCCTTACCTCCTACCACAGACGTGCAATGACAGGTTCCTTACATAATCCATCTCAATCTCCTGACAGCTCTCTGAGGTTAGGGCCAGCACCATTTTTATAGGTAGGAAAAATGAGGCTTACAAAGGTAAAGTAATTTGCCTACACCCTCAGGCATGGGTCTACCCAAATCCAAAACCTATGACCTTCCCACCCTGCCCTATAGGGGTCATTAGTACAAATCTGTTCTGGGACATGTGTGTGTTCGTGTGTGTCTGTGTGTGTACCCATAGATCAACCACATGCATGGGTTCACACGTATGTGGGTTGACCTGGTGGGCACTGCACTTGCGGTCTGTGTTTGGGAACTCGTGCCCAGGCACCCACCCCCTCAGGGCAACACCTGAGCCAGTGTCCCTGGAGCTCTACTGAGGTGTGTGCGTATTTGTCTCACTTTGCCTGCCCTCCTTCCCATGCACTGCTGGCTCTGGGCAGACACTGGCAGCCCAGGTCAGGGTAGATGATTCTTATGGCTCCTGGGGGTTGCTGCTCACTCCCTAGTACCAGGACCCACCTGAAGTGAGGACAGGGTGCCCTTTGCTGCCCTCACCCCTCCTCTTATCTGTTGAGTCCCCTTCAGGCCACCTTCCTCAATGCTCAGGCTCTCAGGGGCACAGATTCAAGGGTCAGGGAGCCTCATGCCTGGAGAGTTTGATGGCTGAAGGTGCTCTTTTGCTCAACAAACAGCAATTAGGCACCTCCATGGTGCCAGATCCTAGGCAGGCTAAGAGGTCCTCACAGCACCCTCAACACTCAACACAGAAGGCTATGGAACTTGTAGAATAACCGTAAGAGGTCACCTTTGGGGAAGCCCAGCAGCCGGACGCCCTACTTCTGCAAGGCTGCTGGGCAGAACTAGGCCATTCTTTCCCCACTTTCCTTTCAGGCACTGGGTGTGGTGCCCTGGGGTTGGTGTGAAGCAGGAGGACAGGATGCCCAAGGGCCATGATTTCCTGGGATCCCTTCTCAACATCTTCTCGACTGAATTTCCTCCTGTCATAAGTAGAACGCAGCCCAGACGCAAAAATCGGGCGCAGACACTGACCAGATGGCCTTGCTTTAAGCCAAACTGCTCAGAAGCTTTAAATGGTGGGCAGCCCTGACTCCTGACTTGGAGTGTGCTCTATCTCCTCATGGGGGGACACAGGCAAAGGCGTTGGCCGTTTTCCATTACCTGCCCTCCAGGAGGAGAGCACAGGTGGCCTGCACTCCGCCCACTCCCGGGCCTTCCCCCGAGCCACCTGGGCAGGCTGAGGGGCAGGTGGACGGCAGAGAGCCTGGATTCCACAGCTGGCCCACTAAGTGAGTCATCCCTAGGGGTGGTCTAGGGGGTTACTATTTCTGCAACCATATACTTAAATTTCTGCAAGGCCTTTAAGGCAAATCATGTTTTAGTCAAAGCCCGAAAAGGTCAGAGAGGCCTTTTGCCTGGGCCCCACGCGCCAGATAGTCTAACCACTGGAACAGGTTTGGGGGCCGTCTTTGGTGTCTGCACGTACTCAGTTATAAGCACATGCAGGGGCTGAGGATGAGGCCCGCACCCCACGTCCAGCCCAGATGCCACCGCAGAGGACATGGGGCTGTTGCCATGTAAGCTACAACTTCTACGAACAGAGTCCATTTTGCCCCCGCTTCCCACGCCTGAAGAAGCCGTTCTTTGGGTACAAAGCCTTGGAGCCTGTCCTGCTCTAAATCACCCACCACTGGAGTGATTTTATAGGCAAAATTAGTTTAAAGATTTAATATCCTGGGAAGCAAAAATTTTTCAAATATTTCAGCTGGAATTTGGAGGTAACTGTTTGACATTCCCCCATTTGGTTCAGGAGACAAGAGCTAGGGGAGGGAAGGGGAGGTAGAAACCACCCACTGTTTGTACCCCCAACCCAGCCCTCCCACCCAGCCGGCATCCTCTCTACTAGCCAGTCTTCCTCCTTGAAAGGCATTCTGTCTTGGGTCTAGGTCTGATTTCTGTCAGGATGAGAAAAGCAAGAGGGGAGCGAGGCTGCTGGCAGGCCTGGCACACACATTCCGCAGGAGAACTTTCCACTGACTTGCTCCCGCTCAGCCGGGGATAAAGCCAAGGCCAGGCCACCAGCCTCCCAAAGGAATGAAAAGTCTGGACGATGGGGAGGGAAAGGGGGCAAGGCCTGTGGGGGTGGGAACTCCAGGGCCATTTCCCAGGTTCCCTGAGTCCCCCGTGCACTTGGGAGAGGAATGAGAGAGCACCTGATTTAAAGACAGAGATTAGGATTCTAATCTGGGCTCTGCTACTGGCCTTCGGGCGGCCATGAGCAAGTCCCTGATTCTGAGAGCTCAGTTTCCCCCGTTACTAAATGAGGAGGCAGCTAGATAACTTCTGAAGTCCCTTCCAAGGGGGAAGGTCGAAGTTTTATGGCTGTCCCCAGCTGGGCCCAGACAGTCTGCCTGCCGACCTCCCAGTGCGACCCTTGGTGCCGGCCTGGCCGACTTCCCACAGTCCGTGCTTCGCTCTTCCCTGCCCTTTCTTGCTCAGCCTGTCCAACAGGCCCTTTCCACAGTCGGGCCTTTAGACACCAAGGTGTCTAAGCCTCGGCTTGTCTTCCTCAAAATGCCCCATGAAGCCCATCTCTTTTAGGGTTTCTGGTTTGATTAATATCAGTACTGCCCCAAAGCACTCCTCCTCCATGCAAACGAGCTCTATTCCCACATATGGTGTTTCCACGAATCGCACTGGCCTAGGAGACTGGAAGAGGGTATCTTCTTCCTATTTGGGATGCAGATTTTCTTTTCTGAGAATAACTGTTCAGACACAAGGCAAAGACCACTGCTGTGTTCCGAGCACACTGCTGATGATGGCAGGATGATTGGCCAGCCTACATGCATCTTACCGGCTGACCACAGATGTGACATTAGCTCAGCTGAGACTCGTTGGGACCTGCCCAGCTCAGCAGAACTTGCTAGCAGATCCACAGACTCCTAAGAAATAATAATGCCTATTTTTCAAAGCCAGTAAGTAGTGGGATGGTTGTTACGCAGCAAAAGCCAACTGATACAAGAATGGAGCACATGCCCAAAAAGGACCCAAGCAGATGGGTCACGTGCTAGGTTTTGTGATTATTGTAGGAACAGTGCCCTCTCACAGCGGTAGCCTTGGCATGTGGCTGGAGAGCCTGTCTGTAGCTCAGAGCCTTAAACAGGATGAGCTGGGTACAGGGGAATGATTTACCCGGGAGAGCAAGGCCCCTTACCAAGTGGCTGAGCACCCCAGCCAGGGGCGTGGCATCATCCTTGGGATGTGGCACTGTCTCCTATTTGCAGAGTCAAGTGCAGACAAATGCTCTTCTTTAACACTTACCCCAACCCTGGGGGCTGGCATTCTGTCTCCATTGCCCAGGACTGGCATGGAATTTTAGCAGTTAGAGCATTTTAATACTTTGTTTCTTTATTTTTAGAGAGGGAGTGAGAGAGAGAGAAACATCAATGTCCAAGAGATACATTGGTTGGTTGCCTCTCGGAGGTCCCCCAGTTGGGGGCCTGGCCCAGTAGTGGGCCCCGACTGGGAGTTGAACCAGTAACATCTCCTCTGCAGGCTGACACTCAGTCCACTGAGCCACACCAGCCATGGTGAGTTAGAGCATTTTAAAAGTAGAAGAACATTTACTAGATCACATTCTGGGTAGGGGCCAGATATGTCCCAGGCACTGGGAACATGGCAGGGTACCTTCCTGGAGCTTGCCTTCCTGGTAACCTGGAAAGACCGTAAAAGGGAGGAAAAGGGAATGGGATAGTTAACCTCCCTGTAGTGGTTTAACAATGTCTATGAACTTTTTCATAGACATTGTGGAGAGAGATACTCCTCTCTCCAAAGGTGGAACTTAATTCCCCTCTTGAGTATGGACTGTACTTAGTGACTCACTTCTAACCAACAAAAAATGTGGCAGGAGTAATGGTGTGTGTGATTTCTGAGGGTAGGTCATAAAAGACATTGCAGATTCCAGCTCATTCTCCCTCTCGGGTCACTAGCACTGGGGCAGCCAGCTGCCGTGTCATGGAGACACTCATGCAGCCGTGTGGAGAGGTCCACCCGGCAAGGAGCTGAGGCCTCCTGCCAACGGCCCTTGGAAGTGAGCCGTCACTTGGAAGGGAGTGAGCCGTCTTGGAAGTGGGTTCTCCGGCCTCCGTCAAGCCGTCAGCGACGGCAGCCCTTCCTGGCATCTTCTGCTGCGCAACCTCCTGTGGAAACCCTGAGGCAAACATCCCCTAGCCAAGCTCTCTCAAATTTCCGGACCACAGGAAATATGAAATAATTATTGTTTTAAGATACTAAGTTTGGGGGTAATTTGTTATGCAGCAAGAGAAAACTAATGCATTCCCTCTAGCCCCTGCTTTTCCCACTTTAATCCATTCTTCCCTCCTTCATATTCACCATACACCAAATAATGGGGGAACAAAAGTCGGGATGTAACGAGACAGAGGACTCTGGGGAACTGAGCACAGAAGGCAGGGTTTTCCACGAACATCTGTTGTACTGAAGTGGAAGAAACGAAAGCTTGTCAGCAGCACCTGGTCTGCACTTGCTTTACCTTGAAGCCCAGCCCCACACTACTTTGTGCTTCCTCTGGCTTGCCGGTGCCAGGCTGGAACTTTGACGGGAGGTAGGAGTGATGGGGTGGGACACGCAGACTCACCGAAGCAGGATTTCATACTGGCCGGCGTGCCAGGGCTGCACGTTCTTCAGGACCAGGGTGAACACGTCCTCGTTCTGGAGCACCTCAAAGTGGCCAGTGTCTCTGGAGAGGGCTTTGCCGTCTCGGAGCCAGTGCACGGTGGGGAAGGGGTCACCGGCGATGGCGCAGGAGATGAGGACACTCTGGCCCAGGGAGGCGGTCACCGAGCGAGGCTTGCTGATGAACCAGGGCTGGGTGCCATCTTGAGGCTCTGAAAGTCGGCAGAACGTTTGGTTAGAGAGGGAGGCCTTTCAGCGGCGTGTCCACTCAACACTCCATGGTGGCGAAGGCTGGAAGACAGCATTTAATTAAATGATGGTTTGTCCAGAAATTGCTTTTATTGGGTATACAGCTATAACACTCTCCTTAACGGCAAATCTGTCTTGGTTGCATTCTCAGAGGATAACAGTAACACGTATCATGTGTCCGAAGCTCAGGGAGGTAGCCCGGAATGCACAGGGGCACCAAGGATCTACATTAGATGTGGTGATGGAGAGTTGCCACTTGCTTTGTGTGTGCTTGTCTCTCCACCACAATGGAGGCTCTTTAAAGGCAAGGACCCTAATAAGCCTGTAACTCGTGTCAAAAGCCATCACTGTCAGATTGTTACATGTATTATGAGACTTCTCTCCTAGCACTCTATGCAGCTGTCACCAGTGACCCACAGAGCGCAGGGACATTAGAGGCAGGGAAGAGCAGCCCTACTGAGCCAGAGCCTGGGATGTACAGTGAGGAGCCGGTCCCTGGGGCTGGGCTGGGACCAAGACAGCAGGGGGTTCGTGGTGGGAACAGAGCAGGCTCACATGGTTTCCTCACCTCCAGACTGCTTTTGGAGAGACCATGGCAGCACCTCCTCCCCGCCCCCCCGCCCCAGCTGGCCAGCCTCACCTTGCACCGTGAGCACAGCCTGGGTGCGGACCTCCCCAGCGCTGTTCCAGGCCTCACAGGTGTAGGTGCCCGTGTCCTCCGGGAACACCTCCTGGATACAGAGGCTGTGCCGGGCGCCTCTGTGTTCAAAGTGGAAGTCCTCCGACTCCTGGATCTCGCTCCCATTGTGAAGCCAGATGACCTGAGGGGGTGGGTTCCCTGAGTGGGGGGGAAGGTCAGGGGACTGGTCAGGTGGGCGCTTTCCTGGGGCGTGCCACGGCTCTGCACACGGTGCCGTGACACTGCACCACGCCCTTCATGCTTCAGTTTCCCTACCCAGAAACAGTCTACGTGTTCTACCTCACAGGTGTTTCGGGAGGGTGAAGTGAGCTCACAGAACCTTCTTAGCGGCCACGAGAGTAGCAGGTCAGAACAGCATCTGGCACAGAGGAAGTACTCAGATGCATGCTCATTATAACTATTTAACAACAGACTGGGGAAACGAGGAAGAATCTAGAAGTGAAGAGAATATGGTTTCCTAGATGAAAAAGAAAGCCCAGGAAGAATCGTTTTTAAAACTCGAATTTAAACTGCGTGATGATACCAAGTGGCTACTGGATCTCGGGGCTTGAAGTGACGTGTTTCCTGCCCTGTGCTGACTCACGCTGTGCGTGAGTGTCCGGGCAGTTCAGTGTGACTTCGTGGTGACTCCCTTGTCATTCTTTACCAGAAGGGATGCTCCACGGCATTTCACTTGGTCTCCTACAGATGTTTTCTGTGGGTGAACATGGCTGCCAGCTTGTACAGGATTTCTAAACACGGCTCACGAAGGATAGCATCTTCAGATTTCACTACTCTACTTTCCAATGCAGTTTCTAGCCCTTTGTCAAAGTATAAAACAATGGCCGTCTGTGAGGGTTTCCTCTGTGGTGCGAGCTGAGCTGCTGTGTTCTCATTCAAAGGCAGTAAGGCCTCCGGTCGGCCGTGGAGGGAGGCTCGCTGGGGTCAGGCGGCTCTGGTGAGGCCCAAGGAGGAAGGAGGCCACATCTGTCCCCACCGGGTTAGCTAGCATGTGTCTGGGGGGCCAGGTGCACTGCGCCTCTGATTCCTGTGAACTCAAGGAGCGCAGGCACGGCCAGGGGCTCAGCCCTCCGCCTGGGCTGTCAGGGGGCTGCCTCCAGCTGGCAGGGGAAGGGAGATGGGTTCCCTCTCAGCCCATCTTCATTGCTTGTGCAGCTCAAGAGAAACTGAGAACTGAGGAGGGCGCCGTGAGATAAGTCAGACAGAGAAAGACAAATACCACGTGATTTCACTTGTCTGTGGAATCTAAAAAACAATATAAACGAACAAAATAGAAACCGACTCGGGACCCAGAGAACAGACTGACAGCTGCTGACGGAAGAGGAGCTGGGGGCTGTGTGAGAAAGGCCAAGGGATCGAGAAGTACGGATTGGTGGTTACGAAGCAGTTGTGGGGATGAGAAGTACCGCACGGAGAATATAGTCAATAGTATCGCAAGAACTATGTACCAGGTGGGTACTGAAAATATCAGGGGGCCACTGTGCAAAGTATGTGATTGTCTGACCACCATGCCATACACCTGAAACTAAGACAAAATAATACTGAGTGTAAAATGTAATTTAAAAAAAGGATAACACACATGCAAATAAAATCCTTTTATAAAAATACTTCCCACTGTTCTAGCAAGTGTGTGTGTTCTAATAAAAATATAAATAACAACCCAGGAGGATGACCTCCAGGGCATCAAAGAGACAGGTCATTGGCCAACAATCATTTATACAATGAAGGGGGGACCTGACCTCTTGGGCCTTTCTTACTGGCCTGTAGCAAGGACTGTGCAACCTCTCTCACTGGGTGGCTCATCACCCGGCCCCTCTTTGGGAAGAACCTCTGCTCCTTTTCCTTACCTTGAAATCTGAATAGAGCAACTGAGAATATCTTCCAAGAGTTGGCAAGTTCTCACGCCATCTGGCTTAGTACCAGGGTTCAGAATCATCCCGCTACATTGGCTGTGCTGTGTTCTCACAGTAATCCCTCAACCCCCTGGCCATGGCCATCTTCCCCCGCCCCAGAACCACTGAACCTTAAATCCGGGAAATCCCGCCCAGAGGAAGCGGAAAGAGGGACCATGAGGCTCCACTTCCTCGGGGCCCACTGACCGACGGCCCCACGCTGGGATCTGTGGATCGGTGATCGGACTGGGACCTCAGGGAGCAACGCGCGTCGCAGCCACGCCCACGCCCACGCCCACGTTCACATACACGCTAAGGAGCAAGGGCAGAGACACACCTGACACCTGCACTGTCATGGTGACCTGGCTGCCATCCATGACTCTGAGGTCCGAGAGGCCCTGCAGGAAACGGGGTGCGACGGGCTTGCTGGCAGCGGGCGGCAGGAGGAACTCGCGCTTCCCGTCACTCTTCTTCTCTGTGTGCAGACAACAGAACGTGGATGAACACCTATTCACTCCCCATCCACTTGACAAACGGACTAAGTGACCGTCGGCACAGGACTGTCAGGTTCAGGTTCCCAGCAGAAACCGAGCACTGATAGGCGAGGATTCCGGGGGGCCCTGGAGACCCGGGGAGCAGGGGTGCCTGTTTCTCTGCCTGGCGCGACGGTGCTCCTGCCTGACAGTGGGGGAGCACGAGGCCCCTGCAGGGCCATGCCGGGTGTGGGTTCTGTTTCCTCAGGAGAACTTCAGGGGAGGGGGGTGAGGAGCCAACACTTGGCACCTTATGAGATTTTGCTTCTTAAATGTATAAACTTTAAAAAAGGTATGGCACAAAATTCAAAAGGCACCAAAAAGTATGTGGAATGTCTCCCTTCCACCCACCCTCTAGCCATCACGTATCTATCTGTCCCAGAGGCAAATGATTTTCAGTTTCTTGTTCATCTTGCCAGAGGCGATCTATGGACAGGATGCACACAAGCAAATAGGCATGCTCTTATTTTCTTCTTTAAAAAAGGGCAGCACAGTACACGCACCGATTGCCACCTTGCTTTTTCACTCAGCGACGTATCTTGATACGTCTCGGTAAAATAACTGAAGAGCTTCCTGGCTGTTTCCTTAGACTCCACAACGCCCCACTGCCACGCCATGAGACTTTCGGCACCCCAAGCCGGCCACAGACACCGCGTGCACTGGAAGGACTCAAGTTGAAAAGCACTGGTGTTGGCGAGGACACGGAGCAACTGGAGCTCTCACACACTGCTGGTGGGAGTATAACGCGGTGCAGTCTCTTTTGAAAGCACTGCAGCAGTTTCTTCAAAAGGTAAACATACATTTACCATGTGATCCAGTGATTCCACTCTTGAGTATTTATACGAGAGAAGCGAGAGCATCTATCTATACGAAGACGTGTCCACAAACATTCACAGCAGCTTTAATCTTAATCGCCCGAAACGGAAAGTGGCTTGCCAACAAGTGGAGGGACAGACAGACTGTGGTACAGCCATACAACGGACACCACTCGGCAAAAAGGAATGGATGAATGACAGGCACGAACCCTACCACAGGGACAAATCTCACAAAAATTACATTGAGTAACGGGAGGCAGACGAAGAAAGAACACGCACTGGGTCACCCCCTCTATACACAGTTCTAGGAAACGGGCAACACAGTGACACAAAGCCTGGGGTGGTGGCTGGTGGGTTTAGGCTGTAAAGGGGCGTGAGGAAGCACTTGAGGGTGACGGAGTTGTTCATTTCTTAAGATTGTGGTGAAGGTTTCAAATGAAATACCACGACTGTATGCAGTTTACTGTATATCGGTATCACCTCGGTGCTCTCTCTCTGAGACAGCGGGGAGTGCACCGGCTCATCAAAGACGTGCACTGGAGCAGCTCTTTGGGTTCGGGGCCGGACACGCACTCCCCACTCAGTTTTCTGGGGAGATAGACTAACAGATAGATTTTCCCCAGGACTCAAATCAATGATTTGGAGTGGAAGGAAGAAATAAACATCCAACCAGAACAGAATGAAGAAACAAGAATTCAAAAAATGAGGAGTGGTTTAGGAACCTCTGGAGCAACTTTAAGCACTCCAACTTCCAAATCATAGGGGTGCTAGAAGGAGAAGAGGAAGAACAAGGAATTGAAAACTTATTTGAAAAAATAAAGAAGGAAAATTTCCCCAATCTGGTGAAGGAAATAGACTTCTGGGAAGACTAGGAAGCCCAAAGAGTCCCAGAGAAACTGGACCCAAGGAGGAACACAACAAGGCACATCATAATTACATTACCCAAGATTAAAGAGAAGGAGAGAATCTTAAAAGCAGCAGGAGATAAGGAGATAGTTACCTATAAAGGAGTGCCCATCAGACTGTCAGCTGATTTCTCAAAAGAGACCTTGCAGGCAAAAAGGGGCTGGAAAGAAGTATTCCAAGTCATGAAAGGCAAGGACCTACATCCAAGATTACTGTATCCAGCAAAGCTATTATTTAGAATGGAAGAACAGATAAAGTACTGTTCTTCAGTACTATCAAGTACTGAACTTGACCCAGAGAAGGTCAAGTTCAAGGAGTTCATCATCACCAAGCCCTTATTATATGAAATGTTAAAGGAACTTACCTAAGAAAAAGAAGATCAGCTCTGGCTGGTGTGGCTCAGTGGATTGAGCACCAGCCTGTGAACCAAAGGCTTGATTCCCAGTCAGGGCACACACCTGGGTTGCAGGCCAGGTCCCCAGTAGGGGGAGCTCGAGAGGCAGCCAACATTGATGTTTCCTGCTCCTTTCTCCCTCCCTTCCCCTCTCAAAAGTAAATAAATAAAAATTTAAAAAAAAAGAAAAAAAGATCAAAACTGAGCAGTAAAATGACAACAAACTCATGACTATCAATGACTAAACCTAAAACTAAAACAAAAACAAAAGCAAACTAAGCAAACATCTATTACAGGAACAGAATCAGCAATGAAGCTCACACGATGGTTATCTGTGGGGAGGGGGAGGGGAGAGAATGGGGAAAAGGTACAGGAAATAAGGAGCATAATTGGTGGGTACAAAATAGAAAGAGGGAAGTTAATAGTATGGGAAATGGAGAAGCTCAAGAACTTACATGTATGACCCATGGACAGGTAACGGGAGGCGGGGATGCTGGAGGGCGTGGGGGAGGGTGCAGGGCGAAGGAGGGTAAAGGGGAGAAAAAGTGGGAAAGCTGTAACAGCATAATCAATAAAATATCCTTAAAAAAACAAATAGGTTTTCCATTATTCTTGGAATCTTCCCAAGCTGGGCTCCGACTGGCCTCACGTGAGCAGAAGGGGAATGGGCAGCAGAGGGCTGAGCCAGGGACTATTTCCCACACGAGGCAGCCCTGGTGCAGGACGAGCTCACGTTGCCCAGTCTCTGGTCTTACCCTTTGTCCTGTGAGCCAGGTGGCTTTGACCGTCAATAATCCCTTTGTGAGTTTTTGTTGTTGTTGTTGTGATTTCTGCCTTTTGGCAGGGAGAGGTGTAGGGGCAGAGAGGGCTATGATTCTCTAACTTAAACTCTAAGCTTAGGGGGGAGCAGACTCTGGTATTTTGGGTTCTTGTTAGCGCAGGGCCACAAACAGGTCTCTCCCAGGAAGCTTGTAGTTGTGAGGATTCATTTCCAGGGTGCTTTACACACCTGAGAAAAACCTAACTCCATGTCTGCCACTGAATTTCCATCTGTCCACACTGAAAACGAAACAGCTCCCTGCAGGCCTCTCCCAGCGCAGCCCCTGGGAATGAGGTGGGAAGGCCTGGGAACCCCGAGGACAATTTCCCTCAAGTCAGGTGTGGTGTGAAGGGCATGGAACTGAAGCGCAAAGGCAGTTGAGACAAGGGTAACCCCATGATCCATGACCAAAGGATGGGCTCTCAGGCCCCCTGCTCCCTTGCCCCAGCCCACCGCATTGCTGCCTTAGACAGAGGGACGAGCAGGCGGCCTTGGCAAAGGCCCCAGCAGTGGGCCGGGGGCCCAGTATTGCAAATGCAGAGATGGTGTTTCTTCGACTGGGCTGCAGCGGCCAGGAAAGCAGGGTGCCCGGGGGAGTTGAGGAATTTCCTGTCATGCACAGACTGAGAAGGCCTGAGGACAAAATGTTTTTGCCTGTCCAGAGTCCTCCCTGTTCCCGCCTCTCTGCTATTCTTGCCAGGGTCCCCAGCTTCATAGAGCTCTGTGCAGATACGCTCTTCTTCCGAGGTCCTGCAGGAACACCTGAAACTCCAGCTTCTGCCCTGGCTGGGTAGCTCGGTTGGTTGGAGTGTCGTCCCCATACACCGAAAGTCTGTGGGTTCACCACTGGTCAGGGAACATACCTAGGCTGTGGGTTCTATCCCCAGTGGGGATGCACATAGGAGGCAAACCAATCGATGTCTCTCTCTCTCCCGCTCTTTCCTTTCTTTCTCTCTAAAATCAATAAACACATCGTCAGGTGGGGATTAAAACAATTTTTCCAGCTTCCTCTCCTTCATGCTAGTTGTGGCTCTACTTCGGTCCCACCTTTTCTAGGGTCTTCCCACAGCTCAGTGTCCCAACCTGGGGCTCTGACACTCTGCGGTGCCAGTGGGGACTAGATGCGTGTATGTACCTCTCTCTTCTGAGAGGTGGCCTGGGCACTGCCTCCTTAGCCCCCACCCACCCCCAACCCCTGCGGCATCACCCTGGTCCTGGAAATCTAGGATCTGAGGTTGGGTCCTGGCCTTGGGCAAATCTCGGCCTCTTTCTGAAGCTCAGCTTCCTCGTCCACAAATAACGGTAACAATGGTGTCACTACAGGACTTCACAGTTTCAGAGATAATGTTCGACAACACTCGGTGCGACGGTTCACCCTCGGTGATAACACCTATGTCAGGCCAGCTGGGAGCTGACTCACATCTACGTGCTTAGACTCGATTTCCTGGTGGGTTTATCAGCAGCAGCAGAACAAACAGACTGGGCCCTGGCCACCCAGAGATCACTGACTCATTTTTATGTGACCTGAGGCAAATACTGTGTAGGAATACAAACGCATGGCTTGAAAGTACTGTGAGATAACTCTAAAGTAAATTGACAATCAACTTTCATTTAGCTCCCTCCAGGAGAGAGGTAAGGATGGACTTTGTGGAGCGAACTCTGGGGCAGGCATTTAGTACCAGTGACACCATGACCCCTGACCCTGTTCTTTCTTCCCTAAAGCCCCACAGCAAGAACAGACGGAAGATGGACGTAATTGGGGGTACATGTGCAGAATGAACCTGTTCTGCGACCCGCAGTTTGGGGCCACATGGGGTCCCCACATGGGGTCAGTCTAGAGCGACTGCGCATCCAGGCTGACGAATGGCTGAGTCATCCCCAACATTCAACCACTTCAGCTTCTTCAGGGGCTGAGAAAGACCCCCAGCCCTCCCTGCAGAAGCACTCTGCACGGGGATTAAGGAGCCAGTGAGGGTCTCGGCGCTGGGGCAAGCAGCTTCCTGTACGCGGCCGGAGGAGAGCAGCCCTGACAGAATCCTGAAGCCCCAGCAGAACCCCGCCACCGGATTTCGCTGACCGAGAGGTCACAGAGCCCATTACAGGCGGCCCTAAAACTCATACCCAGGCCTCCCGGCAGTGAGGCCAAGATGTTCCAGAGACGGTCTCTTCAGCGAACCAGCCTTCTTCTCTGGTGGTGTCCCAGGCAAGCTCCCAACTGAGACAAATGTACTACCCACTGACCCATTTCCTAGGCCCTTGACCAGGGACAGATGCTTAAGCAGAGCAGGAACATGCCAGGTACAAAGGGCAACACATGTGCATTTCATTTGGTTCCGAAACCAAACAGATGACTCTGGCTCCTCTGTGGCCACAGCCTTGTGGGGACGTAGGTAAAATGAGGCGGATGGACACTGTTGCTCTGAACGCACAGCTCTAGCCGTGTGAGTGGGAGCAAGGTCCCCAACCCCAACCTCGATGTTTTCTCCTCTAAATTGCTGATAATGCAGTTATCGCCAATTGTGAATGGTAATACCATATCGATAAATATGCAGTATATATCATCAGTATCATGCATGATAAATCCCGCTGGGTTTTTAGGTGATTAAAAGAAATAACATATGTAAAACAGCTAGAATACTATCTGACAGGTAATAGGTATAAAATTAAATGTTTTGTGCCTTTCATAATCACCCTGACCTGTATGGTTGGGCAAACTCAGACTGACAAGAACTACAATGAGGAAAGTCCCCACACCAGAGCATTCACATTTGTTCAGGAGGAGGGCTCAGAGGGTGATGACAGTTGTCACGCAGAGAACGTGATAACGATGCCTCACCACGTTCAGTGCTTCATGATTCTACAGGATGTTCAGGACTCTGCTGAATGTTATCCTTAACTTCCTCCGACGCAGGGAGCGGGCGTCCTCATTTCACAGGGGAGGCCGCTGAGGCTCGAACAAGGAAGCTGGCCCGTCCTAACGCCCCAGGGCTGACGTGGTCAGTAGGGTCTTGCTCTGGGCTCTCTCCCTCCACTGTCCTGAGAACAGAGGCTGGCCACCCAGATTCCACAGGAGCTTTCTGTCATTGTGCTCGTGCCCAGAGTTTCTGGTTGCTCTAGAGATGTGTCCTTCCCTGGCTGTGCTTCAGCTGCACCCGCCACTGTCCCGGTTTGAGGCAGGGGTAGGAGGGCCAGGTTCTGAGGCCCCCACTGGCAATCGAGCCTCAGGGAACCCGCGCTTATTTGTTTTGGTGGCGTGGGGGGTGGGGGGGTGGTAGGCAGGCATTGGCTGCAGCACTCAAGATAGCAAGGGGAGGGGTCCCTGGGACCCAGTGACAGACTCGCTGCCCGGCTCCAGTGATGGCCAGACTAAATATACCCCAGGTTTTCCCCACAGCTGTGTCTCCTGCTGCTCTGCTGAGACCAAGGCCAGAGCTGGCCTTCTCTCCAGATTCCAGGAAAGGCTGAGCCTCCCCGATTTACTGGCCCAGGATTAAAGATTTAACATGAACAGATCTATTGCTCTGGTGCTTGGTCAACTGGCCAACGACTCTCCGCCCCCTCACTGACTAGCTGTTGGTGCACTGTTCTACTTTGAGAGAAGAAAGCAGAAGGACCAGGCCTGTCCTCCAATGGGGAAGATAAGAACTAAGATTAAGAATACTTAACATGCAGTTTATGGACAAGCAAATGGTGCCATACAGACTAAAGCCGCCGACAAGACTGGAGAAAGGGAAGCAGTAGGAGAAGGGGAGGTTAGAGAGCGGAGAGACAGGGAAGGGGAGAGGAGAGAAGGCATGTGAGAGGGAGATNGTTCTACTTTGAGAGAAGAAAGCAGAAGGACCAGGCCTGTCCTCCAATGGGGAAGATAAGAACTAAGATTAAGAATACTTACATGCAGTTTATCGACAAGCAAATGGTGCCATACAGACTAAAGCCGCCGACAAGACTGGAGAAAGGGAAGCAGTAGGAGAAGGGGAGGTTAGAGAGCGGAGAGACAGGGAAGGGGAGAGGAGAGAAGGCATGTGAGAGGGAGATGAAGGGGGAGAAGGAGACATCACTTTCCTTCCCACTGACCCTCTGACTTCTCCCTTGTGGCCATTTATACTGTTTTGACTCATCGGAAACGGTTTTGGAAGGCAGTTCCTAGACACGAACTGAAACATTGACTTCTTTCTCGGGTGAAGCAAACATGTCAGACAAATGGCTTATCAGGGTCCCAGAGCAGCAAAGCGGAAAAGCACGGGGGCTGGGTTGGTTGGAGGACCAGCGCGGCTGCGTCTGCGCTGGGCGGCTGGGCTGCTGCTTAACCTTGAGCATCAGCTCTTTCTTCCTGGGTACAGTGGAGTTAAGTCACCAGTGGAAAGTAGAATTGTCATGGGAATTAAAACAAACCATCTATTTAATCGGTTAGATTTTTCTGTCTAAACAATGTGCCTCCTTAAAAACACTAATTGCGTAATAGTGGTGTCAGTTAAAAGGACTCGGCATGCATTGGTATTAGCTCCCTATTTTATTTTGAAAAGCTCTTGTTTGAGGAAAGAGTTAAACACCCACACGACAGGTACAATTTACCTTTCTCGTCAATTCTTGCACAGTAACCCGTGTAACTTGTTCCTCAGACCCGGAGACATGAGCCAGGCCTTCAACTTCCCTTGGTCTTGGAGTCAAGAAGCCTGTGCAGCCTGTGTCGCCATGTCTGGCTGTGACCCCAGCACCTGTCTCTGCACTGCCGCACTTCTCTTGTCTTTCCCCTCGGGGTCTCTCCTTCCCTTTCTGGGGCTGCAGCAAGAAAACCATCCCGGGTTTCTCCTCAGAACTGTTTCCTGCGGCTCCCCGAAGCTCCACGCTTATGGGTCTGGGTTTGCATTAAAAGCGCATGTTCCTGGGTAAACAGTTGAGTCTTCCTTGAAAATGGCTTACTACAGTTTCTCAGCTCATTCAAAACTTGTTTAGGATTAAAAGAAAAAAATCACGGAATGTGACATTGAAAGTGTTTAACCAGATGACAGAAATTTAAAACAGACAGCGTGTGGGTACAAAACACTGTTTTGATCCCCTAGGGAGCCCCCCAGGCACCTGCAGGCAGAGGACCTCCACCTACTGCTGCCACACCTGTGGGCTACGTGCCAGCCCCTGTCGGGCAGCCACTCCGAGCATCCTGGATTCACAGGGGACCGCCAAGTGCAAATGGACGTGGGATGGCCCTCTCCCACTTCCTAGTATCATCCCCTTTCCCGATACTTCTTAGGTAGGAAGACACACGGGCCTCTTGGAAAGTCACGGGAAGGGAAAACGATGACCTTTTTCTCGGATCTCCTCAGGGTTTTCCTTCAGCATTGAACCTGAGCATTCTCAGTCATGAGGGTGCAAAACACCATTTCAACAGCAAATCTGCTCTACTCCAAACACTGTTATCTATGAAAATTCGGTACAGCACCGGCGGAAAGAGCTTCTGGAAGCACAGTCCTCCCTCCTTCCTTCACTTGGTGCTCAAAATCCAGCGTGGGCTGAGGACTGAAGGCTGGCTTCCTCCTTTCCCTAAATCCCCGGACTGGCCCAAGCTCCAGGGGACTCATCAAAGGCAGGTTAGCATCACGCCCCCTGACGTGGAGCCCGGCCCCTTCTCATTCGCAGGGTGCCCATGCAAGGTGCAAATCCCCAGGGGGGTATCCGACATGTCTTCCAACAGAAGTCCTAACCAAAGAAAACTACTTGGAGAATCGGCAGAATGGCGACTGATGGGCACACAAAGAGTTTCTTCCCCCACAGCCTTGCTCTCCTTTGGTTTTCCTCCTCCCACTGACTCCTCCAGAACCGAAGAAGCAAATGGGCAGAGAAGTGTGCAAGGAAGAGAATGAAAGGAAACAATATGTATGACATCCTAAAAAAAGACCTCTGGCCAGTAATGATAGGGTTGCAAGATGGGAAGCTGGCATCATTGCAACCACGGCCTTCTTCTGCCTTAGAAGTATCATCAGCCTCCAAAGGTGAAGGTATGGCATCCAACCCCCTGATGTTCCCTCTCCATGAGAGTGGGAAACCCCACTTTTCACTACACTCTCACAGCACGGATCGCACTGCGCCATCAGGAACACACAGCTGTGATTCTGGATGGCATTCTTGACCAAAGACTCCAAGCAAGTAATTGGTAGATACGACCTACCGTGTGCTGTGTAAGTAGACAGTTACAAATCTCTAATTAGTAAAATGAGGCTCAAGTTCTATGATTTGGACACAGATGTACAAATATATACTTGGCAGTCCTGTGACAGGAAGGACCCACATGCCCCAAATCTGCAGTGTTCAACCTGTACAAAATGAAAGCATTGGTTTGAAAATAATTTAACATTTAATTGCTTGACTTCTTAGAATTTTAAGGACTTTTGGAGATATTTTTTAAGGTTCTTAAAAAAAAGACAAGTTAAAAACCAATACTTAACCTTCTCCTTCAGTAAATTTCTCTGTAGCTAAAATAAGTATTTTTAATGTTGTCAGTGTTTTTAAACTCGTGGTGGGCAAGGCCCGCTACCCACTCGGCAGGTCACCCAGTGCACCACGTCCCCAGGCATAACATAGGGGAGAGGAGGCGGCAGCCAGGGTCTTCCGGTTATGGAGGCCGGGTGGAGCGCAAAGCTGCAGCACGGTGTGGCCCTCACTGATCCGAAGGGGCGGGGCCTCGACTGCGCCTTCGTGGGGAACCACTGACTTCACAGCGCCCTGGGTTTGCACTGGGAGCTCTCCAACAGATCAAACGCTCTAATAAATAGGGTTACTAAGTTTCATTTTTTTAGAGATCATTTTTTTAACTTACCCATATTTTACCTCCTCGGGCGCCTTTAAAAAGCCCAGCAGACCTTCAGTTAAATAAACAAATCGTTAGGCTAAAAAACTATGTCAAAATGAGTGCAATTAGTAGGTCAATAAATCCAGTCACTTAAGAATTTTAGCCTCGACAAAGACACTCCAGGAGGAGATAAGATGTTCCAGCCTAAGGAAGCCCCCACCAAGGATGCAGTCCAATAACAGAAAAAACTTTATTCTCATTCAAATTTTCCTGGACACTGCAGGAAAAATTAATCCTTTAGGATCCATCCTAGGTCAGTGGGGAAGGCTTTCACTGCTTGGTTAAGTACTGGGGATTTTTTCCTTGAGTGGGGAAGGAAGGAATATTTGGTAACTGACTTAAGAGATGGTTTGTGGATTTCCTGTGGATCAGCGAGCACTGGCTGAGCCACCAGGCAAGGGAGGAGGTGGACAGAATGCCCCCGTGCACTGCCGGGGAAACTCACCAACCTCAGGCTGCTCTTCACTCAGTGGACACAAGCTCCCAGGGCAGGCCCTGTTCCACATGCAATAGTGCCTACGACATGGTCCCTGCCTGCAGGCAGCTTATAGTCTGGTGGGGAAGACAATAGCAACTAGAGTAGAATCTGACAGAACGAAATGATTTTTTCTTGCCCCTAAATGCCCTGAATGACGTGCCCCTGCCTCCATCTCTGAACGCATCCTCTGTGTTAGTTGGCCACCCACTCACTTTGCTCCAGCCACACTGCTTGTCTCCCTGTTCTTTGAATAGGCTGACCTTGCTCCTGACTCAGGGTTTTGCTCTTGCTGTGCTCCTTCTCCACGTCGCTAAAGTCTCTGCTCAAAAGTCACCTCCATATAGAGACTTGCTTCATCACCCAACTGAAACAGCATCCCTTCCACCCCTCTCTATTCTCATATTCTTTTTTTAAAAAGATATTTATTTATTTATCCAATAGAGGGGAGAGGAGGGAGAAAGCAAGGGAGAGAAACATCAATGTGTGGTTGCCTCTTGAGCACCCACTACTGGGGACCTGGCCCACAACCCAGGCATGTGCCCTGACTGGGAATCAAACCAGCGACCCTTTGGTTCACACATCGGCGCTCAATCCACTGAGCCACACCAGCCAGGGATATTCTATGTTCTCAGTAGTTCTTGTCAGTGTTTGATTAAACCAAATGTTGAGTATTGCCTGTCTTCCCATCATGTTGTCAATGCCATGAAGGGAGAGCTTGTCTGTCCTGTTCACTGCAATTATCCCAGAACAAGCCTAGCACAAAGTAGATCTCAGTAAAGACTTGTTGGTATATAAGCACAATGATAAGGAGGTACAGCTGGTAAGGGAACCCACTCTGGGGTGATCGGAGGAGGCCTCCCAGAGGAAGTGGCGTATGTGAGAAGGAGTTAGCTGGATTTTTGTGGGGAGGAGTACAGAGGAGAGGAGGCAGAGAAAGCAAGGAAAAGTAGCTGCAGAAAGCATGCCAGAGTCCTGGGCCACTCTGGACGATTGCAAAACCTTGGCAAAAGGCAAAAGACGTGAGAAAGAGCCCCCACGTCTGGTCTTCAGCAAAGTATACGCTGACCTCTCCCACTGAGCTTGCCCTCCGAAACAGCTCCGCCCTGGAACGACGCATTGCTGGAAGGCGCCCTCTGGTGGCCTGATCTCCTAGGATAAGGTGCCGGAAACCATAGCTTTAGCGTCCAGCCTCCCGACTCGGATCCTCTTCCCTTTACCCAAAACAGACAGACCACTCCCCACTGTGACAAAGTTGATTGTTTGGTAAGATAGCTTCTTAGACTTGGCATTTTAAACGTTTATTTTGTTTAAAGGTTAGGGGCCCATTGGACAATTGCCCTAACAACACGCACTTACTGAGCATTTCCGATGTTCTGGGGACATTGTGTGTATTCATTCATTTAACTCCCAGGGTACGGGGATGACTGTCAGCGCCCCACTTTATGGAAGGGGAGCGTGAGGCCCGGAGGACTGACGAGCAGCCCAGGCAGCGGGCTCCGTATCCACGCTCCAGCCGTGGCTGGGTGCCACGCTGAGGGTGACAGAAAGGCTAGGCCTGGGCAGCGAAGGGCAGGACAGAAGAGCGGCAGGTGCGGCAGAGAACAAATGCCTCCACTGCAGTCATCTCCCACCCCCACCCCCCCACCCAGGGGCCCTTGGACGATTTGGAGCCGAAGGAACTGCCAAGAAAGCACGAAAAACTCCAGTTTGTGGAGGGAGGATGGTGCAGGATGTGGACCCGAGGTCCTCAAGTGCCTTGAGGCGTGGAGCCAGGGTGTCACTGTGCCAGGCCCAGCCCCCATCCTCGTGCAGGCCGCCCCAAGGCCGCCAGCCTGGGCGCGCGCTTGCATCTCTCGGCCTCCTTCACCATTTATGGTGTCGGAGCCTCTGGCCTTCACAGGTCAGTGAATGCCCACACTGGGAGGGGTGCTCACTCATGCAGGGCTGCTCTCAGAGCAAGTCCAAATGGCCTGGCAGAGTTCTTGCTGGGGCCTCTGTGGTTTCGCTTTAAGACATGCTTGGACCGGCCACCGCACAGGCCCCACTCCTCCCACAGACCTGGAGGCAGGAAAGTTGGCTGCAGGGCTCCTTGTGCCGTCATCCGGGGCCCCCACCCAGGGAGAGCTCTCTGGTGGGAAGGAGCAAGCGGCTCCCCTGGACCAAAGAGACAAGGCTCAGACCTGGTCTTGTTTCCTCTTAAGTCTCATTACCACAATTTCCCCAGGCCCCTCAATGAGCCATGAAATGAGAGCTGTGAGGAAACAGGGGATAAACGTGTAAACCAGATGCTGGCTGGCAGATGCCCAGCAGCCAGAGAGTCACAGTCCGACCAGAGTGTCGAGGGCTTCTGGAAGGGAGACCAAGTCACCGGAGACGACCCCATGCAGAGGCACCCGAGAGAAGCTGGCCAGTCCAGGGAGCATGTCCCCTGTTGGCAGGGAGCCTCAGGCAGCCAGCATCGGCAATGTTGTCAGTCAGTGCCGATTCCCTTATCCCTAGGGGGCTGACACAGCCTAGCCCCGGTGGCCAGCCTCCCACTTGGAGTCAGAGAACACACTCTGGAAAGGGCAGGCACAGAAACGGTCACAGGTTTGGAGTCATGAGAAGCTGGGTTTGGAGGCCAGCTTGACTTACTAACTTGGTGTTCTTAGGCAAGTCACATTAGCTTCTCGAGACCTGCAGACCCCGCTGTGTGAAGTAGGAAGAGCACTGCCCACCCCCACCCAGGGCTGTTGAGGTCCAGATGAGAAAATGCGGGCGAGGGGGAAGTAGCTGACACAGTGACACGCACACAAGTTTTCCCTTGCCCTTTTCAGTGACACCTTCTCCTGTGGCCTTCCAGAAGGTGGCCACTCATGTCACAGGGGCATTCTCCCTGGGAGGTTGGGACCCTGGAGGGATGGGCAAGGAGGGCGAGGTCCTCCTGCTGGCCTGCAGTGCAAGCAGAGCACAGAGCACCCAGTTCAAGTACCCGGGCCCCAGTCACACCCAGGTGCTGGGGCTTAGGCCAGAGGTGGGCTGGGCAGTCCGACTTACCTGAACACCCTGGACCCCAGAAGCATTTCCCTGGGCACTGTCACCACCATGGGTGCCATAGCCCAGACAGCTCTGTCCTCAGTCTGGCCACCCTTTGACTTGCTGGGAAGCACTTGGCAGGGATCAAGGGGATGCCTGTGATAATCGGATTACTGGACACGTGGCTGGTGATGTCTGAAAACAGGCCTCAGGTGGGGGGAGCAGGGGCAGAACTTTTAGAAGCCTCGGTGCTGGCACTCTGGTACCCAGTGCTCCCCAGCTTGTGAGGGGTCATTTGTGGGAGCCCTGTCTTAGTGGGCCAGGGGTACTCCTCTGAGGTCACCTCTCAGTGTGCTGTTTTCTTTCTCCCCAGGCAAGGGCTGCTTGAGCCAAGGAGTATGCCTCAGTCCCTGCATCTTTCCTCAGCCCTGGTGGGGTATGGCAGTGGGGACTCGCCTTTGCACAACCATCTCCCGTGACAGAACCCTGTCACCTGCCTGTTTTCAGGTGCAGTGCCCCTTTCCCGAAGCAGATGGGTTTGTCGAAGCTCCTACCATGGACAGTGACCTGGGCGCTGCAGGACACCTGCCCCAGAGGGTTCTCAGCCAGACAGGTGTAGGTGCCCTCGTCCTCTGGCAGCGCGTCCTGGATGTGGAGCGTAGCCACGCCAGCCTCGCAGGTGGAGCGAGCGTACTGGATGGGCTGCCCTGTGGAGGGAAGCATGGGAAGGTCAGCCAGCAGGCCCTGGTGGCCGGGTTCTGAGCAATGTCCCCAGGAGGGCTGCTGCTGTTTTGACTCGGATGCTCACCATCGTTGCTCAGATCCACGGAGAGCTAATGATGTGTCAGTCCCACCCCCAACCACCTGGGCAGAGGCTTGTAGGTAGAGAAAGAGGCAGGTGCCAGGGATACGAAGGAGAGGAGTAATTGTGTGAGGTGGGGGAGCAAGACTGGGCCCGGAGGTCTTTAGAACGTGGGAGGAAAAGGGACATAGTTCTGTGCACTCTGTTCAAACAAATAGTCCCCCAGTCCACATCCTGGACTTCATAGCCTTCTGAGCCTGGAATGAATCTTACAGGGTCATCTGGCCTGCAGCCCAGTCTCAGGCGCTCCAGACCTCACTTAGACTGAAAGGATGGCTCCCGGATGCTTTCAGAAGTCACCAGAAACAATGATTCCATTTCCTATTACAGATTTTTATCAGAAATCTCAAACTAATGTTGCAATTCGGTGCATTTCTTCACGTGATTAGGTGCATTTTAGAGTTCACAAAAAAGATAAAACAGGGAACCCGAAATATCTCTGGCCCCTTCTTCCCAGAGACCCTTCCGCCAGAGGCCCTTTATAGAATCCTGCCTGGGAACAGGAGCGCATGCTATGAACTGCAGTGGTTTCCTTAATGCTATATGTTCCTGGGACTTTATCATTCCAAGATGTGGGCTTTCATTTCCAGGGTGAAAAGTCTCATTACTGAAGATTCTGGCCTTAGAGCAGAAAAGTGTCCATTCACTATATAGGAAACAGCTGTCAGTTTCTTCCCGTGTCAGGCCGCAGGGTCCTGGTTTGCATCTCATAAAACTGGGGGCGAGCTGTGGGGGAGGGCGGAAGTCCAGAAGGAAGTGCCCTCTCAGCAAGGCAATGTTTTCTCACAAAACAACACTTCGTGTCCTTGACTGTCCGCAGAAGCTGCCCAGCATGCCACAGGCCTGGAGGAAAGAGATTCTGCCCGACCAACTTCACTTCGTAAAAGCGGGGCTGGGAAAGGCAGGTGCCAGGATCCTGTTACTGGAAGGATTTGACATGCTCTTGGTTATTATTTTTTGTGAAAAAGATACCCTAAAAACTCTCTTGCTTGAGAACCCCAGTCCACCCTGTGACTGCCATCAAAGGGCTGCTGCTGTTCGTACAGGCGCTGGCGAGCTGTTTGAGAGCTCTCCTTTCACTGGAGCGTGACCGATGTGCCCCCACAAGATGGGAGGAAACGGGGGGGCGGGGGGTGGCTCCGGAAAGGAGGCAGGATTGGGAGACATGGGGCTCTCCCAGCTCCGAGGAGGTTAAGCCCCAAGTTTCCTAAGCTGCTAAGGGAACTGAACTTGAGCACGGCTGTCCTCTAGTGGTGAGAGTGTGCAAATGCCAAGGTGCCCCCGGAAGAAGCAGGTGGGGCGGCTTTTTAGTCCCGAGCCCTGGAGACCAGGGTGGGTCAGCAAGCTACTACTCGCGGGCCAGATCTGATCTGCAGCCTGTTTTTGTACAGCCTGAAAGCTAAGAATAGTTTTTATCTATTTCGAATGGTTTAAAAACATCAAAGGAAAAGATATTTCATGACATGTGAAAACTGTGTGAAACACATTTATGGTCCATAAATACAGACTTACTGCAACACAGCCACACCCACTCATTTACATTTTGATTCCAACATCAGGGTTGAGTAGTTGTGGCAGAAAGGGCAGGGCCCGTCAAGCTGAAAATGCCATTGGGCCCTTTATAGAAGAATTTACTTGTCCCTCTGGTGGGGACTCGGCGCCGGATGGGAGCTAAACTCTCCTTCTCAGACCGTCACTCAGTACTGTCGCGCTCGGCCCCAGCCGCGGGAGGCCGCCCCCTTGCGGTCAGTCCGGGGCCGACAGGGCTCTGCTCGGCGTGGGGGTGGTGGGCAGGGAGACCTCAGGGCTCACTTACCTACCAAGTAGACGACACGCAAGAAAACTCCGCGGCACCTTCTCCCACTGATTTAAGATAATTTCTGTCAAAACTTAACAAACTATAGGAATGAGGAAGGTCCCCCAGGCAACAAACACGTTCGTGGTGCTGCAACAGCTAGGGCGTTCGGGGCACAGATGACAGGACGGCTGCTCCTTTAAGGAGCTTATTCTGTGTGAGAGCCCGCGGGGCCCTGGCCTTCTGTCCCAGCCCTTCTCCTTGCAGATAAAGAAGCTGGTGCCCAGAGAAGTAAAGCGGGGGGTCCAAGGTCACCAAACCAGTAGATAGCCTGGAGGACAGCCCTTGTCTCCCGACCCTGGGCAGGCGTTTCTTCATTCCTCTGTTGATCCCCGAAGCAGACCTTGCTCAATTNTGCTCCTTTAAGGAGCTTGTTCTGTGTGAGAGCCCACGGGGCCCTGGCCTTCTGTCCCAGCCCTTCTCCTTGCAGATAAAGAAGCTGGTGCCCAGAGAAGTAAAGCGGGGGGTCCAAGGTCACCAAACCAGTAGATAGCCTGGAGGACAGCCCTTGTCTCCCGACCCTGGGCAGGCGTTTCTTCATTCCTCTGTTGATCCCCGAAGCAGACCTTGCTCAATTTCATCAATTTTATGCACTGTTCTCCATTCTAAAATTAGAGTTCTTCCATACTTTGGGGCTTTAAAGTCCTTTTCCTTCTTCTTTTTTTAAAACAAGAGGTGATTATATACGACAATTTTTTCAAAGGACCTTGCTTGTCCCCCCCCGCCCCCGCCAACACTCGCATGTTTCCATAGGATACAACATTAAAAGGAATTACTGGCCTATGAATCCCCAAACCACCTGCCAGTAAATAAGAGACCAGGTGCTTTGAGTAACTTCTTGTACAGTTCATTAACGTGGCATATTTGTTCTTTTGTTGACTCAACAATATTTATTGAGAGCCTATTATGAGACTGGCCATATAAAAAGGAAGTAAATTGTGCTCCTATGTGCCAGGCACTTCGTTAACTGTTTTATATAAAGGATCTAATTAATTTCATAACTGCAATCCTGGAAGGTAGGTGGCATTATTCCCGTCTCACGGGCACAGAGTTCAAGGCTCAGACAGAGTGGTAACTTGCCCAGCATCCCCAGCCAGGCGACAACGGCCTCTCAGGTTCCATTCCCTCCCTGTACCCTGTGCTTCCTTCTAATGTGCACATGGTTCAGAGTGATAAATGGCGACGCCGAGTGAGGATACAGGCAGGGCCAAAGGGGTCACAGGATAGGAGCAGGGGACTGGGGTAGGCACTGGGACAGGAAGGCTCACCATTTAGCAGCCAAGTGATTTGGGGCACTGGGGTCCCCTGCACCGAGCACTGCAGCACAAAGTCCTGGCCCTCAATGACGGTGCAGTCCTTCAGGACACTGGACAAGGAGGGGGCCACCTCTATCGAGGCCAGTTCTGCAAGGGCAAAGAACAGACAGGCCATTTTGGATCACAGCTGGCCCATCCTGGCAGAGGACTATAGTCACCCAAGTCCCATAGGCAGACGCCTCACTGCCCTGGGCTCCCAGGGCTCCCTTGGAGGCCCGGCTTTGTCTTATCTATCTTCGCACTTTATTTCCCATTGCAGAGACCTGGAGTCTGGGGCCCAGAAACTGGCAGGGGCTTTTCACTGCCACTAAACACTGGGGGTGTGGAAGTGCTCAGGACCTGGACCTGCCCCTCCCCGGTGGGACTTGGGCGCCTCCTGTCTCATCTTGACTTTTACTATCCTGGGGCATCCCCAGAGCTCTTCTTCCCACCCTCCTTGGTCCTACTCTATTTTCTAGTGTGTTTTTTTAAAAATCTTCTTTATGTCCCATTGGTGACTGCGCAGTCTTGTGAATATCCTTTTACATGGAGAGACCACTTGTCCACTGGTGCGAACATTCCAATTTTAAGTTATTATAGTTATTTTTTTCCAGCTCCAGGACTGAATCAAATGACACACTCACACATGTTCTAGTTTTCTATCCTAGGCCAAATGGCTCAGAACCATGGGGACCCTGGGGCTCTGCATTACTAAGTCCCCTCACTGTGCTGATGTACATTCCAGTTGAGCTGGACTTCCCAGAAGTCTTCTGCATGGGTGAACTGGGGAGCGTTTTGTAGTTTGGGGACCTTAGTTATGAGGTCTCCAAACAGTCTAGATAGATGTTCTCTTCCACAACAACCATGACATACTGTGGGAATGTCAAGGTGGCTGACAACTGAGAAAGGGTAACTGCTTCTGATAATTATTATAGAAGATATCTCACTAGTACTTTTCAAGAGTAGCTATTCAATACAGCGATGAGAGGTAAGCCATATTATATTGCAAGTGTTTATGGGAAACCCCCCCCTAATATTCCAGGGCTTACTATGTGCCTGGTACTTTTCCAGGTGTGACTGTAACACGGCCATGAGTTTTCTCTCTTTAGCTCATTTTACAGGTGAAATTGGGAATTTCCCAGTTGAGCCCAGTGGTGAAGCAAGGCTTCATGCCCAGCTCTCTGACCCTATTCCACACTTCCTCCTCGAGACCAGAGCTCCCCAAAGGGGAGAGAGGCAATGGGTGAGCAGCTGGGAGTCGGGGTGAGGCTGCCCCTGGTGGGGCTCTGAGGGAGGGATGCACAGACTACCACCGGAGACGTGGGAGGCACCACCTCCACCTCTGCCGCTGTCAGTGTCAAATCCCATTAGAAAAACACCTTTGGGAGCCACTGAAAATAATACAGGTTTCCGAGTCAAACCAACATGGGCTAGAAATAGGCTGTCTTTTAAAAGCATGTGGCCCTGGCTGGTGTAGCTCAGTGGGTTGAGCGCGGGCCTGTGAACCAGAGGATCGCGGTTCGATTCCCAGTCAGGGCACATGCCTGGGTTGCAGGCTGGTTCCTTGCAGCCTAACTACCAGCAGGGGACACACAAAAGGCAACCGGCAATCATACATTGATGTTTCTCTCCCTCTCTCCTTCCCCTCTAAAGATAAATAAATAAAATCTTAAAAAAAAAAGCATGTGACCTTGGACAAGTCACTTAACCTCACTACAACTCAGTATTGGGTGTAACTATAATTCATTTGTAAGATTGTTGGGATAACTAAAGGGAGCCATGCAAGTAATTGACACAAACCCTGGCACACTGAGCAGCCTTTTTTCTGGCCAGGTGTTAGCTGCTGGAATCAGATAGAAGCTGTGCGTAGACGCCATGTCTACTTGCCTGCGAGTTTAGGGCCAAGAGAGAGTGGAGAGGTACAGTAGTGGCTAAAGAGGGAGTTGGGCAGAAGGAACATTTTTCTTTGCTTTTTCAGCACAGGGCAGTCCAGAGCACACTGCCAGGGGAAAGAAAGAGGCCTCTAGAGAAAGGGAGGGGAGGGAAAAACTATTCATTACAATCTTGGTGGAGAAGGGAAAGGATGGAAAGAGGAGTCTCTCTAATGGAAACAGACAACTTTTCTGCAGTGTCAGAAGAAAACAGAAAGAGAGAAATTTTAAAGAAAGATAGATGGGTACAAGAATATTTATCACAGTTTTGTTACAATAGTAAAAAGAATGAAAAAAACTCTGAATATTCAACAATAAGACTGTGCCTAAATTGGGCACATTATTTTATAAAATATGATGTGGCCATTAAAAATTAAGTTTTCAAGTAACATTAAGTAATACAGAAAGATGCTTAAGTAGCATGAGCAAATTAGAATAGGAAAGTGTGCAAACAGCACAATGTCAATGTTGTTTTAAAAACATTAAAATATCATTTAGTTGAGTCATAAGATCATATATTGTTTAAGTTCCTCACAATGGACACACATTACTTTTATAAACAATAAACATAAAAGATGTGGGACCCCCATCATCTCACGTTACTTTGAACGTGTATATTTAGTGAGCGTTTGGTTTCCTGTGGGTGCAGCGGTGAGTCAGGGCGCCACTGGGACAGCTGAGGAACCTAAAAATGGGAGCTCCCAATGGGGCTGGTCATGGGGCTTGGGCATGTTTATTCTGAGGTGATTTTCATGAACTCCTGATCAGAAACCACACTGTCTTGCAGCGATGACTTTGGCCTTGGCACGTGTGTGGGGACAATGTCTCTGTGGGGTTGTACACCCTGGGCCGGGGGCTGTGGGAGATGACCTTGTGCAGTATATGAGGCCTCCTCACCAACAACCCAGGGTGGCCTGGAGGAATGTACTCACTTTTCACGAGGAGCGTCCAGTCACAGGACACTTGGCCTCGGCCGTTGGAGGCTGTGCAGCTGTAGTTCCCACTGTCCCTTGCCCGGGCTCTCAGCAAGCAGAGGTAATGGAACCCACCGTCTTCATAAATCTCCACGGTGCCTTCTCGTCTCCTCACAGGGGCGCCCTCCAGGAACCAGGTCACCTGGGGCTTCGGAATCCCTGAAACTGCAGGGCCAGGGGAAGGGCCCCCAGAGAGCACACCGTGCTTGGGAGGAGGAAGACTGGCCCGGAGGGAGGAGCTCGGCCTGCGGGGCAGCTGCCTCCTGCTGGCGTCCACTTCCTTACCCCTCAACCCTCCACATCACAAAAGGAAACCACCTAAGACAGAGGCAGGGTCCCTGGGGGGCAGGGATGCAGGGTGACAGCTAGGGGTCCAGGTAAGCCAATGCCAGCAGGAGAGAGGAAAGAGAAGGGACCCTGTGGCTGGGACCCTTTGACGGGGATGGTGGTGGTGAGGACTGTCTCCCCGTCCAGGGCAGTCAAAATTAGGGCAGGAGGCTGACGCTCTATCCAGCAATGAGCAGTGGGGCACTGCTGGGTATTTCTCTACAACAAAGGACATCACTAGACTGAGTCCTTCCTGAGAGAAGACCCCTGTAAAGTGGCTTCCGGGGTGGGCGGTGTTCAAGCGGTGGGTGGGTACAGGAGGCTCAGAGCACTGTGCTGAAGGAAGGGAGTGGCCGCGCGCAGGGCTACACTGTGGGGACCAGGGACCATAGTTAGCTCTACTCACCCTCACATCTGAACTGGACTGTTTGATCTTCGCAGACTTCCTGGCTTTGGGGTTTGCTCTCAAATTTGGGCAATGTTGAGTCCCTCCGGCTCTCCATAGGGATCCTCCTAGTAGCAACCTTGTTCACAACTTCTTGGGTGCCCGGGCCAGGCGGTCTGGTGGGGAGGGTGGCTGGAGGGGGCGCAGCTGGCCGCTCCCTCTCTTCTCTGGAAGGAAGCAGGGAGCCGGAGACTGGTGCTCTGGGTTCCGGCTGGACTTTGGTGGCCTGCAGGGTGATGGTGCTGGAAGTCTTCTGCAGGATGGGGGTCCTCGGGGTCTTTCTGGGTGAGTCCCCAGATGGCTCCAGCTTGGATTCCCTTGGGGGCTGAGGCTGGCTACTTGTGGCCCAGGTCGGGGAGCTACCTCTCTGGGTGCCGGAGCAGTTTCTACTTTCAGCTGAGGTTTCTACGCTGTCCGGTTTCAGCCCCTGGGTGATTCCATTGGTCACTTCCTTCCTGATATCTGAATTGGCTGCCTTCATTCCCCTCAAGAATGACCTGCTTGGCGGTGGTTTGGGGGTGGGGAGGAGGACAGTGGGGGAGGAGAAAAGGGGGAATAGAGCGCTCATCGGGTTACTCACAAGCATTACTCCTCACAAGCCCAGATTCCAGGGATCACAGAAACCCACAAGTTAAGAGAAAGAGAGAGCAAGAGTCTTCCTCTGCCGTTTTCTCCGTTTCCCAAGGCAGAAAACAAGCAGCTGTTCTCCACACTTCCCGGCCCCTCATCCCCAGTCCGGAGTCTGTTCTTTCTACACTCATGAAATCTGCCTTTTTCCCCTTCTTCCCAAGGGCTACCCTTAGTTCGCACCACACGACCAGCTTCCTTTGTCCGCCCTGGCCCTCTCTCACCCATGCTCCCCGCAGCATGCGTGGTCAGTCTTTGAAAAACGGAAACCACATCATATCGGTTCAAGCTTTAAGATTTTCCGATAGCTTTTCCATCATACTAAGAACAAAACTGAGCTTCCTCAGACGGCCTACCAGTCCGCCCCTATGTGTGTCCACGCCGGCTGCTTCTTCAACCTCGGAAGACGCCGTACCCATACCTACCAGGCTGCAGCCACACGGGCGTCCCCCGGGGGCCCACCTCTCATCTCAACACTGTCACACACGCCTCCCCCTCTCTTTGGAACACTTCCTCCTGAGCTCCCCTTCCCCTAGCTAACAGTACTCTTCACAGGCTTGAGCTTGAACATCACACTTGCTGGAAGGGTTTCTCCCACCCTCTACCCTAAGTGAGTGCTTCTCGGTTATTCCTCCTTAGGTTCACCACAAGTTGTAATATGTATTTGTGCGGCTCTGCTCAGAGCCCTTTTCAACAGTGGATGCCTGCTTAGCCTGCACCCCCAGAGCCTGGCGCTGAGCCTGGCACACGGGAAAGGCTGATCCCGAGGAAGAGGAGCTGGAGGAGCCCAGGGCTCCAGCCTGTCACGTGGACGGTGCCCTTCCACAGCAGAGCGCCCCTCGTAACGGCACTGACCTGAGCAGACACCGAGAAAGATGATGGCACTGTGTCTTTGAGAGTCTCAATACACATGGCAAGTCTGATACAGAACCTGGATGGCACATTACAACAAGAGAACAAAACACCCGAGAGCAACAACACCCTGCAAACAGTTCTCCCTCCCGCTATGACTCAGAAATTCAGGGCATTTCAAATGGAAACAATGACCATAACTCCTAGACATACCTATTGGTGTTGTCCAAACCTGGAAAAAGGAGAGGAGAGAGACACTGTTAGTGGGGTGTTTTATACACCAGGGGAGACAGCAATAAAACAAGAGTCTCTTCCACTTATTTGAGAGTTTTCACTTCCTAAGCTCTCACTTTCCCCCTCCCCCCAGTCCCACCTCCCTCACTCATTTCAGCTTCTCTGGCCCTGAACTCCGTGGGTTCGCATGAGAGGTGCTCAGTATCTCTGAGCTCTGGAGACACCCTCAGTGCTTCCACTGCCCCCCGGCTGCCGAGCCTGGGGCAGCCCCCATCCTGGCCTCCAGGCCACAGAAGGGAGCCAGAACCAACAGGGGGACAAACAGAAATAAACGCACATGGAAAATTTCAAACCCAAACAGTTGACTTTACACCTGGCTCTCAAAAACAAAGCCCCTAAATGATCATTTTTGACAAATATCTGCTATAAAATACTAAGGGAAAGTGTATTTTTATTCATCTTCTCAAAAGAAACAATATTTTTCCAGCCACATTAATTGTTAAAATTTTATTATGGAAATTCTCAGTGTCCAGTAGTAGACAGAAGGATGTAACACACCCTGAAAGCCAGTGCTCAGATGAAGGAAACATCAATATTTTGTCAGTCTTATCTACCCACTTGTTTTGTTTTGGGGAGCTTTTTCTGGGAGTGTTCTAAAACAAATCCCAGATAACATAGCATTTTGCACTGAGTACTTCAGAGGGGAACGGGTCTTTCATTCAGTGCTACCATGGGTTAGGGAGGGGCGACTGAAACCCCACTCTCCCTGCCCAACCGCCGGTCCTGATCCTGTGGTGAGCTGTGAAGGCAGATTCTTTGGTCAAGCCCAGATGATGGAGAATGGAACAAAAACTACCAGCAGGTACTATACACAGCATAGCTCGGGACTGTGTCACGAAACTTGTTTCAGTTCAGCATGTTTATATACAGATGCATGTCCTGGGTTGCAATGCACGATACATTTTCTGTGGCTTGGGAAAAATGCTTGGGCCAAAAACAGTAAAGAGAGTGAGGAGGAGGAGGAGTGTCTGAGAAAGGAAGAACACTTGGGAAAGAAAAATCACAGGAGAAAGGAGGTAAGAAAGGAGGAGGAAAGGTGAAGGTCATCTCCCTCCCAGATCCAGCAAGTCCCTCGCTCGGTTCCTGCTCCACACACTCTGACTTTCCCAGGCCGGACTGGTTGGAACCAAGCAGAAGATAGAAGGAGACAAATGCAAAGATACTTCACAGGAAGAGCTGACAGGGGCTGACCACTGTAGCAGGGAAGAGGCAGGGGTGAAAGGTGAAGTTGGAATGTCCCGTCTGGGGGAGAAGGAAAAGAGGACCCTGGGCTAGAAAGAGTTAAGTTGAGGGAACATCTGATGTGAAGGACGGAGTGAAGAGCAGGTGGTAAGTTAAATTTTGGTTGGGCAAGACATCAGCAATGTCCACTCTTCCAACTGGCATTTAGAGTCATAAAAAAGGATTCTGGGCAAGAAAAAACTGAAGACACAGGCGTGGGGTGGACGGTGTGTGCACAGGGGAAGCCTCTTCCTCTGTGGCCATGTCTGTGCCGCTCTCCCACTTCCTTCCTGCGGGTTCCAGACTCTGCCTCTGGGGAACACACGGGCATGGACACACGACACACATAACACACAGATGCACGAGGAAAAGCCAGGAGGGCACCAGGAATGGACTGCATGCTCTGGCCCCTCCGTCAGTTCCTACCTTGGATGGAAAGCTCAGCTGACATAGAGGCCTTCCCTGACCCGTTCGCCACCAGGCACGTGTACACTCCCACGTCATCTTGGCTGACCTTGTGGATTTCCAGAACTTGCATCCCATTCTTCTCACACATAGACACCCGGGCGCTTGGCTGCAGGGGGACGTCTCCCTGTGGGTGGCCATAGGGTAGCCTGGTCAGAGAAACCCACTCACCCGTTGGCTCTGTCCTTCCTCCAGCCATCCTTGTGGGACTGACCAGGCACCTCTGCTCTGGGCGCTGTCAACATGCTTAGAAAACAGGCTATTTAAAAAATTTTTTAAAATTACACTTGGCATACACTCTTATATTAGTTTCAGGTATACACCATAGTGATTAGTTATTCATATGAAGTGATCGCCTGTTAAGCCTGGTACCCACCTAACACCATATGTAGTTACTACAACATCATCGACTGTATACACTCCATGCTGCACACGAGCAGCCTCTGAACAGCCCCTCCGCCCCCACCCGAGGCCCGTGTATGCAGTACGGTGTTTAGTCGAGCTTAGAGCAGACGTGCACCACCTGTTTCCAAGGAGCCCTCCTTGAGGTGGGACATCCTATAGTCTTCACTTCAGTTCTCCTTTGCCTTCTTGTTCCTTTTATTCTTTTCCCAGGGTCAGTTCAGGAGAATTAAGACATAGTAATACATGTCCTGACACTTATTTTAATCCAGGAGTTCCATCTGTGGAGAACTTGCTCTCCGTGGCCTTGACCCCAAGTTTTCCCTGAGGCTCCTCTGTGCCCTGTTTAACGGCCAAACCTTCTCCTTCCCCCCTGCTGCCTTCACCTCCCCTTCCAATGCCTCCTCCTCCACCTCCGCCTTCATGCTGCCCCGGACCTGAGAGGTTTATGAAGCCCTGCCACGTGGAGTATTTTGAGGGAGGTGGGGAGCTCTGCCTCACAGATAAGGAAACCAGGGTTCTAAGGGGTCAGATGACTTGCACGGTATCACATGTTTCGTGAACCAGGGAGCTGTGGCTTAAAACCTCGTCCCATGACTTCAAATTCTACTCTCTGGTGACGGTCAGGCCAGTGTTGCCTCAGGAGTCTGACGCTGTTCTGTGAGTATGTGGATTATAGGACATTGCGGACTGAGTACCAGAGGGAGAGCATGCAAATAAGAGCAAGAACAAGCGTGGCCATGAAACATACAGAGAACCACTGACAGATTAAACTGAAGGGACTAATTAGAAAGACACTCCCACCAGTCCAAGGGTCGAACCCTAAACTTTCAGGGTCCCAGGCCTGGCCAAGAAGACAAAACCTCACCTTGAGCCAGGTGACCTGCGGTTGGGGTCTGCCAGTGACCTTGCAGGAGAATCGCCCCATCTGTCCTTCTCTGACCACTGCACGACCCAGCTTAGTAGCAAACTTTGGCGGGCACTCTCCCCAGATGCTAGGACGGGTCTCCACGGCAGGAGCTGTGAATTTGTCCCTGGAAAGAAATCAGGAGAGAATCCAGCCCCAGACACTGTAACCATTCAGGCCTTCCTCACTCGGGCCCCATCCAATCGCTTCGGTTGAGGAGAGGAAGCAGTAAAGGGCAGCTTTCCCAACTCTGTGCCTCAAACCCAGTTCTGATGCACCCTCTGGAAGAATCTGTGGCACCAAAACCTGTTTCCTCTACCTCCTGGGCATGTAGCTAGACTCCACTTGCTGGACTCCCTTGAAGAAGGGTGAATTCTACCTGAATTCTACCGAGTTCTGGACAAAAACCTGGGTTTTGGCCAACAGACTCTGGGCAGAAGAGCTGTACGCCACTTCGGCACTAGACCCACAAAACCTCCTGTGAGATTTTCCACGTTCTGTCTTGCCCATTATTCTGGCTAGATGCATGGGGCCCAGCAGAAGCTCCAAAAACTAGGAGATGACGGAGCCACAAAATGTCAAGAAGTTGGATCCCTGAAAAATAACAGGAAGGTTCTCCACATTTTCGAGAATATCTGAATTGACTTTGCTTGAGTAAGAACTTTCCCTGTGTTAAGCCATTATGATTAGGGGGTGTGCTTGTTATAGCAGTGGCAGTTACTTATCTTTACCAATATAGGTTCACGTTCCATAAGGAGTGTCACATATTGATGGCCTCCCCGAGGTCTACTTACTTAAGTCTTTCAACTATTGCCTTGAATGTTAAGACATTCCTGCAGACCATATGGCCACATAGCCCCCTTCCTTAGCATTTAGAGTCTGGGCCAGTCAAGGTGCTAGCCACAGAGGAGGCCAGGTCAGGGGGTACTTCGTGAATGATGCCCAGTTTGTGTGAATCGCATCCCAATAGGCTCCTGCTTTAGTTATCGCAACCCAGGACACCCAAGAAGATTTGCTTCCTAGGCATGTTCTGTCAAGTCTGCAGGAAAAGCCAATCCAGCCCTCGTCCTGGCTCGAGCATCCCAGAACTTACCCCATAGTTTTGGAGGCAAGCTGACCATACTTCTTCACAAAGCCCCCTGCAAGTAGGAAACAAGAAAGAGGCTTGAAGGGTTGGGACTGACCACCCACTTGGGGCAATGAGTCCAAGAGAGTCAACAAGGGTGGGTGGAAAAATAGCGGCATAATAACAGTAGCAGTGAGCCCTGTGGGAGAGGCACTGTGGTGGGCACTTGACATACATCAGCACATGGTTTCCTGTAATAATTTAAGGTGGCCGGTACACATCATCCTTCTGCTTTTTAAATAGGTAAGAAAAATGAGATTCAAAGAAGTCGCTCACTCAAGCTACAGAGCTAGGAACAGTGCAGGAACGCCTCCAGGCCTGCCTGTCCTAGAACACGGGGCTGCTCTGCTGAGCTGTGATGTTTCGAGGGAGCTTCCACTCTGGGGATTGCCCGAGGTGGTCCTGGACCTCTCCAGAGATGACTCAGTTGGAGGGAGGGAGTGGGGGAGGGAGAGACCCTTGCGCCTCTCTCACCACACTGTTCATGTTGAATGCAATCAGTACCCTGTCTTTCCTCTTTTTTTTATTTTATTTTATTTATTTATCTTTAGAGGAGAAGGGAAGGAGAGAGGAAGGAAACATCAATGTATGGTTGCTTCTGGTGCATCCCCTGCAGGGAACTGACCCCTGCCGGAAACTGGCCTGCAACCCAAGCATGTGCCCTGATTGGGAATCGAACCGCGATCGTCTGGTTCGCAGGCCCGCGATCAATCCACTGAGCTACACCAGCCAGGGCCCCGTCTTTCCTCTTAAGATGCAGCAAATACAGCAGCACCCATCCTGCTGGGTGAAGCAGGTGACTGGAGATGAGCCACTGCCGGGTCTGCAGCTGGACAGCAAACCCAGCAAGGCAGCTGCCACTGCATGGAGGGACCATTCACAATGTGATCCCGGAGTGACTATAACCTGGTGGGGCATTTTTGAGGGATAGGGATGGGGCGGGAGAGGCATTTTTGAGATGGTAGCCGGCCTGGAAGTTGCTTTCTTTGCCTCAAGCTGAAAATGTTTACGAAACCCCACCCGAGGCACACGTGGTAAGGGCAGAGATCACTCCCCAACAGCAGCAGGCAGCCGCAATGCGAGATTGCTGGGGGGGTTAGTGGAAGAGTAATGCTACCTGGTTCTGTCTGTAAGAATGCATAAGCATGGAAGATGAAGGCTGTGGCTGAGTGTTTCCCTCGGCCATATCTGGTCTCAGGTTCCACCAGAACCTTCGTGAAGGAGGGTTAATAATACACACCAGCATTACATTTAAGTGTGGTTCCATATGGATTGTCAATGACCATACACGCATTCTGCTTAACACAACTGTTTAGTAAGCTGTGTGTAGTTTTCATTCCATTATGTGGGTTTTTGTATAATTCCACTCATATGGAATGTTCAGAACAGGCAACTCCGTAGAAACAGAAAGCCGATCAGTGGCTGTCAGGAGCGGGGAGGCGGGGATGAGGAATGACCGCCGAGGGCGATGGGGTTCCTGTCTGGGACAGAAAGCCCTGAAACTGAACAGTGGTGACAGTGCACAGCCTCGTGAGTGTACCTAATGCCACTGAACTGCACACTTAAAAATGACTGAAATGGTAAATTTTAAGTTATATGTATTTTACTAGAATAAAAAATATTAGACCAATATGGGTTACATATGCCTTTAAAACTCCTGGTGGTTAAACATTTTATTTTATTTTTTTAAATTTAATTATTGTTTAATAAATATTTTATTTTTTATTCCAGAGGGAGAGGGAGAGAGAGAGAGAAAGAGGTCGATCAGTAGCCGCCCACACATGCCTGGACCAGGAACCAAACCTGAACCAAACGTGAAACCCAGGCATGTGTCCTGACCCAGAATCGAACCCACGACCCTCCAGTTTACGGGGCAACACTCTAACCAACTGAGCCACACTGGCCGGGGCACTAAGCATCTTAATCCAAAGGCTAGAATTCCTGTATTCCTTAAAAAAATAAACTAAAGCAAAAATATGGCAGTTCCTTAAAAAATAGCAAAAGAATGCCATTTGGAGGCACTTTCTTATCGAAATAAGAGCAGTTTACGTGCGATCCAAGGGTAACACATTCAGTTGAAAATGGAATTGAGGAGCTTGTTTTAATGAGTTAACACCAGAGAGTTTACATCTAAACAAAAAGAGACTCTGGGGGAAAATAACTAACAGTCTATTTATAGGCAAAAACTTGAAATTTCAAATTGTCAGATAAGGTAAAATTAATTGTGTGGAAGCATGAAAATCTGGCAGAACAGTAAGTTTATGTAGAAAAATAAGTGGAAAGGGGATGTGGGTAGAGATGCCAAAAATAGAAGAGTAAGTTCAGAGAATTGGTGAAGACAGGATTGAGTTAATGAGGGGAAAAAGGCCAAAGCACTGAAGGCATTTAAACAGTTGCCTTTAATTTTTTTCAAGGACAAATAAAATAGAATGCCGGCAACTTTCAGCAGTGGGAGGTCAACAGTGGAGGGGCCCAGCACTTTTTGTCAAAAGACACAGAAAGACTGAACGGAGACTCTGAGTGCTGCCGACGGGGCCCCTGACACCAGAGGAGGCACAACTAATAATTCTGCCAGGACGGTGGGATTGAACCAGACCATTCCGGGCCAACCAGGGGCAGTCACCCTGCTGGCAGGCAAACTCACAGTGGATTCTAGGGACTACTTAGAATAGTGGTTTTCCACTTAATGAGAACAAATAGCCACTTTTTATAACAGATATTTAGCCGCTCCCCCTGGGCCATCCTGGACTGAAGTTTGACATTAACTACCCACATATACAACTTTGGAAAGAAAATATATGTGAAGACCTACCTAAAATATTAAGGAGAAATAAAAGGAAAGCAAGTTATAATGATATTTATTTCAATATGTAAATGTTTAAGCATGGCAATTTCAATATGTAAATGCTCATGTGCATTAGAAGACATAAGGACACGGTCTGGGTGTTTGCACCGACTGATATGCATTTTTGGATCTCAGAGTGAATGGTCAAAAAATATACTGTACAAACAGTACAGGAAAATGAGAGAGCACAGGTACACAGGTAGACATTTAAAAAATAAAAACAATAAAAAGTAGTGTTAGCAATGTTATCGATCAATGATTTCTAAATACAGAGAAAAATGACAAGAAAAATTCCATAGCTAAAAGGAAAGCAATGATAGAATAAATAACAGAGCAGACATATTACATAAAAAAAGAAAGACTGAAATAATGTTAAAAGAAGATAACTTGGCAAGACAAGCCACAGACCACTGAAGTAGAGGAAATAAAAAAAAGACTAAGTGTGGTGTCAGAAACCATATTCTATGTGGTGACACGGCATCTGTGAGACCTCACCTGAACCAAAACACGGATTCAGCCCCTGTCGTAAACAAGGCACTGGCCAGAGCTTCAGTGGGAACACTGACGTGCACAGTAACAGCTAGAATCTGGCCGCTGAGAGAGAGGCCAAGTGCTTCAAAGCTGGGAGAGGGGACATTCTGATGTTGAAGACCGTGGGTTTTCAACCACAGATCACTGCAGGATGTGAAGGGAGGGAGTGATAAACTCCTATCCGATTTTAAAAAGGTATTTTAAACAGCAGTGCGGAGATTAGAGTGGGGTGTGAGGAGAAATGAGGAGACCAGCTGGGAATTTGCTCAACTGGTCAGGGCATGATGGTAGCCAGGACCAGGATGGTGGCAGTGGGGACAACTGAGAACTGCACGGCCGCACTGGCGTGTGACTGGGGAAGGGCAGAGAGTACTGGAGGACGGCTGGGGCGTCCTGGCTGTGCTCCTTCCCAAGGAGATGTGGGCTGCCCCCTGTCCAGTTTCAGCTGTGTCTCCCTGGGGCCATCAGTCTGAGCCTATGTTAATGGGCCCCTGACAGGGACTGCCTGTCTCTGCATAAATGGGGCCTCATCCTAGTCAAACTATTCATTCTACAGCCTCTACTCAGGCAGGGAGCGTTGGAGTTCGAGGTTGCAGTCTGCTCGTGCTGGAACAGCACGGGTCCACCAGTCTCCTGCTGTAACACCTACGCCCATTCAGACAGACCACGAGGGCCATTCCAAGGTGCCAAGCAGACAATTCAGGAATTCTGTTTTGGGTTCCAGGAAACTGATGCACCCAAGAATCAATTCTTGGGGGAGAAGAGCTGGGGAACTGGGTGAAAAGGGTGAAGGAATCGAGAAGTATAAATTGGTACTTACAAAATAGTCATAGAGACATAAAGTATAGGGCATAGAGTCAGTGATATTGCAATAACTGTGCATGATGCCGAGCGGGTACTGGAAATATTTGGAAGAACACTTTGTAAAGTATATGATTGTCTAACTACTATGCTGTACACTTGAAACTAAAGCAAAATACTATTGAGTGAGTGTAAACTAATTGAAAAATAAAATAAAATAAATCAATTCTTCCTCGGGGGGGTGGGTGTTGAAATAAAATATCTGTCACTCAGAAAAACTATTTCCCGGTCATTCATGGATAAGGTAGTCATGTATACTCTCCAGTGATTCCAAAGAAATTGTGATGCCAAGTTTTGTTTTGGGGGACAGTTCAATAAATTGCAGCCAATAACCTCCCCATTATCCTACATAATTACTCTGAGGAGAAACTGAGGTGCTCTGCACAGAGAAAGTAATTTCTTTCAGAGGCCAAGACTCCGTGTGCCCCCAGCTCACTTCCCTAGAGCCGCTTTCCATTGTGATTCCCAAACACTCCGAGCCAAGTGGCAGGTATTTCCTCTTGTACTTGTTTATAAAGGCGATTTTGCAACACATTATTAGAAAGGAAAAAGGGATAAATCTACCTCCAGTTTGAGCACCCCTCCCCCTGCAGGCGGGACCTGGCGGAGTCATCTGGCTGCCGTCTGCTGCACAGGTGTCTGACCAGAGCGTGTGATGGGCAAGTACAGCGTACGGGAGGGTGTTTTAAGGATCGTTCTGGAGACATTCACCACATAAAAAGAAACCCATTTTTGTCGGGGACCATACAAAATGATGGTGTATCAAATACACACACACAGAATACCTGTAATAACTTCCAGGCATTTAGAAAAATAAAGGTAATGTTAAAAAAAGATTCATGGGGCAAAAGGGACTACACAGTATGTCCCTGTGGCTGTGGCTCAGGGGAGTAGTTCCTCCAGAGAGCTGCAAGCAGGATGAAGATGCAGAAACAACTGCCTGTGGGCGGATCCAGTCCGTCCGTACCCTGAAGTGGATATGACTCCAAAACCTGCCCAGTCTTGTGCTCCATCCCTTCTCCAGCCTGCTGCTCTGCCCTCCAGCCTATTTCCCACTCCTCTCTGCTTCCACCTGTCTACCACCCTTCACCTGAGGCCCCAATTCTCTACGCTTTCCTCCCAACCACATCATCGGAACCAAAATCAGACCCATTCTTCCAGGACTAGCCAAAGTCCCTCTTCCTCCACAAAGACGTTACAGACCATTTCAGCCTCTAGAGGTCTCATTCTCCCCTGAGTATACAGAGCTGATGTGCCAGTCGTTTGGCAAATAAGCCCAAGCTGCATTGTGACTGGACTTGTGCTTTTACTTACTTTTGTTTCTAAGTCTTATCTGACCAACTACATTCTTGCAGAATGGACCTGACAGAGTATTGTGTCTCCTACACAGTACCACACAAATGTACCCTGTAGGTACATCCTCATGTCAAATCTTCATTGCAATATACTAACAAAATATGAGGTTGACAAGGAAGTCCATCTCCTGAGGGCAATCATCAGCTTTGTTCTTTGGTCCCAGAACAAAGTTAACACATTCAGAAAGATCTGATGCGTGAACAAGAGGCTAGAACTATGAGCAACTTAGAAAGGGCCAGGGTGAAGATGGGAGAAAGGGATGAAGGAATAAGAGACGGGAAGAAATGATGGCAGCATCGATGACAGAAATCAAAGCAGAGCCAGCAAGGGGTACGGGTGTACATTACGGATGGAGAAAAGAGACAAAGGCAAAGCGGAAGGTGAGAGTAAAGGATGAAAGGGAGCCAGGTGAAGGAAACTGGAAGTTGTCCTTCAAGAACAGAATGAGGCCAAGTACAATAATTCGTCATCTAACTCTTCGGTATAGCAGATAAGGCTTCCGCCAGGGCAGTCTCGACACACAACTATGTCACAGCAGAGACACTAGTGGGGCAAAAAGAATAACTGTCATCTCCACTGCATTTGCATTGTTAACTCTGATGAGACAGAAGAGGAAAAAACTCTCAGAACATGTTCAAGATTCTGACTGAGTAAAAATAAATAAATAAGGCATATGCCCTTAAAAAAAGAAGGGCCATGAAGGAATGTAATAGATTAAAAGGGGTTTATAATAATATAAAGGGAAACAGTTAAAGGTCTTTGAGAAGACAGGAAGTTTAGATAGAAGAAGATAGTATGAAAGAAATATAAGAACAAAAAGGAAAATCACAACAGACATTCCTGAGGAATAAAATAATTTAAAGCTCAGCCAATACCAATAGACATGGGCTCAAAATACATAATGCCATCGATCCAATCCAACGTGAAATTAAAAGGGATCCGAGAAATCTGTCCCTGGAAAAAGGGCAGTGGAACACGGATGGCGCAGGAGCACTTCCTACGATTTCAAAATGACTCAGCAACGGTGGTGCCGTGGAGCCAGCGCTGCTGGACCAGTGGTCACCAGGGTCACTCTCCCTTCTGCTGCCATGTTCCAGGCGGCTTGCCACCTGACCCTTTCTCCCTCACGTAGCCGTAGCCCGGGAGCTTGGACCACAAGCCAGTGGTTTTGTGGGGGTGCAAAGAGCAGAAGCTGCAGTACTGGGGGGGGGGCAGGGAGGAGGCGTGCTTGGGGAAGGGAGGAGATGGGCCGGAGGCCGGCCCCGCAGGCAGGCAGCTTGAGCCCAGGCCTTGTTTTGAACTGGGGCAGCTGAAAGGCAGAGCCAGGACGACAGCTCTCGGAAGCCAGCAGAGCCAGTGGTGTGGCAGAGAGAAGAGCAGAGGAAACTATCTTTCTGGGACAAGAGCGCAAAAGCCTAACAGCGAAGGGGCAGAAGTGAGCTCCTTTCTCTCATTTCACAGGCTAGTGTGCCCTGAAAACACCCAGTACACTGGTCCTTCTGGTTTGGGTTTGGGAAATGGTTTCCTCATAGAAACAACTGTGTCTCAGTCAATTTCCAGGAAATCGATGCTTACAGACGGAAGACCAGTGGCAACCCCTTCCATTTGGGTGAGCTTCTTTGCCTGAATCAAGTCCTGTCATTTTGATACCCTCCAACGGCTCTCTATCACCAAGTCTAAAGGCCCTACTTGGTCCCACGCCTGCCCGCCCGCCTCTCCAGATGTATTCCCGCCCCTCCTTTACTCACTCTGCTCTGGCCCCAACGACTCTCTTGCTGTTTCTCATTCCTAACTATGGCTACAAAACGCCCCACAACTCATTTCTTGGCTTGTTGCTGCTTTCTCACAACTCGTGTGTGCAGGTTCCCTTTTTGCCTTTCCAACTGATGTCATGTATTCACTGCTAACTCTTATAGCATCTCTTGTTACTTAGCTGGTATTCCCAGTAGACAGCTCAAAAAAGAAGAAATGCGTTGATAGAATTCCATGAAATAATAGAGGAATATTACAATCAAGTATTTAGTCAGTGTGATGGTTAATTTTATGTGCCAACTTGACTGAGCCATGGGATGCCCAGATATTCAGGCTTCGCCCAGTCAGTTAGAAACCTGAATAGAATGAAAAGGGTGACCTTCTCTCACAGGGGACATCAAGCTGGGACAGAGGCAGGCGGCTCTCCCCTGCCTCTCACTTGAACTGAAACATCAGCTCTTCCTGGGTTTTGAGGCTGCCGGCCTGTGGAGTGAAACCGTACCATCGGTTCTCCTGATTCTCAGGCCTTCAGTCTTGGATGGAAACTATACCACCAAGTGGCCTGAGTCTCCGGCTGCCACTTGCAGACCTTAGGACTTGTCGGCATCCATAATCATGTGAGCCAGATCTTTGCTTGCTCACTCTCCCTCTCTCTCTCTCCCTCCCTTGGGTGGGCCTACAAGTTCATTCGGTTTTTCTGTACGATGGCTCCAGTAGTGCTTAGCTGTCTTTAACTTCATTCAAAACAGTTAGATTGTTTGTGACAGCTGTCATATCAGCATGGGTTAAAAAAAAACTTGTCAAAATTGGTGGGGTTTTGTGTAGCCACTTTAATATTGAAGATGGAAGAAAATATGCAACATTTTGGCATATTCTGCTTTATTATTTAAGAAAGGGAAAAACGCAACTGAAACACAAAACAAGATTCGTGCAGTGTATGGAGAAGGGGCTGTGACTGATCAAACGTGTGAAAAGTGGTTTGCGAAGTTTCGTGCTGGAGATTTCTCACTAGACAATGTTCCATGGTCAGGTAGACCAATTGACATTGACAGTGATCAAATCGAGGCATAAGTTGAGATAAATCAACATTCTACCATGCGGGAGATAGCCAACATACTAAAAATATCCAAATCAATAAAGTTATTGGTGAACATGAAAACTGGGTCTTTTACTTTATGAAAAAGAAACACATGGACTTTTTGGCCAGTCTAACATGCAGGCAAACCTTGCTTTACTGCACTTCATAGACAGTGCGTTTTTACAAATCGAAGACAAGGCCCTCCACCAGCATTAAGATCACCGCTCACTTCATTGCAGTGCTTGCTTCAACGTCTGGAACCTAACCTGCACTATCCCCACAGCGCGCCTATAGGAGTGATCTACCTTCTGCTTCTCCGGAAAACTGCAACAGCAGATACAAGCACTAGCCAGGCGGTTCTCAAACTATCGGTCCCAGAATGCAGCAGTATTAGCATCACTAGGAAACTTGTTAGAAACGAGCATTCTTGAGGCCGTCCCAGAACTACTAAGTCAGGGACTCTGGGGCAGGGCCTGGCAGTTTGTGCTTCCGACAGACCTCCGGGCGATTCCAATGCACGCTCCCATTTGAGAACACTGTACCAGGCTAAATATACCCTGTCTGGGACCGAATCCTCCCTTGCTACTCAGAATGTGCTCTGGGGCCATGGGCACCACCTCAGGCTGGTTAGCGCTGCACACAGTCAGGCCCCACTCCAGACCCACAGAATCGGAATCTGCACGTTAGAAGGTTTCCAGGTGGCTCATGTGCCCCTTTGTTCACAAAATATAATCCTATGAGGTGAGTATGAGCCATCCTGAGGCCTGGGCCTCCTCTGGGCCTCCCAGTCTGGCTTTCCCTGAGCTCCTGAGCTAATGTCCTTAAAATTAAACCTCTGTTACTTGGAATCACTTAAGTGACCCTCTGGTCCCTGAAACACAAAGGCCCATCTCACACTCAGATGACCAGGTTTGGGGCATATCCTTCATGTCAGTGCCGGCCCTCGTTCCCCCCACACCCCAGGGTCACTCTGCAGATGAAACCGATGGCCCAGAACCACTCGCCACCCTGTTTACATGTGGGGTGTTCTTTTTGTTTCTCTGGGCAATCCTTGTTTTGCCCAATTCAAACGGAGCCTCTAAGGCTGTGCTGCCCAATATGGTAGCCAGTAGCCACATGTGATTATTGAGCCCTTGAAACACAGCTAGTCTGAATTGAGATGTGCTGTAAGGGTAAAACTCACCCACCAAATGTTGAATATGCAGTATCTCGTTAATAATTGTAATATTGACTATATGTTGAAATGATAGTTTCTTGGGTATATTGGGGTAATTTTATTAAAATTGATTTTACCTAGCCCTGGCTGGTATGGCTGACTGGTTTTGAGCGTCGTCCTGTAACTGAAGGGTTGCAGGTTCGATTCCCAGCCAGGGCATACACGTAAGTTGCAGGTTTGATCCCTGGTTTGGGCACATACGGGAGGCAACCAATCAATGTTTCTCTCACATCGATGTTTCTCTCTCTCTCCCTTCCTCTTTCTCTAAAAGCAATTAAAAAATGTCCTTGGGTAAGGGTAAAAAATAAAATTGATCTCACCCATTTTCTTTTAACGTGACTACTAGAAAACTTAAGATTATATATATGGCTCATGTTACATTTCCAGACAAAATAATCAGTGTTAACACATCTTTTAAAGTATAAAGGAGAAAAAAAGACAAAATAATCAGTGTTAACGCATCTTTTAAAGACAGTGCTGTGCTAGAGAACAGGCCCGTGGCCCCTGCTTTCAAGAGAAAGGTCCTGGAGGGCAGGTACCAGGTCTCTTCCCTGCTCTGCACCAGGCCTCTGTGGCCAGTCCTCTGAGGTGGGTGACTGTCAGGGCTGGTGTCCAAGAGTCTTTCTAGGGTTTAGACCAGAGTTGCAGCCCACTGCACTGGGCCATGAATGGCCCTGTCAGTAAGGTGCTCTCCTCGTGGAGGGTATGGCCTGTTTCTGGGCCCTGGTTACCCAGTTGGAAATCAGATGAGGGGAGGGCTCTGCCTGAGCAAGATGGCTCCTGCTGTGTGGGCCTGGGGTGACTCAGCACCGGGATCCTAGTGGCTGCTTTCTCAGGCCTCTCCACAAAACCACTACGCCCAGTCTCCCCTCAAGTGTTTCTGGTCCACTCTGCCCCCACCTTTGCCGGAGCCCAGGGTAAAGTGGCTGCAAAGGAAAATGTATGCATTGGCCCTTTAAATGGCCCTTTGTGTCTCCAGCCGTCGGCCTCTGGCAGAGAGCAGCCCTGCCCTCACCTGACTTCCAATCTGGTAACCAGGGCCAAGAAACACGCACTATCCTCCATGAGGACACGCGCCTTGCTCGCAGGGCCATCGCTCCTCTACTCTTGTGCAAGGATCCCCCTGATGTGGTTCTCGGGATGTTAATACCGGGCTCAAACACTACAAGGCTACTGACTATTGGGCGCCTACCCTGTGCCTGTGGGGCAGCCATGATCCTGACCTGACCCTGTGGGGCAGCCATGATCCTGACCTGACCCTGTGGGGCAGCCATGATCCTGACCTGACCCTGTGGGGCAGCCATGATCCTGACCTGACTCTGTGGGGCAGCCATGAGCGCCAGCTCACAGAAAGAAAAGTAAGGTTCCAAAACGTTAGACATTTGTGGAGGTCAAATACAAGCCCATCAGCTAGCACAGCTTTCTGAGGTTGAGCACCAAAGGGTTGAAAGTAAGGATCACACTCTTAATTCCAGAACCTCTGCTCTTGCCACGTACGAAGCACAGTAGAAAGTTGAGAAGAAGGCAGGTGGGCTGCTAGATTCCCTTTGTCAGAGTTGGGCTGGCCTGGCACAGTCAACCAGTTACCCATGGCAGAAGGGATCAGAGCGGATCTTTCCAGACTTATGGTCTGAGGGCTGGTCCCAAACCACACATCAGCCGGAACTGCCTTCGATGCAGAAGCAGAATGTGTACAGGCCATTCACATGTAAAGAGGCTGCAGCCTTTAGGCCATTCTACCTTCTGGGAGACATGCATCTGATGCGATTTGGGCCTGAGTGTCCCCAGATTAAAACCAAAGAGGACGGGGCAGGACTGAGAGCCTGAACCTTCTCTAATTCTGCTGTGCCTCTCCTGCCTTGCTTCCTGCCCTCTGCCCTGACTAAAATTTTTATTGCTAAGTTGAGACATCAGATCTAACTTTCTCAACCATGGGAACTGGAAAAAAAGGTTTCATGCTACCTAGGTTTTACATACCACCCCTGCATTCATGACCTACTCCATTCCTTAAAAATGGGTCATGGAGCCCTGGCTGGTGTAGCTCAGTGGATTGAGCGCAGGCCTGTGAACCACACGATTGCGGTTCAATTCCCAGTCAGGGCACATGCCTGGGTTGCAGGCCAGTTCCCAGCAGGGGACTCACAAGAAGCAACCATACATTGATATTTCTCTCCTTCTCTCCTTCCCTTCCCCTCTAAAGATAAAAAATAAAATATTTTTTAAAAAATGGATCATGGAAAACTAGGGCTAGCCCAGGTTTTAGAGACCACTGAATTCAAATACTATTCTGCAGAAACAGGGGTCCAGGGGCTTAAAGTCACACTCCTGACTGGTAAAAGGTGCAACTGGGACTTTGGATGCCTGACTCATAATTACTCTCTTCCCTAGCTCCAAACGGAATATCAGAAACAGGGGCTTATAGGCTGGATTTTTGTGTCCCCACCCAAATCCTCATTGAAGCCTTAACCTCCCTCACCTCCACATCCCCATGACTGTTTGGGCTTATGAGATGGTGGTAAAGATTCGAAGAAGTCGTAAGATCAAGGCCCTAATCCCAAGGGCTGGTGCCCTGCTTGCAGAGGAAGGGACCACGGAGAGCTTGCTCTCACTCTCGCTGTTTCTCTGCCATGTGAGGACACAGCAAAAAGGCTACTGTCTGCAAACAGGAAGAGATTCCTCACCAGAAACCAAACCCTGTTGGACCTTGACTTTGGACTTCCAGCCCCCAGAACTGTGGAAAAATTAATTTCTATTATGTGAGCCAGGCAGCCCAGGTTTACTAATAAAAGTAATTCTTATTTGTGGGCCTCAACTCAAACGCTGGGCATTGAAAAGTGCATAACGTAGGGGAAAGAACAGCCCCAGAACTGGCCGACTGAGGGCCATTCAGAGACTAACTGGGGCTCCTTTCCATCTGGAATGCCCTAGCCCACAGGCACTTGAAGGTCATTAAAAGGAACAGGTCACTCAGTTGAAGAATTTGGTGAAACTATCCAAACTATGCATATTCTGTTCTGTGAAACAGTCTGTCCTCCTATGATGTAGGTAAACAAGAAAAACATTGGCCCAGGTGCCCCTTGCCACCTTCTGGAACCTTCCCTGGATGCAGTGATCCTCACAAACAGTGTCCCCTGAAACCCAGGTTGGGAGAACTGTCTTCTGAGAGAGGAAAGAGTAAGCCTGACCCTCTGATTTATAAGCCCTTGAAAAGGCCTGGAGGGGTCAAGGGAATCTTGCCCTACTTCTGAGGGTCTGACAAACCCCCAAGTCCTTTCAGATGCCGGGTCTTTCACCAGCCAACAGCCTGAACTGGAAATGTCCTCACTGGCAAAGTGGCTTTGGTATGTGGGGGCTGGACTAGCAGCAAAGGCAACAGCTTAATGTATGGTCAGATGCTTTTTTTCCTGAAAGTTTTTAAGTGAAAAGAATTTTTTAAAGTATAAAGGAGACAAAAAGACAAAATAATCAGTGTTAACACATTGGTGTGTTTATCACAATTTTTTTTTAGTTTTACACAATTTTTATAAGAGGCATCTATTACTTTGTAATGATGATAATAAATACTGCTCATTCAGTCTCTAAATATTTCAGCATCTATTGTGAGCCAGGAGGTTCTCTAGATGCTGGACAAACAGCAGTGAACAAGACAGAGTCCCTTCCTCCTGGACCTTCCACTCAGTGGTGGGTGATAGGGGGACAACAGAATGTGAGCCTTAGAGGGAAAATTCAGGTAGAGTGCAAAGGCAGGGAGCCCTGGGGGTGGGGTGGTCAGAAAGGGAATGCTAAGAAGGGGACCACTGAGCAGAGACCTGGAGGCGGTGAGGGGGGTGAGTCAGGTGGAGGGCTACGGAAAGAGCTCTTCCTTTGGAGAGGAACCACGGGGCGCAGGCGCTGAAGCCTTGCTCCAAGAAGAGCAGAGGGCCGGCATGCCCCCAGTGGAGTGAGCAGGTGAGGAGCGGCAGGAGATGGTCTGGGGGGCCAGACAGGGCAGGGCTGTGCAGAGTCTGGTCTCTGTGTCAGCGTGAGGCGAAGCCATGGGGAGGCTGGAGCAGGACAGCGAGGTCGTGTGTAGTTTGACAAACGCTGTCTCCGGGGATGCCTCCCTTGTTCTCAGGGACCACGTTTTCCCCATTAGATTAAAAAGGACCACCTGAGTTTATGGATGGATGTACTCTCTCTCGTGGGTTCCTTCCCAAGAGATGGCCGGAGCAGGAGCTGCAGGCCCTGGGGAAGCAGACGGCTCCCACCAGGGCCCTCACCTCCTGGGACTCACCTTCCACCGTCAACTCCACTGTCACCTGCCGGGCACCACTACCGTTGGTAGCTTCGCAGGTATACTTCCCCGAGTCCTCCTCACGGACAGCATGAATCACAAGGCTGAAACTCCCTCGGATGCCCCAGTCCAACAGGAAGCGGCCCCCGCTGGTGATGGGCTTCCCATTTCTGTGCCATGCCACACGGGGCTCTGGGTAGCCACGGACCTTCAAGAGAAAGAAAACAGGGGGAGAGCTTATATTTAAGGAGTCCTTCCTGTGTGCCAGGCACTGTTCGGAGTCCTTTACAAGTGTTAACTCATGTAATCCCCATAACCACCCTTGAAGCAGATACTATTTTCATCTGGACTTAGAGGTGAGGAAATCGAGCCCCAGAGAGTTTGGGTAGCTTTCCCAAGGTGTTGAAGGTAGAAAGTATCAGAGTCAGGCATCCTGGCTCCAGGGCCCACTACACAAGTTGACCCTCCAGCCTGGTTGCATATTAGAATCAGCCAGGGAGCTTTGAAAAATGCAAGTGCGTGGGCCTGACCTTGGACCAGTTAAGCTGGAACCCCACGGGGTGGGGATGGGCCTGGGGAGTCTAGACCAGTGCTTCCCACTCTAACATGCAAATGAATCACTTATTAAAATGCAGATTCTGCCTCTGTAGGTCTTGGGCGGGACCTGAGGTTCTGCGGTTCAGACAAGCTCTCAGATGATGCCGATGCTGCTGGTCCCCAGAACTCACGCTGAAGAACAAGGTTCTAGACCTGAGCTGCCCGCTATGGCAGCCCCTAGCCATGCGGGGTGAAGGAGCACTTGCAATGTGCTTGTCCTAACGGAGCTGCACTGTAAGCATAAATTATACACTGGGTATTGCAGACTTAGTATTTTTTAAAAAGTAAAATATCTCAATAATTTAAAAACATGGATTACATGTTGAAAGTGTAGTATTTTTGACATGCTGGGTTAAATAAAAATATATTGTTAACGTTAATTTCACTTGTTTCTTTTTACTTTTTAACGTGGCTACTAGGCAAGTCCCGACCACCTAAGGGCCTTGCCCGGTGCTTCTGCGGGGCAGTGCCGCTCTGGACCGCTGTCTTTCTCTGCTAGTAGGAAACACCCACCTCTGCTGAGTCTGAGTATCTTAAGGAAGCACTTTTCTAAGCACTTGATGCATCTGAGCCTCATAGTAATTTGTTCAGATAGGATATTTCCCCAAAGAGAGGGAAACAGAGATAAATTCCAAAAAAACAAATCTTTACACTTTAGGTTTCTTTGAAAGAAATTCCCCCCAGGGCATCAAGCCCTGAATGGATCAGGTGCTCCTGAGTGGACTGATCTTCCAAGGAGCAGGGCTCAGACTGGCCTGTCGATTGATACATGGCCTGGGACCCCGAACGGGGGGATTTTAGTACTGGAAATGCACTGAAGACACCACAGAAACCTCTTGAGAAAGACAATGTTTGCACCACAGAACGTGGTAGCCAAAGCTTTCATCCATGTATCCACGCCAAGACAAGAGAGACTGAGTACAGATGAAGAAAAACCCAAATTCCCTGGGTGACCCCAAATGGAACTCACAATGAAGGTCTTCAGTGGCCTGTAGTAATAACCCTCCTCACAGCCCCAGTAAGGACAGAGGGAATGCCGTATCAGCACGTGGGAGAAAGGGGGTGAGGAGGCGGCCTGTGCATGCGCGCTCGGGCAAACTAACACATCAACTCCCTAAGCAGCTAAGGAAGAAATAACTGAGCTAGAAGCAGCAGCTGTCATCTTCTGACTATGCTTGCTTCCCTTCCCGGGTGCCCAGCCCCCAGCGCACCCTTAGACCCGTTTCTCAGTAGCCAGGGTGTGGATGTCTTCCTAGGAAAGGGGTCCTGGAATCACAGGTGAAATCCCCACAGCAACTCCCTTGTGGTCCTCGGCCACCCCTTCTGTGCCATGCGAACCTCACGAGGCCCGCCTCCCATTCTCACTCATCCGTAGTCGGGCCTCAATAGGAAAACAACCCCTCCCCCAAAACCTCCAATCACTATTACCCATCTTGTTTGTGATTTCTGGAATCAAACGAACAAGCAAACACATAACAATCTCTTTCCTTTCCAAATCCAAACTATACTTAGGTCAGAGACCAGCTACCCACGAGGGCATGCTTATTCTGAAGTCACCTCCCCAGAAGCAGACAACAGAGGCCAAAGCCACTGCAGCCTCACCAAGGCACTGGTGTCCCACCTCAGGGTGACAGGGACCGCATTCGGCTTTCACATCTATTATAATGTGAAACAAAGACAATGGTTGTCTCTGGGTGTCTCCTCTTTTCCTTCTACTTAACTATTGTTCTCTGATATTTATGTGAACAACACCCTTGAATTTTGTAAAACAGGAAAAAAATTAAATGAAAATGTGTTCTGTTTATATTAGTGTGTTTACATAATGAATGTTAGCACATTCAGTAACTTGTGGAGGCCCTCAAAAGTACTTAAACTTAGCCCTGTAAATAAAAACACCACATGAATAAACATTATGCATGCTCGGAGGTGACAAATGCCATGAACCTACATAAAAAACTTGTCATCTTGTGACACTGTGTTGGCACAGAGGTTCATGCGGAGGCATATCAGACAACAATGACTCTGTTAAAGACAGATTCTTATCTGTTAAAGCACATTTTCAGGAAACAACTAAGGAAAAGAAACTCTTCCCTACAGAAGGAAGCCCTTGAGGAGCCTGGTCATGCGGTGAATTTGCAAAACATTGTTATCTTCTCCCCCACCCCACGACGCAGGACCGGCCTAGCCTCCAGAAGATGATCACCCAGCCTTCTGTGAGCTCCGGAGAGAGGGAGGGCACAGCACTGTAGCTGGGCATGGATGAATCATTAACTGTACCCAAGGTGTCCTCAGCATTCCACCAGCAAGTCCTCCGGCCCCCTGCAGCAGGGCCAGCTCTGGTGGCCCATCAGTCCCTGAGGCGTCAATGATTAACCAGGGACACTGCAAGTGTTCCAGACCTCAGGGACGCAGATCCCTCTTTCCCTTCCCATTTTCCTCTCATTGACACACACACACACCCTAATTTCCTTCTGAAATGTTCTGTTAAAAATAAATTCTTTGGGATTTTTAAATATTCGGAAACTGGCACCTCTTAGAAAGCGCAGTTTGCAATGGGACTTCTGCCCACCTTGCACCCGAAGCAAAAGCAGGAATTTCTGTGACCTCATTCTGTTCCAAGGTCTGAATGATTTGCAACTTCACTTCTTTTCCTCCCAACATGGGAGAAACTTGTTTGGCCACTGCCTATCATTTAAAAAAAATTATTCAACTTCAAGCAAACCCATTTTTACTGCCTGCCCACTCTCCTGGGCTCCTGGGTGGGGAAGGAAGAAGAGCCTGGGCCCACATCCTTGGGATGCCTGGGAACAGCGCTGCCCCCCCTGGGTGCCTTATCTGCCTCCATCGCAGGCCTTCAGCCAAGAAGCTGCAGCTGGTATTTTTACAGCCGGTATTTTTACAGCCTGGTCCAAGGCCACACTAAAACCCCAGTGATACTTTGCCTTTTGGAGGGCCTCTGCATCGAGAATCTTATCTGATTCTGGAACACTATGAGGAAGGTGTCTTTGATTGGGTTCCTCCAAAGCAGAGCCTGAAATAGGGATTTAGGGAGCCCTGCCTGCAAAACCTTAGCCAGCAATCGCTGCAGCTGGAAATGGATGTGCCCACCCGGTGAAGGGGTCTAGGTGGGGCCCCGGCGGCACCTGCGGCAGCACACAAAGCCAACCACAGTGTTGAGACCAGAGAGGTGAGAAAAGAGGCCCGGAGAAGTGGATGGCTTGCTGGTGATTTCACATGGGCAGATGAACTGGCAGACTGGGACCACAGTACTGGTCTCCACGTTCAGTGGTTGTCTCTCTGTGCCTCCTTGTAAATGCAAGAAACTGCAAGAAACAAATTCCTGTTGTTTAAGCTACCCAGTCTGTGGTATTTGGAGGAACACATTCAGTTTATAGCCCTGGCCAGTTATTCTGAGAAAACAGACCAAGACTTGCTTATGGCGTGGCCATATCATACAAGCGGGGAGCAGACATTGCTTTAATTGAGACGAGATTTAGGGTCTATTAGAGATAGACACTTATCAGTGCTTTGGGTTCTACAGGATTTGTCCCACCGAATGGTCTAAGACAGACAGGCTTGGTGCTATGCGCCCGAGACAACCCTAGGAGGGTCAGTGCCTTGCAGAGAGGGGCAGGGCCGAGTGCTGGGGTCTGGAGTAGCTTTCGGGCCTCTTCAGGAGAAGGCCCCTCCCACCACTGAAGCCGTCTGGTTCTGAACAGTGACCCACTTAGCTTCTGGGGAAGGTTCTCCCCTCCCCCTCCAGTCTCCTCTGGGTCCAGACCACAGCCTTAGTTCCCTCTAACCCTCCGTATGCGAAAACTGAGTGACCACAAGCAGAAATGCTCATGAACGTGAACAGACAGCCCTGACTTTACACCATAATGAGTTTTTGGAAATGGCCCCAAAGAGGGTCATTCTAAGGAGAATCATGTTTGCCGCAGTAACCACATTTAATTGGAGGTTGTGTTCTTGAACAAAAGCCCAGGATCAAATAAATCAAGGCCATACTGACAACTTGTCATAAAAATAAAGACATAGTAACTATAACCCCTATAATAATTTAAAATAGGAAAACTATGCTCCAGCTCTATAAAATGTCCTCAAAAACCTTTATGGCCTCAGAAGGCCTTTAAAAGGAACGGGGGCTCCTTCCGTGTGTGTTGGATGGTAAGGAGAAAGCTGGGAGGCAGGCGGGCAGCTGCTTGCTGCTAAGTTCCACCTACCTCTCATAGTTGAGGGATAGTCATTCAGAACCTGGTGCTTTAAAAAAAAAAACAAACTTTTGACAGCTTTTCTTTGAAAGACCATACCATAAAAGCAAGCTGGGTAAGAGGGGTACGAGGAGGTGGAGACCCTCCCCAGATCAGAACCTGGTGCTGTCTCGAGATTTACTGAATGACTAAAAGTGAAACATTCTTAAGGGCACTGAGCCTCTTAATAGTTCTCTGACACATGTAAAGGGTTTCCAGTTGGTTCCAAGTTGCTACAGAGCCCGAACCCACAGCAGTGGCAGGTTCTCTGTCTCCACGACCCTTGCAAGACTCAGGAAAGCACATCTGTCTTCTCCTAAGCTTGGTGAGGGAGAGACAGAGGGTGATTTTGCTGTTTTTGATACCTCCTACATGCCTTTGGTTTCTGGGCGAGGTTGTCCCTGTATGTACGCCACAAGCCCATACAGCTGCTGTGCGTGGCTGGACAGGAGGGGCAGCTGAGACTCTGCCCACGTCTGGACCAAAGGAAGGAGACCAAAAGGAGGGAAGGCAGGATTGAGCTGAGGCTGGGGTGGAAAGGGACGGCCCACCAGGACACTGGGGAGTGAGAAACTGCACAAAGAAAATGTCAGCAGTGAGGTGAGACATCCTTAGGGCCAAGAATAACAGACTTGAGGGGTTGTCAATAAATACTTCTTTGAATCCTGTTGAGTAATTGAATCGATGCTGGGAAAGGCTGAGCCTGGAGGAAGGGACACTAAGGAAACCTGTCTCCCTGGAGCTAGACAAAGCTGAGCCTGCAGCATGGCTGTCTGCAAGCTTTAGTTGCCTGCCTGCCTGCCTGTAGCACATGACTCTCAGCTTCACCCCCCCTGCCTCAAGGCAGCTTCTTCTCTAGTAAATAAGATCTATGATAAATGGACTAGAACACAGCTGGTCACTTAAAAATTGAAAAATGATAGGGAATAAACCAATGGCACTGGGCAACTAGTTGCCAAAGAATCCTCAGCCCCGTCCCTGAGTACATAAACTCACCCAAAGAATAAACGGACATGGAGGCACAGCAGGGAGAGTTAAAACTCTAACACCCCCAACAAATCAGATCACAAAAAAAGCCTGAAAAACTTACATCTTGGGTATGGTAGGAGAGTGGCGAGCGAAGGGCGAGCCGTGGGCGTGACACGGCCGAACCTGGGGTCTGCGTCTGTGCCAGCGCCTGGCACATGGCCCATCGGACAGGCACGGACTTCATTCAGGCTTTGATAATCTCGTTGCTAACTGTCAACAGCCTTAAGTGAACCCACAGAATCCACCAGGAAAAGATCACACCAGCTGAAAAAAGCAGTTAGTGAGAGGCTTAAACTGCTGGATGCTCCCTGTCCCTAGTCCAGGTTGCGAAGCAGTGAGGACGAAAGTGGTTCCGTGACAAATAAAGTCATGATGTTGAGAACCATTCCCCAAAGTGGCCCTGCGGATGCCACCTGGGCTTCAGGGACAGATGCTGCAAGTGTCTCTGTGATGACCTCTCTCACTCTCTAGCTCGAGTTTCTTTCCCTACGGTCCAAGACACTGACGTGTCCTGAGAACTTCTGGTTCCTCCCAGAGACAGGCCAGGCAGGTCATAGCTTGGGGCTACACCTCAGGTTTTCTGAATCTTTCAAAAACAAAAAAGATCTATTTCCTTTAATCTAGATCAATCTTAACAATGCATGCAACTTTTTAAATTCCTTTTTAATGATACCAGCACCTAAAAGCTTTCGAAGCAGTCCAACAAAGAAACAGAATTCTAAGTGTAATTGGGAACCTCTCGGATGTTTTCTTAGTTCTTCCAAATTCAGTCTTCGTATAAAAATGAGGGTACTTCTTTCTGGAGCCCCAGTCCTTGCAGGATGGCAGAGGGGTTTCTGCCTCACCAGGAGCCTCTCTGCACCAAGTCCTGAGTTCTGCTTCACTCCCACCCATGAAGGCTTCTGAGAACACCGCCTCTGCAGCTGGCCAGGCTGGCTCCGGAGCTCATGCTCCTGATTCCGCTACCAAGTTGAGATGTGCTCTCAAATACACGGAAATAGTAATAAGAGGCATGTGAATCATAGAAGTTTAACAAATTAGTGCTGTGGTTTGTTGTTGTTTTTTAAGTTGGGCAGGATCTTCTGCCCACCCTTCCCAATGTAAGTTGCACACCCCTTCTCTGAGGCACGGCTCCATCCCCCTCTGCATACGACACTGATTCTGGAGAGGGTCAGCTGCCTCCTGGACAGGGTACTTGGGTTCCAAAAATGAGCATATGATCTAAGGTAGACAGTCATTGATAATTCTTCCCGGCAATTTTAAATTAGAATGAAAGGAGAGCAAACTGTCTCTTTTTTTCATAGGGATTCTGAGCTGAAAAGATATAAGCTTGAAGCTGTCTGCATCTATCTTCTCCCCTCCCTGCCCCCCACCTTTTTCTTGCCCCCACCCGAGAAGAGGAAACCATCTACAAAATAAGATATCACACACACAGTGGAGAAGGGACGGAGGCACTGTCTGACAGAGCTGTGGTGGACTCCACATCCACTCAGTTACATGAGGCAACACGTCTCTATCATTTATACCAGATGGAGCTGGTTTCTCTCTCCTGCAAACGAGAGTTCTAACTAATTCAGGGAGGTATCTGGTCTCTAGAATCAGGTTTGTTTGTGGATCCTGGCTGCATGGATCACCTGTTGCCTGACCTTGGACAAGGTACTTAACTTATCTGGCCCTCAGTTGACAATTGAAATGAATGACTCTAAGATGGGGTGATACCAGTACTCACTTCCATGGAAAAGTTTATGATCAAATGAGATAGCACATGTACAATAGCACACTATAAGTGCTAAAGGTTAGATCCATCTCTTCTTCAAAATCAGTAACTCTTTAAAATCAGGGGCCCTACAATGCATTCAGCTCCTGGCTCTGTTAATAGCCTGAAACTGCGCCCTTAGAAATATCAGGAGAGGTGAGCCTCAGGCTTGCTGAGCCTCCCCTCGCACAACTCACATTCTTACAGGCAACCTCAGGCATCACACCCTGATGAAAAGGAACACTGGGAGAACAACTTCTGCCTTGGCTGAACTAGCGTATTTTCTTTCAAAGAGTAAACCCCATTAGAGAAGTGATTGTTTCTATGTGACATCACAAGGCTCATTTTAAAGTGAATGCTCAGCCCGTAGTGCTGCCGGCACCACCACCCCTGTCCTGCGGCACCCTGGGCCCCTTGGAGACAGAGCCCCTCCCCTTGACCTCTGCCTCCTGACTAATGCAGCCATGGAATGTCAAGGACATTAGTGAGTGTTGGGAAAGAAAGAAATCTGGGGCAATAAATCTGGAGTTCCTAGCCAGTCGTGGGTGGACCTGGAGAGAGAGAGAGAGAGACATACACCTCACTGGCAGAAGGGGTGGAGCAGAGGGCCCACTCCAAACAACACCCAGCCCATTTGGTGAGGCCTCCTCACCCCTCACCCAGCAGGGCCTGGATGACAAGACTCTGAAACTGGCCACAGATTGTACTGGGAAGGCCCTGCCCCATGAGGACTTTCTGGGAATATAAGGTAATTCTGTTTGAAAGCAGAGGTGGGCAAAAGTAACCCAAGGGTCCTAACAATCCAAGAACATCTCAACTTGGTCCCCTTGTCTTAAATTCTGATTTTTGGTCTCTTCGGGCAGCCCTTCAACCCAGCACCTGCTCCATAAGCACATCCCCACATAAAGCTTGCATTCTGCTCAGATTCTCCCAGGTGGCCGGCTGTGAGGGAGGGGGTGTGAGCAGGTGGGGCTTCGGGAGTAGGACCCTTCATGCTGCCTGCACATCTCTGGGATGCTATCCAAAAATACCAGGCACCAGGGGCGGAAAGCACTCATAAGAGTGTGCTGCTTTATGGCGGAATGATCTCCCCAGACCCTACCTGCCCAGTGGTGTCCTGATCTGAGTAGAGAGTTACAGCAGGCAAGGAGTCAAAAGCTGCTGCTTGTGCATGTCAGTGTCTGCCTGTCCACCTGGCTGAAAAGCACAATCAAACATGGTTTCCTACATTGCTTTTATTGTCACCAAGACAATACATATATACATGGTGACTGGGCACTGTAAGCTGCAGCAACAACAACAGAAGCAGGACTCTGTTCCACCCACCCACTTTCAATTTCTACTTCCTTGAGGCAATCATCAACTCTTTTAGCCATTTCATCTGGCATTTCCTTCCATATTTCTAAACTAGAACCTTTCACAACTACTGTTTTATTTCTTTAATATTAGACATTATTTCTTTTTTTAAAAGACTTTATTTATTTATTTTTACAGGGAAGGGAGGGAGAGGGAGAAGGAGAAGGAAAAGGAGAGAAAGATCAGTTGCCTCTCACATGCCCCCAGCTGAGGACCTGGCCCGCAACCGGGGCCTGTGGCCTGACCTGGAATCAAATATGCGACCTTTTGGTTCACAGGCCAGCACTCAATCCACTGAGCCACACTAGACAGGGCTAGATATTATTTCTTAAGTGTCTGCATAGAATATGAGCTTTTAGCGCTCAAATTTCCCTCCACATAAACCCTTTTCCTACCTCGGATAATCGCATCATAATTTTTATGTCATTGTGCTGGTGTTTGCTTCATGTTATCTTTGCTTACTACCAAGCTGCGGAATACATAACAATTAAATCTCTTGAATTTTTCATTTTTCATGGAGTTAATAATGGTCATGCTTTTTGATTTGCTTTGTTTCTTTTTAAGAACCCCAACTTCTCAAGAGAACTATAAAATTCTTCTTAGCAACGGCTAATTGCATCAGACGATGAATTCATCAGTGGCTTTTATTTTTTTTCTCCTTTGGAGATATCCCCGAAGCATTCCGTTATCCTTCTTCACTCTAAACTGCATGCTTTCTAGACTCAGTGCCGTGACTTTCATCACGCTCTTGGATTTTCTCCATGTGTGCCACCATTTTGGTTGAACATCTCCCCCTCCAGCGGTTTCTTAAGAATGAATGAATAGAAGGCTAAGATTTTTAAATCTGGCATTTCTGGAAGTGTTGTTATCCTTCCTTTATACCCAACTTATAGTTTGTCTAAGTATGGAATTACAGGTGAAAAATACTTTTTTCTTCAGACATTTGAAGGCAGTGTTCCTGGCCTACAGTGTTGCTGTTAAGAGGTGCAATGCCATGCTGATCCTTCCTTCACCTCTGCCCTGGTGTGTGTGTTCCTTCCAAACTTTTAGAATCTTCTCTCCCTTTCTGACAGTCTAAAATTTTGTGATGATTTGCCTCAGTTGTCATCCTTGTTCACTCACTGTGTCGGGCCCTTGGGTATAGGTCTTATCATTACTCATTGCGTATCTTTCCATTTTGAGTTTTTGTGTTCTGACAATTTTTCTCCACTGCTTTTTTTTTAATGTTCTCTTCATAGAAGTTCTATGAGTTGGACATTAGCCCTACTAGACTCAGCCTCTACCTTTCTTTTCTTGGTTATTTTCTACCTCCATTTTTTTGCTCTTTCCAGATTTCCTTGATTTTTATCTTCCAACCAGTCTTTTGAACTTAGTTATTATTTTGGCTATCATTAACTTCAAAAAATCCGTTCTTTTTCAGTTTTTGAAAACTGTTTGGAATAATCTCTTCTTCTTATTTAATGGAAGCACTATCTTACCTCCGAGGTAATTTCTTTTAAACTTTTCCATTTTCTGTAATCTTCTGGTCTACTTAGTAAGAAGTAGACCTTTTCTGGGGGGAGGGGGTTCTTTTTGTCTATTTCATAACAGAGGTTCCCCTGTACATCTGATGATCCTTCACTGATTTCGCATACAGTGAAGAAATTAAAAATTCCACGAACCCCGGTGGGGACTTTCCAGACCTCCAGTACAGTGAATGGGCAAACACCCTCAACTGTCCGTATCTGTGGCTCCCCTTTCTTAGAGGATCTGTTTCCACAAAGAAACTGCACTCTCCCAATTTCCTGCTTTGGTGGTGGTGGTGGCAACACAGTAATTAAGTCTGTCTACCAGCGTTTAGGACTCAAGGGACGGCCACGCAGGGCCTGATTTCAGCACGCTGATGTTCACTCAGCCCCTCTCCCTTCTGCGTAGGACACTTCGCCCCACAGGCAGCTTGGGTCTGGGATCCTTCAATCCTTCTGGGTGTGGGGGAGGGGCGGCGGCTGGGCAGTAGAGCACAGAAGGGACCTGGGGACCCACTGCTCCTCTCACAGACGCTGTTCGCCAGTCCTCCTGTTTTCAGCTTCACTCCATAACCCAAGCTTTGAAAGTACTTGATGCCTCCAATTCCTCAGCCTTTTGAGGAATTTTCTGGCACAGGCAGGCTTGCTTTGTCTTGCTGCCCACTCCCCTCACCACAGGCATAGCACAACTCAGAATGTGGAGACCCAAGTCAGCCAATCACCTGTTAGCTTTCCATTGTTCGTCCATTTGTTGACATCTCTTATCTGCTGTGGTCTCTCTCCAATTCTATCTGCCCTCATGGGTTTATAAGTTCTTATAAAAACTCACTTTAAAGATGTTTATTATTTTTTTAAAAACTTAGAAAATAGCACATTGGCAAGGATGGGGAGACATCAGATTCCTATACTTTGCTGGTGAGAATGTGAAATGTTGCAGCTGTTGTGGAAAATTGTATCATGTTTCCTCAAGAGAGGAAACACAGAATTACCATATAATCCAGCAGTTTCCACCTCTGTGTAAACACCTCAAAGAGCTGAAAGCAGAGACTCAGAGAGGTATTTGCACACCCACGTCCACAGCAGCGCTATTCACAATAGTCAAAAGGGGAAGCAACCCAAGCATCCGTCAACAGATGAGTGGATAAGCAAAATGCCACATGTACACAATGTAATATTACGTAACCGTAAAAAATAACAATAACATAACAATGTAATAACAATATTACACTGTTATGTAATAACAGTGTAATATTATGCAACCATAAAAAAGAAGAAAATTCTGATACATGCTACAGCATAAATAAATGAGCCCTGAAAACATGATGAGTGATAGAAGCCAATCACAAAAGGACTAATACTGTACGATGACACTTACGTGAGCCACCTAGAGGAGTCAAGTTCATGAGGCAGAAAACAGAATGGTGGTTGCCAGGGGCTGGGGAGAGGGCGGAAAAGAGGAATTTTTATTGTTTAATGGGTACAGAGTTTCAGTTTTATAAGACAAATTAGCTTGGGAAATGGATGGTGGTGCTAATTGTACAATGTAAGTGTACTCAATACCACTTAAGTATACATGTAAGCATTGTAAAAATGGTCAATTTTATGCTATGCATATTTGACACAATAAAAAAATCGATGAGCCATATATATGTGGATACCTATTTCTAATTGCTGTTTTGTCTTAATTATCTATATCTTTATCCCTTTGCCAAATACTATATTGCCTTTAGTGCAGTAGCTTTATGTTAAGTATTAAAATGAAGAAAAAGAAATCTGAAAAAATATAAGTCAGATCAAAGTCACTTTGATTTAAACATTTTCCAATGGCTTCTTATTGCACTAAGAACCAATCAGCATGGCCTACCAGGCTCTATGAAATCCGGCCCTGCCCATTCTCTTCCCACTCTGTCCCTGTCCGCTGCACGCCTGCCACACAGTCCTGCTCTCTGGGCCAGGAAATAAGAAGACAGCAGGTTCTCCACCCAGCGTGGCTCCCAGTCTGCCAGATGACAGGGGTAAGCCGTCACCCAGAGCATGTGCAGTTGGCACTGCAGAGGCACGGAGGAAGGTGGGGAGAAGCTCAGCGGGAACCAGGGCGGAGCGGGAATCCCAGGCCGTGTCCAGCCACAGCCTCTGCACCAAGGGAGCTGCACTGGCCCGACTGAGGGGACTGGGTTTGTAAGAACCAGCCATTCCAGTTTGACTAGACAAGAGATGGTTGTCGACCTTATGTCGGAGGCTCAGGGACCCCACACCGGGGTGGATGGGGGAGAGGTGAACCCAGGCGGATTCCAGGCCAGGGCAGTGCAAGTCTAGCCAGGATGGGCCCTGGGGCTCCTGCTCCGCCTCCAATGTCTCTCCACAGACAGTTCCAGGCTAACCAGCGCAGCTCTCTTCAGCTGCCTCAGCCTGATTTATTGCTCCTGCCAACTTAGTTCCATGCAGTGCAGTTCTTGCATGTATTGTTCAGGAATTTTAGGGCAGGATAGATGAAGAAATAAATGCTGACGAGGCACTGGAGGTCCTCAAACAAGGTCCTGTTGTGAGCAAGTCTTTGTATGTGGTGCTTGTCTGGGTGTTTGTGGGTGGCGTGTTGGTGGTGTGTTGGGGACAGGGGAATGCCAAAAGGGTTTGAGTCCTAGTGCAAAACACACATTTAAAGCAGATTTAAACATTCCAGTCCAAGCCATTGAAATTTATTTTCTGAAGAAGCATCTGGAAAAATGGAGGGAAAAGCTGCCCAGTTATTTAGTAAAAACAAAACTCAAACTTTCCTTTCCCCCTCCTGCCAATGTCCCTTTCAACTATGTGATCCTCCGGGAGCCATGGGGGCTGGGGCCCAGCTGAGCTGGCAGGAGCATCTTCATCCCCACAGGGGGCTGGCCCTGTACCCTGCAGCCACAGCCACTGACTAGAAGGCGGGGTGCCTCCCCTCTTCCCGAAGCTGTGTTTGCAGGGTTAGTGCAGAATGCTTCAGCCTGACCAACCGCTGGCTGGTTAGGGCGGGATTCCAAACCAGCCAGTTTCCCAGATTGCTGCAGGAGAAACTCAAGGGTTTCTTGTGTTGGGCGCTTTGCAGCCCAGACAGCCCTTCTCCCAGCCTCACAGAATATGACCGATGAAAGGAGGAGGCTCAACAGGCAGTCTGCAGAAAGCCTGGGCATCTGCTCTCCTCTTCTAGCATACAGAGCTGTAAGAAAATACATAAATGCCGCTGTTAGATAAAAGTTCCCATTGCTCATCTGGTTTGAGGGGCCTGTAGGCAGTGCTCAGCCTCAGCCTCAGACCACCTGGCTCAAAGCATTCCAGGTGCAGCCTGAGCTGCTGTAGAAAGTGAGTGGATGTGCCAGCAGGCACCAGGGTCCCCTAAGTAGGGCCGTTCCTGCAGTAAGCAAGTCAGCTATCATCACCTCCAGGCCTGAGGAATGAAGAAGAGGTAAGAGTAGGAGGGTGGGTGTCAGTTCCGTGGGAATACCAGAGAGTGGCAGGGAGAAGCTATTCACAGGGAAGAATGGTGCCTATGGGGTGCCTTCGGGGGGAACAGGCTGCTGGGAGAGGCCCTGGTGGCTCCTGAGAAATGGCCTGGTTTGTACTTTGCGTATACTGGAAGGACCTGTAAACTTGCTGTGATCCTACACAGTCCACTTCAGCCTAGAAAGGCTTAACATCTACCCCCACTACTCACCTTCTGAGGAGCCCCTAGACTCTGGGACTGCTCGTTAACATTCCCTGCCACTCGCCACCAACTTCCCACAGTAGCCACTTCACTGATGCTGGTGCCTGCCACAGCCTGGGCTGCTCAGGGGCTTCTTGCCCCGGAAGCCAAGGGGAGCAATGCCAGTTTGCATGCAGCCCAGGAGAATGGACACGGCTGGGGCCCAAGAGCCCTTCATCGTCAGCAGCCAGACAGAGTGTGAGAGCGGTTTTCATTTCAAAGCTGTTTTCTGTCTTAGAAGCCTCACAGTGGGTGCAGGGCCAGGCTCCCAGTTGCAAGGTTGGTGTTTTCCCTTTCCTTTCACTGGACAGGAAGAAGTGGGAAAGACTAAAGATGCTCGGCCCTCACCTTCCTTTGAATTGATTTTGTGCCCCCTGGTAGGTCTGCCCCCAGAGCAGGTATGGAAGCTACAAGGCAGTCCACGGCAGGATCTAAATTCTCAGCTCATCTGACTGTCCAGTCAAGTCACCCGAGGAGAGACTCACGGAAAAGGGGGAACACGGACCCATGTGACTCATCCAAGCCTTCTCTTTGGCAGAGACCCCTACTGCCACCCAGGGCTCAGGCCGCCGCTGCTCCTTCCCACTGGCTAGAAGAGGGCCTGGCTTCTAAACATCCTTGCAGATTGAGTACTGGGGAGACAACTCCAACCCCAAGTAGGTAGTATTTATTCACAAAGATGAAAAAAATCCTAAAGCGCAAGCTAAAGGCCACTACAACCAATTCTCGCTTATGTCCCTGCTGCAAAAGACCATCGTACCTCAGATTTCTTCTCCTGATGCTGTCTGTCCTTTTAAAAAATGCTAACATACACTGTTGGGTGATGAAGAGACCCATGGCTAGCGGAACTAAGCAGGGAGCAATTCTGAGGGACTGCGCCCTCCCGCTCTCCGCCCACTCCACCAGGACTATTCACTCCCTCTCCTCAGAGCCCCCTCTGAGCTCTCCCACCCCCCCACTGACAGCACTTACACTATTATCTGAAGTGGCCACATTTTAAAAACCAGCAGACAGTTATCTGATCACAGTGCAGACTGTTTAAAATCAGGCCTGTCCCAGAATATCTGGGGCAACTGATCACCATTACATCACCTTTCATATTTCTTTCTGGCCTACAGCAAGCACAGTGACCGTATTTTCCATCAAAACAATCGGGATGCATTATCTGACAAGAGATTTATAGGCAGCCTCCAGGTGCAAGAAGGAGTTGGTGTTATAAGTCTCAACATCAAAATATTGGAACTGCAAGGATATTTGGATGACTTTAGTGGAAAAAATGAGAATATTCTAAGTGAGAGCGGCTCACAAAAATCTGAGATGAAAGTTTCTATACCAATAACCCAAGTTATGATTTTGTTTATTTCAGACACAATTGGCATAACTCCTCACAAGGCTATGAGTTACTCAAGAAGGGGAACTAGACGTCACATCTATTTTAAAGTTCTCTCTGTGCCCAGCATGGCTACTAAAGCCCCACTGAGTGCATGGTTGACTGAGGTCCATCCTCCCCAGCTCAAGTGTCAGTTCTAAGACACCTTTCTTGATCTCCCAGACTAAGGCATGCTGCTACGCTCTCGTGGCACCTTGCATTCTTCCTTCACTGCGTCTCATCACAGTTTAAAACTCACTGCATGCATGATTACTGCCGCCTGTCTCCGAGCACTAGACTGTAACTGCCTGTGGAAGAAACGGCAATGGTTTGGCTCACCAATGGAGCACCAATTCCTGGCACACTGCTTGGCACATAGAAGGCGGTGGATAAGAATTTTTAATTTAATGATGGGGTCTCTCTGGTAGGCCCCAGGACTCTGTATTTCTCCTTTACATTAACATTTTTATTAACTACTACTTGCATGAAGATTTCAAAGCTGTTCAGTAGGAAAAAAGTTGGCACCAATATTGAATCAACATTCTAAAAGAACAAAGGCCCCAATAAAAAGAAATTTAGGAGAGAACAAGTCCTGTGAAGGCTCTAAATCATCTAGACAAGAGTAGCATTGGGGGCAGCTCATGTGTAAAAGGAACTGGGTAAGAGTCTCCTAAACATTATTCAACCTTAAGCTGTTTTAACAGAGCGTGGTGTCTGGAAAACAGAGGCGCTCCATTCTGCCTGACTACTGCTGACAGGCTGCTTCCAAGCACACACGCGGCAAGTACAACGGGGCACTGAGGAAGGGGCTCAAGATCTGTGAGGGGACGTCAATGCCCACTGCCCAACTGGCACCTTATGGGTGCTCAAAAGATGTTCACTGGAGAACAGAGAAGACTAACTGATGGAAGTAAATATATTTAGCCTAGAATAAAACACCATGAAAGAAGGACATATCGAATACACCAAGAGTCTATGTGCTGCGTAGCTCCAGAAGACAGAACAGAAATGGATGGGTCCAAAATCTCAGGAGGCAGATTTAGGCTCATAGAAGGAAGGAAGGATAACAACACCTGTATAACTAAAGGGATCAAGAATAACATGGGGGACTCCCACCTTCGGAAGCCTTCGTAATGAGGCCAGAGGACTGTGAGGCTGGGATGTTGTCAAGGCAAGACTTCAGACCCTCTAAGATGCCTTCTGACCCAAGTCCTAGATTTCTAAGAATTTGTCGGAAGTGAAAGCATAAAAGTGAGAGGGAACATGAAAGAAATATTCCATTTATGCTTTAAATAACCTTTGTGCTATAAATCAGAGCTTGGAATGGTGTGTTCCTTGAAGGGGTTAATGGACACACCCACAAAACTGTCTGGGGCCAGGCTGTTTTCAGGAGGCATTGCCTCAAACTTCCTAGTTTCTTTCATTGAACTTTTCACGTTTTTACCTTCTTTTCAAATCAATTTTGAAAGTTCCTATTTTCTTATAAAATATCTATTCCTTTCAAGGTTTCCAATGTATTATCAGAGTTGAACATAAAAATCCATTTCTTGTCAATTCCAGACCAGTTGGTAGAGTCTCATTTCTAAGTTTTAAGTATATTTTCTGGATTCTTTGATTGGGCTGGCTGGATTTTCCTATTTCAAGACTAGCCCTTAAATTTATCCATTAATATTGTTTTTTCTATAGCGTAATGAACTGATTTCTGCTTTTATATAAATATCTTGCTCCTGCTTCCCATTAGTTTGTTCAACTCTTTGATTTTGTGAGTTAAATTCTTGACTCATTGTTTTTAATATTTTGTTCAGTAATAAACATTAAAGGTTATGCCTACACCTCTGATATTATTTTAGCTACTTATAAACTAACTACTCAAAAAATAAAATTGTTTTCACATCTAGCAGCTATCACCAGTTAGAAAAGGCATACACTTCACCTAGAAAAAAATTTAAAAAGTGCAAAGTTCTGATATAATAAAAATTTCAAAACTTTCTACTAAATAACATGAAGTCTTGAATAAATAAAGAGAACTACTTTATCCTTTGATTAGTAACCAATGGGATTGTCCTATTAGATATGGCCATGGTAAAAAGTTACAATAATTAAAACAATTCCTGGTTCTGATACAAGAGTATACATACTGATTGATAAAACAGCCCAGAAAAGTCCTAAAACAAACCTTATACATAATAAAAGTGACTTCAAACAAATGGGAAATAATAGATTATTTCAGTAAGTACAGATAATCTGGGGGAAATTATATTTATAATTCCTGCCTAAAACAATACACAGAAACATTCATTTTGATTAAAATATTAAAAGTAAAAAAAACTTAGAAGAAATACAGATATAATCTTAGGATTCTGACACCAATGGCAGAAACAGTAAAGATATGTGGTCACTTAAATTTCAAATTTTGTACAAAAGTAAAATCACAACCAAAATTAAAAGGTAAATAAACTAAAAATATTTGAATTACATATAGCAAATAAAGGCAAACATTCTTATAAAAACTTTATATGACTAAAAGAAGTGGATATAAAGGCATAAAGAATATGAACAAGAAGTTCATGAGACAAACATACAGAAATGTTTAATTTAAAAGTAGTTAAGCCAATGTAAAGTACATGTGATATCTTTCATTAAAATGTGTTACTTTAATCACTAAAGTGATTACTAGTGATTACAAATTCTTAAACATTGCTGATGTGAGGGTAACAACATACCCTCATCTTTTTTACCTAAAAGTAGCATAGTAATGTTGATCTTAGTGGTACCTTAATGATCTAGAAAGAGTTATCAAAAGACTTAAAAAGATTCAGTAAGTCTAATGTATGCCTTTGGAATTATTAAAGATGTCCATAATGATGGACATAAGTTGAAGTCATTTAAAAGATCAAACAGCAGAAATCCAAATATCCAAAACATAGTCCATTTGAAATAATTATGGTAAACAATAAGATAAAATACCATACGACTATTATAAATTATCATCTTGATGTATATGAGAAAATATTTAACTATTAAGTATAAAGGACAAACTATAGTTGTTTAATATGTATAATGGGATATTTAATAACCATATATGTTCTCCCTGTTATAAAAGAAAAAGACATTAAAAGGAAATCTATAAAAATAGCTATCTCTGGGTGGTGGGATTGTTTCCTTTTTATACTTTTCTGTATTTTCAATCTTGTCTACAATGAATATACTGTACTTTTAAAAACTTACCTGAAGTTCAAATTATGCAAATTTCCTACAAGCACATTTTTATGAAAATGAATTCGAAAAGAGAATGGCCGTGACTGAAAGTCGCCTCAGAAGGAAGACTGAGGGAATAAACGGCAGGCCACACTGGTCTGTAAGAAATCTCGCCTGAAAGGCACGGCTAGAGATCAGCTGGAACTGACTAACCCGCTCCTGCAGCAGCAGAGTGAGTGACGGGCTCTGCGGAAGGCCTTTGCAGCAGGGGGCAGTACGGCCTCTGAGCGGGTGCTTTGAACAGTGTCCTCACTCCCTAGCTGGTGCCCAGCAGGGCTGCTGAGAGGACTTCAAAGGACAATGGTGTCCATCATCACTTGCTGAGCAGACAGCCCACACCCCCACCCAGAGAACTTTGCATTGGTTGACTCATCCTGCAAGGACTGAAGTCAGCAGTTAACTCCAAGCTCTGAGAGAAACACTGACAGGCAGTTCTGGCCAAATCCTCTGTCAGGTTTAACTGGTTTCAACCTTTGAGCAGGAGTCTGGAGCTGGGCAGAATCACCGCTCGGCCCCTGCTGAGGCTGCCAGGCCTTGGCAGAGTGCTGAGGCTGGGCTCCGTCCACAGAGTGCGGCAGCTCTGGGGCATGGAAAAGAGGGGAGGCTGGGCGCCAGCCTCCTCCCCAGCTGTTTTCAATAAGACTCCACTTCTGAGGTTGCTGGCAGACCTCTGGAAAGATCTGAACCAACTTCACATAATGTTTTCCATCAAACCCACACTTAAGTAATATTCTCTTAACTCATGAACTGCACAGGAAACCTTTTCCCTGTCACTTCTCAGCTCTTCTCCTAAGCAACCTACAAGCAGGTCAGGCCGAGGTTTACAATGCTTTTGCAGGGTCAGTGGAAACCACAGTGCAGGCCTAAAGGGCACTTACGGCCCCCCACCCCGCCCCTACTACAGAAGGGTGGAGGAGCTGGACATCTGGCCTCACTACATACACGCCACCTCATGTACCTCATTTCATTTAAATCCTCTCTTTTAAGTCTTAGAAGGTCAGCATTACTATGCTAATTTTACAGGGGAAAAAAATAAAGTTCAAAGAAGTTAAGTAATTTGCACAAGGTCCCTGAATCCAAACTTTTTCCACTAGAGCCTTGCAGGAGAGTCAAATTAGGATCTAGAAACGGGCAAGAACGTTCTGGATATCAAAAAGCTATTCCAAGACTGCCAAGTCTCTTGGCAAGATATTTTTGTCAGTGCCCCCAGGGAGTATCCTGAAGAATGCAGGTAAGTACCACATCCTTATTTTGTAACTGGATAAATTAACGACTCCTTTGGCGCCCTAGGATGGATCCCACCTTCTCCACGAGGTCTTCTGAACACTTCTGGCCTGTGCCTCGGTCGCACATTTTATAGTATGTGGTCTGTGACCACAGAGCATAGGATCCTGTTCATCCACACTTGTTCTCTCACTCACTCTACCAAGGCTTACAGAGCACCCTTCCTGGTGCTGTGCTAGACCTTTGTAGGAGATACAAAGGTGATTGAGGACTAGTCTCCACTCAGGGGACACCTACTGTTAGAGGGGAGATGGAAAAGCAAAGGCTTAACACAGATCTGATAAAACAAAGTAAGTAAGTAAGTTAAGTGAAAGTGTATACATGCATTTTATCACCTCAGTCAGGCTGCACCAGGACCAGTGAACAAAACCTGAGTGGTCGGTGTCCCGTGTCTCAGAGGACCTAGGCCAGCCAGGGTCTGTTGCACACCCACGTGCAAGTCAGCACAGCAGGTGTGGCCCCCACCGTAGGAAGCATGCTATTGGGTGAGATAGTATCCACCCATCTAAGATCCAATGCAGCAAACTGACAAATATACTTTGAATGAGCATATGATTCAAATGGAAAGATCAAAATGAATGAATATGTGGGCCAAAACCTGATGTGCAAAGAAGAGAAAAGAACAGGGGTCTAGTGAAAGATTTCACCTGGGGGGGGGGGCAGATTGGCAGATATGGGAAGACATAGCAGACTGCAAGGCCAGCCAAGGTGGGAAAGAGCTGGCGGAGGGGTACCAGACGCAAGGTGTGAGTCTGCATCTCACAGATCAGGGAGCAAATGGGCCGTGACAAGGGCCCCACGTCCCACCCCTGACCGAGGGCAGTGTGAGGAGAGGACCTGAGCTCAGAAACGCCCGAGTCTTTGTCTTAGAAATCCCCATGAGGCAAACTACACAATGTTACGGATGGAATTGAAACTTCACTTATCAAGATGTTTGTTAGGATTTGATTTACAAAAGGAAATAACAACTAATGGAGGAATGATTCAGTAAATGGTAGCATATCAAATTTAATGCAATATTAACCATTAAAATTATGCTGATGGTAATTTGAAAAAAAGACATGCTGGGTGAAAAAAAAGCAAGATACAAAACAGTATGAGTGATTTTAATTATGACTAAAAGTGACTAAGCACTTACTGTATTACCTATGAGCAGGGACCATTCATTTAAACAATGCCACAATATAGATAATCTATCCATTTTATAGACAGGAAAGTGACTTAAAGAGTTACTAGGAAAATTACTCAAGGTCACAGCTTGTAAAGAATGACCGATTCTAATCAAGTCAGACTCCAAGCCTGCCATCCTCCAGCAAGCCACCTTGTCCCTATAAATACCACAATTACTCCTACAGTGACAGCAAAAGAAACCCCAGCTTAGCAAAGGCACATACGACAGAGCTATCAATCAAAATTATAATAGTGACTATGCAGCAAAGTAGAAGCATGAGTGGTTTTAATCTTTTTTCTACTTTTGCTTTTCTAAGCTTTCTTAAATAGCACATTGTATTTTTACTTTAAAACATTCCTAAAGTATGTTTTAAAGTATGTTTTTTTACATTGATGTTATGGACAGATCAGTGATCCCAAACTTATTCCTAATATAATGCCTACCATTTTATTAAGCAACTACTTTGTACCAGAACACTTCTGACCTTGCATCAGCCCTCCCCCCAATCACACTATAAAGTAGGAATTATTACCCCTAGCTCACCTGTGCCTCTTGAGAACTCAGTGGAAGAAATTCAAACTCAGATCTCCCAGCTGCAAAGCCTGCACTCTTCTGACTCTTCCCACTGCCCTGCTGCCCCACCTCTCAGAGGTCCTCGGTTCCCTGCCCTGACATTTTACGACCATGTGAGCTCTGACAAGCACATGTGTATAAGCACAGGGCTGGCACTGGCCCCTGAAGAAGTCAAGGTGAACTAGGCCCCCCATAGGTATTCACTTGCCTTCTGCTTCAGCTAGAGTGCTGTCTCCCTACCCCCACCCCATCCCTAACACCCCGGAGAGCTCATGCCTCTCACTCAGCCAGGGCACAGAGAGGCGCAGGGAGTGTGGCTGAATATGGAGCTGAGAGCTCAAGGGCCACAGGAAGAGAAGATGCAGAAAAGCTGGCGGAGGCCTGAGCCACCTTAGGAACAAGAAAGGCGGATGACAGTGGTGATCTGCGTCCTGGGGAGGCGAGGACCACGGAGCAGAGAACAAGGGAAGAGCAGGGTCCTCCACTTTTCTGTCCAAATAGTGTGCAGCCCAGGACACTATTTCACACCTAGACAGCCCAGGAAATGTGTATGTACCCACAGGTACACACCGTCCGGAGAGCTCCGACTACCTACTGTGTCTTTGATTGCATCTCCTGAGCAGACGGGTTTACTTTGTAGGGACAAGTGGTTCTTCTGTCTGATCATGATTTTCAGGAAGCTTACAGCCAAATTTGTAGCTCCTGTCTAGCAACTGTGCAAGACTGTACAGCACTCATTTCTGTATGCTATTCTGACCCTGTGCCTGGGATTTCCTCCCATATTGCTCTTTTCCGATCCCTCACCTCCACCCCAGTAGAGAATTTTAACCATCACAAAATTTAACCTATATGGGGCAATGTCACCCTTAAGGGGCTAAAAATTGGTTCGGGGAGGCAGGGCAAAAAACTCTTACTTGTTCTGTATAAAGCACATATATAAATATACATTTGATACATAAACTGATAACAAGCACATCTTTGAGAATCACTGGTCAGTATGAGTCAGTCCGGTGCTTGAGCAGCCCATCAGTGGAGTCCCTTCCCCAACACGAGGTCGCCGGGCACACCGTCCTCGGAAGTCAGATCGCACAGGGTGCAGAAGCCCAGCCCTCTCCTCTTCCACAGCCTCAGCCATTCCCACCTTCAGTGACCTGCAGCCGTGACCTTTGTTTCCATCTCTCGAAACCAACGGTCTCCCTTTCTTGGCTTAAAGAGCAACCTGCGTAGGAATGCTGTGTTCAAACGCAGATTCCCTGGGACCTCAGTGGGTCTGGGGGAAGAACCCACAAGCACCCCAGTGATTCCTGTGGGCCCTGCTGTGTGGAACACCCCACACAGTGTCCCCACGAATGACTCAGGCACCTCGGTGCTAGATCTCACCCTGAACTCCAGGTAGTCATGCTCTGGGATAAAAGGGATGCAGGTAAAGTAGTGATTGATTTTATTTTATTATAAAAAAGAGCTTTGCCTCAGGAGGGTCATTAATCAAGCACCAGCTTTCTTTGTATGTGTGTGGGACTGAGCGGAACTAGGCCACAATGTTCACCGTTTCCAGAAACCAGTGACTCCCTTCTTCTTTCCGGACTTAATCGCAGCAGGTCTCCCTGTCCACTGGTCCAACAGAGTATGACATTTAATGGGGCAGTGCCTGCCCCTGAGCGGCCTCAACTTCTCACTGCTCACAGATGATGCAAGTCCAGCATGACAGGCTGTGGAAAGTATGTTCAGGTGCCTGGCTCCCCTCAGCCTAATGCCTTTTAAATCAGGATCCAGATTTGATTTCCTCGCCTTCCTGGCTCCAACTCTCCCAAGGCTCATTTTTCACTCCCCTGTCAAGCTTCCCAGGACTTGGGGGCCAAGTGAGCCAAGTTCTTCACACTTTGCAGACAACCCTCCTTCCCAGGCCCTATGCCCACCAGCTAAACTGCAGCACTCAACAGACCCCCACCCTGATCCCAGGGCACCGGCCTGCCCTAAATCCTGCGGGGGTTTTCCGAGAGGGACGGACCTGCATCACTTAGAGAAGTTGCTCAGCACATCACCAAATGAGAGAGAATGAGTGGGTCTGCTTTTCATCCCCTCCACCACTCAGCCAGCTCTTCAGGACACAGGTGTCTGCACCATCACTGTGGCCTCGCCTACCACATTTTGCCGTGTACAACGCGCGCCCACGTTTTGGTGCACATTACACATGGGATTATGGAATCATTATACTCATGCATAATGCACATCCTTACTTTTTTCTCAAAAATTTGGGCAAAAGTGCGTATTATACACGGCAAAATACGATATTTTCATTTCAGAGTGTTCTTGGGCAGAGACAGGGCACAGAAACTGAACCTGAAGGCACCATCAGGTCTGACATGCGGCGTCAGAACACACAGCCCACCTCCCGAGATGTCTGCCGGCACTCAAGGCTGGTGTGTGTGTGGGGTGACGGGTGACGGGGTAGGTTCACGGCCTTGGCTCTTTGAGCACCAGTTCAGGGATGCCCTGTGTACCCACTTCTCCCCGGTTTTACCAAACACCCTGCACAGAGCTGGCGTTTGATGGGCTGAGTTGACATGTAGACCGCTGACTCCAGTCAGCCCTCCTGCGTGTCACAACGTCAGGTAGCACTGGGGTCAGCTTGTAGGCACACTGATAAAACCACAGAGTCTCTACTCCAAAATCTTGTTTAAATTGTATTTTCATGGAATGTTAGAGCAGAGAGAGGCATCAGTCACCTAGTCTGACCCCATAATTTATAGACACAGAAACTAAAGCCCAGAGGTCAGAGTGAGTCAGAAGCAAAGACTCAGGCACATGACGGCCAGCCCAGTCCTCCTTCTGGTGCCACACTATTGGTCCCGGGAACAGCCAGACCCCGTAATAACCATCAGGCTGCCAAGCAAAGACATTTACAAAGGACAACATTCTAGCCTTGCCAGGCTGGCTGCAGTGCATTTAACCCATCCTCGTCAGCTACAATCCAACCACATCTTACCGAAAGCACCTAACACGGCCCTGCTCGTGTCCGATGCTGCGGAGAACACAAGAATGGGTAAGAAGTTGTGTTCAAGGGACACTCATTCTAGTGACAGTTACATAAATAACTAGCACACAAAGCCAAAGGTTTTGATAAGAAACCTTATCATTACATGATAAGAAAGCCCAGGTGATTCTGAGGAAGGAGACTGGAACTGCCAAGGAGAAGCTGGAAGGCCCTCTGATAAAAGGGACATTTGCAAGAACCTGGTGGTACTGGGGTCTGGACCCCAGGTAGAAAGATGACAGAAGTCAGAGAGAGAGAGAGAGCCCAGGACCTGCCAGGAATGGTGGGGTCCAGGTTGCAAGGCAGTTGGACACAGCAGTAGTCCAGGGGACTGGCCCAAACTGTGAAGAACACTAAATGCCAGGCAGGGAGCCTGGACTCAAAACTACGGAAGGCTTCTAGGGTAAGAAGTGGTGCTTAAAGATAAATCTCACAGCAGACGAAGGCTGGAAGGGCCTGAGGGAGGCACCCTTGGGAGCCCTGACAAGGTTAGGTTGGCCCCATGGGTGGGATCTCACCTCTCAAATGAGGCCAGGCATTCTTTGGCAGTGCTGCCCCTAGTGGATGGGCAGATTTAACTCATGGAAGGTAATTAGGAGCCTGTAATCTAGTTGTCCCTGAGAGCACTGGGCTCTGGGAGTCACTGAGTTTCCATTCATACATTTTGTTCCATTTAATTCTGCCTATCTTTCCCTAAGTGCTTAGAAATGGGAGACAGTAATCAGCACTTTCTACCCTCTAGCAAATGTAGAAAGCTTCGTACACTATAAAATGCTACACAAATGGAGGGTACATTATTTAAAATAAGATGTGCTCAGAACAAAATACAAAGAAAACTGCAACCCCAACATGTTGGAACCATATAAAATAATGAAATGTTAAAGATGGGAGCCACCGTCAAGATTATTTGGTCCAAATATCAATCTGATTTATAGATTCCAGATCTACAAAAGTCCTCCCAAATGACACTGCAGTGCTCCTTAAACAGGTCGGGTTTCAAAAAATTATCAGTGCCTGGATTGTGGTAAAGCACTCATTGAACATTGGTTGATTGAATCAAATACAAAGACTTGAAATCAACCTTAAATAAAAGCAGAACATTACTTTTTTTAAAATGATGCAGGAGATGAAAGTTTAGAATATTCACAGATAGAACAAATAATCTCTCTCTACTGGGCACCTACCAGGAGCTGGGACTCAGGTGTGTTTTTAAAAATGTGACATGTGAAATCGGGAACACACACTACAGTCCATAAACCACTGAATCTCAGACCACAAAGGACCCCTAAGGGCCATCTAAATCAAGATTTTTATAAGAAAGAATCTGAGACTCAGGGAGATTCAGTGGTCTGTCAAAAGTTTTAAGGCAACTTTGTAGGAGCCAGAACCCCAGTCCAGTGTTCTTTCCACATGTTATGTTAGTCATCTAATTGAACTTTCAATTGTACAATGTGGAATAGAACCTCCCTAGTACATGGCAATGAAAAAGAATACAAAGGGCTGGAAGAGAGAGAAAAGGCTTCAGGGTGTAGGAAAAGTTTAATTTTCTGTTGCCAGACATGATAATCCATTAGTTGCAAGATCACTGATGATGAATCAGGATTTATTTTTATTTGTTGTCTCAGTGTCCAGAACACAGAGGCAACTCAACTCATGTTCGCCAACTTTTAAGAAAGAAAAGTCTAATTATTAANTGTTATGTTAGTCATCTAATTGAACTTTAAATTGTACAATGTGGAATAGAACCTCCCTAGAACACGGCAATGAAAAATAATACAAAGGGCTGGAAGAGAGAGAAAAGGCTTCGGGGTGTAGGAAAAGTTTAATTTTCTGTTGCCAGACATGATAATCCATTAGTTGCAAGATCACTGATGATGAATCAGGATTTATTTTTATTTGTTGTCTCAGTGTCCAGAACACAGAGGCAACTCAACTCATGTTCGCCAACTTTTAAGAAAGAAAAGTCTAATTATTAACTTCATTTAAAGTTAGAAGAAAGTTGCATGTTATAAGGAATGTGAATGTCTTGAGTTCTGCAGAAATTCTATCTATGTGAAAAAACAAGCCACTTTAATAATACCTCCCATTGCCTATGTAGATGTCCATTAATGAATACCAAACTGGGCATTTCATACCTTCTCCTTCGGGCCACTAGAAACTACTGTTAGAATAAGAAAAGCCTAATCTGATGTCTCCATCTGTCACTGCTCATTCTGCCACACAACCTGGTTTTCATTTCAAGGCAGACAGTCAAGATAATTTGAAACATGTTAAAAAAATGGAAATGCTTTTTGGCCCAGCAATCCCACTTCTGAGAATATATCCTAAGAAACCTGAAACACTAATTTAAAAAATATATATGCACCCTTATGTTCACTGCAGCATTATTTACAATAGCCAAGATCTGGAAACAGTCCAAGTGCCCATCAGTAGATGAGTGGATAAAAAAGCTATGGTCCATTTACACAGTGGAACACTACTCAGTCATAAAAAAGGAAATCTTACCTTTTGTGACAGCATGGATGGACCTGGAGAGCATTATGCTGAGTGAAATAAGCCAGAGAAAGAGATCATATGATATTTGTCTTTCTCTGACTGATTCCATTCGTCCATGGGAACAAAATAAACTGACAAACTAGAAACAGAGGTCTGGACATAAGGAACAGACTGACAGCTGTCAGAGGGAAGGAGGGTTAGGGGGCTGGGTAAAAGGAGAGAGGATTAAGAAAAAACGTATATATATGCTGTATACACACACACACACACACACACACACATAGACACAGACAGGAGTGTGGTAGAAACCAGAGGGAAGTGGGGGAGTAGGTGGAAGTAGGCAAAGGGGAGGAAATGGCAACAGAAATAGACTTTGCTTGGGGCGATGGGCTCACGATGCAGTGTGCTGACGACCGATGTTTTATTACGTTGTACACTTGAAACCTGTATGGTTTTGTGAACCAATGTCACCTCTGTAAGTTCAATAAAAAAATAGTAGTAATAGGAACCTAAGGTCTTAGTAGAGAGACAGATCTATCTAGATAATACCAACCTTCTCTTCCCTAATAGGTGAACTACCATTGTGAAATTTAATAAATACAAACACTTAAAGAACTTGCAACAACAAAACCATTCTATCTACATGGTTCCAGATCTTCTTCTAATTTTAGGTAGGAAACATCAATGCTCTCATTTGTCAGTGATCATACCATGCACAATGTTGTTGATTTTCTTTCCACTTCATATTATTCACACACATTTCCATGTATGGATACAGCTTCCAAAATGATGCTGCATAATATCTGCCACATTGATGTGTTTAATTATCTCCTTTTAAGCACAGACTAGTTCCTTTTTTGTTATTTTACATAGTGCTCTGAACATCTTTGCACCAAGTACTTCATTCTTCTCATTTCCGAGTTAAGTTATAGTGTCAAAAGCAGAACTCTTGGCGAAGCGTATCAGGGGCTCGATCGTCCCTGTACCGTTCTACCCCATAACAGCTGAACCAACAATGGATGCTCCCAGAAAAGGAAACTTTGCCTGTTTTCTCACAGCCCCAACAGTGACATCTTTTATTTTGCTAGTCTTTTCAGGTATTTTCAAGGTATTTTAACTTCTACATACAGTCACGCCTCAGTACTCATTGCTTCAGACATCATCAAACCCAGTACTCACCACATTTGGAGGAGAAAAAAAGTGTTCCAGCACTTGGCCTTGCTCACCACTCGTCAGTGCTGGCACTTGTCACGAGTTCCGAAATGAATTAACAAATTAACAGTGAGTACACTGTGGTACCATTGTATTTAATTGCTCCCACTTTATATAATGTATTTAAAATGGTGCTATATATTATTCTACACCAAGACTTTTGTCTACCTTTCTTTCGATGTCAATGTGTTTGACCATTTATCAAATAGAATTTGGACATGGAACTTAGATGTACCAAGCCTTTTTACAGGCAACTGTATTGTGCTTTTTAAAAATTACAGAAGTAATTCTTATCTACTGTTAAAAATGCAAGCAATAAAAATGTGTATAAAGTAAAAGGGTGAAGTCAAGAGTAAAATAAAAAGGCAAAAGGTTTCTATCCCTCTTACTCTTCCCCCTTGTCACAGTATCACTTCCCAGATGCAGTCATTGAAATCATCCTTGCATGCCTATCATGAAAAATCAGTAATTTTAGATAACACACTCTATATCTACTTCTCAATTTAAGAATTTAGACAACACTTACTGGATTCCCACTCTGAATGACGAGGGATTTTGCTGACTTACACTGCTTCCCTCTCATCAGTCCTGTTGTGATTCCCGGATCTTCCATGGACATTAATGACAAGATCACAAACACAAATCTGGTATGATACACAAGTATGGAAAGTAGGCAGGGATAAGAAATATCACGGTGCCCTTCCTGCCCATTTTGTGCTCTTCCACTATGAAATGAACATGGCTAGGGAAAAAGCAGCCACACTGGCAATACAGGCTTGTCCATGTATTGGTGGATGACTAGGAATGAGGGGGTTATAGCAATCTGGCAGAGACATGCTTAGCTGCGGGGGGAGTACACACTGACCAACTTTGGCCATGTGGAAACATTGCCAGATCTTGTTTTGGGGGAAAGAAAAACTATTCAGAAGTGAATTGCATATGTAAGCTTTTCATTTGTAAGTCTTAACTCAAATTTTTTGAGAACACCACTGGCCAAGCACAAAAGGTCTGCATGCCAAACATGGCCAGTGAGCTAACCATTTTTGATTAGCTCATTATGGTCTTAAGTCATATACTCAAACCTGTTATTTGATCCATGTGTTTTCGATGGTATCTCTTCCCACTGTGTAAGATGAAGACATTAGTGCCCTTACAGTTTTCCTTTTCTCCCCACCTCTGCCTTACCATTCACCACCCCTTTACTTTTGGCTTGTTAAAGCTTAACAGAGTTTACCTTCTATTCTGTAACTATAAAGAACATTTTTGAGCTTTGTCTATGGATTTATTTAAAAGTATTTTTAAAAAGATTTTATTCATTTGTTTTTAGAGGGGAAGGGAAGGAGAGAGGGAGAGAAATATCAATGTATGGTTGCCTGTTGTGTGTCCCCCGCTGGGAACTGGCCAGCAACCCAGGCATGTACCCTGACTGGGAATCAATCCATGATCGTCTGGTCCGCAGGCCCATGCTCAATCCACTGAGCTACACCAGCCAAGGCAAAAAGCATTTTCTTGATAGCCATATTATATTGCATAAATATTTTCTTCAAATATCTAGTGGCCATGAATTAACCATTCACAATCTATGACTAAAGAACTAGTTTCCAAATGCAGGTAGCTGGTGTGGGTTTTCCATCCCAGGGTGTACTCCTGTCTCCCTGAATGAGGGGCTGACTGCAAGCTCCAGGTACTGATTGGGACACATCGATGGGCAAGCTTCACTTAGAGAGCAACTGGGTGGACCGCACACCCAACACAGCTCACCCAGGGCCAAAATAGAAAGACTTTCTTCTGAGACAGTGATTAGTTCCACACTAGTAGCTTCTGTTTTCTCCTTGTAGATATGAAGCAAACATCCTTGAACGACTCCGACTTCTGCCCTATAGCCCACTCCTAGTCTCCCAATCCTTTCATCCCAAATATGTGACTCTCACCTCTGATGGAGCCTCACCCTTGCGTGTTATGGAGGGCAGTGTTAATACATCCTTCAATGCAGTCTCAAGAAAATCTCTCGTCCACTAACGTCCCCTCTCCTGATCTCAGTGCAATTCTGAATGTGTCCTCTTTAAAACCTTTATGCTCATTTTAATAGCATATTTGTAGGAGGCAGGGCTAATAAGTCTATTTAGCCCAGCATTTTGAATCAGAAGTGGCCACCAACTGCTGACCGCTGTAGTTTCGACAATCCTTGCCCTGTCATTTCCTATTCCACTGCTTTGCTTTGAGTACTTCAGGAACTCACTCTGTGCACACAGGCAGCTCACTACCAGTCTCCTTGCCATGAGAACTCCTGGAACAGACAGCTACAGGAATTTTGGGAGCACATTCAAACTGGCTGAAGGTTACCATTCCTCAACAAAATGGAAGGCTAAGATTCTTCCATTAAGAGATTACATTTTTCTTTGAATGAATCTTATGGCCCAAGTAAATTCTCGAGAATTTAATGTCTTATTTCTATTGTGAGTGGGACAATTTTTAATATGCCTTCCAGCCCTGGCTCTCTGGTGTATGGGAACTGAATTAAACACAACAGTGGTTTTGACCAGCCCCCTCTGATAGCAGTTTCCTCGATAACAGAAACGTTCAGCAATCTGTGCCGCCCGGCACAGTAGCTGTTAGCTGCATGGGGCTGCTGAGCACCTTGACTCGGTCAGCACGGCTGAGAGACTAAACTTTTCATTTTAATTAGTGTTAACCTAAATTAAAGAGCCTCATTCTCACTGAGGAAACAAAAGACAATAAATAATACCTGATAAAATTGTAAACTGATGTCCTGGCTGGTGTAGCTCAGTGGATGGAGCACAGCCCTGCGAACCAGAGGATCGTGGTTTGATTCCCAGTCAGAGCACATGCCTGGGTTGCAGGCTGGTTCCCTGCAGGCGAGCCTCCAGCAGGGGATGCACGAAAGGCAACCATACATTGATGTTTCTCTCCCTCTCTCCTTCCCCTCTAAAGATAAATAAAATCTTTTAAAAATATATTTAAAAAATTGTAAACTGATAAAAATTAAAAGTGAGTAATTTGGGTTAAGCTTTATAAATATTTACAGTAGGGAGCACTTGGAGGTTAGAAACCTTAGGATTAGATCTATGAGGTAGATCTACATGCTGCTGTAAAAAATAAATGCTGAAAGGCGTCAAGGAAAGAAGAGCAAGTTGCAGATGAGTATGCTTCTGTGAGCCCACTTGTACATTTTTCAAATACATGTATGTACATATATTTATAGTCATATGTAGATAGATGCTTATTTTTTGCATAGAACATTTCTAGAAGTATAATCAAGCTGTTGATGGTGGCTACTTGTGGAGAATAGAAGGTTCAAAGGAAGGAACTTTTCCACGTTGTTTAAAATTTTGTTTTAAAAAATACTTTAACATTTAAATCCTTTTTTCTTTATAACAAAGTTATAGGCACAGAGATGATGAACAAATCATTTGTTTCAAAAAGGCCAAAGTAGTCAACTCTTTCCTGTGTCATTACTCATGAATGATCTGATGAGATTATCGGGAACATTCCACATCCCATTACCATGACTCTTCTGTTCTCTAATGAAATGCTTTACAAAGAAAACATACTTAAGGAAATAGCCTGAAGGAGTTAGAATTTAAATTGGACCTTGAGGCTGGGTAGAATGGAGGAGCATTCTAGATGAAGGCGTAGCTGGAGGGGAGGGGAAAGTGGGGATGCAGGCATGCGGGGGCGGGGGGGGGGGGCAGTGTGGGTAGGGAGTGGGAGGGCAACAGGGGAGGAGCCCCTGTGAGAAACCTGGACCGAATCCCTGTGACTCTGACGAGCAAGAACCATCTTGGTTCTTGGTTCAAACGTTTATTGAGTGCCTATCGCGTGGCAGGTATTGTGATAAATAAGAAACAGCTACACATTCAAGGAGCCAGATGAGATGTGTGAAAGGGATGGTATCATATAAAACAAAGATTACAAAATCTGGATTCCAAAGTACTGCTTCTATTACTTACTGATGTCACCTTGTCAAGTTTTATAATCATTCTGAGCTCCTGGGTTCTTCCCCTATAAAAATGGGAATAAAGCCACCTTACTGTGTGGATAAAATGACAGGTCATATGCCTGTAGCCCCAACGGGACATCAACAAATGCCAGTTCCCTTCCTATCGTACTCTGCCCCCATTCCCAACCCCGAATCGATAGATAAGGGAGCTAAAATATTTTTTCTTGTTTACCTTTTCTCCACAAAACTGATACCAGACGAATACCATATGACCTCACCTTTAACAGGAAGCTAGCAACAAAACAAACAAGCAAGCAAAATAAAAACAAAGACACTGAAATAGAGAACAGGGGGACAGTGACCAGAGGGGAGAGGGGAGGGAATTTCAGGGGAAAAAGGGGGAAGGATTCTCAGGAACTAGTTAAANAAACCTGTATGGTTTTGTGAACCAATGTCACCTCTGTAAGTTCAATAAAAAAATAGTAGTAATAGGAACCTAAGGTCCTATTACAAAAATTAAACCCCCCCCCCAAAACTCGGATTTACAAAAAAAAAAAAAGTGATACCAGGACAAAGTTCCTGTATTATGTCTGAGTGGGCTAGGTGAGCAGGAAGGATATTACTATTGGCTAAAGTGGAAACTGAGGAATGATTCAGACTTTCAGGGGTCAGGTCTTCCCGTGTTCCCTTCCTCTATCGTCAAACACACCTCGATGAGGCCAGGCTAGTCCTTGACCACGAGGCCCATGCCAGTAAACACTGAGAACCCCAGACCGGACAGGAATCTCGTCTGGGTGGCACTTCTCAGGAGACACGAAAGTATCAGCTCGTTTGATTCACAGCACAGCCAGGGCCTATCAACAGGTTTGCTTTTTCTGATAAGAATGAAGCCCAGGGCACAGGGGAAGAAATCCCAGTAATTTCAGTATTTTTGCCACCGTCTCCCCCCGCTCATACCTGACTGTGGGGAGGGAAGCAGCCCATCGATACTTGAGCGGCCTGCATGGGCAACAGAACAGCTGGAGGAGGTCTGTTCAGCCTGTGGCGTCTACAGGGCCCTGGGAGGCCCCGGGGCCCGGGGGCCGAGCAGTGCCCCCCTAGGCTGTGGGGCAGTGCAGCGTACTGCTCTCCCCGACCTAGCTGCGCCCTGCACTGTGGGGCCTCCTAGGCACACGTGGGTGGGTGGGAGACAACAGGGTCCCACATCCAAGTTTCATCTACCTTCTCATCCCTGCAAGCAAACGGGTGTCCACGCAAGTCTTGCAATATCATCTTGTGAGAAGAGGCCCATACAGGCCTTGGAAGTGGGCTCAGGCCATTTGGTGAAAATTCAGGGTTCTGGGAATCCTAAACATGGGGGATGGTACGGCTTTAGTGGGCACTCCTCTTGGGCAGACAGGTCCTCTGTTCTGAGGCATGGTACAGTCAGACAAAAGAACAGGAGTTTCTACAACATAGGCTCAGGTTGCCTGGGTCTCAAGGTGGCATCGAAATATAGAGCCAAAGTTTTATATGTTCCAGAATATAATCTCCTCGGGCTTTAGGCTTGCAGAGTCAAAAAAGGAATATGATTTTGGCCCATTCAGTAGACCCTGATCAAATAAAAATTGTTCTCTAGTGACGTTAACTTACCAGTTGACCCCATGTGGGTGACCTCTACTCAGAAAACCTGTTGGTTCAAGCCCAATGGCCACAGCCAAAATGGAACAAATTCTTCTAGAATGCTTTAAATGCAAGGCCACGTTCAACTCAGAGTAAGGCCGTCCCCACACTGCGAGTAGATCTGGTAAGGGTCTGATAGCAGTGTTTGGTTCTGGTCTGTGTACCTCTTCTTCCCTTTTTACCCCCATCGTCTAAAGAGACAGTATCTACACATGCTTCTTATTCAGTGTTTATCAGTTAGGAATACTTTTTGTAAAAATTTCCTGTGTGAATAACCACAGTCAAGGGTCCTGTCTGAGAAAGTCTTTAAGCCTTAGGATTTTTATCTCTTAGCTGCTGGTCTTTATGCTCCATCTACTGCCGTACCCCCACCCCCTACACACCCCAACCAAACCTTAGTATTCAGGTTTGTTGCCTCATGGTTTTAATATGGCTGCCTGGGCACCAGGTATCACATCCAAATTCAAGGCAGGAAGTGGGGGAGGGTTGGAATATGAGAGCAGCAGTGATAGCCTTTTCTGTAAAAAAGAAATCAGCAAAGCAAGAACTTTCCCAGAAACTCTCTAGCAGACTTCAGCCGGAATGTGTCACTGGGCCACCCTTAGCCACAAAGGAAGCCTCTACAGTGGCTCCTACGTGGAAAAGGGCGAGGGCAAAGGGGATTGGTGGTGTATTGTGGGTTGGCTGTCCAGAGTGTCTGCCACAAACTGAAAAAAGCCCTGGTAGTTGTGAGGGACTGAGACCCACTGAACTGAACACCTCACAGTTTGGGGCTTCTCAGAAGATTTGAACTTCAAGGGGCACCTGTGGACCCACTTTAATGTCATCCAAGTCTTCTTGCTAGAAAAAGGGGCTTTCCTGGAGAAAAAGGTTAAGTCCTTTCCTAAACAAGCAAATAGGCAGGGCGGGCAACAGTTTTTACCTCTTTTAGGAATAAAAACAGAAGGTGCAGTTTGAACCAGCTCCTCATTACTAGCTTCGGGAGGTGGTAGGAAAGAAACCTTTATCACTTTCTCTCCTCTGTGGTGTCCACTGCATTTCTACAGTGTTGGGAGGGTCCCTGTGCCCCCTTCAGAAGAAGCTGGGTCATCCTAGTATCCTTCACATTCAAACTTCGTGGCTCAAGCTATTGGTGGCAACTTTAAAGAGGGAAGGGGGCGGGGAGAGGAAAGCAGACAGAGTTCCCGTGGACTTCCACAAGGAAAAGAAGGCCTTCTGACAGCTACAGTGGGCACCAGTGTGGGCCTGAGAAGTAGCTTGAAGGCTTAATTTTAAAAATCCACGCACTTGTAAGAGATTCTGTAAGAGCCCGGGTCCTGAAGAGCTGAGGTCCTGAGGCCACTGTGAAACCGACCCAGGGCTGGTCTGTACAGGACGAGAATCTGCGACAGGACCTGGAGGGAGGAGTCAGCTGCAGGCAGGGTCACGTGGCCGCAGCAATTAAGCCAGAGAGCCACTGGCCATGCTCAGTGGGCGACCCCTTTCGGAGCTCAGTGCCCTATCAGTGGCAGTCCCTGCTTACAGCCCATGTCCTTTCAGGTTGACACTGACTTACCCTTCCCTTCTCAGAGGGCTCCAGGTCAGGAACACCCTGATCAACTTCATCTCTGGTATCAGAAAACCAGGTCTCTCATCTGGAGTGATTCCAGGTGGCCTTTCCATGATGCAAAATGCCCCTCTGTGTCCCTTGCTATAGAGACAACACACACTTGCAGCCTGCTAGTTTACAGAGCACTTTCTATGACAGCCTCTCTCACTGCAAGTGTGAAAATGGAGCCAGACACTCCCTCTGACATCTCTCTGGAACTGGCTTCCTCCTGTGTCCACTGCTCACCAGCCTGCTGCCCCGGTGCTGTTCTGGGTGAATTCCGGGCAGGTCATGAGTGGAGAAGTAGCTCTACAGGCTGACTTTTTAGGAGCACATTCATTTGGACATGGCGTCCACACGTATCGTGCAACATCAACTATTTCATCAACACAAACAAAATTTTCACATAGAAAATGCTATACATTAAGAAGACTACAGTCAAAACTGTGACTACATTAAATGCCACTGAACTCTTCAAGATGGTTACATTTATGTTATGTGGACTTCACCTTAGTAAAAAATACTGCTACTGCACTTTTTAACTTTATAAAGTGCTTTTACCGTGTCCTTCTTTGACCCATTTTCTTTTTAGACCCCAAAGGCTAGAGATACAGAAACAACCAGTCCTTTATTCTGACAAGGCAACCTGTGTCCTCAGAGGGTGTGACCGGCCAGCCAGAGAAGGAGGAGCAGCAAGGAACCCCAGTTCGCTGACTCCTGGGACAGAGATCATCCTTCGAAGGATCCAGATTGAATAACTTGGAGGCGTGGCTCCCTGGTGACCTCTGAAGTCACAAAGGGCGAAGGGGCAGCGCCGTTCTGTAAGGGAACCAAATCATCTCTTCCTCCTCACATCGGTCTGCATTTGAAGAAGGAGCTCCTCTCTCAGAGGCAGGGGCAGGAGGGTGGCTACAGGGATTCGATTAGTTTACTAAGCCATTTGTTTACAGTTTGTTTTTAATATCTTATTTTAAGTGTAAATTCCATGTGTTATAGTGTGTTCACAGAGTTGCACAACCACCATCACTGTATAATTTCAGAACACTTTCAGCATTCCCCAAAGAAACCCTGTACCTCGTAGCAGTCACCCTCCACTCCTCCTCCCCAGCCCCTGGCAACTACCAATCTACCTCCTGTCTCCACAGAGGCGCCTGTTCTGGACATTTCATGTACATGGAACCACCATGGCGTGGCCCTTGTGCCTGGCTTCTTTCCCCTAGCACAGTGTTTCCAGCGTCCATCCATGTTGAAGCACTGGCACGTCCTTTTTAAGGCTACCTAAGCCATTTCTAACTCCCCAGGGATTCCTCCCATTGCTTCCTTCCTTCGGGCTGTGGGCTGTTGGGGACCCCCCTGTGAGGTCTGGGAGACTATAGCCCCGTGAGAGCAAGCCCTGAAAGGGGCTGGTAAGTCTCCCTGGAAAACCAGGTGAAAAACGCAGGTGGCAGACATCATCCCACTCGAACACCAAGGGTTCCTGTGGGAATCGGGCCTGATTAATACATTGTATCCTTTGAAGCTTGCTCTGCTTTGTTCTGTATAGCCCTGGTGATATAAACTGGATGTTTAAGTTCAAGGCATAAGGAGTAAAGTCCTTATTCATGAAACACGTCTTAAAGACCCTCTGGTGTAGGTATCACTAACAGACCCTGACCTATGACAAATCTCTGTGTTTCTTCAGTTGTTATCTACAGATAATACCTGTTTTTGTGTGACTATAGCCTTCTGACATTGACTGATGAGCTAGCTATGCATGTATGCTGTGTACACCTACACATACCATTCCCAATAAAAGCCATTTGGGAGAAGGGCTCCCCCACTAGAGGGAACCGCCACCCCCTCTCCTGCTGAAACAGCAAGATTTTGTGTCTGGAATGACTTATTTCTCATCCTCGGCAGATGGGAGGATGCTGCGGGCTGGAGTTCCTCCCACAGTGGGGATGTGGGGGGGTCACAGTCAGGACAACAGAGAAGGGCCCTCATCCTGGTGGTGCCCAGAGAGAAAAAACAGACCCATCAGTAGCACTGCCAACATTCTCCAACATCTCCTTCAGGTAACAGACGTGACAAGGTCTCTTATGTCACATCCACCAGCAAACAGCCTTCACCAGATAGGCCTGTGTGGAGCACATAGGGCCATTTTCAAAGCAACAACCCCTGCGTACTCTCCAGAGGACCGCCCAGCCAAACCTGGCTCTTGAACAAAGGCCAGGCCCAATGTCATCGGGGAAGAGTGACGGGCTCAATCCCTTCCTTCTACAAGCTGTCAGGGGCCTGCTCCTGAACTGTACTATCGACCCCTGAACATTCAGGGGCTTAGGGGCACTGACCCCCAACCAGTTGAAAATTCACATATCATTTAATTTGGCCCTTTGTTTCTGTGGATTCCCAACAGTAGATCGAAAATACTGTTTTCAGGCTGTGGTTGGTTGAATCCACAGATGCAAAACCTGGGAATATGGAGGGCTGACTGTATATCTATCAAAAAAAAATCCATGCGTAAGCGGACTTGCACAGTTCAAGCCTGTGTTGTTCCAGGGTCCACTGTAGATTCATAATGCAACCTGCGAATTTCCCTCCCCTCAGTGACTCAGTTGCCAGCTCAGATCCAAGTCCTCTAGCTTCTAAAGCATTTCCTGGGCAGCTCTCCCACCCACTGTGTTTATTAATCCCCAGACAACTGTTACCTGCAACCCCCTGGCTTTCACATGCATCTCCCTGTCAGGTTGATGATTTGACATTCTGGTGGTCCGAGCCAGTAGGTTACTGAAAGTCTCTCCAATTGGGCATAACACAAGTTAGTCTGATAGCTAGTCTCAATGTTCCCATCTTCTTCTCCCTTCCAGTACAAGGTGGACAAGGGATGATCATGCCCATGAGCAGAAAAAGAAATGGAGAAATTAGCAAAAGGTAGCAGTACTGATAAGGGGTCCTGGCTCCCATGCCACTGCACTGGGTATACCAAGTAGATACACAAGAGGGCTAATTAACTAAGTACTCCTTCCAGGGACAATGTGAAAGAAAATTTATGGTCAGATTTTAATTGTCCATATTCTAAGGCACTTTTTAAAACCCAAGCTGTCCCCTTGTTGGTGTCAGCCCACGCCTTCTCCTGCAGTTGGGCAGCTCACACCCGACATGACCTACATTAACCACAGATTTCGGTGTCCCTCCCCACTTCCCACCTCAAGTTCTTCAACACAGACCAAAGTCAACCATAAACCAAGCAAAAAGAGCAAATGGTATATATTCACTGCATCTATGTCCCAAACAAACCAGGTCCTCTACCAGGTCCATTCCCATGAGAAAAAGTCTCCAGAGGGAGTGATGACCTCCCCGCAACTTCCCCAAGCCTCCCACCCAGCCACACTTCTTACCCTCCCTTCAAACTTGGCAGTGGCTCCTTCTTTGATGCAGAGGTTCCGAGGGGGTGAAATGAAAGCAGGAGCCTCGGTCAGGGGCATGGGGCCGGCTCTCGAGTGATCCACACCGAGGGAGCTTTTAGAAACGTGTGTCGAGGCAGCCAGCTTCACATCCCCCATAGTCTGAAAACAGGAAGGACGGTCAGGTCAGATGAGACAAAGTACAGCCCTGTTTCCTCTCAGGCAGCAGCAGGCCCAGTGCACTTGCTGGGCCCCGTGTGGTGAGTTTTACAGGGAGTGGGTGCCCCATGAGGTCAGGGTCCACCTGGGGCTCCTCTGGAAATGAGAGGTTCCGTGTCTTCCACATTCAGGGCTGCCAGGGTGAGGCCCAGCTGGTCTCAGATGCCAGCTCCCAGGGCCATGCCCCGGCCTCTGCAAAACCCCATGGAAAACTAGAAAAGGGGCAGCTGTGGTAAGAACAGGGAAACCAAATGGTCCTCCAAGTATTTGCAATGGGTATCTACAATCAGTGTTCATTAGTCATTGGCCCTTCAGAGTCAACATCTACATTAGGCACATGTGGTAGAAAGCAAAGCTGTTTTTTGCCTGGCCTGTGAGAACGCACATGCTAAGGAAACATGGGATCCATACTCTAAGACAGTAGTTTGGGATTGATATGACAAGGAGCCTGGTTGAGGTGGGCATTTGTGGTTGAACGAAGGGAAGGAGGCCAGGCTGGAGAGGATATCCTACTTCAGGGACTAAATTGTGAAAAATTCTCAAAGGTCATAGAACATCAGTGTGGTCTATGTTTTAAGATCATCTAGGTAAACTCCTACATTTATAGCTGAGGTCCAGAGGGTAAAAGTCACTTGCCCAAAGAGACAAAGCAAAAGGATCATATCATGGGCCAGAACGCCTCAGGTTCCCGACTCCCGTCCAGGGCCCAGCTCGGGCAGACGAGATGTCTCCTGACACGCACTGGCAAAGTTAGCTGGAATGGAGAAACTTAGGATTGATTCCAGAAGTGGAATTAGTAACAGGTACGAATCTGAATTCTTGGTTGTAAACTACAGAAACGGACTCTGGCTCTCACAAACAGAGAAGGGACCCATTAGAAAGATGGAGTTTGGTGGGGAGCTCCCTACATTTAGAGGAAAGACCGGAGTGCCAGGCTGGGAGAACAGGCAGCAATGATGACAGAAGCTGAGTGGCGAGATCCCACCTAAGGTCACTGGACATCTGCAACCACCATTTAGAATAATACATCCCAAGCATCCCTGCTCAAGGTTCCAGGCCTGGATGGCAGCCTCGCCAGGCTGGAATGGCTGTAGGTTGAGGACCTCATCGTATTCTCTGCAGAATCCATGGCTCCTGGCCTATTGCAGGCATATGACAAACATCTACTAAACTGAAGGGGAACAATCATCCTAGTTTTTAGTTTCTGTTCATTTTCTCAGGATCTTCAGTCACACATTTAAATCCCATGCTGTGAAGTACATGAGCATGTACTTAGTTTGTTTAAATTTAATAACATCTAACATAAACACAATAGAGATAATATTTTGAAGTTAAAGTTAAAGTAACAAGCTCTGGCTAGGCAGGTCGGTCGGCTGGAGATGTTGTCCTGATAGGCCAAGGTTATGGGTTCAGTCTCCAGTCAGGGCGCATACGAGGAGCAACCAGTGAATGCCCGAGTAGAACAACACAAATCGAAGTTTCTCTTCTCTCTCTCTCCCTTCTTCCCCTTCCCCCTTTCTTGTTCTCTCTAAAAATCAATCAATACATTTTTTAAGAAGTTAAAATAACAACCACCTAGATTTGATTATTAACAGAGCACATCTCTGTTTGGCAAATCTAGCATTCTCTTTCACTAGTAAGATATTAGCTTTGCAAACAAAATTCCTCCCGAATGATAAGACTCACAGGTTCACTGTAGCAGGGAGTAATGAACGCACACTTTAGGCAGCACTTACACTGTGCCAGGGACTGTTCAAAGTACAGTATAAATAGCAGCTCATTTGCTCCTCAGACCAACACTATAACATAGGTAATCCCATTATCCTCATTTTATGACTCAGAACCCAAGGTGCAGAGAGATTAAGAAATTTGCCCAAGGTCAAATTAATCGGGGGCAGACTGGCATTGGAACCCTGGTGTCTGGCTTAACCACTCTAAGGCTCTCAACCCCAGAGCCCCAGGCTTAACCACTGGGACCTCTCGCCTCTTGTAAGCAGTAAGAGTTGGCTGGTGGGAAGCAGGTGTGAGCTTGGGGCAACAAGAGAGAAAGTTAAAAGCTGCTACCAACATACATAAAAATTAAGATTTTTCTGTATGTCAAAACATACAATCAACAATATTAAAAGATGGATGATTATCTGGGATAAAATGTTTACAAGAAAAACAAAGGACTAAGACACTTTACATATAAGAAAATAGCCTGACAAACAAGTGGAAAGAAGCTGTGCCTTGGACGGTTCAGAGAAGATGGACAAATGACCACTACAAATGGCCACTGCCTAGCCACAATGAGAACCAAGAGTGCAAATGAAGGACGAGCCACTATCTTAAACAACTAACCAAACCGATATCTAAAGGGAAAGACAAAATGCCAGTGAGACTGCAGTGCGGTGCCGAGAGGAACATAACCCAGGAATGTAAATCGTATGATCTTTCTGGAAAGCAGCTGGGCAACAAGATTCCAAATTAAATATCCGTCTCTATCCCCAGTAATCTTGCATTTAGAAATGTGTGACTGGGAAATAATCAGAAATGCAGCCCTAAATTTATATATGAAAATGCTGATCACATTATTTATAGCCAAAGAAACAGAGTAATAAATCCAGTTAAATAGAAATATAAAAATATTTCTTTAATATATAGCAGTGAAAATGGGTTAAACATAGTGGAATATCAAGCAGTTATATTTGCATATACTTACAAGAAAATAAAGACAGAAATTAAATAATATAGAAGTGTCAAACTACAAGTAAGTTTTACTACAGAAAATGTCGAAGATGCAGAAAAGTGGAAGGACAAATGAGCACCTCGAACCCCTGCCTCCCAGACTTGGCGACTGGCATTTTGTTGCGTTTACATCGTTGTGTTTGTCCACATGTTTGCAGAACAATCTCAGAGTGATCAAGGTCCAGTTTTAATGGCAAGAATTATGATATATTCATTTACTCAATTAAAATACACTTATTGATTCCCAGACAAGGAAAAAGCTGAAGGAGTTCATCACAACCAAACCACTATCTACAAGAAATGTTAAAGGAACTTCTTTAAGAAGAAGGAGAAAACGATAAAAAACATGAGTAATAAAATGGCAAAAGCTACATACCTATCAATAATTACTTTAAATGTAAATGGATTAAATGCTCTAATCAAAAGACATATGATGACTGAATGGATAAGAAAGTAAGACCTTTACATATGCTGCCTACAAAAGACCCACGCCAGATAGAAAGACATGCACAGACTGAAAGTAAAGGGATGAAAAAAGATATTTCAGGCAAATGGAAATGAAAAACATGAAAAGCTGGAGTAGAAACACTTATGTTAGACAAATAGACTTTAAAACCAAGGCTATAACAAGAGACAAAGAAGGACATTTCTTACATAGTAGCCATGATATGAAAGCAATCTAAGTGTCCATCAGTAGATGATTGGATAAAGATGTTATGTGTGTGTGTGTGTGTGTGTGTGTATACTCAGTCATAACAAAGATTGATATCTTACCATTTTCAACAACACAAATGGACCTAGAGAGTATTATACTAAGTGAAATAAGTCAGAAAAAAATGAATACCGCATGATTTCACTTACATGTAGAATCTAAAGAACAGAATAAACAATCAAAACAGAAATAAACTCATAGTTACAGAGAGCAAAACTGATAGTTGCCACATGAGAGCGATGTTGGGGGGTTGGGTGAAAAAGATAAAGGGATTAAGAAGTAGTTACAGCCCTGGCTGGCATAGCTGAGTGGATTGGGCACAGGCCTGCGAACCAAAGGCCACTGGTTCGATTCCCAGTCTAGGACACATGCCTGGGTTGCAGGCCAGGTCCCCAGTAGGGGGCACGTGAGAGGCAACCACACACTGATGTTTTTCCTCCACTCTTTCTCAAAAGAAGAAGAAGGAAAGNGCCACATGAGAGCGATGTTGGGGGGTTGGGTGAAAAAGATAAAGGGATTAAGAAGTAGTTACAGCCCTGGCTGGCATAGCTGAGTGCATTGGGCACAGGCCTGCGAACCAAAGGCCGCTGGTTCGATTCCCAGTCTAGGACACATGCCTGGGTTGCAGGCCAGGTCCCCAGTAGGGGGCACGTGAGAGGCAACCACACACTGATGTTTTTCCTCCACTCTTTCTCAAAAGAAGAAGAAGGAAAGGGAGAGGGAGAAGTTACAAAATAGTCAGGAGAATTAAAGCACAGTATAAGGAATATAGTCAATAATACTGTAATAACTATGTGTGGAGCCAGGTGGGTACTAGTCCTATGGGGGATCACTCTGTAAGTTATATACATGTCTAACCACTATATTATATACCAGAAATAATATTGAATGTCAACTGTAAATGAGAAATTTTTAAAAAATATTAAAGATCTATTTATTGAACACCTACCACATGCTAAGCCATGTGGTAGGGATGTGGAGTGAACAGTCCTGTGTATGTGGTGTGTGGAATAACATGTGTAGGGAAGGAATGGGGTTCCCATATCCTGCAGAGCCACCTAGGACCATACCCCAGAAGGGACACTGCTCCCCCTGCCCTCCTCCGCTGCCACTGAGGGGAGGGGACAGGTACAATCTGCACTGTCAGAGTTGGGGGAGGGGGGGTAGGTGGGGACTGGTATCCTGAGGGTCACACCCTGCCATAAGTCCAGGGACACTGTGACTTTCTAACTGTGAGCTGCACAAGGAACTTTGACTCTCTTGGCATCAGTCTCCTTTTCTGTGAATGGAAATGATGACACCAACCTCGCAAGGTCGAAGGGGGGGTTTGAAGAGAGTGTACATGAAACACATAACACAGCACAAAGGGGGCTCAGTAAGAGGTGGCTGCCAATGTCATTATCCAGCTCCCAAAGGCAACGCAGTTTCCCCAGCTTACAGGACACAGGCCCTTTTCACCAGAGACAGCAAGATGCCCAGGGCAGCCTGATTATTATCTACAGGATAAGGGTAGCTGGGTGGGATTACTGTACCATGGTAGTAGGGGGCAGATGGCAGAACTCTGTGAAAGGACTGGGAAGAAGGATTGTCAAGTCTGTTCTAGTGGCACTGTTCAATGGGCAGGGTTTATGCCTCTGACACTGTACTGGGCACCAGTCTTAGCCTCCACAGTCCTGCAAAGCATTCTGACCATGCTTTTACAAATGAGGACACCGGGGCTCGGAGAGCCAACTCTACTTGTCCGAGGTCACATAGCTAAGAAGTGGAAACCAAGCCAAAACCTGACTGCAGCCATACCCTGGGCCCCATGACCCAGCTGAGGAATTTCCTGCTATTTCCAGTAAAGGGGGTTGTGGAAGGCAGAGGCTATTGGAGAGAGGACTATTGGGAACTGCAGAGAGGAAGAGGACAGGCAATGCACCTTCCTTTCTGCTCTCAGGCCTGGCTTGGGAAGTCACAAGACTCTTCTGCCTCTGCTTTCAGAGGAGCTGGAAACCAGGAGTGGGGACATCAGGCTCAGGACCCTCCCTACAAATCTTCATGCTCCAACGCCTTCTGAGGTCCACCTATACCTCCTGAAGGCCCCAGATACTATCATCAAAAGGAATGTGCTTGGCCTCAAGAACACAGAAAACAGAAGCCATTTAGCCTTAGGGAAGGCCTGGCTTCCTGATAAAAAAGAGAACAGGCAGGTCAGTACAGCCAGAAGGCACCCAGTCCCCTGCAAGGGGGGTTACTGAACTACCTGCAAGCAGGACCAAAGCCCAGTCCCACGGCGGCCAGATACACCAAACAGCTCTGCTCAGCCCATCGACCCACCCACTGCCATCAACAGCATAAACAGATCCCGTCCACACTGTCAAATAATGGTTATTGATATATTTGGAATACTCTATCAAAATAAATAAATAAATACAACCCAACCATCCTTGTTCCCTTCTAATCCCCTGTCCAGCCTGGTGACCACATTCTCGTGGAGAACACCACCATTATCTTCTCTGTCGGCAGAGCAGTGCTCAGTGGCTGGAATTAAACAAATCAACTAGAGTGTTTTACTCAGTAGTGATCAGAGGACAGAGAAGTAAGAAGAGACCAAAAAGGAGCTGGGCGTGGGTAAAACTGGTGCTCTGGCCTGGTAGCTCAGCTAGGTAGAGCATCATCCTGATGCACCAAGGGCGTGAGTTCTAGACCCCGTCAGGGCATGTACAAAAAACAACCGATGAATGCATCAGTAAGTGGACGATCTCTCTCTTTCGCTCTCATTCTTCCTCCCAAACACCCCTTCCTCTCTCTCTCCCTAAAAACAAAAACAAAAAATCAATAAAAAAAGAAAGAGCAGTGGTATGAGGGCTGAAAGCAACTCCCCAACATGTGCTCCTGTGCGTGCGCCTCCCCCCCCCCCCCCCCACACACACAATGCCTGGGCCAAAGCTCACTTCCAAATAAGGTTTCCACAAGTAACAGAATGTGTTCATCACTCGAAGCAGCACTAAGTTAACTGGACTTTAATTTATACAAAAGTACCATAAATTGTCTCTTGAACTCAGAAAGGAACACTTTCAACTATGGCCAAAAGAGTGCAAAAAGATTCAGAATAAAAGTTAAAAATCAGGAATCAAGTTATATGGCAGAACAGGTTTAGAGAAACCAGCTGTTCCCTTCCTTACCCAAAGTGCATGCATTTTAAATGATAGCTGTCTCTAAGCACCTGATCCGTCATCAGGGTATCCTGGAAATACCTTGCTTTTCCTGTAGGGAAGGGCTGCCAGCAGGCTCTGCACCGGAAACCTGGCTGTCAGAGGTGAATTCACCTACAAGACATAGTACTGTGTCAGAGACAGCAAACCACCCAGGTGCAAATGCCCCAGGCAATGGCAGCTCCACTCTCCCACCTTAATCCTCTCTCTGCAGGACTCAAATCCTGACAAATTTCCTAATTGCTCCTAATCCCTGAGTGGGCTGCTCCTCTGTTGTAGGCTGTGCCAGGATGACTTCCTGTGACCCATGGGAGCAAACAGTGGAGCAGGGCCACACACCAAAGAACGGACACGCCTTACCGTGGCCTCTTCCCTGGGCAGCTCTCACATGAGTCGGGATGTGTGGGCAGCCATGCTGTACCACTGTACACAGATATTCCTGTCCAGCGTCTGTCCGAGAAGGAAGAGAGGAAAGGAGAGCCAGGGACGGCGCAGAGCCCAGGACCAGACTGGAAAAGTTAAGGGGGTTTGACTTTGCTCGAAGATGATGCAACTTGCCTTCCGCTGGGCAGCCAGCTTCACCCAGTCAGGGAGATCTGTTGTTCTAATCTGCTCAGCTGGGGTGACCTTTGAAACCCCTGGCTGCCAGCTGCAGAGGCTCTCAGTGGAGTCCTGGGGAAACCAGGGGTGGAAGCTCATGGGTTTTTACAGAGCTGCAGATTCCAGTCTGAGTGTGGAGCAAAGGCAGAATGCTGTCAAGCAGAGAGCTGAGCCCTTGGAGGGGCTGGGCACGCCCCCAACTCTACATCTGGCCGGGAATACCAGTCATCCTTTGGCACATCTGGCCTAGAATTACCATCTAGGACTCATGGGACATTGCCTCCTGAGACTCAGCTCCTTCCTCCTTAAACTGAGAATGATCTGTTCATGATCCCTTGAGTAGGAGGCAAGCCCAGAGAGCAGATGGACTGGGAAACTCCAGGCTATAATTTTCTTAGGGAATCTGGGCTGAGAGTTCAACCTGGCTCTATAGACTGCAGTCACATAGAGGACCCAGCAGCACTGGTCCTGATGCCTGGGGAGCTTCGGGAGCAGTCCCTGGAGCATCTCTTTCTGCAGACTTCTTTAACGTCTGGCTTACTAATAGAAGACAGCTAAGTTTTCACATCTGTTTCTATATCTAGTCTGTTGTGACATCACAGCATTTGTAGCTGCTGGGAAACCCCACTGTACACTGAAGAGAGAAGGCAAATGAAAAAGGCAAACAACATTTTATTACAAAAATGATTTGGGTCTCATGGCCTATGAAAAAGTCTCAAGGACCCCAAGGGTCCCCAGGGCACACTGTAAGAACAGTTGCTTTAGTCTAATGCTTTGCTCTCCTTATCTGATCTCACTTCTGCCCTCCTTAAAATACACAAATGTGCAGACCTTGACACACTTGGTGAAGGTGGTTGGAGCCTTGTCCTGTAGACCAAAAAGGATGCAGGTTCAATTCCAGGTCAGGGCATATGCCCAGGTTTGATCCCCAGTTGGGGTATGTATAAGAAGACACCAATCTGTGATTCTCTCTTACATCGATGTTTCTTTCTCCCTCCCTCCATCCCTCAAAGCAATGCAAAAATGTCCTCGAGTAAGGAATAAATAAACAAATAAATAAATAAATAAATAAATAAATGTAGTGGAGTGCAGCTTGGGAGACAGGTGGGGAAGAGGGTAAATTAATACCTAATTTACTCCCATCTTTTTGTCAAAACAAAACTGTTGAACAAATACGGACCAGAGCGATTTGGAGCATGAAAGAGACACTGATGAAGACACCTTTAAGTCAGTTAAGTTCTTGGCCAAGAACTAAATAAACTCCTAGATTCTGAAAGACCTTGAATGTAGTAGATATTTGAATATCTTATGGGTCAGAAAGAAGGAATGAATCCAAGAACAATGTTGTTCACCACTGAGGGATGAAGGTAAATCAGATCTAAGTCTTGGGCGGAGGTTTCTGGTAGTGGACAACACGATGGGAAAGTCGTTCGATCTGGGAAGAAACAAGGACAACGATTTGGGCAAAATCATGCTCAGTGTATTTATCAAATCTGTGGATTACACTAAGCAACTAGGAACAGCTACCATGTTGGGGGTTAAATACACCCCTGAAAGATCAGCAAAGGGACCAGAGCTTGAGGGGATGTTTAAAAGAACAATTTTTAAGTTCCTACACTTAGGCTCAAAAACAAGCAGTAAACAACTGCCAAGTACAAAATGTCTCATTGGAACTGCTCAGTGTAGACTCTGGTCCAGTTCAGGTCAGGTCAGGCCCCACGTTGGGCAAGTGTGTCAAGGTCTGCACATCACGGTTGGCAGCCATGCTTCTGTGTGGTCTGTGATTCACTGTCTCCCCTACCGGAGCACAGGCTTCCTCTGGTTACAGGTCTAGTGTGTTTTGCTCACTGCCGTGTCCCTAATAACTAGGATACTGATAAGCAAAATTACTGATGAGTAAGTTCTCATTGGATACTTGTACAATACAAGAATGAACAGAAACTTGTGCTAAAAAGCTTTAAAAATCAACTCTAAACTATGACCCCACTTAATTTTATTGTATAGGGAACCTTGTGAATGTTAAAGAGAGGACGTAGTGAAAGCAGTGGGTGAACAGGTTGTAACAATATACTATCTACCCTTCTGGGGCCTACAGGCATTTGGTTTTAGACATATGCCAGGCTAGCTCTAAACCTGGTATTAACTTGTACATCCTTTTTATTCTTTGGTTCTCAGTCTTCCTGTGTGTAAAATGGGCGTAATGATGCTCTGCCTGGCATACACTCTCTGGGTTTGCTGCTGGCATCCCCAAGAAACTCAGATCCATGTCCCTGGGTTCCCAAGCGAAATCACACAAAGCCAGTCTGCTCTGTCCTCTACAGCTGAGTTCTCTGAACATCAGGCAGCCTCTTCTTCCTTGTGGCTTCCTGGGCTTTCCCTCTTGGAAAGCACATTGGAGGAGGGGCTGGGCTTCTACAGGCAGATGAGCTGCCCATGTCAGCCCAGCCACGTCAGCAGAGCAGCAGACCACGGGTGGGAGGAGGATGTCTGTTCAGCAACACAACCCCGAATGCCCACGTCTTTGGCAGAAAGTTATCTTTAAGTTTTCTCAAAAGGGGACACACACATATACACACAGATCGAATCAAATAAACATACCCAACTGCAAACACAGTGTGAATGAGCAAGGCCTGGTCTCCTGGAGCTGTTCTCTTCCTGTTGGGGTTCTTGTTAATTGGGGATTTAATGAGAACAGGCTGAGAGAAGCTTTCTGCAATAAAAGTCACATGCAAAAGAAGTCAAAGCCAGAAACCCTGATTATAGCTAAATTAGAAAAATGCACATTCCTATCAGAATCTAGCAACAATCCTAAAGTTCACTCATTTCATGAACAGGTATCATCCCTGCAAGAGAAAGTCTGGGGTCACGAGTGTGTGTGTATTCAACCACATCCTTCTCAAATACTGGACCTCCTCCCTCTGGTCTGCTAAGTCAGGTGGGATGTGTCCAGTTTTTAAACCCTGTGAAATCGCACTGTGAGTACTCAGGTAGGGGAAGCCCTGCCACTGCAGTCTGAGGGAGCGTGGAAATCAACTCAGGGAAGAAGAACAGAGCTCCGGGCTTCCATCCCCATGATGCACAATAGCAGGGAACAGCCTGCTCTGCAGTCAGACGCTTTGTTCTCCATTGCTAACTGTGGCCTGAGGCAAGTGACAATCTTTGAATGTCTTACTTTACTCATCTGTAAAATGGGGCTGCTACTAATAATCCCCACCTGCGAAGTTGCTATGAGGGTCAGTGGGGTGTATAAAATTGCCCCCAGGGCCAGTCACTGACACAGAAGAAGTGCTCACTCTGTGGTGGCTGCTATTGTTAACATTGCCAATGTTTCCAGATTTCTGTTAAAAGCTCATAGGAGAGTCCTAACCAATGTGGCTCAGTTGGTGGAGCATCATCCACAAAGCAAAACGTTGTCAGTTTGATTCTCAGGGTGCATGCCTGGGTTGCATGTCTGGTCTCCAGTTGGAGTGCATGTGAGAGGTAACTGATTGATGTTTCTCTCACACAATGGTTCTCTCCCTCTTTCTACCTCCCTTCCCGCTCTCTAAAAGTAAATAAATAAAATCTTAAAAAAAAAATTCAGAGGACAGAAGAGCCTTGGCCAAGAAGGGAGCCAGCACAAGAGAAAACAGGACGACACACGAGGATAAACAGCACAGAAGAGTCAGTGACTCCAGTGCTTACTATGGCTGCTCCCCAACCAGCTGTGTGTCCTTAAGACAGTCAAGTTCCTTCCTTGGTCTTCTCTGCATGGCTTGAAGGGCTTCTATGGACCCTTGCTGTCCTAGTGCACCTGAGTCTTCAGGATCAGGACCAACTCTCCATAGGACCCCTGGGCAGGGAGGAAAGGTTTCAGCAGGGGAAGCCAAGCCCAGAATTGGAACAAGATGCTGCCCGACACCAGGGAGGAGGCAAAAATTCTCCCTACTAAAGACTTCTATTAGGTGTCCACCATGCAGGGCCTCACAGGCCCAGCAGCCAAATCAGACAGGCACACCTGGTCCTCAAGGTGTACCTGTGAGATACCAACATAGGCCATGAAAACTCTGAAGCCTGGGCCAGTGCTGGTAACTGGCATCTATGCAGTTATTCAAGATTCTCAGCCTCTGGCCAGCTCCCAGGTCTGTCCAGGGAGGAGCTAGGGCTGAAACAGCTGAGTGGAAACCTCAGGAACAAAAGGAGAAAGAGAGACAACCAATAACAGCTACTTTCTAGTGAGCACTATGTGCCAAGCTTTGGAGTAAGTACTTAAGGTGATTTATCTCATTTCATTCCTTAGCAGAGTGGCAAATTTTAACAGCAAAATTAATAGGGGAGTGTCATTCAGTAAATGGAAGATATTTCTTTTCTTTTTATTACTTCATTCTTCCTCTCTCTCCCTCAACTCAGCCTATGTGTAGTAATTTGAGTTATTTAGAGAACTTCTGGCCAAGATGGAAGTATAGGTAGATACACTGTGCCTCATCAGATGACCAAAAGAAGGAAAACAACAAGTTTAAAAACAAAAAAAAATAACCAACTCATAGAAAATTGAATTGTATGGAAGTCCAAAAACCAAGAAGTTAAAGAAGAAACATTCATCTGGACTGGAGGAGGGACAGAGACAGGCAGCAGGGTGGACAGGACTTATGCCAAGGTGGAAGACCAAGCAGGGGGTCCTCAATTCATGTGCAGCTAAACTGGGAAGAACAACCGGGGAGCAAAGCAGACTGTGCCACCCAGGGTTCTAGAGATGGCAAAATAAAGCCTCAGAACCTCTGGCTGTAAAAACCTGTGGGTGGTTGTGGTTGGGAAACTCCCAACTTCATAGGAGAGTTCACTGGAGAGACCCACAGGGTCCTAGAATACACACATACCCACCCACCTGGGAATCAGCACCAGAAGGGCCCAATTTGCTTGTGGGTAGTGGAGGAAAGCCAGCCAACAGCCGAGCAAGTGGCACTGTTCCCTCTCAGACCCCTCCCCCACATACAACACCACAACACAGTGATGTGGGTTGCCCTGCCCTGGTGAATACCTAAGTCTCCACACCTTACTATGTAACAGGCACACCAAGACCAAAAAAAATATGGCCAAAATGAAAGAACAGATCAAAGCTCCAGAAAAAATATAACTAAGTGATGAAGAGATAGCTAACCTATCAGATGCACAGTTCAAAACACTGGTAATCAGAACACTCAGAAATAATTGAGTATGGTCACAAAATAAAAGAAAGAGTGAAGGCTATGAAAAGTGAAATAAAGGAAAATGTACGGGGAACCAACAGTGATGGGAAGAAAACCAGGACTCAAATCAGTGGTTTAGAGCAAAAGGAAGAAATAAACGTTCAACAAGCACAGAATGAAGAAATAAGAATCTCTGGAACCTCTGAAACAACTTTAAATGTCCCAACATTGAAATCATAGGGGTACCAGTAGAAGAGGAAGAGCAAAAAACTGAAAACTTATTTGAAAACACAATGAAGGAGAAATTCCCCAATCTGGCAAAGGAAACAGACTTCCAGGAACACCAGGAAGCTCAGAGAGTCCCAAAGAAGTTGGACCCAAGGAGGAACACACTGAGGCATATCTTAATTACATTAACCAAGATTAAAGAGAAGGAGAGAATTCTATAAGCAGCAAGAGAAAAGGAGACAGTTACCTACAAAGGAGTTCCCATCAAACTGTCAGCTAATTTCTCAAAAGAGACCTTACAGGCAAGAAGGGGCTGGAAAGAAGTATTCAAAGTCATGAATGACAAGGATCTACATCCAAGATTACTCTATCCAGCAAAGCTATTATTTGGAATGGGAGGGCAGATAAAGTGCCTCCCAGATAAGGTCAAGTTAAAGGAGTTCATTATCTCCAAGCCCTTATTATATGAAATGTTAAAGGGATTTATCTAAGAAGAAGATAAAAACTATGAACAGTAAAATTACAACAAACTCACAACTATCAACAACCAAACCTAAAAACAATAAAATCAAACTAAGCAAACAACTAGAACAGGAACAGAATTACAGAAATAGTGGTCACATGGTGGGTTATCAGTGGCGGAAAAGGTATAGAGAATGAGAAGCATAAATGGTAGGTACAAGATAGACAGGGGGAGGTTAAGAATAGTATGAAAAATATATAAGCCAAAGAACTTATATGTATGATCCATGGACATGAACTAAGTCGGGGGTTGGGGAATGGTAGGAGAGGGTTACAGGGTGGAGGGGAATAAAGGGGAAAAATGGGACAACTGTAATAGCATAATCAATAAAATATATTTAAATTTTTTGAGTTATTCAGAAGCATGAGTCTTGAGCAGGGGCAGTAGGTGGGAGAGCTGGTGGGTAGGCCTGGGAGACCCACAGTGGTATGAGTGCACTGTCAGTGTTGGAATGTTAGAGGGTTGAGGAGAGATCTAGAAAGAGCAGAGAGGGAGAGTGAAGAGAAGGGTCACCCATCTGTGCCATGAGTTTCCCTGCTCCTTCTCTCCTGGTCTTTGGAAAAGCCTAGGAAAGCTCCGAAAAGAAGGCCAAGGAAGTAAGCCTCCTGATTCTGCTGATGACACCCTGACCTGAAGGGATCTCTGAGCAGCTTCTCTAGCTCCAGACTGGAATGTCCCATCCTTCTATCTGAGTCACCTGAAGCACACACTGACCTTCACTTTTGGCCCTGTGTTGATGATCTGACGGGGCAGGCCCAGAGGCTCCTGTGCTAGGAGGGCCCTTAGACTCTGAGAACATGGATGTAGGTGAACTGTGAGCAGAGCTCATGTGGCCCTTGCTCCTTTCCATACAGTTTGGAGGAGATGCCAGCTTCCCCTGACTTGTTCCTCCTGGGAAACCATTAGTCTGTGGCTGGACTAATGCCTGGATGAATTGAGGGGAGAGAATGAGGACATTTCTGTGGGAGTCCTGCCTTTCCACATGAAAGCCACAGGCATCAGGCTGGAGCAGCGTCTTCCAAGAAGGGGAGCAGGAAGCACTGCTGACAGGAAGTTGCTGCAGAGATGAGGAATGCCGATAAGAACTAAGGCTGAGTTTGGAGACTGTCTCCAGCCACAAGCATCCACAGCTCCTGCTGGACCTCCTGGGGCCCCAGGCAGTTGCCAGTACCTGCCTGGCTCCAGCATGCCCATGCTCATTTGAGCTTCCCTCACTGAGAGACCTGGAGATACCTTCCCCACTGTATCACTGCACAAGAAAATGCACACAGCCAACCTGAGGTATCAACTCCTACTTGCTCCCCAGTTTGAAAGCTGAGTTTGCAATTGTTTGCTAATTATCCCCAACAACACAATCTGCCTTCTCTGGCTGAAGCCAAAGGCCTGGCAAACAATATGATGGATTTCTCATTTTCTTTCCACCCCTGATTAGCACTGAGTCAAGAGGGTAGGTGCACAGAGAAGGTGAATAAGGAGGCATCTGAGACTGGATGTCACTGACATGCTGGAGAAGGAAGGGTCTTAAGTCCAGGTGGGGTTTTTTAGTGGAATTTTCCAGGTGAGGTTATCCCATACAATTTTCAGCTTGGCCACCTCATCTAGAGAGAGTACCACTCACTACTCTAGGGTCAAGTCCAGGCTTGTATCAAGAACACAGCTGAGCTCACCAGTAGTCCTAGCACACTAATGACAATAAATCCACAATCTAAGAGTAAGCTAGGCGGTGACAGCCAGCAGATTTCAGTGAATGATCTCATCACAGGCTTTGTACACGGCTGGACGTGAACTTGCTTCTGCCACTTAGTAGTTAGATGTCTTTGTGTGATTTACTTAACCTCTTTAAACCTCAATTTTCTCATCTATAAATCTAGTTTGTAGGGCTCTGTGGAAATTAGAGGTAACTTCAAGTATTTAACGCACAGTAGATGCTCAGAATGCCCAATACATTGTAATACGCAATTTCTAACAATGCCTGGCACATAGCAAACACTCAACAAATGGTAACTCTCTAATAGTAATCAATTATGATTAAGAATCAGAGGTGTCATATTTTACTTAGATGTTCTAGTCCATTTAAATATTGTTGCAATGATAGCCCTATCTATCACTAAGAGATTACTAATTCGCATTCTTATGCTGACTTCTTTTTATCAGTCACTTGTCAATGGCTAGACAATAAGCATTGCTCTTACCCTCCCAAATTGTGATCAACTGTTAGTACAGTGGGATATGGCTGGGTCACAGAATATGAGGGCTGGAAGGAGGCCTGACTCATCTAATCCGACCCCTTTCATGTACAGATGAGGAAGGGTCCAGACTGGACCTATATATCCTCAAAGACAGGAACAGGAATCTCTGAAGTTTGCAAGGCACAGAAAAATGGCCAGATGGTGCTGCATATCTAAGAGCAAAGGAACTAATTTGGGAAAGAGTGGGGCTAAGAAGAGTTTTGAGTAGAGGCATAGTCATCAAGTTGATTGAGACTAGGCTGTGGAGGACCTAGAGGATACCAACACTCTCAGATAATGCTGCCAAAGGGGCTTCTATTTAAAATTAACATTGAAGGTTCCTCCTTAACACAGTAGGTAGCTCGTCAGTCTTATAAAATTAACATCGAGCTATTGACAACTCATGAAATGTGCTTTTCCCAATCAAGATCTCACTTCAGCTAGACTACATACTGAGACATGTTATAACCACATTTTATCGATGGGAAATCTGAGGCTCAAAGACCAAGTGACTTGCCTAAAGTCACATAGCTAATAAATCAGAACTAGAATCTAGTCCTTCTTATGCCAAATCCTGGCTCAGTTTGGTAACATGCTCAGGAAAGATTTAGCAAGATATGTTACATCTTATTATAATAAATACCATGCCCAACAGGAAATCTGCAGCATAACAACTGTGTTTATAGTCCCTTAGATTTTATTGGAATGAAATCTGATGGGTACAAATTTGACTAATGTACTAAATCCCTCGCTCAAGGAAAGCCCCTTATATTTGTCCTAAACAAATGGATGACTTCACTTCAATCCCTCAGGCCTGAGGGGGAGACCAGGCATAGTGGCTAATCTATAGAAAATTTATGCACCACCATAAGTAGACATTCCTCTCCATCCACACTGAGATGCTCTCTCTTCCCATTTACAGGATAGAAATTTCTGTGTTCTCCCCCAAAGCTCACTGCTCTTCTCCAGGCTCCCCTCAACTCCCCTCCACTGGCTGGGCATAACTGCAGACCTTGGCCTTGAGTTCTATATCAGAACTGCCAGGAGATGCCTTGGCCATGTGACAAGCCCTATGTTTCCACATGCAGTTCACCCCTTGCCCTCACCCACCCTCCCCTGAGAGTGAGGGCCTGTTCCCAGGACAGCCTCCAGCTGTGGATGAGAAACAATGGCTTAGTGTTTTCTGGAACTTACCTGAGGTGGAGGAGGGCTGCCAACCCAACCCAGCCAGGTTCATCAGCTCAACAGCCAAAAGTCAGGCTCAGACACAGGCCTCCTCCTCCTCCAGACTTCTTCATTTTTTACTCCAAGGGATGCGTCATCTCCCTCACTTCTGCTGGTTGCACCTCCACCTCCCACTTTCCAGTCCCACTAGGGGCAGGGGTACTGGGGAGCCTGCCTCTCTGAGGTTCCTTCAGGATTCCTGGGTACCAGTCTCAGGTCCCGTGAAGAAGAGACTGGCTCACGCTAGGAACTTGGAATGTCAGGGCTGGGAGGGGCCTTAGAAATGATGGAATCCCACCTGCAACCACAGAGGGGCACAGCTATGTGCACTTTGGGGATAACTGTGGTCACTTCATCCTGGAGGATCAACTATACTCAAAGACTTGGGGAAGCATTTTTGTATTAAAACCAATGTGTTCACATAGAATGTCAATGTTGTATCGAATGACAACTCTAAGTAGATTTTACAAATAACTATAGGACTTCAAATGAATGCAATGCTTTCTGTAAGCTGCTTCAGGCTATGCCCCAAGCCCCTACCTTCACAATACATGTTATTTCTCTACTTCCCTTGAGAATGAAAAAGTCAGAGGACCCCTGGCCCCATTAAACCCTCCTGTTTCACAGAAAGAAAACCTCAGACCCAGATGAATGAAGGGACTATGAACCACAATATCTACTGTTAGCAATAAAAATAACCCATTTACTGAATGCTTACTAGGGGCCAGGTACTGTACTGAGGGTTTTACCTAAATTACTCTAACTTTCCTTTTCAAAGTTAACTCTGTAAGATAGGTGTTATCTTCATTTTAAAAATGAAGAGAAGACTCAGAAGTTGAACAATACATCCAAGGTCACAGAGCTAATAATAACAGCTACTTCTTATCAGCTAGATTTGAACCCAGGTCTCTGACTCCAACATTCAGATGGGGAAGAGCTGGGAATAGGCCAGAGTCCAAGGTCCTATCATCTTATCATGGCTCTGCAACTAGATTATTCATAGCCACAGAACCTAAGGGGACCTCGGCTCAGTTCAAAACCAAGACCCAGAGAGAAGGGCCTGGCTTACTGCCAGAGCCACTGAATTTCAGGGACAGAATCTGCTTACAGTGAGTCCTGGGGAAATGTCCTAATGTCTCTGGGGTCAGAAAGCCTCTAACATCCTTCTTGGATGTATGAATTTGTAATCTGACATGCACATCCAGTCAGTCTTTGTGAGCTGAGCACCTGCAGAGGGCTTCACTCATTTTGGTCTGTAGATAGCAGCTCAGACAAGCTACCTTTACCCTCTTGCCAGGTAGCTGGACAAGTATACTAGGAAAACTCATTTGACAATTGCCAGTCACTTCTGTTTCTGAAGTGATTAGCTAGTCTGCTACTAATTAGCTAATAAGCCTTGCACACCAAGAAGTAGAAGGTATACAATAGTAGCCAAAAACTGCAGCCACAATCATTTCCTTCCAGCAAGGCAATTCCAGAAGTTCATTCATCCTGTGGTTTGCATCTATAAGAAGCTTTTTCCAGATCTCAGCTTCTTAGGCCATTGATTTTTGTCTAAAAAACCTACTCCACGGATGGACAAAAGCATGCCTAGAAGATGCAACTCCCTCTTGACAGAATATTTATATTATCCTTGATTTCCATATTGATCACCTACACCAATCAAGCCAGGTTTATCAATTTTGTGCTCCCAGCAGAGCAAGAAGAACTTCAGCCTGAGAGTTAGAATGCACAGTCCACATATCCATCACTGTGTTTATTGAGCAACTACAATGCCCACTGCAACTATAAATAAGGTGAGAAGTTTAACATAGTGTGGTGGACACCACAGCCTCCCAGAACAATGCTGTAAGTGCTGCAGTGAGAGTGTGCACACGTCCCTTACTTCTGACCTCACTCTGCCAGTGGTCTCCATTTACTCGCATGGTCTGTCCCCACTCACACACCGACTGCCCTCCCACACCTGCCCCTGCTTTTCATTCCCAGCTGAAGTGCCCACTGTCTGTGTGAAGAGTTCAATCTGCAGCCCTGGCATGCCACAGGTGGACAGGATGTCCTTTGGTCTAGAGCCGGCGTTTTCAGAGCCTGGGACTGTCTGGGCCCCATTTCAGGCTTGGGCTGCAAGGGCATCCACAGGAACACAGCCACATCCTCACCTGAGGCTATGTTCATTGATTTAGGAGAGAGAAACAGGGGGCAGGGAGGGAGAGACATCAATGTGAGAGAGAAATATCAATCAGTTGCCTCCCATACATGTCCCAACTGGGGATCGAACCCACCACCTTTCAGTGTATAGGACAATGCTCCAACCAACTGAACCACCCAGGCAAGGTTCTTTCTGGCTTTTAAATCATGACCTGTCAGAGGATTTTTCTTAGAGAAAGTAGTCCCCTGGGACTTCCCAGAGTCCAGGGTCTGATGAGGAGAGTCTCAGAACATTGTACTGAAGAACTCTTGCCACCAATTCTGCTCCACCCACACCTATTAGTCAGGGCTTGGTTCCATCTCCACAATGGCCTTGTCCCTCTTGATTTTTGGTCCCAAGTAAGACCTGGACCTTACTGTTGACCATACCTGCCCCCTGTAGCATGCTAAAATAAAATGAGTGAAAGACCAGAACTGTCTTGCTTACTTTTCAGTTTAAGCCTTCACAGTGGTACTTTCTCCTCCATTAAAAGGTCAACCGTAGGAAGCAGCAATTTGNTTCATCCTGTGGTTTGCATCTATAAGAAGCTTTTTCCAGATCTCAGCTTCTTAGGCCATTGATTTTTGTCTAAAAAACCTACTCCACGGATGGACAAAAGCATGCCTAGAAGATGCAACTCCCTCTTGACAGAATATTTATATTATCCTTGATTTCCATATTGATCACCTACACCAATCAAGCCAGGTTTATCAATTTTGTGCTCCCAGCAGAGCAAGAAGAACTTCAGCCTGAGAGTTAGAATGCACTGTCCACATACCCATCACTGTGTTTATTGAGCAACTACAATGCCCACTGCAACTATAAATAAGGTGAGAAGTTTAACATAGTGTGGCGGACACCACAGCCTCCCAGAACAATGCTGTAAGTGCTGCAGTGAGAGCGTGCACACGTCCCTTACTTCTGACCTCACTCTGCCAGTGGTCTCCATTTACTCGCATGGTCTGTCCCCACTCACACACTGACTGCCCTCCCACACCTGCCCCTGCTTTTCATTCCCAGTTGAAGTGCCCACTGTCTGCGTGAAGAGTTCAATCTGCAGCCCTGGCATGCCACAGGTGGACAGGATGTCCTTTGATGTCCTCTGGCACGCCAAGAGCTGGCGTTTTCAGAGCCTGGGACTGTCTGGGCCCCTATCTCAGGCTTGGGCTGCAAGGGCATCCACAGGAACACAGCCACATCCTCACCTGAGGCTATCTATGTTCATTGATTTAGGAGAGAGAAACAGGGGGCAGGGAGGGAGAGACATCAATGTGAGAGAGAAATATCAATCAGTTGCCTCCCATACATGTGCCAACTGGGGATCGAACCCCCCACCTTTCAGTGTATAGGACAATGCTCCAACCAACTGAACCACCCAGGTAAGGTTCTTTCTGGTTTTTAAATCATGACCTGTCAGAGGATTTTTCTTAGAGAAAGTAGTCCCCTGGGACTTCCCAGAGTCCAGGGTCTGATGAGGAGAGTCTCAGAACATTGTACTGAAGAACTCTTGCCACCAATTCTGCTCCACCCACACCTATTAGTCAGGGCTTGGTTCCATCTCCCTAATGGCCTTGTCCCTCTTGATTTTTGGTCCCAAGTAAGACCTGGACCTTACTGTTGACCATACCTGCCCCATGTAGCATGCTAAAATAAAATGAGTGAAAGACCAGAACTGTCTTGCTTACTTTTCAGTTTAAGCCTTCACAGTGGTACTTTCTCCTCCATTAAAAGGTCAACCGTAGGAAGCAGCAATTTGGCACCAGTCATACTTGCTTGGGTGTCCTCCCTCAGCTACAAGGTTCCTGGCAAATTTACCTATAGTCTAGCTTCCAAAGCAGACCTCTCTCATTTTTAAGTGAGGCAATGATTTCCCCCTTATGTCCTAACTACAGGGTTAAAAATAGTTGCCAGAAGCCAAAGAGTAATTTCTTGCTTCAGTCCGGGAAAAGCCAAAAGAGCTTGCTCCCACACTTACCACCAGTATCCTTTAATCAAACAACAGGGGGAAAAACACATCTAAAAAGGTTTAGCTATCTCTTCACTTCTGCCTTCCCTGAAGCATTTCTCCGTTTGCCCTGGTGCAGAGTGAGCGGCATCTGACTGGCTTCTCCTTCGACTGGAACCCACTCTGAGCTGAAACTGTGAGGACGCACTGCCTAAAGAAAGTCCCGTGCCTCCACTGTCCCAGTCCCATGATGTCCAGGCAGGCATCTTGGGGCACTCAAGGTCAGATCAATCCCCCTGTGGGCACAAGGGAGTGGACCTCCTCAGTAATCTCACCCCATTTTTCTTGCAAGCACAGATGGTCACCTTGGTGCTCTGCTCCGTAACGGGGTTTCCAGCAAGGCAGTCTTGACAGTCAAGAGAACAGAGGGCAGACACCAAGAAGTAAACAGAGTCCACCCAGGCCAAGTCCCTATTGGTTTAAAGTTATCATCTTCTACCATTTGAATGTATTTCTGCATTAGGCACATGGGCTTTTCTGACTATGGTAAGCCAAGCACTTCTCTAGGGAGCAATGTCCCAGGCACATAAATAATGGAGAAGGCCCAGCTGGCAAATTATCTACTCTTACTGCTTCTGCTCATCAAACATGGTATGGGTCATATACTAGATTTGCGGGGTGGGTGAGGCAGGATGCAAGGGGAAGAGGGACTCCTGGGTCAGAGTGAAATGTGAACTGCAGCCACATGCTGGGACAACTTGGAAATAGCCACCTTGATTATCCTACAACTAATTGGGAGGCAGAGCTACATTCACATGCTGCACCTGGGTCACTTCTGCCTCAGCATCAAGGAATCTCAATCCAGCAGCTCTTACGTGCTGGAGGCAACGAGGAGAGGAACTCGCCTCAACCTAGAATGTCTCCCTCCTTCCTTTCCAACAACTAAAGTGCCCACATGATGTATTATCCAAACTAGGACTCTCCTGAGAATGAAGAGGGGCAATACTAATATTTATGCCAGGACTGTCCAGGGAAACCAGAATGTATGGCCAACCTAATCACTTCCACGGTCTCCCTAAGTCTAGACGTGGATGTGACTTCAAAGATGTCTTTCCTGGACACACTCACCCTATTCTTGCCAAGCTCATGCTTCCCCTGCCCTCAGTCCAGGAAACTGTTATGTTATTTCACACTGGGTTACATTTGGACATGTTCTCATATGTGTCATTTTTCCTTTTCTAAACAGTCTCTTGGCAGCTGATATTTTTGCATGAACTTTATTTTTAATATATTTTATTGATTATATTATTACAGTTGTCCCATTCCCCCCACTTTATTCCCCTCTGCCCTATACCCCACTCCCACCCACATCTCCCACCACTTACTTTATATCCATGGGTTGTACATATAAGTTCTTTGGCTTCTACATTTCTTATACTATTCTTAACCTCCCCCTATTTTCTATCTACTATTTATGATTCTTATTCCTTGTACCTCTTCCCCCATTTCCCCCCTCCCCATCTCCACTGATAATCCTCCATGTGATCTCTGTTTCTGTGATTTTGTTACTGTTCTAGTTGTTTGCTTGGTTTGTTTGTTTGTTTGTTTTTTAGATTCAGCTGTCGATAGTTGTGAATTTTTTTGTCATTTTACTATTTACAGATTTGATCTTCTTTTCCTAAATAAGTCCCTTTAGCTGCCCTGGCTGGTGTAGCTCAGTGGATTGAGCGCGGGCCTACAAACCAGAGGATCGCGGTTCAATTCCCAGTCAGGGCACATGCCTGGGTTGCAGGCTGGTTCCCTGCAGGCCAACTCCCAGCAGGGGACGCATGAAAGGCAACCATACATTGATGTTTCTCTCCCTCTCTCCTTCTCCTCTAAAGACAAATAAATAAATAAAATCTTTTAAAAAAATAAGTCCCTTAAATATTTCATGTAATAAGGGCTTGGTGATGATGAACTCCTTTAACTTGACCTTATCTGGGAAGCACTTTATCTGCCCTCCCATTCTAAATAATAGCTTTGCTGGATAGAGTAACTTTGGATGTAGGTCCTTGCCATTCATGACTTGGAATACTTCTTTCCAGCCCCTTCTTGCCTGTAAGGTCTCTTTTGAGAAATCAGCTGACAGTCTGATGGGAACTCCTTTGTAGGTAACTGTCTCCTTTTCTCTTGCTGCTTTTAAGATTCTCTCCTTCTCTTTAATCTTGGGTAATGAAATCATGATGTGCCTTGGTGTGTGCTTCCTTGGGTCCAAATTCTTTGGGACTCTCTGGGCTTCCTGGACTTCCTAAAAGTCTGTTTCCTTTGCCAGATTGGGGAAGTTCTCCTTCACTATGTTTTCAAATAAGTTTTCAGTTTCTTGTTCTTCCTCTTCTCCTTCTAGTACCCTATGATTTGGATGTTGGAATGTTTAAAATTGTTCTGGAGGTTCCTAAGCCTCTCCTCCTTTTTTAAAATCTTGTTTCTTCATTCTTTTCTGGTTGAATGTTTATTTCTTCCTTTTGCTCTAAACCACTGATTTGAGTCTCGGTTCCTTCCTGTCACTGTTGGTTCCCTGTACATTTTCATCTATTTCATTTTGCATACCCTTCACTCTCTCTTCTATTTTGTGACCATACTCAACTATTTCTGTGAGCACCCTGAGTACCAGTGTTTTGAACTGTGCATCTGATAGGTTGGCTATCTCTTCATCACTTAGTTATATTTTTCTGGAGCTTTGATCTGTTCTTTCATTTTGGCCATATTTTTTTTGGGGGGGTCTTGGTGTGCCTGTTACATAGTAAGGTATGGAGACTTAGGTATTCACCAGGGCAGGGCAACCCACATCACTGTGTTGTGGTGTTGTATGTGGGGGAGGGGTCTGAGAGGGAACAGTGCCACTTGCTTGGCTCTTGGCTGGCTTTCCTCCACTACCCACAAGCAAATTGGGCCCTTCTGGTGCTGATTCCCTGGGTGGGTGGGTATGTGTATATTCTAGGACCCTGTGGGTCTCTCCAGTGAACTTTCCTGTGAGGCTAGGAGTTTATCCTGCACCCCAACTTCCACAAGTTTTTTCAGTCAGTGGTTTCGAGGCTTTATTTCCCATGCTGGAACCCTGAGTTGCACAGTCTGTCTCACTCCCCAGTTGTTCCTTCCAGTTTATCCACATGCAAATGTGGGACCACCGGGTCTGTCAGCCATGTCTCACCCAGTCTGCCAGCCGCTGTCTCGCCCACCCAGGTCCTCTACCTGCTGCCTTGTATAGCATCCTCTCCACCCATGTCACCTATCTCCGCCCCTCCTACCGGTCTGGATGAATGTTTCTTTAACTCCTTGGTTGACGGACTTCCATACAGTTCAATTTTCTGGCAGTTCTGGTTGTTTTTTTGTTTTTAAATTTGTTGCTGTCCTTCTTTGGGTTCTGTGAAGAAGCAAAGTGTTTCTACCTATGCCTCCATCTTGGCATGAACATTAAATTTACTACAGTTCCCTTGTTCCATCTTCTTTTGTCACTGTTCATAAACAATATTTGCTGAAAGTTTGGTCATGAGTAGAATTACAACTGACTTTTTTTCCTAACAAATACTATTATATATGTGTGTGTGTGTGTGTATGCACACACACACACATATGCTCTGTCTGGAAAAAATCCATCCATTGTTAATATAATGAGATTAAGTTACGCAACATAGATGTAACCTGGCATCCAAGGAGAGTGGACCAGAATGAGCATACATGAACAATGACAACTTCACTATACTAGTCAATGGGGGTGGCAGATACCAGTGAGTGAGCATGTGTACTGTATGGCCGTCATATTCAAAATGACACAATGAGTAGAGCAATGAATCTGCATCACATTTTGTGTTTAGCTTAAACAGTCCCCTGCAGAAACTATCCACATGATTCATAAAGCTTTGGGGGTGATACGATGAGTGCAGCACAAATAAAAGTGTGGCACAAACACTTCAAAGATGGTCAAGAATCTGTTGAACGTGATTCACGTTCAGGAAGGCCTGCAGTGAGCAGACCACCTGAGAATGTCAAATGTGTACAGGTTGCAATCAACAAAGTCTGGTGACTGATGGTGTGGAAACTAAAAGATGATCTTGGGATTCCAAAAACTACTGTGTCCAAGATTTTGACACAAGATCTTAGTATGAATCGTGTTGTGGCAAAATTCATTCTGCAGTTTCTGCTACCAAAGCTGGAGTTAGGAGAACTGTGTGAAGTCCCAAGGTGCATACCTCAAAGGGGACTGAGGCATCATTGTCCTATATACAATGTTCTTGTATCTTGTATCTTCTTCAATAATGCTTCTATTTTTCACATTATATGCTGGATACTTTCTGGACAGACATCCTACTTCTAGTTTTTTTCTAAATATGTATTTTAAAAAACAAAATTAGGACTTCGGCCAAGGTGGAGGCGTAGGTGGAAACACTGTGCCCCCTCCCACAACTAAATTTAAAGACAGCTAAGTTTTAGAAACAAAAACGCAGCCAAAACAGTGAAAACTGAACTGTACAGAAGTCCGAGAACAATGAATCACTCAGCCAGACCGGTAAGAGGGGCAGAGTCAGCAACAGAGTGGGTCAGGCAAGAAAGATCGTTCTGTCCCACTGACCCAGGAGCAGAGGTGGAGGTGGCTGGTGGATCCCAAGCATGGGGTGGTGATGGGTGGACCCAGTGAGGGTGCAGGGTGGCTGGCTGATCGCAGTCACACATTCGCACACAGATAAACCAAGCAAAGGAGTGAACAGTGAGACAGACCACTCAGGCGAGGGATTCAGTGACGGGAATTAGAGCCTGAAAGCACCAATTGGAAAGACTTTCTCAGGGTCGAGGGGCCAGGAGAGGCTCCCAGGCCCACAGAGAGTTCATTGGAGAGACCCACAGGGTCCTGAAGAGTACACGGGCCCACAGACCCGGGAACCAGCACCAGAGGGGCCCAATTTGCTTGTGGGAATCCTCAGAGGGGACAGAAATATGAGAGAGAGTGGAGCAGAGCAAAGTGCCATTTTTTCCCTCTCTGACCCCACCCCCACATACAGCATCACAACCCAGCAACTGGGTCACCCAGCTCTGGTGAACACCTAAGGCTCTGCCCATCATACATAACAGGTGTGAACAGACCAAACATTATGACTCAAGAACAGCTCAAAGCCCCAGAGCCTATAATTCTAAGTGACCAAGAAATAGCCAACCTTTCAGATGCACAGTTCAAAATGCTGGTGATCAAGATGCTCACAGAATTGATTAATTTCAGCCACAAATTAGAGAAACATATGGAGGCTAAACTGATTGAAATGAAGGGAAATGCACAGGAAACCAGTAGTGATGGAAAGGAAACTGGGACTCAAATCAAGGGAGTAGACCAGAAGGAAGAAAGGAAATGAAGAACAGAAAAGAATAAAGAAACAAGAATTCAAAAAAATGAGGAGAGGCTTAGGAACCTCCAGGACATCTTTAAACATTCCAACATCTGAATTATAGGGGTACCAGAAGGGGAAGAGGAACAGCCACAAGTGGAAAACTTATTTGAACAAATAATAAAGGAGAACTTCCCCAGTCTGGCAAAGGAAATAGACTTCCAGGAAATCCAGGAAGCTCAGAGAGTCCCAAAGAAGTTGGACCCAAGAAGGAACATACCAAGGCACATCATAATTACATTAGCCAAGATTAAAATGAAGGAGAGAATCCTAGAAGCAGCAAGAGATAAGGGGACAGTCACCTACAAAGGAGTTCCCATCAGACTGTCAGCGGATTTCTCAAAAGAGACCTTACAGGCAAGAAGGGACTGGAAAGAAGTATTCCAAGTCATGAAATCCAAAGACCTACAGCCAAGATTGCTCTATCCAGCAAAGCTTTCATTTAGAATGGAAGGGCAGATAAAGTGCTTCTCAGATAAGGTCAATTCAAGGAGTTCATCATCACCAAACCCTTATTATATGAAATGTTAAAGGGACTTCTCTAAGAAAAAGAAGATGAAAAATATGAACAGTGAAAGGACAGCAAACATACAGTTATTAACAACCACACCTAAAACAAAAGCAAACCAAGAGGACAGCTAGATCAGAAGCAGAACCATAGAAATGGAGATCACATGGAGGGTTAGCAACAGGGGAGTGGGAGGAGGAGAAGGGGGAAGAAGGTACAGAGAATAAGTAGCATAGATGGTGGGTAGAAAATAGACAGGGGGGGAAGGCAGGAATACTATGGGGAATACAGAATCTAAAGAACTTGTGACACATGGACATGAACGAAAAGGGGGGAATGGTGGGGGAGGGGTGTGTAGGGTGGAGGGGAGTGAAGGGGGGAATGGGACAATTGTGATAGCATAATCAATAAAATATATTTTTTAAAAATTAGATATATACATTATCATTGCCTTTATTTCTATACTTTTCTTCAAGCTAAACCACAAAGTTTTTCCTTGTTATGGCATACTTTTCATAATCTTTTTAAATGATTCTATTAATATTCCATCAAATGGATGCACCAAAATTTACTCAATTGTGCCCTAATATTCACCATTTGGGTTGCTTCCAATTCTATTAAAACAACACCACAAGTTACAATTTCTTGAACATAATTTCTCCATTCTAGATTATTTCCCCAAAATAAGAATTTCAATTACTGAGTCAAAGTGCATGAAATTTTTATGGCTCTTAAATCTGGGTCCTCTTGAGTTTTGTCAACTTACATGGCTCCCCAAATATTTTACTCTTCCTCAGACTCAGTTTGACCTTGAACTCCATGATCTGGTACCTGGTCTCAGGCAAGGCCTAGGTTTAGGATTCCTGCACAGTTGGAAGGGATGTGCACTCAAATAACAAAGAGGTTAGGCAAGGTTTGGGAAGTGAGGCAAGCACTAAACAAGACAGGAAAGGATCCAACCCCAACGAGTCATGAAGTTCAAAACAATTGTTATCAAGCAAAACACAAGGCCTCTGGCCTCTCCCATATAATCTTGCCAGTGGGGCAGCTCAGGAATGCCTTTGGTAGTCTTTTGCACCCAGACGAGTTCTGCCCTCACCAGCCTCACCACCCTCTCTTCTCTAAGGTCTTCTCCATGGATCTATGGTGTGGGTTCATGAGAGCTTGTCCAGGACAAAGTTTCCAGCAACCCATGATAAAATACAAAAAACTAGGATGACGTTGAATTTTTCAGACAGTTTAATATATATATATATTTTTAAAGGTTTTCCTTTCATCTCAGTTTATGTTCTTCATACTTTTTTGGAATTAATGTATGCTTTCACTTATCTGTAAAAATGCCGTGATTTTATTTAATGAGCAGTTTGTTCACTCACCACATATTTTTTGAGAGCTCACTACCAGTCAGGTGCTATGTTAGACCCTGGGTGACACAGTAGTGAACACAGCAAAAGGTTCCTGTAGTGTGAACCCTGAGAATGAGCTTTTGTATCGCAATTTAAGGGCCTGTTATTAAGCTTTTGATTGCCAAGTCACCCACTTCAAAGACAATCATCTGAAATAAACATGTTGTCAGCGGCAGGAAAAGATAAAGACTAGATGAAGTCCTCCTGTCTTTAGAGAGCTTGGATGACTTAGATAACTAAGCATTTGACAGCTTGCTTTTCCTACTCTTATGTTTTAAATTCACTGATAAAGAGTGAACCTGTGAACCCTAGGCACCCCAATCTTGATTCCAGTAAAAGCAGAAACCCAGATTCATGCTTGAAACCATTTTCTCTCTCTTTCCCTCCACTTCCCCCCACCTCTCCAACCAAGACCTCTCCCTGTGTGGCCCCAGGCATGCAATGAACCCTCCAGGACCTGTGAGTAATACGTCTTGTATTTTCTAAGTTCCTTGATGGTGGTTGCTTAGATGGATGGTTGGTGATGGATGCTGCAATCTTAATAAGAACCACAAAGGCCAGTCCAGCCAAAACGTTGGCTCAAGTCGGGGAAATGTCTGTGAGGGCTCACTGCAAGGAGTACCAGTGGGCCCAGGTGAGCATCCCCATACTGTTCTAGCCAATACCATCACTATCAATGGGGTGAGACAAATAGGAAACAGTGTCCCTGCCCAGAGCTTGAGCCCTGACTGTGGTGGCTTTGTCTTCACATTGGTAGTGCCTTCAAGGGGGCTCAGGTTTGTGTGCTTTTATTCCACCATGGCAGAGCATCCTGCACAGTCAGTTCTCAGTACATGTCTTCTGAATGCAGAGTTTCACAAAGACACCAGCATTTGCCAGAGAGATTAGTAGCAGCACTTGTTGTATGCACAGCAGAGGCCAGTGGACAGTATGGGGCGGGGCATGAAGTTAGCCACGCTGCCTGGCTTCCAACCCTGGCTCTGTTGCGAGACCTTCAGTAAATTCTTTCATCCCTCTTAGGCCAGTACTTACTTTTCAAATGGGCAGGATGTTAATAGTACTTGCCTCAAGAGGCTGTGAGGATTGAAGTCCTCAGCACAGTGCCTGGCACACTAGAGACCCCCAATAAATGAGCCCAGTTGTAGCAATGACAACAGCATCAACTGGGTGCCAAATAAACCAGCTAAGATGTGACTGTGTCAACATTAAACCAGGTGAAAGGTCACAGCCCAGAGAATCCAGCTGAAATTAAAGATTCATTTGACTGGCCTGAAAGGCTAAGGATATAACATAGAAAATTAAATCTGTATAAAAAGGAAGGAAAAAACTTTATAAGAGACCATTTGTGTGGTGTGGGCCCAGCTCCCACTTGGAGATGCACAGGACCCACACCCATAGATAGGTTCTCCCATGGGGGATCAGGCCTGCATTGTACCTAAGCCACTTTGAGACTTGCTTTTGCTAAAACTCCCTCACCCTGAATTGAGGCATCAGGTGTTTACTGTAACTTCCTAAAGTCTGTGCTAAATCTTCCAAGGATGAGTGTAACCAGTTCAACCACTTTTCCCTTTGCATTTGCAAATATCCTTCTTCTGTGGTGTGATTAGTGGCATCCTCTCCTTTGTTTTCTGTAAAAGGTTACCACCTAAAGTGAACCTGTGCATAGTAAATGAGGACCATCATGTAATGTGCCCAGAAAAGTAATAAAGGCTTGTCAAGGCGAGGGCCGAGGCTTTTTCTCCTCTTGTGGGAGAAGCCGCGCCATGCCTTTTTCTCCACAGGACTCGGTAGTCCATGTGAATTTGTCATGTCTCATCCACAATGTCCTGAGCTGGGGTCCGTATCAAAACCTAACCAATCTTTCTCTTCCTTCTCCACTGATATCAATGATAGAAACTAATAGAATTTCACTTATGTTAATTATGAAAATATGGCAAAATGTTCCCGCCAAATGTTCCCACCACTCCCATGCTGGGCACATGCTAGAATTCAACCATAAATGCCCAAACGAGGTGAGGAGAACAGAACTGGGGATAAACACAGTTCAGGGACTTCCCTGAAAACTGAACATTCCACTGACAGGTACTTTTGGATTCCACCGAGAGCTTTGGAACTGAAGAAGTCTGAGGGAGGGTGGGGCAGGGTAGAAAATAGAACGCTGGCCACAACAAGCAGGACAAAGGTCAAATTTAGAAGGGTTGTTCTTAGCTCTGTGATTGAAACAGAATGGTGTAGAGATTTAATATCAGTAGTGCAGATAAAATAATGTCAGCAGACTGGATAATTAAAGATTTTTGGCTCAATTATTCAGTCTCTCACTTTCTGGAGGGAGGTGGAGAGAGGAAGGAGATGGGTCCAATAAACCAAGAATTCCTCGGGGTTTTAAGGATATTTTTAGTACTCCTGACATCTGGGAGAGCAGAGACATTATTTCAGGATCAGATCCTAATCATGCCCTTTACTTTGGGCTAAATCTCTCTCTCTAAAACTCTTTGAGGAAAATGTAATTATTTTAAAGATATGCATGGGCTAATTGAGACCACATTTAGGGAGTCTTTAGCATTCAACAGAAGATGTTTCTGGCTAAGTAGAACAGATGCCATTAAACCAGTTACCACCACTCCTGTTCCTCACCATCTCCCCAAATTCTTTTCCTCACCTGCCCAGGGTTCCTTCCTGCACCTGTATCTGAACCAGACCTGCTCTTCTCAGGACTGGAGCTTCCCAAGACCAGCACAATGACCACAGGTCCACAGCCAAGGCCTTTACAGAGCAGTGCTGGGCGCAACTACCTGTTCCCTCTCACTTTCTAAAGTGTGGGCTACTGACATAGAAAGAGTGAACCACAGAACCACGGGTATGGTTAAGAGACCACGGAGATCTTCTAACTCAACCTTCTACCCAGCAGGGGAGCTCTGTTCTGTGTCTCACACTAGGCAAAGGAGAACCTGGGGTGTGTCTCTGTGTGTGTGTACACAATTGCCAGGCCTCGCAAGCCATAAAGCTGGTGGTTACAAGCTGGCAGCAGGGAAGAACCCAACCTATCAGGATTAGAGGCAGGACTTAGCCATGGTCTCGGTGGGTTCCTCCATGAGATGGAGCAGACCCACACATGCCAGGAGCTGCAGGCCTCACGATGCAGCTGAGATGAATTCCTCCAGCCCACTAAGGACGGGCCAGGATGTCCCAGAGTTTGGACATCCTTGTCACTCATGCAGGAATACTCTCTAGAAATGTCCGACACTGGAGAATTCTCAGAAAGGGGACAGGAAGGAACTCCATCCAGGGGAAGGAATTTGGGTCATCATGTTCAGCAAGGTCTGCTCTATTAGGAAGTCTACAGCACCTCCCTAGGGGCATCCTCTGCTATCTTACAGCTTCTGTAGAGAGTAAAAACAGAGGGGGTTTTGTGAGGCCCTTGGTGGATCCTAGCCAGGGCACCCCAAAAGGTAATCATTCAGAAAATCCCGCAGGAGAAAGTTCTCGCCTCACAAGCAGCTCATTCCATCATGACCTGAGCCATGATATGCTTCCCCCTCCCTGGGCCCAATTCTGTTCCTTGGGATCACATAAAGTAAACTTTATTTTTCTACAAGACATGCCTACAAATATTTGAAGACAGTCATCATCTATCCTTTCCTTCTGCAGACAAAACACACTTAGCCTCTTCAACTATTTCTACTTGGCACTGTTTCCAAACCCTTCCGCATGCTCTGGTCACGCACAGGTTTTACCATGACACCCTTGGTATGTAAGACCCTGAGAACTGAAGAAAGAAAACAGGAGTACAGTGGTTAAATGCACAGGTTTGGATCCCAGCCCCATGACTTAGTGTGCCTCAGTTTCCTCCACAGCACCTTATAATCTTAGTTATGAGAATTATGTAAGTCAATTCACGAAGAACCCTTAGAACTGGCATCTGATAAGCATCTAATTAAGTTTTAACTATGTTTTTAGCACAACACTTAGCATATAAGAAGGATGTAACACCTACACAAATCCTGCACCTGGATATTCCAGTTTCATTACTCACCAGCATCCTTACTGATAAAACAATACCACCTCTGAGCTTTGATGACGTAAGGTGTGAGGACTCTCCTGGTCAGTGGCTGGTGCATAACAAGGAGGCAAAAAACATTAGCTTCCTTGACCTTTGCACTGATGCTACAGTTGGGAGTCATTCTCTCTGGGTCTCTCACAGTTCTGCACATCTTGCAAGTCAATGTACTGATGGCCGTTGTTCCAAACTATCTTTTCAAGAATATCTGTATCATAAACAACTTTGGAAGAGAGGCAGTGTCTACCTTTGGAGCAAAACACAGGCACATTTGCTGTTTATTAGAAAAGATTTGAACCCTGGCTGTTGCAGCTCCGTGGACTGAGCGTGAGCTGTGAACCAAAGGGTCTCCAGTTCGATTCCTTGTCAGGGTACATGCCTGATTTGTGGGCAAGGTCCCCAGTGGGGGCGATGTGAGAGGCAACCACACGTTGATGTTTCTCTCTCTCTCTTTCTCCCTCACTTCCTCTCTCTCTCTAAAATATAAATGAATAAAATCTTTTAAAAAAAGAAGAAGAAGAAAAGATTTGAGTTCCTTAAGCTCAGGATTTCTCTCCGCTGTGTGTGCAGGTACCATCTGGTTTTCTGCATCACCCTATGGGGATTGGAGCTCATAAAACCAAGTCAAGAAAATTCTGATGCCTGGTCACTGTTATTGTGGTGAATCAAAGAACTTTGTCCACAACCCATGGGTCTCATTTCCACTAGCAGTCATGAAACTGTGGCAGGATAGCTTGTTAGCATTCAAGTAGGAGAAATCTCAGATCGTCTGTCATTATTAATAACGACCTAGCGAAGAGATGGTGGCAACAGAAACTCCCTCAACCCCCTGCACACTTTATCTTAAACTATCGTCAACCTCATTATATTCTGTCCATGGCTAACTGATTTTTTAAAAATTATAAGTGAAGGATTTATCTTTATTTATTTCCTTATTTATTCACGTTGATTTTTCTTCTTGATTTTAATCAATAGTTCCATTCATTTGAGGTCTTTCTAAAGCTTTTTTTGGGAGGTGGGGACATCTTTTGAACTGAACTTGACATTCCCCCTTTCAAGTTCCCTTGTCTGAGACACACAGAGCCTAGTCTCTCCTCCCATTCCACTCACTTCTGACATACCAGGCAGACTGTCCATCTAGATCTAGATTCTCATCAATAGTATCAGACACTGGGTTTGTACAGGAGTGGGCAAAAGTAGGTTTGTAGTCATGAGTACACGAAATATTGTTATTTATTTGTATTACAACTGTAAACTCACTTTTGCTAATGACACTGATAATAAGCTTCTACCTTCACTGGATTTGTGGGTAAAAGAATTATAAGTTTTGCCATTATCCTAGGACACTCTTCATTCTCTCCTCACCCTTCACTGAGAGCACCGAGCACACCTTTCACGCTAACCACTCCTACTCCCCACAAGGTGGGAATGCGTGACCTCATAGATATGACATGGCTGAAGGTCAGCAGGCCTCCAGTTGGTGTAGTTAGGAAAAAGAGGTAAGAACACCTACATCCCTCTGGGAAATGCTAAAGCTGTCCCCTAGAGCAGGCTCAGATCTGAATGGGGGCAGAAAAGTGTAAATACTGCCATATATATGATCCAGTCTCAGGCATTAAGAAAGAAGGGAACACAGTTAGAGGTAATGTTACAAAATACAGTTTCAACTCATCCAATACAATTTCAGCTCACCCCAGGCAGCTTATGGGAGGCTGATAGATATGGAAGTTGCAAGTGGTTCTAAATCTTCCATGAAGTTACTGGGATGTAGCCTTTTTATTTAATCCTCACCTGAGGACATTATTTTTTTCATTGCTTTTAGAGAGAAGGGGATGGGGGGAGAGAGAAAGAGAGAGAGAGAGAGAGATCCAACCATGTGAGAGAGAGAAACATTGCCTCCTTGTATATACCCCGACCAGAGATCAAAAGTTCTGAGACTGAAGTTCATGGGAATTGAACCCATGAACTTTCAGTCTATGAAATGATGCTCCGGCAAACTGGGCCACACTGGCTAGGGCTGGAACGTGGTCTTTACCACTGCCCCGGGCCACCACCACTACCACCACCACTCATTTTCAGATCAAAGATTCATGTGCATGATAGCTTGTAGATGCCCAATGGCTATTCAAGGAAGCTGCCAGTGACAGTCATAGTTTTCTCCCTTGCATTTTATAATTATTCTCCCTCTCCACTACAAAACTGGGTAAATCTAGGTCTTAACATCCGGTATTAAGTTATAACTTATGATTCTTTTCAAAAAGAAATAAAAATAAATAAGTCAACAATTCCCTTAAACTACAATGCTTTTCTGTTATCCATCTTTTTAATTTGAGGGTTTTATTTTTAGATTTATTTAAAATAAATCTTACTTTCTAAAGATTTCTTAAAATATTTTTAAGAATGACAGGGTATCCCAAGACCTCAACATCTGGTAATGAGTTACTTGCAGAACCGTGGCATAATTTTCTTTCTTTTGAAAAATAATTAATCTGTGATGGTTTTAATGGATGTGAAATGAATAAAAACAGCTCTATTTTGGACTTTATCATGATCATGGATCACCCAGCAAAGTTTAGTAATAAGGTTTCCAGGATAACTCCAGGGGATGGACCCTTGGCTTGCAGGCTTATTACCAGGTTAAAGTCTGTAGGGCAAGGGATCCAACTGCATTCCACATCCAGCTCTCCTTTTTGTTGTACAGGGCTCTCAACTTCTGGTCCTGCCTCCTTAAGATGGCCTCTCATCTCTTCAAGGCTCTCAAGGTGCCCCAATCAGAGACTATTCCTGTGCTTTCCTATAATCCTCTGGGTCCTCTTGTTTCACCATGTCTAGGTAAGAGAAAAGACAGGATCCAAACCCTACACCAGACTCCTAATTGCCAGAAAGCTCCTATCTCTCCCAATGCAGATTAACTCCCAGGGTGCCCATCCCTTAATGGTCTTCTAGGCTGTTCCTTCCTGGGTATTTCCCCCAGTCAGAGATGGCCAGACCTGCAGGTTCAGGTCCCTTCCTGCCTAGATACAGATCAGTGGAACCCAGTCAAGGGAAGAGGCCGTGACTGTCCTGAAGCACTGCCTGTAGACATTCTCCCCAGACACAGGTCCCATGGGGACTCTGCTCTTTGTCAGGACCTGACATAATGCTTCTGAGTCAGGTACCTCCAAGGTAAGCCATGAGGGGCTTCCCCATCCTTCCTCAGCCTGGTAGGGATCACACACTTGGCAGGGGTGGAAGTAGAGAATCCAAGTACTGCATCAACAACGACCATTCAAACAGCTCATACTGACCTGTCAGTGCCCCCTTCCTCAGGTTGGCACTGTATTACTGACTACATTTAAAAGGCGAATAGTTCCCTAAATCCAGAATCTGATGCTGGTTTCATTACTACTCCTTCTATCTGTCTTCTCTGCCACCCAATCCTTTCTACTCAGAGTTGACACAACACTAGCCTCTTTGCCTAGAGTGGGGCAGGTCCTACCCCTTCCTCATCAACACTATCTCCATAGTTCCAAGGATGACAACTCCCAAAGTAGAGCCTAGAAGGAAGTGTCCCCTTGCACCTCAGCCTCTACATACACAACTTTGCCAGTAGGCAGTTAAATCACAGCTTTGAATGGCTCCAAGTGCCAGCAGAAGAACCCTGACATAATCCCTGGCTTCAGTGAGTTTCTGGGCAAATGGGGGGTGGAGACAAGCCCTATGAATACACGAGAAACCAGGAAATCATCAAGAGGACATTATTTCCAGCTTAATGGTGTATTTAAATGTTCTTGGCTACACTGGCACAGTTAATCATCCCCTTTTTATGGAAATATTTTATTCTCTCGGTTTCTGGGATGCTGCACTTGACTCTTTTTTTTCTTTCTATTTCCTCTTCCTTGTCTCTAAATGATGGGTAGGATCACTCCCAAATGGATCAAATCTAGTCCCATGGTTTTATATACTACCCAGAGGCTGAAAACTCCCCAACACATTTCTCCTCCCAACCTCTTTGCCATCTTCCAGAACTTCACATACGACTGCCTACTCCACATCTCCAGGGGTTTACCTAACAAGATCTCTGAAAATTCTCCAGCTACATGTACTCCTCCTACAGTACTTCCCACCCACCAGCCATCTAATCACTCAGGGGTATGAGTCCCCTTTTGCCCTCTTCCTCCTTTGATCACTCTCTCACTTCACTCCAATCCATCAGCAACTCCCACTCGCTCTACCTTTAATCTAATCACTCCTCACTGCCTCCATGGCACCAACCATCCAAGCCACCAGCATCTTGCTCTTAAACTAGGCATCCATCAGCAAACTGCCTCCCTATTTCCACACTTGTTTTCCTATGGTCAGTTCTCCATACAGCAATCAGACAATGACACTCCCTGGCTCAACACACTCCAATGACTGCTCACTATACATAGAATAAAATGTAAACTACTTATCATAGTTTATAAGGCCATACCTCCTCAACCATGCCTATTGCTCCAAACTCACCTGCTATCATTCTGTGCCTCTCCATCTGCTTTAGTACTTGCTGTTCCAATCACACCAAGTGCATTCCTGCCTCAGAGCTTTTGCAGTGGCCAGTTTTTCTGCCCTGAATAGATGCCCAGATCTTCTCAAGACTCACTCTGCCACTTCCTTCTGTTCTCTACTCACATCCCACCTCACCCAGAGGCCTGCCTTGACTCTTTGATGATCGGATACAAAATAACTCTCTACTCCAATCCTTCCAACCCCTTACCATGCTCTAGTTTTCCTCACTGCCCATTAAAATCAATGCCAGATGCTACTTCTTCTTTTTGCATAAGAATGGAAATTATGCAAGAGTAAGGAGTATATGGTGAACCTCTGATACATTAATCAGATCCATGTTAACCACACTGACATGAATTACATTCTTTTCTTGGGAAGGGGATTGAATTTTTCATAGAAAAAAATAATATAAGAGATGGTTATAACATTTATCAAGTCCCTAATACCAACTTTCAAAGAAATACAGTAATGCCCCCTTTATCCAAGGGGGATATGTTCCAAGACTGTCATTATGAAACCATGGGTAGTACTGAATCCCACTTATATAGTCGTTTTTTCTACCTTTTGACTTAAAGGAAGCATTTCATGGCTTCTCTTTGGCATATCTGAATATTCAGCATCATGACTCTTGCACTTTGGGTCATTATTAAGTAAAATAAGGGTTATTTGAACACAAGCACCACCATACCTCAACAGCAGATCTGGTACACCAGACAGCTACTAACTGACTAATGGGCAGAGAGCAGATACAGCATGGATATGCTGGATAAAGGGATGATTCATCTTGCAGGCTGGATGGAGCTGGATGGCATGAGATTGCATCAAAACGATATGCAGTTTAAAACTTATGTATTGTTTATTTCTGGAATTCTCCATTTAATATTTTCAGACCACAGCTCATCATCAGTAAATGAAACTGCAGAAAGCAAAACTGTGGATAAGGGAGGACTACTATATGATTAAACCCTATACTTTATTACAAGTTATATGTGAAGCAACATAAAGCTCTCTAAAATACATGCGCTTTCATTAAAAGAGAAGAATCACAATAAAGCCTAGGTGAGTACAATTTGATGTGATAGAGTATCACACTTCATTGTCCAAAGTTATTTTATCAAAGGCAGAATGAACATGTTCAATGAGGTCATGGAGTTCAGATAAGAGATTCCACAGGTACCTCTGAAAAAATGTGTGGAGGAGACTAAAACTTAGTTGCTCTTTTGAGAAGTCTGTCAAGAAATATGTCTTTTTTGTTTGTTTGTTTTGAATACATTTTATTGATTGTGCTATTACAGTTTATCCATTTTCCCCTTTTTATTTTCCTCTGCTGTGCATACCCTCTCCCACCCATATTCTCCCCTTTTAGTTCATATCCATGGTTCCTACATATAAGTTCTTTGGCTTCTACATTTCTTATACTATTCTTAACCTCCTCCTGTCTATTTTCTACCTACCATCTATGCTACTTATTTTCTGTATCTTTTCCCCCTCTCTCCCTATCTCACTCCCCTGCTGATAACCTTCCATGTGATCTCCATTTCTGTGATTCTGTTCCTGGTTTAGTTGTTTGCTTGGTTTGTTTTTGTTTTAGGTTTGGTTGCTAACAACTGAGTTTGTTGTCATTTTACTGTTCACATTTTTTACCTTTTTCTTAGATAAGTCCCTTTAACATTTCATTAGTAAGCTTGGTGATAATGAACTCCCTTAACTTGAGTTAAAGCAATCTGGGAACCACTTTATCTGCCCTTCCATTCTAAATTAAAGCTTTGCTGGACAGAGTAATCTTGGATGTAGGTCCTTGCCTTTCATGACTTCAAATACTTCTTTCCAGCCCCTTCTTGCCTGCAAGGTTTCTTTTGAGAAATCAGCTGACAGTCTTATGGGCACTCTTTTGTAGGTAACTGTCTCCTTATCTCTTGCTGCTTTTAAGATCTGTCCTCATCTTTAATCTTGGCTAATGTAATTATGATGTGCCTTGGTGTGTTCCTTCTTGGGTCCAACTTCTTTGGGACTCTCTGAGCTTCCTGGATTTCCTGGAAGTCTATTTCCTTTGCCAGATTGGGGAAGTTCTCCTTCACTATATTTTCAAATAAGTTTTCAGTTTCTTCCTCTTCCTCTTCTCCCTCTGATACCCCTATGATTCAAATATTGGAACATTTAAAGATGTCCTGGAGGTTCCTAACCTTCTCCTCATTTTCTTGAATTCTTGTTCCTTCATTCTGTTCTGGTTGAATGTTTCTTTCTTCCTTCTGGTCCACACCATTAATTTCAGTCCCAGTTTCTTTCCTTTCATTGTTAGTTCCCTGTACATTTTCCTTTATTTCACTCAGCATAGCCTTAATTTTTTCATCTAATTTGCAACCATAGTCAACCAATTCTGTGAGCATCTTGATCACCAGTGTTTTGAACTGTGTGTCTGATAGGTTGGCTATCGCTTTGTCACTTAGTTGTATTTTTTCTGGAGTTTTGATCTGTTCTTTCATTTGGGCCATTTTTTTTTGTCTTGATGTGCCTATTACATAGTAAGGTGTGGAGCCTTAGGTGTTTGGGCAGTGTGGGGGGCAACCCACATTGCTGCATTGTGGTGCTGTATGTTGGGGAAGGGTTCAAAAGAGAACAATGGCACTCACTCTGCTCTCTGCTGGTTTTCAGTCACTTCCCAACCCACAATCAATGGGCTCTTCTGATGCCAATTTCTGGGTGGGAGAATTTGTGTGCATTCCAGGACCCTGTGGGTCTCTCCAATGAACTCTCCTATGAGGCTGGGAGTTCGTCCTGTCACCTCAACCCTCACAGCTGTTTTCAATCAGAAGTTTGAGGTGTTATTTCCCCACACTGATACTCTGGGTTGCGTAGTCTGTCTTACTCCCCAGTTATTCCTGTGTTTTTCTGCACGTGAATGTGGGACCACCTAGTCTGCAAGTCACCACCTTCCTAGGTCCACCAGCCACTGCCTTGCCAAGAGTCTTCTCTGCCTGGTCACCTGTCTCTGCCCCTCCTAGTGGACTGGATGAATGTTTCTTCTTTAACTCCTTGGTTGTCGGACTTCCATACAGTTTGATTTTCTGGCAGTTCTTGTTTTTTTTTTTTTAATTTGTTGTTGTTCTTCTTTTGGTTGTGTGAGGAGGCACAGTGTGTCTACCTATGCCTCCATCTTGACCAGAAGTTTAAAATATGTCTTGTTAAAGGTTCCTACATCATTTGTGAGTGGCCCATCAGCCCCTAAGGGACTCCAGAGAAGGCAGCAAGCTCTAGACCACCCCCACACTGACAGGTGTGTTGTATAATTTTGCTAAGAGGCCTGATTTCCTCAATGAGCAGGAAAAGAAGGACTGGATGATTTCTGTGGTCCCATTAGCAAGTCTGACTGTCCTCTCTTCCTCATTATAAANGTAAGGGGTGGAGCCTTAGGTGTTTGGGCAGTGTGGGGGGCAACCCACATTGCTGCATTGTGGTGCTGTATGTTGGGGAAGGGTTCAAAAGAGAACAATGGCACTCACTCTGCTCTCTGCCGGTTTTCAGTCACTTCCCAACCCACAATCAATGGGCTCTTCTGATGCCAATTCCTGGGTGGGAGAATTTATGTGCATTCCAGGACCCTGCGGGTCTCTCCAATGAACTCTCCTATGAGGCTGGGAGTTCGTCCTGTCACCTCAACCCTCACAGCTGTTTTCAATCAGAAGTTTGAGGTGTTATTTTCCCACACTGATACTCTGGGTTGCGTAGTCTGTCTTACTCCCCAGTTATTCCTGTGTTTTTCTGCACGTGAATGTGGGACCACCTAGTCCGCAAGTCACCACCTTCCTAGGTCCACCAGCCACCGCCTTGCCAAGAGTCTTCTCTGCCTGGTCACCTGTCTCTGCCCCTCCTAGTGGACTGAATGAATGTTTCTCCTTTAACTCCTTGGTTGTCGGACTTCCATACAGTTTGATTTTCTGGCAGTTCTTGTTTTTTTTTTTAAATTTGTTGTTGTTCTTCTTTTGGTTGTGTGAGGAGGCACAGTGTGTCTACCTATGCCTCCATCTTGACCAGAAGTTTAAAATATGTCTTGTTAAAGGTTCCTACATCATTTGTGAGTGGCCCATCAGCCCCTAAGGGACTCCAGAGAAGGCAGCAAGCTCTAGACCACCCCCACACTGACAGGTGTGTTGTATAATTTTGCTAAGAGGCCTGATTTCCTCAACGAGCAGGAAAAGAAGGACTGGATGATTTCTGTGGTCCCATTAGCAAGTCTGACTGTCCTCTCTTCCTCATTATAAATTTCCCTGTCATTAGCACACAGTTGGTAACCACACAGGAATGGCTTCTTGCACAGCCTACTCCTCAGCACCAAAGGTTTTACCATCATCCTGATTTCAGCAAAGGCAAACCTGCCTTTTTAAAAAGGGTCTTGCATTAATGTTTCCATCCTTTGATCTGCCTCTGCTGCTTCACAATGTGCCTTTAGGCTTTGCCTTTCGAGGGAAAAGTGCTTGCATATATACATGTTCACTTTGATCCAGCCTCCTGTGAATCCTAAAGTAATGCCTACCATATTAGCCACAGGCTTTGTATTTTCTTTCAGGCACTATTAAAACACTGCTTTCCCTCTCTTTAAAGATTTTATTTATTTCTTTTTAGAAAAAGGAAAGGAGGGAGCATGAGAAGGAGACAAACATCAATATGTGGTTGCCTCTCATCTGCTCCCACTGAGGAACCTGGCCTGCAACCCAGGCATATGCCCTGACTGGGAATTGAACTGGCGACCCTTTGCATCAGCAGTCTGGTAATCAATCCACTGAGCCACACCAGCCATGGCTATTTTCCAAACAAAAGAGTAGGACCCACATACTTACTTTTGTTTTCAAAGTAGTTTAAGAAGCTACTCTTTCATTTCAGAGGGGGCTATAGTTCAAAGCAGCTTTACAACCTTGTGAGAATAACCAGTGCTATAAAAGCTCAGGCCATGCTTCCTTTCACTAATTCCTCTTTCTCCTCCTTTTCCTCTTTCTTTATTTAGAACTGGGTGTGATCCTATCAGCCTCCTTTGCCAGGAGACCGAACAGGCTGCCCCCAGGCTGATGCTGCCTGCTGATCCCTGGAGTGCTATGACTGTGATACAAGAGATGGTTGAGGATGGCACAGGAAAGCCATCTTGCTCATGGTACCAAGCTGCAGAAAGCAATGGACCCCTACTGCCAAATTAGACATACAAAATCCCAAAAGGTCACTCATGTTTTTGAAATATTACTGAGAATAGTTACCATTATAGCAGCCTAAAGAAGGCACTCAGTCAATGTTACATTCAGATGGGACTTCTCACTGAACAAAGCAAAGATGACCAGGTTTGTGCAGCAGGGCTCAGGAGATCTTGGTCAGATACGTAATAGCTCGGTCCCACAATCAACACAGAATTCTACCTGTGCTCCAACCCCAGCTTGCTTCCTGTCTGCTTGCTAAAGAACCACACAGTCAAAATGAAATCAAAACAAAACAGTTTGTCAGAGCAGCCTCCTACAGCAGCAGGTGAAGGAAGCTGCTGGTAGTTTGGAGCGATGGAGTGCCACAGTTTGGCAGTGTGAGCAGTTCTGACAGAGGCTAGGGCACCCAGCAGGCACTCAATCAACCTGGTTTCTGGGCAGGCTCCAATGGCGGTTCCTACCACCACCCAGTTCTAGAATTCTGGCCAGCTAAGCCAAGGTCAACGGGTAATGCTAAAGCTTACTGACTTCACCCACACCTGCCTGGGCACCTGGCCATGGTCATCTCACCTTGGAGGCACCATTCTCTCCTAGCTCACAGAGACACACAGTTCCTCTCCCTGCAGCCTCCTCAGGGTGGACTGAGGAGGGATGGTTGACAGCACAGTTTAAATCGCTCACTTACCGTCTCCCTGCTGTTTGTTGTGGCAACTGGGCAGAGAGGATGAGGCAAGAGGTCTGTTTCCCTCTGAGCTCAGGAAGCTCTCAGCCAGGTAGCTCCTGAAGTTGTTTTGAACTGCAGCAGAGGCAGCCGATTTGGGAGCCTGGTGGAAAGGAAGCAGGAAAGCCAAATCAGGGACAGAGAGGCAAAAGGGAGTGGGAGCAGCTGGGAGGAGCGCATCACTCAGAGAGGCCGCCTGGAAATGTGGAAACGTCCCAGAGACAACTGATGCTTGTATTGCCAAGTGTAGGGGGTTCTAAGTTTGGGGTTTAGAACAATAGTTACAAGGAAAATCAGAGTGAAAGGCTTTCTTCCTTCAGAGAGGACACACGTGGGAGAACTGAGGAGGATGGAGCTGGGATGAGGTGCAGGATCTCCAGAGAGGCCCTGGCAGGGATGAGGGAGGAAGGTAGGTGGCCATCAGAGCCTCTTGAGGGAGCTGGCTCTTGGAAGGCCCAGGGAAGCAGGGTCTCCTGACAGGCCAGGAGGAAAATACCACACCTGGGAGAGGACTGTCCTCAGAAGTGAGTAACCCACCCTCACTGTCCCAGGGTCCAGCCCACATACCCTGCTCCCCCAGAATCCCCACACAGGGAGCCCACAGGGCCCAGACCTCAGCCTGGCCCAGGCTCCCGCAGTTCACCCCTTCTCCTCCCTTCAGAAACTTCTGTTTCCCTCTATAGCAAATTTTACATACTTCTTCAGAAGGAAAGAAATGCTTGTAGAAAGTAGTGAATCCATTCTCTCAAAGGTGCAAATACCTTGTCTCTGAGCCCTTTATGTGCTATCCTTCCAGGATATCTATTATGGTAATTTGTGAAGGTTAGTTTGTAACCCTGGAATAAATCAAGCTGTTGCGGTAGAATTTCAGCAGAGAGACATTCACACCAAAAGGGCCTCATCCCCTAAATTACACAGGAGATCTCAAAGGTGGAGACCGTAGTAAGGCAATGGTTCCCCCAACACCTTGAGGCATACCTTAAAGAGGAAATAGAAGTGACTGGGCATCAGAGGAGGGGTGGAACCCCCACCCTGTTGCAATCCCTGAGCAAAGTGTTCTTTTCCCCCTGGACATCTTAGCAGAAAGTGGATCCTAAGAGTGCCATTTGCTCCTGGGAATCTGTGCTGTTACAGGAAAAGTGGGAGTTGAAGCAGATGGAGTTTCTATAAGCAATGGTTTCAGTACCTCTCATAGGCTACTGAGCTGGTCCCAGCAGAGTTTCTCTCAGCCAGCAAGGCCAGCTCGGGATTCTTTACCCTTGGTGAGGGCTCAGGCATACCAGTGGCTCTTAGTTCCTTGATCTCAGCTCTACCTCCAGCTTGAGCACACCTGGTACCTCATTCTCACCAGTCTTCCTTCCACTCACCACCAGCAAGAGGAGCCTTCTTGACTTGCTGCTCCTCCTGTGCCTCAGGCCCACCACCTGTCCTGTGCTCACATGAGAGGACCTGGCTGCTCCACCACACCCGTTTTGGGGTTTGTTTGTTTTTTGTTTGTTTGGTTTTTTGCCCAGCTGATTAGGTCACTCTTGACTATGATTCTTTCACAACTCAACCTGTACCAAAGACCACTTCTATAAGAGCTTGAAGTTATAAGAAAGCGAAAAGTACTTATTTATTTCACTTAAAAATCAAAACTGTAAAAAAGCTGAAGAAATATGCAAAATGGTTTTCTAAGCTAATTTTGCAACCCTATCAAGCATTACACCTATCCTCCCAAATACAAAGCCACTTTATCAGGAAACAAAGACTTCTACCAGGGCTGATCCCTACAGAGAAGGAGCTGAACATCACAATGGACAATTCCACCCTAGGGTTTTCACAAAGAAATATTTGCCACTTGATCACTTTTTAATATCAACATTTGATGAATGCAAGAAAAATACTTCGGTACTCATTGTTAATTTGTTCTGACCAGAGGGGAGCAAGCAAGGATTGATGAAGCATTTTCTCTCGCAGGGCTGCATCGTGACTCACACAAGTTCCAGCAAGTGCGATGGGTGTTGATCAAGTGCTGAGTGCTGAAACACTTTTCCTTGTCAAAATGCAACAAGTACCAGGTTTGATGAGTTCTGAAGCCGACAAGTACTGAGGTACCACTTCATTAAAATACGACTCAGGGTTTTTGCAGGAAGCTGAAGTAATGTGGTTTGGGCTGTGGTCTGGTTGCCTAATCCAAGGTGTAGTCGTCCTCACCACCCACTCTGAGAGGAAGGTGGGGGCAGGGAAGGGAGGAGGAGGAGCAGCACTGGGAAGTGCAGCGGGATTAGTAATTGCTCTAATGGCTGAGAACAGGGAAACGGGGCAAGGACACTGAATATCCTTCATTAAACAGAATGCTCAGTATAAGGAATTGTCTAGTCTAAAATGCTAATAGTGCCCCTGTTGAGAAACACCAGAAAAGGAATCAGTAATTAACATGACTCTCCTAATGCCTACACTTAAATACCAATTAAGTCTTCACAGGACGTTGACAGCAGTGACCACAGAATGTCTACTCTGGAAGTACAGATGAAGGGACGTGCCAGGCTTCCGATGTGTCAGTGCTGCTCGTAGTGATGTGCATATCATCTTATGAGAGGGCTGGAGCCTGCCTGGGCATTGTTGGCTATGCCAGTGGAAAGGAACTAACCTCTGCTGTTTTTAGTTTCTTCCCATATCTAAATGAGGACACAAGTGGGACACCAAAACTACACATCACATGTCACAGGAGGAACTATTTTGTCTAGAGCAGTGGTTCGCAAAGCGTGGTCCCCAACTAGCATCACCTGGGAACATATTAGAACTATCCCAGACCTGCTGAACACAAACTCTTACGGGGTGTCCTGCAAACCTTCTTAATAAGCCCTCCGGGGGATTCTGATGCTGGCTCAAGTCTGAGAACCACTGGTCTAGATGGTTTGGGGGCTAAATATGGCAAGCAGTCACAAGGTGTTTCAGAAATGCTGCCTTGACTCCTGAGCAGTTTCTACCAGACTATAAAAAGAGGGGGATGTTGCTGGCAACTAATCTGAGGCCAAGGCCTAAAGAGGAAAGACGTAAGTGAGGAGAAATTGGGGGAAAGAGTAAATTACCAGGGGCCAACCTAAGCCTCAAGTCTCAAGATAAGTCTCAACCTAAGTCTCAAGATAAGCCATCCTAGAAGGACCTTGTTTTTAATTTAATTTGTGTTTCTCTATGAAAGGTCTTCCTCCTGCCCATGATCCAACTTCCCTTCCTCAGAGTTAGCTAGTTATGTCACCAGTGTCTTCTAGAACTATGTTATAAACATTCCTGTATGTTTGTATTCCCACTTCATTTTAAATACAAAGGATGGCATATTATTGACAATGTCCCACACCTTGCTTTTTTCACTTAATATGGTTCGGAGATTTTTCCTCATCAGAAACATCAGGAACCCCCTAGTAGACTTTGAGTGTCTGGGAACATTCAGCCCTCTAGGGGCATGTGCATCTTCCCTGCAGAGAATGAGCATCTTCTAGGCCATCATGCGATTCTTGTGGATTTCTTAGTGAACCCCCTGTAAGGAAATGGTACTGAAATTCTAGGTTTGGAGAACCTTCCATGGGCCCTACATGAATGACGTTTTATAACAAAAAGAGACTGTCATGTCATTAAAGTCTAATGGTAACACAACCAGATAGCACCAGCACCTAATGGGTCAGGAAGTCTAGGCAGACACACAGTAGAGGAGAATGAACACTGGAGACAATTCAAAGCAACAAGAGGACTTGAGATGCTTTCATCAGGTGAATAATCATAGATCACATCTAATTTATAGGAATTAACAAGATATACAAAAGGATGAAGACAGGAACTAGGTAAAAACCCTTAGTAGCAGGTTTTTACTTAGTAGAGGACAGTTTTCAACACTGAGAACATATATATAACACAGAATACAGTATGTGTTTTAACACATATATAGCACAGAATACAATAACACACATAATCCTCCTACCAGCTTCAGTTATAGTAGCATTTCCCTCAGAGTTATATTTTATTCTGTCCTTCAACACTGTAAGATGTCCTGTCTGTCCATGGTTCCTGACAAATTTTTATCAATGTAGCCTTTGAACCTAAAGCATGAGGGTTTCTTTTTTATAACAGCTTTATTGAGATATACTTCAGATACTATATAGTTTATCTACTTAAGGTGTACAACTGCTTAAGTATTGTTACAAAGTTGTACAACCATCACCTCAATGCATTTTAGAACATTTTCAGCAACCTCCCATAAAACCCTTTACTTGTTCACTGCCCATAACTTCCTAAGTCCCCTAGCCGTAGGCAACGGCCAGTCTATTTTTGTTTCTATAGGTAAAGGATGCTCAACAAACTCATCAGCAGACTCAACATAACTGAGAAAACAGAATCAGTGACCTTGAATATAGGTCAACAGAACTGATCCACATGGAAACACAAATGAAAGAGTGTGAGAGGTGAGGGGAACAAAAAATCTAAGAGCTATGGGATAACATCAAATTGTGTAGCATATGTGTAATCGGAACTCTAGAAAAAGAAGAAATAACAATTGGGGAAGAAGAAATAATGGCCAAGAATTTCCCAAAACTTGTATCAAACGACAGTTCTAACAAGTGTGCAGAGCATTCTAAGCAGTATAAGAACAAAACAAACAATCAAACATATCTAGACACATAATATTCAAACTGCTGACAATCAAGGATAAGAGAAAATCTTAAAGGCAGTCAGAGAAAGAGGGGAAAACATTACATATTAAGGAAGAAAAATAAGTATTCAAGTACACTTCTCATCTAAAATGATGCAAATCAGAAAATATCAAAATTACATCTTAAAAATACTTTAAGAAAAAACGGTCAACCAAGAATGCCACACCCATGAAACTATCTCCTGAAAGTAAAGGAGAAATAAAAACTTTTTTAAATAAACAAGGAGATTCAAGAAGGTAACAGAGTATGTAGGAAGTACACTCACCTCCTCCCAGGGCCAAATTGGAAGTACAACTGAATTATACAATAGTCAACCTGAATAACCAACTGAAGACTAGCTCAACAGAATTCTTATAAGCAAAGATTTAGAGAAGAAGCCACATAGAGACTGGTAGGAAGTACAGAAAAATGAAAAGGGGTGGTCCTGCACCCAAGTGTGGTGGTTGAAAATCGGGAGAAATATATCAGCTGCAAAGGTCCACCCTGAAGAGCAAGGGGTATCAACTCCATGCCAGGCTCCCCAGTCCAAAGCACCAGCGCTGGGAAGAGGAGCCCACATAACATCTGGCTGTGAAAAATCAATGGAAACTGTATCTGACAGGGAGAAACAGAATCTGCTAGAGACCGAGGCACCATTCTAAAGGGTCAGTGCACAAAATCTTGTTCAAGGGCACTCCCCTGGGCTCTGGCAGAGGGAAGGTGGCTCAGAGCAGATGGAGTCATACAGAAAAGGCTGGGTTGTCCAATTTTGAAGAGAAAGTTACACAAGCTGCTGCCATTCTCCCTGCACTGAGTCCCTCTCCTACACTTCCCATAGATGCCATTTTTCCTGGATAGAGCACTCCCTCTATGCTTCATCAGCTTGTGGGGTGGGGGATGCAATAGCTCCAACCTCTCAACTCCCTGTGGCCCTGCCTCGCTGAGCTTGCACCCTGCAAAGAAGTCTACTGTCTGTGGCCAGCTGAGGCCTGCCATACAAACTTTCTTGCAAGTCTCTCAAAGAGGTCCTTTTCCGACCCCCCGCCCCGCATGCCCCAATTGGTACCACCATTTCTGTGCAGAGCCCTCCCTTCATGGGGCCAAATATTAATCTGTTTTAGCCTGATGAACTCTGCTGGCATCATTATGACAACTCCATGAGACCCTGCCCCATCACAAAGGCCCCAGACAGGTGAGGGCTGGCTTTACTGTACTATGAGACTTTTGCTGAGTGGCCTAAGATCCAACACCAGCACTAAGTTTGAATCTCTATTAGCCTGGTGAACACCACTTGCCCATACTTGTTGTCTCACTGAGAACCTACCTCGTGTAACTCATGTACAATCAGAGGCTCTTTCAGTAACTGAGCCTAACAGGCAGCTGTCAGATGGAGGCAGATCTCAGGGTGTCTTGGGCCTATTGATGACCAGCCTCCCAAGCTCAGTGCTGATGGAGGCGGGCCTTGTGCAATTTGGTCCCTCCCATGCACATCCAGGCCTGGCAGAAGCAGCCAAAAACTGTGGATCACTTTATAGCTCCTAACAAGTAATCCAGGGCTGATCACAGGCAGCATCTGACATTGACTCAAACCAAAATCCCTCCCCAAAAGTCGCAGAAGAAACACACTTGGTAGACAGTTCCAGATAATATCAGCGCATGACCCAATTAGCTCCACAAGTGGCACACCCAAAGGGAGTTCTTGGCAAGTAACCATTTGATCCTGCTGAAGTGAGTTCCACCTTGTGGGGTCAGCCCTCACACAGCAGCTCATATACTATGGTCAGGGTCAGTCCTCATAGTCAGCCAGCCTGAAATTCAACCCCACCCACAGGTGAGCCAATACCAATCAAGACTCAACTACAACAGGAGAACTCACATGAGTCACAAGGAACATTCCTGGAGCACCTAACTCAGGTGATAAGGAGACTGTGCCATTTAGCCCCATTGGACACCTACTATATAAGGCCACCCTACCAAGACTGGGAAACTTAATACATAAAAACTAATATAGAGAGACAGCCAAAATGAGAAGACAAAGAAACATGCCCCAAATGAAAGAATAGGAGAAATTCCCAGAGGAAAACAATAAATAAAATGAAGGCAAGAAATTTATGAAAAACAGAGTTTAAAACCATTATTATAAGGATGTTCAAGGAACTTAAGAGAAAAATGGAGAAACTCAGAGATAACTTAAACAAAGAGATACTAAGCATATAAAAGAACACATGAAACATTAAGAAAAACAGTGAGAAATATCTAAAATGAAGAATATACTACAAGGGCCCTGGCTGGTGTAGCTCAGTGGATTGAGTGCTGGCCTGCAAACCAAAGGGTTGCCAGTTTGATTCCCAGTCAGGACACATGCCTGGGTTGTGGGCATAAGAGGCAGCCACACATTTATGTTTCTCTCCCTCTCTTTCTCCCTCCATTCCCCTCTTTACATATAAATAAAAATTTTAAAAAAGAGAATACGCTACAAGGAATGAACAACAGACTAGATGAGTAGAGGATCTACCAGTGATTTGGAAGACAAGGTAACAGAGAACACCCAATCAGAGAAGCAAAAGAAAAATTTTAAACATGAGGATAGTTTAAGGGACCTCTGGGACAACATCAAGCATAATAACATCACATTATAGGAATATCAAAAGGAGAAGAGCAAGAAATTGAGAACCTATTTGAATGATGACTGAAAATGTCCTTAACTGGGTGAAGGAGAATCCCAAACATGATAAATCTATCGAGGCCTACACCAAAATATAAAATAATTAAAACGGCAAAGGTTAAAGAAACAGAGAATCTTAAAAGCAGCATGATAAAAATGCTGCTTAAGATTTAAGAAAAATGTTGCTTGTTACCTACAAAGGGGCTACCATGCGACTGTCAACTGACTTCTCAACAGGAACACTTTAGGCCAGAAAGGATTGGCACAAAATTTTCAAAGTGATGAAGGGCAAGGACCTACAAACCAGACTACCTTACCCACCAATGTTATCATTTAAAGTTGAAGTAGAAATAGATCTGGCCAAGATGGAGGTATGGGTAGAAACGCTTCACTTCCTCACACAACCAAAAGAAGGATAACAACCAATTTGAAAACAATAAACAACCAGAGTGTCAGAAAATCAAACTTCATGGAACTCTGACAAGCAAGGAGTTAAAGAAACATTCACCTGGCCCAGTAGGAGGGATGGAGATGGGAGCCAGGCAGCCAAGCAGCTGGGCAAAGAAGATGCACTGGCAAGAAAGTGAATGGTGTGGGTGAGGCGGGGCTGGCTAAATGGGAAACTGAAGACTCAAAACTATCTGTAAACTACTGTGAGGGTTGTGACGGCAGAAAAACTCTCAGTCTCGCAGGAGAGTTTGTTAGAAAGTTGGGCTAGAGCAGAGCAAGCGAACAGCACTGTTCCCTCTCTGACCACTCCTCAACAGACAGTGCTACAATACAGTAAAGTGGGTTGCCCCATCCTGACAAATACCTATGGCTCTGCCCCTCTTACAACATAACAGGTACACCAAGATAAAGAAATATGGCCCAAGTGAAAGAATAGATCAAAACTCCAGAAATAGAGCTAAATGCCAAGGAGATAGCCAATCTATCTGATACAGAGTTCAAAATACTGGTAATTAGGTGCTCATGGAAATGATTGAGCTTGGACACAATATGAAGGCCATCCAAAGTGAACTAAAGCAAAATATACAGAGAACCAACAGTGAAGGGAAAGAAACCATGACTCAAATCAATAATTTGAAATAAAAGGAAGAAATAAAAATCCAACTGGAAGAGAATGAAGAAACAAGAATCCAAAAAAAAAAAATGAGGAGAGGCTTAGGAACCTTTGGTAAAACTTGAAATATTCCAACTTCCAAATCACAGGGGTAGCAGAAGGAGAAGAACAACAGCAAGAAATTGAAAACTTATTTGAACAAATAATGAACGAAAGCTTTCCCAATCTGGCAAAGGAAATAGACTTCCAGGAAGTCCAGGAAGCTCAGAGAGTCCCAAAGAACTTGGACCCAAACAGGAACACACCAAGGCACATCATCATTAAGTTACCCATGATCAAAGATAAAGAGGGAATCTCAAAAGTGGCAAGAGGAAAGGAGAGAGTTACCTACAAAAAAGTTTCCATAATGCTATCAGCTGATTTCTCAAAAGAAACCTTGCAGGCAAGAAGGGGCTGGAAAGAAGTATTTGAAGTCATGAAAGGCAAGGACCTACATCCAAGATTACTCTATCCAGCAAAACTATCATTTAGAATGGAAGGGCAGACAAAATGCTTCCCAGATAAGGTCAAGTTAAAAGAGTTCATCATTACCAAGCCCTTATTACCTGAAATGTTAAAGGGACTTATCTGAGAAATAGAAGAAGATAAAAAACTATTAACAGTAAAATGACAACAAACCCATAACTATCAACAACTGAACCTAAAAAAACAAAAGACAAACACTAGGCAAACAACTAGAACAGGAACAGAACCAGAGAAATGGAGATTACAGGGAGGACTTTCAGTGGGGAGGGAGAGAGGAAGAATGGAGGGGGAAGGTACAGGAAAGAAGCATAATTGGTAGACATAAAATAGATGGGAAGAGGTTAAGAATAGCATAGGAAACAGAGAAGCCAAGGAACTTATATGTACAACTAATGGATATGAACTAAGGGCATGAGGAATGCTGGAGGGTGGGGGGTGCAGGGCAGATGAGAAATAAAGGGGAGAAAATTGAGAAAATTGCAATAGCACAATCATTAAAATATACTTAAAAATAAATAAAATTGAAAGAGAAATAAAGACCTCTCAAACAAGAAAGAGCTAAAGTAGTTCATTACCCCAAACCAGTACTACAAGAAATGTTAAAGAAACTTTTTGAAGAAGAAAAAGAAAAGAAGAACATAATTATAAGAATAAAATGGCAATACATATCAATAAACATTTGAAATGTAAATGGCTTAACTGTACCAATCAAGACAAAGAGTAGCTGAATTGATTTTTCAAAAGAAGTAAGATCCTGGCTGGTGTGATTCAGTGGACTGAGTGCTGGACTGCAAACCAAAAGGTTGCCAGTCAGATTCCCAGTCAGAGCACATGCCTGGGTTGCGGGCTGTGTCCCCAGTAGGAGCTGTGCAAGAAGCAACCAAAAGAAGAAGAAGCAATACAAAATTGATGTATTTCTTGCACATGAATGTTTCTCTGCCTTTCTTTCTTTCTCCATCCCCTTATCTCAAAAAATAAGGAAATAAAATAAAGAAAGTCATATTTTGACTCATATTTATATTGTCAAAGACTCATATTTATGTTGTCTACAAGGTACCCACTTCATATCAAAAGACACACACAGACTGAAAGTAAAGACATGAAATAAGATATTTCATGCAAGTAGAACCAAAAAGAAAAGCTGGGGTAGCAATATTAATATCAGACAAAATAGATTTTAAAACAAAGGCTATAATAAGAGACAAAGAAGGACATTATATAATGATAAGAAAATATAACCCTTGTAATCAATCACAAGAAAGCCACATACAAACACATGGAGGCTAAATCACATGTTACTAAACAATAAATAGATTAACAATGAAATAAAGGAAGAAATCAAAATATTTCTTGAAACAAAATGAAAATGAAAACACAACAACCCCAAATCTATAAGACACAGCAAAATCAGACCTAAGAGAGAAACTGTTAGCAAATCAGGTTTATTTCAAGAACAAAAGAAATCTCAAACAACTATAACCTTACACTTAAATGAACTAGAAAAAACAACAACAAACAAAGCCCAAGTGAATAAAAGGTAAAAACAATAAACATTAGAGTGGAAATAAAATAGACCTTTAATCAGACTCATCAAGAAAAAGAGAGAACCAATCTCCAAAATATATAAAGAACTTACACAACTTCACTCTAAGAAGATAAGCAACCCAATTAAAAAATGGGCAAAGGACTTGAACAGACACTTTTCCAAGGAGGAGATACAGAGGATGCAGAGATACATGAAAAGATGCTCAGTAATGCTAGCTATCAAAGAGATGCAAATTAAAACCACAATGAGATACCACCTCACACTGGTCAGAATGGCCATTATAAACAAAGGAACAAACAACAAGTGTTGGAGAGGTTGTGGAGAAAAGGGAACCCTAGTGCACTGTTGGTGGGGTTGCAGACTGGTACAACCACTATGGAAAACAGTATGAAATTTTCTAATAAAAATAAAAATGGGTCTGCCTTTGACCCAACAAATCCACTGCTAGGATTGTATCTTAAGAACCCTGAAACGCCAATTCAAAAGAACCTATGCACCCCAATGTTCATAGCAGCACAATTTACAATAGCCAAGTGCTGGAAGCAACCTAGGTGCCCATAAATAAATGAATGGATAAAAAAACTACGGTATATTTACACAATGGAATTCTATGTAGCAGAAAGAAAGAGGGAGCTCCTACCCTTTGTGACAGCATGGATGGAACTGGAAAGCATTATGGTAAGTGAAATAAGCCAAGTGGTGAAAGACAAATACCATATATCACCTTTAATGAGAACCTAATCAACAAAACAAACAAACAAACAAAAATATATAACCAAAGACAAATACCATATGATATCACCCTTAACAGGAATATAATCAACAAAACAAGCCAACAAATAAACAAAATATAACCAAACACACTGAAATAGAGAACAGGTTGACAGTGACAAGAGGGGAGAAGGGAGGGAATTTCAGGGGAAGGGTTTTCAGGAACAAGTATAAATGACACATGGAGAATAATAAGGGGAGGGATGGAAATGGGAGGAAGGTGGGGAGGGCTGATGGGTTGGGTGGCAATGGGGGTAAAAGGCAGAAAACTTTACTTGAACAACAATTAAAATTTTTTAAAAATTAAAAAATAAAGCAAATGAGGGCTAAAAAAAAGAAGAAGAAAAAGAGAGAACCAAATACATAAAATCAGAAATGAAAGACAAGTAACAAGTGACATCACAATACAAAGAATTGTAAAAAATATATTATAAACAACTAACCACCATATTTTGCCATGTACAATGGTCAGTTCTTTGCCTAAATTTTTTAGGGAAAAAATAAAGATGCACATTGTACATGGATAGTACTAATTCTATATCCATATAAATGTTTTTAATTGTTTTATTTATGCTTATGCATTAAATGTTTAACTCTAGAGAGCATAATGATATTCATATGCAAAACAACACACTGGAATATTATAATCAGTTTTGTTTCTAAATATAAATAAATTTAAAAATTAGAATGAAAGTTTTTTTCATGAAAGTTTGGGCCAAAAATGTGGGTGAGCATTATGCATGACAAAACATGGTATATACCAAAAATTGGACAAACTGGGAAAAAGGGATAAATTCCGACAAACATACAATCTTCCAAAACTGACTTGGGAAGAATCAGAAAATCCAAATACACAGATTACAACTAATGAAATTGAAGCAGTAATTTAAAAACTTCCAAAAAATAAAAGTCCTGAACTGAATGGCTTCACAGGTGAATTTTACCAAATACTCAAAGAAGGAAACCTCTCAAACTATTCTTAAAAAAAATTCAAGAGGAAGGAAGACTCCCAAGCTAATTTTACAAGACCAGCATTATTCTGATTCTGAAAACATACAAAGATACTACAAAGAAAGAAAATTACAGGCCAATATCCCTGATGGACATAGATGCCAACATCCTCAACAAAATATTAGCAAACTGAATCCAGCAATATACTAAAAAGATCATACACCATAATCAAGTGGGATTTATTCCAGGAATGCAAGGTTGGTACAATATCCAGAAATCAATAAACATGATAGACCACATAAACAAAATTAAGGATGAAAATCATATGATCATATCAATAAATGCAAAAAGTATCTGATAAAACCCAGCACCCATTTGTGATAAAAACTCTCAGCAAAGTGGGAAATAGAAGGAACATGCCTATACACAATGAAGGCTATATATGACAAATCCACAGACAACATCATATTCAATGAGTAAAAACTAAAAGTGTTTTCCTCAAGATAGGAACAAAATGGAATGTCTGCTTTCCCCTTTCTTACTCAGCATAGTACTGGAAGTCCTAGCCAGAGCATTCAGACAAAAAGAAGAAATAAAAGGCATCCAAATTGGAAAAGAAGAAGTAAAACTGCCATTAGTATTTGCATATGACAAGATACTGTATTTAGAGCACCCTAAAGATTTCACCAAAAACTACTAGAATTGATAATAAATTCAGTAAAGTAGCAGGATATAAAATAAATATCCAGAAATCAGTTGCATTTTCATACACCAATAATAAACTATCAGAAAGGGAAACTAGAAAAAAAATCCCATTTACAACTGCATCGAAAAATACATAGAAATAAATTTAACCAAGGATATAAAAGACCTGTACTTGGAAAATTATAAGACACTGAAGAGAGAAATTGAGAAAGATATAAATAAGTGGAAGCATATACCATGTTCTTGGACTGTAAGAATTAACATCCTTAAAATGCCCATACTACCCAAAGCAATCTATAGATTCAGTGTAATTCCTACCAAGATACCAATGGAGTATTTCAGAGAACTAAAACAAATATTCCAAAAACTTATACTGAACCACAAAAGACCCAATAGCCACAAAAATCTTGAGAAATAATAATGAAGTTGGAGGAATCATACTACCTGCTATCAAACTACAAAGCCATAGTAATTAAAACAGCGTGGTACTGGCAACAAAACAGACATACATCAATGGAACACAATAGAGAGCCCAGAAATAAACCTATGTCTTTATGGTCAATTAACATTTGACAAAGAAGACAAGAACATATAATGGGGTCTCTATTATACGTAGGTAAATACAACCTATTAATTAAACAGTGTTGAAAAACTAAACAGATACCTACAAATAAATAAAACTGGACCACCTACTCACACCATACACAAGAAAAACTCAAAATATATTGAAGACTTAAGCGTAAAACTCAAACCTACAAAAATACTAGAAGAAAACATAGGCAATAATATCTCAGACATTTCTCATAGCACTATTTTTTCTGATATATCTCCTCAGGCAAGGGAAACAAAAGGAAAAGTAAACAAATGGGACTACATCAAATTAAAAAGTCTTTGTACAGCAAAGAACACCATCAACAAAATGAAAAAACAACCCACTGATTGGGAGAACTTATTCTCCAACGATATATCTGATAAGAGGTTAATATCCAAAATTTATAAAAAACTTATACAACTCTACACCAAAAAAAAAAGGCTCAAAGAATCCAATTAAAAAATAGGCAAAGGATCTGAATAGACACTTCTTCAAAGAGGACACACAGATAGTCAATAGACACATGAAAAGATGTTCAATGTCACTAATCATCATAGAAATTCAAATTAAAACCACAATGAGATATCAAATCACACCTGTCAGAATGGTTATCATCAATAAATCAATGGGGGTAGAGGAAGATGGGAGAGGGTGTGGGCTGATAGATGGTAATGGAAGAAGACTTGACTTTGGAAGACTTCTGGCCAAGATGGAGGCAAAGGTAGATACACTGTGCCTCCTCACACAACCAAAAGAAGAACAACAACAAGTTTAAAAACAAAACAAAAAACAAAAAAAAACAACCAGAACTGCCAGAAAATTGAACAGTATGGAAGTCTGACAACCAAAGAGTTAAAGAGAAAATGGTTATCCGGATGGAGAATTGGAGACAGGCAGCTGGGCAGAAAGGAGTCACCGAAAGGCGGTGGCTGGAGTACCAGGGTGGAGAAAGTGGTGGCTGGTAGATGGGGGGATGCAGTGGCTGGTGGAGGAGGCAGTCTCTCATTTGCATGTGGATAAACTGCAAGGAACAACTGGGCAGTGAGACAGACATGAAACCCAGGGTTCCAGCATAGGGAAATAAAGCCTCAAAACCTCTGACTGAAAAAAACCTGTGTGGGTTGAGGTGGTGGGAGAAACTCCCAGCCTCACAGGAGAGTTCATTGGAGAGACCCACAGGGTCCTAGAACATACCACCCACATGGGAATCAGCACCAGAAGGGCCCAATTTGCTTGTGGGTAGTGGTGGAGGTGACTGAAAGCTGGCAGGGAGCTGGGCAAAGCAGCATTGTTCCCTCTCAGACCCCTCCCACACACACAGCACAACAACACTGTTGTCATGAGTTGCCCTGCCCTGAAGAATACCTAAGGCTTCACCCCTTACTATGTAGCAGGCGTGCTAAAACAAAGGAAAAATGGTCCAAATGAAAGAACAGATCAAAGCTCCTAAAAAATACAGCCAAGTGATGAAGAAATAGCCAATGTATCGGATGTAGAGTTCAAAACACTGGTACTGAGGATGCTCACAGAAATAGTTGAGTATGGTCACAAAATAGAGAAAAGAGCAAAGGATATGCAAAATGAAATAGATGAAAATGTACAGGGAACCAACAGTGACAGGAAGGAAACTGGGACTCAAATCAATGGCTTGGACCAGAAGGAAGAAATAAACATTCAACCAGAACAGAATGAAGAAACAAGAATTCAGAAACATGAGGAGGGGCTTAGGAACCCCCAGGACAACTTTAAAGTTGTTCCAGCCTGCATCATGGGAGTGCCAGAAGGAGAAGAAGAAGAGCAAAAATTTGAAAACTTATTTGAAAAAAATGATGAAGAAGAACTTCCCCAGTTTGGCCAATGAAATAAACCTCCAAGAAGCCCAGGAAACTCAGAGAGTCCCAGAGAAGTTGGACCCAAGGAAGGACCCACTAAGCCACATAATACTTACATCAGCCAAGATGAAAGATAAGGAGAGAATCTTAAAAGCAGCAAGAGAAAATAAAACAGTTACCTACTAAGGAGTTCCCATAAGACTATCAGCTGATTTCTCAAAAGAATCCTTAAAGATAAGAAGGGGCTGGAAAGAAGCATTCAAAGTCATGAAAGGCAAGGACCTACATCCAAAATTACTCTAGCCAGCAAAGCTATCATTTAAAATGAAAGGGCAGATGAAGTGCTTCCCAGATAAGGTCAAGTTAAAGGAATTCATCATCACCAAGCCCTTATTATATGAAATGTTAAAGAGACTTATCTAAAAAAAAGAAGATAAAAAATATGAACAGTAAAATGACAACAAACTAACATCAACAACTGAACCTAAAAACAAAAACTAACTAAGCAAACAACTAGACCAGGAACAGAATCACAGAAATAGAGATCATATGGAGGGTTATCAGTGGGGAAGGGGACAGGGAAATGGGGAAAACAGTACAGGGAATAAGTAGCATAAATCATAGGTAGAAAATAGATGAAGGGAGGTTAAGAATAGTATGGGAAATGTGAACACCAAAGAACTTACATGTACGACCCATGGACATGAACTAGGATGGGGGAACATGGGTGGGAAGGAGTATGCAGGGTCCAGGGAGATAAAGGGGAGAAAATGGGACAACCGTAATAATATAATCAATAAAGCATATATTTTTAAAGTAAAAAAAAAGAAGACTTGGGGTGGTAAACACACAATACATTGTACAGATGATGTGTTAATGGATTGTGTGCCTGAAACCTGTATAATTTTTAACCAGTGTCACCCCAATAAATTCAATTTTAAAAGTTTAAATGAACTGGGTATACAGTGTTAAAAATTAAAGCAACAAAGCCCTGGCTGGCGTAGCTCAGTGGATTGAGCGCAGGTCTGCGAACCAGACAATTGCGGTTCGATTCCCAGTCAGGGCACATGCCTGGGTTGCAGGCCGGTTCCTTGCAGGCTAACTACCAGCAGGGAATGCATAAAAAGGCAACCATACATTGATGTTTCTCTCCCTCTCTCCTTCCCCTCTAAAGATGAATAAATAAATTTAATTTAATTTAAATAAATAAATAAATAAAAATTAAAGCAACAAATTGACAAACAACAAGTGTTGATGAGGATGTGGACAAACAGGAACCCTTGTGCACTGTTGGTGGGAATGCAGATTGGTGCAACCAGTGTGGAAAACAGTATGGAGATACCTCAAAAAATTAAAAGCGGACCTGTCCTATGACCCAGAGATTCCAATTCTGGGAATCCATCCAAAGAAACAAAAAAAACTGATTCAAAAGAATATATGCACCCTTATATTCATTGCTGTGTTATGTATAATAGCCAAGATTTGGAAGCAGCCCAAGTACCCATCAGTAGATGAGTGGATAAAAAGGCTGTACTACATTTACACAGTGGACTGCTACTTACCTTTTGTGGCAGCATGGATGGACCTCGAAAGTATTGTACTAAGTGAAATAAGCCATAAAATGACAAATACAATTTCATTTATATGTGGAATCTAAATAAAGATTAGTTAATAAACAAAATAGAAACAGACTCATAGATATAGAGAACAGATTGACAGTGTCAGAGGGGAGGGATGTGGGAGGCTAAGAGATAAAGGTAAGAAAACACCTCACAGACACAGACAACAGTATGGTGATTACCAGAGGAAAAGGGGGCTGGAGAAGTTAGAATACGGTAAGGGAGAAATAAATGGTGACGGAGAGAGACTAGGCTTTAGGTAGTAAACACACAATGGAATATATGGATGATGTATTATAGGGCTGTACACTCGAAACCAATGTCATTATGTTAACCAATGTCACCAAAAATAAATTTAATTAAAAAATAAAAACATCTCGCCTGGCTGGTGTAGCTCAGTGGATTGAGCACGGGCCTGCGAACCAGATGATCGCAGTTCGATTCCCAGTCAGGGCACATGCCTGGGTTGCAGGCAGGTTCCCTGCAGGCCAACTCCCAGCAGGGGACGCACGAAAGGCAACCATACATCGATGTTTCTCTCCCTCTCCTTCCCCTCTAAAGCTAAATAAATAAATACAATCTTTAAAAAAAATAAAAACAAAATAAAAACATCTCTATGATGAACAACAACAAGATAATTTAAAAGGCTGATCATCTCAGCCCTAGCTGTGTAGCTTAGTTGGTTAGAGCATTGTCCCAATATGCCAAGGTTGTAGGTTCAACCCTTGGTCAGGAAACAAGCAATTAATGCAAAAATTAGTGAGAAAAACAAATTGATGTTTCTCTCTTTCTCTCTCTCTCCTTTCATCTCTTTTTAAAATCATTTTAAGAAAAGCTGATCATCTTACTATATCAAAAAATATGATGAAATCCTATAATCCTTAATGATTTTTAAAAAGCCCTCTTGGTAAACTCAAAATATAAACTTTGTTAATCTGACAAAATATTTGGAAAAAGTGGTCAAGATGGAGGTCTAGGCAGACATGGCTTGCCTCTCCACACAACCACATCAAAATTACAACTAAAGTACAGAACAACCATCACTCAGAATCAGTAGAAATCCAGTTGAATGGAAGTCTGCCAACTACGGAATTTAAGAAACCACATCCACTCAGACTGGTAGGCAGGGCTCAGACAAGAATCGGGTTGGTCTCACACCCACACGTGATAAAAATCCGAGAGGGATGTCTCAGGAGCGAGGAGTCCCAGCCCCACACCAGGCTCCCAGCCCAGGGTCCCAGTGCCAGGAACAAAAGTGGCTCCAAAAACCAACAGGACTGAATCCATGGAAGAGACCACTGGAGCTCCAAGCAGTTCCTCTGAAAGAGCCCACACACAGACTCAGGTACTCTGACTCACTCCCTCTGAGCTCCAGTGCCAGGGTAGCAGCTCGAAAGGCACCGGAGGTACACAGGGAGAAACTGAAATGTCTGGCATCGAGATGAGCAGAGGCCACTGTCCCTTTCCTAAACCCTCTCCCCACAGAGCCAGCAAGCTGACGCCATATCTGAGGTTCCATCAACTGGGCTAATACTGTTTGACGCACCTTGGAGATCCCCAAGAGACTCTTCCCAACCCAGCTTACAAGCCTACCCAAGCTGCTTTGCCATATGAATGGCTGGTCTTGGCTCATGCTGTACAACTTCCTAAATCCTCTCAAACAAGCAACAGCTGGGCTCAGTGAGCTCCAGGTCCAGCACTAGCAGCAGCCAGGCTAGATTCCCGCACCTGGGAATCTCCAAGGCCACCACGAGTAACAGCTGACTCAGATTTCTTGATAGCTTTGGCAGGAGTGGCTCTGGGCAAAACACGGCTGCGTACTGACTTTCACCTGAACCATCCAAGAGTCCCAGGGCCAGGGCACCCAGTGAACACCTATAGACTATGTAAGAACACCGACCCCCCTTCTCCCGCACATCTGATCCTTCACAGAGATCGCAGACTGGAGGTAAAGTGGTCGCAGCCAATCATTGAAGCTGACTGGCCTGAGTAAATCCCTCCCATTGATCTGCCAACAGCAACCAAGGCTCAACTACCAGAGGAGGGTATACTCAGCCCAAATTAAGGGTACACCTTGAGTATCCAGTTTGGGTAATAGGAGAGTCTGTGCCACTGGACCCTACAGGATGCCACTACCTTAGGTCACACTACCAAGACATGGAGTCAAAACAGTTCTACCTAATACATAGAAACAAATACAGTGAGGCTGTCAAATAAGGAGACAAGGAAACATGGCCCAAATGAAAGAACAGATAAGAAACCTCCAGAAAAAGAGCTAAATGAAATGGAGATAAGCAATCTCTCAGATGCAGAGTTCAAAACACTGGTTATAAGGATGCCCAAGGAATTTAGCAAGGACCTCAACAGCATAAAACAGATACAGTCAGAAGCAAAGAATACACTAATCAAAATAAAGTACATTTTACAGGGAAACAACAGTAGAGTGGATGAATCTGAGAATCAAATCAATGATTTTGAACACAAGGAAGCAAAAAACAACCAATCAGAACAACAAGAAGAAAAAGAAATCCCCCTCCCCCAAAAAGGATAGCTTCTGGGACAACTTCAAGAGGTCCAACATTTGCATCATAGGGATGCCAGGAGAAGAAGAGAAAGACCAAGAGACTGGAAATCTATTTGAAAAAATAATGAGGGACTTCCACCAAGATGGTGGCATAGGTGGAAACACTGTGCCGCCTCGCACAACCAAGTTTAAACTCAATAAAGTTTCAGTAACAAAAACACAGCCAAAAAACAGAAAATTGAACAATACGGAAGTCCAACAACAACAAACCATTCAGCCAGACCAATAAACCAGCAAAGGAGCAAGCAGTGAGACAGACCGCACAGGCCCCAGCAGCGGGAAGCAGCAGAGGGGACCACCATTGCCCCTCTTGGACCCCACCCCCACATACAGCATCACAACCCAGCGACTGAGTTGCCCCACCCTGGTGAACACCTAGGGCTCCACTCTGCATACCTAACAGGTGCAAATAGACCAGAACATGACTCAAGAAGAACTCAAAGACCCAGAGCCTATAATTCTAAGTGACCAAGAAATAGCCTACCTTTCAGATGCACAGTTCAAAATAAAGGTGATCAAGATGCTCACAGAACTGATTGATTTTAGCCACAAATTAGAGAAACATATGGAGGCTAAACTAATTGAAATGAAGGGAAATGCACATGAAACCAATAGTGATGGAAAGGAAACTGGGACTCAAATCAAGGGAGTGGGCCAGAGGAAGAACGAAACATCCAACCAGAAAAGAATGAAGAAACAAGAATTCAAAAAAACCTGAGTAGAGGCTTAGGAACCTCCAGGACATTTTTAAACGTTCCAATATTAGAATTATAGGGGTACCAGAAGGGGAAGAGGAACAGCCACAAGTGGAAAACTTATTTGAACAAATAATAAAGGAGAACTTCCCCAGTCTGGCAAAGGAAATAGACTTCCAGGAAACCTAGGAAGCTCAGAGAGTCCCAAAGAAGTTGGACCCAAGAAGGAACACACCAAGGCACATCATAATTACATCAGCCAATATTAAAATGAAGGAGAGAATCCTAGAAGCAACAAGAAATAAGGGGACAGTCACCTACAAAGGAGTTCCCATCAGACTGTCAGCTGATTTCTCAAAAGAGAACTTACAGGCAAGCAGGGGCTGGAAAGAAGTATTCCAAGTCATGAAGTCCAAAGACCTACATCCAAGAATGCTCTATCCAGCAAAGCTTTCATTTAGAATGGAAGGGCAGATAAAGTGCTTCTCAGATAAGATCAAATTCAATGAGTTCATCATCACCAAGCCCTTATTATATGAAATGTTAAAGGGACTTCTCTAAGAAAAAGAAGATAAAAAAGATGAACATTGAAAGGACAGCAAACCCACAGTTACTAAAAACCACACCTAAAACAAAAGCAAACTAAGAGGACAGCTAGATCAGGAGCAGAACCATAGAAATGAAGATCACATGGAGGGTTAGCAACAGGGGTGGGAGGAGGAGAAGGGGGCAGAAGGTACAGAAAATAGCATAGATGGTAGGTAGAAAATAGACAGGGGGAGGGCAAGAATAGTAGGGGAAATATAGAATCTAAAGAACTTGATACATGTGGACATAAACTAAAATAGGGGGGAATGGTGGGGGAGGAGATATGCAGGGTGGAGGGGAATGAAGGGGGGAATTAAAACAACTGTAATGGCATAATCAATATAATATACTAAAAAAAGAAAAAATAATGAAAGAAAACTTCCCTAATTTGGTGAAGGAATTAGACATGTAAGCCCAGGAAGAACAGAGAGTTCCAAACAAGATGGATGCAAACAAAGAAGCCCAGTTCAAAACTCATCATAATTAAAATGCCAAAGGTTAAAGATAAGGAGAGATCTTAAAAGCAGCAAGATAAAAGCAGTTAGTTACCTACAGGGGAGTTCCCATAAGACTATCAGCTGATTTCTCAAAAGAAATTTTGCTGGCTAGAAAGGATTGACAAGAAATATTCAGTCANGTGGGGGAGGAGATATGCAGGGTGGAGGGGAATGAAGTGGGGGGTGGGACAACTGTAATNGGAATGAAGGGGGGAATTAAAACAACTGTAATGGCATAATCAATATAATATACTAAAAAAAGAAAAAAATAATGAAAGAAAACTTCCCTAATTTGGTGAAGGAATTAGACATGCAAGCCCAGGAAGAACAGAGAGTTCCAAACAAGATGGATGCAAACAAAGAAGCCCAGTTCAAAACTCATCATAATTAAAATGCCAAAGGTTAAAGATAAGGAGAGATCTTAAAAGCAGCAAGATAAAAGCAGTTAGTTACCTACAGGGGAGTTCCCATAAGACTATCAGCTGATTTCTCAAAAGAAATTTTGCTGGCTAGAAAGGATTGACAAGAAATATTCAGTCATGAAAAACAAGGACCTACAGCCAAGATTGCTCTACCCAGCAAAGACATCATTTAGAATTGAAGGGCAGATAAAGAGCTTCCCAGACAAGAAAAAACTAAAGGAGTTTATCATCAGCAAACCTTTATTATATGAAATGTTAAAGGGACTTATCTAAGAAAAAGAAGATCAAAACTATGAACAATAAAATGGCAAAAATACATATCTATCAACAATTGACTGTAAAAAACAAACTAAGCAAACAAGAAGAACAGACAGAATTATGGATAGGGAGCATTTTGATAGTTTCCAAATGAAAGGGGGGTTTAGGGGAATGGGTGAAGAGGTTAGGGGATTAAGAAGTACAAATAGGTAGTTACAGAATAGCCACGGGGATGCAAAGTACAGCATAGGAAATGGAGAAGCCAAAGAACTTATACACATGATCCATGGACATGAACAATGATGGGGGCCTTACCTGAGGGAGTGGAGAGTGTTGGGTGGAGGGAAGAAATGGGGGAAAATCAGAACAACTGTAATAGTATAATCAATAAAATATAACTTTAGAAAAACAAAATAAAAAATAAAAAGAAAAGAAAAAGTATCTAAGATAACATACTTAATGGTATAATACTAAAAGTTTCACCATGAAACTAGAATAAATTTATAACTGTTTTGATTTTCATTAGCTTGGTTACTAATGATACTGAGCACCTTTTCATATACCTATTTGCCATTTAAATGTCTTCCTTGAGAAAATGTTTATTCAGATCCTTTGCTTATTTTCAATCAGATTTTTTGTTGTTTTTAAATATTGAGTTCCTTATATATCTTAGATATCAATCCCTTATTAGATATATGGTTTAGAAATATTTTCTCCAACTCTGTAGGTTTTATTTTCATCGTGTTGATGGTTTAAGTTGCTGTGCAAAATCTTTTTAGTTTGATTTGGTCTCACTCATTTATTTTTGTGTTTGTTGCCTGAATTTTTGTTGTCCTATCCAAAAAGTCATTGCTAAGACCTATATCGAGAAGCTTATGCCCTGTTTCCTTCTAGTAGTTTTACAGTTTCACGTCTTATGTTTAAGTCTTTAATGTATCTTTATTTAATTTTTCTGTATGGTATCAGGGTCCAATTTCATTCTTTTTAAAATTATATTTTATTGATTATGCTATTACAGTTTTCCCAATTTTCCCCCTTTATCCCTGCTCCACCCTGCACTCCCCAACCTTCCAGCATCCCCCACGTAGTTCATGTCCATGGGTTGTACATGTAAGTTCTTTGAGTTCTCTGTTTCCTATACCATTTTGACCATTCCCTATTTTATGCCTACCAATTATGCTTCTTCTCTGTACCTTCCTCCCCATTCCTCCCCTCTGCCTCCCCAATGAAAACCCTCCATGTGATCTCCATTTCTCTGATTCTGTTCCTGCTCTAGTTGTTTGCTTAGTTTTTGTTTTCATTGCTTTTCTTTCATTTTTTTTAGGTTCATTTGTTGATAGTTGTGAGTTTGTTGTCATTTTCCTGTTCATATTTTTGATCTTCTTTTTCTTAAATAAGTCTCCTTAACATTTCATATAATAAGGGTTTGGTGATGATGAACTCCTTTAACTTGACCTTATCTGGGAAGCACTTCATCTGCCCTTCCATTCTAAACAATAGCTTTGCTGGATAGAGTAATCTTGGATATAGGTCTTTGCCTTTCATGACTTCAAATACTTCTTTCCAGCCCCATCTTGACTGCAAGGTTTCTTTTGAGAAATCAGCTGACAGCCTCATGGGAACTCCTTTGTAGGTAACTCTTTCCTTCCCTCTTGCTGCTTTAAAGATTCTCTCTTTGTTTTTAATCTTGGATAATTTAATGATGATGTGCCTTGGTGTGTTCCTCTTTGAGTCCAACATCTTTGGGACTCTTTGAGCTTCCTGGACTTCCTGGAAGTCTCTTTCCTTTGCCAGACTGGGAAGTTTTCCTCCATCATTAGTTCAAATAAGTTTTCAATTTCTTGCTGTTGTTCTTCTCCTTCTGGCACCCCTATAATTTGGATATTGGAATGTTTCAGGTTGTCCCAGAGATTCCTCAGCCTCTCTTCATTGTTTTTGGATTCTTATTTCTTCATTCTGTTCCAGTTGGATTTTTATTTCTTCCTTTTGTTCCGAACCATTGCTTTGAGTCCTGGTTTCCTTCCTATCACTGTTGGTTCTCTGAATATTTTGCTTTATTTAACTTTGGGTACCTTTCATTTGTTTTTTAATTTTTTGACCAAGCTCAATCAGTTCTGTGAGCATTTTGATTATCAGGGCTTTAAATTCTCCATCAGATAGGTTGGCTATGTCCTCCTTGATTAGCTCTCTTTCTGAGGTTTTGGTGTGTTCTTTCATGTTTACCCTATTTAACTCAGGGCCCCTGGTAAGTTGAAAGTGGCTGGGACCTTCGGTATTCACCAGGGCAGGGACAACCCTGCCTGCTGCGCTGTGGTGCTGCCTGTGGGAGAAGAGCTGGAAAGGGAACAGTGCAGCTTGCCTACTCGTCTGCTTTTCTCTAGCACACTTTTCAGTGCACTCTTGTGTGAGACTGGGAGTTTCTCCCACTGCAGCAACAGCCGTAGTCCACAGCCACCTCCAAGTCTCAGTTTCCCCTTAAGTCATCTCCTCCTGTGCAGCCTGCCACCTCACTGCAGCCAGCCGTGCCCTCATGGTTCACCGCCTCATTAAGGTTTCTCTCCGTCTACTGCCTTACCTGTTTGGTTGTTCTGTTTGACCATTCCTTTAATTCTGTAGTTGTCAGAGTTCCATGAAATTTGGTTTTCTGGTGCTTGTGGTTGTTTATTGCTTTTAGATTTTTTTCTCCTTTTGGTTGTGTGAGAAAGTGAAGGGTTTCTGCCTACACCTCCATCTTGGCTGTAACTCTCTGATTTCATTCTTTTGCATATGGATATCTAATTTTTCCAAGGCCATTTAATGAAAAGACTCTCTTTTAACCACATTGTGTATTCTGAGACCCCTGGTCATTTCTGGGCTCTCTATTCTATTGTACTTACCTGCCTGTTTTTATTTATAGTAGTACCATACTGTTTTGATTACTATAGCTTTGCAGTATAGTTTGAAGCCAGGAATTATGATATCTCCAGCTTTGCTCTTCTTTCTTATGATTGCTTTGGCTACCTCAGTTCTTTTTTTTGTGATTCCATACAAATTTTAGGTTGTTTTTTCCTATTTCTGTGAAAAATGCCATTAGAATATTGATATAAATTGCATTGAATCTGTAGATCAGTTTGGATAGTATGACCATTTAAACAATATTAATTTTTCCAATCCATGAACACTATATATCTTTCCATTTATTTATGTTTCCTTTAATTTCTTTTACTGATGTCTTACAGATTTCAGTGTATAGGTCTGAAATTGGTTAAATTTATTCCTAAGTATTATATTCTGTTTGATGCTACTACAAATGGATTTGTTTTCTTAATTTAGGTTTTAAATAGTTCATTGTTAGTGCCTCCAGCTTCTGACACAGGTTTTAATGAAGACTAGTTTTTTCTACAGAGTGGTACCCCTTTTCAAAAGCCACATCAGTCCAGAGAGGAAAATCTAAACAAAAGCCCCACAGCAAGAGACAGGAAGGAAGAGAAACTATTCAAACTCTCTGCCTGCTCTCCTCCATAGCACACAATAGCTAAGTCCTTTACTGGAGAATCAGGGCTCTGAAGGAATCCCTCTGACCTGGTGTTTTCTGGTTGTTAAGCCTCTGTTTGAGCACAGTCACTATGGTGACAAGTCTGGGATGCTCTGCTCTGAGGGGGCTTATCCCTTCAAATATGCTTCTTGAATTAACAACAAAGGAATTCATTGATCCTCAACTAATCTCATATTCTCCTGGGAGACCTCTCTCAGGGGGCACTTTCCCCCTTTGCCCCCACAAACCTCCCAGGTTTATACTCTGTTCAGTCAATAACCACATTTATATAGTAATTTACAGTTTACTTTTACCCGCATCACTTCAATTAAGCCCTGAGGAGGGCTTAAGTCACATGAGCCTCTTTAGTCACATGAGCCTCTTTCACACCAACTAAACAGAGACAAAGTGAGGACCTTGGTTTTAAGGAGTCCTCCCCAGGAAGGCTAGCTGGCATGGGCCCAAGAGCAGGTTTGGGACTGAGAAATGAGGAGTGGGGGGAGCAGGGAGCCAGCCTACTTTTTCTTTTCCAGAAAGAAGAATTCGTAATGGCTCATAGTCCTGACAGGCCTGATGTCTACCCCTAACCCCCACCACTGAAGCTCTTCTCAGCTTATTCTAGGTTGATGTTCTATCTGGGTTCATACAGGGGTGTCTAACCTTTTGGTGTCTCTGGGCCACACTGGAAGAAGAAGGGTTGTCTTGGGCCACACATTAAATACATTGTGACAGGTAATCACACACACACACACACACACACACACACACACACATCTCATAATGTTTCAAGTAAATTTACAATTTTGTGTTGGGCCACATTCATAGCCCTCTTGGGCTTCATGGAGCCTGAGGGCCACAGGTTGGACAACCCTGTTCTGCACCAGTCCCAGCCCCAGCTGTTCTGAGAGCAGCAGTCAACCCTGGGGAATTTCTCCTCCCCGCCTTCAGAAGGGTCTTCCTTAATCATGAGTCTCAGAGTCAGCCCAGGCTTCCTACAGCATAGTTATTAATGGAACACCCTCCATTGTTTTCTACTCCATGACGATACTCTATTCTCGCCACCAAATTGTGTAGGTTTTCCTCACAACAAGCAATTCTCAGACAGCAGCGAGGTGCTGTACACTTCAGCTCAATTCTGATACTTTCCACTTGGAGACGGTGTCAGATCCCACAAGACTGCCCAACTTCAGATGCCAATCAGAAGTTCAAGTTGTTACCTATGCTTCTGAGTAACCAACTATAAGTCAGAGGTTCCCATGACCCACTCCTTGGGTTTAATCATTTACTAGGACAACTCAGAGAACTCAGAAAAATAGTTTATTTACTAGATTAATGGTTTGTTACAAAGGATACTAAAGAACACCAGGGAACATCAGATGAAGGGATATGTAGGATGAGGTCCAGAAAAATCTCAACCACAGAAGCCCGGGGTGCACCACCCTCCAGGCACAGGGATGCATTCTTGTTTACCAGCCCAGCAGCTCTCCAAACTGTCCTTTTGGGTATTTATTGAGGCTTCATGACATAGGCATTACCGAATACGTCATTGGCCATTGGTGACTAAGTCAGTCTCTAGCCCCTGTCCCCTCCCAAGAGGTAAAGAGGTGACGGTGAAAGTCCCAACCCTCTAATCACCTGGCTGGTTCCCCTGGCAATCAGCCCTCATCCTGTGGTTATCTGGGGGCTTTCCAAAAAAATTCACCTAAATCCTATAAACTCGGATGTGGTTGAAAGAGGCAAAAAAAAACAAAACAAAAAAACTCCTACCCATTTCATCTTTTGCTCTAGAGCTTTGAATGAAAGATGCCCTGTAGTTTTTATCACACAACAAATTAAGGGGTGGGGGGTGGACACAGGAGGGAGCTGGGGAGGGCTAGGGGTGGGCTGGGATGGGAGTAAAGGCAGAAAACTGTACTTAAACAATGATTAAAATAAAAATAAATAAATAAATAAAATATATGTAACTAAAAAAAAAAAAGGTTACAAGAGATTTAGGAGCTACTGCCAGAACCATGGACAAATTTATTTATCACAATAGGCCTACCTCTTATTAGCTTTATGGTCTTGGGGAAGTCCTTTAATCGTCCTAAGCCTGTTAACCTGATCTGTAAGATGGGAGCAATTACATCTACCCAGAGGACTGTGGTAAGGATTGAGAGACAAGATGCATTACGCAACTCTGATTCCCTCCCCAAGCTAGCCCACTCTGCTCTCAGACATAGGCAATCTCTAATCCTAAAAAGATTATACCAAAGAAATAAAAAATGCACCAAACTCACCTTGACCGATCCAGCTCCAGTGTCTCTGTCACCTAAACTATTCTTGGGTAATATATAACCTTTCTCCTCAAACGAATAAGGGAGGATATTTGACCTCACTTGTCTTTATTATGAGAGGCAATGAGGTGAGAACAAAGATCATCCTAGGAGGTAAAACTTCTGGGTTCCAGCCCTCACTGCTCACTGAGCTCCTTAGCCTCTCTAGCCTGCAGATATTTCTTTTGAAATAACTGCCCTGCCTTACCTCCCTGTGGAAGGGGGTTGGACAGGGTGCTCTGTTAGGGTCCTTTCCCACTCTAAGATCTCTGAGGACTCAATAACCCATAAAATTAGAATAAATCAGGTTTTGCAGAGACTACTCTTGTCCTTTAGGAGTGTTCTGAAGCAGATCAGATAGATGCACAGGACACAAGCAGACCAGAAGCATTAAATCCAAGGACTGACCACAAGTGCCTGTAAGAAGTAAATCCACACAGGGACAGAACTGCGGGTAAATAGTCGTGGCAGGGGGGCAGGGAGGGAGGCGCGGGGCAGATCAGGGAAAATAGCTGTGAGGGCCATTTAAAAAAAATAAAATCCAATCTCCTCCTTTTTAAAATAAACATTCTATTTGGGAGTAACTTTAGATTTTTAGAAAAGTTACTAAGATGATACAGAGAGCTCCTTTATCCAATTTCCCCTAATGTTAACATCTTACATTACCACAGTACATTTGTCAAAACTAAGAAACCAACATCAGCAGATTACTGTTTACTAAATTCCAGCCTTTATTTGGATTTCACCAGTTTTTCCACTAATGTCCTTTTTGTGTTCCAGGATCCAATCCAGGACACCTTATTACATTTAGAATAAAACATCTTTTAATGGTGAAAGAGTTCTAAACTAGAGGCAAGCGGATCTTTAGTAAAAGGAATATTAGACATACTGAAGCTCTTTGTGAGCTCTCTCTTCCCATTTTCATGCCCTTCCCTTTCTCCCCAGAGATAGCCATAACCACAAACTCATTGTTCATCACTCCCAGGCACGTTCCTGTGGGCGCCTAAATTGACAGCGTGAACACTATATGCAGGGTGGGGCAAGAGTAGGTTTAGAGTTGTTTCCACACAGTTGTATGGAAAACAGCACAATAATTAATAAGTAATCATACAAGTGAGTATGTGTTTCACATACTCATAAATGTAAACCTACTATTGCCCCACCCTGTAGTATTATTTTCAAAAATTTAAAATTTATATAAATACTACTCTTTCTATATCCTTCCATAACTTGCTTCTTTCATTCAACATGGTTTCTGAGATCAATGTGTTAAAACTTAGTTCTTTTTAAGGCTATACACAATATGTATGGTATTTCTTTTTATGAGTACAGCACTATTACCCATTCTCCTACCAATGGGCATTTAGGCTGTTTCCTATATGTTGCTGCAATAAACACTTTAATGCATGTTTGCTGATGTACACAAGATTCTCCATCTTGGACTGGAATTTCTGGGTTAAAAGGTGTAGCCAAATTGTTTCCTAAAGCTGTGGTGCTGCTTTACACTTCTTCCAGCAGCGAATGATTCTGTTGCTACACACTCTCATCCACACTTGGAAGTCTACTTATTTTACAAGGTAATTGGGCAGAATAGGCATCTTTATGATGAGTCTTCCAGTTCATGAACACAACTTTTTTCTCTATTCATTTAGGATTTCTTTCAGTAATTGTAATTTTCTCCAAAAATATTCTTGTACATGTTTTAATGAAAAGTACTTCTAGGTATGTTAAGGCTTTTATTACTACTAAAAATGGGTCCTTTATCTATTAATTTTTCTAATTGGTTATTATTGGTAAATAGGGCTTGATATGTTGATTTAGTTTCTAGGGAAATTTGCAAGCTCTTACTTTATGATCTCCACTAAAAACTCCAAGAAAATCATATTGTATGCAAGTAAGGACATTTTCATCTTTCCAATATTCACATAATTTTTTGTCTTATTGCATTGTCTAGAACAATGCTTAATATAAATGGTGAGAGAAGACGTCCTTATCTTTTTCATGACTGTACTGAAAGGGAGCCTAGAATCTTAGTGCTAGAAACAGTTTTTGCTGTAATATTTTGATGGATGCTGGGAAATTCCCTTTTATTCTTAATTTCCTGAGAAGTTTGTTTCAATCATGAATGAGTACTAAATTCTGACAAATGGTTTTTCTGTATCTTACAGATCATAGGTATTATTAATCTCTTAACATAGTTTGTTACATTAACATATTTTCTGTGTTGGACCATCTTTAATTCCTTGTGTGAACTCTACTGAGTCAGAATGTAAATATTTCAAAGAGATTAGCAAACATTTCATAAGCATCTATTTTATAAATGAGACTGATATATAATTTACTTTCTTGTATTATTCTCATCTGGTTGGAGTATTTAGGTTATATTATCATTATAAAAGTAGATAGCATTTCCTCATTTTGCACTCTTTTGAACAGGCTGTGAAATACTATATACTCTTAGAAGTTGAACAAACTATAGGTATAAATCATCTAAGGCTGATTTGTGGGGAGAAAGTCTTTTGGCAATCAGTTTAATTTCTTTAATGATTATTATTTTATTGAAGTTTTCTGTTTATTTTGAAGTAGTTATGGCAAATTATATTTGCCTAGAAAACTCTATATCTTTTCCCAATTCAAATTTTGGCATAAACATTTTTATAGTATAGTCTTGTGGTTTTTATTACCTATTTCATATATTTGGTTGTATTTCCTTTTCAAAATATTTGTGGCTTTTTGAGAAAAAGGTATTACTAGGAACTTATCTTTTTTATAATTTTTTAATCTTCCAAATTGTTTTATATTTAATTTCATTTGTCTCTCTATTTTAGTTTCCTTCCTTCTACTTCTCTAAATGCTTATTTTGTTCTTTTTCTAGTTTCTTTTTTCCTTTTGCTTTTTTTTTTCTTTTTAAATTTTTGTCTCCTTTTCTTTTTGTAGTTTCTTGACATGGACATGGACAGCAAACAATAATAGTTACCTACAGAATATTTATTCTCCTTTTGTTCCTTACTGATGAAACCCAATTTGATTTGGGAAGGCAATGTGCCAAGCTAAAAAACAAACTATACTTCCCAGGCTATCTTGCAGCTTTTGAACTACATATGATACAATTCTTACTAATAACATGCAAGTGGAAGTTGCTGGGTAGGGCTTCCAGGAAAGTCCTTTACATTAAAATAGTTGACTTAGCTAGTTCATGCCTCTTTCATAATCTGTCCTTTCTTTTCTCCATCATGCTTGGAATATGGATGCAAAGCTGGAGGTAAAGCAGTCACCTTACAACCATGAAGCAGCAAGCACATGTTTGAAAGCTAAGTGTAGGTGACTGGAAAATTAGAAGAGCCTGGGACCTTCATGGCAAAATGGAGTCTCCCTATCTGACCTAGACTTTCTACCTTCAAATTTCTGGTTATATGACAAATGTTAATCCTCTAGCTCATTTAGATTCTCTTTTACACATAGCCAAATACAACTAAACATAATGCAATATTTAACGTGTTCTTTTATATTTTAAAATTATAGTTAATGCATTTAAGGCCATAAATTTTCCTTGAAGAATAGATTTATTGACTCTACCAAGAGATAAATGGTGCTGGCCCAGACTAGAAAGACCACCTAGCCAACCCAAAGAATTGCAATATAGGTAAAAATAGCTAAGCTTTAAGTCTTAAATTTGAGGTGCTTTTTAATGCAGCAAAAGTTAACTAATACAGATATTGGTTTCAAGAGTGGGGTCCAGCCATAACAAAAATCTAAAATATGTAGTATTGGCTTTGGATTAAGAGGACAGTGGCTAGAAAAACCTTTAAGGGAACAGCTTGGAAAGAGTGGAAAAGGGAATGAAAACTGTTACAGTGATTTGGAAAGTGATGATTTCTGTTATGTAGGGATAGAACAACTGGTAAAACTGAAGACTGAAGTAACTTGAAGAAAAAAAATGAACCCAATGAACTTTCAGTTACAGCTGAGTAGGTCTCCAGACAGAATATGGAGAAAGTTACTTGGGTGTTCCTAATTGCATATGATAAAGTATGGCAAGACAAAGATGAGCTAAAAAAGGAAATGTTCCATTTGCAACCAGAATTTAGATTGAATGCATAAGGTCCAGGACCTGCTGTGTTAGAAAATAAAATTGTCTCTCATTTCTAGTCTCCCCATATTTGATAATCTTTGAGTATAAAATTCTCAAAGTAATAGAAGGATTTTGGACAAAGGGCAAATCAGGGTATGGCCATTTGTTAAGACCTCTGAAAGATTTAAAGAAGTGCCTAGTATATTTTCTTAGCTAGACAAGAAAAAAAATTAAGAGCATGAGAGAAACTTAACCCCAAATCACTGTGAACAAATTTAGAGGGGAAAACCAAACCAGTGGCTTTTGTTCAATGTGGTGGACAATAACCTGTGACATAGAAATTGCAAAATGTTTTAAAGAAAACTACACCATTCATCTATCAGTAAATGAGTGGATCAAAAACCTATGGTACATTTACACAATGGAATACTATGCAACAGAAAGAAGGAGCTTCTACCCTTTGTGACAGCATGGATGGAACTGGAGAGCATTATGCTAAGTGAAATAAGTCAGGTGATGAGGGACAAATACCATATGATCTCACCTTTAAGTGGAACCTAATCAACAAAACAAACAAGCAAGCAAAATATAACCAGAGACATGGAAATTAAGAACAAACTGACAGTAACCAGAGGGGAGCTGGGAGGGGGTAATGGGGGGAAAGGGGGGAAGGGTTTTCAGGAACTACTATAAAGGACACATGGCCAAAACCAAGGTGGGGCAGAATCAGGGAGGAAGGTGGGGAGGGCTAGGGTGGGATGGGGAGTGGTGGGGGAAAAGGCAGACAATTGTACTTGGACAACAATGAAAACAAAAAAAGACAACTATACCAGCAAAAGCACTATCAACTTGGACTAGACTGATTGAACTGCACAAAGGTCTCTGAGTTCTCGACTATCAAAGGGCAGGGGGCCAGATGAGAAAGCTGCTTAGACTGTTAATGTGGGTCATTTCTTATGGAAATAAAGGAAAGGCTTCTTTGGGGGGAGGGGGACTAGAAACTAGAGAATGGAATAGAATCTTGAGGAACAATGGACGGGGAGGACACTCCTAGGAAGCAGAACTGAAGAACCCTAATGAAGGGCTATTCTTTGCTCTGGAGTAGGATGACCTGGCTACATTTACCCAGGGAGAATTTTAGAGCTGTAATTGCTACGAATCTTTTGTTCTGTCCCTTTTGGAAGTGTCTACTCATATAAATTGTCCCTTTCTCACCACTGTATTCAATATGTTGGTGGTACAGGAAACAGGTGTTATTTTTAATTTACAGGTATCTTGAGAGGAGCCTTACCCAAAGAACTACATCTGAAGAACCTCATTTGCATCCTGATCATGTGACAGGCTTCCAGCTGGATGCTATATGAAGGATGAAACAGAGGTCTGGGATGATAATTAGCAAATTTTGCATGTGGGAGAAATGAGAATGATTTGTGGCCAAGGAGCAGACTGTGCTTGGCCTCAAAGATTCTAAAAACTGTCCCAAATTCTCTTCCTCTTACCAAAGGGTGGAGTCTATTTCTACACCCCTTGAATATGGTCTTGGCCATGTGACTTGCTTTGGCTAATGGGACATTAGTAAATGTAACATAAGCAGAAGCTTGAAAAGTATTTGTACAGCAAGGCTTGCTCTATGGCTGCATTTGGAAACCTGGACCACCATGTGAACAGCCCCAGCAGACAATTTGGAAAATGAGAAGCAATTTGGAAGAGAACTACAGCTACACAGCAGGCAGACTTATCAACTTCCTGACAAATGAGTGAAACTAATCTAGATCATCTAGCTAGTCAGCAGCCAATCACAGATGCATGAAGGAGTCTGAAAAATCTGAGCTGGCCCAGATTTTTAAAACTGCCCAGCCAACCCAAAGACTTGAGAGCTAAATAAGATACTATTTGTTAAGCCATTAAGTTGTGTAGTGGTTTTTTATGCAGCAAAACTCAACTGATAAAATTGTGATTTTTTCTTACAAAATCAATAATTATAATTTTTCTGACCCTGAATATGGTTTAAACATTTTTCCTCCTAAGGAGTCATCCCCATCTTGCTATTGTTGCCTACTTTTCATTTTACTCATGTTTTAAAACCACACACTTAACATTTTTCATACTTAATAAAAGGAATATAAATATATATTTTACCATTTCTGTGCTCACCATGTTTCTTATATTGTGCATCTTTCCTCAGTTTAATATTTTATTTCTAAAGCATATCTTTTAATAGTTCTTTTGGTGAGAATCTGTGAATTTATATTTTTGGTCTTTGTTTTGCCCTCATTCTTGTATGATAGTTTTCCGGGTACAGCATTCTAGGTTCTACACTTAGAAGTTCTTACTCCTCTGTCTTCTTATCCCTCCTGCTGCTACTGAACCATCTCTCAGTCTGTCATTTCCTTATACATAACATATTTTTTAATTCTGATATTTAGTTAGTTGTTATGGACAGAATGTTTCTATCCCCCCAAATTTATATGTTGGAGCCTCAACCACCAATGTGCCTACATTTAGAATCTGGGCCTTTATGGACTTAATTAGAGCTAAATGAAGTTTTGGCCCTAAATGAAGAGTGGGCCCTTGATCAGATAGGATCAGTGTCCTTTTAAGATGAGTCAGGAGAGAGCCTGCACTCTCTGCCTTTCCACCATGGGAGGACACAGTGAGAAGGCAGCCACCTATAAACCAGGAGGAGAGCTCTTACCAGAACCCAAATCATATTTATCTTGAACTTCCTAGCCTCCAAAACTGTGACAAATAAATGTCTCTTGTTTAAGCCACCCAATCAATAGTATTTTGTTTTGATGGCCCAAGCAGACTCATACCATTGGTCTTTTTCCCCATTTATATTCTGCAATTACTACAATATGTCTAATTGTGGGTTAACTTTTTTATTTAACCTTCATAATATTAGAATGCACTTTTGATCTAAGAACTCTTATTGTTACTCAGCTCTGGAAAATTATTTGCCATTTATTTACATATTGCATCTCTTTTGCGCTTACCAGGTCAGGTGGCTCAGTTGGTTGAAGCCTTATCCCATACACCAAAAAAAGGTTGCGGATTCAATCCCCAGTCAGGTCACATACTAGGTTGTGGGTATGATCCCTGGATGGTGCACATACGAGAGGCAACTGATTAATATTTCTCTCTCCCATCAACGTTTTTCTCTCTCTCTCTTCCCCTTCCTCTCTCTCTAACAAATCAATGAAAAATATTTCCTTGGGTAAGGATTAAAATGTACATAATCTGTCTAGAAAAAGTCCAGCCATTTTGATATAACAAGAACAGTTTATACAACATCAATATAACCTGGCAGCCAAGGGGAGTGGACTGGAATGCACTTGTGTGAATGACAACTTCACCGCACTAGTCAGTGAGGACAGAAGATATGGTTCAGTGAGCATGTGTACTGTGTGGCTGTTGCATTCAAAATGACTGAGCAAGTATGGCAGCAAATCTGCATCAAATTTTGTGTTAAGCTTGAACGTTCCTCTGTAGAAACTATTAGGATGATTCAGAAGGCAACAGTTATGGGCAACTGGTAACTGGCAGCTTCATCACCACAATGCACAAGCTCATGCATCACATCTTACACAGAGTTTTTGGCAAAACATCAAACCACCCAGTCCCCTCTATAGGCCAGATTTGGTGCCCTGCGACTTCTGGCTCTTCCCAAAACTAAAATCAGCTTTGAAAAGGAAGAGATTTCAGACTATCAGTGAGATTCAGGAAAATATGACACAGTAGCTGATGGCAATTGGGAAAACTGTGAGGTCCTAAGGTGCGTACTTTGAAGGGGACTGAGGTGTCTTTGTCCTATGTACAATGTATCTTGTATCTTCTTCAATGAATGTGTCTATTTTTCATAGTACAGGGCTGGGTGTTTCTGGACAGACCATATATATGTATATGCACACACACACACACACACACACGTATTGCTTCTCTTTCATTCCCTCTGTTTTCTCTGTAGCTTTTATTAAAGAATGTTGAGGTCTGTCAATTCACCTTTCATATTTCTAACTGTTCTTTCATATTTTTAATGATACATCTTTATAGTTCTATGCTACAGGCAGAGTAAATCTCTCTGCACTATTTTCCAGTTTGTTAACTCATGCTTCAATGATATCTAGGTATCAGTGTAGCCTATTATATCTTTATTTCAAAAACTACATTTTTAATGTATAGAGTTTAATTTTTTTATATGGATGTAATTTTATTTTACATATTTTGTAATGAAATTTTTATTGTTATCTTGTTACAGTTGTCCCAATTTTTCCTCCTTTGTCCTCCTCTGCCCAGCCCACCCCCCAATACCACAGTCATTCCCCACCCTGTGGTCCATGTCCATGGGTCACTCATACATGTTCCTTGCCTAGTCCCTTCCCCTTCTTTCCACCCTTATCTCCCTCCCCTCTGGCCACCATCAGTCTGTTCCTTGTTTCCATGCCTCTGGTTCTATTTCTCTCACTAGTTAATTTTGTTTATTACATTCCTCTTGTAGGTTAGATTATATGGTATTTGTCTTTCACCAACTGTCTTATTTTACTTAGCATAATATTCTCCAGTATCATTCATGCTGTCATGAAAGGTAGGAATTCCTTCTTTCATTCTGCTGCATAGTGTTCCATTATGTAAATGTGCCATCGTTTTTTGATCCACTCACTGATAAACAGTTAGGCTGCTTCCAGGACATGGTTACTGTACATAGTGTTGCTATGAACAAAGGGGTGCATAGGTTATTTTGATTTGGCGTTTCAGGGTTCTTAGGGTGTAGGCCCAGCAATGGAATCTCTGAGTCAAAGGCAGTTCCATTTTTAGTTTTCTGAGGAAATACCATACTGTTTTCCGAAATGGCTGTACCAGTCTCCCACCAATGGTGTACTAGGGTTCCCTTTTCTCCACATCCTCACCAGCACTCATTGTTTTTTGATTCATTGATGATAGTCATTCTGACCAGTGTGAAGTGGTATCTCATTGTGGTTTTAATTTGCATCTCTCTGATGGCTAGTGATGTTGAGCATCTTTTAATATGGCCCTCTGTATGTCCTCCTTGGAGAAGTGCCTATTCCAGTCCTTTCCCCACTATTTAATATGATTATTTGTTTTCCTGGCATTGAGTCATATGAGTTCGTTATATATTTTGGAAATCAAACCCCTGTTTGAGATATTGTTGGAAAATATGTTTTTCTATACAGTAGTCTTCTTTTCATTTTGATGATGGCTTCTTTAGCTGTGCAGAAGCTTTTTAATTTGATGTAGTCCCATTTGTTTATTTTTTCCTTTATTTCCTTTCCTGTAGGAGATATATCAGTAAAAATATTGGTATGTGGCATATCTGAAATTTTACTGCCTATGTTTTCCTCCAAAAACTTCTATGGTGTCATGACTTATAATTAAGTCTTTCATCCATTTTGAGTTTATTCTGGTGCATGATGTAAATTGATGGTTGAGTTTCATGTTTTTTGGATGTACCAATCCAGTTTTCCCAACACCATTTGTTGAAAAGGCTGTTTTTACTCCATTGTATGTCCCTCCCCACTTTGTCAAATATTAATTGACCAGAGAGACCTGGGTTTATTTCTGTACTCTCTATTCTGTTCCATTGATCTGTGTATCTGTTCTTATGCCAATACCAGATTGTTTTGATTACAGTGGCCTTGTAGTATAGTTTGATATCAGGTTTGTGATCCCTCCTACTTTTCTCTTCTTTCTGAAGATTACTGAGGCTGTTCGGGTCTTTTTTGGTTCCATATAAATTTTTCAAATATTTGTTCTAGGCTAAATGAGTGCTAAATAAAACAGAAGCAAGTAGACCATCAAATATTGAATTCAAAACAACAGTTACAAGGAGGCTCAATAAGTCCAGGGAGAATTATCAAAAACAATAGGGAAACTGAGAGGAACTTACTGAAAACTGTATCACCAAGAAAAAGCAAATAGAAACTATCAACAAGCGCCAAGAGGAAATGAAGAATACAATTTCTGAATTGAAGAACACAGTAAAATGAATCAAAAACAGGCTGGATGAAGCAGAGGATCAAATCAGTGAGCTGGAGGACAAGGTAGAAAAAAATCCCAGAAAGAGCAAGAAAAGGAAAAGAGACTCATAAAGAAGAAGAGGGTTAAAGGAACTGCAGGACAACATGAAACTTAATAAACTTAATAATACAAATATTATTGCCAGAAGGAGAAGAAGAGCAAGGAAAAGAAAACTTGTTTGAAAAGTAATGATGGAAAACTTCCCTGATTTGATGAGAGAAAAAGTCACACAAATCCAGGAAGCACTGAGGGTCCTAATCAAGAGGAACCCAAAGAGGCCCACTTCAAGACACATCATCATTAAAATGACAAACTTCCAAGACAATGAGAGAATCTTACAGGCAGCAAGGGAGAAACAAGAAGCAACATACAAGGTAGCCCCAATAAGACTAGCAGCTGACTTCTCGACAGAAACACTACAGGCCAGAAGGGAATGGCAAGAAATATTCCTAATAATGAAGAGCAAAGGCCAGCAACCAAGATTATTCTATCCAGGGAGGCTCTCAATTAAAATGGAAGGCAAAACAAAGAGTTTTCCAGGACAAAAAAAAAAAAGGCTAAAAGAATACACCTCCACCAAACCAACATTGTAAGATATGTTAAAGGGACTGCTTTCAGAAGATGAAGAAAAATAATGAGAGAGATATGAACAAAAGTACAAAGTGGGTAAAATGGCAATTAGTAAGTATCTATCAATAAAAACCTTAAATATAAATGGATTAAATGATCCAATCAAAAGACAAAGAGTATCTGAATGGATAAAAACACATAACCTGCACATACGCTGCCTACAAGAGACTCACCTCAGAACAAAAGACTTACATGGACTAAAAGTGAAGGATTTGAAAAAAATATTCCAAGCAAATGGACAGGAAAAGCCAGGGTGGCAATACTTGTATCACACAAAACAGACTTCAAAACAAAGGCCATAAGAAGAGACACAGAAGGACACTTCATAATACTCAAGGGAAGAATCTATCAAAAGACATAAATATTGTATACACATATGCACCCAAATATATAAGAAAAAGCTTGGAGGACTTCAAGAAAGATATAGGCAGCAACACACTTATTCTAGGGGATTTTAACACCTCACTGTTAACAATGGATAGATTTTACAAACAAAATATCAACAAAGATATTGTGGAATTCAATGATGCATTAGATCAAATGGACTTAACTGACATATATAGAACCTTTCATCCCAAAGAATCAAAACACACATTCTTTTCAAATGCACATGGAACATTTAAAAGGTAGAACACATGATAGGACAGAAAACAAGGCTCAACCAATTCAAGAAAATTGAAATCATATCAAAGATTTTCTTGGACCACAGGGTTTGAAACTAGAAACTAGCCTTGAAGAAAAAACTCAAAAACATTCAAATTCATGGGTTGATAATGAGATCAAAAGAAAAATCAGAAAGTTTCTGGAAACAAATGAAAACGAACATACAACAGTATAAAACCCATGGTACACAATGAAGACAGTCCTGAGAGAGAAGTTTATAGTGATAAAGGTCTACCTAAAATACATAGAAGCATTCAAATCAACAACCTGATCCTACATGTACAAAATCTGGACCAGCAGCAACGGGCAAAGCCCAGAGCAAGTAGAAGAAAGGAAATAACCCAGATCAGAGCAAAATTAAATGACATAGAAACTAAGAACAATTCAAAAGAACAATAAATCCAGGAGCAGGTTCTTTGAAAAGGTAAACAAAATTGACAAGCCTTCAACATGACTCATCAAAAAAAGCCAAACCCCCAAACAGGAGCTGGCCCAAACAAATAAAATCAGAAATGAAAGAGGAGACACCACAAAAATACAAAGGATTGCAAGAAATTATTATGAACAACTATATGCCAAGAAATTTGAAAACTGGGTTAAATGGACAAATTCCTACAAACATATAATCTTCTAAAACTGAATCAAGAGAAGCAGAAAGCTTGAATGAACCATTAACAGCTGACAGAATTGAAGCAGTTATCAAAAACTCCTGGCACACAAAAGCCCTGGACCAAATGGTTTCACAGGAGAATTTTACAAAACACTTAAGGAAGAGATAACCTCTATCATTCTCAGACTATTCCAAAAAAACCCAAGAAGAGGGAAGACTCCTAAACACTTTTTATGAGGCCAGCATCATCCTAATCCCAAAGCCAGATAAAGAGACAACAAAGAAAGAAACTATAGGCCAATATCAATGAAGAACACAGACACTAAAATCCTCAATAAAATACTGGCAAACCACATCCAGCAATACATTAAAAAGACCATGTAAAAATACATTAATACACCATGATAAAGTGGAATTCATCCCAGAGATTCAAGGATGGTACAATATTCACAAATCAATAAACATAATACATCATATAACAAAAGGAAAGACAAAAACACATAATCATATCAACACACTCAGAAAAAGCATATGATAAAGTATAGCACCCACTTATGATGAAAAACACTCAGCAAAGTAGGAGAAGAGAGAGCATACTTCAACATAATAAATGCCATATATGAAAAATCTACAGCCAATATCATGGTCAATGGACAAAAACTAAAAGCTGTCCCGCTGAGATCAGGAACAAGACAAGGATGTCTTCTTTCACCACTATTTCACCACTAGTCAACATAGTCTTGGAAGTCCTAGCCACAGTGATCAGACAAGAAAAAAAAATAAAGGCATCCAAATTGGAAGGAAGGTAGTAAAACCGTTATTGCTTGTAGATGACATGATAGTGTACATAAAAAACCCTATAGACTCCACCAAAAAACTACTCAACCTAATAACTGAAATTGGCAAAGCAGTGGGAAACAAAGTCAATATTCAGAATTTGAAGGCATTTTTGTATACCAACAATGAAATATCAGAAACAGAAATCAGGAAAAAAATCCCACTTGATATAGCAACAAGAAAAATAAACTAGGAATTAGTACCTAGAAATAAACCTAACCAAAGAGGTAAAACTACCTGTACTAAGAAAACTGTACAACACTGAAAAAGGAAACTAAGGAAGACACAAATAGATAGTGACATAGACCATATTCATGTATTGGAAGAACTAACATCATCAAAATGTTCATACTACCTAAAGCAATTTATAGACTGAATGCAATCCCTATTAAAATATCAATGGCATATTTCACAGATATAAAACAAACATCTCAAAAATTTATATGGAACCATAAATGACCCTGAATAGCCACAGCAATTTTGAGAAAGAAGAACAAAGTAGGAGGGATCACAATACCTGACATCAAACTATATTAAAAGGCCATGGTAATCAAAACAGTCTGGTACTGGTATAAGAACAGACACATGGATTAATGGAACAGAATAGAGCCGAGAAAAAAGCCTAGGTCTCTCGGTCAATTAATATTTAACAAAGGGGGCAGAAGTATAAAATAGAGTAAAAATAGCCTCTTCAACAAATGGTGTTGGGAGATCTGGACAGCTACATGAAAAAAAGAAGGAAACTTGACCATCAACTTACACCATACACAAAAATAAACTCAAGATGGATAAAGGACTTTAATATTTGTCACAACATCATAGAATTCCTAGAGGAGAACATAGGCAAGAAAATCTCAAATATTCCATGCACCAATATTTTTACTGACATGTCCCATAGAGCAAGGAACATGAAGGAAAGGAAAACCAAATGGGATCTCATCAAAATAAAAACCTTCTGTATGGCTAAAGAACACATCAGCAAAATGAAATGGAAACCAACCATATGGGAAAATATATTTGCAAATGATACCTCGGACAAGGGTTTGATCTCCAACATATATGAAGAACTCACACAACTCTACTCCAGAAGACAAACAACCCAATTAAAAAATGGGCAAAGGACTTGAACAGACACTTCTCCAAGGAGGACATACAGAGGGCCCAGAGACATATGAAAGGATGTTCAACATCAGATGCAAATTAAAACCACAATGAGATATCACCTCACACCTGTCAGAATGACCATCATAAACATATCAACAACTGACAAGCGCTGGCAAGGTTGTGGAGAAGAGAGTACCCTAGTGCACTGTGTGTGGGATTGCAGATTGGTACAGCCACTGTGGAAAACTGTATGGAATTTCCTCAAAAAACTAAAAATGGATCTATCTTTTGACCCGGAAATGCCTCTGCTGGGATTATACCCTACAAACCCTGAAACACCAATTCAAAAGAACCTATGCATCCCAAATCATAGCAGTATTACTTACAATAGCCAAGTGCTGGAAACAGCCTAAGTGCCCATCAGCAAATGAATGGATCAAAAACCTGTGATACATTTACACCATGGAATAGTATGCAGCAGAAAAAAAGAAGGAGCTCCTGCCCTTTGCAACAGCATGGATGGAAGTGGAGAACATTATGCTAAGTGAAATAAGCTGGGTGGTGAGGGACAAATACCATATGATCTCACCTTTAACTAGAACATAATCAACAAAAGAAAAAAAGCAAGCAAAATATAACCAGAGACATGGAAATTAAGAGTAATTTGACAGTAACCAGAGGGGAGAGGGGAGGGAATAATGGGGGGAAGAGATTTCAGGAACTACTATAAAGGACACATAGACAAAATCAAGAGAGAAGGTTGGAAGAAAGTGAAGGAGGTCATTTTGGCTGGGGTGTGGGGGAGGAGTTGGGGGAAAATGCAGACAACTGTAATTGAAAAACACTAAAATAATTAAACAAAAAAAACCCTCCAACTTTTCTTTTTCTTTGGAACACTTTGTGTGTTGCCTGGTAGTTTTTCCAGAATTGCAATTCACTTGCTTACAACCCTTGAATAAAACTTCATCATTTAATTCTAGTGAAACCTTCTGATTCATTTATGTTGGGTTGGCATATTTGTGTATCTCCTGACCCTGCCCAGAAACGCTCTAGGCAGCAAGTGGGACAAGAAAAGACAAAACTATCTTGGCACTAACCACCAGGAGGTTACTTAGTATGCATGCTTATTTTTGCTTTGCGTTTGCCAAGCCTATCCTAATAGAGCCAGTTTTCCATTTATCTACCATACTCATTCAAATATTTATTGATAATAATAATGACAATAACAGTTCCTTTTTAATGGGGACTGTTGATATGCACAATGCATTTTATACACCCATTTAATCTTCACAACAGCTAGTCATCCAAAATAGACGTTATCTTCATTTTTCAATAAATGAAATCAATTTAAGAAATTCAGTGCTTTCTCAAAGTCACACAGGCTGGAGCTTGAATTTGGATAGGACTTGAAAACCCATAATGTTTTTGCTTTGTAATCTGAGGACATCTATTTTTTGGTATCAAGAAATTGTGTGTGAATGGACTATGCGCCTAAGTTTTCAAACTGAGGCAATGCCAGCATAAAACAGCCGGTGCTAGAACCACCACCCAGCCTGCATGTATTAATTTCCCCTCCCACCACAATTCTACTGTTTATGCTTCTAGGGCCTGGGGTCCAACCACCCTCAGCTACAGGCAGAATACAGATGTTCCAAGAACTTTTGGATCCTTAATGGTACTAGATTCTGAGCCCTTCTCAGTTAGTGCCCTGAAGTTTGGTAGTTTTCTTGCTGCTGCTGCTGCTGCTGCTGTTAAAGCTCTGAGGATCTGTCTGCTTGTCAAGCTTATTTTTATCACTTGTGATGGTGCCCAGATCCTGTGGTATTGGCCTTGGCCCTGAGGATGGTATAATAGGAAGAAAAATGCAGAGTGGAACTTGAAAGGGCTGAGAGGTCTCCAGAGTAGGAAAAGCCTCAAAGTACTAAGGAAAGGAAAATTGGAGCTGGTTCCCCAGAAATGTGACTAGGCTCTAACATTTCACCCACTCCTTTGGGCCCTTTGGTCACTCCCTGGACAGCCCGAAATAACCACAGGCATCAGGTCACCAAAATGTTTCCCCCCAATCCATACTGAAACCAAATATGCTGAGCACTTGGTACACATTGTTTTGTTTAATCCTTACAACATCCTATGATGTGTAGGTACTAGTATCTTCATTTTATAGATGAGAAGAACAAGGGAAAGAGAAGTTTTATGATTTACACAAAGTCATGTGACTTAAAGATGGAAGAGCTAGGATTTGAAACTAAGCAGTTTGGTACAGAGGCTATGTTCCAAACCACTTGAGGAATAGCCTCACGGCATGGACCAGAAAAGGCAGGTACAAAATCTGTGTGTGTACACAGTTGTAAAGATTTGAGGGGACTAGGTTATGACAGTCCCTATTTTAACTGGTGAAAGGGCTACACTCTTTGACCTTTCTATACACTTACTTCAAAGGGATGCCTGCTCAGTTGTAGGGGACAGAAGAGTCCTTGGCACATAGCACATTTTACTCGTAACACTCATTTAATAAGTGTTAGTTGGTATAGAAACCCTTTTAGATAGCCTCCACTTACCAGGATCACCCTTTTCAGTAACATTTCCTGTTCCCTCTATACAAGATACTGACTGATGCCACATCACACTGAATGGTTACGGCCAGTAGGTTATTGTCAAGTTCTCTAGTCCTCCTGCACCCTTCTGCTCCCTCCAGGTAAGCTATCAGCTGGCCTGTCCCAACAACCACTTGTGCCAGTTCTAGTCATTAAATTATATAGCTAACTTTACATATAATTCAGCCTGACTCAGTCGTGCTGCATGTCAGCCAGTTCCAAAAATCTAATCCATGTTCAAAAGATGAAGCTGTATTGTAACACAAGATATTAAAAAGACTGCCCAAATATCACTATCATATAAAGAGCTTCTGTAACTCAAGAAGAAAAAGACAAATAGTTTCATCGAAAATTAAGCCAAGGACTAGAATAGACAATTCACAAAAAGCCAAAAAACATGGAAACATTCCCAGTGTTCCTACAGCTAAGTAAAAATTAAATTAACAATGAGTTACTATTTATTACCTATTAGACTGACAAAAGTTTAAAAGACTGATATCATTTGGTTTTAGTAGGGTGTAGGTATCAAACTGTCACCAGTAATTTCCTGTAGGTAGTAGAAACAAAAAGTTCATACATAGAAATAAATGTTTAAGGGATGGGATTATTAATGTTTTCAGATGCATCTAGGTAGAAAGAAGAACTCTCCCTCAGAAGAAAGTAAGAATGGTACCAAGCCTTAAATGCTATTCTAAAACTAAAATTTCAACATTGCTCAAACATTTTGAGCAATGGCAGCATCACTGGAATAAGAGGTGGTATCACATACTCTCTGAAGATGACTATTTTGACAGACATCAATGGAGGATAAGAGGTGGTATTACATACTCTCTGAAGATGACAGAGGATGACTTCTGGTATGCTGATTAAAAAACCCTTCTTCTGCCTAGGTTTGTGTGTTTCAGTGGATCGAGCACTGGCCTGCAAATCAAAAGGTCACCAGTTCGATTCCTAGTCAGAGCACATGCCTAGGTTGTGGGCCAGGTCTCCGGTTGGGGGCATGCAAGAGGCAACTGATTGATATATTTCTCACACATTGATGCTTCTCTTTGTCTCTTTCTCCCTCCCTTTCCCTCCCTCTAAAGATAAATTTATAAAATCCTTTAAAAACATCTTCTTCCAACTCTGCAGTTCCATCTCAGACAGCAAGGCAGAGCTCATGCACAGTACTCCTGGCCAGAGGCTTGGCGTAGGCCATGCAGCAGAACAGCAGGTCCGCTCTCTTACCAACTGTATCAACTACGGTTCTTCCTCTCACGCACAGGCGGGGTTGCACTGGGGTGGATGATTTGCCTCTCACATTCTTGATCAGAGCACTGCCGTCTTCAACCTCTCACGCTTGAAACAGGCTTGCTGTTATTTGAGCCCTTAGGACACCCAGCACCTGCAGTAAAATAGAGACCCTGCTTCTCCTGGAGACCAACTGAGCCAAGGACACAGCATTCTATCTATACAATGAAATGCAGATTTCCCAATAAAAGGCAAAATTCTTGACTTTGGGAGTTTGAATAGGATGGAAAAGAATCCAGCTGGTTAGATTTATAGCACTGAAAAAAGCCCTGTCTGAGAATGATGTCTGGGCCCAAGATGCTGTCGTATTGCCACGGATTGTTCAAATACTCACTCCCAGTGTGTTCCGATCCTCAAGGCAGTGCCCCAAGACTGTCTAAATTGGTCAATAAACACTGTGGTTCAGTCTTGCTGCCTCCTCTTCTGAAATTAAGAATATTTTAGCTGAACTAGTGGCCAGGCAAAATGTACAGGAGGTCATATTTAGTTAAAAACTGGTTGGACTTTATGTGATTACATGTTAAGTTCATGAAAGAAATGTCAATAATCCTTCTTCCTGCTCTATATTTGAAAGAGGAGAGCCATAAAATACTAGCCAGCCTGGCCCTGTGGGCCTAACAGGGTAGGTTCTGGAGCAGGACTGCTGGCTTACACCCTGGCACCATTGCTTCCAGCTGTATGACTGCATGTAAGTCTTCTGGACACTATTCATCTAAAATACAAGAAATACTTAGAGCTCACCTCATAGGGTCATAATTAGGAGCAAATGAGTTAATACAATTAAAGTACCGCCCTCCCAGTAAGCACTTGAATGTTAGTTATCAACCCTGAAAGGGAAGACGTGGTAGGTTTGGAAGGAATGCTAAAGGGCTCAACTGTCTGTTATTGGTTTGACAACACAGGTAGAAGGCATGTATTCATATGTTCTGCCCAAGCTATCTTAGGGTCATCTCATGTGTTTATCCATCTACATCTGGCACTTACCATATACCTCTTTGTATCTGTGTCATCTCCCTGATAGATCATGAGCTCCTGGAGGGCAGGCAGTATCCTAATGGAGCGCAGAGTCTGGTCCTCAGTAAACAGTCACTGAATACTTACTTGACTGATTCTGCATGCTGTGCATATGTGGAGTGGACAGGACATAAAATGTTAACAATACAGACGCCATTTAAACAGGCTTTTCTAGAAGTGCAGTTAGATATTGCAGGGCAAATTAATCAAAACCAGAGACAGATACAGAGTTCTGTGATTCATTGGGCAACAACACACTAGAAGGTGCCATCCCTCCCACAGGAAGGGGTGCTCTCTTCCTGTCTGGGAGCTCTGTCACTCCCAGCAGGAGCGGCCTCTCTGCCTGCTACAGAGCTCCAGGCCAGTGGGGACCCCACACGGAATCTGGGCCAGCAGTCTGTGTCCTTCCCAAGGAAGTCTTTAAGGCCAGGTTGGCTCAGCACCAGCCATCTGGACTGCCTCCTCTGCCACCTTGGGTATTTAGAAACCAGCTCCCATTCATGATCCTAGCTTCTTATTCTGACTTCCTGACCATGTGCTTTAAAACTGCCCAGCTGTGCAATTTAAGTTTGAGTGTTCTGTGTCTCCGGAGGTCATTTGTTTATTCAGCAAGCTTCCCTGAGGGCTTCCTCTGTTCCAACTACTAATCACATTCTTAAAATACTGAATATTAATAAAAATGTCTAACCTTCCATTTTCTGTATCTTTAGTATGTGTCAGATACCACACTGACTTAAATTCATTGTCTCATTTAATTCCATAAGGTTGGCATTATCCTCATTTTACAGATGATGAAAATGAGGCACAGAAATGAAGTGACTTGCCTGAGCTCACACAGCGAGCTGCAAGGCTGGAATTAAGGCCTAAACCAAGTTTATCTGGAACAGAGTAGGCAATCTAATCATGATGCTTGCTAACTCTCCCTGTCTCAGTCTATTTCTCTAGCTTTATGACTCACGTCACCAACTCAATTTTGAAGATCTTTGCTAACTATATCTTGCCTATTCTATAGACTCTTCTTGACCAGGTATGTGACATGGTACAAATCCTGACACTAAACAAAAAAGAGAAAGCGCCCCACTTCCTATTTGTTCTTCCCTTCTTTTTCTCTCTTCTTAGCATGCAGCATATGGCCAGTGCTTTACACTGAGTGAGTAGTAGTTCAGAAAACATTGGCCTTGATAGATATGTCTCAAGATAGACACTTAGCAGTGCTACACCAGCATGGAAAGCACCTACCCCCTTTGTTCATTTGTTCATTCATTCATTCACCTTCTAGCTCACTCACTAAGTACTTATTATGTGCTAGATAGTCTGCTAGGAGCTGCAAAAGAGGCAAAATGACAGGGCCTGCCTTGAAGAAACTCAATTAGTAAAAGAGTGAGGTAGAAGGATAGTGATAACTATGTTCAGTCCTGATCTGAAGGTGGCAGTACAAGAAATTTCACTCAAGTTGCGTTCCAGACTGAGGCCAGTGAGTGCATGGTAGGATCTCTGCAGCAGTTTTCAAACATGGCCCCAAGGTCTTTGACACTGATCCTCTCAAAGTAGAGGGGAATCTACGCTCCTTCCCCCTTGAATCTGGGCTGGCTTTTGACTGCCTGTCACACTGAAAATGACACTCTGTGACTTCTGAGGTCAGGTAATAAAAGACCAGACAGGTCTCACCTGGTTCTAGTGAAATGTTCATTCTCCAAATGCTCCTTCTGGGGACACTCTGTCTCAGAACCCAGCCACCATGCTGTGAGGAAACCCAAGCCACAGGGAGAGGCCACATGCAGGTATACTAGCAGCATGTGTCCCAGCTGGGCCCAGGCTTCAAGTCATCTCAGCCTAGTAATCAAATAGTAAGTGAAGAAGGTTCCAAATGTTTCCAGCCTCTAGCCATTTGAGTCACCCGAGCCACCCCCTCATCATGTCCTGTTCAAAGTCCTAACCCATAGAATGCTTGAGCATAATAAATAATGTGTTATTAATATTATTATGCTGGGCATAATAATGTTGTTGTACACTGATAAGTTTGGGGTATTTTGTTATCAGCAGTGGGTAACTGGGACAATCCCTTCAGAAACAGATGCTACTTATGGCAGAGCCCTGGGCAGGCAAGGCTGAGGGCCAGCAGCCATCACAAAGAGCGAAAGCCCCTAAAGATTGGCTGGTACACCCTTTTTACAATTTACCCCATTTACCAAGTTTGCTTCACCTTCATTTATTCAACATTTAATAAATATGTGTTGAGTGCCTCATATGTGGTAGTCACTCTTAGTATTAGAGGAAAATCTCTGCCCTCCAGGAACTTACCCACTAGTGGAGAAAACAGACAAAAAGTGAGATAAGGAAATCAAATATCTCCCCTGTAAGACAGGGTCTAAGTATACAGAGAACACTAAAGCTGAGACAGGAGATATCAAGGGTGGAGTTGAAATTTTAGAAAGGGTGCCCAGGAAGGGCCTCACAGAGAAGGTGACTTAAATCAAGTCCTGTTGGAATAAAATCTTGTTGAAAAGGCCTAGGATGGGAAATAGCAAGCCCCACCTGGTTTTCTCCAACTAAGCATACTTCCCATGCCAGCTTCTCACACACAGTCACCCAGACAGATTCACAGCAATCCTTAGGATCAGAGAGCATGGGCTTCTCTGAAATGTCAACTCTTGAATGAGAATTCTGTGATGTCGAAGTAGGAAGGGACCTCAGAAGCTATCCAGTCTCAACCCCCCATCTGAAACTGAAGCCACCTGTTCCAGTTTGCCTAAGGCTTAACATGAGACCTGCATATCTGCCCAGTCCTGTGCTCTTCTTCCCACTTCCCACTGGCTCCTAGGAAACTGCTTCCCTTCAATAACTAAGCTCTTTCTCTCTTGGCTGCATCACCCCAACCAGATGTTCCTGATGCTCCACATTGTCACTAGACATAGTCTGAGACCAATCCCCAGGATGGGTGGGGTGGAGGAGTCCAATAATAGAAACAGCACTGCTCTGCCTGGTGTGGCTCAATGGGTTGAGCACTGACCTGCAAATCAAAAGGTTGCCAGTTCTATTTCTGGTCTAGGCACATGGCTGGGTAGCAGGTCAGGTCCCTGGTTTGGGGTGTGAGAGGCAACCAATAGATGTTTCTCTCTCTCTTTTTCTCCCTCCCATCCCATCTCTCTAAAAATAAATAAATAAAGTCTTTAAGAAAAAGCAGCATTGACCCTAGACAACAATGCCAGCCTTCCCACCACTGTCAGCACTATTGTCCATAACATCTCCATCAACACATCCACCATAATGCAGCCTATGATACAGAAAATGGACACTTTCCATTTTCTCTTCTTAGCCCCTCTCTTATGGGTTGTCCTCCATAAAGTTGTGTTGAAGTCCTACCATGCCTAACCTGTAAATTTGACCTTATTTGGAAATAGAGTCTTTGTAAGGTCAGATGAAGTTACACCTGAATAGAGTGGGTCCTAATCCAGTAACTGGTGTCCTCACAGGAAGAGAAAAATTTGGACTCGCACACAGAGAGAATACCATGTGAACATAGAAGAGAGAAGGCCATATGAAGCTGGAGGCAAAGATTGAAGTGATGAATATACAAGCCAAGGAAATCCAAGGATTGCCAGCAAACCATAGGAAGCTAAAAGAGAAAAGGAAGGAGACTTCCCTAGAGCCTGCAGAGGGAGCATGGCCCTGTCAACACCTCAGTTTCAGACTTCTAGTCTCCAGAACTGTGAAAGAATATATTTGTTTTGTTTTAAGCCACCCAGTTTGTGATATTTTTATTACAGCCATCCTAAGAAATTAGAACACCTTCATATATTAAGTCTAGAGCCACCCGTGGTCCCCATACACAGTCTTTCTCTCTGAAATCCCAGAGCTCAGAAGGAGCTGCTGCCTGTCCCAACACCGCTGCTTCGTATCTACCTATAGTGCTCCTGCAAAGACCTCCCACAGAGCCCTGCAGAAAGCAGTCTGCTGACCAGCTTAGTCTATGACTTGCTGTAAGCACAACTGATTTTATAAGTTGGCTCCAACCAGTCTAAGATCTGTTGGTCTTTTCACCTTCATTAAGAATGATTGACAGACTCAATGATGGACTGAGAGGTCACGGGGAAGTGCCACCTACAGATCACTCTCATGGGCCCAGCAGCAGCTTGTTAAATGGGAATCATCACACTGAAAGGCTATTTGGCAATGTTGAACAAGAGCAGAAAAAGAGGATCATACTTTTTGACCCGGTAGTGCTGGTCTTGGAATATAATTCAAGGAAATTACACAACAAAAAAATAAATAAACCATTTGGACAAACCATAACACTATTATGAGCAGTGTTACTCATAACAGTGGAATAAAAACTGGAAACATTAAATATGGAACCATTAAAAAGAGCATCATAATAATACCTAACATCTCCTGAGCCCTTCCTATATGGCAGGCACTACACCAAGTGCTTTGTTTGGATTACCCTGTTTATCCCTCACAAAAACTATTGCCATAGCTGTATTATTCTGGTTTTAGAGATAAATAAAACCTGTTCAAGGTCACAAAATAGTGACTCTGCTGTGGTTATGTCAAACTGGTCAAGTTCTTCTTAACTTCCCTGAGCTTTAGGCCATCAGCTATAAAATGAGGACAAGAACAACATCGTAAGACTGACAAAGATTAAATGCAAAATGTACAAAAATATTAAGGAAGCTATAAAGAATTAATTAAATGAAAAGTACAGCCACTTCTTGATGACTCTGAATATTTTATGTCACAGAATTCTGACTGTAGTCTATTTTATGTGCCAACTTGAATAGCTAGAATTTTATCTTTTATGTAGTAGAGGATCAAGATTGTTTTGTAACCAGGGATGTTACAAGCAGATCTGTGTATAATGTCATTTATTTTTTATTCCTGTCCTATTACAGTTGTCTCAGTTTTCTCCTGTTGCTCTCCCTTACCCTGCCCACTCCCCCTACTGGCTCCCATAGTCACTCCTCACCCTGTTGTCCATATCTGTGGGTCATTCATACAGGTTCCTTGCCTAGTCTCTTCCCCTTCTTTCCACCCTTATCTGCTTCCTCCATTCCCTCTGGTCACCGTCAGTCTGTTCCTTGTTTCCATGCCTCTGGTTCTATTTGGCTCATTTGTTTGTTTTGTTCATTAGGTTCCTCTTACAGGTGAGACCGCATGGTATTTGTCTTTCTTCAACTGGCTTATTTCACTTAATATACTGCTCTCCACTTCCATCTATGCTGTGACAAAGGGTAGGAGCTCCTTCTTTCTTTCTGTTGTATAGTACTCCATTGTGTAAATGTACCACAGTTTTTTGATCCACTCATTTACTGATGTTTTAAGGTACCATAATATTGTCTCAGGGTGACAAAATTAAAATTGTATCTAATTCTTGATCCTCAACAAGTGTTATGAGCTCTCTAGTAAAATACGGTTTGGTTTCTTCAGAGGGTGTGCAGGGTGGGCCTGAAAGCAGCACCTTCCTTAATTCACTGATTGGCAGGAGGCTTCTTTCCCTAAAAGCTGTACCCAGGGGTTTCAAACCACAGCAAGAGGAAAGCAGAGACCCCAGGGCACACAAAAAGTCTGGGCATTGTGATGGCATTTGGAGGGGACTCTCCTCACCCTTCCCTCACTGAATGGTTGTAAGGATTGTGTACACATATTCTGCCAGCAGTGAGGGCCTATAAACATATAAAAGAGGACCACTATTGTTGCCAGGTCCTAGGGACTGAGCACCATCAAATCCCAGGCAATTGTGCAATTAGTTCCACTAACCAGGGTCTGGCACTGCCCCAGGACCCCATTTTTGTCCCAGTGAACCAGGCTGAATAACATAAGACAGAAGGGCAAAACAGTCCAAGGCATCACCCAGACCAATCAGTCAGCCTCTCCTTGCTCCAGAGCAAAATCAGAGACTCAGCCTGAGTCTCTGCCTACCCTTCAGTCCAGAAGTATCTGAGGAGGGAGAAGTGACCAACACTGCCTCTCCACACTTAGATAAAATTCGAAATTTTATCTTCGAATAAATTTCTCCCATCATGTTTGCTATTTGTTTTGCATTTCTCTGTAGACTTACCCACTGCTCCCTTTACATCTTTCAAAGTGTCTTCTCCTTTCCCCCATCAGGAGAGAGAGTGTGGGGCTAATGTAACTCTCACATGCTGGGATGTTGTATACATCTCCATTTTAGAAATGAGTTCAGAGTAGTTAAATAATTTCTCAGGGTCGCCCATCTAATAAGTTGTTGAGCCAGGATTCAAATCCAGTTCTGTTAGCTGCAAAGCCTAGACCCTTCCCATCAACTACACATCTTCCTCTTCCAATCAATGAGGAAAAGTTGCTAAGGAAGACTCTGCAATCTGCCTGGATAAAATCTGTCTAGTGTACCTTGTCACCAAAGCACTATGTGGACAGCACATAGCTGACCACATACATGAAGGTCAAGAATGCTCGTGCCCTGGCTGGTTGGCTTAGTTGGTTGGAGCATCATCCCATAATCAAAAGGTTGTGGGTTCAATTTCCAGTTAGGGCACATACCTAGGATACGGATTTGGTCCCCAGCACAGGTGTTTTGGAGGCAACAAATTGATGTTTCTCTCTCGCATCCCTGTTTCTCTCTCTCCCTTCCTCTCTCTCTCAAAAGCAATGAAAATATGTCCTTGGGTGAGGATTAAAAAATAAAACTAAAAATTTTTAATAACAGTGCTCATATTCAGGAGCCAGCTGGGCTGGCCCTTCCTGCTGCATCTCTTCCACACAGAGGCATGCCCCTCTGTAAAAGCAGACCATGGCCCTGGAAGGCGTCAGTCAAGCTCTTGCAGAACTCTAGCACTGGGCTGGCATCTAGATGCCTGAGTTCCTGGGCCTGGCATCCACTGTGCCAACCACAACCCTCAGGAAAATGAGAGAGAGTAATTAGAAAGCCGTGCCCCACAGGCAAAACTTAAGTCATGTTTCCAAAATGGTCTCCAAAGTGAGAGATCAGCCTGTGCCCGTAGTTGACAGCCCTTGGGCCCAACTCTTCCACACAACTCCCACTTCCCCCGGGCCCCTGAGGGGACCATAAGGGGAATTCAGCAGAGGCACCATGGACACACACGGTTGTTTCCATCCAGTACAAATGCTGCCAAGCCATCAACTACATGCTTGCTTGGATAGAAGAGGTGGTACTGTTGTGGTCCTGCTTTTGAGAAGCTCATGGCTCAGTGACAACACAAGCTAGGAAGCAAACACAGGGCCAGGTACAAAACAGATGCTCTAAAACTAAGTGGAATTTATACAGGGACTGTAAGGCTGGTTCAACATTTGAAAACCAATCAATGTAAGTCACCATATTAGCAGACTAAAGTAGGGGTGGCCAAACTCTGTCCAAATCCAGCCCATTGTATATTTTGTAAATAAAATTTTATTGAAACATAGTCATGCCCATTTATTTACATATCATGCCTTCTTGCTATGGCAGAGTTGAATACTTTTAACAGAAATGGTATAGCCTGCCAACTTGAAAATAACTTACTATGGCTCTTTTCAGAAAGAAATTTGCCCACCCTCGCTCTGACTTCTGGGAGAGAGCACTATCACCCACAACACTGCAGGGACTCCAAATCCCTCTGCTCCCTGCTCTGCATTCCAGACTGGGAGGCAGATGAGCATTAGGGTACCAGACTAACATGGCTGGAAGACCAGGCCACTGCCTTCCAGGAGATAAGCAGTCCAAGGTATGATTTCTGCTCCTCCCTCCCACTGGTCTCATTCCCCAGGGATCTCTGGAAGAATCTGGCACAAGCTATTACTAGGGCTTTCATAATAAATGCTTGGCAGTTACTGGTTCTATATCTCTATGTTCCCCTTCCCAGTCCAAATGTCCCAGAAAAGGAAGTCTTGAGTCAATTGTCTAAGCTTCTACTTCAGCAAATGAAGCAAAGGAAGAGCAACTAAACCAAGCAAGCAGAAGAAAATTAACAAATAAAAATTAAGAAACCAATGAAATTGAAAACAGAAAAGTAAGAGAGAAAAATCAATTAACCAAAATCTGGTCCTTTTTTCAAAGGATCCTTTTCAGATCAATGAAATTGATAAATCTCTAGACTGACAGAGAGCAAAGTAGATGCAAATTATCTATCAGGAATTAAAAAGGAGACATCACTGCAATCCCTAAAGACAGTTAAAAGTTAATAAGTAAATATTGTAAACAATATTTGCCCATTAACTCCACATGTTAGATGAAATAGACAAATTACCCCCAAAACACAAATTATCAAAAATCAAGAGGAAAGAGATAGCTGAATAACCCTATATTTATTAAAGAGAGTAATTTGTATTTAAAAACCCATTCTTTTAGCCCTGGCTGGTGTAGCTCAGTGGATTGAGTGTGGGCCTGCGAACCACACGATCGCAGTTCGATTCCCAGTCAGGGCACATGCCTGGGTTGCAGGCCAGTTCCCAGGAGGGGACTTACGAAAGGCAACCATACATTGATGTTTCTCTCCGTCTCTCCTTCCCTTCCCCTCTAAAGATATGTAAATAAAATCTTTAAAAAAAGATTAACTATAAAAAAAAAACAAAAAAAACCCCATCCTTTTAAAAGAAACCAACTCTATGTTCAAATGACTTCACTAGCGAATTCTACCAAAGATATAAGGGATAAATGACAATCTTATGCAAACTCTTGTAGAAAATAGAGGGGAAGGGAACATTTCCCAACTATTTCATGAGGCAACCTGTATCTTAACACCAAAATAAGACAGACAACAAAGAAAAAGAGACCAATATCCTTCATGAACATAAAAACAAAAACCTCAACAAAATGTTAGCCAATTGAATCCAGCAATATACATAAAGATTAATAATATACCACATCCAATTGGAGTTTATTCCTGAAATGTAAGGCTGGTTAAACATTTGAAAATCAATTAATGTTATTCAGCATATTAATAGGCTAAAGCAAAGGTTGGAAAACTATGCAGTTAGTTTTTATAAACAATAAGTACTGGAATACAGCAATATCCATTCATTTATGTATTGTCTATGGGTGCTTTCATGCTACAATGGCAGAGTTGAGTCAGAGCAGAGACTATATGAGAGTTGAGTAGATAGTCAAAGAGCAGCTCATAGGCCATAAAGCCTAAAATATTTACTATCTGGCTGCTATGTTTTAAATGTTTGTGTACTCCCAAAATTCACTTGTTGAAGGCCTAACCCCCAAAGACAATGGTATAAGGAGAGAACTTTGAGAAGTATTTAAGTCATGAAGATGGAGCCTTCATGAATGAGATTAGTGCTTTATAACAGAGCCTCCGGAGAGATCCCTAACCACCCTCCACCATGTGAGGACACGATTAAAAGATGATGTCTATGAATAGGAATAGGACTCTCACCAAACTGCAAGCATGTTATAACCTTGATCTTGGACTTCCCAACCTTCAGAACTGGAGCAATAAATTTCCATTGTTTATGAGTTACCCAGTCTTTGGTATTTTATTGTAGGGGCCAGAACAGACTAAGAAACTTAATCTTTGAAAGTTTACCACCTTGGCCAGGTGGCTCAGTTGGTTGAAGCATCATCCTGTATACCAGGTGGCAGGTTTGATTCTCAATCAGGGTACGTACCTAGGTTGCAGGTCCAATACTCAGTCATGGCATGTATGGGAGGCAGCTGGTCGATGTTTCTCCCTCTCTCCCCCTTTCTCCCTCTCTAAAATCAATAAACATATCCTCAGGTGAGGATTTTAAAAAATCCTCTGTCTATGAGTTTGCCAACTCATAGATAGAAGAAAAATATGATCATATCAATATATCAAGAAAAAACACTTGAAAAATCATTATCTGTTCATGATTTTTTAAATCTCATCAAACCAGGGGTAGAAGGAATTTCTCCAATCTGATAAGGGACAACTACAAAAACCTTACAGCCAACATCAATCATAATGGTATGAGATTGAATACTTGCCTCTTAAGATTAAAAATAAAGCAATGATGTCTATTTTCACCACCTATTTAACATCATTTTGAAGATCCTAACCAGTGCAATAACGCAAGAAACATAAAAATCAAACAAATTGGGTAGAAAGCAAAACTGTCTTTATTCACAGATGACATGATTATTGACACAGAAAATGCCGAAGAAACCACAGAGAAGTTGCTACAGCCAGTGAGTTTAGGAAGCTCACAGATATGAGAACAATATATAAAAGTCAATCATTAAAAAAAGGAACTGTGCACAGTATTTTGAACTGTGCATCTGAAAGGTTGGCTATTTCGTTGTCGCTTAGAATTATAGGCTCTGGGGCTTTGAGCTGTTCTTGAGTCATAATATTTTGGTCTGTTCGCACCTGTTATGTATGAGGGGTGGAGCCTTAGGTGTTCACCAGGGCCGGGTGACCCAGTTGCTGGGTTGTGATGCTGTATGTGGGGGCGGGGTCAGAGAGGGGGAAAATGGCACTTTGTTCTGCTCTGCTGTCTCTCAGATTTCTCTCCCCTCTGCAGCTTCCCACAAGCAGATTGGGCCCTTCTGGTGCTCGTCCCCGGGTGTGTGGGCCCATGTACTCTCCAGGACCCTGTGGGTCTCTCCAACGAACTCTCTGTGAGCCTGGGAGCCTCTCCTGGCCCCTTGACCTGGAAAGTCTTTCCAATTGATGCTTTCTGGCTTTAATTCCTGTTTTGGGGGCCCTAGTCTGAGCGGTCTATCTCACTGTTTGCTCCTTTGCTTGGTTTATTTGCGCACGAATGTGTGACGGCAGTCAGCCAGCTGTCCTACGCCCTCACTGGGTCCGCCCGTCACCACCCCATGCCTGGGATCCACCAACTGCCTCCACCTATGCTCCTGGGTGGGTCTGACTGAAAGACCTTTCCAGCCCAACCCAACTCCACTGCTGACTCCGCCCCTCTTACCAGTCTGGCTGAATGGTTCGTTGTTGTCGGACTTCCGTACAGTTCAATTTTCTGTGTTTTGGCTGCATTTTTGTTACTAAAACTTCGTTGCCTTTAAACTTAGTTGTGGGAGGGGGCAGTGTTTCCACCTATGCCTCCATCTTGGCCAGAAGTCTCAAAATCTAAAATTTTTAAATCTAATGAGTAGTAAATGCCAACAAATATGTGAAAACTATAATCCTCATGCATTGCTAGTGAGAATGCGTAATGGTACAGCTACGTTCATTTGATATTTTATCATAATACACTTAGCGTAATACCCAGCAATCCCACTCCTAGGTATTTACTCAAGTGAAGATATTTGAAAACATATGTGAATATATATTTGAAAATATACGTTCACATAAAAACCTGTACACTAAATATATATAATCAGTTATTTAGTGTCACCCCAAACTGGAAACAACCCAAATGTCCTTCAGTTGGTAAATAAACCCACTGTGGTACTTCCACACAATGAAGTAATATTCAGCAATGAAAGGGAACAACCGACTGATACACCCAATTACATGGATGAATCTCAAGAACAGTGTGCTAAATGAAAAAGCTACATAATACTCCATTTACACAGCATACTGAAGAGGCAGAATCACGGGGTGATTCCCAGGGTCCTCAATTGGTGAAAAGTTAACTACATAAGCACAGAAGACAATTTCGGTGGAGATGGAACTGGTCTGTCTTGACTGTGGAGGTGCTTGTATGACTATATATGATCATCAAAACTCAGAACTCCATACTAAACTGGGAATTTTTTTGTATGTCAATTATACCCCAATTTTTTTAAAAAATAAGAGAGAAAAATGTCTTCAAAAAGACTCCATTATAATGCAGCATTGAAAAGAAAACTTATTGTGTACCTAAAACAATGCCCGCCCCTTGACAAGCAATGGAACCAAAAGATAGTAGAAACTGCCAAATTTATCAGAATAAAGCACAAACTCTTCATGCTAGAAAAAGTTGGTGTGAATGATTCATGTGCAACAGATCATCATTGGGTAGTGAACAATAATTTTTTCAAAGCCTTCAGTTAACTTTCAGGAGAAGATATTTAACTCTTGGCAATATTACAATATTTACTTATAGGGGAAGAAAAGAACTCTTAAGTTTAGCCTAAAGGTGATGTAGATAAAATTGTGGTATACTTTATCATTCCTCTGAATTATTCTATCAATTCTGAAGATACTAAATGTGGCAATCAAAATCATAGGCACATGAAAATTGACAAAGAAAACAAAGATAATTAATAGTTCAACCTCATTTATGCAATACAATAAAATATTGTACAATAAAATACAATAAAATATTAGGAAAGCAAAGCTAACAGGGTATTTCTTAAAACTACATGTCATGACTAAATATTACCCTAGGAATTCAAGGATGAATTCAAGGAATTAAAAAATCATGAACACAGCCTTGACTGGTGTGGCTCAGTTGGCTGGAGGTCATCCCACAAGGTGAAAGGTCACTGGCTGATACCCAGTCAGGACAAATGCCTGGGTTTTGGGCCAGGTCCCCAGTTGTGGGCATGCAAAAAGCAACTGAGTGATGTTTGATGTTTCTCTCACATAATGATGTTTCTCTCCTCACTCTCCCTTCCTTCCCCTCTTTCTCTAAAAATAAATAAATAAAATATATTTTTTAAATCATGAATGCAGATTATGAAAAACAGAATTTCATCTTGAAATGTGTAACTCTCATAGACAACCACAGGTCAGAAGGATCTTAATATTTTGATTCTGATAATAATGAAGAAAGTGGTACACAATCTTGTGAATAAAATGATAATGTAAATATCTTCTAAAGTTGTGTATATTAAAAGAAGCACTTTTTCCTTGAGAAACAATAAAGTGATATGAATCTTAAAGTCTATGGTAACTTGGAATCAAGAGAATGCTGAGTATCATCTCCTTTTTTTTCTCTTCGGCTAGCCTGAGATGGTTTCTGTTAATTTTGAATAATCCTTCTTAGTATGCAAATCAAAGAAATAATTACATAGTGAAAAAGCATCCAACACTGATTCCCAAATCTGTCTGACATTGGAAACACCTGCGGAGCTTTGTTGAAACAGAAGTTCCCCTTGCCCACCCAGATGCTGGGCTGGAGACTAGGGGGTGTGGTTTATTTATAAATGAAGCTCCCAAAAGGATTTTGTAGCATCCAGGTTTGGGACCACTGCTATGAGGAAATAGAGGCATTAGGCATGTCCTTCCTATGACGTTTTTTTCAGTGTGGTTGTAGGTATAAAATTTTGGCATGAAAAAAATTAAATAATAGATAGAAACATTCAAAATAATACATGACTTGTCATATTCAAAAGAATTACAGGGACTAATTGCTACAGGCATTCAAATAGGGAAGAGAACTTGAAGTTGAAAAGATTAGAGATAGCCCCCATTTAAAGAGCGGTACCTGATAGGTATTAAGAACATAATTCATTCCCTGATCAAATATACAAGGACTTTCAGTCAAAGAGGCAAGTGAAGAATATTACAGGAAAGGGTAAACTCATAAAACAAGTGTAAGTTGGGTTCAGGGACAAGTTAACAAGTCTTGTTGGTTTGGAGGTCACATTATGGAGGCCCTTGAACTTTGGGTTAAAGTTGCCTCTGAGAAGCTGGGAGCCACTAAAGGTTTGTGAAGATGACACTGTTAGACTTTGTTTTAAGATTAACAAAGCACTCAAGTGTAAAATGTGTTTGTGTCACAGAGAAGCCATAGTTAATAGTCCAAGTGTGAGCCAGTGAAGGTCTGGTCAGGAGCAACAGCAATATGAAAGTAAAACCGAGGTTTTCTCTGACTGGGATAACCAGACCACCCACAGGAGGAGTAGCTGAGCCCCTGTGGTCATCTGCCACCAGCTGGTGCCCTAGGTGGTTGCCCAATCACTACATAAGGCCTAGAACTCCCTGAAAAACTACTGGTTAAAACACAAAAGGGTAAAATCAGCAGCCATTGCATTAACTGTACCATGAGGCTCCACTGTGAAGACAGATGCTTTTGGCAGTAACAAGAGGCAAGTTACCAGGTAAGGGCTGTGTTCCTCAGGGTAACTCTGAAACAACCTGTCGCCTCTTCATTAATACACTGATTTCCACAAGGTTGGCAACCAAGTGATTATGAAAATGACCACTAACCCAAAAATATCGAATGGGAACTTAACTTGGAGAATGGGGAAAGGAAGGAATAGGTCCGTTTTAGGCATGATCCACGAACAGGCTTAGTACTTAGCAGGAAAAATGCGTGATGTAGGAGAAAAATTAGAATGGTTATACCTAAGCATAAAGAGGAAATTGGAGAAGTGAGAAAGATGAGTGAAAGTGTCAGCAGAGGGCAAATCCTTTAGAATCTTCTGTTGAACACTTCCATCTACCTCATTAGCCAGTCCTTCAACCCAGATGTCCAAGCACCTGTGGTATGTAAGGTACTGAGGTAAGTGGAAGGGCACAAAGACAAACCTGGCCTTTGTCCTCAGGAGCTCATAGCTTCATGAGACACCAAGCCTTACAACTACATCATAAGAAAAAGTAACTGAGCACTTGTTCATCTTCCCACAGTCCCCTCAGGTAAGCAAAGAAGGGGTTCCACTCTGCGATTACAGATGCACACAGAGACCTGGTCAGCACTGGGGCTGACTCCAAACGGTGGCCTCTTCCTGCTTTTTCACACAGCCTTGGAGAACACCCCATCTAGTCTAGCCCCAGAAAAGGAGAAGGGCACTCCTGCCAGAGTCAGTGGAGATGGCCAGAGCCTTGAAGTGTTCGTAAGGGTAAAAATTCCTGTGGTGGATGGTGCATTTCAGAGTCCAGGCAGACCAAGAATACAGTGTCGGTAACAGGTATTTAGTCTGAGTCTTAGGTGGGATGGGGGCTAGGACTTCAGGGTAGGTAGTGTTTATGTGGACAGATGGATACAAGGCACCTGGAGGCAAACAAATGGCAGTAATCACAGAGTCAGGCCAGATAAAGTAAGGTTCACCTCTGCTCCCCAGAGACCCCCAGACTAAAGAGAAGAAACTTCAAGGAATCTGGAGAACCAGGTGAAGCACGTGATGGAACAAATGAGCCACCATTCCTCTGGCCTAGGTCAGGCCCTCCCACTCCTATGACCATCTTCCACCAGGGTGGGTGATGAGGTCCTGGACGATTCCAGTTTTGCCCCCAGTCCCAATCATTGGGCCTCTTGGGTCAGGGTTTCCACCTCAGTATAATGGAGGTGTCAGGTAGACTGGTCTCCTGCAGCCCTAACGCTGGCCATTTCAGACCCGGGAAATGAGTCACTATAAATGAATCATAAGGAAAGAACACAAAGCCCTAGAAACCCAAAACTCTTCCATGGGGCTGGGCTTTCACTCTGGCTGTAAATTTGCTTCTCATAATTTTTGATCCAGTATACAATTAAAACAAAAATTTTCCAGGAATATCCTGGGCAGCAGAGGAAAAACAAGCCTGGACTGAAAATCACCCCCAAAATAAATCTCAGGACAAGCAGGTCTGCACGGTTGACAGCTCGCCACAGGGTCAAAGGTGTGGCACCAGGTTCCAACAAAGGAGGAGCTCAGAGCTCTGAACACTGGAGAGAAGAGTCCCAGCCTTCTTCTCTCCTGGCCAATGCCTGCCCTCCCTTTTGCTTATGACCACCTCCCACCTCCTCATCTTGCAGGCCTTTCCTGACCACTCCGGTTCATGAATTTCTTGCCAACCAAAAGTTCCCTAATTGAATCTGTACCATGGAATTTGTCCCCGTTTTCTAATTACTTCATATCTGTTAGCTGTTGCCCCACAAAAAACCAAAGTCTCTCAAGCTTACTGCCTTTGTTTTGTAATCCTCCACAGGCTAGATGGAGAATAGGTCCATAATTAATGCTTATTGGCTGATCTATAGCTCATTCCACAGGCACAGAGAATAATACTTGGTATGTAGGATAACAGCTATTCCTTCTTTTGTGCCTCTTTATAGTCACATATTCATCTAATTTTTATAATCATCCTCATTATCAGATGAGGAAACTGAAGTCACTCACCAAGGTTAAATACAATGTCCATGAACATTCAGCTAGTCAGTGAACGAGTTGGCTCTGCATCCAAGTTTAACACCTAAGATCACTTTCTCCCCCTTGTGCTGCTTCCTCCTACCATAAATCTGAAGGAGAGCTACGCTCACTAGAAATCTCAATCTCTGAAAACAAAAAAGATAAATATCATTTTCAACTATGAAACTGAGAAATCACTCAGGTTCTACATCAACAAATCACATCAGATTTGGGGGGGCCAGGGTGAGGAGGGGAGAGGAGGAGGAAATCAAGGAGTAGACCTGAAAGAAAAGAAAATCCTCTCCTCATCCCATTTCTTTTGTCTCCAGAGGGCTCTGCACTCAGGATCCAAGAGAGAAGGGGAGAAGAGAAAGGGGGACAGAAGTACCAACAGTGGTGGGATGGAGACAATAGGAAATTTGAGAAGCTGGATCTACACTACAATTCCCACAGCTTCCTACTGGGGCGCCTATTATGAGCATTTACCCTCAGATACCAACGGACAGTGAGCAGGATGGCAATGAAAATAAGGTGGTGTGAGCCTGTGGAAACTCAGCCTCACCCTCAACCCAGCAGCAGTAAACAGGGGGCAATTCTTACTGGCTCTCCTCCCACCCCAGCCCCACTGGGCAGGCTGTCACTGTCCATTCAACACCAGTTGCAGCCCTGTCATACCAGGTGCATACAGCAAGACAGGAGGGATGCATCCGTTGGCTTATAGTGGCAAACACCAAGGTCCACTCACCTTAAGATTATAAGGAAAATTACATTTATTTGCTCAAAATATTGGCTCAAAACAAGCAAAAGCATGAAGCCAAAACTCAACAAAGAGGCAGAGAATTCATCTGTGGAACGGCATAGGTGGGAGAGGTGAGTGGCTCATGCAGCAGAGCCCAGCCCAGCCCATAAACCTTTCTGTGTTTGGGGAGTAGGGGGTAGACAAGTGAAGGAATGGGGCAGAAGTCACATGGCATGAAGCCTATTCCAGGGGCATCTGCCACGTCCTCTCTCTGGATTACTGGCTGGATGCTTCCCTGATTATGAGCCCTCCTGCCACCTGTGTCCACTTGTGCATTTTCCATGGAAATGGTCCTACCTCAGGTCTTCTGGGTGTACCTTCTGTTGGTCAGAGGAAAGTGACTCAGTGGTCATATTGGGAGTGGACAATGACTTCTGTTGGAAAAGGTTACTTTTTAATGGTTGTTTTCTGAATGTTATTCCATTTACAAAAAGGATAAGTCAAGAAACTTTTAAGAACAAACAATTTCCAATCAGTGTGTGTTGGTTTGAATTGGAGGAAGGGCATTTTAGGCTTTCAAGTGGCCTTGGTGTGTATTTCCAGAATATCAAGAATTGTTCTTAGAAAGATAGTAAATAAAACTCCACATGTTCATGGGGTCTCCCATGAACCCCAAACCTCAGGCTAGGCTACATTCCCTATTTGCCACCTCCTGACTCTTACCAGTCAAAGAGCCAATAAATCAACTAGGTTTGTTTCACAGACTCTAGACTCACTTTTGGGGGTGGGGGGGAAAGCAAGGGGTCATTGTTGTAGCCACTGACTACATGGTGACTCCAGAGTGTTCACAATCTATTCCTCTGAGGCTGGAGAAGACCTCCCAAGCCAGGATCAAGACCCCTCCCTCACCTTCGGCACTGTATGGGCCCCTTTCCCCTCAGCACCACCTGGAGCCAGCTTCCTTTCTGATGAGCCTTCCCAGCAGATTCCCCTGCAACTGCCAACCAGGCCCCTCACCCTATACTGAAGTGACTGCCTCTGCCTAAGGTCACTCCACCTGAACTACCAATTAGACCAGGACCTTCCCAAGGGCCTGGTCTTCTCTGTACATGTCCCCCAATATTTGCCCCTGGGGAAACAGATTACTGAAGCAAGGTCGGTAAACCTCACATGAAGAAAAATTACTCCAAGGCTGCAGCTAGACAGTTACTACACATGAGAAACCAAATACATTAATCCTTCACCACTGTAGGCTGTTCTCCAAGCTCATGCCTAGTGCTGTGTGAGGACCAGCACCCTTTTGTATGCTCAATCAGTGAGGAGGCAGACATACACATCCTGGTGAAAAGGCTCTTATGTAAGCCCCAAAGTACCCATACCTAATACAGCACCCAGCATCCAGCCACTTCCCATCCAGGGCCAACTGCCCAGCCTCCTACCCTACGTGCTCTGGCTCAAGGCTCTTGCTCACTGAGGGTGAGAGACAAAGGGCCAACCTCATTCTGGGCACCTGGAGACAACATCCCATGATGGCCTAGGGCACTGTGGGGCCAGTGGCACCACCATCTTCTACAATCCCTGCAGTGTGCAAGGCAGGGAAAGAGACCAAGACAGGATCACAGAAAACAAGGAAAAGTCAAGAATTTAAGAGAAAAAAGAAGGGGGGGGGGGCGAGCAGAGAGAGAAAGTGAGAAAAACAAAAACTATTTTCCTAGAACCTGACATGCTTCCTAGGAACACAGTAAGGTTACCAGAAGCACCTATACACTTGCATGGTGGATAGCTAATGCTTTGAAATGTGGGGGGGGGGTCCCCAAATGATCTTCTCAAGCTTCCTGCTTGGAAGTAATTGATTGACAGTTGTGCATTTTGACCAAAAGGACTGCATTAAGGCAGGGAAGAACCTACAGCCCCACTTGGAAGGGGATGCAGCTCTGCAGCAGCTTCCCTAAGGCTGGGGAGGACAGGGCATTCATTGCACACACCCTGCTCTTGGAACTCGAGGAGGAGAGTGATGGTGAAAACCAGTGGCCTGGCCCTATGCCCACTGCCCAGCTTCCATCCAGCTATCGCCACGTCCATCCAGCTTTGGAATGGCAAGAGCTACTTTTACCCCCCCTAGGCCCCAAAGGGGCAGGGGCTTTCTCCTGTAGGTTAGGATGCACAGGGTACACGTCACCACAACAACAACATCCTGGAAAACATCTTCCCACCAGCCCATCTTTGCTTCTATCATACCACTCCTAAATTCAGTCTCTTGGCTCTTGAAGGATGATAGTGGCACAAGTTCCAGGGAGTTCTAACTCGACCACTGACAGTTAACATCTGGGACTTAGTTTATTCAAAACTTTCCAACCTCAACCATCTGCAAACAAGGGTCCTTCAACCATGGAACCCTAGTCTCAGCACAGGAGGTGGAGCAGGAGAAAGGTTTAAGTGGGGAGCAGGGAGTGAGAGCAGGAAGGCAACGCCCGCTGCCCAGTTTTCCCTGGGACCCTGAAGCCGCTTTCACTGCCCTACCTTCTCGGTCTTACATTTGGGCCTGAAGGACCTTAACATTTCACTCCGGCCCCGGGGCTGCCGTCACGGAGTCCTCCTGCCAGAGGCTGGGGAACTGGAAGAAGAGCTACATCTCTTTCTTGGAGAGATGGCTAGCGGCCATTCGAATCCCTCAAATCAAACACAGGTCCTTCGGATGACGCTAACAGAGACAACAGCATCACTGTCCTAAAGAGCCTCACCTCCCTAAAGAAAACCCAGGCTGCCTTGAGTCCCGGGGTTGCCCCTTTATGCGCCCTCTTCCCCAATTCCTCGCCACACGCAGGAACCTCTCTCCAACAGGGCAGTCAGCGGCAGGCTTCCGAGGCAGGGTCTCTACCCCGACCCTCACCCTGGGGAAGTGACTCCCAAGGGCCGCGCCTGGACAAAAGCGTGGAGCGGGCTCACTCACCCGCTAGGCGAAGGCGGCCCGGGAGCCCGGGCTCAGCGCTTGCTCCGCTGCCAGCTGTCGACCAGGTGGTGCCGGGAACCAACGGACGCACGGCCCAGGCAGGACCGAGCAGGAAGGGGATGCGTAGCCCAGCAAGAGAGTGAGCAAGTGGGAGAATCCGGAGCGAATGCGCGCGAGTGGGAGACCAGCTGAGAGCGCGAGCAACTGAGAGCGCAAAGCTCCAAGTCTGGACTGGAATTGCGAACCCAGGCTCACACGCGCTGATTTGCATTTCATTTGCATAGCACTCAGGGAATGGACCTGCGGTCCTTCCCGCCACGCCCACCGAGCTCCTGGTGGGAGTGCCCAGCACAGAATCTACAGCAAAACCCCTCACTTAAAGGGGATCCACCTCACCCTTCCCCCGCATCATCACGACTCCTTGAACACCGGCTTAGAGGCTGGCAAAGAGTTTTCTCATTTTCTTTTTTAAAAAAATTTCCCTGGATGGCCACTGGATACAGGACAAATGAGAACCGCACACTGGAAAAACTCCGCGAACTTTTAAATTGATTTTCCTTTTCTTTGATGTGGCTCTATTAAACAACACGAATAATCTGGTAGATCCCCCAAATGAACGTTTGGGGTTGTTTTTGTTTTTGGACAAAGTATCATGAAAAGCGTAACTCGTTCTCTTTCAAGATTAGAAACAAGTTAACGTGCAATTTTGTTCAGTAAATGAAGAAATACAAAACTGTATAGGCAAGATAACACATTCTCTTAAAATGCCAATTCTGGAGTTGGGTACACTACCCCTTACTTTCTACCTGCAAAACTTTGGGCTAGTTATTTATGATCTCTATAACTCAGTTTTTTTATCTCTAAAATGGGGAAATCTAAGTGTCTTACAGGAATGTGACATATGGCAGTGTGTAGCATATAGTTACTATTAACGATTACTTCTATGATACAGTCTGCTTGGCTGAGAGGCAACCAGGTCAAGGTGAGGCAAGAAGCTGAGAGGGAGAAGGACCAAAGAAGCTTTAGAAGCAAATAGATAATGTCCTAAGATTAGAGCCAGTATCTCCAAGGTTCAGACCAGGGTTTTCCATTCTTCTGTCAAGCTAACCAGACCCAGCTCTGAGAACACATTACTGTATCTTCTTTCTCCCCAGGAGATCCAACTTTGGGTGCACTTTGAAATCTCATCTTGGGAATATTCTGGAGAAATATAAAACATTAAACTCAGCCACTTCAAAGGAAGGTGAAGGAAGGAAGGAAGGAAGGAAAGAAGGAAGGAAGGATTAAACTATAAAGCAGGTGTGTCCAACCCATAGGCTGTGGCCCAGGATGGCTATGAATGTGACCCAACACGAAATCGTAAATTTACTGAAAACATTAGATTTTTTTTTGTGATTATATGTTGCAATGTATTTAATGCGTGGCCTAGAGACACCAAAAGGTTAGACACCCCTGCAAAGGAAGCAAAATCTGTTCTGTTGTAGGAAAAGTCCCACAGTGGAGAACCTGGGTGTTAGACTTGGTTCTGACACTAGCTTTGTGGAGCTTGCATGAGTCCCTCTCTGGACCTCAGCTTTCTAATCTGTAAAATGAGGAAACTCCATCAGATTTTTTCCCATGCATCTTTCAGCTCTGAAACTATAACCTCTGGGTTCCTCTGACATCTCCCTCTGTGTTCTATTAAGAACCTCTCATTGGTTTAGAGTACATCTACAAAGCCCTTTTAAAGTTCTCCTCCTCCTTCTTTTGGCTTGCCTAATATTTAGTTTGCACCTGTTATGAGACGTTTCATAGGTTTCCTGATCTCTTCACTTGGACTCTCTTTCCTTTTTTTTCTTTTCTTTTTAACTGTTTATTCCAAGTAAAGGAGTACTTGTCATGCTTTTTATTGTGAAATAAAACACAGGTACTGAAAAACCCACAAACAAATATACCGACTGGCAATTTATGATGAGGCAAACATCCTTTCAGGCACCACCCAGTCAATGACTAGAACTCTGCCAGCCAGCCCAGATGGCTTTCTACGTGCCCCATTCCGATCACAGCCCCCTTTCTCCCTCCTCCCAAAAGGAACCATTAGCTTGTCTTTTGTATAATCACTATTGCTAGTTTCTTTCCAGTTTATCTCCCTTATGCACCTTACCCATTTTCTAAAAACTTGAGGTGCTTTTTAAGTTTTCTGTTGCAATTATCTGTTAAAGAACTTGGGCCTTTTGAGCCGGGGAGTTTCCCACACTCCAGGCATTACATTTTCTTGGGGCAGTTCAACATATTCCTCTGTCCTCTGCATTTCCTACAAACTTGCAGCTAATCCGGAGGCTTCCTCAGACTGAAGTCGGATCACTTTTGCAAGACCAGAGCTCTGTGGCATGCTCTATCCTCTTGATGTTTGTCATTACTGTACATTTTTTGAGGTTAGCAGCTGTTGATGCTTCATTCCTAGGTCCATGAATTCATTGAGGTTGCAAAATGATGATATTTTAGTTCTATTATTTTGCTTTTATCTATTAGCTTAATAAGTTTACAAGGAGATGTTTCTCTCATCTAGTATTTAGGTACCATGAATAAATTTATTAGGGAAGTCTGGATAAATACTTGCTTTATTCTTTTAATTTACTCAGTTTTCAAGTTAATAAATTGGTTCTCTGTCATTCTCAGAAGTTACTTATTCAGATTCTCAGTGTTATTATAAATCCTTGGGTTTAAATATATTTGATGGGTTTAATCTACTATTGTACAATTCTAATCTTCAGTAAAGCTCAAATTGTCCCATCTTTGGCCATGTAGCTTCATATGACAAAATGCCCCAGCCTCGTCTTCTACATTTGCTGCCTCAGATCTGGAATCTGCCATTTCCCCAAGAAGTTCTAGTTTCTAGTGTTGAGATTTCAAGATGATGCTATGGGCCCTAGGGGGTTTCATTGCTATGAGACTGGTAACTGTTTGTAACCCCTTTTAATAGATAGAGATAGAATACTTCATGAGTTTATGTCAATATTTCTAATTAAATTTCAGAACTACTGGTTTTTAATTAACCTCTTCTACATTACATCAAGATCTCTGAAGAAATTCCACAAGGAAAATTCTGACTCTCAGGGATATAGGGGGTGATGAAATTAGAATATCCCACTCTGCTTATTTGCTGTATTTCACATTAAACTTACAATAATCTCAAAATAACAATATTAACACTACCACCGACAATTATGACTCTTGAAAATGGTTTTGCTTACATTTTTATTTTATTGTAGTTGTACTGTACTAGTTGTCAGCTTCTATAGCCATTGCATACTACAATCTTCCTCATTTAACCCTCATTTAATCTTAGGTCTGTAGGTAAATATATATTTAACGCTCACCATTAGCGCCTTATGTCTCTAATCTAGTCATTTTGGTTATCTGGGTACAACTCCATCATTACTGATTTTCTGTCTGCTGCTATGTCCATTTCCAAGAGAGGGGTAATAAAGTCTCCAACTTTTGTACTGGATTCATCTATTTCCCCTTGCAGTTCAATTAGTCAATGCCTTGTGTATTTTGTTGCTTTGTTGTTAGGTACATACGTGTTAAGGATTGTTGTTATCTTCTTGGAGAATTGACCCCTTTGTCATTGTGTAATGCCCCTCATTATACCTAATAACTTCCTTTGCTCTGAGATCGAGTCTGTCTGAAATTAATGTAACTACATTTTTTTAACTTAGTGTTAGCATAGTATATCTTTCTCCAACCATTTACTTTGAATATGTGTCTTTATACTTAAAGTGGGCTTCTTGTAGTCAACATATATTTGGGTCTTTTTAAAATCTACTATGACAACCTCTGTCTTTTAATTTGATACATTTAGACCACTATGATGTTCAAAGTCGTTGCTGATATAGTTGGATTAATAGCTATTGTACAATATTTGTTACTGTTTTCTATTTATTGCCCTAGTTCTTTTCTGTGATATTGACTGTAAGAACCAAAAGTTGAGCTACTGAAGGTAAAACACAAAAATGTGGGCTCCTCTCTGTCCGTGTCTAGATCCCCTACATTTTTTAACTGTCAGACTAATCCATACTGAGCTTCCATCAGTTTGTCAATTACAGTTTAGGTTTTTTTCCACCCAGGCACTGACTGGTTCCTTGGAGACTTTTGCTTGTGGTTTTCTGCTCTGGTAAATTAGGATTCTCTATATGTATTTGTCTACTTCTCCAATGTTGAAAGCAGCAGTTTGCTCTGTGAGATCACTTCTCTGATAGATACAAAAGGGGTTTTGATTTTTGTCTGGTCAGCTTTTTACTTATTAGAATGGAGATTTCCAAATGTTTTACTTGCCAGACCAAAAACTGGAAGTGTCTCATCAATAAGTTAAATTTTCTGCTTTTTTCCTTTTTCTTTATTTTTTATTTTTTATTTTAAATATATTTTCTTGATTATACCATTATAGTTGTTCTATTCCCCCCTTCATTCTCCTTCACCCGCACACTCACTCCCCTACCATTCTCCCCCCCTTAGTTTATAACCACATGTCTCAAGTTCTTTAGATTCTATATTTCCCCCACTATTCTTGCCCTCCCCCTATCTATTTTCTACCTACTCTCTATGCTATTTTCTGTACCTTCTCCCCCCTTCTCCTCCTCCCACTCCCCTGTTGCTAACCCTCCATGTGATCTTCATTTCTATGGTTCCACTCCTGATCTAGCTGTCCTCTTGGTTTGCTTTTGTTTTAGGTGTGGTTGTTAATAACTGTATGTTTGCTGTCCTTTCACTGTTCATATTTTTCATCTTCTTTTTCTTATATAAGTCCCTTTAGCATTTCATATAATAAGGGCTTGGTGATGATGAACTCCTTGAACTTGACCTTATCTGAGAAGCACTTTATCTGTCCTTCCATTCTAAATGAAAGTTTTGCTGGATAAAGCAATCTTGGCTGTAGGTCTTTGGATTTCATGACTTGGAATACTTCTTTCCAGCCCCTTCTTGCCTGTAAGGTCTCTTTTGAGAAATCCGCTGACAGTCTGATGGGTACTCCTTTGTAGGTGACTGTCCCCTTATCCCTTGCTGCTTCTAGGATTCTCTCCTTCATTTTGGTCTTGGCTAATGTAATTATGATGTGCCTTGGTGTGTTCCTTCTTGGGTCCAACTTCTTTGGGACTCTCTGAGCTTCCTGGATTTCCTGGAAGTCTATTTCCTTTGCCAGACTGGGGAAGTTCTCCTTTATTATTTGTTCAAATAAGTTTTCCACTCGTGGCTGTTTCTTTCCCCCTTCTGGTACCCCTATAATCCGGATGTTGGAACGTTTAAAGATGTCCTGGAGGTTCCTAAGCCTCTCCTCATTTTTTTGAATTCTCATTTCTTCATTCCTTTCTGGTGGGATGTTTCGTTCTTCCTTCTGGTCCATTCCATTGATTTGAGTCCCAGTTTCCTTTCCATCGCTATTGGTTTCCTGGACATCTCCCTTCATTTCAATTAGTTTAGCCTTCATATGTTCCTCTAATTTGTGACTATAATCAACCAGTTCTGTGAGCATCCTGATAAACAGTGTCTTGAACTGTGCATCTGAGAGGCTGGCAATTTCTCGGTCACTTAGAGTTATTGGCCCTGGAACTTTGAGTTCTTCTTGCTCCATCTTTTGGGCTGTTCGTGCCTGTTAAGTAGCAGGAACGGAGCGCTAGGTGTTCACCAGAGCAGGGTAACTCAGTCCCTGGGTTGTGACGCTGTATGTGGGGGCGGGGTCAATGAGGAGCAATGATGTCCCATCTGTTGCCTCTCGTTGGGGCTCCCACAGGTGTGGCAGCTGCCACCGTCACTGGGGCCCTCGCGTTTTGTCCCACTGCACGCGAGTGTGCCACCGCCGTCAGCCCTGGACCTGGACCCCTGGGGCCTCCGTGGTTCGTCTCACTGTGCGCAAATGTGCGACCTCGGAGTCCCTTTTTCTTTCTTTTTTTTAAAAAATAGCCATTTAGGAAATGTGAAGTATATCCCACCATGGTTTTGCTTTGCATTTCCCTAATGATTAAAGATGTTGAGCATCTTTTCATGTGCTTATTGACCATTTGTATATCTTCTTTGGAGAAATGTATTTGAATTCTCTTGTGCATTTTTAATTGGATTATTGCGGATTTTTGTCATTGAGTTATAGGAGTTCTTTATCTATTCTGAATATTAATCCTTTGTCAGATATACGATTTGCAAATATTTTCTCTCATTGCATGGATTATTTTTTCACTCCATTGATTGTGTCTTTTCCTGCACACAACTTTAAAATTTTGATGAGATTCAATTTCTCTATTTTTTCTTTTGTTGCCTGTGCTATCACTGTCATTCTTAAACTATTGCCAAATCCAAGGCCATGAAGATTTTTCTCTATGTATTCTTCTAAGGGTATTTATAGTTTTAGCTCTTATTTTAGGTCTTTAGTCCATTTTGAGTTAATTGTTGTATATGGTATGAGGTAAGAGTCTAACTTCATTCTTTTGCCTGTGGATATCCACCTTCCCAGCACCATTTGTTGAAAAAACTCTTTTCCCCATTGAATGGTCTTAGAACCCTTGTCAAAAATTGATTGACAACATGTGCAAGGGTTAATTTCTATACTGTATATTCTACTCATTTGGTCTTAATGTCTGGCTTTATGCCAGTATCATGCAGCTTTGATTACTATAGCTTTGTATTAAGTTTTAAAATCATGAAGTGTGAGACCTCCAACTTTGTTCTTTTTTTTTTTTAAGGTTGTTTTAGCTATTTGGGGGAGGAGTTCCTTGAAATTTCATATCAATGTTAGAATTTCTTTCAATTTTTGCAAAAATTGGCATTGGGATTTTGATAGGGATTGCAGAAAACATGTAGATTGATTGTGATGGTATTGTCATCTTAATATTGTCTTCCAGTCTACAAACACAGTGTGTCTTCCCATTTATTTATGTTTTCTTTAATTTCTTTTAGTAGTGTTTTGTAGCTTACAGTGTATGAGTGTCTTTCGCTTCCTTGATAAATTTATTCCTAAGTACTTTATCCATTTTGATGTTATCAAAAATGGAATTGTTTCCTTAATTTCCTTTTCAGTTTATTCATTGCTAGTATATAAAAATAAACCTGATTTTTTCTTTATTGATTTGTATTCTGCCCTATTATGTCAATTTTATTTCACTTCCAAAATTTCTCCTTAATGTGGAGTCCTGTCCTGGAGCAGAGCCCTGGATGGTCAGTTTCCAGAGCTAATGAGGGCTGGACCACACCAGTCCTTCTAAATTCTAGCTGGTGATTAGAGATCAAGAGGGTTTGCACAAAGTTATAGGAAATATATCAGTTAAACTGAAAAACACCATGGTCCAAATGCACAAACCCAGCACGTGATATCTGGATTGTCAAGATAAAGAAATCTGCTTCAGACAGAACCTGGTCTGTTCCTGTAGACATTCTGAAATCATGTAATTTAGCCCCACTGCCCCAAAGTAAGACACTAATTGTAGAAAATATTCCTTTGCTTGGTGAGGAGGGCTGTCTGTTTGTCTTTACTGCCTTCTTCGGAAGTTCAGTCTGCAAGCCCTGGCCTCCATCTGTCCATGCACATCCTCTGTACTTTATTCCTATCTCTGGATCCCTTCTCTGGGCCCGTTGCCCTTCATTGCTGGCTTCTTGTTAGGAAACTCAAAGGAGAAGAAACAAGAGGGTAAAAGGTCACAATGTATTAATCTCTCACAAGTGTTAAACAATAAATACCTCACTTTAGCTTACAAATTGAGTAAATGAACCTACCTCAGCACTGGTGGATTAAATCTAAAGACTTGCTGGTTCTCAAGTTTGGTTGCATATTGGACACATTGGTGAAGCTTTTAAAAAATACTTATACCTGGATGCCACTCCCAGAAATGGATTCATTTGGCCTGGGATCGGGCCTAGGAATAATTTTTTTATTTAATTTTTTTAAATTTTTAAATTTTGTTCAGTTACACTTGTCCAAATTTCCCCCCTGTTGCTCTCCCCTGCCCCACCACCACCCACCCTGGACTCCCTCAGTCAGTCCCCACCCTGTTGTCTATTACCATGGGTCCTTGATACATGTTCATTGACTAGACCCTTCCCCTTCTTTCCCCCTTTATCTTTTCCCCCCTTTCCTTTGGTCTTGGTCAGTTTGTTCCTTATTTCCATGTCGCTGGTTCTATTTTGCTCATTTGTTTGTTTTGTTGATTAGGGTCCACTTACAGGTGAGATCATATGGTATTTGTCTTTCACTGCCTGGCTTATTTCACTTAGCATAATACTCTGAAGTTCCATGCTGTCGCAAAGGGTAAGATTTCCTTCTTTCTTTCTGCTGCATAGTATTCCATTGTGTAAATGTACCACAGGTTTTGATCCACTCATTTACGGATGGGAAATTAAGCTATTTCCAGGACCTGGGTATTGTAAATAATGCTGCTATAAACATCGGGGTGCATAGGTTCTTTTAAATTGGTGTTTTGGGACCCTTAGGGTATAATCCCAGCAGTGGGATCACTGGATCAAAAGGCAGTACCATTTTTAGTTTTCTGAGGAAATTCCTTACTATTTTCCACAGTGGCTGCACCTGACTGCATTCCCACCAATAGTGCACCAGGGTTTCCTTTTATCCATAACCTCGCCAGCACTTGTTGTTTGTTGATTTGTTTATGATGGCCATTCTGACCAGTGTGAATTGGCATCTCACTGTGGTTTTAATTTGCATCCCTCTGATGGCTAGTGATGTTGAACATTCTTTCATATGTCTTAGGGCCCTCTGTATATCCTCTTTGGAGAAGTGCCTATTCAGGTCCTTTGCCAATTTTTTTTAACTTGAAGTCCTCCGAGGTTTTCCTTATATATTTGGGTGCTCCTATGTTGGGTTCATATATGTTTATAATGGTTATATCTTCCTGATGGGTGTTTCCCTTAATTATTATGAAGTGTCCTTTTCTGTCTCTTTTTATGGTCTTTGTTTTGAAATCTATTTTATCTGGTACAAGTATTGCTACCCTGGCTTTTTGTTTCATGTCTATTTGCTTGGAATATTTTTTTCCATACCTTCACTTACAGTCTGTGTAGTTCTCTTTTTCTGAGGTGAGTCTCTTGTAGACAGCATATGTGTGGGTCATGTTTTCTTATCCATTCAGTTACCCTATTTCTTTTGATTGGAGCATTTAATCCATTTACATTTAAAGTTATTATTGATAGGTACTTATTAATTGCCATTTTTAGTATCTGCGTTCCTCTCTCTCTTGCTCTCTCCTTCTCTCTGTCTCTCTCTCTTTCTCTCTTTCTTCTTCTTCTCTGTCTCTTTTAAAGCAGTCCCTTTAGCATATATTGCAGTGGTGGTTTGGTGGAGGCATAGTCTTTTAGCCTTCTTTTGCCTGGGAAGGCCTTTATTTCACCAACTATTTTAAATGACAGTCTGGCCGGATAGAGTAGTCTCGAGTGTATGTGCTTGTTTTTCATTATGTGGAATATGTCATGCATATCCCTTCTGCCTTGTACTGTTTCTGTTGAGAAATCCTCTGATAGCCTTATTGGGGCTTCCTTGTATATTACTTACTGTTTCCCTTTTGCTGCCTTTAAGATTCTCTCTTCATCTTTAACATTTGGCATTTTAATTATGATGTGTCTTGGAGTAGACCTCTTTAAATTCATCTTAATTGGGAACCTCTGCTTTCTAAACTTGTGTGACTTTTCCCCTGACCAACTTAGGGAAGTTTGCTATCATTATTTTTTCAAACAGGTTTTCTGTCTCTTGTTCCTTTTTTTCTCCTTCTAATATTCCTATGGTGGGGATGTTGTTATATTTCATGTAGTCCTGAAGTTCCTTTAAACTATCCTCATTCTTTTTGAGTCTTTTTTCATTTTGTTGTTCTGCCCAGGCACTTCTTTCTACCTTGTCTTTCAGCTCATGAGTTTGGTCCTCTGCTTAATCTAGCTGCCTTTTAATTCTTTGTAGTGTATTTCTCATTTCAGATACTTTCTTCTTCATTTCTTCCTGGTTCTTGTTCATATTTTCTATTTCCTTTTTCATGCCACTGTAGTTTCCACTCAGTTCCTTGTATCATCACTGAGTTCCTTGAGCATCCTTATAATCATTTTTTTAAAATTCTATGTCTGATAGATTTCTTGCCTCAATTTCTTGTAGCTCCTTTTCTGGGTATTCCTCCATTACTTTTGGTTGGGGGCTCTTTCGTTTTCTCCACATTTTAGGTGACTCTTTGTTTGTTTCTGTGTCTCAGGATGCTCTACTCTGCCAACTGTCTTCATGTGGTGGACTTGTGTGGTAGGAGTTCTGTGGGACTCAGTGGTACAGTCTCTTTGATCTATTGATCTAGATGCTCTAGGGTTGCCCTTTACTCAGTATGTGTAGGCTCTCTTGTTGTACTTGGGCTTTGCTTGTTGTTGCCTTATTCATTGGTGGGTCCTCCCCTCCAGCTGGTTGACTGGTAGTCACAATTCCCATTGTGTCTTGTATGCTCCAGCTGCCTGACTGCTGAAGTGCTACACCTTATGCAGCTGCAGAAAACAGGGCCAGCATGGCAGCTCCTGGGTGAGAAGTGTCCATGCTACTCCACATGCCATGGAACTGTCTTCTGAACTCCCCACCTTGTGCTGGCTGTCTTAGGACCAGCACACAGGCCCATGGCTTGAACAGGAATGTCTCTTTTTTTATTTTCTAAATTCTTCAGTACTTCTGATGTACCACCAGAGTTCACAACTACTTATAACTTAGATAAAATTCAAAGCAGAAACATCAGTTTGGAAATTAAATGTGCTTCCATGTGCTGTTAAGTTATAAAGGTTTTCCTTAAATACCAGTGTCTTGATCAGGTGCATTAACATATAAAGGTACACACATACCAAACTCTAGAATGTGTCTGTGGTTTGTTCCTGTAAATATTTACTGTGAGTTAATTTTCTGTACTTTAAAACTGATTATCTCATGCATTATAATTATATAATAGAAAAAGTTAGACATTATAGGGGCTCCAGCCAAGATGGAGACATAGGTAGAAATGCTTCACTTTCTCACATAACCAAAAAAAAGATAACAACCAATTTAAAAACAAAAAGCTACCACAGCTGCCAGAAAATCAAACTGCATGGAAGTCCAACAATCAAGGAGTTAAAGAAACATTCACCCAAACTGGTTAGGAGGGGCAGAGAAGGGCAGCAGGGCAGAAGGGAGGCATGGCAAGGTGGCTGACTAGCAGGTGAGGTGGGGGCTGGCTGACCAGGTGGTCCCACACTCACACACAGATAAGCCAGGAGGAACAAATGGGGAGAGAGAGAGACCACAAAACCCAGGCTTTCCCCAGTGGGGAAAACAAAACTCTTAAAACCTTGGCTATAAAAATCCATGGGTGTTGTAGTGGCTGGAGAAACTCCCAGTATCAAAGGAGAGCCCATTGGAGAGGCTTACAGGGTCCTAGAGCATACACAAACCCATCCACCTGCAAATCAGCACCTTAAAGGGCACAATCCACTCATGAGGAGTGAGGAAAGTGATGAAAAGTGGGGTGAAAGCTGAGCAAGTGTCATTGTTCTCTCTCTGACCCCTCCCCCACAGACAGTACCACAATGGAGCAAAGTGGATTGCCCCAGCCTGGTGAATACCTAAGGCTCCACCCCTTACAATGCAACAGGTGCACCAAGACAAAGAAATATGGCCTAAATGAAAGAACAGATCAAAACTCCCAAAAAAGAACAAAGCAACAAGGAGATACACAACCTATCAGATGCAGAGTTCAACACTAGTAGTTAGGATGCTCACAGAAATTATTGAGCTTAGTCGCAAAATGAAGAAAGAAATGAGGTCTAGACAAAGTGAAATAAAGGAAAATATACAGGGAACCAACAGTGATGGGAAGGAAACCAGGACTCAAGTCAACCATTTAGAACAAGAAAGAAATAAACATCCAACCAGAACAGAATGAAGAAACAAGAATTTTTAAAAATGAGGAGTGGCTTGGGAACATATGGGACAACTTTAAATGTTCCAACATCCAAATCATAGGAGTGCCAGAAGGAGAACAGAATAAGAAATTGAAAACGTATTTGAACAAATATGAAGGAAAACTTCCCCAATCTGGTGAAGGAAATAGACTCCCAGGAAGTCCAGGAAGCTCAGAGAGTCCCTAAGAAATTGTACTGAAGAAGGAACATACGAAGGCACATCATACTTACATTACCCAAGATTAAAGAGGAGAGAGCCTTAAAAGTAGCAATAGAAAAGGAGACAGTGACCCACAAAGAGTTCCCTCAAGGCTATCAGCTGATTTCTCAAAAGAAACCTTGCAGGCAAGAAGGGACTGGAAAGAAATATTCAAACTCATGAAAGGCAAGGACCTACATCCAAGATTACTCTATCCAGCAAAGCTATTATTTAGAATGGGAGGGCAGATACAGTGCTTCCCAGATAAGGTCAAGTTAAAGGAGTTCATCATCACCAAGCCCTTATTATATGAAATGTAAAAGGGACTTATCTAAGAAATAGAAGATAAAAAACTATGAGCAGTAAAATGACAACAAATGCACAACTATCAACAAATGAACCTAAAATCAAAAACAAACTAAGCAAACATCTAGAACAGGAACAGAATCACAGAAATGGAGATCACATGGAGGGTTATCGGTGGGGAGGGGAGGGAGAGAATAGGGGGGGAGTACAGGGAATAAGAAGCATAATAGGTAGGTACAAATAGACAGGGAGAGGTTAAGAGTAGTATAGGAAATGGAGAAACCAGAGAACTTATATGTACAACCCATGGACATGAACTAAGAGGGGAAAATACTGGAGGGTGGGGAGGATGCAGAGAGGAGGGGGAGAAAGGGGAGAAAAAAATTGGGACAACTGTAATAGCATAATCAATAAAATATACTTTAAAATCAATCAATCAAGCTAATCTTTGGGGGAAGATATTTGACTACAAAGCCACTAATAAAAATGTAATTCCAAATTCCAGAAAAATTTTTACATTAATTTTTTAACCATAATAGTCACACATTTTAATTGCTGAAAATGGAAGGAAGAAAAAAAGGATGGAAGGAAGGAAGAAAAAGAACAGAAGGTAGGAAGTAAAAAGTAATTGTAATCTTCCCCACAGCCACCCCCTACAATCCTCGAAGTAACCACCTGTATAGAGAATTTCTTGGGCATCTTTCAGGGAATACTGTTTTATTAGATCACTTACTACAATAGTAGTTCTAAAATGTAGTCCAAACTGTTACTTTAAAGTTCCTGTGGTTATTATTATGTTAGAAACAAGTTTAAGATCTAAACCAGTGATTTTAAGCTGCAGAACCTCAGGATCCAAGAAGATGATTGGGGTGAATGGGATGGGGTCTCAGGCCAGAACCCCAGGTTCCCACCCCCTTCTTATCCAGAGCAATTCCACTTTTCTCTATCGTGAAAGACTTGTAGGAAAGTCTTACAGAACACTTACATCCACTGTTTATATAGTCTGAAAGAACAGCAACAACAGTTTAAATGAACAGACTCAATAAACTCAAATGACCACATTCTATCACTTCACATTCTATATATCATTCTTGCCCACATTCTACTACTAATAGTCTATGGGTTCTCTATTTGCACCCTCACACCCCTCAAAACATTGTAGATGTTTATCTTAAGAAACCACAGAAGGAAGCGCTATAAAAACCCAGCACAGAAAGGACCACATTTAAGGACAAAATAAGCACATAAAAATCATGGATAAGAGATCTGTTTATCATTTTAAAGCAAATTTAGGCATATTTATATGTAAGACCCTTGATTTATAAAGTCTATAATCTCCATTTTCTGCATAATGAGAATCTACAGCTGGATGATAGCATCTATTAAAAATCCATTGTTTTGTGGAAGGGAAAATTGAAGGGTAGAGGGTAAATTATGCATTTTTGCCTCAAATTCTTTGTGTGGAAGGGATACAGTAAAGTGGTAAGATCTTCTGAGTCAGCCACTGGGTTTTTATTGAAGCTTTGTCATTAACGAGTTGTATGACCTTGAATAAGTAACTTAAATTTCTCTGGGCCTTAATGTCCTAACTGTTAGAAACAAGATAGGGTGATTTTGATGGATGAATGAAAAGATGCATTGCAAAGCATGTGAGCGAGTGCTTGACAATAATTTTTGTTCCACAAGTGATAACCAATATTCTGTGGAATATCAATATTACTCAATCATGCCATGCCAATTTTAATACTCTGGCCTCCAGTGGGCTAAAATTTTCTTCATTATTTGTGAAAACACAAAGTTAAAGTACTTTTATTGTATTACTTACCTGTGGAAATGGGCAACAAAAACAAAAAGATGTTCATTGCAAAAACAAAGCCACCAAACTACACCACAATGTTTTTAAAAAGGAATTTCTAAAAGGTGGGAAAAAAACAAAAGAAATTCTTCTTTGGGACATTTTTGTTTTGGATTATCCCAGCACATTTAATAATGTTCTCCTACATGTTCGTTCACTATTGGAATTGCTGTCTACTTAAGTCACATGAACAAGAAGCCTGAAATTAGGAGGTTGGCTTAAATAGCAGTGTTTTCAGATTTGTCTTCTTTATGGGTCTACTAGAGTCTCATTTTGTCCCTCCCTCTGCATTTCATGAAAACTGTAACTAAATGGTCCTAGAGAGATGCATAGTCGCCCTTCCCCCTTGGTAATATGAGAAGAAGCTTTCAATTTGTTGTGAGTTGACAGGACATGCTGTCTGCAAAGTTCTTTCTTATGTCTGTATAATCATTCATGTCACTAATAAAAAATCCATTCAAATTATGATAGTGACAAAGATTCTAAATACTTCTAAATAAATTTAACAAGATAGATTCAATATCTATATTGAAAAAAACTGGACAAAAACTATTAAAAGACACCAAACAGGATTTGAATAAATTAAAATTCATATCATGCTTCTGGAAGGGAAGACAATATAAAAATGTTAATTCTAGAAATCTTAATATACAAACTTAATGTAGTTCCAATTAGAGTTCCAACAGAGTTTTGTTGAAATTAGCTAGAATGATTATAAAGTTCACATAGAAAAAGAACTCCAATGAATAGCTAATACAACTATAAAAATGTAATAAAAGAGTGTGTATCTAGAGAGGGCTTAAAGTGTAAAATAAAACTGGACTGCCATATTATACTAAACTCAAAAATAGATTGCAAATAATTAAAGATTTTAATGCAAAATCAAAATAATTTTAAAACTTGAAGAAAACTATCTAGGAAAATACATGTAAAATCTATGGTTTGGGGAGACTGTCCTTACTAAAAATCAAGAAACAATAAAAGACAGGTATATTTGACCATATACAAATAACTTTTTTTGGTATGGCATAAGGTACTAAAACAGAGCTAATAGCAATAAATCTGTCTGGAAAAATGTTTGTGCTACTATATCCTTGAAAAGGATTGCTTTTTATATAAAGCACCCTTAAAAATCAGACAAAACTAACATCTGAATACAAAATTGTACAAAGGATACAGAAGAAAAATTCAATAATGAGTAAACCCAAAAGGCACATCAAAAATGAATATGTTCATTTGCTAAGTGAAATAAGCCAGGTGGTAAGGGACAAATACCGTATAATCTCACCTTTAACTGGAACATAATCAACAAAAGAAAAAAGCAAACAAAATATAACCAGAGACATTGAAATTAAGAACAATCTAACAATAGCCAGAGGAGAAAGGGAAGGGAACAAGGGGTGGGGCAAGGGTTTTTAGGAACTACTATAAAGGACTCATGGACAAAACCAGGGGGGAGGGTGGAAACACGGGAGGGAGGTGGGTTTGGCTGGGGTGGGGGAGGGGTGGGGAGAAAATGCAGAAAACTGTAACTGAGCAACAATAAAGTAATAAAAACATGAATATGCTCAAATTCACTGAAAATCAGAGAAGTAAAAATGGAACTAACATAAAATTACTTGACATCTATCACAATGGCAAATATAAAACACCCATAGCAAAGCTTCCACTGCTCAAATGTGGGGCAATGTAAATACCAACGAGAATCAAGGCCACCACTATCCTAATTCCAAAACCAGATAAGACACTACGACAAATTGAAAATTATAGGTCAACATCTTTTATAAACATAGATGCTAAAATCTTCAATAAAACATCAGCAAACAATACAGTAGTACATCAAAAAGATCACATACCATGTGCCAGGGACACAAGTTTGGCACGACATTCACAAATCAACTAATGTGATACACCACATAAACAAAATGAAGGATAAAAGCCAAATGATCACATCAACAAGAAGAAAAAGCATTTAATAAAATCCAACACCCATTTAGGATAAAAACTCTCAGCAAACTGGGATTAGACAGAACGTACCTTAATATAATTGAGCCATGTATGACAAACCCACTGCCAGAATCATACCTAATAAGCAAAAACGACAAGCATTCTCCTTAAGATCAGGAACCAGACAGGGATGTCCACTTTCACCACTCTTATTCAATAGTATGCTAAAAGCCCTAGCCACAACAATCAGAGAAGGAGAAATAAAAGGCATCCCAATTAGATTGGAAGAAGTAAAACTCATTGTTTTCAGATGGTATGAGACTGTACATAGAGAACCCCAAAGATTTCAACAAGAAACTACTAGAACTGATAAGTGAATTCAGCAAAGTAGCAGGATACACAATTAACATCCAGAAATCAGCTGCATTCTTATATGCCAATAATGAACTAGCAGAAAAGGAAATTAAGAAAACAATCCCATTCACAATTGCTTCAAAAAGAATAAAACACCTAAGAGTAAACCTAACCAAGGATGTAAAAGATCTGTATGCAGAAAATTGTAAGACACTGAAGAAAGAAATAGAAGGTACAAATAACTGGAAGCACATATCTTGGTTGAAGATACAGCGTGATCAAGTGGGATTCATCCCAGGGATGCAAGGATGGTACAATGTTCACAAATCATTAAAATACAATACATCACATAAACAAAAAGAAAGACAACAATCACATAATCATATTAATAGATGCAGAAAAAGCATTTGATAAAGTACAGCTCCCATTTATGATAAAAACACTCAGCAAAGTGGGAGAAGAGGGAGCATTCCTCAATGTAATAAAGGCCATATATGAAAAACCTATGGTACTGGCATAAGAACAGACACATAGACCAATGGAACAGAATAGAGAACCCAGAAATGAACCCAAGTCTCTATGGTCAATTAATATTCAACAAAGGGGGCAGAAACATAAAATGAAATAAAAATAGCCTCTTCAACAAATGGTGTTGGAAGATCTGGATAACCAAATGCAAAAAAAAAAAAAAAGAAAAAGAAAAGAAATGACCACCAACTTATACCATACATAAAAATAAACTCACGATGGATTAAAAGACTTAAATATAAGGCATGGCATGATAAAAGTCCTAGAGGAAAATATAGGATGAAAAATTTCAGACATTCCATGAAGCTATCTCAATGGTTTCACCAATATGTCCCCTAGAGAAGAGACATAAAGGAAAGAATTTTAAAAATGGGGCTACATCAAATTAAAAATCTGCATGGCTAAAGAAAACATCAGCAAAATGTAAAGGGAACAAACTGTTTGGGAATATTTGCCATTGATACCTTGGACAAGGGTTTGATCTCCAAAATATATAAAGAACTCACATGACTCCACCCCAAAAGACAAACAACCCAATTAAAAAATGGGCAAAGCACCTGAACAGACACTTCTCCAATGAGGGCACACAGAGGGCCCAGAGACATATGAAAGGATGCTCAGCGTCACTAGCCATCAGAGAAATGCAAATTGACACTACAATGAGATATCTCTTCACAGTGGCCAGAATGGTCATTATAAAGAAATCAACAAACAAGTGCTGGTAAGGTTGTTGGAGAAAAGGGAATGCTGGCACATCATCCGTAAAAATGCAGACCGGGGTAGCCACTGTGGGAAACAGCATTGAATTTTCTCAAAAAACTAAAGACCAAACTGAAACAGCTTTGACCCCTGATTCCACTTTGGAGTTATACCCTGAGGTATAACCACTGCTGGGGTTATACCCTGGGAATCCTGAAACACCAATTTAAAAGAATCTATGCACCCCTTTGCTCATAGCAGCATTATTTACAGTAGTCAAGTGCTGGAAACAGCCTATGTGCCCATCAGTAAATGAGTGGATCAAAAAACTGTGGTACATTTACTCAATGGAATACTATGCAGAAGAAAGAAAGAAGGAGCTCATACCCTTTGGGACAGCATGGATGGAACTGGAGAGTATTTAGCTACTGAAATAAGCCAGCTGGCAAAAGACAAATATATATCTCACCTATAAAAGTAACCTAATCAACAAAAAAACAAGGAAACAAAAGAGACCCAAAGACTTGGAAATAGAGAACAAACTGACAGGGATGAACAGAGTGGGGAGGGAAGGTGATAATAGGGCAAAGAAGGGAAAGGGTCAAGGAAGAGGTATAAAGAACCCATGGACAAGTACAATGGGAGAGAAGATTGAATGTGGGAAACGGGTGGTGGGCAAGGCAGGGAAGAGCAATGGTGGGAGGTAGGAAATGGGACAAGTGTAACTGAAAAACAATTTAAAAATTGTTTCAATGATCATTAATTTTGTAGTGAAGGAAGAGTGAAGTGTGGGGTAGAGGTCATAATTCAAATAGGTAAGACCTATTAACTCAAATATGTTTTCACTTTTATTTTTTTTTAGTATAGTCGGATTAACAGGAACACAGACAGACAGGACTGGGAGGGTTTTTTTGTTGTTGTTTGTTTTTGTTTTTTAAGACTTTATTTATTTATCCTTAGAGGGGAAGGGAAGGAGAGAGGGAGAGAAATATCAATGTATGGTTGCCTCTTGTGCGTCTCCTGATGGGAACTGGCCTGCAACCCAGGCATGTGCCCTGACTGGGAATTGAACTGCGATCGCGTGGTTCGCAGGCCCACACTCAATCCACTGAGCTACACCAGCCAGGGCCATTTTTAAAAAATTCTTATTTCTTCATTCTGTTCTGCTTGAATTTCTATTTCTTCCTTCTTGTCCAAACAGTTGATTTGAGTCCCTGTTTCCTTTCTATCACCACTGGTTCTCTGTACATTTTCTTTTATTTCACTTTTTATAGCCTTCATTTTTTCCTCTATTTTGTGACCATACTCAACCATTTCTGTGAGCATCCCGATTACCAGTGTTTTGAACTCTGCATCTGATAGGTTAGCTATCTCTTCATCACTTAGTTGTATTTTTATTGGAACTTTGATGTGTTCTTTCATTTGGACCTTTTTTTGTTTGTTTGTTTCTGTACACCTCTTATGTTGTAAGGGGCAGATATTTAGGTATTCACCAGGGCAGGGCAACCCATATTGCTGCACTGTGGTGCTACATGTGGGGGAGGGGGTCTGAGAAGGAACAATGCTGCTTGCTCAGCCCTCCACTGGCTGTCAGTCTCTTGCACTGCTACCCACAACTAAATTTGGCCCTTCTGGAGGTGATTCCCAGGTGGATGGATCTTTGTACATTCTAGGATACTGTGAGTCTCTCCAACAAACTCTTCTATGAGTTTGGGAGTTTCTCCCATTACCTCAACTCCCACAGGAATTTTTCAGTCAGAGGTTTTGAGGTTTATTTCCCTGCACTGAAACCCTGGGTTGTGTAATCTGTCTTGCTCCCCAGTTGTTCCTCCCAGTTTATCTACACACAAATGTGGAACCACCTGCCCTAGTCCTCTCTGCCCTGGCTGCTTGTCTCTGCCCCTCCTACTGGTCTGGATGAATGTTTCTTCTTTAACTCCTTGGTTGTTGGACTTTCATACAGTTTGACTGTCAGTTGTGGTTTTATTTTTGTCTTTAAATTTGTTGCTGTCCTTTTTTTTTGTTGTGTGAGGAGGCACAGTGTATGTACCTATGCCTCCATCTTGGTTGGAAGTCTCTTTTTCTAGTTTCTGTGTTATCGTACAGCAATTTATCTTCATATCCTAAGACAGTCGAGTCTGATAGTATTGAATGTACTAAAAAAATTCTCTTTGAGGGTCTGGGTTTCAAATTTTACTTTTTAAAATTATTTTATTGTTGTTCAATTACAGTTGTATATTCTCTCCACCCCTCCCCCACATCCCAAACCCACCTCCCTCCCTTGCTTCCACCCTCCCCCTTGGTTTTGTTCATGTGTCCTTTATAGTAGTTCCAGAAAACCCTTCTCCCCTCTGTCCCCTCCCCCTTCCCCTCTGGCTATTGTTAGATTGTTCTTATTTTCAATGACTCTGGTTATATATCATTTGCTTTTTTCTTTTGGTGATTTATGTTCCAGTTAAAGGTGAGATCGTATGGTATTTGTTCCTCATCACCTGGCTTATTTCACTTAGCATACATAATGCTCTCCAGTTCCATCAAATTTAATTTTTTCTTTAGTCATTTCATCTGTTTTGCTTGTTTTAAAGCTGCTGGCTTTTAAAATATTTGATTCTTCTCTCCTACCCCATAGTGGGTTTAGAAGTCACAGCCAAGCACAGAATAATCTGGAAAGGATGGTGGGGTGAAAATATGTACCTTGGCTGTGTGTTCCCTACTGAGCAGTGGGCAACATTCCTTGTTATAGATTCCAACAAATATATAAGTCTCTAGCTCCAAAGGGGACCACGTTTTCCTCTGGGATAGTGTGTGATAGCTCTGAATATCTCCTGGAGATCCCCATGGAGATATGAGCCATGTTACCCTTCAGGCTGAGCAGAAGATGGTGCTGGGTCCTGGAAACATCAGAACTTAATGTGAATGCCAGTGTTAATGGGGGGAAAAACTCATGTAACTTCTTTATCAACTTTATAAATAGGTATAAATAGTGACTTAAATAGAATTGGCCAACTGACAGGTGGAAAAATTATATTACTAGCATTATGTCACATACTAAACAGATTTTAAGAACATTGTGTGCCTCTCATAAAGCAAAAGTAACACCCTAAATGTCTAGTACAGTGCACACATGTATGCATGTAGACCACCTGTGCATAATTAGTGACAATTAGCATCTACTTAATCTTTATTATTCTCAAAGCATTTTCACTTATTTAATTCTCACAGATCCCAGAGGAAATCCCTTATTCTTAGACCATGCTAGTCAAGAGAGAAATGCATGCAGCTAGATACTGGTGACAGATCTGGTCCCCAGGGTTTTAAATAGTTACGAGATTTAGCTGATGGAAGGAAGACAATACAGGGAAGAAAGCATGATAGACTGAGACTCACTACCTGGTTCAAGGTGTTAGCTGTGTGTCTTTGAGCAAGTGTCTAACATTTTTTGGTTTGTTCCTAAAAAATGAAATTGACTAGGTGATCATAAGGTCGCTTTTAGCTATAAAAGTCAATGTCTATACAATATAAAGCAAAAGTTACCCAAGATGTTTTAAACCAGGAGTATTTCAATCTTTTAAGTAGGGAATGCTAATAGATATGGTGGTGTTAAAAAATTAGTCCAGAGATAGATGGAATTGTTAATAGAGACACCAATAATATCACAGTTTTTTAATCATTTATGACAAATAATGACCTTTTTTTCTTTAAATCTTCTCTGTACTTGGCAGGGCTACCACAGTGATTGGAGGAATGGTTTGTCTACTTCATATAGAGTTCTAAATATCCTGAGTAGAGCATTCATGGTTGACTAATTAAAGACATGTCCTGTCAAAATGCTCAAATACATGATTAACTAACTATTGATGAATCTTAGAGTGATTGGAGAACTTTTAGTCAAATCCTCACATTTTATAAGTGGAAAACAAGGTTCATACAGAAAAATAGGACCAGACTTCCTGATTGTATAGTTCTTTTGTTTGCTTTTTATCCTCACCTGAGAACATTTTTTCATTGTTCTTAGGAAGAGAGGAAGAGAGTGTGGTGGACTCCGGCCAGCAGAGTCTGCCTGTTGTGGCTGATGACAAGAATAAATGCACAGGCAACAACAATTCTATGGAGAAAAGGGGAACACAGCATGGCTACTCTCTCAAGGGGAGATACCCATGGATGCCTCGGCCACTCCCTCAAGAGGAGAGCAACTATGGATGTTTTGGCCACTCCAAGAGGAAAGTGTGCTGACCCTTGCTTAGACAGGCTTTTATTGTTTTCCTCAGGTCTTACATCAAAGATTTGTTATCTATTATATAGAATATTATTGTCTACATTTTAGGTACAATCACGGAAATGAAACTAACATGCAGAGGGGAATGGCGATGAGTGGATTAGCCCTGTCTTTGGAAAATTTTATACAGGCTTTGGATATTACCTTGAAGGTAGACAATACACATTTATTGTTTTAGACTGTGGTGATATAGCAAGAGCAAGTCATAACAATCTGTATGCATTTTCTAGGCCTGATTCCCATGGGAAAACTCAGTTTGAAGGTCTGGCTACTGCCCACCAGTTCGCTTCTGTAGATTTTCCATACAGAGCTGAGTCACATTTGCAAGACTGAAACAAACCGGTCCCCTACAAGAAAGAAGCATCAATGTGAGAGAAAAACATCGGTTGGTTGCATCCCATTTGTGCCTGAACTGGGGATCAAATCTGCAACCAAGGTATGTGCCCTGACTGGGAATCGATCGCACAACCATTTGGTCTCCTGGACAATGCTCCAACCAACTGAGCCACATTGGCCAGGGCCCAGTCTAGTTCTTTTCACCCTTCTTTATTGCCTTTAAGATACGGCTTCAAGAACACTTCCCATTTGTAGTAAACGTGGGCTCTTCCTTTCAGGATACTTGAAGCCACTTGTTTGGTCTTAGAGAAACTGCTGATTTCTAGCTGCACAGGACCTGGGCCCCCAAGCTAGGCCTTGCAGTTCTGCTCTGCTTTCCATGCAGATTAAACAGACTTCCTTAACTTTTCCAGCACTTGACACAAATGTCACCATTAGTGAAAGGTAAAGATTTCTGGAAAATTTGCTAAACTGCAAGGGTGGTTGGAATCAGGGAAGAATGTGTACCAAGTAACTTCTCTAGTTTCTTTAGCCTTGCCCCTAGGATCTCTCTACCCTTGGTCAAACAGTCGGCTTCTTTCATCTTTAGTGGTATTCACAAATACTAAATCCATTGTAAAGTTTCTGTACTACCACCACAGACCACATGCATGGACAGTAGAATAGTGATGAAATGCTGAAAGGTGGTTCTTTTCCATTCTACACCCAGTATCTACCAGGAGATCCTGAATCACACTGGCAGAGGTCAGGGGATACTCCACACATGCTTCTCTCACTCTGGGACAAATGAAAGGACTGTGAGAGGGCTGTGATTGGGGATTAAACTGACCCCCTGAGACTAAGATGAGGTCATTTACATTGACTCCTGGTGTGAAGATCTGGAGAGGGCTGCTGAAAGGGCACTTTCTCTCCTTATCCCACTCTCCACTTACAGCACTGTTATCAAGACTAAACTTGGAATTTGTCAACTTGGAACTTGACTAAGAACTTGACTTTTCATGTTAGTTTGCTCGGTTTGACTCAAAGTGACCAAACTGAAAACACTGGAATCACCTCTGATTTCCCCCATCTCCTTCATTTTCTAGTAAATCACCAAGCCTACAAAAATGTTTCCATTTGTCTCTTTTTTTGTTGCCTAAGGCTTATTAATTTATGTCTGGACTACTGTAACAGCTTTCTAAGTGGTCTCCATGTTCTCTCTCTCCTACCATCACTATGCAATTTTAAGAACACACAATTTCATGTGGTGATCCTCAATTCAAAAACCAAAACACCACCACAACTAAAAATACCCCAACACCAGTGACATCATATTTAATAATTACACCTCGGCCTGGAGCTTTTAACATTCTACAGTTTGACCCCAACTCTTCCTCACTGTGTTATCATCAATTATTATTACCATTATCATATAATCTTGACTTCTCTATTTTAATCAGGTTAGTGTACTTACCATCCTCTTAATACCCCACTCAACCAGCCCCCACATTTTGTAATACTGTTTATGGGGTAAACATTTTGAGGACACTCATAGGATTATTCAAAATCTATACATTCTCTGAGTAAAAATGAAGTTTCTTCTCTTCTAGGTTCCCCCCTACCACTTTTTGGCTTTCTCCTTCTCTAAACTTCTATGAAACGCTATGTCTCTTCCATTTTGTTAGGGTCATATTCCACCTTGAAATTTAACTGAACTCTTATGTTTCTATGCTATATGACCTTAAATATGCATTCAGGATAAAAATAAATAGAAATGCCGAAGCTTTAAGAAACCATATGCTAACTTAGGATGTTACCTATATTTTAATGGACCATTTAATTTTTTTAAGAGGTGGAGTATTTTCCATCTTCAATGTTCATACAACTCAACTAAAACGCTAGTCCATAGCACAGAGAACCCCATATAAAAAACACAATGCTATTAAAAAACAAAAAGGAATCCTAAAAGAGAAATTCTAGTTTGAATATAGTAAATTGTACCCAGGGACTCCCTTCTAATTATACGTTAGAGAATTGTTCCAACCTGCACCCTTTGCCCAGCAGGGTAATAAAAGAACTCAAATTGATAAGCACTAAAATGAAATATTACTTATAATATTTCCCTAGTTATCTACAACTTTCTTCTCTTAGCAAATGTAAATTTAAGATGACCTGTTTTTATAAGCTCCACAGTTATCAATATATTCCAATAATAAATTTATTATTAAATTTATTTTTTCACACATAATTAGTATAAAACATCATTTCTCTATACAAATATTTAAAATATGCAGTCAATGTACCCAAGTTCTATTCTTAAAAAGAGATACTCATTTTTTTCTCCTGAGTTCACTTCTCTAGAACACCGGACCTTAAGGATTCCTGGAGCCTAGCGATGTTGGCATCCAGTGCCGCAAGGCCATTTCGGAAGTCTTGTTCATCACGAGAAGTGAATGTTGAAAAAGAAGAGATGCTCCAGTCGGACGTCAAGTCAGAATTTAAAAAGCTACCATCAGAGACAGCCCTACTTTTCACTTGAAAGCTGCTGCTCTGACAGGTGGCGGGGCCGTGACATGCAGCCGGCTCCTGGGGCCCTGCAGTGGCAGCAGAGATCTTGCAGATGGCTTCCTTTATTTTCTTGAGGAGCCGCTTGTCCTCCATTTCAGCTGTGGAAAGTTTCTCACGTGCATCTTCTGCTTCCTTTTTGGAAGGAGAACAAACTCCGGGTGCACACAATCTATTTGCTTTTTCTGAGACAGGTCCACTGCTGCTGAGCAGCGGTGGCGGAGTCACACTGATCTGTGGCTCGGGGGATAATCTCTTAGGTGGCGGTGATTTCCTTTTAGAAGTACTTCTGGCAAACGGAATATAAATTGTATTATCCAGATTGCAGTCACCTTCTATTAAAGTCGTAATTTTGCTCTCCTCATCAGAACCCTGTTTTGGAAGGGTACAAATGATTCCAGGGGCCGATGCTTCCTCCACGCTCCTGGTGTCACCATGTTGAGGGCCTTTGGAAGGCAGAACGTTTTCACAGGGCCCGTCTGGCATTATGTTCTCCTCACTGTTAGTTTCAGAAAGTGGCTCTGAATGAGTAAAAGTGGGATCTGTGTCTAACTTGTTTAGGTAGCTCATTATGGAAATTTGAGCAGGGATCGGGTCGTGCTGAGGTTGTTTTTCATAAATGTTCAGAAGTGATTTGGTAAGATTATTCCCAGGCTTGCAGCGAGCAGTGTCCACACTAAGATCTGAGAGAAGCTTTGCCATACTGCTCTGTAAAGTTCTGTTAAAAAGAAATTTAGTATATTAATTAGTTTTTTTACCCATTTCTTCCATTTACTTATATATGCCTTGCCTTTAAAAGAAAGGATGAGAGGCAAGTGCCTGGTTTTTAATATGGGGAAAAGCAACTAAAAGCACAGTAATATAGAATATGCTATGGAAACAGTAAATTAAAATAATAAATGATGAAAGACCTTGGTGTGCATCAAATCTAATATTATATCTAAAAATAGAGACTTGGAAATTGTTTTCTCTTATGGTATGGACATGCTTTATTCTTGAGAAACATTGCAAAATGGTAAACACACTACTCATTTGAGAGTGGATGCTGTTAGTAATTAAGTTACTAATCTCCATTGCCAATATATATTCAAAGGCCACTGGAGTAATACTAGAAAAAAAGAATGGTTAGAACATTACCTGGCATAAATCAGTATATATAACAACCAGGTACCAGGAAAAATGTGGTTTAAGGAAAACCACACAAGGTTTGAAGTCAGACAAAAAATGAATCCAATCCTAACACTATCACTAGCTATAATCTGGGACAAGTCACTCAACCTTTCTGAATCTCAAGTTCCTCAACTGCAAAAGGAAGATAACCTACTTTAGAATTACAGTGGATATTAAATAAGATAAAATAATAAATATAATGTGCTTAATAGTTTCAGGCTAAATGGTTGTTCCTTTAATGGCAGCTTTTATTAGTAGTCCTATTAAAGCCATTTTATACTAAGTCTATTTGAATTCAACGACATTATGTTCATATTGATAAGAAATATACCAATTTAGACTTCTGGTCGAGATGGCAGGGTAGGCAGACATGGCTTGATTCTTCACACAATCACATCAAAATTACAACTAAAATATAGAACAATCATCACTTGGAACTGTCAGGAATCAAGTTGAGTGGAAGTATGACAACTACAGGATTAAAGAAACCACATCCATCCTGACTGGTAGGAGGGGTGCAGATGCAGAACAAACAGGTCTCTCACCCACTTGTGGTGAGTAAAAATTTGGGAGGGATATCTCAGGAGTATGAAGTTTCAGCTCCAAACCAGGCACCCCAGCCCAGGGTTCCAGTGCCAAGAAGATAAGTCCCCACTACTTCTAGCTACAAAAACCAGCAAGGATTGAGTCAGTGGAAGAAACTGCTGGAACTCCAAGCAGTTCCACTTAAAACACCCACACATGAACTCACCTACTCAGACTCATTCCCTCTGAGCTCCAGCACCCAGGCAGCTTGAAGGACACCACTAGCATACTGGGAGAGGTGGTATCTTACATCTAGGCAAGCAGAGGCCATTGTCCCCTTTCTGGGTCCTTATCCTGCAGAGCCATGGAGCCAGCATGCTGATGCCATATTTGAGACTCCATCAACCTGGCTAACACTGCCTGACCTACCTTGGAGATCCCCAGAGACTCTGCTCCACCCAATTTACTAGCTGACCCAAGCTGATATGCCATATGAATAGCTGTTCTTGGCTCATGTGGCACAACTTCCTAAATCCTCTCAAACAAGCGACAAGTGGCTTCAGTGAGTCCTAGGCCCAGCACAAGCAATTGCCAGCCTACATTCATAGCTTAGATTCGCCTGGGAATCTCCAAGCCCAGCACAAATAGCAGCAATCTCAGACTGCTTTATAGTTCAGGAAGGGCAGCTCCCAAGGAAAACACAGGTGGGGGCTGACCTTGGCCTGCACCGCTGGGGAAACTTCAGGACTAGTGCACCAAGTGGACAGCTACAGACCACGTTGGAGCACTGCCACCCTGTCCCTACACAGACAATCCTCCATGGAGGGCAGAAGTTGGTAGTAAGTGGTCACAGCCAATCCTTGAAGCTCCTGGCCTGAGTAAATCCCTCTCACTGATCTGCCAACAGCAACCAGGGCTCAAATACAAGAGGAGGGTGTACCAGCCCACATGAAGGATGCACTCTGAATACCGAGCTTGGGTGGTAGGGGAGGCTGTGCCACAGGACCCTACAGGACATGTACTATATTAGGCCACAATACCATGACATGGAGCCAAAGCAGCTCTACCTAATACACAGAAACAAACAGGGAGGCTGCCAAAATGGGGACACTAAGAAATACGGCCCAAATGAAAGAACAGATCAAAAGTCCAGACAAAAGAGCTACTGGTAAATTAAATGGAGATAAAGATTCTATCCAATGCAGAGTTCAAAACACTGGTTATAAGAATGCTCAACAAACTTTGTGAGGATCCCAACAGCATAATAAAAGATCCAGTCAGAAACAAAGGATTTACTAATTGAAATAAAGAACAATTTGTAGGAAAATAATAGTAGAGTGGATGAAGCTGAGAATCAAATCAATATTTTGACACATAAGAAAGCAAAAAACAACCAATCAGAACAAAAGAAGAAAAAAGAATCCAAAAAAATGAGGGCAGTATAAGTAGCTTCTGAGACTATTTCAAGAGATCCAACATTCACATCAATAGGTGTCAGAGGGAGAAGAGAAAGAGCAAGAAACTACATATCTATCTGAAAAAAATGGAAGAAAACTTCCCCAATTTAGTGAAGAAAAAAGATATGCCAGTCCAGGAAGCACAGAGAATCCCAAACAAGTTGGACTCAAAGAGAACCACAGCAAAAAAAAACATCATAATTAAAATGAAAATGGTTAAAGACACAGAGAGAATATTACAAGCAGCAAGTGATAAACAGTGTTACCTACAAAGGAGTTCCCATAAGACTGTCAACTGGTTTATCAAAAGAAATCTTGCAGGCAAGAAGGGGCTGGAGAGAAGTATGCAAAGTAGTGAAAAGTAAGGACCTACAATCAAGATTACTTTATCCAGCAAAGCTATCATTTAGAATGGAAGGGCAGATAAGGTGCTTCCAGACAAGGTAAAGTTAAAGGACTTCATCATCACCAAGACATTATTACATGAAATGTTAAAGGGACTTATTTAAGAAAAAGAAGACCAAAACTATGAACATAAATGACAACAAACTCACAACTATCAACAATTGACTCTAAGAAACAAAAGCAAAAACAAACTAAGCAAACAACTAGAACAGGAACAGAATCATAGGCATGGGTTCACTTGGAGGGTTATCTGTTGGCTGGGGAGGGGGAGAAAAGGGAAAATGGTGCAGGGATCAAAAAAGTATTGTTGGTAGGAACAAAATAGACAGGGGGAGTTTAAGAATAGTATAGTTTAAGAATAGTGTAAGAATAGTATAGTATAAGAATAGAAGCCAAAGAACTTACACACATGACCCATGGACATGAACTAAGGCAGGGAGGGAGTGCTGGGAGGAAGAGGAGTACCAGGCAGAGAGAGGCAAAAAGAAAAATACTGGGACAACTGAAACAGCATAATCAATAAAATGTACTTAAAAACAACACACACACACACACCAATGTAAAAAAAGATTAAAAGGACATCAACAAGTAATTTTAAATGATTACAACTAACCAATAAGGATGTTTTAAAAGTTCAACTTTTGGCCCTGGCTGGGTAGCTCAGTTGGTTAGAGCATCCCGATACACCAAAGTTGCAGGTTTGATCCTGGGTCAGGGCATGAACACATAAATAAGTGGAATAAGAAATTGATATTTCTTTCTCTCTATCAAATCAGTTTTTCAAAAGTTCAACTTTTAATCAGAGAAATTAAAATTTTTAATGTGATTTGTTTTGCCTATCAAATTATCATGGTAAAATAAAAATGCCATTTGTTATAGAAGACTGTAGAGGCAGGTGCTACTAGTGTACATTGGTATAACTCTTCGGGAGAACATACTGGTAACACATCAGAGAATTTGGATATCCCACACATTTTGACCCACCAATTTGCACTTCCAGGAATTTATCCTACTGATGTAACTATATGCAAGAGGCTGTAACCAAAGATATATTTACAAAGACACAATTTATAATAAAAAAATAGATGGACTTAACATCTTTATCTTCAAATATAATGGACTGATTTAGGTAAATTATGGTAGAACTGCATCAGAGACATTCATTCTTCACAACAATGAATATCAATGGGGAAATGTTCAGGAGGTTAAATTAAAAAGAACAGGCTAACAGTAATCAAAACAGTCTGGTACTGGCATAAGAACAGACACATAGACCAATGGAGCAGAATAGACAGCCCAGAAATGAACTCAAGTCTCTACGGTCAATTAATATTCAACAAAGGGGGCAGGAGCATAAAACGGAGTAAAAATAGCCTCTTCAATAAATGGTGTTGGGAGATCTGGACAGCTACATGAAAAAATGAAACTCAACCACCAGCTTACACCATATACAAAAATAAACTCAAGATGGATAAAAGACTTAAATATAAGTTGTGACCCCATAAAAGTAGAGGAGAACATAGTCAGGAAAATCTCAGATATTCCATATTTTCACCGATATGTCCCTAGAGCCAGGGACGTAAAGGAAGGAATAAGGAAATGGGATCTTATCAGAATAAAAAGCTTCTGCACAGCTAAAGAAAACAGCATTAAAATGAAAAGAGAAACAACAGTATGGGACAACATATCTGCCAACAACACCTCGGAAAAGGGCTTGATCTCCAAAATATATAAAGAACTCATACAACTCCACCCCAGAAGACAAACAACCCAATTAAAAGATGAGCAAAGGACCTGAACAGACACTTCTACAAGGAGGATATACAGAGGGCCCAGAGACATATGAAAGAATGCTCAGCATCACTAGCCATCAGATAGATGCAAATTGAAACCACAATGAGATACCACTTCACACTGGTCAGAATGGCCTTCATAAACAAATCAACAAACAACAAGTGCTGGAGAGGTTGTGGAGAAAAGGGAACCCTAATGCACTGTTGGTGGGAATGTAGACTGGTACAGCCACTAAAAAAAAACAGTATGGAATTTCCACAGAAAACTAAAAATGGAACTGCCTTTTGACCCAGCAATTCCACTACTGGGACTATACCATAAGAGTTCTGACACACCAATTCAAAGAACCTATGCACCCCAATTTTCATAGCAGCACAATCTACAATAGCCAAGTGTTGGAAGCAACCCAAGTGCTCATCGGTAAATGAGTGGATCAAAAAACTATGGTACATTTATGCAATGGAATTCTATGCAGCAGAGAGAGAGAGAGAGAGAGAGAGAGAGAGAGAGAGAGAGAGAGAGAGGAGCTCCTGCCCTTTGTGATAGCATGGATGGATCTGGAGAGCATTATGATAAGTGAAATAAGGCAGTTGGTGAAAGACAAATACAACATGATCTTACCTGTAAGTGGAACCTAATCAACAAAACAAACAAAATATAACCAGAGGCATTTAAACTAAGAACAAACTGACAGTAACCAGAGGGGAGGTGAGAAGGGATACTAGGGGGGAAGAGAGGAAGGGTTATCAAGGACTATGTGTAAAGGACACATGGACAAAGATAAAGGGAGGTGGGATTAAGGGTAGAAGGTAGGGATGGCTGGGGTTGGGGGAGTCAGTCATGAGGGGAAAATGGAGACAACTGTATTCGAATATCAATAAAATAAATACATTTTAAAAAATGAAATAATAAAGTTTTTTAAAAAGAAAAACGAACAGGCTATAAGTAACATGCACACAATATGAGTTTTGTAAAAACAGTCATACACACCTAAAAATACTAAAAGAAAATCTTTATACTAAACAGTTAGTAATGATTATGTCTCTGGAAACAGAATGGGTATCCATTCTGTATATCCATTCTTTTTTCTTCTACAAAAGAAAAAAATTATTTTTTCCAACATGGCTTATACCCTCAGCTTAAACATGCTCTATTTTGAGTTCTGACTGCTTTTCAAATGGCAAGGGCTCCTGCCATTCTTTCTCTCATACCTCTTCCAAGAAGGTAATGAGCTATTATTAAAAGAAAAAAAATGCTATAGGAACATAGCTTTAAAGGACTACTAAAATCAATAATGACCCACTTATTGATTCAATCAGAACTGCATAGTGATTGAATCAGAAAATTTTGAAATTTAAAATTTTTAATTTTTATTTATTTTTGGAAAAGGAATACATAATTATGGTGAGGTTTCTACCAAGACTTAAATAAAAATGTTATCTTTGCTGTGGGGGAAAATCAGTGATCAAGAAAGGAAGGAAGAGACAATGACATTAATAACAGCTTAATCTGGAAATTAATGTCGACGAGTAAGCTTCTGAGGTATGAACAAAATGTGACTCATCACTGTCTCTAAAATTAAAAGAAAAACCTCTGTAGTTAAAGAAATGAGAATACAGCAAAATTTCAAACAGCTACAAAGTGACCACATTTGTGTTTGGGTTACATGGGGGACGGCTGAATACAGTGATTTTCAGTGCTTAGATAACTGGCACAGTTCATGAGACATGCAAGGTTCTTCCTTGGCTAGTTATAAAAACATGCTCATTTAAATAACTGTCAGCTCTTAGAACATTTAGTACTTCTTTACTGAAAATATATTAATTTCCCCACATTTAATGGTTTTATAATATGTGTTACAGTAAAATCTAAAAAAATTATAAAGATACATTTCAAAATCACTGAAGCCTGGAAAAGAGAGAGAGATGTAGAGGGGGATATTGTTTAGAACTTGTATGTGTATCTTCCAGTTCCATTATCTCTCCCTAGTAGTCTGAGAAAGGCACCCAGAAATTTTGTTAAATATCTTTACTAAGAGTTTAAAAACATACAAAAGACATACACCTATCTGACTGAGGTACATTACTGTAAGGAAGAGGAATGAGGTAGATGAATGTGAAGATTTATTTATCTATATTAATTGGATGTTCCTAATTTACCTTTTAATATCAAAGTAAAATGAAAGTGGTCACAGTAGCTATAGTACTGGAGATGTTCCTAATTAATAGAATCACATAGGGTGTCAACAAACATATTACATAAATAACCAACATGGGTGAATTTAGATATGATTAAGTTCAAAGACAGATTTTTTTTGGTTTTATTTTGCTTTTCAAAGGACAAAACAAATATCATCATCAATGGGTACATGTACTTCAATTTTGAAGCTTTACTCAATCTTCAGAAAATGTGAGAGTGGTACTAATCCTTATCAGACATTGTGCTAAGCCAGCCCTCAAACGACTCTACAGTCATTTACAGTTCATCTAATACAGCAGCTGGCAGTCACGAGGCAGGATTCAGGGCAGCACAAAAATAAAAGGTCCTTGGCAACAATGGAAAAACACTGACAAGAAATTCTTGAGAGTCTTAAGAAAAGGAAAACAAAGCACCTAAATACCTAATTGTTTAGATAGTCTTTTCTAAGAGCAGATAATAAATAATAATGAGCCTTTTCAGTTTCTATGCTTCTATGTTAGGGTAAATGTTAAGAAATGGGATATATTCCGATCAAGATGGAGGCATTGGTAGAAGAAGCCTTTCACTTCCTTGTACAACCAAAAGGGGATAAAAACTGATCTAAAATCAATAAACAACCAGAAGCACCGGAAAATCAAACCACATGGAACTCCAACAAACAAGGAACTAAAGAAAACATCAACCAGAACAACCAGATCAGTAAGGTGGCAGAGCATACGGGCCGGCTCAGAAAAACTGGGGTGAGGTGGAGGACCAGGTGGGCAGGCGGGGATGGCTGAAAACAAAACTGAGACTCGGAGGTGGCTGTGGACTATGGTAATTGCTGCGGTGGGAGGAACTCCCAGTCTCATGCAACCATTGAAAACTGGAAAGTGGGCTACAGAGGAGGAGGCAAGCTGCATTGTTCCCTCTCGGGCCCCTCCCCCACAGGCAGCATTGCAGTGCACCAAGGAGGGTTGCCCTGCCCTGGTGAATACCTAAGGACCTGCCCCCTTCCAACTTACCAGATGCACCAAGACAAAGAAATATGACCCAAATGAAAGAACAGAGCAAAACTTCAGAAAGAAAACTAAGCGATGAGGAGATAGCCAACCTCTCTGATGGAGAAGTTAATCAAAATGCTCCCACACCTGATTGAGTTTAGATGAAAAATGAAAAACGGACTTCCGCCAAGATGGAGGCATAGGTGGAAACACTGTGCCTTCTCCCACAACCAAGTTTGAATACAACAAAGGTTTGGAGAAACAAAGACACAACCAAAGGACAGAAAATTGAATTATATGGAAGTCCGACTACATCTACCCGTTCAACTGGGACAGTAAGAGGGGCGGAGCCAACAGCGGGCAGGGTGGGCAGGACAGGTCCCCCGACCCAGGCGCGCAGGCAGCCCGGAACCAGTTGGGGTGCGGGGCAGACTGACCGCTGGCGCACATTTGCACACAGTGAGACAGACCACGCAGGCCCCAGGGGGCGACGGCTGACAGCGGTGGCACACTCGCGTGCAGTGGGATGAAACATGTGGGCCCGGTGACGGCAGCAACTGCGGCACCAGTGAGGGCCAAGGTGGCAGGCGGCAGACAAGACGCCATAGTCCCTCTTTGACCCCGCCCCCACATACAACATCATAACCCAGCGACTTAGTTGCCCTGTTCTAGTGAACACTTTAGGGCTCTGATCCTGCTATGGAACAGGCACAAACAGCCCAAAAGATGGTGCAAGAAGAACTCAAAGTCCCAGAGCCAATAACTCTAAGCGACCAAGAAATTGCCAGCCTCTCAGAAGCACAATTCAAGGCACTATTTATCAGGATGCTCACAGAACTGGTTGATTATAGTCACAAATTAGAGGAACACAGTCACAAATTAGAGGAACATATGAAGGCTAAACTAACTGAAATGAAGGGAGATGCACAGGAAACCAACAGTGATGGAAAGGAAACTGGGACTCAAATCAATGGAATGGACCAGAAGGAGGAACAAAACATACCACCAGAAAGGAATGAAGAAATGAGAATTCAAAAAAATGAGGAGAGGCTTAGGAACCTCCAGGACATCTTTAAATGTTCCAACGTCCGAATTATAGGGGTACCAGAAGGGGGAAAGAAACAGCCACGAGTGGAAAACTTATTTGAACAAATAATAAAGGAGAACTTCCCCAGTCTGGCAAAGGAAATAGACTTCCAGGAAATCCAGGAAGCTCAGAGAGTCCCAAAGAAGTTGGACCCAAGAAGGAACACACCAAGGCACATCATAATTACATTAGCCAAGACCAAAATGAAGGAGAGAATCCTAGAAGCAGCAAGGGATAAGGGGACAGTCACCTACAAAGGAGTACCCATCAGACTGTCAGCGGATTTCTCAAAAGAGACCTTACAGGCAAGAAGGGGCTGGAAAGAAGTATACCAAGTCATGAAATCCAAAGACCTACAGCCAAGATTGCTTTATCCAGCAAAACTTTCATTTAGAATGGAAGGACAGATAAAGTGCTTCTCAGATAAGGTCAAGTTCAAGGAGTTCATCATCACCAAGCCCTTATTATATGAAATGCTAAAGGGACTTATCTAAGAAAAAGAAGATGAAAAATATTAACAGTGAAAGCACAGCAAACACACAGTTATTAACAACCACACCTAAAACAAAAGCAAACCAAGAGGGCAGCTAGATCAGGAGTGGAACCATAGAAATGAAGAACACATGGAGGGTTAGAAACAGGGGAGTGGGAGGAGGAAAAGGGGGGAGAAGGCACAGAAAATAGCATAGATGGTAGGTAGAAAATAGATAGGGGGGAGGGCGAGAATAGTGGGGGAAATATAGGATCCAAAGAACTTGAGACACGTGGTTACAAACTAAGAGGGGGAGAATGGTGGGGGAGGGAGGGTGCAGGTGGAGGGGAATGAAGGGGGGGAATAGAACAACTGTAATGGTATAATCAATAAAATATATTTTAAAAAAAGAAAAGAAAAGGGGAGAAAAAATGGGACAACTGTAATAGCATAATCAATAAAATATATTAAAAATAGAAAAAAATGATCTAAACCTAGATAATAGTGATGGTTGCACAACACAGTGAATTTAATAAAAAACAGTACATTGCAAAAAAAAAGAAAAATGAAAAAGCAAATGAAAGATATCCAAAATGAAATAAAGAAAAATATTCAGAGAACCAACAGTGACAGGAAGGAAATCAGTACTCAGAGCAACAATTTGGAACAAAAGGGAAAAATAAACATCCAACTGGAACAGAATGAATAAACAAGAATTCAAAAAAGTGAAGAGAGACTTACAAGCCTCTGCAACAACCTGAAACATTCCAATTTCTGAATTGTAGGGGTGCCATAAGGAGAAGAACAACAGCAAGAAATGGAAAACTTATTTGAACAAATAATAAAAGAAAAACTTCCCCAATCTGGTGAAGGAAATAGACTTCCAGGAAATCCAGGAAGCTCAGAGAGTCCCAAAGAAGTTGGACCCAAGGAAGCACACACCAAGGCACATCATAATTACATTACTCAAGATTAAAGAGAAGGAGAGAATCTTAAAAGCAGCAAGAGAAGAGACAGTTACCTACAAAGGAGTTCCCATAAGGCTATCAGCTGATTTCTCAAAAGAGACCTTATAGGCAAGAAGGGGCTGGAAAGAAGTATTCCAAGTCATGAAAGGCAAAGATCTACATCCAAGATTGCTCTATCCAGCAAAGCTTTTATTTAGAATGGAAGGGCAGATACAGTGCTTCCCAGATAAGGTCAAGTTGAAGAAGTTCATCATCACCAAGCCCTTATTATATGAAATGTTAAAGGGACTTATCTAAGAAAAAGAAGCTTAAAAAAATCAACAATAAAATGACAATAAACTCACAACTATCAACAAATGAACCTAAAGAAAAGAAAAACAATGAAAACAAAAACTAAGGAAACAACTAGAACAAGAACAGAATCAGAGAAATGGGCATCACATTGGAGAAATTTCAGTGGGAAGGAGGAAGGGAGGAATAGGAGGTAAAAGGTACAGGGAAGAAGCATAATTGATCGGCATAAAATAGATAGGGAGAGATAAAAAATGGTATAGGAAACAGAGGACTCAAAGAACTTACATGTGCCCTGACCGGCGTAGCTCAGTAGATTGAGCACGGGCCTGTGAACCACATGATCGAGGTTCGATTCCCAGTCAGGGCACATGCCTGGGTTGCAGGCCGGTTCCCAGCAGGGGACGAATGAGAGGCAACCATACATTGACATTTCTCTCTCTCTCTCTCTCTCCTTCCCTTCCCCTCTAAGATAAATAAATAAAATCTTAAAAAATTAATAAAAATAAAAACATTTTAAAAAAAGAACTTACATGTACAACCTGTGGACATGAACTAAGGTGGGGAATGCTGGAGGTTTGGGTGGCAGGGCAGAGGGGGGATAAAGGGGAAAACTGTCGTAGCATAATCAATAAAAATACTTTAAAAAATATAAATGAATGAATGAATGGATGAATGAATAAATAAATAAATGAAATGGCTCCATTGCAAGCAAATCTTTCTTCATTCCTAATAGACACTGGAAAAGGCAGACTGTCCACTTTGAAAGAATATGCAGGTACAAAGGTATCTTCTACAAAGGCAGAAAAACCTCTCAATAATGAGTCATCTTCTCTCCAAGAGAAGCTGTCCTTTCAAAGCAGCAAGCAAGGCTGAAGAGGGAATCCAAAATCGCGGCTCAGGTCCTGGCTTAGACATCAACTAGCTATGAAAGTCGGGTAAGTTCCTTCATTTGGGGGCTTCCATGCATGCTAATTTTTGGAATAATTATATTATCATTTATTTTGAAATTAGTCTTACACTTTTATTAATTTTCTTCACAAATGCACCACCCATGTTAAATAGTTTTTAGTTCATTTTATCCTTTAAAAAGATGTTATTTCCCTACAAAGCACCAGACAACGTTTTTTGCTTGGTCATATGTCACTTTATATAGGTGATCACAAAGTCACACATACACGTTCGGAACATAACATACAGTAAGTGTTGGCTGGATAAGTGAATAAGCATCTAAATCCATCCATTTATCCATCCATCTCCCAGGTTTAGGCTAAGCTGGAAAATGCTAAGGTTTAGGCATGGAGCTGTTTACCAGGGATAAACTATTTTATCTAAGGCCATGACATGTGAAGGACTGAAAGAAAACATGGCTAAGAATTAAGAGATGTGAGTTCTAGTCCTAGCCCTGTTATTAAATTTCTATTAATATTTAAATTCCAGGGTCCCAGTTGTCCCATCCATGAAAATGCTGATATTAAAATCTTCCTTCCATAGACAAAGACAAATAAAACAATACATATGGAAGAGAGAGGACTTTTTAAACAAAAATCAGCTTCTGATTTCATGCCCGTAAAGAAGCTGGACTTTGTGGTATCATAAAGAAAAAATCGTGAGAAGAAAAGGAAACTCCCAGGGACTAGTTCCTCTGCTTTATTTCCTGCTTGGGCCTGAGAATCAGGCACCTTAGAAGGGCCGAGACGCCCCCAGGGACACCCCAGTGACCACAAATGGACCTTGGCCATGTCGACTTGCGGTCCTGTTAAGCTTTCCCAAATTGACCATGTGCCATATATACTTCTTTTTTAAGCTTAGTGAGATATAGTTTATATACTATATTTAATATACCTTTTAAAAACATACAACTTAGTATTCTTTAGTATTTCATAGAGTTGGACAACCATCAGCTCTATCTAATTTCAGAACATTTTCATCACCTTAAAAAGGAAGTCTATATCCATTAGCAGTTACTCCCTATTCTTCCCCTCTTTCCTCAGCCCCTGGCAACCATTAATCTACTTTTTATTTCCTTGAATTTCCCTATTGTGGACATTTCATACAAATAAACTCACATGATACGTTGCCTTTTGTGACTGGCTTCTTTTACCATAAATACTTGATAACAACTGAGTTTTCACTCAAAAAGTATTTTCAGAAGAGATTTTTCTTAGGAAACCTTATAAAGACTTTCTTGAAAAAGGAAATTCTCTCAATTACTCTACTTTGAATGAGAGTGGTATACGCCAACATTTTAGAAACACTGACTAAAGCCTAATTAATTATAGCGCTATGTGGAAATCAGCAGTGCCTTTTATTTTCCCACTGTTAATAATGTTTGAATGAAATTATTCTTTGAAATACGAATGTGGACCAAAAGCAGTATTTCTATGCTAACATAACTTATATAAAGTGATTTCAAATGTTTATAAAACTAAATTAATATGTTAAATATTATATATATATTACTATTTTACCTATTTTCCTTAAAGTTTATAATTCAAAATGGATCCTCTCATTTGAAATACAAAGGAGACTGTCTGATATTCAGGACTGCTTTATCTTTGGAACTATGAACTTCCAGAATCATTCAAAGGCATGGTCAGATCTGAAGATACTCGGCCTAAAATAACTGACTTCTCTTCTGCAATCTTAAAAAGCACTTGAAAATCCAATTCTTAGCAAATATTTAAAGAGAAAACTAAACTTCGTAAGTATGTATCATATGAAATCGGGTGAGGTGATTTTGAGCAAAGACTTGTTCAAGAACGTAGGAATCTTAAGGGGAGCTGTCAACTCCTTCATTTTACCGGTGAATGAGGCTCAAAGAGTCTAAATGACATGCCCAAGATCTTATGGCATGAGGGCTTAGTATGGTAAGGGCTTCTCCTGTTACTTCTTTGTCCCGCTATCAGCCCTATTCATGCCTCCACTTGACATCTAAAGTCAGAGAGATTAATAACTTGCTTCAAGTCATATAGCTAAAAGACGTTAGAGCTGGGATTCCACTCAGGTCTCTCTAGCTGTAGAGCAGACAGCTCTTCATCTGTTTGCTAAACAAGTCTCTAGCTCCTCATCAGAGCCCTTTTCCTGGAATCTCATGGTTTTAAAAAGCATTGATCAGGTTCGAAGTTTCTAAATAGTTGGGACAGAATAAAAAAAACAGCAGAAATTAGCAAAAACACTGACAAAATAAGGGAGAGAGAGCAGGTCTAAAATTATTTCAAAGTTCATAAGTATATCTATTAGAAGGAGTAAGTTATTCAAATGTTCAATATTACCTCGTTAAGTCTCTCAGTCGAGTCACCTCAGCATCACGCTGACGTAATGTTATTCCCAATATCTGATTTTCCTTTTCAGTAGCTGCTAACTTAAACTGGCAGCTCTTCACATTGACTAAGGCTTCCTCCAATTCTAAAACAACAAGTGAGTTTCAGTTTCCTTATTCCTTTTAAAAAATGTGACCATAACTACAGCTCAAATACATACCAATTTTAATTCTAGTTGTTTCAATGTCAAATTGCTGTTTATTTTCAAGTATAGTTTGATCTTTCTCTTTAAATATATCAGCAAATTTTTTGTTTTCATCTTTCTGATTTTCTATCACTTTTAAAAGCTCTTCATTTTTACTTTGTAGTAATTCCTGGCTCTTTAGTGACTCCTGTAATTGATTCTGCAGTGACTTATTCAGTGACTGAAGGGAAAACACTGTAAGACAAAACAGAGACAATTTCAAAACAATTTTTTAAATTGTTTCCCCAATTTAAAAAACTACAAACCTAGAAAAAAGCTGTTTTTTAAAAAGGAAAGGCTTAAATTTTATTGATTTTGCTTAACAATTATATGCTTGAGCAGTTCTATGTTAATATTAAACTTATTTTTAAAAATTGCTTGGCAGAAGTCATGCCTTTCTTGTCCAGTTGATATTTTGGATATTAAAAAATATTTTAACGAAAGAGTAACACATGCACAAATTTTAAAAAGCCCAACACCAATGACACCAATGATTCTCAGTGGAGAGTCTGACTCCCACTCCACCTCCACATCCCCTATTAAATTTGGTATCTTTCTGGAAAATACTCTGACATAAAATAAATATTTAAACATAATGAATCATACTACAGCATACCTTTAGTTTCTAACCTTGCCTTTTTCCTCCCATAAGATTTCATGTATTGGCATAGAGCTATCGCATTTCTTTTAGTGGCTATAAAATAATATGACAGCATCCACTTGGAACACGCAGCCTTGAGTGAAGGCTAACTATGGCTCAGGCGCTGCAGGAGAATCCCGCCACACAGTGGTGACCAACGGAGACACGCCCCATGCTCTCATGGAGCTGGTAATAAGCAGGTAATGACACGTAGCAATAAATGCTCTCAAGTGAACAATACATAAATGAGTAGAGAATAAAAAGGGATAAGCTAGTTAGAATGGGAACCACTGACCTCCTCACCTTTCACCTTGTCCTCCTATCTCCCCCTCATCCTCTGTATACCCATCGTTTATTCAGAATGGGATCAAAACATTTTTCCCAAAATTACAGTGGAGAAGCCAAACGTGTTTCTGAGACGCATGTTCTGTTGGTTGCTCATATTTTTCTTATTTCAAATATTAAGAAAATTAAGCCTTTGTCATATCATGTAATACAAAAAAGGTCCCTATTTTGTTGATACATTTTGAATGTATTTATAATTTTGCTGTGCAGAAAATAATAAAAAATTTTTTCCAGATCTATTTTAGCAATCTTTCCTTTGTGGTATCTGAGTTTTTGTCAGGCTTATGAAAAGTTTCCAAAATACAAAAAATAAAAATAAGTTCTCATCTTTTCCTCTAGTACTATTAGTTTTTTTTCTTTACGTGAAGCTCTGTGATCCATAAGAACGATGTGGCAACATCTGTCAAAACTGCAGCTGTATACCCAATGACTCATCAATTCCACTGTCACGATCTGTAAAATGCTCATACAGATGCACAAAGACATACACGCAAGATTTTCAATGTAGCACTGTGTGCATTGGGAAAAGGGGGAAAGTATCTCAATACGTATCAACAGAGGACTTTAAATACATTATGATATAAGCACAGAAGCAGAATATCCAAGTAGTTCTTAAAACAGAAAGAAACATAGTCATGTATTTTGCTAGAGAAAAACACCACAACATGTTAAGTGAATAATGCAAGCTTCAGAAGAATATATACTGCACAAATCTCATTTTTTAAAAAAGGAAAGCACTTACATAGTTCTAGTATTGCCTGTTTTATCTTAGGTACTCAGTAACTATTTGTGAAATAAATAAATTATATATTAACAGAGGATATGTGAAAGGAAATACAGTCTTTTTAACAGAAAGAGGGATACATTATTGGGAAGTGATATCATAGATTTTTAATTTTTGTTTCTGCACTATTTTAAATTGTAATAAGCATTATTCCTATTTTTTAAACTTTTGATTAAAATGAAAGTCCACTTAAGACAACGTAATTAAGAAAGCTCAATTCTTTATCAATATTTCCAAAATCACAAAGAATTTCATATCAGCTCTTAAAGTTCTTTTACCTACATTCGAGGTTGCATTCCCGAAAACCAGATGCCTTTTTAGTTTTTCCTTGTTCTCTAAGCTGCTGGTTCAAAATTCTCAACTGCCTAAAAATAATGAAGAAATATAAATATGAATGCAAGAATCCCAAGCTCATTTAACAGTGTACATTTGACGGTCTGTTCTAAGAGACAACACAAATGCTGGCACCCAGGAAGAAGAGCAGAAGCCCATCTCATCCCCAAAGCAAGACAAAAAACCAAATGGACAAAGCCACACTATCACTATTAGTTACAGGCCCAAGATTAAAAGGTTAACTTCTCTGATTTTCCCTCTTTCCTTTCTTATTCTCTTATCTTTTCAGTGATGTTCTTATTACTCCTCTTTCATTTCCCATCTCTTCTTCTGTCTTCTCTGTCTTTTCATTGCTGTAGTAATGATCTGGTTGTTAAAAGATCTGTCATAACTATGCACTAGAATACCTACAGGGACTGACTGCTGTCAGGCATCTATCTGCTTGGTTTGTCACACACTGATAGCACTGGGCAGCAAACCTATGCTTCCGATAATTTCTATATTGCATGGAAAAGTTAATGACCTATTCAAGTAAAGAGAATGCTCATAGGCAACAACTTTCCCTACACATGACCTTCACAATATAGAGATGCTTCACAAATATGAACACACGAAAGGAACCATAAATGTTTCCTTTCCTTCTAAGAAGTTTATACTAAATAAAGGTTACCTCTAGTATCTTTCCAGAATTATTTATTTTTGTTAATGAATCTAAAGTATCGATTTTGTTACTGACTCACATCATTTCCATGTATAAATTCCAGATGGATTAAAGAACTAAACATAAAATATACAAACAAAACCATCTATACAAGTTTTAGGTAGAAATCTACGTAATCCTGAAGTGGGGAAGGCATTCCAAAGCAAGACTCCAAATCGAGCAAGTATCAAGGGAAAGGATGAAGGATTTAACTGTATCAAAATTTGAAACTTGTTCTAGAATTAACAGTCTGGAAGAAAATACCTTCCACATATATAACAAAGAAAGGTCCAGACATTTAAAGAGATCCTACAAATCAGTAAGAAAGGCAGTAAAAAGTGATCAAGGGTAAGAATGGGCAATTCACATAAGATAGAAATAGCCTGTAAGCATGAGAAAAATGCTCAGCCTCACTAGTATGAAGAAATGCTAGTTTAAGACAAGGGATATTTTGTGGCCAGAGGACTGTAAAAACAAATGGAAATAACAATACTTGTCGTTGAGGGAAATGTGGTATACGGTAATGAATTATCTCAACTGGTGGGAGTCAATTGGTGTAACAGTCATTTCGGACGGCAATTTGGCAGTATCCAACAAAATGTAAAACTGGTTCATAACCTTCAACAGAATAATCCTAACCAAATAGCTGTATATATGCAAAATGTCTATAATCTTGTTACATACAGGATGTTCATAACAGCAATATTTTAATAATGAGAAGTTGGAAACTTAAAATGCTACAGTATTATGGTATATCCATGCTAAGAAATACTAACACACGTATTTAAAAAAAGAGACAGTCATATGTACTGACATGGGAAGATCTCCAAGTTACATTAGGAAGTGGAAAAAAAAACAATCTATAGCAGTGGCCCCAAACCTCCCTCCCCTCCACCAAAAACTGACCATGGACACCATCGCATTTCCGCCTGAGCTCTACCTCCTGTCTCCCTCACCACCACCCTGGTTAATGGAAAAATTATCCCCTCACCGCCACCCTGGTTGATGGAAAAATTATCCCCTCACCACCACCCTGGTTGATGGAAAAATTATCTTCCATGAATCCAGTCCCCGGTGCCAAAAAGGCTGGGGACCACTGATTTACAGAACAACAGCATGATATAATTTCACCTTGGGTGAAATTATAATTTATCCTTAACAGAATTATGCTTTTCTAAAGTTTCCCCTTTATAACAAAGAGGGGAGATCTAGAAAAGGCAGCGCAGACTGGTAACCCATAATTGCAAGTGGAACACTTGTGATATTGTCCAGAAAAACAGCAGACACTGAGGCCCTCTCATACACCAAGTACCTGATAGAAACTTTGCTTGACAATCTTTTTGTGTCCCTGGTCAGGTTTTTCTCTCCTCTTCCACAACATAGCCAATTTAAACTTTTCATCACTCATTATAAACCTCTCATCCCTACCCTCCTCTTCTCAGTAGGATACTTCATATTTTCACTAAAAGTAACATGGTTTTGGCACAAAAATCTGTTCTTTCTGTATAAGTGTATCCATATGCATATCCTCGCTTCTTTCTTCTAGTCTCAAGGAAAGGGAGCCTCAACTCCCCGGATCCCACCTTTTCCTAGGCCCTAGAGCACAGGTGGCAAACACAAGGCTGGCGGGCCAAATGCAGCCCTCCACCTTGTTTTATCCCACGGACACCTTGTTTCTACCTTGTTTCTACCCAGCGGCAGTGCCAAGCTCCTTGCCCCTAGTTACGGAGTAGTTACATTTGTGCAGCCCTAACATTACATCCCCCTCTTTGAAGGCAACTGTGAGGCTGATGTGGCCCCCGATGAAAATGAATTTGACACAGGTGCCGTTCGTACTGCTCTCATTCCACTCCTTTCATCTTCTCCACCTGCAGTTGTTCCGTGTTCCTGTCCTAGCTTTACTGGCTCATGTGCCTGAGCTAAGAGATATAATAAACTGTTCTCATATCTAAGAAAACATTTCCTCCAACCTAACCATTAACTAACTGCACCATTAACTACTCTTCTTCACTCTCATTCTCAGCATTCAAGGTCAGGCTTTTATAAAATGACACATAATTCTTAAAACGTAAGTAACAAAAGAGAATTTTTAAAGAATAGTTATGAATGCTTTTAAAAAATATTAGGAATCATATTTAAGTATGCTTGATTTTAATGAAGGAAAAGAACTGACATTTAGGCAAGTATTTCTTTTTAGTTCATTCATTCTTTTATCTTTATCAAGATAAAACTGATATACAATAAACTATAATTTATATGTATATAATTTGATAAGCTTTGACATACAATATGTGAAGCCATCACCACAATTATTTCTCACCTCTTAAAACATCTTCATGCCCGACTTCACAACATTCTTTCCAATCACCGATTTATAGGTTACTTTGCATTTTCTAGAATTTTATATTATACCTTTATGCAATATACAATTATATGACAAATGGAATCATACAGTATATACACTTTTAGCCTGGCTACTTCCACTCTGCATTATGATCTTGAGATTTGTCCATGCTACTGCAGGTACCAATAGTTCCTTTCTTTTCATTGTTGAGTGATATTCTACCGTATGGTACTGACAAACATTTGGGTTGTTTCCTATGAACATCCAAAACAAGTACATAGCTTTCACTTCTGATAAAACCCTAGGAGTGGGATGACTGCATCATACGGTACCATTCATGTCTAAGAAGCTGAAAACTGTTTTCCAAAGTAATTGTACCATTTTATGTTCCCACCGGTAAGTTATGAAGGTTTCAGTTCCTCCACACTCCCACTAATGCATAGTATAACACATCTTTTAAATTTTAACCATTCTAGTGGGAATATAGTGGTGTCTCACTGTAGTTTTAATTTGCATTTTCCGAATGAGTAGTGACAATGAGCATATCTTCATGGACTTATTTGATATCCATATATTTTCTTTTCTATAGTATCTATTCAAATATTTTGCCCATTTCATTCAGCTGTAACAGTTCTTTATGCATCCCAGATACAAGTCCCTCATCAGATGCATGTATTGCAAATGTTTTCTGTTGTTTACCTCTCCATTTTTAGTAATAATGGCCTTTGAAAAGCAAACATTTTTAATTTGGATGATGTCCAACATTTGTCTTTTACTTATATTTTTTGTTATATTTAAAAAATCTGCCCTGGCTGGTGTAGCTCAGTGAATTGAGAGCGGGCCTGAGAACCACACAATCACGGTTCGATTCCTAGTCAAGGCATATGCCTGGGTTGCAGGCCGGTTTCCAGCATGGGATGCACAAGAGGCAACCATACGTTGATATTTCTCTCCTTCTCTCCTTCCCTTCCCCTCTAAAGATAAATAAATAAAATCTTAAAAAAAAAATCTTTCTCAACCCAAGATCAGTAAGATTTTCTCCTGTTTTCTTCTATCAGTTCTGTAGATTTAGCTTGTCTGTTAAGATTTTAGATTTATTTCAAGCTAATATTTGTACAGTATGTGGTAAAAAAGATTTTTTTTAATACTATGGTTCTCCAGGAAGTCCAAGATGGAGGCAGAGTAGATGGAAGCTACACTCACCTCCCCGGACCAAATTGGAATCACTACTAAAATATAGAGCAATCAACCTGAATAACCAGCTGAAGACTAGCTGAAGAGAAGTCTTATAACTAGGAATTTACATAAGAAGCAACGTGAAGACTGGTAGGAAGGGCGGAGATGCAAAACGGGCTGGCCCTGCAAAGGTTCCCCCTGAAAAGCCAAGCTCACCAGCTGAGAGCAATCAGAGCCAAGAAGAGGCACCCGCATAACATCTGACTGAAAATCAGCAGGGATTCTGTTTGTTTTCTAAGTGTATTTTATTGATTATGCTATTACAGTTGTCCCATTCTTTTTTCTCCCCTTTATTGCCCTCTGCCCAGTATCCTCATTCCCTCCCACTTAGTTTATGTCCATCCATGGGTTGTGCATATAAGATCTTTGGCTTTTCCATTTCCTATACTATTCTTAATATCCCCCTGTCTTCCTATCCCCCCATGATTGTACCTACCAATCATGCTTCTTATTCCTTGTACCTTTCCCCCCATTCTCCCCCTGTACCCCATCTCCGCTGATAACCCTCTCTCTGTGTGATCTCCATTTCTGTAATTCTGTTCCTGGTCTAGTTGTTTGCTTAGTTTGTTTTTGTTTTTGTTTTAGGTTTGGTTGTTAATAACTGAGTTTGTTGTCATTTTACCGTTCATATTTTTTATCTTCCTTTTCTTACATAAGTCCCTTTAACATTTAATAAAATATGGGCTTGGTGATGATGAACTCCTTTAATTTGACCTTATCTGGGAAGCACTTTACCTGCCCTTCCATTCTAAATGAAAGCTTTGCTGGATAAAGTAATCTAGGTTGTAGGTCCTTGCTTTTCATGACTTGGAATACTTCTTTCCAGCTCCTTCTTGACTGTAAGCTTTGAGAAATCATCTGACAGTCTTATGGGAACTCCTCTGTAGGTAACTCTCTTCTTTTCTCTTGCTGCTTTTAAGATTCTCTCATCTTTAATCTTGGGTAATTTAATTATGACATGTCTCACTGTGTTCCTCTTTGGGACTCCCTGAGCTTCCTGGACTTGTATGTCCATTTCCTTTGCCAGATTGGGGAAGTTTTCCTTCCTTATTTTTTCAATAATCAGCAGGATTCTGTCTGCCAGGGAGAGACAACAGTCTGCTAGAGAGACACAGGAGCCCACTTAAAGGGCCAACACACAAAATCTCATTCACAGCCACTTACCCCAGGATCCAGTGGGATGGGGAAGGGCGGAGTGGACTAGAGTTGTGTGAGGAGAGATTGGTGCCTGTGGCTCTAGGGGGAGAGCTGAAGGGATAGCCACCAGGATTCGTGGTCTGAGTCATTTTCCATACTGCAGACACCATCCTGCTGGGGGGAACACTCCCTTCCATATGGCATCAGCCTGGGGGAATGCGATAGCCCACCCTCTGGATCCCTGTCACCCACCCTTGCAGAGCTTGCGCTCTGCTGAGGAGTCAGCTACCTGGGCCAGGAGGTAGTAGTGTGGAAAACTCAGGGGGTGTCAGTGATCAACTGGTGTGGCTTTGGGGCCGAAGCCATTTCTCCCACTTTCCTACTAATCTGACTGGCACCTCCCCCTCATGAGAGATCTGCTAGCCCCACCCTCCAGGCTCCAGGTGGCCTCACCCTCTTGATTCCCAGTGGCTCTACACTGCCAAGGTCTGGACAGAATCTGGGACAGACTGAGTTGTGTGGCTCTGGGGTGGGGCCACTCCCCCCACACTCCCCAAGCCTGACTGGCATCTCTCTTTCATGGAAGATCTACTAGCCCTACCCTCCCAACTCTTAGTGGCCCTGCTCTGCTGAGATCGAGCTCCTGGCAGAATCCGGGACAGATCGAATTGTGTGGCTCTAGGATGGGGCCATGTTTCCCTCACATGCCAACTGCTGCAGAGCCCTCCTTTCATACAGCTAAATCTTGGCCCATTTAAGCCTGGTAAACTCTGTTGGCCTCACCTTGACAATCCCCCAAGGCGCTAACCTACCACAAAGTTGTGTAAGCACCCAGTGTGTGATGGTTACACTTGGTATACCCTAGGACATTTGCTGAGTAGTCTCAGACCCAGCACTGGCAGGGCACTAAGTTTGAACTTCTATCAACCTGGCGAACAGCACTCACCCCCAGCTGGTGACTCACTAAGAAACTACCTCATGCAACTTGAGTACCACCAGAGACTCTGTCAGGGCCTGAGCTTAACAGGCAGCTGGAAGGCAGAGGTAAAGCATCAGGCACATTGGGACTTTAGCTGACCTGTCCCTGGGCTCGGTGTTGGTAAAAGGCAGCCTTGATGTGCAGTGTGGTTCTTCCTGTGCAAACCCAGGCCCAGCAGAGGCAGCCACCAACTGTGAATCACTTTGTAGCTCCAAACAGGCAGCCCAGGGCCAGTCACAGGAAGCATCTGACATTGGCCTATACCAAAGACCCTCCCAAGATAACCCAGAATCAACATACACAGTGGCCAGCTTCAGACATATCAGAACAGGATTCAATTAGCTTCACAAGAGGCATATTCAAAGGCAGATCTCAGCAGGCAACAGACCCTGTTGGGGCAAATTCTGCCTCATGTGGTCAGCACCTGCACAGCAGTCTGAACACTGTGGTCATGGTTGACCCTCATAGTCAACAACCTGAGGGTCAACCCCATGCACAAACGGGCCAATAGCAATCAACACTCAATTACAACAGGAGAGCCCATATAACCCACACAAAGGAAATTCCTAGAGCACTCAAATCACATGATCGAGGAGACTGTGCCACTGGATCCACATGGGACACCTACTACAGAAGATCACCCTATCAAGACTGGGAGTCACAGCAGATTTACCTAAAAAATAGAAACAACCTCAAAGAGGCAGCCAAAATGGAAAGACAAAGAATTATGACCCAAATGAAAGGAGAAATCTCCAGCAAAAGAGCTAAACGAAATAGAGGCAAGCATTTGCCAGACACAGAGTTGAAAAGAATAGTTATAAGCATGCTCAAAGAACTTAGTGAGAGCTATAAGGAATTTATTGAAAACGACACTAGCGTGAAAAGGTATATGGAAACCATAAAAAAGAACTAGTGAGAAATGAAAAATACAATTATCTGATGAAGAATACACTAGAAGGAATAAATAATAAGTTGAATGAAGCTGAAGATCAAATCATTGATTTAAAAGAGAAGGTATCTAACACCCAATTAAAACAGCAAAATGAAAAAAATTATAAAATGAGGATAATTTACAGAACCTTTGGGATAACATGAAGCATAATAACATCTGCATTATAGGAGTACCAGGAGGAGAGAGAGGAGAAGTAATTGAGAACCAATTTGAAGTAATAATGACTGAAAACTTCCCTAATGTGCTAAAGGAAAAAGACCCACAAGTCCAGGAAGCACAGAGAATCCAAAACAAGATGAACCTAAAGAGGCCCACACCAAGATACATCACAAATAAAATGCTAAAGATTAAAGACAAAAAGACAGTGGTAACAGCAGCAAGAAAGTTACCTACAAGGGCCCTATCATAAGACTGTCAGTTGAGTTATCAACAGAAACATTTCAGGCCAGAAGGGATTGGCATGAAATATACTAAGTGATGAAAAGCAAGGACCTACAACCAAGAGTACTCTGCTCAGCAGGGCTATCACTTAAAACTGGAAGAGAAATAAGAGCTTCCCAGACAAGAAAAAGGTGGAGGAGTTTGTTACCACCAAACTAGTATTACAAGAAATGTGAAAGGGTCTTCCTGAAGAAAATGAAGACGAAAAGAAGAAAACAGAGGAACATAGTTAAAAGAATAAAATGACAATAAATATGTACCTATCAATAATTATTTTAAATGTAAATGCTCCACACAAAAGACATAGAGTAGATAAATGGATAAGAAATCAAGACCTATGTATATTCTGTCTACAAGAGACCCATCTCAGAATGAAAGATACACACAGGCTAAAACTAACGGTATGGAAAAAGATATTTCACACAAATGTTAAAAAAAAAAGCTGGGATAGCAATACTTATATCTGGCAAAATAGACTTTTTGAAAAAGGCTATATAGTCAGAGACAAACAAGGAAACTACATAATGAAATGTTTCATAATGATAAAGGGAGCAACCCAACAAAAGGATATAACCTGTGTAAACATATATGCATCCAAGACAGGAGTACATAAATATGTAAAGCAAATCTTGATGGACAGAAAGGGAGACATCAAAAGAAATACAGTCAGAAGGGGATTTTAGCACTCCAATATCAATGGATAGAAATTTCAGACAGAATATCAACAAGGAAAGAGCAGCCTTAAACGACGCACTAGGTTGGATGGATTTAATTGATATCTTCAGAGTATTTTACTTCAGAGCAGCAAAATATACTTTTTTCAAGTGCACATGAAACATTTTCTAAGATAGACTACATATTAGGATGCAAAATGAGTCCCAATAAATTAAAGAAGATTGAAATCATATCAAACGTCTCTAATCATAATGTATGAAACTAGAAATCAATCACAAGAAAAAAAACAGAAAAACACGCAAACACATAAAAGGTAAATAATATGTTATTGGACAATGAATAGGTTAACAAAGAGATCAAGCATAAAATGACAATAGTGAATCCCACTTACAATTGTATCAAAAAAATTAAATACCTAGGAATAAACTTAACCAAAAAATAAAAAAATACCTTGAAACACATGAAAATGAAAACACAACAACCCCAAATCTATGGGACACAAGCAAAAGTCCTAAAAGGGAAATTCATAACATTACAGGACCATCACAAGAAACAAGAAAATCTCAAATAAACTATTTAACTTTACACTTAAAAGAACTAGAAGAAGAACAACAAACAAAGCTCAAAGTAAGGTCAAGAAAAGAAAGTAATAAAGATCAGAGCAGAAATAAACAAAATGGAATCTAAAAAAGTAATACAAAAGATCAACAAAACCAAGAGCTGGTTCTTTTTAAAGATAAACAAGATGGATAAACTTTTAACAACATTCATCAAGAAGAAAAGAGAGGACCCAAATAAATAAAATTAGGAATGAAAGAGGAGAAGTATCAACTGACACCACAGAGAAATGTAAGAAAATATTATGAAAAACTATATGGTCATAAATTGGACAATCTGAGTAAAATGGATAAATTCCTGGAAACATACAATCTTCCAAAACTGAATCAGGAATAATCAGAAAATCTGAATAGTCTAATTACAACTAATGAGACTGAAGCAGAAATCAAAACATTCCCAGCAAACAAAAGCCCTGGACAAGATAGGTTCATAAGTGAATTTTACCAAACATTCACAGAAGAACTAACACCTCTCCTTCTCAAACTATCCCAAAAATTTCAAGAGGAGGGAAGACTCTCAAGCTCATTTTACAAAGCCAGCAATATCCTAATTCTAAAACCAGATAAAGACACTACAAAGAAAGGAAATCTTAAGCCAATATCCCTGATAAACACAGACGCTAAAATCCTCAACAAAATATCAGCAAACTGGAGCAAGTAAGACATTAAAAAGACTATACACCATGATCAAGTGGGATTTACCCCAGGGATGCAAGGCTGGTACAATATCTACCAATCAATAAACATGATACACTACATAAACAAAATGAAGAATAAAAATAACATATTTAGCCCTGGCTGGTGTGGCTCAAATGGATTGAGTACCGGCCTCTAAATCAATGGGTCACTGGTTCGACTCCCAGTCAGGGCACATACCTGGGTTGTGGGCCAGGTTCCCAGTAGGAGTCATGTGAGAGGCAACCACACATTGATGTTTCTCTCCCTCTCTTTCTCCCTCCCTTCTCCTCTGTCTAAAAAAATAAATAAATAAAATCTTTTTAAAAAATCACATGATTATATCATATCAATAGATACAGAAAAAGCATTTGATAAAATCCATCACCCACTTATGATTAAAACTCTCAGCAAAGTGAGAATAGGAGGAACATACCTCAACATAATAAAGGCCATATATCAGAAATCCACAGCCAATATCATACTTAATGGGCAAAACCTAAAAGCATTTCCCTTCGTATGGAGACAAGACAGGGATGTCTGCTTTCACCACCCTTATTCGATATAGTTCTGGAAGTCCTAGCCACAGTAATCAGACAAGAAGAAGAAATAAAAGGCATCCAAATTATAAAGGGAGGAGTAAAACTCATTATTTACATAAGACATGATTCTACATATAGCGAACCCTCTAGATTCCACCAAAAAACTATTAGAACTAATAAACGAATTCAGTAAAGTGGCAGAATACAAAATAAATATCCAGAACTATCAGAAAGGGAAACTAAGAAAACAATCCCACTTACAATTGTATCAAAAAAATTAAATACCTAGGAATAAATTTAACCAAAAATGTAAAAGACCTGTACTGAGAAAATTTTAAGACACTGAAGACAGAAGATGAAACAAGTGCAAACATATACCATGGTCATGGACAGGAAGAACTAACATCATTAAAATGTCCATACTACCCAAAGCAATCTACAGATTCAATGCAATTCTTATGGATATACTAATGGTGTATTTCCCATAACCGTAACAAATACTCCAAATTTTTTATGGAATCACAAAAAGACCCCAAATAGCCACAGCAATCTTAAAAAAGAAGGACAAAATTAGAGGAATCATGTTACCTGATATCAAAGTATACTACAAGGCCTTAGTATCAAAACAGCATGGTACTGGCACAAAAACAGACATATACATCAATGAAACAGAACAGAGAGCCCAGAAATAAAGCCATGCCTTCATGTTGAATTAATATTTGACAAAGGAGGCAAGAACATACAATGTAAAGATAATCTATTTGATACATAGTGTTGCAAAACTGGACTAATACATGCAAAAAAATGAAACCAAACCACTTTCTAACACCATACATGAGAACAAACTCAAAATGGATTAAAGACTTAACTATAAAACTCAAAACCATAAAAATCATAGAAGAAAAATAGACAGTAAAATCTTAGACATTTCTCATAGCAATATTTTTTCTATATTTCCTTGGACAGAGGAAACAAAAGAAAAAATAGACAAATGGAACTACAGAAAACTAAAAAAATTTTGCATAGCAAAGGAAACCACTAATAAAATGAAAAGACAACCCACTGAATGGGAGATCGTATTTGTCAATGATACATATAAGAGATTAATACCCAAAATGTATAAAACTCAAGACCAAAACCCCCCTAAATAATCCAATTGAAAAATGGGCAAAGGACCTGAATAGACTCTTCTCTAAGGAAGACACAGAGATAGATGGCTATAGACATATGAAAAAATGCTCACTAATCATCAGAGAAATGCAAATGAAAACCAAAATAAGATATCACTTCACACTGGCCAGAATGGCTATCATCAATAAATCAACAAACAACAAGTGTTAGCTGGGATGTGGAGAAAAGGGAATCTTCATGGGATAGGAAATAGGATAGTGCCCCATGCACTGTTGGTGGGAATGCAGATTGGTGCAGCCACTGCGGAAAGCAGTATGGAGTTCCCTCAAAGAAGTAAAGGTAGCACTGCCTTACGACCTAGCAGTTCCACTCTGGGAATATAGCCAAAGAAACCCAAAACACTAATTTGAAAGAATATATGCAGCCTATCCTATGTTCATTATAGCATTATTTACAATAGCCATATTTCTAAGAAGCCCTAGTGACTATCAAAAATGAGTGGATAAAAAAGCTGTGGTACATTTACACAATGGAATACCACTCAGCCGTTAAAAAGGAAATCATACTTTTTATGACAGCATGGATAGACCTGGACAGTATTATACTAAGTGAAATAAGCCAGTCAGAGAAAGGCAAGTATCATATGATTTCAGTTATATGTAGAATCTAATAAATAAAATAAACTAAAAAACAAAAACAAAATAGAAACAGACATACAGAGAACAGACTGATAGCTGTCAGAAGGGAGAGGGTTGGTGTCAGAAGGGAGAGGGTGAAAAAGGTGAAGGAATTAAGAAAAAAGAGAAAGAAGAGAAGAGAAGAGAAGAAGGAAGGAAGGAAGGAAAAGAAAGAAAAAAGAAAAGAAGGAAGGGAGGAAGGAAGGAAAAGAAAGTAAGAATACTACCTCATAGACACAGACAACAGTATATGGTGATTAACAGACATAAAGGTGGGTGGGGGGAGGTAGAAGTGGTTAAAGGTGAGAAAAATGGTAATGGTAGGAGACTTGACTTGTGGTAGTGAACACACAGTACGGTATACGGATAGTGTTTTATAGAATGGTATACCTAAAACCTATGTAATTTTATTAACTAATGTCACCCAGGTCCTACACGTCTTATATCCAATTTATCACTAAATTGTTCATTTTTATACTAATAGAAATATTAATTTTATATTTCATTTCAAATTGTTCATTGCTAACGCATACAAATATAATCGTCTTTTTGTATACTGATCTCATATCCACAACTTTGCTAAGCTCATTTTTAATTCCAGTAGCTTTTTTGTAGATCCCATAGGATTTTCTACAAAAACTATCATGTTATGTGTAAATAACAGTTTTACTTCTTTCTTTCCAATGTGGCTATCTTCTATTTCTTTTCTCACTTTATTGCTCTGGCTAGACCCTCTAGCACAATGCTGAAGGGAATATTAATCATTACTTGCTGGATATCGCTCAAACATTTTTCTAGTATAGGCAGAGAGAAAATTAGCTAAACAGAATTTTAACATAAGGGGACACTATTACAACCACTACTTAAAAATAATATGTACTGAATTTAGTATTATGTGATTTTAACTGAAGGGAAAATAATGAGTAAAAGCAGAACCCATTAATAAATTTTAGGCAAATATTTCTCAACTGCAAAAACAAAACAAACAAAAAACCCCTACAATAACCTAAAGTAAAATAAATAAAATTGATACTGTCAAGATTACTAACACAGTCCCACAGTTGTCTTAGATTCAACGTTCATCTCTAATCCCCTTTATGTGAATTCATCTTATGGTTGACTGGACTTTGACATTAAACAATTTTTTTCAGAGTCCATCAGTGCTTTATTTCCTAAGTAACTGAGAATGTGACTGTTGTCTTTGTACTAAAAGGACAGCTGGGTCACACTTGAGATTCTTGGGTCATATTTCCCTTAGAACATTGTAAATGATTTTCTATGATATTCAGGCAATGAGAATTGCTATAAAAAGGTTAAAGCCAGCCTGATAATTTTTCTCTTTACACATGATTTGCTTTTCCTTTTGACACTCAATTGTCCCTAAGGTGTAGTAACTTCATCAGCGTATCTCTTGGTGTGTATCATTTTGATAGTTTTTCGGAGATCCTGTATGTCCTACTGATCTGCTGACACATCTTTAGATTAGTAAATTCCCCTTTACTTATACTATTTGCATATTGTCTTTAACACATGTGTTCTGTTCTCTTTTTCAGGAACACTAACTATGTCAATTTTTCATTCTTTGTTTCTCTTCCATATGTATCATTTTCTTTGTAATAATTTTTAGATTATTCCTTTTCTATTTTGTTTTGTATTATTTCTTCAAATTTACCCATCATGCATTCAGTCATTTAACAAGTATTTATTAGAGTGGGAGCTAGGCACAATTCTCAGCCCTGGAAATATAGTAGCAAACAAAAGGCAAAACGTCAGCCTTCTCAAATTTATATAGACAGGAAGGGGACTAGCAGTTATACTGAGGGGAAGAAATTGGGAGATCACTGTGTAACAGGTACAGAGTATATGTTGGAGATGAAACGTTTTGGATATGAATAGTGGCTATAGGAACACAGCATTGTGAATATATTTAACACAACTGAAATGTACACTTACAAATGGTTAAAAAAGATAAGTATTATCACACATTTTACCAAAATAAAAATAAAGTAATGTTATTTTTAAAAAGGGTTTGGGAAGAGATGTAAGCTAATGCTATTAGAAGACTCTGACTATGAATCTGGTGGCAATTGAAGCAGAAAGATTTGGAGGGAAGGAAAACAAAACCCCAAAACTACGAAAATTACCCTTCACATTGTTTGTTTCAAATGGGGCATTCATTTTCGTAATAATTTTTGCTTCTCTTTTACTTTCCTAAGCATGTCTTCTCCTTTTAAAGTTTTATCTTCTTTAAGAATTCTTTTTTGCCCCAACTGGTATAGCTCTGTAGGTTGAGCACTGGCCTGCACACCAAAGGGTCTCCAATTCGGATCCCAGTTGGGGCACATGCCTGGGTTGCAAGCCAGGTCCCTGGTGAGGAGTGTGCGAGAGGCAACCACATATTGATGTTTCTCTCCCTCTATTTCTCTTTCCCTTCCCCTCTCACTAAAAAATAAATAAATTCTTTAAAAAAATTCTTTCTTAATCTCTTTTTCTGCCTCTAAAAAGGGTTCTATTAATTTCCTGAAGACTGTAGAATACCGCTTCAAGTGTTCTTGGGTTTTCTTTGGTCGATTCATCTTGTGATGTTTATTCTTGATCTATCTTTGTCCCTTTTGTCAGTCTACGTACGCAAAGATCTCTCCTTCTATACATTATTTCTTCCCAAGGCTTTCGCGATATATACTCTCCTAGTTTTCCTGACACTTCTCTTAGTTCCTTCTCAGGTTTCTTTTACAGGCTCCTCTTCCTGTGTTGGAAAGCTATTACTCCCTAAAATGCTTTATTCCCCAGCAACTGACCCTGGCTGTGTTCACATTTTATACCTTCTTGGTGAATCTATTACTTTTATACCGATAAGAAACCACTTGCTTTTAACCATTACTGTTCCTGGTAATGAAAACAGCCAGGTATATAGCAAAAGCTCAATAAAAACATATGCAGTGAATAGCCTGCAAGTCCATATTTCTACCCTGGATCACACTCTCATACTCCACTTGCACCACACATATGTCCAGACGGACTGCTAAATGACACCTTCAGCAGGTCTAAATCTTAACTCACTGGCCCTCTCCCATCACATCTTCTTACTCAAAAATGAAGTGAAATTAAAAACAAATAACCTATTCTTTCTTTAGTAGCTCCCACCTGAAAGAATTATGTTCCCATCTGTCAAATGATCAGACCACAAGACTGAATGCCATCCTACTTCACTTTTTTGTGCTGCGTGAGTACATAGTGGTCTTGTATTGGAGTCTAAAATCAGGGAGTGGTCATGAATTCTAGCTTGCCTTATAAGTACTAAGACACTCTCTTGTTCATTGGCTCCTAAATGAAGTGGCACCCCTCCAATCCACATCCAGGAAATGTGAGAATATGCCAGGGCTTCTGGAGGTCAGTGAACGAGCACTACAGACACTGTGAGTAGGGACCAGGAAGGCTAATGTTGAGCTCCATGTCGGGAATCCCCCATAAAAACTGTTCAGCCCCAAACACAGAAAATGCCCATTTACCATAGAAACAATATACCTAGCAATATACATATATACATTTTTAATCCTAATTCTAGGCTATATGTATGAATTTTAGAGACAGAGGAAGGAGGGAGGGGAAGGGGAGAGAGAGAGAAAGACATCGATGTGAGAGAGAAGCATCCATCAGTTGCCTTCCATAGGCATCCTGACTGGGGGCTGGACCAGAACCTAGGTATGTGCCCTAACTGGGGATCTAACCAGCAACCTTTTGGTGTACGGATGACATTCCAACCACGTGAACCACCTGGCCATATCCACCTAGCAGTATCTTTAAGCCACCAGATGGCAATAAACTCCAAGAAAGTCCTGAAAGACTACTTTCTAGCTAAAAAGAAACATGTAGTTTCTAAAGGCCCAAACAGAAAATGTTTTTGTTAAAAAGTGCTGAAAAATATTTTTGAATGAACCAATGCATTCCAACTTTCATTGGTAATGGAGATTACAGATAATTCTTTCTAAATTAAGATTTCCAAAAAGGCACAGGAAATCCTACACTTGTGCTGGAAACCTCATTCCATTAAAAAGAACATATATTAGACAAAGTCTTCATTTTGCAATAACTTCATTTTTAGAAGGTCAAGTAAACATTGACAATAGTATGCTATATGTAATATTTGTCCTCTGAGGACACAGAGTCAAAAACTCTGGTGCTGAGTCGGAGTAATTCCCTTAAGACTTCAAACTAATACCTTTTTAAAAAAAAGATTTTATTTCTTTATTTTTGGACAGGGGAAAGGAGGGAGAAAGAGAGGGAGAGACACATCAATGTGTGTCTGCCTCTCCCACACCCCTCACCAGACACCTGACCTGCAACCCAGGCATGTGTCCTGAGTGGGAATCCAACTAGTGACTCTTTGGTTTGCAGGTTGGCACTCAATCCACTGAGCTACACCAGCCAGGGATAATACCTTTTTTTTTTTAAGTCATTCCTTTTTTTAAAAAAAAAAGATTTTATTTATTTATCTTTACAAGGGAAGGGAAGTAGAGAGGGAGAGAAATATCAATGTATGGTTGCCTCTCATGGGTCCCCTACTGGGAACTGGCCTACAACCCAGGCATGTGCCCTGACGGGGAACCGAACTGCAATCCCCTGGTTTGCAGGCCTGCGCTCAATCCACTGAGCTACACCAGCCAGGGTGGGATAATACCATTTTTTAAAAAATTAAAAAGAAATGATCAATAAAGTAGTGAGTACCATTTTCTTAAGTACCATTTACAAATTAGCTCCTAAAACAACTCTAAAATATTTTAAACAATAAAAATACACAACAACCATTGATATGTTCCATGATCACAACATTAAAAGAGTATTCTGAGATTAAGTTCTGCTTGTTTAAGAAGCCAATCATTTGACAGCAGTATCTTCAAAAACATGCTTGTTTATTTCAAATGCCTTTAGGATATTCTTGTTTCACAAAATACACCTAATTAGTGAAGTATGAATAAGTGAGTCTCTACTTCCTAGCTGAGACAATTGAGGGCTTACTTATTTATTTTTCGAGAAAGGGGGAAAGAGGGAGAAAGAGAAACATCAGTGTATGGCTGTCTCTTGTGCGCCCCCTACTGGGGATACGGCCCAAAACCCAGGCATGTGCCCTGACCTCCCTGTGCCATCGTTTCCTCATCTGTAGATGAGAATAAAAAAATACCTATTTCATAAAGCTATTGTGCGAATTTAAAGAGATGACCCACATAAATGTTATTGATACCCTGGTACATAAAAAAACATCTAATAAATGTTAGAAGTAGTATTGGCTATGATTATT